>NW_028072887.1:612204-1812204 GCF_014824575.4 Sturnira hondurensis | reverse complement strand
TGACTGGTTCTGGGCTGCCTGCGCATCTGGGTTGGGGGACCTTTCCTGCCCGACCCTGCTCGCTGCTGGCTCCGCCCCTCTTACTGTCCCCGTTGAACGGTTAGATGTAGTCGGACTTCCGTATAATTCAATTTTCTGTCCTTTGGCTGTGTCTTTGTTTCTCCAAACCTTTGTTGTATTCAAACTTGGTTGTGGGAGAAGGCACAGTGTTTCCACCTATGCCTCCATCTTGGCGGAAGTCCTCCTTCTACTTCTTTCAGATCTCCGTTCAAGGTTTCCTTCTGGAGTGCCTCCCTCGCTGTTATCAGTTCCATTACTTCATTCCACCAAGGTCATGAGTATTTGGCTATTCTTAACACTGCTTTCTTCCAGGTTCTGGTTTCTGACATTCCAGTTTCCACACGGTCACCAGAGTGACCTTCCCCAAAGGCCAATTGGAAGCGACCTTCCCCAAAGGCTTCCTTGAGCATCACCAACAAGAAAAGCCCAGATTTATCTGCATGGCATGGGCAGCCCATCTTGATTTTGCCTCTGGAGCACAGGCTGGTCATCTCGGGTCTCTTCTTTGTGCTACCCCCTTGTGCTTGGTGGTTCCCACACAGAGGGCAGAGCTAGAAGGATTTAGTTTTGAATCCCAGAATTTCACCTAGCAACACTGTGGTACCCAGCAAGTTACTTAATATTTCTAAGACTCATGTTTCCCATGTGTAAAATGGGCATTATTATACTTAGCTTCAAAACTCACCAAAAATACTAGAAATTATATCGGAGGAGTGTGAAAAAATGACTTACATTTTGCATAAGTTTAAATTGTTGGCATCTTTAGTAAGAATATGCATTACTTTTGCCAATAAAAGTATTCAAGGGTTGAAAAAATAGTCTGGTTAAGGTTGCAGAATTGTGGTGATTATGAGCACAGACTCTGGAGCCAGGCTGCCTGGTTTAAGTCCAGTTACTCTGTGACTGCGGAAACGTTACTTAACCTTTCTGTGCCTACTCTACTGGTTTGTTAAAATAAAGGTAACCGTAGTACAATACTTACCTTGAAGGGTTATTATTACTATTAAATGAGTAACATATGGAAAGCATTTGGAATAGCGCTGGCACATAAGAAGTGCCACATAGGAGATTGCTGGTGTTAGTAACGGATAGTGAAACACACAGTAAGTGAATTGTACCTGTCTGGTGTTGCCCTCTGCTCCTGCCATGTCTTTGCTAGAGAGGCTAGGAGGATTGAATGAGGTGATGTATGAGTGACACCTGATTCATGCTGAGCACAAAACACCTGCTGAATGAATGCAAACTCCGTTTCCTTCTGCTTTTGTTGCCTTTTAGTCTCAGCTGGAGGATTGGCTGTTCCTTTGGGAAGATTTTCCTGACCGCAGGCTGTCTGACCACCCCTGCATTTGCACACTGCTGCGTCCTTGCTGGTTTACTTCTCTGTTCTGTACCAGACTCAGAGAACTTTAAGGGTAAGGAGTGTCTTAATTTGTCCTTACATTTCTAGCACTTGGCACAGTACCTGGCAAAGAGTAGGAGCTCAATATACTTTTGCTGTATTTTGCATGAATAAATATGATCTCCACTCTCAAACAGTCTATAAAATGTCTAGGGTGGAAAGATGCAAATATTTGAAGGATTAAACCCATTATGAAATAAAAAGACCTGTTCTCCAGACAGTGTGATGACACAAGAGGCAGGCCCTGGGAGAGGTCGGGGGACTTGGCTGGGGTGCCCATGCTGCTCTGGAGTGTCCTGTGAGACTCTGGGACAGTGGACTAGCCACTTGGGGCTGAGGCCCCCTTAGCTGTAAAAAATAAGGAAAATAACGCCAGGCTGCATGAAAGTGTGTGGTAAGCACATTGGTGATGAAGTGTCAAACTTGGGGCAGCTCATCGATTCTGGAGAAACTCAGAGGGAGAGCTCAGCTTTGGCCTATGCAGTTCCCCAAGGCTTCAGGGAAGAAGTGTTTAAGCTGAACTTTGAGGGGATGGGCAGAAACTAAGCAAATGGGGAGGAGACTGGACTATTTCAGGCAGGATAATATGTTGAGAGGAAAAGCTTAAATGAAGAGAAAAAGAATTATAATGGTGCAGCCAGAGGGGGCCCCAAATAGGGATTTGGAATGGGGTCCAGAACTCAAGGTGTCCAGGAAATATTAGGATGTACTTTCCCCTTCCCCCCACAGGTGTGAGATGGGGAAGGGACACATGGAGCAGGACCACTGAGAGTTGTTTTGAATAGCCACAGCTTTGCAGCTAACCTCTGCATGGGCATTCAACATATCTATAACCTTTAACTGGTTTCATAGATACATTGAATAGCTGTGGCCATGCTTTGAGCCAGGGGGATGGAAGTGACTTCTACCCAGGACATAACTGGGAGGCAACTCCCCCAGGTTGCAGCACTTGTGTGAGAGCTTGGAGATGATCGGCTCCGTGCTTTGTGACACACCTGCCCAGACCCACTGTGGCAGCCTAGTAAAGCTGGAAGGATATGAGAGTGCTGGCAAGTGTAGCTGATTGTGGGAGGAGTCAGAAATGGGGCTACAGAGGAAGGTTGGCGTGGAGATTTAAACATAGACTCGGCAGCCATGAGAGGGAGGGTCACTCGGCTGTGTCAGTGAAGAGAGAGAGCCACGTGCTTCTGGCAGAGTGCAGACCCCCTGCAGTTCGGGTGAAGAGAACCACCATTTGGCTTTGGCAGAGTGGTGACCGATGCTCCCTCCCCGCAGCTTTGATGGAGAGAAGAACCATGCGGTTTTGGCCATAGTGGCGACCCCTGCGGCTTTGATAGAAGAGGACCACCTGGCTTTGAGGTGCTTCCTTTGCCCATATGGCTTAGGAAGCAGGAGAGACTTTGCTTGGAAGAAGGGTGAAAGAACTCTTTCCAGGAGGCCATGAGAAGGTGCCACATGGTCTGGATTAATTAGAGATTCTGCCTGGACAGTGACACAGCTGAGGGTGCTGGCAACCTGAATCACTGACATGTATTTTTTTTCCTGAGATACAGTACCCCGAATTAGGGCAGAGGGAGAAGGAAGCACTGTGTGCATCTGTGGTATCCTAAAGGACTTTGATATTTTAATGAAGATGTTAGGTCATTACTTTAAGTCTGTATAGCTTTAAATAAACATTTCCTTTCCTTTTCACAAATCTCTGTCATTGAGAGACATCTTTCCTACGGCAACGGACAATTGAAAGTAGTGGGGGGGGTCCTTTCGGTAATAGTATATTGTACCCCTCTTGGCCCTGTGTGTGTGTGTATGTTCTGTAACAGTTTTTGGCATCCCTGGGTGGGCCAATAATTGCCTCCCCCATCTGTTCTGTAACAGAATCTATTTTCTTTACTTTGTGGTCCACATGAAGAATGAAAAGGCTCATGGGCTTGTGAATGTTGGCACTGTGGTCCACCCCTCAGCCCTGAAGGGAAGCAGGGAGAACAGTGGCGGGGGTGAGGGGACGGAGTGGCACAGAGGAGTGTGCCCCGACCAGGAGAGAACTGTGACTCTAAATTAATTAATTCACTGACATAAACTTGTTAAAAGTAGCACGCTATGGAGTTTAAAGCAAACAAACCAAAACAGAAGGTGTAAAGATAGTTAACCTAATAACCAAATGCTCTTACTCCTTTGAAGTGTAATTTAGTTGTTTAAATGAATTTTAATGTTCCAAATCCACAACTCAGTAAAAGGGTTAAAAAAAAACCCAAAACTGACAGTTGTTTCATTTTCAGCTTTGAGTGTGATATGAAAACATTTTTATTTTGGCTTAACTGTATTTACTCATTTTTTCTTTTTTCATGATTGAAAGGAATGCATTTAATAAAAATTGGAGTATACAAAATAATGTTTATACTTCAGTGTGATAGGCTGAGGTGCCAAGAAAAAGAGTTCTTTAAAAAAATTTAAAAAAAAATCTTACCCAAGGATACTTTCCATTGGTTTTAGAGAAAGAGGAGGGGGGAGAGATAACTTCGATGCAAGAGAGAAGCACTGATGGGCTGACTCCCTCACACTGGGCACCACAGGTGTCCAGGTCAAGGGGAGGAACCCTCGGCCCAGGCGCAGTGCCCTGATCAGGAAGCCAACTGCAGCCCTCTGGTTACAGGATGACACTGCAACCCAGTGAGCCACACCCACCAGGGCAGAGAAAAAGATTTCTTTGCTCTAAGTGCAGCAGAGTTTATCAATGATGATCAACTGCCAATATTCTGTCGAATAAAAACAGATTGGAAACTCGCGAGAGAACAGCACGAGTCCTTGGGATGCCACCAGGAAGCAGCGAGGCCGATTTTAACGCAAAGGAAAAACCCGAGCATCTGCGCCCACACGCAGATGGGTCCACATGCAGTCCCTCAGCTCACTCCATCCTGATTTTTTTTCAATGTGGAATTATTTTAGGAACTTAAAATTTCTAAAATAAAAACAAAAACAAGTTACAATGACCTCTGAATTTTTTCATTTTCGCAGCAAACTTATGAGTATGTAAAGATGTTTTTACTATTGTTGTTAACTTCTGAATTTTTTGAGCTCATAATCTCCCCTCTTTGGCTCATTCGCCTTCTGCATAACTATAGCCGAAGAGAGTAGGGTAGGAAGGAAGCATGATGGCGCCCGCTGGTCGTCTAGCATCTATTTGGGCGTGCTTTTTCACCTTGTCCCGTGTCTACATTTGTGATGCTGTACCCCTGAGGACTAACGGTAAAGCTAGAACCCATCTCTTTGGTGAACCCTTGGCCACTACCCACGACTGAGCCACAGACCCTGTTATTAATGGATGTTGCCCCCTAGTGGAAAATTACGGGTCCATCCACACTCGGGAGGGTTCACTGTGCACTGCAATGTTCAGACCACTGTGTCTGTAATGCAAGAGAGATGAACTCTCAGCTTTAAGCTGTTCTGTCAAACCTGGTAGTGGTAGATAGTGGTCCGCCTAAGGAGGTCCACGTCCTCATCTCCAGAACCTGTGAATATGTTACTTCTGTATTACAAAAAGGGATTTTGCAGGTGTCATTATGTTAAGAATATTGAGATGATCTGGACTGGCCCAATGTAATCACAGGATCCTTATTAAGTTGGAGACAGGAGAGTCAGAGACAAGGGGGGGTGGTAATGTGAAAACAAGCAGAGACAGAGCTGAAGACGCCATGCTGCTGACTGTGAAGACAGGAATGAGGGCAGCTTGGAAAATGGAAAAAGGCAAGGAAACAGATTCTCCCCTAGGATACCCAAAAGGATCTCAGGCCAGGTGATGCTTGGATTTTGGCTCAGTGAGAACCACCTGGGATTCCTGACCTCCAGAACTATAGCATAATAAACTTGCATTGTTTGAAGCCACCAGGTAAGTGATAATTTGTGATAGCCACATTGGAAACTAAGATGCTGGTGTTGAGAAAAGAAAAAGTACCTGGGCATGCTGCTTGCCAGACCAAACCCTGATCCAGGTGCTGCTGCTTTAGTGTTAATCACCCAGAAAGAACATGAACTGGAATCTCGAAAGTCATTACACTATGGAAATGCATTTTAAAGAAAGGAAATGTCACTCACTCTGGCCTAATAGGTAGCATCCTTGTAAAAGCAAATGATGACATTTTTACCTAGATGATGGGAAAACACTCTAACTGTCCTGGGGAGAGGAAATTTTTTTTTTTTAAAGAAACACTCTCCCCCCCAGACAATAGGTATATTGTCACACATACACTGTAGAAAACTTGAAAAATAAAGAAAAGCAGAGGATGAAAATAATCTATAACTCAACCACTCAGAAAACAACTCTTTTTTTTTTAACATTTTTTATTCTAGTAAGTGTTTTTACAATTCTTCAGATGAGAGGGTATGGGCAATTTTGAATTCTTTTTAATTTAATATTAATCACAAGCATTACCCACATCATTATAAACCCTCTGGAAATATCTTTTAATGATGATAAAGTTTTTGTATTCTAAAACTGACTTAATGTTTCTGTGTGTTATTGAGCATATAAGCTGTTTGGGGTTCCCAGTGTAATGAGTAACAGTGTAGTGAACATATTTGTATAAAAAATCTTTGTTTGGATTTGGGATTATATCCTTAAGATAGATATCCAAAAATGAAATAACTGGTTTAGAGTTTGGAATAATTTCAAGGTCTATGAAACTTACTGAAAATTTTTTTTCATTAGGTTCATATTAGTTTCCTGTTATTAATAGTTTATACTGGGCAGGAAATCTGCATACAGTAATCCAGATTAGTGGCTTTCAAATATGTTTTATTGATTCGCCCTAAAAAACACATTTTGTGTCATAATCCATCACAAACACACACTGGAAAAGGCTTCCTCTTTCAACATGCAATGCATGACTATGACAAGTATTCCATTATCTTCTGTTGTTTTAAACGCAGTTTTGATTGATTTCGGGGCCTAGGAATAGACTGTGACCCACTCTGAAACATGGCTTCAGATCCTTCAGATCCGGCTTAGGTGATTCACATGTGTATCTACCTGGGTCAGAGGAACTACCTCTTCTAACACATCCCAAGCCTCAAATTTCCTGCCTCTTCAAGAAATATGTTTGTGTGAAGAAATGATCATAGCACCAGATTAAAGCAACATCTGCATGAAACAGCTGACCTGAATGTAGCTCTGCCTCAAAGGCTTAAATGTCATCCCCATTCGTTCTACACTTTGGATGTTTGTTAAGTCACAAAACTCCCACAGGTACTCACCCTGTGGTTTTTATGCATTTAATAATGGAAGATGAAGTGGCAACAACAGATCCTTAAGATTTTCGATTCTGTGATATGTTGATGCAAGTGGCACCTTTGGTGTTACTGACACTTTTGTATACCTGTGAGTTTTAGCTAGGCTTTAAAAAGGATTTCAACTTCTCAGGTAACATCTGGGGAAGGCAAATAGACAAGCAGTGAGCTTTTAAAAATAGAGAAAAGGACACCAAAGAAAGAGGCCGTCTCTATTTTTAGATGGATGTCAGATTAATTTTCTGGATTCAGGTCCAAGAATTTCCTCTTCATGTGCAGAATGCTACCATCATTGTGATAAAATGTATTTTTTGAAATCTACCATCAAATAAATACATCAAAAGCATACTGTAGGTCGTTCAGCTCTAAATGTAATGAGATATTTAAAGGTCAGACATTTCATGAAACATATTGTATTTTTGATTGCTATCTCTCTCATTTTTCAGCTGGCAAATAAACTAGAAAATACACAATAATGATGAAATGCTTGAATATTAAAGATTGTAAAAAAGTGCCTCAAAAATTACATTACCTTTTATTTATGATTTATTTCTCATTCAAGGAATTCAAATCACTTCACAGACATCTTCCTCATTAATTGTCACAGTTCCTTTGTGTGAGAAACAGACAAAGCAATGCCATGTGCACTGTGGAGACAGAGAGATTTAGGGGCAACAAGGGAACCGAGGGCCAAAGGGCCTGTCCAGATTCAAAAGTCTGGGCAAAACGTTTACAGTTTTTATTCCAAGTCACCATCTCACGTGTGGCTCTATCTTCCATCGTAAGTCCTTCAGGAGTTTGAGGTTTTGAGTCCAAGGTGTGATTGTTAAACACTTATGTGGCACCACTTGTATGCCAGGAGCTATTCCAAGATCTTCCCAGATACGAACTTAATATTTATAACATGCCTACGAAGTAGGTATGGTTGTAACTTCCATTTCACTGATAAGGAAACTGAGATATAAGCGACTTCTTCCCAAGGCCACAGCTGGTCAGTGGTGGAACCTAGGTTGGAAGACAACATGTCAGCCTCCCTGGCAACACACTGTTGCCTTCCGTGCTATAAAGTAAGTGAGTCCTCAGCCTTTCTTTTTGAAAACCAACATTCCTGAGGACCTTATGATGCCTGCTATTTTGGAGCATATTTTTTCTAATTAATTTATCTTTAAATCATTTTTTATTGTTATTCTGTTACAGTTGTCCCAATTTTCCCCCTTTTCCCTCTTCCATCTATCCTGTCTCCCCCATCCCCAGCCTCCACAGTCAATTGCACACCATTGTCCATGTCCATGGGTCATCATACATGTTCTTCCACTAGTCTTTTCCTCTTCTTTCCACCATTATCCCCCTCCCTGCTCCCCCCTCACCTCTGGTCCCTGTCAGTTTGTTCCATGTTTGGAGCATAATTTTTAATGTGATAACTTTTGTCAGACAAAGAATTCAAAAGCCTGCGTGTATATGGGTGTGCATGGGTATCACATGTGTGGATGAAGCAGGAAAGATGTTTACCTACTATAACTCAGATGCCTCCACCGTAGAAAGTAAGCTTATATCCTTTTATTGACAAACTGAGCCCATTCTGCTTGAGATCACCCTCTTTTTTTCTTATGCTGAGGAAGACACTTAAAATTGATGATCAAATTTAACTAAGTCTGTTTCAGTTTAAAACGGTCAGTCGCAGGGTAGGTAGTGGCCTCAAATTCGCATTCCATCTCAGGGCTGTGGCTCCTCTCCCCTGGGGCACCAGGTCTCAGAGGAAGGGCCTCTGGGGCTTCCCCTGACTTCCACAAGATGGGCCTCATCTTTCAGGGTCTCTGGGCCACCTTTACCCATGATGCTGAGGAGTAACCTGTGCTGGATGGAATTTTAGGTGTCACTGCTAAAGTTGAGCGTCCCTCCTCCAGCCTTTACAAACAAGGCCCTTGCTCTGTGGCCTCCTCTTCTCGATGCCCAGGCTTCCTTTTGTCTAGCGCGGGGCCATTGCCCAATGCAGGGCTTCTCTGAGTGCCCTACAGACTCCTTGGACACAGAACCCTGGGGTCTTCAGTTTCCCAAAACCTAACTGTGGGATCCTTACGCACCCTTTGGGCATTTCCACCCTACCAGGTAAGCCAGGACATTCGCATCTGACCTTTTGCCCTCTCTCCCTTTCCCCTTTCAGATGTTTTGCCCTAGCCAAGTTCTTCCCTTCTCTGTGATCCATGCTTTGCTTCTTATTTAAAGTTTCAGAATTTAGGAAATTTCTTTGTTCCTCAACAAAACCCACTTTCAGGATTATTATCTTCACCACGGACTTCAAATCAATGTGAAACTTAAAGCTGAGCTAGGATTTCTCTGACCCCAGTGATGTCTGCCTTCTCTCTAAAGTGAAGAACCGTCTAAGCTATCGGTGGGTGGTCAGTCAGCAACGTGATTTACTAAAAATGATCAATAGCATTCCCTGATGCAGGTGCCGTGGTAGAAAATAATGAGACTGAAACGTAATCCTAATCATAGATGACTTACAAGAGCACGCTGATATTACGGGTAAATACACCTGAATGGGCTCTTTCAAGGAGACCAGTAACCACTGCCACGGTCTTTCTTCTCCACTGCAGTCTGTGTCCTTGACCTCCTCTAACAAAGGCATTTTCTGTTCCTTCTCTGTTTTAAATCCTCTGATTTTCTCTCACCTTCAGAGTTAAATTTGGTTTCTTTTGTGGTCTGGGCCGAGCCTAAAGTTTCAGCTTCCTCCGATGCTACTCTCCCGCCCCCACTTCCCTCTGTCCCCCAGTTCATCCTGTGCCCCAGCTGCCAAGAGCCCAGTTCCCCGGAAGCCCCTCAGCATCCTGCAGGCACAGTGGCAACCCTTGCACAGGCTGCCAGCCTCTGTGGATACCTTTTATCCTGCTCCTTCACTCTGGCCACTTGGCTTGTCCTTCAAGAATCAGCTTGGTGGCCTCAAGATTGCCCTTAGACCCTCAACACGTTTTCTGAGTTTGATGTGTTCTACTTGAGGCCCCGCTATCTACTATTTATCAAGTTGTGTTTTGTCTGTTTACTTATGTCTCTCTACCATCACACACATACACACACACACACACACACACACACACACACACACAAGATCGTGAATTCTGGCAGGCTATAACTTGTGTTTTCATCTCTGTACTCTCAGAATCTAATACAAGTATCTAGAACATTTAGGTGCTCAAATTTTTTATTTCCTATTTTAAAGTTTTTATTTATTTTAGATGGAGGGGAAG
The DNA here is from genome assembly GCF_014824575.4 of Sturnira hondurensis. Classification (NCBI taxonomy): domain Eukaryota; kingdom Metazoa; phylum Chordata; class Mammalia; order Chiroptera; family Phyllostomidae; genus Sturnira; species Sturnira hondurensis. Next base: position 1,802,220 of record NW_028072887.1, on the reverse strand, counting down.
AGAGGGAGAGAAACATCAGTGTTTCTCATGCACCCTTACTGGGGACCTGGCCCACAACTCAGGCATGTGCCCTGGTTGGGAATTGAACCAGCAACCCTTGGGTTTGCAGGCCAGTGCTCAATCCACTGAGCCACACCAGCCAGGGCTCAAAATTTTTTATTACTGAGAAAAATAAAGGAAGGCAGGAAGAGGGAATTTAAGGCATATCAAGGCTCGGGAGGCATAAGCATAAATCCTGAAGATATTCTACTTTTTGGTACTAACAAATTGGCTAGAATAATAAATGCTGCCTCCTAAGGACCTGGGATTTTGAGGACTTGATTCACAACTTGTACTAACATGTTTTATTTTGCCTTTGCTACTAACAAGACTATTCATAGCAAGCCTGTGTCACAGTGCCTAGCACAGTGCTTGGCATTGAAAAAGGACTCAGTACCTATTTGCTGATTGACGTGTCCAACCTTCTCTTTGCCTCCTAGGACACAGGCGAGTAGGGTCAGCCTGTTAACCTGTGGTGGTGAGGTCCCCATCCTAAAGCACCATGTAAATGTACTCTTTTCATGGGGTGGCTGTGTTCCTGATCAGTCACCCCATCCAAATGGCCTCTTGAGGTGAAATGGGAATCCAACTCTCCCCACACCCCACAGTCTTCTCGATGGTTGTTATTTGATACTACCAGCTAGAGGGTCCCCACGACAAGCCTTTATCCTGGTGCACAACAAGTCTTACTGCCCCACCCCCCCTCCACCTCCCAGGAATATGGCACATGCAATTACCAGATGTTGTAGGGAAGACTCTTATCAATCTAATAGAGGAGAAGGAGCTATGTCCCCATTAAACCTTACAGAAGCCATAATTGGGATCAAGAACTCTGCTCTTGGTTGTCTCAGCTATTTTTTTTCCAGGATAGCTTATAACAGAAGCCATTGTACATTTAAACTGGTTTTTCAAAAAAAGTTATTGTATATAATTGTACTTAATTTCCTTGGATATTACTAATATTTCAGGCTTCTCTGACATATACCTGGGAAATGAAGTTACATTTTGCTTTTGATGCCAAAACTAACATTGTTTGGGCCTTGGCTAGCTTGCTGCGAGATCTCAACAGCCTCTTACCAAGGACCTTCTATTTATTTCTGATTGTCTCTAAAGGGGTGCCTCATAAGTCCTTAGAAACCTGTCCACTAGTTACCATGCAGCATCACTGTGCTCTTTCTCTTTCATTCAGCACATTCTGTTTATCATGTCCTGACTCCCTCGGGTCAACATCCACGCTCTGGAAACTTCTTAAAGGAACCTTACTGCATCGCCACTGTGATGGTGCTATATTCCGTATTAACCTCAGAGATGGTTTTGGGGGATTTCACTAGACACTTCCCCACCCCCATCTTGGTATAATAAAAATAAATCTCATTAAAATATTTTAATCCCCCTCCCCAAAAGTGGCAGACCAGACTCTGCCATCCCTGTAGACAATTATTACATGAACATTCATTAGCTAGCAGCAGAGACCAAAATGGTCTAGAGACCTCTTCTGGAATGAAGTTCAGCTCTCTGTCATTTCAGTTACTCACCTCGCCCTCACCCGTGTGTTCGCTGGGGGGAGTCAGCGCAGCACTGCAGAGGCTGGATTCAGTCTGGGTCGGGGTTGGCCTTGGCGACCAGAAATCCTCTGAAACAATGGCCGGATGTAGGACCATTGGGAACACTCCTTCCTCAGGGTTCAGGGTTCTTAGTTCCTGGTAATAAAAGATGGAAAATGTCTCTAAAAGATTTTATCCAGCCACATATCTTAAATGCCATTGTTTTTACCAGTCAGAATGCATTTCCTAACCCTGAATCATGCTAGTCACCAAGTCAGTAATTTCATTACTAAAGAGCAATTTCTCACATTAACTATCCTAATTAGCAATGCAATGATGGAAATACTGATGTCAGAAGCACTTGTTGTGGCTTTTTCGGTGTAAGGCTAACTGAACACGCCCTAAATAAAGTTCAGGGCACTGGTGTGGAGCGTGCAGAGGAGGGGTGCACGGGCCCAGCACGTCCTGCTGAGGAGTTGGCCTTTACTACACCTGTCACACCCTAGGCATTTAATACTCATTTGTAGAAATTATCTTGAAACTAGAGTCTTTACTGAAATTGAAAATTTTTATTCACCACTATTCTCTATGGTGTATCTTTTAACGATGCCTCTTATTCTTTTATAAGACCGTTTATCTCATGCTCTCCCATTCTCTCTGAGGAGGACTCTGTGAGGAGTCCGCAAGATCATCTGAGGAAGCCATTCATAACAGCAGAGCGCGGGCGGTCCTCTGCCAGCCCACGTGCACTCTTCTGGAGGCCCCCTCTGGACCAGAGCAGCAGTTCTAATCCTGGGAGGCCCCTCAGACCACTGGATGGGAGCTTCCTTCCGGTGCCTAAGCCACCCACAGCCTCCCTCCTCACGGACTGTTGCTGGGCAGGCAATTTCAGAGAGCACACACATGTGCACTTTCCCCAATTAAACTTCTTACCACAGGACATTTTTATTTTGAACCCTCCCAAGCCTACACAGTGACTGAGATTTTGCACTCAGAATCACATCCATTTTAGTATTGAGGGATACTAAATTGAACACTGAGGGAATGACCCGTGATTCCTTTTCTGGAGCATTATTGAAGATGCTAATGGAGAAGTACATTGCCAGATGACCTTCTGAGGTCCCCAAAAAGAACAGAGAGAGAATCTACATGGACAAGGCTGGCCTCAGTGAACAAGGGACGGGAAGAATGTTTGCTGCGACCTTACTACGAGCCAGGGGTTTGCGGACATTTTATTTAGTCTTGCCCCACAGACCTGATGGGCGGATATCATCATCTCCATTTTGTAGGTGGGGAAACTGAGTTTGACAGAGATGAGGTGATTTGTTCAAGGTGGGATCTGAGCCCATGTGTGGCACTAAGGTCTTGTCTTAAGACACAGGTGTCAAACACAAGGCCTGAGAGCCTAATCCGGCCCTCTACCTTGTTTTATCCATCCCAGCACCTCATTTCTACCCGGCAGCAGCCCTGAGCTCCTTGCCCCTAGTTAAGGAGTAGTTACATTTATAGAGTCCTAAAATTACATTTGGCCCTTTGAAGGCAACCATGAGGCTGATGTGCCCCTGGTGAAAATGAGTTTGACACCCCTGTCTTGAAAGATGCCTGACCTCCGTAGTGGCGGAAATGGGCCCCTGAGCCCCAATTTCACCTTGTCCTGACAGAGCGGCTGGAAGGATGGGGCGGGGACAGGGGAAGGTGTGAGGAGCAGGAGATTTTGCCCCACACCCTCTTCTCCTTTTGCTAGTTGGTATTTGGAGCAGATGCACCTCTTCGGCCCTCACATTTTCAAAGAAATTCAGGGACAAGGCAGGCAGCATCGGCTCTGAGCTTTGTATCAGATCAGGAATAGAAAGGGGACAGTTCCCCTCTGAATGAGATGTTCTGGGAATTCAAAAGACAAAATGAATTCCTGAGGTTTTTTTCTTTCCTCTTTTGTCTGAGACAATTTTCTCTTTTCCATTGTGAAACTGCTGCTGGGTGACCTTTCCTGAACCTCACAGTTCAGGTGAAGGAAAAAACTTCCTGCTGCTGCAGAAACAGCCTCTCACTCACCCAACTATGGCGTAGGGTGGGAGCCGTGAGGCATGTTACACACAAGACAGTGACACCAGCAGAGTGCCCATTTGTGTGTTTACACACCAGGTGCCAGGGATGCACCTCAGCAAACCAGCCTCCTTGTCTGCTCAACAGATGGCAGAGCTGAGTGGCCACACAGCTCAGGGCCAGGCTCTGAGCACCTTATGCAAAATGGAGCACCCCGGGGCAGAAAGCCTGTGTTTATGGTACTTTCATGGATGGATGGATCTGAAGGCCCTGGATGAGCCTTCCACAGTGCCCCCCATTCCCTTCTCATTTTTTTTTAAATAGGAAAGCAAAAATCAACATAACTTTTGGGGCATTGTATGACATACAAAATAAATGCTTTCAATTGGCAAGAGTCTGAAAAGAAATCAAATAGTTAGAAGTGATCATTTATGGTTGATAAGATTATACCTAATTTTAAATTTTGATGTTTATTAGCTCATTTTCAGTTTCTAAATTGGACAGGAAATACTTTTCTATTAGGAAAAGAAAAATAGCTGGAGAATATTATGCTAAATGAAATAAGCCAGTCAAAGAAAGACAAATACCACATGATCTCATTTGTAGGTAGAATCTAATGAACAAAGTAAACTGATAAACAAAATGAAACCAGAGGCATGGAAACATAGAACAGATGGACAGATCTCAGGTGGAGGGTGTCGGCGGGACTGGAAGACATTAGCCAAAGAACATATATGCGTGTATGCATAGCCCATGGACACAGACAACAATGCGGTGAAGGCCAAGCAGTGGAGGAGAGGAACAGGCTGGATGGATGGGGTCAAAGAAGGGGGATTGGGAGACATCCGTAATAATGTCTATAATAAAAAGAAGAAAAAACAGCCCTGGCTTGGGTAACTAAGTAGATTGAGTGCAGGCCTGTGAACCAAAGGATTGCAGTTTGATTCCCAGTCAGGGCACATGCCTGGGTTGCAGGCCAGTTCCCAACAGGGGACTCACAAGAGGCAACCACACATTGATATTTCTCTCCCTCTCTCCTTCCCTTCCACTCTAAAGATAAATAAATAAAATGATTTTAAAAGGTATCCCTTAAAAAAAGAAAAACAGAAATTGATTATTTTACAAACCAAACAAAGAATAAGGAGTGTAGTCAGTTCCCCATACCAAATCCCCAGTGTAGAAGGGCAGGAGCAAGGAGATCCCGGCTCAAGCAGTGGCTTTGCCAGCTGGAGGCCCACGGACCAATCTCATGCTTTCAAATGTTGCTTCTCTAACTTCCAACTTTTATCTCTCATTGGCCTTCTTTTCTGAACTCAAGATTTGGGTTTACAACTGCCCATTGGACAGCTCCACTTGGATGTCTTGTGGGGTCTCAAAATTAACACTTTAAAACTAAACTATCTTCTCTTCTTTTCCAAACCTCCTTCTTCAGTAATAGCAGTTCCCTCTTTCAAAGTCCTTTTCGACTTATCAGTTTCTCTCACATACTACAAACAGTTTTGTTTGTAAATCTGGCTGGCATATATGTCATACCCTGCCATATTATAAAACCATATTGCTTCTTTTCACGTCCACTGATGGGCCTATGAACCACCCTATCACCCCGTAATGCCTAGATTACTGAGCTACCTCCTGGCTTCCTCTCTTACATGAATTTATGGATTTTTTATTTTATTAAATTTATTGGGATGATTTTTGTTAAGAAAATTATATAGGTTTCAAGTGTACAATTCTATGACACATCATCTGTATACTGCGTTGTGTGTTCACCCTCCAAATCACATCTTCTTTCCTGTTCAAATCATCATATGTTTGGGGGTCAAACCCCCTTTACCCTTTACTATCCTCCCAGTCCCCCTCCCTCTGGTAACCACCACAGTTTGGTTTGCCCATTTGTTGCTTTCAGTTTTATATCCCACATATGAGTCAAATCTTACGGTTCTTGTTTTTCGGTCTGACTTATTTCGCTTAGCATGATATTCTCAAGGTCTATTTGTGTTATCACAAATGGCAGGATTTCATCTTTTCTTATGGCTCAGTAGTAGTGCACTGTGTATATGCACCACCTCTTCTTTAACCAATCGTATGTTGAGGGGTTTTAACTTAGTGTTAGTGAGGCAGATCCTGTTATGTCCCTGCTCCAAGTCCTCCATCTTGGATGCTCCATCTCACTTCCAGGGAAAGGTGGCCCTTACCCGGCCTGGAAGACCCTACACCATGTGCCCTCTTCCAAGTCACTCTGACCGCATCCCCTACCATCTCCTTCACCCTGCTGCAGCCATACTTGTCACCTTCTGCTCTACACACGTATCAGATGCACTTTGGCCTCAGGACTTTTACGGTTGCTGTCCCCACCGCAGGAACTGCGCTTCCCCCGATGTCTGCATAGCTACTCCCTGGGCTCCTCCAGGTGTTCACCCCAAAGGCCCCTCCCCACTGAGGGCTTCCTGGTTCTAAATGCCTCCACCCCAGTCCCAACTGTCCTGTCCCCCTTTCCTGCTATCTCTCTATGGCGTTAATCACAATCTACCATCATTTTTTACTATATATTGTAGCATTTTTTTCAATTACCATTTATATTGAACACTATTCTATATTAGTTTCAGGTGTATAGCATAGTAGTCGGACAGTCATGTACCTTACAGAATGGGCCCCCCAATACTTCAGGCATTCAACTGACACCGTACACAGTTACCATGACATTATTCACTACATTCCCTGCTGTAATTTACATCTCTGTGACTATTCTGTAACTACCAGTTTGTACTTTTTAATCTCTTCATCCTTCTCACCCAGCCCCCAACCTCCCTCCCCTCTGTTAACTGTCAGTCTGCTCTCTGTATCTATGAGGCTATTTTGTTTGTTTATTTTCTTCTTCAGATTCTACACATAACTCCATTTATTTTATTTATGTCTGTTGTTCATTGTCTCCCTCCTCATCTGGAATGTGAACTTCAGGAGACAGGGGTTGTGTGTCTGCCATCCCACCGGAACCTCAGTGCCTGGGGCAGTGTATGTACCAGCTCAGTGAAGGCCCACATGGTGGGCAGAATAATGGCCCCCCAAAATGGCTGAGTCCCAGTCTCTGAAACCTTTGATTATGTTACCTTGTGTGGCCTTTTGAGCTTTGATGATGTGATTAAGTTCAGGATTTTGGGGATAAGTAGATTTTCCTGGGTTGTCTGAGTAGACCCAGTATAATCACAGGGTCCTTATTAGAAGGGGAGCAGGGGGATCAGAGCCAGAGAAGGGCATGTGATGGTGACATCAAAGGTTGGGAGGATGCAAAGCCTGGAAGAGTTCATGAACTGAGAAATGCAGGCAGCCTCTCCAAGCTGGGGAAGACAAGGGTAGGAGGAACAGAGCCCTACTGCCTCATTTCAGACTTCTGATTTCTATAGTCGGGAGAGAATACATCTGTGTTCTTTAAGTCACTGAGTTTGTGATAATTTGCTACAGTAGCAATAGGAATATATCACTCAAAATCATATTCTGAAGACATAAGTGAACGAGCTGGGCTTCCTCTATTTCCTTGTTTGTGAAATGGTAGGATTGAACTTAGTTAATACTGTATTTTAAACATTTTGTTCATTTAACTGAAAAATGAATGCATACACTTGGTAAACAATCGACATAGTCTGAATAAAGTGTATAATGGCAATAAGTTTCTCCTCTACCCCAAACTCAGCCCCTGGTCTCCCTGCCCAGATGCAAGCCCCAGTGTGTTGTGTGAGCTCCCAGAGATGCTATGAATACAGCTATGTCCCCCTTTGTCCACTAATTGCAGGTTCTACATGCACTGCTTTGCTCCTTGCTTTTTCACTAGAAAATGTACGGTGAAGACTGTTCAGTATCAGTATACATAAAACTACCTCATGCTTATCTATGCTGCGTGATGGTTTATTCCTGACTTAGATGTTCTTCAGTCCAGTCAATTGGTTCTCTAGTGACAGTTAGTCTAGTCTCTACTACTACAATCTTTGAACACATATATTTGCACATATGCATAGCTAAAGGATGAACCCTTGAGAGGTCTAATTCAGGGTCAGGAAGTAGGTACACACTTTGTTCTTATATTGCCAAGGGGGCATACCTACTCTCACTGACAGTGAGGGAGGGGTCCCTTCTTTTTCTGTCTTACTAAAACCTTATTATTAAACTTAAAAATGCTTTATCAGTCTAATAGATGAAAAATGATACTGTGCTATTTTATGTGACTGTAATTTTTTTACTTGGCCATACACCCTTTGTATTTATATTTTAGTGAATTTTCTATTCATTGTTTTCTGTTGGTTCATTGATCTGTTTTAAAATGTTACTTAGAAGCTATAGATATAGATGTAGATATAGATATAGATATAGATATAGATATAGATATAGATATAGATATAGATATAGATGCTTCCTATACATATATAGGAAGTTAGCCTCCTGGCACTTCCTGTGCAGGTGTTTTTCCATCAATAGTGTTTCTGTTTTACTTTGCTTATGATACCTGTTGCCATGTAGAATTTTTTTTTATTTTATTTATTTATCTTTTTAGAGGGGAAGGGAAGGAGAGAGGAAAGAAACATCAATGTATGGTTGCTTCTTGTGCATCCCCTGCAGGGAGCTGGCCCCTGCAGGAAACTGGCTTGCAACCCAAGCATGTGCCCTGACTGGGAATCGAACCGGCCATGTAGAAATTTTTAAATTTCATCAAGTCAAATTGACAAAAATTGTCAATTTGCAACGTTACTTAGAAATGCACTCTTCATTCCTATAGTATAAAATATCCTCGTATTCTCTCATACTTTCTTCTCATAGTCATAGTCTTTATCTTATTGTTAATACCTAGATTCACCTGGAATTTATTAGGTGCAGGGATCAAAGGAGCGATTTCATTCTTTCATTTCTCATGCTAGCAACCCATTTGTCCCAATGCCATTTATTAAAGGATTTGCTGTTTCCCACTGGTTTGAAGTGCCATCTTTACCCAATAAGAAATTTTCATGAGCATTTGTATCTACTTCTGGCCTTTTTTCTTTTGAGTTGATGTAGCTATCTACTCATAGGTCACTTTCCACCTAATTCCTTAATTATTGTGGCTTTGACAGTGCATTTTAATGCCTGCTAGGATTTGTGTTCTCTCATTTCTCTTCCTTTTCAGAATATTTCTGGTTATAATAGTATGTTAATTTTTCCAGGTCAACTTTAATTGAATTGCTCTGTTTTGGGGGGTGTTCAGGTATATGAATTCTCTTTCAATTTCGGATATTGACTCTTTATCGAATATAGGTAGCCATTCTAATAGGTATGAGGTGACAGCTCCTGGTTTTAATTTGCATATCTTTGGTGACTGGTGACATGCAGCATCTTTTCATATGTCTTCTATATTAACTTTAGAATCAACTTGTTATATTCCCCAAAAAGCCCCTTTGATATTTTGATTGGAATAGCATTCTGTTTATAGATTACTTTGTGGTACACTAACATATTCATAGAGCCTAATAGTCTTTAAATATTAGTCCAAAATGGTGTTTTTATTATAGAAATAATACCAGCTCACTGTAAAAAAAATTCTGGCAATTCTGCAGTGTATGAAGTGGTGTGTGAAAGTTCCATTTCTCTTTTCCCCAACCTTCCCCTAGAGGCAACCACAGTTAATAGGTGTTCATCCTACAGATGTTTTTAAATAAATACATTTGGCCCTGGCTGGTGTGGTTCAATGGATTGAGTGCGAGCCCATCAACCAAAGGATTGCTGGTTCAATTCCCAGGCTCAGGGGCATGCTTGAGTTGTGTGCCAGGTCCTTAGTAGAGGGCATGTGAGAGGCAACCACACATTGATGTTTCTCTCCCTCTCTTTCTCCCTCCCTTCCCCTCTCTATAAATAAATAAATAAATACATTTGTAATCATATGCACACATACATTTAAACATGTATTTTGTTGTAGAGCTATATCTAACTTCATATTACATATGCTGTTTCTAAGCCATTTTCATCAATTATTTGTCATGAATATATCAAATCAGACACATGTTAATACCTTAGATCTATCTTATTCTTTTAAATGTTCCTTTGTGGCCCAATGAAAGGGGGACAAGAATACCATAATTAATTTACTCATTCCTCCCTTGATGAATAATTGCATTGTTTCAAACTTTTCCTAATTACAAATAATGCTACAGTGAACTGCTTTGAGCATTATCTTTGCACTTTTGTGAGGATATTTCAACCAGGTAAATTCCTAGAAACAGAACTACGGAGTCAAAGTCTAAAGGCCCTTTCCATAAAACTTCAATGAAAAGTGTTATGACAGAAATGACCTCTCCATCAAATGGAGACTTGTCTGAGAATGTACCCTTGTCTAACACTGCCCTGAATTCAGAACCCCTGGGAGAGCTCTTCATCCCTTTCAAATGAATACAGGTCCAGGACCTGGTCGAGTGAATGCAACTACTGGCTCTAGGTGCACAGTCTTTGTCCCACCAAAGGGACTGGTTCTGAAGGCAGACCAAGGCTCTCAGCACAGGCTGGGCAGGGAGACTGGGGGAGAGTCTCAGAGATGGATGTGGATGGGGAGAGGTGTTCCTGGTCTCCTGGTCTACAACGTAGAAATGTTCCCATAAAAGGTTATAATTAGTAATAATGGGAGCCAACACTGAAGGACTAATACAGCATTAGCTCCTGACTTCAAGACTTTGAAGAATAAATGGGCTTTGCTGAGTTGCTGGCTGGAGAACCGAATCACTGTGAACAAAGGTTCTAATGGGACAACGGTTTCTGAGTCTAGACAACTTTCTTAAAAATGGGTCTTATAACCATTTAGGAATTGGAGGCTGTGCGTGGAAGATACCTTCCAGGCTTCATCACCTCCCCCATGCATTTCCCAGCCTCCTGTCCTCTTTGATGATCCAAAGTTTCCCAGGGTCTTTTGTTGGTGCCACACCAGGTCTGTGATCCCTACAACTTCCCGTGTGGTTTAGTTACATCCTTTAAGTTGTCTTTAGTCAATGCTCTCTTTCCTTCCAAATTCTCATCACTTTTCTTAATCCTTTCACACAGCCCCACCTCTGTCATCTCCTAGATGAACCAAGTCACATCACCTCATTGCTCATATGACCCCCAAATTAGGCCATTGGACAAAAACTGCTCTAATTTCCTGCCTTCTACTTTACCCCTAATGTACTCATCTGTTCAATCTGAAAGGCTGAATACCCAAATTAAGGCCAACCTATGCTCCAGATCCCTGACCTATCTTCCTGTTCCTCAAATGATCACGTCTTATGTACCACTGGGCCACCGCAGTGCACAACTATAGAAATCTCCTTCTCTACACCTCTCTCTCCCAGTTTACGTGTTAACAACAGCAAACCACTTTCCTTCCACGTCCTTCTTTAACTACCACCTACACTCTCTCCTCTCAGTCAGTCTTAAAAGAGTTATTTACACTTATCTCCACTTCCTTACCTTCCTTCCCCTCTGCATTGTACTCAAATTAATTTATTCTTTTCATATATATTTATTAAATACCTACTAAAGGAAAAACACTATGCTGGGTGCTCAGACTATTATATATATATCCCTCTCACTCTCAAAGAGCTTGCAAACTATTGAGAAACACAAACAGATTACAATAAATGACATTTTAAAAATGCATAGTTTTGGAGATAGGTTTTATCTCCACATTAGTGGAAGCAACATATGAGTCTCACATATTAGCAAGAAAGCTGATCTGCTATCCCCATTTGTTTTGCAAAAAGCCCACTCTGGAACCAAGACTATATATCCTGGGGCTGACTAAGGGTGGGAATGTCTTATTATGGACAGGTCAATGGAAGAGACTTTTGAAAGTAAACAAATGTTTTGGCATCCCTCAGATCTATTCATAGACCAGTCTATTGGGGTGTATGATTAGGCCAGAAATGGGGAGAGGGGACATTCCAAACCCTCCAGCCCCCTGATTCTAGTACAAAAATGAGTGGCTTGATTTCAGCCCTTCCAATGAGAACATGCTGGTTTGGGGGAGGATCCACCTCTTGAGCCCAACTCCAGAAAGCAGGCCAACTGACATTAAGATCCAGACATAGGCACAGTGAAATGAAGGGGGTGCCATGAGGACGGATGAGTGATAAGGCTGCTGGCTTCCTAGAGGCTTCACTATTTATCATGAAAACCCCTGACAAGTGTTTCCATGACTCCAAGAGGGATCCTGGCTTCCATGGGGCCAACATTCAGGAAAGTTCTGCCCAGAATGATGAGAACAGCTGCCCAGAATGATGAGAATAGCTGAGGGATCCTATGGGTCCCTCAGGATCAGTCATGATCCCAGGATCAGTCATGGCTGGCGAGCCCTTGAATATTTGTTCAAGCTTATTCCAGGGTATAGAGCTGGAGTTGAACTAGGGGTGGGGCAGAGGTGAGAGCCTGTCCACCTTGGCTTTGCAGACAGACAGACATGGCTTTGTAGCCTGGTGCTGCCACTTCCTGGCTGTGTCAGGATTCTTTGAGTTCCATGTAACAGGATTCTCAGCTAACCTGGCTGAATTCATAAAGATATTTATGGTTTACTTGAAAAGAAGTCCAGAGGGAGGCAGTCAGCACCAGGCTCAATGAGACCATCCATTCCTCCTCTATCCCCAGGCACATCCTGTCCCTCAACCTCATGACTTCCATAAGATTGACGAAGCTGCCACCTTCACCTCCTCTCCTGATAGTATTCAAAGCATGAGGCAACAGGGACCATACATAAAGGGCTTTCTCTTCTGCTGCTTTTTTTCTTATCAAGGAGAAGACATTTTCCCAGAAGCCCCCACCAGGCTTCCCCTTTTATTTCTCATGCCCACATCTGTACCAATCATGGGTAAAGCAGAGTACAGTCACCAAAACTGGTTTTAACTAACTTCAACTCACTCATGAGGAACTGAACTCATTGCCCACCCCTGCCCCCAACTCATCTCTAAACACCAGGTTCTATTAACAAGGAGACAAAAGAGAGTGGAGCTCTGGGGTGGCAGCTAGCAGCTTCTGAGTCTCAGTTGCCTCATTTCTCCAAAGGGGGAATAATAGTACTTGCCTCACTGGGTTGGTGTGAAGGTGAAACAAAATAACAAAACTAGATCATCTGGTACATAGTAAGTGCTCAGCAAATACCTATTCCCTTCTGTGAGTTAGACAATCTAGACTCAGGACTAGTGGAGACTTCAGAGGTTAGCTAAGCGAACCCCCTCTTTCTATGGGTCATGGAGCAAATGGGTGTTAGTGCCAGATCCAGGAAAGAGAGGACAGTGGCTTAGAAAAGAGCGGTAAGAAAAGGTCAGATTAGGGATATGTTATGAAGGTCTTGCCAGCTGGATTTGCTGATAGTTTAGGCATGTAGGTGTGAAGGAGCTAAGTTAAGGATGTGTCAAGGTTTTTAGATGGTGCTGTGTGCTGAGATGGGAAACAACACAGATGGGTATGGGAGGAACACTGTCCCACAGAATTCTCCTGTCCACCATGGATGAGAAATAAGTCATCCCAGACACAATCTTGCTGTTCCAGTGGGACAGGTGTGGCAATTCCCTCTAGTGAGGAACACCCTGAGCCCTTCTCCCAAATGGCTTTTATCGGGAATGGTATGTGTAGGTGTATGCAGCATGCAGACATAGTTCATCAGGCAATGTCGAAAAGGCTATAGTCATGCAAAAACAGGGACTATCTATAGACAACAATGGAAGGAACACAGGGATCTGTCATAGGTCAGGGTCTGTTAGTCACGCTGATGCCAGAGGGTCTTCAAGATGTGTTTCATGAGATGAGGAGTTTACTCCTTATGCCTTGAACTTAAACATCTGGTTTGTATCACAAGGGCTATACAAAACACAGCAAAGCAAGCTTGAAAGGATACGGTGTATTTATCAGGCCTGATTCCCACAGGGAACCCTCAGTGTTAGAGTTAGGTCAGGTCTTCCACCTGCATTAGCTGGTTTTCCAGGGAGACTTACTAGCCCTTTTCAGGGCTTGCTCTTGTGGGGCTACAGTCTCAGAAACCACACAGAGTGGTCCCCAATAAATGGGGGGAGTAGAATTACTGTTCCTAGAATGGAAAGAAGATAATTTGAAACTTTCAAATATTCTTATCTTTATACATTCTTTGTTGTACAGATTTTGTTTGGAATGATTTGTACCATATTGAATACTGGGAAATTTCTAGCATAGCAGGAAGGACCGCAGCCATGTTGGGAAATTTCTAAATCCATAGAAAAGTAAGATGTCTAGAGCTTTCTGTACATTTAGTTTCCAACAAATTTCTCATAATTTTTTACCTGATATTGACATCTGATCAATCCAAAAAGTAAAATTAATGTTTTGAAAATAGTCTCTGCTTTGTGAAGCCAACATGCCCTCCCGTTGACTTACTCAATTTGGCAGAAAGAAAAGATGATATGATAAAACAACCTATCACACCTTTCTGTGGTCCCTGGAATGTCTGGTCAGTGCTGTAAGTCACTGAAATTTTGATGCAATTGTCAGGGTGTGGCAAGAGCATTAGTAATTTTTTCATTGTTGTTCAAGTGCAGTGGTCTCCATTTTCCTCCCACCACTTCCTTCACCCCAGCCATTCCCACTCCCCATCTTTGATCCTACCCCCTTTGGTTTTGTCCATGTGTCCTTTATACTTGTTCCTGAAAACCCTTTACCCTCCCCCCCCATTATCACTTCCCATCTTTCCTCTGGTTACTGTGAGTTTGTTCTTAATTTCAATGTCTCTATTTGTATATTTTTTTGTTTGTTGGTCTTGTTACTTAGGTTCCACTTATAGGTGAGATCATATGGTATTTGTCTTTCACCACCTGGCTCATTTCACTTAACATGGTGCTGTCCAGTTCCATTCTAGTTCCATTCCATCCAGTTCCATTCCATCCATGCCGTTGCAAAGGGTAGGAGCTCCTTCTTTCTTTCTGCTGTGTAGTATTCCATCATGTAAATGTACCATAGATTTTTGATCCACTCATTGTTGCTGATGGGCACTTAGGTTGATTCCAACACTTAGATATTGTAAGTTGTGCTCCTATGACCACTGGGGTGCATAGGTTGTTTTGAATTAGTGTTTCAGGATTCTTAGGGTGTAACCCCAAGAGAGGAATTGCTGGGTCAAAAGGCAGTTCTATTTTTAGTTTTCTGAGGAAATTGCATACTGTTTTCCACAGTGGCTGCTCCAGTCTGCATTCTCACCAACAGTGTACTAGGGTTCCCTTTTTTCCATATCCTCTTCAACACTAGTTTTTTGTTGATTTGTTTATGATGGCCATTGTCACTGGTGTGAAGTGGTATCTCACTGTGGCTTTAAGTTGCATCTCTTTGATGGCTGGTGATGCTGAGCATCTTTTCATATGTCTCTGGACCCTTTGTATGTCCTCCTTGGAGAATTGTCTATTCAAATCCTTTGCCCATTTTCCAATTGGGTTTTTTGTCTTCCTGGTGTGGAGTCATGTGAGTTCTTTATATATTTTGGAGATCAAACCCTTGTTTGAAGTATCATTGGCAAATATGTTTTCCCATACAGTTGGTTCTTTTTTCATTTTAATACTGTTTTGTTTAGCTGTGCAGAAACTTTTTATTTTGATGAGATCCCATTTGTTTATTCTTTCCTTTGTGTCTCTTGCTCTAGGGAACATATTTATGAAAATATTGCTGCATGGAATAGCTGAGATTTTCCTGCCTATATTCTCCTCTAGGACTTTTATGGTGTCACAACTTATATTTAAGTCTTTTATCCACCTTGAATTTATTTTTGTGTATGGTGTAAGTTGGTGGTCGAGTTTCTTTCTTTTTCTTTTTTTTTTTTTTTTGCATGTAGCTGTCCAGATCTCCCAACAGCATTTGTTGAAGAAGCTATTTTTACTTGGCATTAGTAATTTTAAAACCCTCCTCCAACTTTTGGTCAAGATGGAGGCATTGTTTATATTCTTTGCCTTCCTGTGTAACAACAAAAAGAATTACAACTGTATCTCAAAACAAATAACACCCAGAACTGTCAGCAAACTAAACTGTATGAAAGTCCAACAAGGAAGGATTTAAAGGAACCACGTTCATCCATGGGTAGGAGGGGTAGAGATGCAGAGACAGGGTGGAGAGGAGAGGAAACACAGTGTGGTGCAGAACTGTGGCAGCAGTGAAAACAAAAAGGCATGGGAGGTTCCACATTCATGTGTGGTGGTTAAAAATTAGGAAGACCCCTTGGGAGCAAGCAAACCCAGCCCCAGGCCAGACTGCATAGCCCAGGCTTCCAGTGTGGGAAGATAAGTCCCCATAGGGAGGTGGGGGTACATAGGGAGGGGGGAAGTGGTAGCAGGGAAATGGAGACAACTGTACTTGAACAACAATGGGAAAAAAAGAACAATCAATTAATGGAGACATATACTTATTTGAGTGAAAAAACAAATCCCCATAACTTCTGGCTGTCAAAAGCAATGGGGGTTGGGATAGCAGAAGAAACTACCAAATTTTCAGGAAACTCCACTTAGCCCACAAAGTCTTAAAATGTATAAAAACTCACACACTCTGGGATTCAGCACCAGGGCAACATCTGGAAGGGCATCAGTTGCATATGGGAAGTGGCACAGTGACTGGAAACTAGGCAAGTGCTGAGCAAACTCCCAGAAGCCAAGCAGTAGCACAGTCCTCTCTCTGTGACCTGCCCCCAACACAGAGCCACAAAGCATCGAAGTGGGTTGCTGCACTCTGGCAATTACCTAAGATTCCACCCCACACAATTTACAGATGCCTTTTACAGGGAGTCAAAGAAGTTCTACCTAATGCATAGAAACAAATACAGGGAGGCTAACAAATTGAGGAGACAAAGAAATATGGCCCAAATGAAAGAAGAGAACAAAACCCAAGAAAAAGAACTAAATGAAACAGACATAGCCCACCTATCAGATGCAGAGTTCAAAACACTGGTGTTAAGGAAGCTCAAAGAACTCACTGTATATGGCAACAAAATAAAGGAAGAAATGAAGGCTACACTAAGTGAAATTAAGAAAAATTCACAGGGAACCAACAGTGAAGGGATGGAAGTGGGGGTTCAAATCAATGATTTGGAACATAAGGAAGAAATAAACAGTCAACTAGTACAGAATGAGGAAACAAAAATTCAAAAACTGAGGAGAGAATAAGAAGACTCTGGGACATCTCCTAAAGCGCCAACATCCAAATCATAGGGATGCCAGAAGGGGAAGAGGAAGAGCAAGAAATTGAAAACTTATTTGAAAAAATAATGAAAAAACTTTCTTAAGCTGGTGGAGGAAATAGATGTACAAGTTCAGGAAGCACAGAGAGTCCCAAACAAGATGGACCCAAAGAGGCCCACACCAACACACATTATAATTAAAATGCCAAAGGTTAAAGATAAAGAAAGAATCTTAAAAACAGCAAGGGGAAAGCAAAGAGTTACCTACAAAGGAGTGCCCATAAGACTGTCAGCTGATTGCTCAAAGGAAACTCTGTAGGCAGGAAGGGACTGGCAAGAAGTATTCAAAGTGATGAAAAGCAAGGACCTAAAGCCTAGATTACTCTATCCAGCAAATCTATCATTTAGAATGGAAGGGAAGATAAAATGCTTCCCAGACAAGGTCAAACTGAAGGAGTTTATCATCACCAAGCCATTATTACGTGAAATGCTAAAGGGACTTATTTAAGAAAAGGAGAAGATCAAAACTATGAACATTAAAAAGGCAACAAGTTCACAACTATCAAAAACTGAATCTAAAAACAAATAAACAAATAAACAAAGCAAATTACCAGAACAGGAACAGAATTATAGGTATAGAGATCATTTAGAAGGTTATCAGCTGGGCGGGGGAAGGATGAGAATGGGGGAAAAGTACAGGTAATAAGAAGCATAAGTGGTAGGTACAAAATAGACAGGAGGAGGTGAAGAACCATATAGGAAATGGAGAAACCAAAGAACTTACACACATGACCCATGGACATGAACTAAGGGGGGGATTGCTGGAGGGAAGGAGTACCAGGTGGAGGAGGGCAAAGGCAGAAAAATTGGGACAACTTTAAAAGCATAATAAATAAAATATAAAATTAAAAATAAAAATAAAACCCTCCTCCAGTGATTCCAACATGCAGCCTGGATTAAAAACCACCGGCTGCTCTGTTTTCCCTTTACAGATAAGCTCACTGAGTCTCAGAAGTAGAATAAGGCCACTGGCTCAGGTAGGTAGTGTGTGAGGATTCAAACTCATGTTTCATAAATCTGTCAACAGTCTTAGGAAGAGGGGAGCATAGTCAGGGAGAAAAAAGGGGAGGACCAATTTAGAATGTTTGTGGGAATGCTTGTAAAGCTACTGTAATTCTAGATAGCTTTTGTGGTTCATGTAAAAGTTGTGGTTACATCATTTCGAAATGTTCCCTGGTTAGTAGAGGGCATGGCATGTGGAACCTCAGACTCCAGCCCTGGTCAACTGCTTTCCTCCAAAGCCATGCCATCCCTCAGAAGTGGTACTCACCCTGACACACAGAATCTAAGTGTAAAATAACAGAGCTCATTGAGAATGCTGGGCTTCTGATCTTGGTGTTCTTAGGGCTGAAGAACTGTGGATGGAAACAGGACATCTACACTCAGGACCCTGAAGTGGTACATTAGACACATTTATAGAAACCAATGAACAAAAGCCAAGCATTATAGCACTTCTTAAAATTATGCTGGCAACAGATTAGTTTACCAACCTTTCAGTGCTTCTAAATCACCTGAGGGAATTTATAAACGTGAGGAACACAGGGACCAATCTTTAGCAATTCTATTTTGGAAGAATCAGACCACAGGAATCTGTACTTTTAAAAAGTCCCATGACTCTCACCTCCCGACTCCCACACTCACTCATCTGCTCATACACAGGTCAGAGCCCTTAGCAATGGCTGCTAGGGATCCATCAGAATTTAACTGCAAAAAAGACAACCACACTATCACCACCATCACAATGCCCCTGTATCCTTTTCTTCCCTCACTGCATGTTTAAACCATCGGCAGTCTTGTCAATTCCACTAGCACAATGTAGCCAGAATCCCCCAGTTCTTACCACCTCCACTGGTGCTACATGTTGGTTTAAGGTGCCATCACCTTAATCTGGGACCAATGCAACAGCCTGCTAACGGATCCCACCCCTCACTCTTATCCCTGCAATCTGTTCTCCATGTAGATACCCCAATTTTTCCAAACAGATTTATTGAAGTATATGTTATGTCAATAAATTCCATCAAATTTGAATTGTAACTGTACAATTCAATTGTTAATAAACAATTCAATTGTTTTTAGCAAATTTGTAGAGCTGTACAGCTTTCACCCCAGCCTAGTTTTAGAGCATTTCCATCTCCTTCCCAAACAGAACTGACCCCTGTTTTGTAGTCAGTCTCACCTCTCACCCTGAGCCAGAGGCAACTGCAGATCTGTTTCCTGTCTCTATGGATTTGTCTTTTCTGGAAATTTCACACAAATGGAATCAAACTATATGCGGCTGCTTATGTCTCACTTCTTTCACTTGGTACAATGTCTTTGAGATTCTGTAATCTTGTAGCGTGGATCCATAGTTTGTTCCTTGTTATTGCTTAATCATATTTCATTGTATGGATACAAAATTTCAATTGTCCTTTCACTAGTTGGTGAACATACTGATTATTTCCAGTTTTGGATTATTATAAAAAATAGCACTAAGAAAATTTGCATATAAGTCTTTGGATGGACACATTTTTATTTCTCGTCAGTAAATATCTAGGAATAAAATTGCTGGGTAATATGGTTAAGTACATGATTAACTTTTTTGTGAAACTGCCAACATATTTTCCAGAGTGGCTGTACTACACTGTCTTGCCACCAGCAGTGTGTGAGGGTTCCAGTTTCTCCACATCTTTCCCAATACTTGGTATTGTCAGTCTTTTTGTAAATTCTAGTGAGTGTGTAATAGTACGTCATTTTGGTTTTAATTTACATTTCTCAAATGATATAATATTAAGCATCTTACCATGTGCTTACTAGTTATTTAAATAGTACCTTTTTCAGTGAAATGTGTATTCAAATCCTTTGCCCATTTAAAAATTGGATAGTTTGCCTTATTGGTTTATTAGTTCTAATAGTTTGGGTTTGTTTGTTTGTTTTTGGAAGATTCCTTAGGATTTTCTGCATATAGAATCAAGTCACCTGTAAATAAAGACCACTTTTCTTCATTTTTTCCCAATCTAGGTGTGTTTTATTTCTTTTTGTTCTAGTCATTGCAGTGACTAGAACCTCTAGTACAGTGTTAAGTAGGAGTGGGGAGAGGGGACACTTTGCCTTGTTCCCATTCCTGACCTCAGGACTAAATCCATGTTTCATATTAACTATGTAGTTGACTGTAGGTTTTTCACAGATACCCTTGCACAGGTTGAGGAAGCTCCCTTCTTTTCCTATTCTGTCGAGAGCTTTTTATCTTGGATGAGGGTTGCATTTTGTCCAATTTATTTTTTAAACGAAGTCTTAGAGATTTAATAGGCTTCCTACTGGACTTAGGCCACGCCTTGTCCAGCACAGAGCTGGAAGCAGCAGGTCTGCAAAGCTGCCGCTGGGAAATCAGAGGAGAAGTCACTAAGGACGTGTTGCTGGATTTAGACCGCCAAAATTTCATTAAGGATTTTTGCATCTGTGTCCATATGGATGTGCGTCTTTAGTTTTCTCTCCTTCTGACGTCTCTCTGGCTTTGTTATTAGGATAATATGAGCCTCAGAATGAATTGGAAAGTGTTCTTTCAACCTCAGTTTTCTGAAAGATAATGTAGGGTGGTGTTAATTTTTAAAAAATATTCAGTGGAATTATCCACGTGAATTTTGAAAAGCCTATTTCAGATTTTGTCCCTCTTGAGTGTAAAATCCTTCTGTTCCTCTTTATCTCAAGTAGATTAAGATAAAAATCTCTCACCTGGCTTACAAAACCCTAACTGGTCTCCCCTGTCTTGGGTGTCAAACTCATCTCTCGCCTACCCCACCTTCTTCCACTCTTGTGTGTCCCTCAAACATAGTGAGCTTGCTCTCACTGTGCTCAGTTCATTATCACTTTTGGGCATTTCATTAACTGCTGTCTGCCTGAAATACACTTTTCCTGGCATCATTCCATCATTTGTTTGGGGATCTCAGCCTGACCCTCACCTCCTTAGAGAGGTCTTTCTAAAGAAGAGGCCAGACCAGAGGATCTATTTTATCCCTCTATTAAACATCCTATTTTAATTCCCTGCATAGCACTTAACCACACCTGGAGTTTGTCTTACTTATTTATTAACTATCTCTTCTCAGTTGAATATAAGCTCTTTAAGAGCCGATTCCTCCTGTTGTTTCGTTTGTTTTTGCCAGTGTCTTCCCACTACCAATAACAGTGCTCACACATAGTAGGAGATCAGTCAATATTGGTTGAACAGATGAACATCAGTGACAACAATCATAACTGCCATTGGGGAGCAGGCACTGATTTAAGTATTTACAAATATAATTTAATTTATTTCTCTATATTAACCCTAAATGCAGATATTTTCTCCCGTTTTTCTGACAAGGAAATGAAACTTAGAGAGGCTACACGTCATGTTCATGGCCACACAGCTGTTAGAGCTAGGGTGCATCCAGGTTTGTCTGATGTCAGAGCCCGAGCTAATCTCTACCTGGATATGCATCCTCTTTGTTTACAGGCTGGAAAAGCTGATCCACTAGATTAGAGGTAGTGACCTCAGGCTGATAGGTCTTTGAGAACACCCAGGTGAGGCCACTCATTCAGAACAGTGATCTGGGTGGACCTGAGGCGCTTCTGCTGCAAAGGTCCCCACACCCCTCACCGCCTCAGTGAATAACGGACATCCTTGGCTCAGGCTGAGCTTTCATATCCTCTTTTCGAAAATGGATTTAGTCCCTTAAACACAGTTGGCTTCATCTTTTACATAATGCAAATTCTTACTCCTGTCTATTGTGAAACCAGTCAGTATCCTCATGATCTCCAGGTGCCTGTGAGCTGAAGTGCTGCCTGTTTCCGCAGCCCAGCCACAAAAGCTAATAATAACGACGAGTCACTTGAGACCTTCCTCTGCTCCAAGCACTGCCACTGATGTCATCCCTGCAACAGCCCAGAAGGGAGCTCTGGTTATTGGCCCATTTTATGGATTAGAATTCTGGGGCTCAATGGGATTAAATTGCACACCCCAAATCGCACCACTAGTCCACGGTAGGGCTGGCACAGGATGTGAACCTAGAACTGTCTAGACTCCTACTGCCTATTGTGTTGGGACCATTCAAGGCCAGGCAGGTCCATGGTATTCGCTCAGCCGAAATACTATTCATGGAGCTGTTGAGATGTCTGGCATGCCTTTATTCATATGTGGGTGAGCTAAACTCTGCAAGCTGTGCATCTCCTGCATGTCTCTGTGTGGCACACGTCATGGCCCTTACTCCCCAGTGTGGCACCCATCAGGGCACCTGTCTCCTTGCATGTGTCTCTACTGAGAAGCCCCTATTTGTTTTAAGTACTAGATGGGAACAAAGCCGGCAAGATGCCAGAAATTATATAACATAACATAATTCTGCACATGTGAGCCCGCTTCATGTTATGGGAACATTTTATCAGACCCAGTCTTAAGGCTATGAGAACACTACTGAGCAGGCCCCTCCAAGGCTATGGGAACACTGCTTCCCTTAGTTACCCAGACACCCATGTGAGGAAGCCAGACTGACTCCAGTTTCCCTACACCTATGCATGCCTATGTTATTGAGTGCAGTGCCTGGCTGAGAATCATGAGTTGTGATGTTTACTATTACTTTATATGACAGGTAGAGAGAAAGGTAACAGTGATCTTAACAGTCCTGGGTCTGTCCCACTACACAAGCTGGGGTAAGCCTTTCCTCTCCTTGTTTCTGTCTGTTGTGCCTAAAAGTGTTCTGATGAACACTGAACACAGCTAGATGTCACTTACAGGTGAAAGAATTCCGGGGGACAGGCTATATTCTCCAAAGGCATACCAGCAGCTCAATTGTCAGAAGGTGAGATTAGGTAGGACCAGAAATCAGGCTGCTCAACTCCAGCTCCTATTCTCTTCCAACCCCCTACCTTTTTCAGCAAGGTAATTACCAGGCATCATGCGTGACCCGGATGTTGCTCAGCTAGAAGGGAGCATGGACCTGGAGGATCATCTGAAATTCCTTAGGCAGGGCCATCTCATCTGGGTCTTCCAGTGGGGAAGAGCAGGCCCTGAAGTCGGGAAAGGAGACTGATAAAATGCAGGCCTCAGAGATGCATTTGGCCTTTGCTCAACCTCATCAAGACAATGTATCCTCATGGGGCTCTGTGTCCTGTGGCTTTCCCTACTTTATTTATTCCTCTAGTGGAAATTTAGGACTCTACTCAGGGTGAGTATGGGAGTTCTGCTTGAAGGGTTTGTGCTGATGGGAGATGGCCATGGTGCTGCCTTGGGGTGGGGGGTGGGGTGGGTGTGGGTGTGGGTGGGGATGCGATTGCTTTCCAGCTTTGCTCTCCATCTGCCTTCCTCCACATCACATGGCCTGCATCTCCTGTGTCCACATTCCTCTCTGCCTTAAAGTCTCTTCTCAGGAGAGGATCAGGTATCAGTGAATTTGAGATATTACATGCTCTCTTCTCTAGAAAAATTTGGAAACTAGATATAATGAAGAATGCTGAACCACATTTAAAAAGTTCAAGGAATAGTGAATTTAGCAGGCCTTTCTCAGTGGGAGTGTAGTGGGGGGGAAGCACCCTTCTAGAACCCCCTGCTTTTAAATGTAAGAATATTCCAGGAGTGGGGGTCCTTACACCCTTTCTGGAGGTCTAAGTGCATGATCACAGGTGACCTTGGAGACTCTATCCTCATTGATGTTGCTAATTCTAGTGGACTGATTTTGCCTACTGCTTTGGTTTAAGTTACCTGAGATAAGAATTTGACTACAAGTCATTCATTTAGGAAGTAAACTTGAGAACTCTGATAATGGGGTTGGAAAATGAGACAGAAGAGATTGAAGTAGATGTGGAGTGTTTTATCAGGTCAGTTACCCCTGTGGGCACCGAAGACTCAGTTCCCCTAGAAAGCTTGGAATGAGTGACAGCAATTGCCTCTTTGGGTGGCTTGAGGTAAATCAAGGAGAGGGACTGAGTCCCATGTCTGGATCAGTGCAGAATGGGAGAGGACAAGGAGCCAACAGAACATTTGTGGTACTTGAGATGTAAGTGAAATTAGGAGTGCAGTGGTGGCAGGAGCTCAGAAGGTATAGGGAGAGGTGACCTTGACATGACCTTAACATGGTATGGAGGTGTTAGTCCAACCTTGCAGAGCACATTAAACTTCTCAACAAAACCTGAGATGGGAGCTGGAAACATTTTTTTTCTTGATCTTTAGTGACAGAGAGGCCTCAGCTAACACGCATGAGGTAAATAAACAGGAGCAGCTGAGAGACCTCAGTCCTAGGCCTGGTTCCTTCCTCTTACACCATGTGGTAGGCTGGATAATGGCCCCAAGAAATTTCCATGTCCTAATTTCCAGAACAGGTGAATATTACTCTATATGGTGAAAGGGACTTTGCTGATGTGATTAAATAAAGGATATTGAGATAGAGATTATCCTGGAGTATTTGGTGGGCTCAAAGTAGTCAGAAATGTCTTTATAAGAGGGAGGCACAAGGACTGGAGTCAGGGAGAAGAAGGTGATCTGACCATGAAAATATAGTTGAAGTGATGTGGCCAGAAGCCAAGGAGTGCCAGCAGCTTGGAGAAGCTGGAAGAGGCAAGGAATGGATTCTCCCTGGAGCTTCTAGAAGGAACCAGCTCTGCTGACAACTGGATTATAACACAATGACACTCATTTCAGACTTCTGACACAAAGAACTGTGCAATACATTTGTGTTATTTTAAGTCACCAAGTTTGTGGTAATTTGTTATGGCAGCAATAAGAAACTAATGTCCTGCTGTGTCTCAAGTTCCTCATTTGTAAAGTGAAGCCTTGGTCAAACTTAGGTGAGCACTGAGGCCCCATCTAACTCTCTCATATTTGCATTCTTCAGTTATTATCCTGGCTTTCTTTTGGGCTACAGAATATGTGTCTATATCTTCTTTCAGACATTAAGAATTCAAGGTCCAGCAAGACATGATAAGGGCACATTGCTATGGCAAAGGTGAACTAGAACCCAGTCACTTGTATTTTCATTCAATTAAAAAAGAGGTCATGGAAGAGGTCTTTCATACTTATATTTTGCTTGTATATAGAATAGCTTGAGTCTATGTCCATGGTGTTGGCATCATGAGGTAAGAGCTCAAGGTTAAACTCAAAAAGACTTGAAAGTTAAAGTCACAGTAATGAGCAACAGCTGATGGTGATGAGGAAGAACCAATTTTCAAGTTTATAAACAGCTATAAAGTCTTGAAGTCTCACGAGGTAGTGCCACCGAAGATTACTATTTTGGAGTTAAATTAACATTAGGACTTTTTTTCACCTATTAAGGGACTTTTTATCATATCTTAATGTGCATTTCTATCCAATGAGTATTTGTAATTTTTAGTATCCACATGAGAAAAGGGAGAGAATATATCACAGAGAAAGAGAACGTATCAACCCCTACATATGGGTTCATTGGAGAACTGGGTTCTAAAAGCCTGCAGAGTGCTGAGAAGGACGTTGAGTATTTTTAATAAAGTGAGTGTTGTTAATTCACTCGTTCTTTTATTAAGCCAACACATATTTATTAAACATGTACTTTATAACAGACACTGTTCTAGGCATTTGCGATACATCAATGAACACAACAGGCAGAAGCCCTTGTGTATGGATGACACGTTCTAAGCATACTTGATGGAGGGTGGCATTATGGACAGGTCATACACTGTCACATTGCATACACTGTGACCCATGGCTATAGAACTGGGGGACTTCCCCAGGGCCTGTTCATGGGAACTGAGCCACTTTGTCAGCTGGAGCCCTAGGCAGCCATTCCTCCTTCCCACGCACCCAGCCACATCTCTTTTCCATGGAAGTGCATGTGGCCCAGTAGAAAGGGATGGAGCTCATGGAGCCCAGTTCTGCAGTTTCACGTCTGGCTTAGCCAGTCCCAGCTGTGTGACCATAGGAAAGTTGCCTTCAACCTCTCTGAGCCTCAGTTTCCTCAGCCATAAAGTGAAGATGATAATAATTACTCTGCATTGCCATTGTGAGTATTAAAGAATGGAAAGTGCCTGGCCCAGACTAGCTTTGATTCTATTATCTGTTCTCACTACTCGGTGTGGGCTGGATGAGCCCTGGTGCAAATAGTTCCTCTAGGATATAGGTAGGCATGGACATGGCAGTAAGGAGAAATATCAGAACTGGGGGAGCTATGCCAATCTGTGGATGTTAATGAGGCCACAGGCACTGGGCAATGGGCACAATTGGGAAAGAGCAAGGTATTATTCATTCACCTATTCATCCACTGAACAAATGTCCACCAAGCCCTCCTGTGTATATATGCACTGTGTTGGGTCCCAGAGAGGCTGAGAAGGGAGACAGGTGCAGTCAGATGAAAGAAGCAGGCATGTAGCAATTACAATACAGTGCCACATGTGCTCCAATAGCGGTGCAGCTGCTAAGCTTCTGGAAAAGGAGGGAAGCCCACCTCCCAGTCTGCACATGGGGAGGGTGTCAGAGAAGGTTGTCCACACCACATCACCACTGAACTAAAGGCATTAGCAAGGCTTTCTGGGCAGGGGGAAAGCACAGGTACAGGCAGTGTGTTGAGAGTGCTTGGTGATTTGGGGGAACCAGGAGGTGAATGTGGCTGGACCTTAGGGACCAAGTGAGGGGATAGTATAAAGGTGTAGAGACCCCCAGAGGCCGTAACATGGAGGCCTTTGGATGTCAGACTAATGAGCTTGTAAACATTAACCTGAATTAATGAGGAGACATTGATGGAGTCTTAGCCAGGGAAAAGCATTAGAAAAGTTGTGTTTTTGCACTGATGCTCTAACTGTGTCTCAGAGAATGAGTAGGGTGGGAGAAACTATAGTAGAAGCAGACTGAGACATTAGCAAGCTCTTGCTCAGTTTTGGTGAGTATGAGGATGGCCTGACTTCAGGGAAATGACAGCAGGGCTGGGCCAGTGGTTGTCCCTTTGGCTGCATGTAGGAACCACCTGGAAAAAAATTTTAAAAAATATATTGATGTCCAGGCCCCATCCCAGATTAATTCAGAAGGTCTTAGGAGGGCTTTGGCATGAGTTTTAAAAAGCTGCCCAGGTGACTCTAACATGCAGTCAAAGTGGAGGACCACTGAGTTAGAGAGACAGGAAAGAGGAAATATCTTTGATGGGGTTTCTCAGATTGACCTGGGAGTGTTTATTAAAAGTGCAGGTTCCCTAACCCCATCACTGAACTAGTGAATCTGAATGTCTGAAACCCTGGTCTGGGGATCTGCATCCACAAAGCAGTGATTCTTAAGCTCCCTAAGACTGAAAAACCACTGTTCTACAGGCATCACCAGGGAGGTAACCAGCAGAACCTGGCAGGAGTAGAACTGGAGTCCTGCACTCTGGAGAACTATCCACCAGAGTCCAGGATGACATGGGAGAAGGGACTCTGGGGCCCCCCAGACAGCAGTGGAAGGTCAAGTGGCTCTCTCTGGCCCAGTCAGGAGTTTCTGTTGCATGCTTGGGTTTGCACATTGCATTAGTGTGCTGGGTTTGCCCTAAGAAAGTACCACAGACTTGGTGGCTTAAAAAACAAATTTATTTTCTCTCAATTCTGGCAGCTTGAAGTCCATGATCAGAGTGTCAGCAGGGTTAGTGTCTTCTGAGGTTGCTCTCAGATGACTGCCTTCTCTGCATATTTACATGGTTTTTCCTCTGTGTGGCTGAATCCTAATCTTCTGTTCTCATGAGAAACATCATTCATAATGGATTAGGGCCCACCACAGTGGCCTCATTTTAACTTAATTAGAGAACCCATTTCAAAACAGTCACATTCTGAAGTACTGCAGGTTAGGTCTTCAACGTGCATTTTGAGGGACATAGTTCAATCCCTATTATGCATCTTAGAGCTGGAAAGGGAGAGTAAGACAGATAGGCCCTAACACCCACGAGAAAGGAGAGCACATGAATAGAATATTTCTATCAAGGGTGAGAGAGCACAGGCCTGACCTATAACTGGACGGTTTTTAAGTCAGACCTGAGAAAGCCTCCGACAAGAAGGGGCAGAACATGGAATACCATGTTCAGGAACCAACTCAGCTTATGAGGAAGGTGAATAAAAGGAATGAAGGTTATGTTAAAAACTAGAAAAATATTATGGAGGAGAGAGAATAAGGAATTGTGTTTATGGTTGAATGCAATATGAAGTTTTTTGAATCAAATATTTTGTGTTAAGACTCCAAATTGCAGCCCTGGCTGGTGTAGCTCAGTGGATTGAGCGTGGGCCTGCGAGCCACACGATCGCAGTTCAATTCCCAGTCAGGGCACATGCCTGGGTTGCAGGCCAGTTCCCAGCAGGGGACACATGAGAGACAACCATACATTGATATTTCTCTCCTTCTCTCCTTAGATAAATAAAGAAAAATCTTTAAATAAAAAAGAAGACTCCAAATTGCTTCCAGGATACTTTCTTTTTGTTTTTAATATATTTTATTGATTATGCTATTACAGTTGTCCCATCCCCCCCCTTTATTCCCCTCTGCCTTGCACACCCCCTCCCACCTGCATCCTTTCTGGCCCCCTCCCCTGACTTAGTTTGTGTCCGTGGGTCATATATCTCCTATACCATTACCTATACTATTACATTTGGCCAAGGAGATTACCTACACATTACTTATAGTATTGGCTTCTACATTACCTATACTATTCTTAACCTCCCCCCGTCTATTTTCTACCTACTATTTATGCTACTTATTCCCTGTACCTTTTCTGCCGTTCCAACCCCATCCCTTCCCCACTGATAAACCTCCATGTGATTTCCATTTCTATAATTCTGTTCCTGTTCTAGTTGTTCGCTTAGTTTTTTTTTAGGTTTTGTTTTTGATAGTTGTGAGTTTGTTGTTATTTTACTGTTCATATTTTTATCATCTTCTCTTTCTTAGATAAATCCCTTTAACATTTCATATAATAAGGGCTTGGTGATGATGAACTCCTTTAACTTGACCTTACTGGGAAGCACTTTATCTGCCCTTCCATTATAAATGAAAGCTTTGCTGGATAGAGTAATCTTGGATGTAGGTCCCTGCCTGTCACGACTTGGAATACTTCTTTTCAGTCCCTTGTTGCTTATAAAGTTTCTTTTGAGAAATCAGCTGACAGTCTGACGGGAACTCCTTTGTAGGTAACTGTCTCCTTTTCTCTTACTGCATTTAAGATTTGCTTCCAGGACCTTCCGGCCAAGATGGAGGAGTAGGTAGACACACTGTGCCTCGTCACACAACCAAAATAAGGGCAACAAAAATTTAGAAACAAAATAAAAGCCAGAACTGACAGAAAATTGAACTGTATGGAAGTTGGACAGCCAAGGAGCTGAAATGAACACATTCATCCAGACCAGTAGGTGGGGTGGAGTCAGGCGGCCCAGTGGAGAGGGGTCTTGGCACAAGAAGTGGTGACACTGGGTGTGCAAGGCACCCCGGGTGCACAAGACAGCAGAGGGTGGACCCTGGGCACACGGGCGGCGGCTGGCAGACCCCAATCCCAGGGTGGCAATGGGCAGACCTAGCGAGGCGGTGATTGTGAAGCGAGAAACTGCTTGCAAGGCAGCTGGCTGACCGGGCTGCAGTCCCACATTTGAGGGCAGATAACAGGAGGAAGACAGACCTTGCAACCCAGGGTACCAATGCTGGGAAATAAAGCCTTAAAACACTGATTGAAAATACCTGAGGGGGTTGAGGTGCTTGGAGAGACTCCCAGCCTCACAGGAGAGTTCATTGGAGAGACCCACAGGGTCCTAGAACACACGCAAGCCCACCTACCTGGGAACCAGCACCAGAAAGGCCCAGTTTGCTTGGGGGAAGCAGGGGAAGGAACTGAGGTCTGGCAGAGAGTGGAGCAAGCACCACTGTTCCCTTTTGGACCCTGCCCCCATATACAGTGTCACAACCCAGTGACGTTGGTTGCCCTGCCCTGGTGAACACTTAAGGCTTCGCCACTCATACATAACAAGCACGGCCAGACCAAAACAAAAATTGGCTGAAATAGGAAAATGGATCAAAGCTCCAGAAATAATACAACTAAGCAACCAAGAGATAGCCAACCTATCAGATGCACAGTTCAAAGCACTGGTGATCAGGATGCTCACAGAATTGGTTGATTTTGGTCGCAAGTTAGATGAAAAAATGAAGGCTATGCTAAGTGAAATGAAGAAAAATGCACAGGGAACCAAGAGTGATGGGAAGAAACCTGGGACTCAAATCAATGGAGTGGACCAGAAGGAAGAAAGAAACATCCAACCAGGAAATAATGAAGGAACTAGAATTTAAAAAAACAAGGAGAGGTTTAGGAACCTCCAGGACATCTTTAAATGGTCCAGCATCTGAATTATAGGAATACCAGAAGGGGAAGAGGAACTGCAACAAGTGAAAAACTTATTTGAACAAATAATAAAGGAAAACTTCCCCAATCTAGCAAAGGAAATAGACTTTCAGGAAGTCCAGGAAGCTCAGAGAGTTCCAAAGAAGTTGGCCCCAAGGAGGAACACACCAAGGCACATCATAACTACATTATCCAAGACTAAAATGGAGAGAATTCTAGAAGCAGCAAGAGATAAAGGGGCAGTTACTTACAAAGGAGTTCCCATCAGTCTGTCAGCTGATTTCTCCAAAGAGACCTTACAGGCAAGAAGGGGCTGGAAAGAAGTATTCCAAGTCATGAAAACCAAGGACCTACATCCAAAATTGCTCTATCCAGCAAAGCTTTCATTTAGAATGGAAGGGCAGAAAAAACACTTCTCAGATAAGGCCAAGTTGAAGGAGTTCATCATCACCTAGCCCTTATTTTATGAAATGTTAAAGGGACTTATCTAAGAAGACAAAAACATGTATAGTAAAATGACAGCAAACACAATTATTAACAACTACACCTAAAACAAAAGCAAACTCAGCAAACAACTAGAACAGGAACAGAACCACAGAAATGGAGAGCACATGAAGGATTAGCAACAGGGGAGTGGGAGGAGGAGAGAGGGGGAAAAGGTACAGGGAATAAGTGGCATAGATGGCAGGTAGAAAATAGACAGGGGGAGGGCAAGAATAGTATGGGAAATGTAGAAGCTGAAGAACTTATGACCCATGGACATGAACTAAAGTGGGGAATGTGGGTGGGAGAGGGTGTGCAGGGGAAAGGGAATGAAGGGAAAATGGGACAACTGTAATAGCAAAATCAATAGAATATATTAAAAATTTAAAAAAAGAGATTTGCTTTCAGGAGACTTTCTAGCTAAGTGTCTGGGTATGTGTGAGTGAATCCTGGTGTGAAGGCCGTGGAATGGCTGGGTCATCACTGGGCTTCATTTCAACCCTCCAGTTTTATCAATGTCAGGTTTCTCTTTGGCCAAATAACATTTTCATATCTCCCAATCTGAATTTCTGTTTCAGAAACTTGATTCTATTTCCTTTCAATCTAGGGCAACAATGAAATATTTCCTACCCCTTGAAAGATGCAGTATTGCTCATATCTTTATTAAACAAAATGATAAAAGAAAAGAAAACTATTTTTTGGTTAGAGACTAGTGGAGGTGCTTCTAGCTGACTTTTAAGGAACATTGTGTCCTCTTGTGTTCATTAACTTTAGTTACAATAAAATCATTTAAAATATCTTTAAAAAAATTACCCTACATCATCTGTTGAAGGTATTGTTGAGAATGAAAGAAGCGGCATAGAATTTTTTATTAAAAATGTTTAAAGCAATTGAAACGTTCACCAATTAGGGAAATGGTTAAATAAATTATTCTTTACTCATATGATAGAATGCCTTCCACTTTTAAAAGCTAGGAGTAGATTTATAGATATATAGAGTTACAGAACAGTGTGAATTACAGAGTAGGGTGATCTCATTTTAGTTAAAAATTAAATATATGTGTTTATGTATATATGTGTGTATGTTTAGAATCCTCCAAATCATCTCCAGGGGTATGTTCACTGAGTGAATAATACGGTGGCCTTCCCAGCACCTATTCCAACCGTACTTCCATTTTATAGTTGCTATTTACTTGGTTTAGGTAGTATCAACCCCATGCCTAACTCCGGAGGTTGACCCTGTTCATGGAGCCAAATAGGATAATTCCATCCTTCTGTAGAGATTGGTTTGGGAATGGACACTGACCCAATCAGTACTTGGAATTCCCCAGGCCTCAATAATGGGTTCATAAATAAACACATGATGCTTTGACAGGTATGGCTTAGTGGGTGGGGTATTGTCCTGTAGACCCAAAGTTTACCAGTTTGATTCCAAATTAGGCACGTGCCTGAGTTGTGGGCCAGGTCCCCAGTTGGGGGTGTGTGAGAGATAGCCTATTGATGTTTTCCTTGTACATCAATGTTTCTATCCTTTTCTTTCTTCCTCCCTTCCCCTTTCCCTAAAATAAATCAATAAAATCTTTAAAAAAGAAATAAGCACATGGCTAACTTTGGTCTGATCAGAATAAAGTAAAGAGAGAAAGTCTCTCTCTCTTTCTCCCTTCTCTTCCTTCATTTCCTTCCTTGTTTCTTTTCTCCAATGAAGCACGTGGACCTGTTGGTAGTATCTTGCAATCATGAAATGAGTCAGGCTTCACAATGAAGCTGGTATCTTGGAAGGCAAAGCAACAAAATAGAAAGACACTGAGACTTCTGGCTGAGATGGAGACATATGTAGACACTCTTTGCCTCCCCACACAACCACAAGAAGTATCACAACTGACCTCAAAACAAAGTATAATCAGAACTTTCAGAAAATTGAACTGTGTGGAAGTATGACAACTAAGGATATAAAGAAGAAATATTCATCCAGACAGGTGGGAGGGGCAGAGACAGGAAGCTGGGTGAAGAGGATGTGGTGTGGCAGCAGTGAGGTGGGGGCTGGTGCAACGGGCAGTCCCACATTCACACGTGGCAGATAAAAACCTGGAGGGACACCTGGGAGTGAGCTACTCCAGCCCCAGCCTAGACCATGAGTCAGGGGTTCCAGCACTGGGAAAATGAAGCCTCACAACTTCTGACTGTAAAAACCAGCAGGGTTTGGGGTGGTAAAATAAACTGCCAGTCTCTCAGAAGGGTCCAGTTTAGAGAATACACCCAACCCTAGAATGTATGCAAACCAACCCACTTCAGGATGCAGAACCAAGGCAGTAGCTAGTAGGGTGCCAGTTGAGTATGTGAAGTAGAGAAAGTGAGTGGAAATGAATGGGATGAGAGCTGAGCAAGAAGTATGGTTCCCTCTCCCACCCCTCCCCCACATACAATGCCATCAAACTTCGAAGCAAGTTGCCCCACTCTGGCAAATACCTAAGGCTCCACCCCTTATAACATAACAGGTGCAGCAAGAGAGGGAGTCAAAGCAGCTGTGCCTAATACACAGAAACAAACACAGGGAGGCTGACAAATTGAGGAGACAAAGAAATATGGCTCAAATGAAAGAACAGATCAAAACTCCAGAAAAAGTACTAAGTGAAATGGAGATAGCCATGTTATCAGATGCAGAGTTCAAAATACTGGTGATAAGGATGCTTAGAGATCTCACTGAGTATGGCAAATGCATAAGGGAAAAAATGAAGAAAAGAATAAAGAAAAATCCAGAGGGAACCAGGAGTCAAGGGGAGGTAGCTGGGGTTCAAATTGATGATTTGGAGCATAAGGAAGAAATAAACAGTCAACCAGCACAGAATGAAGAAACAAGAATTCAAAGAAAGAGAGAGAGAGACAGAGACAGAGAGAGAGACAGAGAGAAAATAAGAAGACTTGGACATCTCCTAAAGTGCCAAAATCCGAATCATAGTGGTGCCAGAATGAGAAGAGGATGAACAAGACATTGACAACTTATTTGAAAAAATAATGAAAGCGCCCTGGCCAGCATGGGTCCATGGATTGAGTGTTGGCTTGTGAACCAAAATGTTGCCAGTTCTATTCCCAGTGAGGGCACATGCCTGGGTTGCAGGCCACGTCCCTGGTTGGGGTTGTGCAAGAGGCAACCGAATGATGTTTCTCTTGCACATCTGTTTCTCTTCCTCTCTACCTTCCTCCCTTCCCCTTTCTCTAAAAATAAATTAAAATTGTTTTTTAAAAGTTGAAGTGTCAGATAGTAAAAAAAAACAATAATTAAAGAAATCTTCCCTAATTTGGCAAAGGAAATAGAATGCAAGTCCAGGAAGCACCGAGAGTTCCAAACAAGTTGGACCCAAAGAGGGCAACATGAAGACATAATTAAAATGCCAAAGGTTAGAGAGTGAATCTTAAAAGCAGCAAGAGAAAAGGAAACAATTACCTACAAAGGAGTTCCCATAAGGCTATCAACTGATTTCTCAAAAGAAATTTTTCAGACAAGAAGGCCCTGGCAAGAGGTATTCAAAGTGATGAAAAGCAAGGACCTACCTACAAGATTACTCTATTCAGCAAAGTTATCATTTAGAATGGAAGGGCAGATAAAGTGCTTTCCAGATAAGGTAAAACTAAAGAATTTCATAATCACCAGGCCATTATTACATGAAATGTTAAAAGGACTTATCTAAAAAAAGAAGATCAAAACTATGAACATTAAAATGACAAGAAACTCATAACTATCAACAACTGAATCTAAAAAACAAAAACAAAAACAAACTAAGCAAACAACTAGAACAGGAA
Organism: Sturnira hondurensis; assembly: GCF_014824575.4. Classification (NCBI taxonomy): domain Eukaryota; kingdom Metazoa; phylum Chordata; class Mammalia; order Chiroptera; family Phyllostomidae; genus Sturnira; species Sturnira hondurensis. The sequence goes on along the minus strand of NW_028072887.1, from coordinate 1,767,800 downwards.
CAGAATTATAGAAATGGAAATCACATAGAGGGTCATCAGTAGGGAGGGAGGAGGGGGAGGATGGGGGAAGAGGTACAGGGAAAAGAAGCATAATTGGTAGGTAAAATATAGTCAGGGGGAGATTAAGAATAGTATAGGAAATGTGGAAGCCAAAGAATTTAAATGTATGACCCACAGATGTGTACTAAGCGGGGTTGGGGGAGATTGCTGGAGGGAAAGGGAGTACCAGGTACAGCGGGTATTGGGGGAAAATTGAGACAACTGTAATAATAATCAATAAGATATACTTAAAAATGAATAGCACTACAATGAAAAAAAAAAGGAAACTGAGTCTTTGGTGACATAGTTGAGTACTGAATTAAATCCCAAAGCCTGCCCTACTTCTGGACTTTTACAACCTCTTCATGTTTTCTGTTTCAGAGTTTCAGAATGAAATGGTGGATGTGGCGGTGTTCTAATAGCAACACACTGGCAACAATGTAAACGTTCATTCACTCAGAAAAAGATTAAATAAATTATGAGAGCCAATACACAATCATACCGTTTCATTGATTTGAATAGACTTTTTTCTTAATTTTTTTTTTTTACCTCTTTCTTCTTATATAGTCTTCACTGACACAGGCACAACACTGTTGCAATTGTTTGAGCATGGGAATGGGGTGTTTGTGTGTGTGGGCGGCGGGGGCGGGCAGAGGGTTGATGAAATTCTTTCACTTCCTACATTTTTGCACTTCTGTTTAGTTTTAGCTTCTTACAATGAGCTTGTTACCATTTTATAATTAAAACTTCAGTTTTTAATTATATAAAATATATAAATATATGAACCTTGCACAAAATAGTTTGTGTCAAAGCAAAGTTGGAACTATTTCAGTCTGTCCTCGGTGTGGGGGGGGGGGTCAGTGAATAGAGGGGGTCAGTGACTGGATGAGGACAGTGGAGGGGTTTGGGGGAACTAATAATATTCTGTTTATTGAAGTGGTTCCATGTGTGTGTTCACTTTGTGAAGACTGAGTTTTAACCTTAAGAATTATGTACTCTTCTACATGTATGCTAAACCTCAATGAAAGGTGAATGTAAAATCAGTGTAGGCTTCTGGGAAGAGAGGCTGCCAAGTTTAAGACAATGTAATCTCCGTTACATCTTCCATTGAGAGCTAGATGGGAGGGGTTGTCTGCCATCTTTAAGATGATGCTACAAATCATACATTATTTTCTAAAAGGCCTTCTGTTTTGGAAGGTTAGAAGCTTGAGTATGGATTTCTCTTTGTTCACTACTGATGGAGGGGCTAGGAGGGAGCTGTCATTTCTAGGAACTGCTTCAGCGGCTGGCATGAGATCAGTCACAGATGATCTGGTTAGCTTAATTATCCAAGACTTGGTATTGAAGCAGCTAAGAATTTATTCACTTATTCAATCAACAACCTTAAAAAATCTCTTCAAGCACTGTTCTTTTTTAAAAAAAGGTTTTATCTATTTATTTATTTTAGACAGAGAGGAAGGGAAGGAGAAAGAGAGGGACAGAAATATCAATATATGGTTGCCTCTCACGTGCCCCCTACTGGAGACCTGGCCTGCAACCCAGGCAAGTGCACTGACTAGGAATTGAACCAGTGACCTCTTGGTTCTCAGTCCAGTGCTCCATCCATTAAGCCACACCAGCCAGAGTGAGCAAGCATTGTTCTTAATGCCTGAAACACTAGAATGAATAAATTGTGTTGTTGCCTTGAGGAATATTCCAGCAGGAAGAAAGAAATTGGTATGTAAATAAAATTAGAAAAATAAACTCTTATCAGAGTATAAGTATTGGAAGAAAAACAGAGGAAAAGATTAGAATCCCTTAGCAATATGTATATCAGGAAAGACTTGTGGAAAATGGAACTCTTGATTTTTTTATGGTATAAAATTTTTATACTTAGAATTAGCTAGCTGCACTCAGTTTAGATGGTCCCAATTTTGCTAGCAACATCCAAAGCATCATAGTTGGGAATCAGCTGAACATAGGCCTTCTTCTTTCCATCAGGCCTGATCTCGGTGTTGACCTTGACCACATCAATGTCACAGAGCTTCTTCATGGCCTGTTTGATCTGGTGCTTGTTGGCCTTGACATCTACAGTGAGCACAAGTGTGTGGTTGTCTTCTATCTTCTTCACAGTGACTTGATCGTCAGGGGAAGCTTGATGGCACAGCGGTCAAGCTTGTTTCTCCCGAGGTTACTTAGGCTTGGAGCCACTGTCGAGAAGGTGGGTGATGAGGATCTTCTATTTTTGTGGCTCTGACACCTTTCAGCACTGCTTACTTTGCCTTCAAGCCCTTTGCTTTGTCTTTGTCTTTGGGAGGGGTGGGTGTGCTACTTCGTTGCTTTCAGTACCATCATCGTAAAAGATGAGAATGGAACTCTTAAAAAGAGTTGTGCCTGCATTTGGCTGAAACTGAAGGAGAGCCCAGGAGACTCTTCCAGAAGAGAGAACAGCAAGGGCAAAACACAGCTGTATGAATGAATTATCTGGAAGTTCGGGGAACCAGAGGAATTTAGGCCATCTGGAGAGAGAGGGGCTGGGGGATCTGGAGGACCAGTGCAGCAGGAGAGAAAGGTGACAGGATATAGACTAAGAGGGCTTTCTTACCAACCTGAAAGATGTAAGTCTTTATTTTATTTTATTTTTAATTTCTTTTTTTAAAAATTTTTTATTTATTTATCTTTAGAGGGGAAGGAGAGAGGGAGAGAAACATCAATGTATGGTTGCCTTTTGTGCGTCCCCTGCTGGGAGTTGGCCTGCAGGGAACTGGACTACAACCCAGGCATGTGCCCTGACTGGGAATCGACCCGCGATCCTCTGGTTCACAGGCCCGCGCTCAATCCACTGAGCTACACCAGTCAGGGCCAAGTCTTTATTTTATAAACAATAGCAAACAGAGGAAGAGCACGGTTGAAGTGATTTCTTGGAAAAAACACAAAACACTGTAACAGAGTGTGAAGGGTGCTGGGGGGAGCTGGACCAGAGAAAGACGGACCGGTCAGAAAAGCACTGTAATAAATGGGTGAGAGATGGCAAGAGGGTCTGCAGTGAAACAAGTAGGAGCATGGTTGAAAAGGTGGAATGGACAGAGGTTAGTCATCTGCTGCTTGTAAGGCATAAGGAAGAGGAAAATCAAGAGGAGGTCTTCAGGATCAGGCTTGAGATGACCATGGATGGTGCTGCTCTTTGCCAGTGAAAGGAGGTTGAAGATGCACAGATTTTGGGGGAACGATAATGAGGCTCTGCTTTTGGATGCATTGTTTGCTGGGCTCACTTGGCTGGAGATGTTCAGGGACAGCTGGGTTCATGGGTGTGGGGCTCTTGAGAGGGCAGAGGGGGGAGGAGGAGAAGCAGGGGACAGTGGATGGCCTAAGGTTTCTTTTCACATGAGCAAAGAAAATTAAAGTTTTCTTGAGCTTATTTAATTCCCTTTTCCCATGTCAGGTCCAGCTAACTTTGTACCTTGTTCTTTGCCATTCCACGGAGCTGACGGGCCCTGCAGAGGCAGTCTGTCCCCTGGCGAGCTCTGGCTGGGCTCAGCACAAGCGTTTCAGCAGAGCAAGACCTATCTCTTACAATGCATATGGTTATTCTGGATGAATTTCTATAAAGCTTTTTATTGTAAAATAAAACACAGAGACTGAAAACCACAGAAATCAAAAGTGTGGCTTACTAAATTATTTGAAGTCGGTGCTACCCAAGTCCAGGACGAGAACTTTCCCAGCCACCCAGAAGCCCCTTCCATTGGCCCTATCCCAATCCCAACCCCCTCCTTCCCCAAAGGTGACCATTATTTGAAGAGAATTGTGGGTATGTATATTTATACAAAAGTTTAGCCAATTTATCACAGAATCTCCATGCCGACCATCGCTCTTTCCTGGGATGCCCTCCCTTCCCCCTCAGCCCTCACACCCAGGAAGCATGTCCAGCGACCCTCTTCCATGTATCGGATGCTCAGTGAGTGGGTTGAGCACTGAGGAATCCGAAGGAGTCATGTGTCCTAGAACCTGTGCCCTTTCTGTGCTGCATTACTAGTTACTCATATTTTCCTTATTCAATTTTCCTTTTTTGTTAATTTTGTCCCCCCGTCCTGTCTGTACTGCAGTTTCTTTCAAAGCAGCAACAAAACCTGCTGCTTCTGCGTTCCAGACTCTCCTGCTCAGAGGACAGTGCCTGCACCAGAGGCACTAGCATCACCAGGGAGCTTGTTGGAAATGTGGAAAGCTGGGCCCCGTCCCGGGCCTGCTGAACTAAAACCTACATTTTACCAGGCTCCCCAGGGGTTCTTGAGCGTGTTGCAGTTGAGAAGCATGCTCCTCAGGCAGTTCTTTCTGGTGCTTGGCTGTGTATTGGAATCACCTAGGGGGTATGGGTCTTCCCAAAACACCCCTGGCCAAGGTAGCCACCAGCCATAAAAAGCAGGCCATCCCTGCCTTGCTGGTGTCACCATAGTGGCCTGGCTGTCATCATCTCGCATGTGTGGATACCTTGCTGCCAGGTCTGAAACACTGTGAGTGGCACCAGGCTCTCATTTGCCAGTGGGAGAAGCCCAGTGCCCTCCTGATGGAAAGGACTGTTGGCTGCCACCCTGAAACAGAGGTCCGACGAGCCCAGAGGATGAGCTGCCGGGTGGACGTAGCAGCCAGACAAAGGAAGGACTGCAGGCCTGCACAAGGGCTGCCTGGGGCATGGAAGCAGACCTTTCCCACCACGGCTGCCATCACCAGTGTAGCCTGATGCCATTGGTCTGGGGGCTGGTCCATGCATCAGGATATTTAGAGTCATTGCAATAGGGTGACCACCGTCCCAAGTTGCCCAGGACTGAGGGAATTTTCTAGGACTCAGAACATTCCATGCTAAAGCCAGGAGCATCCTTGGCAGACCAGGACATGATGGTCACCCAGCCCTAGTGATTGTGATGTGCAGACTGAGTTGAGACCCAGTGCTCAAGAGAGCACAGGGAGAAGGCAGGCCAGGTGGTACCATATCATTCTGTTTAGAGTGTTAAGTCCCCCTAGAGTGTTAAGTGCTGGCGGAACCAGCATGGAACAATCTTTTTTTGTATGTCTTAATATTATGCTATTTTGCACTTAAAGCCTCTTAATAATGCTTATCACTAGTATGTTGTTTCTCCAAATGGTCCATAGTCATGCCCTCATTTATCTATTTTTTTAAATGGGAAAGGGAGCTTGTAATTTAACATTCACACCTTCAGGCATACATACGCACGCACACTTCCCACTCTCCAAGAAAAGATCTTTGGGCCCTTCCTATAAATGCTCTTCTGGGTTGACGTTGGCAGCCTGTTTAGCACTGTGCCACGGGACAGCTCCTCACCCAGCCCCAGGCCCAGGGTTCACCCCTGCAAGGTTCACACCAGCTCTCAGTGTCACGTTTTTCAGGACTTGTGCAAGATGATAAAATGTTTATGTTTGGATTTCCAAAGCCCATGCCTGTAACACAATAAGACAAGTATAGTGTGGATCTTTAGTGTGGATCTGATGTCGGGAAGTCAGGTGTGGAAGCCACACTCTTTAGATTCTCCCAGAGTGGACATGCAGTGGAGTGGTTCCAATCAAGGCCCCGGGAGCTCCATTCCCGAGTTCGTTAGCAATGTTACTGACCCCAAGCTTCAGTTTCCTTATCTTTAAGATGGGGATACTAATAACAGCTGCTCTGTGGGGTGTGAGGTTGTGATGAGTAAGTGGACTTTCACTTAAAGTGTCCTTCGAACTCATGACCCTTAGCAGGCAGCTCCACCAGGTAAGCGGGGCTTTTATCCAGCTGAGGTTCTTATCGCCTACTTTGTTTTTTTGGCTTCTTGGCTTTTACTCTCTTTCCTATGTACTGTATTTTGCCATGTATAATGTGCACTTTTTTGCCCAGACTTTGGAGGGAAAAATAAGGATGTATATTATACATGGGTATAATGGTTACATACCATGGGTGTAATAATGGGTATAATAATCCCATGTATAGTGTGCACAAAACATGGGTGTGTATTATACATGATACTATACCGTATATTTCTAGCACTAGGAATCTGGAGACATTTACTGAAATGTAGAAGGGAATAGATAAGAACAGAAAATGACACCACTCAGCTTCTTATCATCCTCCAATATTCTCTGCGCTCATATGTGAATGTGACTTTCTAAAATGTCCTGGTGGAAGCCCAGTGTTTTAAAGATTTGAGATTTCACAAAATTCACAAAATTTCTCAAATCCTTAAATATACTAAAAATTAGCCCCAGTAAAAGTCAGTGGAATAGACTTAAAATTACAAATAACAGTTTACCTTGTCATATTTAATCCTTCTCGCCATTGTTCCTGAATGTCGCCATCCCAGTGACCACATCGAAGTTTGCAGTACCCCATGTACTCTCCATGGTCGCTCTTCCTTGAACTAGAAGTTCAAGGTTAGAATATCTGTGTTTTAGATTCAAGCCTTTCTACCTCCTCTTACCTTTCTTTTCCTTTTTCTTTTTTTTTAAAGTAGAGTTTATTTTTTAGGATAGTTTTAGATTTGCAGAAAAATTGAAAAGATGCTATAGAGAGTTCTCAAATACACTGCACCCAATTCTCCTATTATTAGCTTCTCAATTGATGTGTTCATTGTTATCATTAACAAGCTATAATCAATATATTGTTATTAACTAAAGTCCATGTCTTATTCAGATGTACTTAATTTTTAGGTAATATTCTCTTCTGTTCCAGGATCCCACCCTGGACAGAAAAGAAATCGCTTTAGTTGGCATGTCTTCTTAGTTTCCTCTTGGCTGTGGCACTTAAGGTTCCCTTTTATAGCAATTATATTGTTTTACTTATTATTGTGATCATGAAATAGAATCATAGACTGTACCTACACACAGAGTTTAAACATCAGTATAAAGACCTGATTATAAGAAGGAGTAAAAGTTAAAACAAAAAGATTTAATACATATTTGCTATTATAAATGCTCAGTCTGAATTGCATCAAAAGTCATAAAGAGACCTGGCTGGTGTTGCTCAGTGGATTGAGCGCGGGCCTGCGAACCAGATNTGTCTTCTTAGTTTCCTCTTGGCTGTGGCACTTAAGGTTCCCTTTTATAGCAATTATATTGTTTTACTTATTATTGTGATCATGAAATAGAATCATAGACTGTACCTACACACAGAGTTTAAACATCAGTATAAAGACCTGATTATAAGAAGGAGTAAAAGTTAAAACAAAAAGATTTAATACATATTTGCTATTATAAATGCTCAGTCTGAATTGCATCAAAAGTCATAAAGAGACCTGGCTGGTGTTGCTCAGTGGATAGAGCGCGGGCCTGCGAACCAGACGATCGTGGTTCGATTCCCAGTCAGGGCACGTGCCTGGGTTGCAGGCCAGTTCCCAGCAGGGGACACACGAGAGGCAACCATACATTGATATTTCTCTCCCTCTCTCCTTCCCTTCCCCTCTGAAGATAAATAAATAAAATCTTCAAAAAAAGTCATAAAGAAGTAGTTGGCCCTTGTACAATACAGATTTGAACAGTGAAGTTCTACTTACACACAGAATTTTTCAGTAAATTTGGTAAAAAGCCCTGGCTGGTGTGGCTCAGTGCAGTGAGCCCGGGCTGTGAACTGAAGGGTCTCCAGTTCCATTCCCAGTCAGGGCACATGGTTGGGCTGTGGGCCAGGTCCCCAGAAGGGGGCATGTGAGAGGCAACCACACATTGATATTTCTGTCCCTCTCTTCCTCCTTACCTTCCCCCTCTCTAAAAATAAATAAATAAATAAACTTAAAAAATATGGTAAAAGTATTTTCCTTACAATTTCCTTAATAACATTTTCTTTTTTCTAGCCTATTTTATTGTAAGAATACATATAATCACACAAATACTATATAAAATATGTGCTAATAGACTGCTCATGTAATCAATAGGGCTTCCAGTCAATAGTAGGCTACTAGTAGTTAAGTTTTGGGAGAGTCAAAAATTACATGTCACTTTTCTAGTGAGTAAGGGGTCACTTAATCCCCTTGTTCAAGGGTCAGCTACAGTCCGATATTGTATCTCCTTAGAATTTAAGAACAGTAAGGCAAGACTCTAGATATTATTGACCCTTCTTAATTTTTGACATTTTGAAATAAGAGCTTGTGAATATAATATAAATGAAGCCACTTTAAAATGGAGTTGGAGCTGCCATCCCGGAGGGACTTCTTTGTCCTTCTTACACCTTGAGACTTTGGAATGTTGAAACTGGGCAGGTAACAGTCTGGCCTGGGCCTAAAGCAGCCCTGTGTTCCAAACAGTTGTTTGCTGCCGCCAACCACCTGACTGGAAATTAAAGACCTGCTTTAGAATTAGCATCACTACGTTAGCTTAGCTACAGCCTTAGCCATTTCCTCCTTCTATTCATGCAGTTGTTCCCCTTCCCTTTCTCATAAATACCCCTTGCCTTCACCTTCTAATGAGAAAACTATTTGGCTTTCTGCCTGAATTAGTGCTTTCAGAATAGCCATTCCTCTGGGTCTCAAATAGATGCTTTTTGCCTCTCACTCTGGCCTTTTATTTTCAGGTACAAGCTAAATAAAAATATTAATATACACACAGAGAATTACTGCACCTGTGCCAATTATACAATTGTCGGGTGCAGATGTGTTGACTGCTGACTCACCTTCCCTCCGTGGAGCTGGCTTTAGTGTCCTGATTTCCCCAAATGGTGAACAAGGTGAACTATTTCCTAGACTTACCCAGTCAAGTCAGGTACCATTTAATACAGGGATATATGCTGAGAAATGCATCATTACATGATTTCATTATTGTCCTCACACGGAGTGTACTTCAACAAACCTAGATGGTACAGCCTACAGTACACCTAGAATAAATGGGATAGCCGACTGCTCTTGTGGATGAAAAAGGGGTTCTGCAGAGAGTAACCTCACAGGGGGATCTGATTATAAATTCCTAACTGAATTATAAATTATAATTGGAAATTATAAATTATAACTGAAAATTATAAATTTCCTAACTACCCAGGTCATCCTGGGTAGTCACACTTTAGTCACATAATTTCTTTAGTGAAAGGATTATCTTTGCCTCCAGCGGGCCCTGTCCATTGTTCTCGTGCGTCCAGGTTAACACACCTTTGATAGAAGCATCCCCATCATCAAGAGAGCCCACAACCTTGTTAAGTATCCTGCATTCAACCCCCACCTTGCTTTCTCTTATCTTCACGTAATCTTCCTTATATTCCTTCCTTAATTTCAAATGCATAAAAGAATTTGCAAAGCTGTCATTCTCGGGAGCATTTGAGATCTTGCCTTCCAGCATGTATCATTAGTTTGGCTCAAATAAAATTTTATAAAAATTCTTTACAGGTTCACACATTCATACATGACACTCTGTAGGGGGAGAAAAAAATAATTGTTCTATACTCTTACGGGTTCTTTACTGAAATATCCCTGAAATAAAGACAGATTAGCAGGAGAAAAACACACAAAAGATCAAGAACATGTATACCTCCTGTGTACATGGGAGAGCTCTGGGAAAACTGAGTAAACGGCCAAAATGGCTAAAGTTGCCATCTCAAATACCATCCTCAGCTGAAGACAGATGAAGGTGTTGGGGAGTCAGTTATGGGAGATTACCAGGAGAAGCACAGTAAATAAGGGTAAGGTTGTTAAATAAGAGTAACTTGGTCTTTTGCATTGGGTTTCTAGAGGCAAGGGCATTCCCCTGTTCCCAGTAAGGGAGATTTACCTTACACATGCAAATATCTTACAAAGGGTAGCTTTGATTTGGCAGTAGAGCTTCTCGGATGTCTGCTGTTTCTTAAAGTCAGCCAGCCTAAAATAAACCTATGCCAGGCAGGCATACTTTGAAGTGACACATTCTGTCTCCCTACAGCTCTTAGGCTATAAACCTCTACAGCATGTCGCTGTACTGAATACTGTACATAACTGTAATGCAATGGTAAATATGATGAATTCTGTCAGAAAGTATCAAGCCATAAATATTTTCCATAAGTTGAAAAATAGAGACATTTATTAAAGACACAAAATACAAAGAACATTGTACACAGAACAATGACACCTTAGCCCCCTTCAAAGCAGGCACTCAAGGTCTCTTCCACCGTTCAAAGCACTCTGCAAAACCCTTTGTTGGGATCGCCATTAGCTGCCCTGTCATATTTTCCTGAATCTCATCAATGGTCTGAAATCTCTTCCTTTTCAGAGGTGATTTTACTCATGGTTTCGTGATAAGCCAGAAGTTGCGGGACACCATATCTGGGTTGTGGGGGCTGAGTCACGTGGGTGATTTGATGTTTTGCAAAAAAACTCTGCACTAGATATAATACATGAGTGTATGTGTCCCCCTGATGAAGCTGCCAATCACCATTTGTCCACAGCTGTAGCCATGTTCATCATATTGCATCTCTCAACTGACGAAGAACATTGAGGTAGTACCCCTTATTAATTGTTTAGCCTGGAGGGGATTACTCATGATGGACAATACCTTCCCAATCAAAAACACAGTTAACATGGTCTTGATCTTGCTGCGACTTTGCCACCCCTTCTTTGGGTGTGGAGAACAGGCAAATTTCATTGGGATGACTGGGCCTTCATTTCCAGATCACAGCCATAGACCCAGGATTTATCTCTGGTTATGACCTTCCTGAGGACATCTGGTTCATTGGCTGCAGTTTGAATCAAGTCATTAGCACTGCAGTGTGATGTTCCTTCTGCTCTGGTAGCAGAAGTTGTGGAAGGAATTTTGCCATGACACATTTCACGTCAAGATCCTGTGTCAAAATCTCAGACACTGTAGTTTTTGGAATCTGCAAATCAGCTTTTAGTTCTTTTTTTAAAATCTATTTTATTGATTACGATATTACAGTTGTCCCATTTTTTTCTCACCTTTATCCCTCTCTTCCCTGCACCTTACCTCGCACCAGCATCCTGTGCCCCTGTGCCTTAGTTCAGGTCCATGGGTCATACATCTAAGTTCTCTGGCTCCTCCATTTCCTATACTACTCTTAACCTCCTTCTGTCTATTTTGTACCTACCATTTATGCCTCTTATTCCTTATACCTTTCCCCCCATTTTCCCTCCTCCCCTCCCCACGGATAACCCTCCATGTGATCTCTATTGCTGTAATTCTGTTCCTTTTCTAGTTATTTGCTTAGTTTGTTTTTAGGCTCAGTTGTTGATAGTTGTGAGTTTGTTATCATTTTATTGTTCATAGTTTTGATTGTCTTCTTTTTCATAGATAAGTCCCTTTAACATTTCATATATTAAGGCCTTGGTGATGATGAATTTTTTTAACTTGACCTTATATGGGAAGCACTTTATCTTCCCTTCCATTCTAAATGAAAGCTTTGCTGGACAGAGCAATCTTGGGTGTAGGTCCCTGCCTTTCATGACTTGGAATACTTCTTTCCAGTCCCTTCTTGCCTGCAAGGCTTCTTTTGTGAAATCAGCTCATAGTCTTACGGGAACTCCTTTGTAGGTAACTGTCTTTTTTTTCTTGCTCCTTTTAAGATGCTGTCCTTGTCTTTAATCTTGGGTGATATAATTATGATGCACCTTGGTGTGTGTTTCCTTGGGTCCAACTTCTTTGGGACTCTCTCAGCTTGCTGGACTTTCTGGAAGTGTATCCTTTGCCAGATTGGGGGAGTTCTTCTTTATTAATTTTTCAAATAAGTTTTCAATTTCTTGCTCTCCTTATTCTCCTTCTGGCACCCCATGATTTGGATGTCGGAACATTTAAAGTTGTCCTGGGGGATCCCTAAGCCTCTTCTCATTTTTTTTGAATTCTTGTTTCTTCATTCTGTTCTGATTCAATGGTTATTTCTTTCTTCTGCTCCAAATCATTGATTTGAGTCCCAGTTTCCTTCCCATCACTATTGATTGCCTGTATATTTTCTTCTATTTCACTTTGCATAGCCTTCACATCTTTCTCTATTTTTCAACCATCCTCAACCATTTCTGTAAGCATCCTGATTACCAGTGTTTTGAACTGTCCATCTGAAAGGTTGGCTATCTCTTCATCCCTTAGTTCTACTTTTGGAGTTTTGATCTGTTCATTCATTGGGGCCTTAATTTTCTGTCTTGGAGTACCTGTTATGTAGTAAGGGGCAGAGCCTTAGGTATTCACCAGTTTGGAGCCACTCATGTCATTGCGTTGCAGTATTGTATGTGGGGGAGGGGTCAGAGAGAGAAGAATGCCACTTGCTCAGCTCTCAGCTGGCTTTCAATCACTTCCCCGGTACCGACAAGCAAATTGGGCCTTTCTGGTGCTGATTCCCAGGTGGGTGCGTTTGTGTACACTCTAGGACCCTGGGGATCTCTCCAATGAACTCTCCTGTGAGGGTAGAAGTTTCTCCCACTGCCACAACCTCCAAAGTGTTTTTTTGTCACAGGTTTTAAGGCTTTATTTCCTCATGCTGGAGCTCTTTCTTGCTCCCCAGTTGTTTCTCCCACTTTATCCTCATGCAAATGTGGGACCACCTGGTCTGCCAGCCACTGCCTCACCCTGTCCACCACCCACCGCCTTGCTGAGACTCTTCTCTGTCCCAGCTGCCCATCTCTGCCCCTCCTTCCAGATTGGGTGAATGTTTCTCCTTTAACTCTTTGGTTGTCGGACTTCCATACAGTTCGATTATCTGGCACTTCTGTTTTTTTTTTTTAATTTGTTGTCCTTTTGGTTGTGTGAGGAGGCAAGGTGTGCCTACCTATGTTCCCATTTTGGCTGGTCAGCTTTCAGTTCTTGCACTGTCAGTCACCTATCATTGCTAATTTCAGCCCTTATACATTCGACATTCTCAGGTGTTCTGCTTGTTACAGGAATTCCAGAACATGGATCACTGCCAACAGATTCTACCATCTTTGAAGTGTTTGTGCCACCCTTTTATTTGTGCTGCACTCATTGCATCGTCCCCGAAAGTCTTCTGAATTATCTGAATAGTTTCTGCAGAGGAATGTTCAAGCTTAACGAAAAATTTAATGCAGATTTGTTGTTCTACTCGCTCAGTCATTTTGAATGAGATGGCCACACAGCACACATATTCAGTCAGTGGCATCTACCATCCCCACTGACCACTATGGTGAAATCACCATTGTTCACACATGAGCATTCCAGTCCGCTCTCCTTGGCTGCCAGGTTACATCAACGTTGTACAAACTGTTCTTGTTGTATTAACAACGTCTGGGCTTCTTAAGGACAGACTTCACATTTGTGTGACGTGTCACGAGGGCTAAGATGGCCACGATGTCACTGGGTGCTAGAAAACTTTCAGCTCCATTATAATATTGCAGAGCACCAGCTTACATGCTGTCCTCATTGACCAGAATTGTGAGGCACATGATTGTAGTTGCATTTACAGAAAATCCAGGGAGGAATCCAGTGAATACACAAAATAGAGTCACTATTAGTCAGGTGCAAGAGCCTCAAATTATTTCAGGAATCTCAAGAAGAGAGGAACTCACCCATATCTATTGGTATTACAGGAAAAGCCTGATGGCAAGTCCTTGCCTTGGCTTTTCTGGTTTTGAGAGGCCTTTTAAAGTTCAACCTGATAATTTCTTATGAAAAATTCCAGCAAAGCAGGTTTAAAAGAGCCTATATGGTTAATTACTATTCTTTTGGCTCCCATGCAAATAAAAGGCCAAGTTCATTGAAATGAGATATTTGGCAAACAAATTAGTCTTAATTTGGCTATCTTTGATAAAAATGAGGATTATTTTAGAGAGAAATTATTTCAGTAATACCCTTTTGTGGATATTGGATTCCAATACTGTTCATTGTCTTTTGAGGTTTTGTTCCTATCTATACATTGGATTAGATCCTGAATTCTTCTAGTTTTCTCCAGAATCTGGCTATGACTCTCCGAACTGTTTCTAAAATTTTTCCTTTGACTTTGAATCATTGAGAATTAAAACTGCTTTCCTAAAGCACTGCAATTAAAGTGGGCCAACTTGATATAAACCAGAGAAGTCTCCACAACAGCACATGTATGGACAATCTTTGTGCCAGTTGCAGAAAAATCACCAGCGACATTCAAACTGCAAACCAGGTGAGTCTATTGGACGGCCACTGTCTGCCTTCACTGCATCTGAAAATGTTTTGAGCTAGACACTGAGAAATCTCCATTGGCTGCCTTCAGGACTCAGATTAAGGGATCTGGGATTAAGTCTGCTTCAGTCATTACCCTTATTTTTTCTCTTGTTTCCATAGAGATGCCTCTTATTAAATACTTGACTGCTTGTACCAAAGACCATAGACCCAACTTTGGGAGCCAGCTGCATCATCACCTCCTAAGAGAAGAGACAGCTGTTTAACTGAACTGACCTATTCTCAAGACTGAGACTGGTTTCTGAAAATAATATGTAATAATAATGTTTTAATGGGTCCTTTCCTAATGGTTTAACCTAAGACTGGCACGGTTATTGAGCTGACTACACACTCAATCAGGGAAAACATGTCTCTGGCCCATATCTTGCCCCCCACCCCACCCGGAGACATAATGGACCCAAAGAAGGCATTGCTACCTTGGCATTGAGGCACTTGAAAACATTTTGTTTGATTTACAATGTTTTTTTTGAGAGAAAAATCCCAATCAAGAAGAGGGAAATAAGGAATAGAGTGAAAAACATGCAGTCACTATAGTCAAGCTGCTAAATCACTAAAATTGAGTAGGCTGAGGTGTGTAAATGATTTTACCCTTGCTTTCACTAGCCTGAGAACTTAAACTTTTAAGCTTTCCAGTCCTGTGTCAATGCCTGGACTTTCACAAGTGCCCACTTCCCAGACCACATGCAATCCGTCATTCTGACTGCCTGACATTTGAGCGATAACTCTCCTGCATCAATCTCAGGGCTAAGAATGAAGACTGATACTTCTCAAGAATGTTTTTTTTTTTTTTTTTTTTTTTACTATGAGAGCCCTAAACTTTTCTTTCTTCTTCAGAATCCTTCTGGGTTTTTGCCTAGCTGTATTTCCAGTTTGCAAACTGTAAGACTCTTGTAAATCTTTATCATACATTTCTAGCAAAGCCTCCAGACTTTTTTGGGTTTATATGTGCAACAGAGTTAAAGTTCTAATGTAACTAGAAGCATACTTTAACTTTCCAACCATCTAGTCTGACATATGAAAGCCGTGTGGGACACAAACAATCAGTGTGCTGCAAAGTCCTGTGCATGGGGGGCCTCCCGGATCCCTGCATCCCCCACTAATTGCCAGCGGCCTCTTTCTCCTAGCATTGTGATTACCAAGTAAAGCAACTGCAAATTTCCAAAATGCCCTCTCGGGGGCAGTACCACTGCGGGCATTTGATGCTAGACAAAAGCTTAACAGACTTTCCTTCGTTTTTTCGTAAAACAAACGTAGGGAGGGATAGCTGAATGCAACAGCTCGATAGGGAGACAATGCAACATAAAAACTTAGCAAGATGCTTGGCACATAGTACATCCCGCAAGAATGGTAAGCCGATATTATCTCCCAGTCGACCAATGGAGATTGTTTGGGGGACCACTGTGTCCTTGGCGTCCAGGTAGATGTGGGTGAGTGAAGACAGGGATCAGGCAAGCAGCACAATCCCTGCCTCACACATGAAGCAGGCAGTGCATTATTAAACATTTACAGCTCACAGAAGAGTACTCAGGGCTCTCCCAGAGATGGAGTAAGATAAATCTTTCTGGAGGAGGCTGGAATGGCTTATTGAACCAGGGCATCTGGAACTTGACAAAATACATTTATCCCATGAATAATAAATAACGCCTAGAGCCTTACTTCTCTGAGTGTGGTCTTTAGACCAGCAGTGTCAGCAGCACCTGGAGTTTTGTTAGAGATGTGAGCCTCTAGCCCAGATATACTGAGTTAGAATCTGCATTTTTAACAAGAAACCTGGTGTTCATCTGTACATTCAGGTCTGGATGCACTGGACTAGAGAACTGAGGAACCAGAGGACAGGATAATGATGCTAATGACTCTGAGAAAACACAGACTCTGGTGTGTGTGTGTGTGTGTGTGTGTGAGAGAGAGAGAGAGAGAGAGAGAAGGATGCAGAGCTAACCAGTCCATATTGTGGAGGGTGGATAGTAAGAATTATGAGGGGGACCCCCAAAAGCTCAGAATTTATTCTTACATGTTTACGCTTCAGTCACCTTCAAAGTACTTGCCATTTGATGCAAGGAGAGTACGTTGCATCAAAGAGTTTTTGCATCGAGATGTTTTTTTTTCCATTGCTTAAAACAGTTTTTGAACTCATAGATTTTAATGTCTTTTAGTACTTCTGCCATTTTTTGTTTCACATTTTCCATATTGACAAAGAGGGTTCTCATTGAGAAACCTTTCACAAGGGAAACAAAGAAAGTGGCTCAAGGGAACATCAGGTGAATAGGGAGGGGGATCTCGCTGTTTTTGGTCAAAAACTTCTAAACACTCAGCACTCTGTGCGTAGGTGCGCTTGTAAATCACCCATCATGAAATGGGCAAGTGTGTTGAGTCTTCAAAAGGAAAAGTCACTGAAGCCCAATGCAGCCTCTCACAACAATGTCAGCTGATACACTGATACAGATGGGTTCCTAGAACACGGATCTAGTGGGGGAAGCCTGTACTGCAAGGAACGCACCCTCCAGAAGACAATTCCATTTTTTGGGGAGGGGGTGGTCTCCCATTGTACAAAGGTGGCTCTGGAACAATCTACAGCAGAATCTCTGTGTGTGTGTGTGTGTGTGTGAGAGAGAGAGAGAGAGAGAGAGAGAAGCAAATGAAGATTTTTATCCAGATTTCACATCCACTTAATCAGGATTGCAAAGCATTGAGGAAGAGTCAGCATTTAAACAACAAAACAAACAAACGAGCAAATAAGCAACAAATAAAAGCTTCCCAGAGGATTTTAGAAAGGGGAGTGAGCTTTAAAAAGTACTGATGCCCATTCCCAGACCAGACCATTTCCATCACTGAGGTTATGGGATCTCCAGCAGTGGGAGAGCCGTGGGTATTTTTTTTTAAACTCCGAGGTGATTCAAATGTTTGAGATCCATTGACTGAGGGACCAATTGGGAGGGAAAAAGTCTGCGTGGGAGAGAGCATGGCGGGTTTATGTGTCAGCCTGTGTCTGTCCACAAACACCCATGTTTGCCCTCCTCCGAGGACAGAACAAAGATTGGAAAGGACTTACTCATTGTAAGTAGGAAATCACAGCACTTTTCTTCCTTTTCGTTCTTTCTTACTTCCCTCCCTCCCATTCTCTTCTTCTAGCAGGATGGGGCCTTTGAAATGACCTAGTCCAACTCTTTCAGTTTTACTTAAAGAAATTAGTGCCCAAAAGGTAAAGTGAATCGGCCAAGGTCAACTCTATCTCCTCATTCTCAGCATAAAGTGAGACACGCTTCCCATTTCAACTGCAGGCAAAGAGAGAATGAGAAAGGGACCTGGATATTCTGCAAAACACAGGGTGCCTAACACCCAAAGTAGGCAGGCTTTAAATAAGGAATTGGCGTTTTAGAGCTCATTAAATTTAAAGACGAAATCTAAATTGTAAATTTCCCTTTAGGAATTAAATCTAGACTGTATAGTTTGGGTGTCGATACCATTAAAGATAAATCTGATAAATGGCCGATCTGCCTCTAAATCTCCGAGGCTGCGGGAGCCGCGCGGGCCCCGGCGTGGTGCGGACCAGGTCGCCACACCGCTGCGGAGGCCAGCCTGCCGGCTCAGGGGTACGGGCTCGGCGTGGTCAGAGCTGGAGACAGTCGGCCGCGCCGGAGGAGGCCCGGGGGAGGCCCGCAGTCCCGCGGAACCCGAGAGACTTGAATGCTCAGAGGGGAAACAGCGAGCGGTGGGGGACTGGTTGGGACAAAGGACCCGGGATAGTCGCTCTGGGGACGCCTTGAGACCCGAACATCTTCTGGAGAGCTCAGAAGGTGCACACCCGAGCACCTTCTGTGTCCCGAGCACACCCGGTCCCCTTAGGTTGGCGCTGAAGGGAAAAACCGGGAAGGCAATCAAAACCTCTAGAGAAGGCCCGGGACACACGGGCTAGGGGACAGGTGAACCTCGTTTCCCGGGACGGGCGGAGACGATAGCAGCCCACGCCGAGACTCGGCACAGCCGCTGAAGCCCGTGCAGCTCAGGCGGAGACAGGTGCCAAGTGAGGGCGCCGCCCTCTCTCGGGCGGGAGCGCGGCCACAGGCTTCCCGGACCGCGGAGGAAACCCGGCCGGAGGGGCTTCCCCTCTGGGCCCCGGCGCGCCGCGCGGGCGGTGTTACATCCCCAGTCACACCCTCGCCAGGCCCCGCCGCGGCCGCCCGGCGCCCCCAGTAGTTCCCCGGAGCGTTCCGGCCACTGGCCTGGCAAAACCCCTCCCTGCACACGGGTCTCGGGGCGCCGGTTCCGGCGCGGGGGCTTCGGGGCGGGTCCCTGCCTCCCGCACCTGCCCCCGGGGGCGGAGCGCGGCAGCGACTGCGCGGCCCCCGCCGCCGGCTACGCCGCTCCCCGCGCGCCCGCCGCCCCTGCAGCCGCCGCACCGCCACTCCGCCGAGCGCGCCCTCGCTCCCTCGCGGCGCTGTCTGTCTGACCGTCGGTCCATTCCTCCGCCGGCTCCGAGCCGCGGCGCCTCGCACTTCGGACTCCAGCCCCGCGACTCACGTCGTCGCCGCTGGGATCCCCCGCCCCGCGCCATGGAGACGGCCGCGGGCAAAGAGCGCCGCAGCCCCCCGGGCTCCGCCGTCCCGCCGCCGCCCCGGGGCCACGCGCCGTTGGCCGCTGTCCCGGGCCAGCTGGGATCCCCAGCGCGCGAGCCCCCGCAGCCCGAGGAGGGGCAACAGATGCGGATCAGCCAGAGCGGCCAGTTCAGCGACGGGCTGGAGGATCGAGGTGAGCGCGCGGCGCTGGGGCCGCGTCCCCCGGCTCAGCCCCTTCCCCTGCCCCGGCCGGCGCGGCCAGGGGCCCGCCTCTGCCCTTACCCGGGCAGGGCCGGGCGCGGAGCCGGGACTTCCCAGCGAAGGCGCAGAGAGCGGCAGTCCCACCTCCCGCGGCCGGGGCCGCCTCGCAACCGGAGAACCGGCAGCCTCTGGGGAAGCCCGCAGGGACCCGCGCGGCGCTCTCCGCCAGCCTCTGCCCCTCCGCTGCCCACTGGAAAAAGTTTGCGGGAGGCGGTTTATTTGCTTTCAGAGCCCAGTGCTCCCGGGGGACTGCGGCCCCAGCTCCGCTGGGAGGGACCGGAGCTCCGCGAGCCCTCTTTCCCGAGCCCCTCCGACCTCCACCGGCGTCAGGATAACTTCCCCCTGCGGGTTCAGCCGGAGGAGCCCCTCAGCGGCTGCTGGGCCGCCCGCCCCGGAGAAGGGATGTCAGTCGAGCGGCCCCGACCTTCCTTTACAGGGGATCTAGTTTATTGTAGGGTGTCTTAGCGGGGAGGGCGCAGGGCTGGGGCATCTGGGTTTGGGCCGCCAGCCTCATCTGGGTGAATGCCACCGAAACCTGGTGGTGGCTGGAGCGCACGTTGTCACCCGCTTCAGCATCGCTCTCGGGACTCTGGCCTGGTCCCTGTCCCGGGAGGCCGAACCCTTTCTTCCCACCGACAGCCGCCGCCCCCCTCTGAGTGGCCCGCGTGAGACAGAGAGATTCGCCGTTCATTCCCGTGTCTCCTCCTAATCCCTCTTTCCCTCCCTTCAACGTTTCCTTTCCGCTCGAAGCCCTGATCTTGGCCACGTCTGTATCTTTTCTGCTTCTTGCTGAATCCAAGTCCAAATCGGTCCCCTCAGAAAGACTCAGTGGTTCTGCCAAAACTGGTTAGTGGCCGAAGCGGGATTCTTGTAGCCGGGCCCTTCGGGGGAACCGGCTCCACCGCCACTTCACTCCTTTTTCTTGGACGCCTTATTTTTTGTTGGCTGTGGCGGATTTTTATATGTTAGCCTTAGCAGGTTTCTGTCCTATTCTTAGTATCTCCTGCACATTTTTATTCCGGTTTAGTGTGCAGATGCACGATCTCTTCCCCCTTAGAAAATTTAAGCCGCAAGCCTGTGAAATAGAATGACATGGAAACGGTAGTTTCCAGCGAATCGGCAGGGAGCTCAGCCACAGCTGGAGCCGCTCCAGCTGCAACCGGCGAGTTCGGTACCTGCGTTGCAGGTTCTCCGATTCTCACGTAACTGGCTGTCATTTTAGAGTTGATGATTGGTGACATCACAAGCACCCAACAAGACCTGTCAGTTTTATTTCAGGTGGTGTTAATTACCTTTCCCTCAGCAACTAATACTGTAGCATTTACAAATTTGGTATTGAAGAACTCTGGGCTGAGCTTATTTTTGTAGCATTGCAGGTCATCTGCAAGAGCTGGCCTATTTCTCCCCACCCCCCAAAATACATAGGAGGGGGAAAAAGTGCTAGCGCGAGTTAATATTTAGCATCATTTTGTAGCCCGTGTCCGAGTGTAAAAAGCCTGTCTGAATTCGTTCTTAAGGTTATTTTTCACTGGTCGACCGAATTTCATTTTCCATTATATTATAGCATGAAAGCATTCACTGTTCATAAACTGTTACTTTGTGAAAGCGTTGCACACCACACACAGCCCCTCTGTTAGGACGAACCCTGTCCCCCAAAGAACCCAGCGCTGGGTGGCATTGAAAGCTGAAAGTGTGACATTCTTTTGTTTAGCCTATTCCTGACAGCAAAGAGTTAATGATGAATGAGTCATCTTTATTAAATAAATCAGAAGGTTACCTGGGGAGGTTTATTATAATATTTTGTGTTTGTGTTATTTTTCCTTACAGCCTGCATCTTTCCAATATTGATTTTCATATCCCGTGGGGAATGGTTCGTTTGCCGCTGCCTTCTTCCTGATGGTGAGAGGGTTTCGGGAGAAAGAAGCCTTAGCAGTTGCCTGCTGTGCTTCATCTCTCCATGAAGAAAGCCTACAGCTTTCTTTCTTGTAGGCCTAGATGCTTAGAGGGCCTGTGAGGGTTGGGCACCCTGGCTGTATAACTATGTTTGCCTTTCTCTCCTGTCCTAACTTTCGAGTGTCTGACCCTCAGTGGCCCTCAGGCTGCATTCGGTCCAGGATGGCTATGTATGAAGCCCAACACAAAATCGTAAATTAACTTAAAACCATTTTTTTTGTCCATCAGTTTTCATTAGTGTTTGTGTTCTTAACCTGTGGCCCAAGACAACTCTTCTTCCAGTCTGGCCCAGAGGTGCAAAAATGTTGGACACTCCAGGACCGTGTTGCAGACTTCTTATTCCCATCAAAGGCATGCTTTGTCATTTTAGTGTTTAGAGAATTTGGAGTGGTGTGGGCTGATTCCAGAAACCTACTATCTCATAATGTCAAAACTGCAGCGCCATTTGGCTGAGCTTGTAGTTCAGCGAGAAAGAGCTCTGTGGTCTGAGAGCTTTAGAGACTTAAACACACAAACTAGGCCACACTTGTCTTAGATGTTTTCACTCTCTCCCTTTTAATACCCACTCTTCTCTCCACAAGTTTTTTCCTTCCCATCATTTTGCTCCAAGACTTAGAGCCCAGCCTAGCCTTATATGCTTCATCATTTCCCACTACGTTCTCATCTAATGAATATTTCCCTTCAGAGAAACCAAGCATGACTAACTCCTTAGGAGAAAACAACTGGAACTAATTTATACTAGCATGGAAATGACTGATATCTTCAACCTCTCCACATATATTTGCATCCCTGCCAGAACCCAGTGCTGGTTATACTAGCATGGAAATGACTGATATCTTCAACCTCTCCACATATATTTGCATCCCTGCCCTTAAAAAATAAGGTATCCATCCTTTATTTACAACCCTTATGCTTACTCTTTTCCTGGCCAAAATTACAAATATGTGAAATTTGGGCAAGATTAGAAATTTGGACAGGCCAACTATCTGAGGCCAGCCTGCCTTAGCTTCTCTAGGCTGTGCTGCCTTTCTTCTACCTTGGAAGCACAGCATCCTGAAAACTTAAGAATTTCTCACTGCACCTCTGTGGCTTGCAAGTGTGCATGTAGCTAACACGGGATCAGAGATAGAGGCACCTGTGTGCAGGCCATTTATGAGCTGGGTCTTTGTAGGTAATTCGAGGAGTGGAAAGTTTTCCATTCTTTAAAGAGGCTCTATGTTTAAAGAGGAAAAGTAGTGGGAGATAACAAAGGCTGGAAAGAAATGGGAAAGTTCCTCCTTTCATGGATAGTCTTCCTATTGCATTTACTTCAGTTTTTTAACTTAAAAAAATCTCATTGGGGAGGTATGCATAGGGTCAGATCTGGGGAAGAACCGGCAGTCCTACTGTACAGAAGACCCCAGGGCCTCCCCTTAGCAGGGCAGTTTAGCCTATGAGGGCTGGGGTCCCAAACCCCTTCACGGGGGTACCGACACCCTGAGGGGTGAGGCCTGTAGACTGGCCTGCATGGGCAGTCATATGGGTGGAAACAGCTGACTTTGGAGGAGAAATGCCATGTGGCAGAATAGAAAATGCAGATTACTGCCTTTCTCTTAGAAAATTAAGTCTACTTCTAAGAGGAACCTTGTTTTTACCCCCCAGTAGATAAACCTCTGGAGATTATTGCTGTCAAAATACCCAGCAAATGAACTGCTTATTTGAATCAGCTTCACTTCTGAAAATCAATTTGCCAAGATGAAAGGAAGATTTTTATATCATTTGGGAAAAGGGAAATAAATTATTTGGAGTGTGTGGGACCTCATTCTAGGCTGCAGCTTTAACCGGACACAGGTGATTATAGTTGAACATTAGAATGGGGTGTTTTGGCAGCTAGAGAAGATGTAAACAAAGGGACAGAAAGTAGACAAAGGGATTTTAATTTGAAATCCTTTGATAAGAGGTATTTCTGTTTTCCATCCAAGCTCATTCATTTATTTTGTCAGGTTTGGGGGCATTTTTACGGTGAGGGGATGATGGAAATGGTGTTTAGCATTTCTTTCTTTTCTTTTTTTCTTTTTTCTTTTCTCCTTCCTTTCTTTCCTCCCTCCCTCCCTCCTTCTTTCTTATCTTTTGATCCTAAGGAAGTTACATGTTTCAGTTATTTAAAAACCTCTGTCCAGAAACAGGGCTTACTAAGCAACCTTCTGGATATTTCCCCTTGCTTTGTTCAGAACTTGTTCAGGGTGCTTAAGTCTGGATGGTAAATGGAACTGGGAAGTTGCAACAGGATCCTTGCTGTAATTTTTTATCAGAGCACAGTTTTTGGCAACCAGAGGCTTGGGATGCCCAGTCGGTTTAATAAGATGATGCCTTTTACTTAATGCACAGGTGTGATATGTCACACACTGTGCAATATTTTACAAATGGCGCCAGGGATTTGGCTACACTTTTCTTTGTTTTTCTGGACCTGTTGTGGTGAGGCTACTCCTCTGTAAAAGGTGTATGTATGTTAAGCCATTTAGCCAGAGATAGTGTCATAAGCTCCTTTTATGTAGAATGTTTGAGAATTTTGTGGTTTTTTTGCAACAAAGGGATGCCATATATGATCTGTTTTCAAAGGAGAAGGAAAAATATTGATTGGGATCATACTGAAGATATTTCAGTCATCAACCCAAGGCAATTGAAGCTTGGGCACTGCCTGGGAGTCATGAATTTCTGTTGTTAAGGTCTCTCAATGTTGAAGGTGTAGGCAACAAAAATGAAACCTTTCTTACACATGGCCTGTCTGGAAAGCTACCTCCAGTTTTAGCAGATTTGCCTCACTATAATATTGTAAGAATTTTTCAACATATGCTTGGTACAAAAGGATAGATAGTACCGAGCAGAAAGAGAAGAAAACAGCATATAATTTAGGTCTGGTGGCTCTCAGTGGTGGCAGTTCAAGAGAAAGGTCTTTCTCCTGTTAATTGTCACTGAGGGAGCAATGAGGGCATTTGTATTCCATGACTCATTGCTTTGGGCAAAACCCGGCCCACCAGTGGTACCTTGCAGGTGGATCAATGCAGATCAGTGCCCACAGCTGAGGAGCCTGAATGGCTAACTACATGTGGGCTATTGGTGCTGTTTTCCTACCAGAAGGGTGTTGTTAGAAGGAACAGCACCAGTGTGAGCTGAGCTAGTTAACACAGGGGCTGGGGGATGGCTGGGCTCCTACTGCAGGTTAGGGAGTGGAGGGTCTGCAGGGGCCTTATGAAGAAGACAGCTGTTGTTACCCTGCAGGAACACATGCCTATAGTGCTAGACCCTCACATCTTTTCAAGAGATTCCAGAGAGCCTGATTTGTGTTTGAACTCTCCAAATTGTTAAAACACATCTTGGCCCAAAGGCTGTCAGTCTGCAATCCTTGGATACGAAAGTGTAGCGCTCTGGCTGTGGTTTTCCCAATAAGGAAAAGTCTCACTTCCTTTCCTCCTTGCTTTTGCCAGGCTTACTAGAAAGCAGCACTCGCCTGAAACCTCATGAAGCCCAGAACTACAGGAGGAAGGCACTGTGGGTCTCCTGGTTCTCCATTATCGTGACCCTGGCCCTGGCTGTGGCTGCCTTTAGTGAGTATCCGGAATCTTTCCGATCAATATGTGCTCAGGTTGCCTGTTTTATTCGCTGACTTCGATGGGGTGCACTTTTGCTTTTAGCTGACTGTTATTGATGAGTAAATTTTTTTAGATTGTTGGATAGTCGGGGTACTTATAAAGTAGTAAAATGGCTTCTCTCCTCGGAGGAGGGAAGAAGTGGTAAAGAAGAAACGAAGAGCAGTGCTTGGGAGGCTTGGCTTTCATCAGTAGGTGGGTTTGTGGAAGTCGATTGCAGCTGCATCTGACCAGGAGAATGTTATCCTGGTGATGCCCTCAGCCTGGGATGACATGACAAATATATATCCTGGAGATTCCTGTTTTGAGCCTAATGCGATCCGACGAGTGCAGTATTGCAGCACAGCCTCTGCTTTCCCTCGGTGATATCTGTGTAGGGTTTGGAGTACAATTATGGGTGCATATTTTTATGAAAGAAAAATGAGAGGGTCCTCTTTCAAGTTTTCAGATGAAAAACATTTATTACAATCAAGAAAAACGAAGACAATTGAACACTGTCCGCCTATGGATCATCCGTGTGGTGGGTTCGGAAGCCCTGTGACATGGGTTGTCTCAGCTGACATTTGCAGCCCGTGGAAATGTGCACGTGCTATTAATTATTAATCATGCAGTGATTCACAAGCTTAAACTGTGGCATCCAGCTTCAGCTCACCCTTGGAAGAAACCAATGTTTTTTAATGCTGGGGGAAAAAGAAATGTATTTTGTGATTGGTTTATCACCTTAGTAGAAAGATTCTAAGTGATAAGTATCATACGAGGTGTCTCATGACAACTCTCGGAGTAGGAGAAGAAAGGACTGTGTCCTCTGGAAGATAGGGCTCAGTGTTGTTTAAAATTCTATTCTGCACAATTAGATCTACTGCTGGAAGTTCGTGTTGGCTCCCAAGAGGGCGTATTAAAATTTGACCAAATGCTCCGGGCAAAACTAGGCATACATTACTTGAAGCAATTTAATTGGAAATGTACCACATCTTGGCTCTCAAAAAAAAGGCCAAATATTTAGAAGCAGAGGGTAATGCATTTCAGGGTATAAACATTTAGCAGTGAGCCAGAAATCTAATCAAGAGAAACTTTAATTCCTGAAAACAGCTGCTTCTTCCTCTCGTTTTTCAATGCTGAAACCAGAATAACAAGCCCGATTGGTGTCCCTGGAGGGTAATTCGGTTGTGGTGGCTGTTGGCGGGCTCCGCTGGGACACCGTGATTTACATATGTAAGGAGAGAGTGGAATGAAAGGAGGTGGTTTACAAACTAACAGTCATTCAGCTGTGTCCCTGTGTGCCTGATAGAGCTGTTACCACTTTATCCTGGGGGTGTTGGAATGGGGGCCTGAGTGTGAAGAGATACTAAGTCCTTCCTTTGGGAGGGTAATACTTCATTTGATGTACTTAATTTCACAATAGGAAAAAATCATGAGGAAATTTTGGTTTCACGTGTTATGCGTGATCAGTTGCATTGTCGTGAAAATTGTGTTCCGTTTCTTTTAATAGGAAAAGAATGTTGCACAATACAACATATTAACATGTCGTATAAACATATCGCTTTGTGAAAGGGTTTCCTTTTTCTTTTTAAAACAGTTTACCCCTTTGTTGTAGCAAGTGTTATCAATCAGAGCATTTGGCCCAAGAAAGTCTTATAAGAGTTTATTTGAACCAAACTAATAACGATTGCCAGAAAGTAAAATCTCAATGGACTGAGAAAATGCTTTGGAGAATGGCAGTTTTACAGCTTATTTTATACATGGGAATCCAAGGAGCTGGTGTAAGGGGGTGGTAGATGAAATTCACTGCTGGTCGATCAGGGAGGTGGGAGAAAGCAAAGGAGGAAACCTCTGAGACTGGACACAGAGTGAAATGCAGAGGCACTTGGTCAGTGGGTGCAGGGCCGTTAACATCTTCAGCCCAGGGAGATGGCATGTGGGAGGAAGATAGCCGAGAGGCTTCCGTGTGGTGGGTGCACCCTGGGGATGGGCGTCTGGAAAAGGGGGTTCCTCTGACCTTTCAAACATCTGTTACCTTAGATGCAAGTAAGACAATAAGCTCCCTGAAGGGGAAGACCTGCCGTTGTCAAGGAAGCTTCAGGCTGAGGACATCATTACTGCCACGGCTATCTTTGAGATAGGAATTTTACGTTCAGACCATGCTAGGTGGCTACTTTCTGTCTGGGAGTTTGTAGCACCTGCCATGCAAACCTCCCCTGAGCTTGTCAGGTTTAACATTGTGGCCCCCTTTTTTGTTCATAGTCAAATAGTCTAACTTTTTGCCTATAAAATGTTGGCATTGCCATAGAATATCATGACCTTAGTTTTCTGTAGTGCATGCAATTTGTTCCCAAGTTGCTTTTAACTTGTTTTGGTTTAGTTAAACTGAAAAATGTAGATGAACTGTATCTTTCCTTACTTTAAGTAGATAGAGTTCCTATATTCTGTGTGTGTATGTTTCACATTTTAAATCCTTGGGGTGGTCTCTGGTTGTGTTGTTAGGACTGTTGGTCCTAAATCTACCCTTTAGATTTAGTAACATGAAATATTTAAAATTATTTTTAAAAGTATCGCTGATAGGCTGACACACTTTTGTGCAACCCTTTTCATAAGTTTGAATGGAGAGAAAATCGATCGGGATTAAGCAATGTGAGTTGACTTTTGAAGTTATGTGTAAATTGTAATGTAAAGGAAAATTTTATGTTTCAGGAATAGCAAATGTGCTTTTTAGAAGGTGTCAGAAGCAGCCCCAGTCTTATTCTCTATGGAGGTGGCTGATGGAGAGATGGATGAAGTAGGATAGTCTGTCTTGTTCAATGAAATGGCCAGGTTGACTCAGTTACTGTTTTCAGAGCATTGCTACAGACTTCCAACGTGCCCATGTTTGAGGTGGCAGGGAAGTCTGTGGGGTGTGTGCTTGTGCGCGTGGGGGCCGGCAGGGGTGGCAGGCCCGGTGGGGGGAGGACCGTAGTTGTTGCCATGTCTTCTTGCCACTGCTGGGTGGTTTACCATCTCTTCGGGGCAGGAAGGGCATGCAGGGCTCAAGGTTGTTAAAAGAGTTAACTGACATATATTTTAAAAACTTTCTTAGGTGGAAGGAAAATGATTTCTTGGAAAGCATTTTTTTTAGAAATAAACTCTATCTAAAGTTTTGTTTAGGTACTAAGTCCATCTGATGGTGTGCACTGGCCCAAAGTAGGTGACTGAGCAAGAGTTTACAGCGGGGAAAGGAATTTACTAGGGTTGATGTCCATCCGGAGTTTGGGTGAGTTTTTGCTGGAGAAGGCCTGGCTCCTGGCTGGTAGGTGACTAACAGGTTATGCAGGGCAGAATCTCAAGACACCATGCGTACATTAGGGGTTTGGAGGATATGTTAGGGGCTGATTGATCGAAGGTGGGGTCTGGGTAGTGAATCATTTCCTCAGATCTCGAGGACAGCTCTGGGGTCACTTTCATGTCCCTCTGTGTGGTTTCATGGAGAGGTTGCTGAGGGGGTCCTTCCATATTAGGGTCTGGAGAGCTGCCAGAGGCTCAAACCTTGTAACCATTAGTCAGAACCTGGCTATTGTCTTTTAGTGATTAGTGATTTTCAAGGGGAAAGGCTACGGTCTGTGAAATGTGCAGAGTAGAGAATGCTTTTTGAAACAAAGTTACAAATCAAATTACCATGATAAGGACCTTTGATTTCAATACCTGGGCAAGGTCTCCTTTATTTTAGAAACAATTGACATGTTTCTGAGACCAACTGGTTGGTCTCTCGCTGGTGGTGGTGTTTTGGACCTGTAACTGCAAGGTTGTTAACCTTCGGTATTTAGCTAATGATTTAGAAAAGAAAAGGGGGTAAAGAGAACTAGACACTGAGCTTAGTACACTAGGGAGCGTAAGCCTGTTTGCTTCACCAGGAAGCTACAGCTTTTCACACTCCAGGGGACCACAGCACTGGGCTCCCCAAGGGCATTGCACTCCTCCCTCCTCCCTCCTTTGCCTCTGGTACCAGATTGTTGGGGAGCACAGGGGGAACTGCTTAACCATAGAGGCCCTTCAGTCTGACTAGGGGTGTAAACCTATCCAAAGCCCACAAAAGCTTGAGAAATTGATTGGTCATTTTGAAAAAGCACCTGGTCTCTCCCAAGCCCAAGCTAATACATTCTCAGGGGAACAAAGACGTGTTTTCTCTCTCTCTCTCCCCGCCCCCCCATCTCTCTCTCTGTCTCTCTCTCTCTCTGTCTGTCTGTCTGTCTGTCTCTCTNCAGGGGTGCAAAGACGTGTTTTCTCTCTCTCTCTCCGTCCCCCCCATCTCTCTCTCTCTCTCTCTCTCTCTCTCTTTCTCTGTCTCTCTCTGTCTGTCTGTCTGTCTGTCTCTCTCTCTCTCCCCCCCTGGTGCCCCACACTCTCATGGTGCATGCGCCTGTTCTCTCCGTGGCTGTGTAGCCCTAGCAGCCACATTGGCCCATGGCCAGGCGAACTCTACACACAGGCTCCATGAAGGAGTCGGAATCCCACAGCTCGGCAGTGGACTGCCGCTGGAAACACACTGAGCTAGCTGGGTGCTGGACTGGACTGGACTTTAACATGAGGCAAAAACTCTGGACACTGCCTTTTGTCTTATCCTTGCTGAGGACAGGGTTGGAGTTTTTCTGTGGCAGGACAGAGGGTGATTGGAGACCCAGGGGGCAGCTTCTATTTCCACACAATAAACCATCTTGCCACCTCATAATTTCCTGTGTGTGGGTCCTCAGAATGCTTTCCTTGCGACTCTGTGGAAGAGCCTAATTCCCACCTGCTGAATTCCGGTCAGTCGGAATTCCTGTCTTTATCTTCTCACCTACCATTTTCTCTTTAAGCATAGATGCTGATTTTTAGTTGAACATCTTCTGAAGAAACGCTATTGTTTTTTGTGTGTGTTTGGAAAAGGGGATTAGGGGTATGTTTAAGTTTTGGGATGCCTCAGTTTTTAGTCAGCTAGAAAGAGTTCATGTTTTAATGCAGCATCTGCATTGCAAATAAAGACCATTACCTTCATTTCATATAAGCTGCCAGGTAATCAGGCGTGCTGTGTTCTATCAAATTAGTAAAAACTAGACTTCCAGCCAAGATGGAGGCATAGGTAGGTAGACGTGCTTCGCCTCCTTGCACAAGCATAAGAAGTATCACAACTAACCTCAAAACAAAATGCAACTGCCAGAAACTCACACTGTTTGGAAGTGTGAAAACCAAGGACTTACAGAAGAAATATTCATCCAGGTGGGTGAAGCTATCCAGCAAAGTTACTTAGAATTGAAAGGCAGATACACTGCTTCCAAGACAAGGTAAAGCCAAAGGAGGTCATCATCACCAAGTTTTTATTACATGAACTGTTAAAGGGACTTATGTAAGAAAAAGAGGAAGATCAAAACTGTGAACATTAAAATGACAACACACTCACAACTATCAACAACTGAATCTAAAATAAAAGCAAAAACAAACTAAGCAAACAGAGCAGGAGCAGAATCACAGAAATGGAGATCCCATGGAGGGTTTTCAGTGGGGAGGGTGAAGGGGGAGAGCGGGGGGGAAGGTACAGGGAATAAGAAGCATAAATGGTAGGCACAGAAGAGACAGGAGGAGGTTAAGCACAGTAAGGCAAATGGAGAAGCCAGAGCACTTACACACACGACCCATGGACATGAACTAAGTGCGGGGGCGGGGATTGCTGGAGGGAAGGAGGGGTGGAGGGTGACAAAGGTGAAAAAAATTGGGACAACTGTAATAACATAATAAAATACACTTTAAAAATTAGTAAAAACTAGCTGTGGTCAGTATTACTGAGTTAGTCTGCACTAAATCGGTTATATATGTAACCGGGTGATAATATGCCTGTGTCTGGTGTAGTTTGAAAAATTAGATNCTAAGAAAAAGAGGAAGATCAAAACTGTGAACATTAAAATGACAACACACTCACAACTATCAACAACTGAATCTAAAATAAAAGCAAAAACAAACTAAGCAAACAGAGCAGGAGCAGAATCACAGAAATGGAGATCCCATGGAGGGTTTTCAGTGGGGAGGGTGAAGGGGGAGAGCAGGGGGGGGAAGGTACAGGGAATAAGAAGCATAAATGGTAGGCACAGAAGAGACAGGAGGAGGTTAAGCACAGTAAGGCAAATGGAGAAGCCAGAGCACTTACTCACACGACCCATGGACATGAACTAAGTGTGGGGGCGGGGATTGCTGGAGGGAAGGAGGGGTGGAGGGTGACAAAGGTGAAAAAAATTGGGACAACTGTAATAACATAATAAAATACATTTTAAAAATTAGTAAAAACTAGCTGTGGTCAGTATTCTGAGTTAGTCTGCACTAAATAGGTTATATATGTAACTGGGTGATATGCCTGTGTCTGGTGTAGTTTGAAAAATCAGATGGACTTTCAAAGTTAATGACTGGATACTGTTTTGAAAGGAATATGTTCTTTGAAAGGAATATAAGCTGGTTTTGATATTACTTGGTAACATAGTGATTCTGGACCTATCCAAATGCTGATGTAAAAGCAGAAGGTAGTATATCTTGAATATTTCAGAGCGAGCCCTAGTTTGGTTTTAAAATTGCTTCTGTTTATAATCAGTAGGCAGCATAGAAAATGGCAATGCTGTTATGAACAAGCCTTAAAAATCTGTTTTAATAATGAGGTTAGAAAGAGAAGTTCTGTTTCAAAACTCAGAGTTTTGACATGGTTAACGTCTTTGTTAGAATGATTTAGGAAAATGAATTCCGGTTCATTTTGAGGTTTGAATGAGTGTGTGGAGGAGGAAAAATGTTCCTTTACCTGTCAAGTTTCTTCTGATTGGCTTAATAATCAAATTGACATAAGACAGATTAGCAGGAGAAAAACAAATTAAAACTTAATAACGTGTATCTCCTGTGTATGTGGGGAAGACCCAGGAACACTGATTAACTTAGAATCTATCACTTTAAATACCACCTTCAGCAGAAGACTAAGGATGTTGGGGGTGAGGGAGGAAGGGATGGGAGAACACAGGCGGTGAGACTGTGCTCAGAGTGCGGCCTGGGCCTTCTCCCCCGTGTTGGTTTCTGGACATGCAGATGGCCTCCTCTTCCTGGTACAGCGAGGGCAGCACCTTTACAAGGGGAGATTTCCCTGACACGCGTAAAAGTCCTTTATAAAGGGCTGCTTCTACCTGGTTTTCAGAGCTTCCTGGGTGTGTGGCACAGCGTTAAAGTTAACAAGACTTAAATCATCACTGTCCCAAAGAGACATACCTGGGAGTGGCAAACTCTGCCTCCCTTCAAGTGCAAGGCAATTCTTAGGCACTCAGGGCATGTTCAGTAGGAAATGAAGATGTATTTGGAACATCCTCAGGGGAAAAACCTTTCCCAAGATAATACCGCTTCATTAAAAAATAAAAATAAAAAGCTACTCCAAGGTTTTCTCAGAAAAAGACCAATACAAAATATAGTGAATCAGAGAAGTTTCTGAAAGAAGTGAATCAAAAGTTACTGAAAGGAGTGATTTTATATTTGGAAGTTTTAAAATACTTGATTTTGGTGTAAACTCTTCACCCATAAAAACAGTAGAATGAGTGTGCTTACTCTTTATTTTTAAATTACGAGTCCAAGAGTAGAGAGACAGGTAAAATGAAATTCCGTGACTCCTCTGTAAATGCAGCACAACCTGTGTGGGCGCTTTCTTAGGTGTTCTCTCAGCGGACGCGCTGTGAGATGGAAAAGGTCCCCGGTGCTCCAGTTGCCTCTCGGTGCCCCAAGAGTGACATCTGAGTAGGTGGTGCACTGGCCTAGCAGGTCCGGCCTGATCTGGCCTTGGCCTTTCGTTGTCAGGCGCCCCAGCTTCTCGTTAGGGCTGGCTCGCAGGTTCGCTGGCCAAGCCTGTTTTCTCCTGCATCTCCCCGTGGCCCGACACCCCAAAGCACATTCATCCCCCAGAGCAGTGTTATCAGCGACACTGTGTGTTTTCTTCCTCACAGGTTTCCTCTTCCTGCCCCCACCTCTTCTTTAGGGGAGGTGTGTGTGAGGCCCGTGTCCCTGAGACCCTGCCCTGAAATATCTCTGCGAACCAAAGACTTAAATTTGCAACTTAAATTTCACATGCAGAGTAATCCTTTGTATAGTTCGCTGGTCTCGTATTTATTTTTATTGATAAAAGCAATATACAGGATGGGGCAAAAGTAGGTTTACAGTTGTATGTGAAATAGTTTATTCTTGTGTTATTATTTAGTAGTTATTGTATTATTTTCCTTATGAACAATTGTAAACTGACTTTCACCCCACCCTGTATGGACATTTAAAAAAATTTTGAGACCAAAGGTCCATAAGTGTAGATATCTGTCCCGTCTTAAACTCTTTCCCCCTCCCCGTTCTTTCTCCCCCAGACAAGCTTTGTGGCCAGTGTCCTGTAGCTTCTAGACTTTTCTGTGCAGGCACAAGCCCGGGTGTGGTGCCCGTGTGCACCTGCCAGTTGCCACTTCAGTTAGGTATGAGGTCTTTTCGGGGCTAGTGTTTCAAATAGTCACAAGCTGCTGCTTTCAGGATTTTGTATGAAGCGGATTTTCTGTGGAGAATCTTCAGGAACAATCTCCGAAACCGTGGTCTGCCTGCTGCCGCCGAACCAGGTGACCCGATGGCGGGAGGTGGGCAGGAACGTCTGTGAGCTGTGCCCTGGGTGGTTCGGGGGGTATATCTTGCTCCGTGTCCGTATGCTGGGTGAATGGTATGTGTGTGTGCTGTGGAAACCCGGAGAGAGGAACTGGCTGAAATGTTGTTTGGGAAGCTCATCCTGACAATGCTCCCTGGTCCCGGGTTCGTACTCTTGCGGTCTTGTTGCCGAAGATTCTGTGCCTGCCACCCCTACCTCTGCGCTGCTAGCTTGCTGATGGAACACTGAGCAGTGTTTAATCAGGCCCTTTTGCTTACCACGAGGCCACTCGTGGTCTTGGTCCCTCCTTCTTGGCTGGACTCCTCTCCTCCCATCTCCCAGCTTCCTGCCACTCTAACCTGCAAGTGCCCCTTGTAGTTTGCTGCAAATGGTGCATCCTGCTCTTTGCTACCAGACCCGGGCTCCTGCTCTGCCTTTGGTCTCAGATGCTGCCTGCTCCTAATCCCACCTTTTTTTCTAGCTAAATTTCACTTATCCCTCAAAACTGAGATGAAAGATCTCTTCCAAGCAGCCTTGCTGGCCCTGCAGGCTGATTTAAATGCACCTTTGTTCCTGTGGCCCTCCAGCACATATCAGTCAGAAACTTGACACAAAGTACTTGAATTGTTGCACTGTTGCTCTTTGCACTAATACACACTCCTGGGGGGCAGGGCCTCTGTCTTCCACAGTCTGAATTCTCAGCTTCTAACTCAGCTAGTGGTTGGACTGGAGTCCTATTTGCTGTGCCCCTGCTGGGGCCACAGGACTGCAGCAGGTTGAGCGTGTTTGCAGGTAAAGACCCCAGACAAAGGAATGACAGCTTTTTCAAGTCAGTGGGAACAAGGGGGTGGGCTGCCACGGGGCCATCTTCAACTTTGTAAAAAGCCAGGGTGGGAGAGCCTATACTTCCCCTCCCACTTCCCTCTAATGGGAGGATTGGGGTTCTGCTGCCTGGGACGAGCTGTGGCTCTGGTACCAGGTCACAGCTTCCTGCGTCTCTGCCTCACAATGAGCTGCTGTTTCCAACCAGAGTGGAGGAGGGGTCTCAGCAGCTGCTTTCGTGGTCTGCTGCTCTTTCCCCTGCACTCTGCACAAAGCACTTAACTAAAAGTGAGCCGGGGGTGCGTTAGCACGGGGGTGTCTTGGTCACACGGCTGTAGCAGTGACTCAGGGCAGCTGGGCACGGAGCCCCAGCTGGACTCATCAGGCCTGCGGGGCCTGGTCCCTCCCTGGGTGGGCCCTGTGTCTGCTAGTAAATGGCCGGTGTCATGTGGGAAATTTCTGAGGTCTTTCTGTTTTTCTTTTTCTTTTAAAAAAAATCAGTGTATTGATTTTAGAGAGGGGGGAAGAGAGAGAAAGAGAACACCGATTTGTCATTCCTCATTCATTCATTCATTCATTCATTCATTTATTTTCTTCATGTAGGATATGCTTATTGATTTTAAAGAGAGGGGAAGGGGAGAGAGAGAGGGAGAGGAACATCACTGTGAGAGAGAAACTTCCATCAGCTGCCTCCCTCATGCATCCCGACTGGGGACCAAACCTGCAATCCAGGCATGTGTCTGGACCGGGAATCAAACCCATGGTCTCCGTGTCCACCATTCACAGGAGGACACTCAAGCCAGCTGAGCCACACTGCACTTATTTACCCATTCATTGGTTGATGCTTGTGTGTACCCTGACTGGGGATCAAACCTGCAAACTTTGTGAATCATCAGGAGGATGTTTTAACCAATGGAACTACCTGGCCAGAGCCCCTGAGGCCCTTTTTTTACTTTTCTGTCCCTTACTAGCCAGTGGGATAAGAAGGGGTTTTCTGGACAGCTTGTCTTTCAGGCCTGTAGGGAGTTGGTCCTGTGGGAATAGCCTCTTGGAGGTGAATTTCTGGTATAGCTGCTCTTTGACAGGAGATTCTTTTCTGGGCCACGTCCTGAGGGCTCAAAGGTAGGGGTGTTGAGATTTGAAAGTAACAGGTGAAGCCAGAGGAAGGGAGAGAAGCTCTTCTCCTCTTAAAGGAACCTGCTTCTTACTTTTCATTGTCTTACCTGCCTAAGGGCCAGTCCTTTCTTCTAGCTCATGAATGTGTTCATTCAGCCCCTAGTGAGTGCTGGATGCCACAGAGGGCCTCAGGAAGTGGAGTAGAACCTCTGCCCCCTTGGAGAGCTCATGTCCCTTGGGAAGGTGACCTCTAGAGGCGTCAGGGCAAATGATAGGGCAGTGGGGTAGGTAGAGAACCTGATGGACCTGCCCCGCCCGTTAGACACAGGGGGATGCTTAAGAAAGGACATCATTGAATTGTTAGAGACAGGACAGTCTACAGTCCCCAGGAGCCTCTGTCCCCTCTGCACCCAAAGAAGGAGATGAAAGCCTGAGCTATTAGATCAATACAGAAGCTCCGGCTGCCCTGGGCAGGAGTGCAGGAAGGTGGCTGGTCTCAGAACAAGGAGCCTGGGTTATGAGGTCCACACAGGGATGGGACTTGGTGGCAGAAGCATGCTGTGGTTACCTGTGACAAAGGACCACAAGCTGGTGCTTAAAGAACAGAAGATAATTTTCTCATAGTTCTGGAGGCTGGAGTCCAAGACAAGGTGTTGGCAGGGTTTGCTTCATTCTGAGGCCTCTGTTCTTGGCCTTAGAGGGCTGTCTTCCCCCTGTGTCCTCGCGAGGTCTTCCCTCTGTGTGTCTGTATCCTAATCTCTTCTTCTAAGGACGCTGGTCCTACTGAATTAGGGCCCACCCTTGTGACCTCATTGTAACTTAATTACCTCTTTAATGACTCCATCTCCATGCATAGTCACATTCTCAGGAACAAGGGTCAGATTTTCAACATAAGCATTTTTTTTTTTTGAGGAACACAATTCAGCCTATAATAATAGCCTTGGCCAGTATCAGGCAGGTGGAGGAAACCAAGATCTCAGAATAAAGTAAACTCACTGGAAGACTTTACCTTTAATGAAGGGGTGGAGCAGAATAAACCCACTCACCAGCCCAGGAAGAGAACAAGGAGGCTTGTCTGTGTCAGCCTAGCTGTTATGTGGAATGAGGGTTGGGGAGTCAATTTTCCACTAGAACTGAGAACCATGAGACTGACTTTATACAAACCCGTGTTTGAAAATTTCGTACGTCGATTTTCTTGGAATTAGACTCCGAGGCTCTGAAATTTAGTGAAAGAGAGTTATTGGAGGGCGGCTGGAGGTCCAACTGAAACGGGGGCTGAAGCAGTCATCGGTGTGGGCTGCCCCATGGAGGGCTGTGACCTTGGGAGAGGGAGCTTCCCTTGGGAGAGAGCAGTTCCAGGAGAGGGATGCAGCTGTGGGCCACCAGCCCCCCTCACTCCTGGCCGCTGGGAGAATGAGTGCCTGGGTCCTGAAGGAGGATCTAGGAGACACCAGGGCACCCACTTTAGGAGTTTATACACCCCACTCAGGCTCGGAATCCTCAAGCCGAGATGTTGACATGGATGTGGTTTGAGGTTGGAAACACCCCTGCAACGCCTCAAGTATGGCCCAGCCAGTGTCCCCAAGGCGAAGCTCCCCCAAAGATAGCTCACAGCCCAACATTGGAAAGTTCCTGTGAAAAGGATCTGTAGCAACTGAGTATAATTGAATCAGAACTCAAATTCAGCATAAGAGAATTACTTAATAAAATCTGTCAATAACTATGAGTAGATAATCAGAAAGAAATCAAACACACGAAAGGAAAAAACACCGAGAAAAGCAACTGGAAAAGAACCAAATGTATTTCTTTTTCTATTTTTATTGAAGCTCTGAAGTGGATGCAGCTTTTAAAAAGTTAAGAACTACAGCAACCCCTCCATTCTCACCCTCCCAGCCACTTTACTCCTTATAGTTATCCCTTGTATTTCTGTATGTATGTATAAATAACAGGCTCTCAGTGCCGTTGCTTGGCATTGTTTGAAGTTCAGGCATTATTTGTTGACGTACCACCATGAAAGATGGTTTCCTGTTTGAGCCTCCTCCTGGCCTCACACAGACATGCTGACGTCCTGAATTTCCAGCCTCGTTCAACAGTTATGGCTGCCATTGTGACTGTATAAATCTTGCTCACTGAGCCCTATGGTGGAGATGGTGACTTTTTTCCTGCGTGATTTTTCATTTTCTCTGATTTTAATACCTGTTCTGCTTATTCCTGTTAACTTTTGTCAGACTTTCTTTCTTATTAGACTCAGCATTTCCATTTTAACCTCAGCGTCCCTGTTGCATTTCAGATGCACGGCAATTCTATTAGTTTCTTTTTGAAGAAGTTTCCCTTGGAGCTGTCTGATGTCCTAAAATTCGCTCTGGTTGCCCTTTGAACTTGGTGCACGGTTACATCCTAGGATTGCCCTTCACCACCTTTTTGGGCATTCCCTTCTTTTCCTCTGTCGAGTCCCCTGTTTCCTGGGTACCAGGATTTCCCGTTCACTGGTTTACACCCTTTTGTGGGGAACACATTCTTCTCCCAGCTGGTGAGGGCAGGTTGTGCTGTAGGCAAGGTTTTTGAGTCTGAAATGTCATTGATATATTCTGATGTTTGATTGATGGCTACACAGAAAATTCTCAGTAGGAAATAATGTTTCTTAGGAGTTTTGAAGGTTTTGCTTTATTCCATTCTTCTTTCTAGTGTTGCTGTTAGGATCCTAAACTATTCTGAATCCTAATCCTTTGTATGACACTTGCTGCGATGGGGTCATTTTCATCTGTGTGGAGTACATATGCCTCTGCTTTCTATCCTTTTCTGTTTTTTTTCCCTCTACTTCCTAGAGAATTTCCTTTAGGCATACAGGGGTGGGCAAAAGTAGGTTTACAGTTAGTCATAGGAAAAAAGACATGCAGGTTATGATGATTACGGTAGCTTTATTAACTCAAAATAATGACACAGTGCACTTAGGCACAATCTTGTAAGTGCTCAAAGTGCTGGCCTTCGTTATTTACACATTCTTGTAGTCTTTGAAAATCAGCAAACAAACCCAAAGTTCAGCAACCCAGTTGGGTTAGCCCCACTGCCTCCTGAGGTGGCTGAATCCAAACCTACTTTTGCCCACCCCTGTATTTACTTACATCTCTCTTTCCTGTATATTTTTACCTTTCTGTTCAGCTTTTCATTTCTACTGTCAAGTTTTTTAAAAATTGCCTGAGCGTTTCTTTGAAAAATCATCCAACTCTTGTTTCATTGATCTTTTCTTGCATTTCTGAGAAAATATTAGTGATAGTTGAGAAATCTTTCCTGTTTCTAGTGTTGTCTCCCCAAGGTACTTCTTTTCCTTTTCTGTGTGCCGTGGGTTCATTGTGGGCATGAGGGAGGGGCCCAAGGAGCAGTGCCCTGGGCAGGCTGTTCATACCGAGAGCGGGCATTAAAAAGTTGACAAGAGCTCTTAGTGTGTGTGTGTGTGTGGCTGTCATTGTAGGTTGGACCATTTTGTTGGGTAGATTCCAGTTTCATACTTCCAAGGCCTTTCCCTTGAGCTGCCTGGGTTGCCCAGAGAAGGACCTTCTGGTCTTCTGCCTAGAGGATGAACATCTGACTGCCTGAATTTTGGGAACTGGATCGAGGAGGAAGACTGGAACCTCAGCATTCTGTGTAAAATTCTTAACTTGGTTTGCCATTTTGTTTGGTTTTCCCACATTTAGTGAGTCTAGTGCTCTTCAAGTGATATTACACCTTCTCCAGAGAAT
Source organism: Sturnira hondurensis (assembly GCF_014824575.4). Lineage (NCBI taxonomy): Eukaryota > Metazoa > Chordata > Mammalia > Chiroptera > Phyllostomidae > Sturnira > Sturnira hondurensis. The sequence continues at coordinate 1,728,985 of NW_028072887.1, read as the reverse complement.
AAGCTTCTAACCATCAGATGGGAGAGGCTGCCTTTTCGTTCCGACACGGCTGTCTTAGGAATTTGCTTTCTGAAGTCTGTTACATCAGTTGCTACTTGCCCATATGTTTTCTAGCTTCTAAAGATAGTTTTTGTTGCATCTTCCATTTTCTTTTTTTTCTCTAATTGGTCTTTTTTTTTTTTTTTTAACAATTCCCTCTACTCTCAGTCTAGTGAGTTTTTTAGAGGAAGCAAAAGTAAAAGCTTGTTACTTTCACAACATCATAAAGTCAACAGTCAGTAAATCCAACCGTTGTAAGTTGGAGAATGTCTGTAAAAAAGTATACACAGCTTAAATTCATCAGATAAAAAGTCAGGGATATATTGGATTTTAAAAAATCCAGCTGTGCACCATTGATAGAAGGTAAATTTAAAACAAGTTTACAGAATGGCTTAAGTATAGGGATGAAAAATATGTATCTAGAAAATAGAAATAAAGAACTCAGTGGAGGCAAGAGAATTAGAGACAAAAAACCATTATTAGGCATAAAGGGTGGTTACTATGTAAACAAAAGATTCGGTTCACCCAGAGACAAAGCGATTTGCAAATCTGAACGCACCAAACAAGGTGCCAGAGCACCCAGCCAGAAACTGATGAAATTATATGTAGAAACTGACAAATTGCATTCATAATCGTAGGCTTTAATATACCTCTTTTATTTGTTGGTAAATGAAAAGACAAAAATTAGTGAAGACATTGAATATTCTACTTATGGAATCTGTGTTTTTCAAATTTTTTGACTGCTATTCATAATAAACCATGTGGCCTAGTATATTTGAACCAGTGTGTGCATGTATGTGTGTGTCTCATCATGTATCTAAGATACTCTTAGTTATGCTATGCAACATGGTTTTTTTGTGCTACCAAAAAATTTAATAACTATTATTTTGTTCATTGCAACATGATGTCAAGATATTTTAAATTAAGGAAAAAATTGTGCACCATGAACATTTTGTCCTCTTTAATTTTAAAAAGTTCAGGTCACAGCCTATCAAGTGAAGGGATGTACCACTAGTTGTTTGTAATTTTCAATTTAAAAAACACTACCGAATAGGTCAGAATAGAATCATGCATACAAAAAGTATGTTTTAACATCATGGAACTTAAAAAAAGGTGACCATTTCCCTGGGTCCAAAGCAAGTCTTGTCACATTACTAAGAACTTACATTTTGCACGGCCACACTTCCCTACGCCATGCTGGACGCCAGTGGTGTGGAGCTAGTGTGGTGTCTGCAGGCCAGGACACAGGTATGGCTGTAGTGTTCTCAGGGCGCGTCCTGTCCCTGGCACACCCTGCACTGCGACCAGCAGCCCTGCACACGATGGAGGCTGCGCTGGTGTCAGCTCTGCCTCGTGGTCGTGGAGAGCGTAGACTGGCAGCACTGCCTGTGCCTCAGGAGGTTTTACGAGTCCGTTGTGTAGCTCTTGGAGCAGCATCTCTACCTCTTGCCATGACCCTCCCACTGATAAGAATTATATACTGGCCTCAGTTAGCCTTGGGTGAGCTTGAATTAACTACAGCTATTTCCTTTGGTACCCTCCAACTACTTTTACACCTAATATCATACATACATATGTGCATATAAAATGTGGCAGAGATAAAAATATCAATTCAGTCATGAAATTTTCCAAATCAAGAGCAGATTTTCATATTAAAGTAGTAAAATAAGCCATTTCTATTGGCTAAAAATTGTGCATATTAAGATTATCATCATTACTCCCAAATGCTCTCTTTGGGATTATTACTCCAAAATGTTTTTTTAAAAATCTGGGTATGGGGACTTTTAGTCAAGATGGAGGTGTAGGTAGACCTACTTTGCCTCCTCATGCAACCACAGAAAGAATTACAACTAGACCGCAACACAAATAACACCCACAACCATCAGAAAGTTGAGCTGTATGGAAGTCCAATAACCGAGGATTTAAAGAAACTACATTCATGCAGATGGGAAGGAGGGGCAGAGTCCCAGGAAAGAGCAGCGAGGCACAGGGGCTTGGTGTGACATGGAGAGGCAGTGGTTGAAGGGACAGTCCCATGTTCACCTATCATGGATGAAAATCAGGAGCCAGCGATCCAAGCCCCAGGCCAGCCCAGGGTTCCAGTGCCAAGAAGATAAAGCCCGATAACTTATGGCTGTAAAAACAGTGGGGGTTGGGGTGGTAGAAAAAACTGCTGGATTTTCAGGAGACTCTGTTAAAAGTCCTGCACGGACTTAGAATGCACGCAAAACCACTAACTCTGGAATTCAGCACCAGGGCATCCGCTGGTAGGACACCAGTTGCATATGGCAAGTGAGTGAGGTGACTGGAAATGGGGCAAGTGCCAGGAAAACCTCCAGAAGTCAGGCAGCAGCATTGTCCTCTCCCCCTTCCCTCTCCCTACACAAACCCACAGAGCACTGAAGCAGGTTGTCCTGCTGTAGCAATTTCCTTAGGCTCTGTCCCACACTATTGGTAGGTTCCCTTTCTATAATAGGCCATGCTACTAAGGGAGTCTACCTAACTCAGAGAGACAAACACAGGGAGGCTGCTAAATTGAGGAGACCAATGAAAGAATGGAACAAAACCCTAGAAGAGTAACTAAATGAAACAGAGATAAACCAACCTATCAGATGCAGAGTTCAAAATATGGGTGATCAGGATGTTTAAAAATGTTATTGAATACGGCAACAGCATAAAGGAAGAAATGAAGGTTACACTGAACAAAAAAAGAAAAATCTACAGGGCACCGTTAGTGGGAGGAGGAAGCTGGGATTCAAATCAATTATTTGGAACATGAGGAAGGAATGAGCACTCAACCAGAACAGTAAGAAGAAAAAAGAATGAAAAAAAAAAAAAAGATGTCTGGGACGTGTTCAAACACACCAACATCTGAGTCATAGAGACGCCAGAGGGAAAAGAGGCAGGGAGAGAAATTGAAAACTTATTTGAAAAAAATAATGAAAGAAAACTTCCCTAATTTAGTGAAGGAAATAGACATACAAGTCCAGGAAGCACAGAGAATAGAATCTCAAACAAGTTGGACCCAAACAGTACTACACCAAGACACATCATAATTAAAATGCCAAGGGCTAAAGATAAAGAGAGAATCTTAAAATCAGCTAGTGAAAAGAAGACAGTTACATACAAAGGAGTATCCATAAGACTGTCAGCTGATTTTTCAAAGGAAACTTTGCAGGCAAGAAGGGACTAGCAAGAATTATTCAAAGTGATGAAAAGCAAGGCCGTAAAACCTAGATTGCTCTATCCAGCAAAGCTATCATTTAGAATGGAAGGGCAGATAAAGTGCTTCCCAGACAAGGTAAAGCTAAAGGAGTCCATTATCACCAAGCCCTTATTGCATGAAATGTTAAAGGGACTTATCTAAGAAAAAGAAGATCAAAACTATGAACATTAACATGGTAACAAATTCACAACTATCAACAATTGGATCTAAAAAACAAACAGCAAACAACCAGAACAGGAACAGAATCGTAGATATGGAGATCATTTGGAGGATTATCAGCTGGGAGGGGAGAATGTGGGAAAAGTTACAGAAAATAAGTAGCCTAAATGATAGGCACAAAATAGACAGAGGGAGGTTAAGAATAGCATGACAGATGGAGAAGCCAAAGAACCTACACACATGACCCATGGACATGAACTAAGTGGGGGGATTGCTGGAGAGAAGGAAGGTACAAAGGGGGAAAATTGGGACAAGTGTAATAGCATAATCAAAAGAATATACTTTAAAAAGACTTTTATAGACATAAGAATCTACATTTTATAGACAATGTTCTGTATTTACAATGCATTTGAAAATTTTTTGAAATCATTATAACTAAAATACCCCTATATGTCATGATATATGTTCAGAAATGAACACATTTCTGAGTATCTCAAGGGGGATGGGTATATTATATATTAAAACATATTTAGAACTTAAATGAGAAATTGAAAATTGATGAGCAAAGCTGTCTAAAGCAAGAGGCAAAGAAACAGAGTAAATCCTAGATATATGGAAGAAAGAAAACAATACCTTAAGAGTATAAATTAATGAAAGAGAAAGAGATAATAGAATCAACAAAAGTAAAAGCTGTTGAAGACTAATCAAATAGGCTTACATCTGGTAGACTGATTTAAAAAGAAAAGGAATAAATCCAAAGTAATTATGAATTATATGAGGGACATATTTAGTAGTAAATAAAATTTTAGAAAATGAGACTATTATTTATAGTTGTATGCATTTAAATATGCATACAATGCTTAGGTTGAAATTCAGTTTCCTAGAAGAATAATCTTTCATGATAAACTTAAATATAAAAAATGACCAAATGTGCCTGATTTAAGTTAAAGAAGTTAATTTAGGCAAATGGTTCTTAACCAGGTTTGATTTGCAGCCTCCCTTTATTCATAGGGACCATCTGGCAACATTGGGGGAAATTTTTTTTATCACAACTGGGTTTAATGGGGCTTACTGGCATTGGCTTGGCAAAGGCCAAGAATGCTGCTAAACACCCTATAATGCACAGAACAGTCACCCACAACAGAGAATAATGTTGAGGTTGAGAACTCTGATCTAGGCTAATACGGTTTTACAGGTGCTTTTATGAATATTCAAGGATTCGATAATCTCTATCATATGTTCTGTGTCCTACAGACAAAGGAAGTCTTCTTATATCTTTTTGAAACTAATACTGTCTGATACACATATCTGAGACAATAGAGATGAATTTAAGATAAGTATCACTTATGAATATTGGTGAAAAATCATAAATAAGATACTAAAAACAATCTGTTTATATAACAAACAAAACAATAAGCATCATTATCATGTTTTATTTATCTTAGGAATGCAAGGATGGTGCAATCAGTATTTATTTCATCATGTTCATAAATTAAGAGGAAAAAATAATACCATCTAGATGTACAGAAGCATTTGAGAGAATTCAAGGCATGATAAAAACTTTCAGCAAACTAAGAAGGGAATTGTTTTAACCCAAAACCATATAACCCATATTATATTAAATATATTATATTTATAGGTTAATATATTATTGTATATGTTTTAACCTGACAAAAGATATCTACCCTAAATGTCATCAATTAGAAATTGTTGGATATTAGAAGCTGTCCCTTATACTCTGAGATGAAGATAAGAATGGCTGCTGTGACATGTCCTTAACAGTGTTCTAGATGTCCTTGTCAGTGCAGTAAGGCAAGAAAAAGAAATAAAACTGTCTGGATCAGACAGGGAAAAAAAGTAACAACCACTAATAAATCTCGTAGTCTGCTCTGCATACAAAAGACAAGGAATTCTGCAGACACTGTTAGCAGAAATAAATTTTAGCAAGGTTGCTGTAGATGGATGGAAATTTAAAACATCACTTGTGTTCTTATACAATGGCAAAACCAAAGTATAATTTTTAATTTTTATAACAACCATTTCTCATCGGAACAAACAAACAAAAAAAAGTCTGTACAGTTCCTTGATGGAGAAAGTTTTAAAATGTTATTAAAATAAAATATGAATAAAGAAATAATTCCTGTGTTTATGATTGGGAAGGCAATAAAAGAAAAATGTAAATTCTCCTTAGATTAATCTTAATAAATACATATTAATTGAGTGAATTAAGAAACTAAACCTGAAAAGCAAGAGTTAAAAAACTTTTAGATGGAAATATGAGAATATGTACAGGGTTGGGCAAAAGTTGGTTTACAGTTGTTTGTATGGAAATAATGTAATAATTAATACCTAATACAAGAATAAACTCTTTTACATACCCACATCTGTAAATCTACCTTTGTCCTACCCTGTATATGACTTGGCAATGAACAGAGTTTTTATTTTTATTTTTTATTTTTTTTAATTTTTAAAATTTCATTCTTGTTCAAGTACAGCTTTCTGTCTTGTATTCCCAACCCTGCCCGCCCCCCACCCCGTGCTCCCCACCTCCCTCCCATTTCCGCCCCCCAACCCTTAGTTATTATCCATGTGTCCTTTATACTTGTTCATGTGAATCCATCCCCTTTTCCCCTATGATTCTCTCCCCTCTCCCCTCTGGACCCTGTCAGCCTGTTCTGTATTTGAGTGTCATTGGTCATATTTTGCTTGCTTGTTTGTTTTGTTTAGATTCCTGTTAACAGTGATATCAAATGGTATTTGTCTTTCACCACCTGGCTTATTTCGCTCAGCATAATGCTTTCCACTTCCATCCATGTTGTTGCAAAGGGTAGTAGTTCCTTCTTCCTTTCTGCAGCATAGAATTCCATTGTGTAAATGTACCATAGCTTTTTGATCCGGTCATTTACCAATGGGCATCTAGGTTGCTTCCAACTCGTGGCTATTGTGAATTGTGCTGCTATGAACATCGGGGTGCATAGTTTCTTTTGGATTGGTGTTTCAGGGTTCTTAGGATATACTCCTAAGAATGGAATTGCTGGGTCAAAAGGCACGTTCATTTTTAGTTTTCTTAGAAAATTCCATACTGTTTTCCATAGTGGTTGTACCAGTCTGCAATCCCACCAACAGTGAACTAGGGTCCCCTTTTCCCCACAACCTCTCCAGCACTTGTTGTTTGTTTCTTTGTTTATGATAGCCATTCTGACTGGTGTTAAGTGGTATCTCATTGTGGTTTTAATTTGCATCTCTCTGATAGCTAGCGATATCAAGCATCTTTTCATGTGTCTCTGGATCCTCTGTATGTCCCCCTTGGAGAAATGTCTGTTCAAGTCCTTTGCCCATTTTTTAATTGGGTTGCTTGTCTTCTTTGAGTGGAGTCGAGTGAGTTCTTTGTATATTTTGGAGATTAAACCTTTGTCTGAGGTATCATTGGCAAATATGTTTTCCCAAACAGTTGCTTCTCTTTTTATCTTGATACTGTTTTCCTTAGCCATGCAGAAGCTTTTAATTTTGATGAGATCCCATTTGTTTATTCTTTCCTTTATATCCCTTGCTCTAGGGGACGTGTCAGTAAAAATATTGCTGCGTGGAATATCTGAGATTTTCTTGCCAATGCTCTCCTCTAGGGCTTTAATGGTTTCACGGCTTATATTTAAGTCTTTTATCCACCTTGAATTTATTTTGGTGTATGGTGTAAGTTGGTGCTCAAGTTTCATTTTTTTGCATGTAGCTGTCCAGTTCTCCCAACACCATTTGTTGAAAAGGCTGTCTTTACTCCATTTTATGTTATTGCCCCCTTTGTCGAATATTAATTGACTGTAGAGAGTTGGGTTTATTTCTGGGCTCTCTGTTCTATTCCATTGGTCTATGTGCCTGTTTTTGTGCCAGTACCAGGCTGTTTTGATTACAGTGGCCTTGTAATACAGTTTGATATCAGGTATTGTGATCCCTCCTACTTTGTTCTTCTTTCTCAAAATTGCAGCAGCTATTCGGGGTCTTTTCTGGTTCCATATAAATTTTTGAAGTGTTTGTTCTATGTCTGTGAAATACGCCATTGGTACTTTAATAGGTATTGCATTGAATCTGTAAATTGCTTTGGGTAGTATGGACATTTTGATGATGTTAATTCTTCCAATCCATGAACACGGTATATGTTTCCATTTATTTGTGTCTTCCTTGATTTCTTTCTTCAGTGTTGTGTAGTTTTCTGCATACAGGTCTTTTACCTCCTTGGTTAGGTTTATTCCCAGATATTTTATTTTTCTTTTTGCTATATCGAATGGGATTTTTTTCCTGATTTCTGCTTCTGCTGCTTCATTGTTGGTATACAAAAATGCCTTTGATTTCTGGATATTAACTTTGTATCCCGCTGTTATGCCAAATTCATTTATTAGTTCCAGCAGTTTTTTGGTAGAGGCTATAGGGTTTTCCATGTACACTATCATGTCATCTGCAAACAATGCCAGTTTTGTTTCCTCCTTTCCGATTTGGATGCCTTTTATTTCCTTTTCTTGTCTGATCGCTGCAGCTAGAACTTCTAATACTATATTGAATAGAAGTGGTGAAAGTGGGCAACCTTGTCTTGTACCTGATCTTAGTGGAAAAGCTTTTAGTTTTTGCCCATTGAGTATGATGTTGGCTGTAGGTCTTTCATATATGGCCTTTATTATATTGAGGAATGTTCCCTCTATTCCCACCTTGCTGAGTACCTTTATCATAAATGGGTGTTGTACCTTATCAAAAGCTTTTTCCGCATCTATTGATATGACCATGTGGTTTTTGTCTTTGCTTTTGTTTATTTCGTGTATTACATTTATTGATTTGCGTATATTGAACCATCCTTGCATCCCCGGGATGAATCCCACTTGGTCGTGGTGTATGATCTTTTTGATATATTGTTGGATGCGATTTGCCAATATTTTGTTGAGGATTTTAGCATCTATGTTCATCAGTGATATTGGTCTGTAATTTTCTTTCTTTGTTGTGTCTCTATCTGGCTTTGGGATTAGGGTGATGCTGGCTTCATAGAAAGAGTTGGGGAGTTTTCCCTCCTTTTGGATTTTTTGGAATAGTCTGTGAAGAATAGGGGTTAGCTCTTCCTTAAAAGCTTTGTAGAATTCTCCTGTGAAACCATCTGGCCCAGGGCTTTTGTGTGATGGGAGTTTTTTGATTACTTCTTCAATTTCATTTGCTGTTATTGGCCTGTTCAGGTTTTCTGCTTCTTTTTCATTGAGTTTTGGAAGATTATATTTTTCTAGAAATTTGTCCATTTCACCCAGGTTTTCAAATTTCTTGGCATACAGTTCCGCATAGTAATTTCTTACAATCCTTTCTATTTCTGTGGTATCAGTTGTAATCTCTCCTCTTTCATTTCTGATTGTGTTTATTTGTGTCCTCTCTCTTCTTTTCTTAATGAGCCTACTTAAAGGTTTGTCTATTTTGTTTATCTTTTCAAAAAACCAACTCCTGGATTCATTGATCTTTAGAATTGTGCTTTTAGTCTCTATGTCATTTAATTCTGCTTTGATCTTGGTTATTTCCTTCCTTCTACTTGCTCTGGGCTGTCTTTGTTGTTGTTCCTCGAGTTCTTGCAGGCGTTGGGTTAGGTTGTTTGTTTGAAATGTTTCTATCCTCTTTAGGTGAGCCTGTATCGCTATGAACTTCCCTCTCAGGACTGCCTTCACTGTGTCCCATAAATTTTGGGTTGTGGTGAGTTCATTTTCATTTGTTTCAAGGAGTTTTTTGATTTCCTCCCTAATTTCAATCTTGACCCATTCATTGTTCAATAGCCTACCATTCAGTCTCCATGATTTTGGGTGTTTTGGGTTTTTTCCTGTGGGGTTGGTTTCCAATTTCAGTCCCTTGTGATCAGAGAAGATGCTTGGTATGATTTCTATTTTCCTGAAGTTGTTGAGACTGGTTTTGTGTCCTATCATGTGATCTATCTTTGAAAATGTTCCATGTGCGTTTGAAAAGAAAGTGTATTTAGTTTCTTTGGGATGGATGGCTCTATATATATCAATTAGGTCCATTTCTTCTAGAGTGTCGTTTAATGCTGCTATATCTTTGTTGATATTTTGTTTGGAAGATCTGTCCATTTTTGACAGTGGGGTGTTAAAATCCCCTACTATAATTGTGTTGCTGTCAATATCTTTCTTGAGGTCCTCTAGGATTTTCTTTATATATTTGGGTGCTCCTGTGTTGGGTGCATATATATTTATGATGTTAATGTCTTCTTGGTGGATTCTTCCCTTGAGTATTATGAAGTGACCTTCTGGGTCTCTCTTTATAGCCTTTTTTTTGAAGTCTATTTTGTCTGATATGAGGATTGCTACCCCGGCTTTTTTTTCATGTCCATTTGCTTGGAAAATTTGTTTCCATCCTTTCACTTTCAGTCTGTGGTGGTCTTTTGTCCTCAGGTGAGTCTCTTGTAGGCAGCATATGTGTGGGTCATGCTTTCTTATCCATTCAGCTATTCTATGTCTCTTAATTGGTGCATTTAATCCATTTACGTTTAAAGTTATTATCGAAAGGTACTTATTCATTGCCATTTATGTACCTGTGTTCCTCTCTGTCTCTCTCTTTTCCTTCCTTTCCTTAAAGCAGCCCTTTTAGTAATTCTTGTAGAGCTGGTTTGGTGGAGGCGTATTCTTTTAGACTTCTTTTGTCTTGGAAGCTCTTTATTTGGCCTTCTATCTTGATTGAGAGCCTTGCTGGGTACAGTAGCCTTGGTTGTAGGCCTCTGTTTCTCATTACTTGGAATAATTCTTGCCATTCTCTTCTTGCTTGGAATGTTTCCATTGAGAAGTCAGTAGCCAACCTTATTGGGACCCCCTTGTATGTTACTTCCTTTTTCTCCCTTGCTGCCTTTAGGATTTTCTCTTTGTCTTGGAAGTTTGCCATTTTAATGATGATGTGTCTTGCAGTAGGCCTCTTTGGGTTCCACCTGCTGGGGACTCTCTGCGATTCCTGGATCCGTGTGACTTTCTCTCTCCTCAACTTAGGAAAATTTTCCATTATTACTCTTTCGAGTAGGTTTTCTGTCTCTTGTTCCTCTTCCTCTCCTTCTGGTATTCCTATTATTTGGATATTATTACGTTTCATGTTGTCTTGCATTTCTCTTAAATTTTCCTCATTTTTTCTGATTCTCTTTTCCCTTACTTGGTCCGTCTGGGAGATTCTTTCTATCCTGTCTTCTATCTCACTTATGCGATCTTCTGCCATATCCATTCTATTCTTCATACCTTCTACTGTGTTCTTCAGTTCAGAAATTGTATTCTTCATTTCCTCTTGGCCTTTACTAATGGTTTCTATTTCCTTTTTCATGTTGGTATAGTTTGCAGAGAGTTCATTGTAGCTCCCCTGTAGTTTCTGGTATTTTGTTGTAAGCTCTTTGAACTTCCTGATAACCAGTGCTTTGAATTCAATATCTGATAGTTGGTTTGCCTCTGTTTCATCTAACATTCTTTCTGAGACTTCCTCCTTTTCTTTCATTTAGGGATTGTTTCTATGTCTTCCCATTATTTGTGATGCTCTTCTTGTTGACCTCAGCTTCTTAAATTGATCTGTTCTGGTTCCCTGGGTTTATGGTGTGAACTTCTGTGGTAGGATGCCTGCGAAATTCAGTGGTGCAGTCTCCTGCAGGTATCTTGGCGTTCTCCACTTCCACCTACTCCTCTTGTTGGTTTCCAGCTGTTCAAACCTTTTCTTCTGGTCTCACTAGCTGCAGCAGCCTGAGGGGCTATTAGTGTGGCCTTTCTCTTGTCTGGTGAACTTAGCTGGTTTCACTAGTGCCCTCCCAAGATCCAGACTGGCGCCGTTCTCCTGAGTACCGCTGAGAGCAGGTTTTTCCCCAGGCTTCCCAGCCCTGGCCTGGCGAGAGGGCGCACGCTCCCAGCCAGGCTTTCCTGGTCTCGCAGGCTTGGGCTTGGACCTTTCCCAGTGCTGTGGCTGCACACACAGGGCGACTCACAATTCTTCCAAGCCGGCAGCCACAGCCTGACTCCCCTGCGCCCAGCTGGGTAGGGATGGAGCTGGCAACTGGCGTTTTTCCAGGGGCCCTGCCAGTAGCCATGCCAGTAGCCTGCAGCTCCCCAAGACTATGGGAGCGCAGGCTCAAGTCCCGAGCTCTCAGTTCCCCAAGTCCGCAGCCACAGCCTGACTCCCGTGAACAGAGTTTTTAATTTATGACACAGAAAGCACAAACATCAATAAGTTTAACTACAAGTAGGCAAAAAGCTTTGGGCATAATAAAAAAATTTTTAAAGGTGAACCTTTAACTGGGTGAAGATATTTATAAGCCATGCAACTTTTATGTGTTGAAGGAGATAATGTAGACTGGAAGGGAGAGAGATGTCCATTAACAGATTTGATAAGCAAAGTGCATTGTCTTAATACTATGGATCTGTATATAGCAGCAGTTTTCAGTTTTACAAGACCCAGTGTACTCCTTTTATAACCAATGTTTTATCATACCTGTTAGGGTGGCCAGTGACAGGGGCTGTGAAAAAAATTCACAAAGAGAAGAAAGTGTAAAAAAAAGTCTTTATTCACTTTCCAAGAAAGGAGAAGGGCGTGGTGTGGAGAGATACACCAGCACTGAGGTGTAGGGGCTTTGAGCTTTTATTGGATTATAACTGGATTGAAAAAGGGCTGTTGGGGTGTTGTAACAGGAGGCTGCAGTTTGTTCCAATGTTATCTTCTGCCTGCGCCTGTAGAGAGAGAATAGTCATGTTCTGTTTTGCTTTCCAGTAACTTCCAGTCCGGGGGACAAACTCAGAGGAGGAAATGGCAGTCATGTTTTACAGTGTCATAGGCCTGCTGAGCAAATGGTGCCATGATAGCAAATGGGGCTGGCTTTGTCCTCTCTATACCCATTTTACTGACTTAAAATAAATTTTCATTGATACACACCAGTTACAAAAATAGTACTAAATCTTAGATGCAAAATAATGGAGAAATAAAAGGAAGGTGATTTTGAAGAAAATAGTATGCTTCAGAGTATGTAAATGCTTGGCGTGATGATATTAACAGATACAACTAAGCAATTAGTTGCTTACACCTGCATATAATGAATATGTTTGGATCTAAGAGAGGTAAGAAAAGAGTAATATCAGATTGTTGACATTTTCTTTTGTACGACATTTTGAAATAAGGTCTAAATAAGTATTGGCATGCATATGTAAAATCATGGATGTGACAGCAATAAGAATAGATCGATACAGGTATTTTGTATTGTGTCTTGAATGCCTTCACTGGAGTTGCTGATTTTTTGAATTGTGGTGTAGCTTTGAGACAAGGGTCTCCATTCTCCCAGATTGTGCAGCATCTGAGTAAACCCCGTCTTTCCTTTCTCACCAGCCTCTGCTTCTAGAGTTTGCTTATTGGTGGTGGCTGCCAGCTGACCCCTACTTTGGTTCTGTAACAATGGGGATATATCATCAATAGTATTGTAATACCTGTGTATGATGCCAGATGGACGCTAGACTTACTGGGTTGATCACTTTGTAAGTTATATAAATGTCAAATCACTATGTTGTGCACCCATAATGAATGTAATGTTTTTGTCAACTGTAATTGAAAAAAGAAAAATAAAATTATAAAAATAACAAAAGCTCCCTTATATAGGTAAAATAGATAGGGTTCTTTGCTCAGATAATTTTTCACCTAAAGGAGTATCTCGTAGTTACTTGAAAGTCTTATGGGACGAGAGAAAATTGTTTACAGTGGAGGACTCCTCTACAGTTTAAAATATTGGGATGCCCAGCTCCTTACTGTTCTGTAGATACTATCCTCTCTCCCCAGTCCAACGTTCTAGCAACCAGTGGCAGCCCTACAGATTTCCATCCTGACCCTTAGGGTGCAGCAGTGTCCTGAAAACTGCTGCGTTAGAACCTTGAATGTGGATGGATCTGAAACACATGCTGATAAATTAAAGACATTGGAAGTTCTTACCAATTAATATAATATAGTCTTAACATAATATTGCCTCTGGCTACATGAGTAGAGTATAATGACAAGCTGAGAATGATAAGCCTACCTCAGAATGGCTGATATCTTCAGGTGGGTGCAGACAAGAGATCGATAAAACATGGGGAAGGCTTCAACCATAAATGTAATGTTTGGGAAAGCAAAATTCTGGAGTGAATATATAAAGTATTTTAGGATTTCTCAAAATTGTGGAGAAATGTACTAGTGTTTGTTTTTGTTTTTCTATTGTTCTGTAGTTCATTGTATGCTTAAAAACCTTGCAAAAAGAATCACAAGTGAAACAACAAAGCCAGAAGAAGAATAAGACAGAGGTCAGGTGAATGGTTACAACTGTATCTATACCTTTACCTGATACCCATTGTTTCAACATTTTTTTAGCTATTGTCTATTAGTTTCTCCCTATGCATTTGGTAACCTCCTCTTTCCTTCCTCTCTCTTTCTCATAGCATCTAATTTGAAATAATATCCTTTTACTTGCAGCCTATATCCATAAGGCAATCAATGAAATTCCAGTATTCTTTTTATAACTCTCTCCAGTGCTTCTTCCTACTTTAAAATATCAATAGTATAGCATCTACATTGTCAGCTCAGAGGGACATTAGATATGCTACTGTTTTCCTTATAACCAGTATTTAGTCTTAGTTCTACAGGTAAATCTATTTTTAATGCTTGCTGCCAAACCTTATTATGATGCTTCGTTTTAGTTATTTCCTCACTGGATTTCTCAGTTGTTGGGAAAATTTCTTGACCTCTTACATGTTTATATTATTTTCTTCCCTGTGGCCTTCATACTGAAAATCATTTTGGCTGAATATAAAATCTTTTTATTAGTTCACCTTCGTCCTCATCCAATATCTGAACTATATTACATCTTATGGCATAAAGTGTTGTTGTCGGTGCTTCACTTTCTTGCCTTAAAGTGACTTGATCTTTTTCCTGGATGCTGAAATAGTTACCTTTTTAAAAAGTGATTCAGGCCCTGGCTGGTGTAGCTCAGTGGATTGAGCATAGGCCTGCGAACCAGGGGATCGCGGTTCGATTCCCAGTCAGGGCACATGCCTGGGTTGCAGGCAGGTTCCCTGCAGGCCAGTTCCCAGCAGGGGATGCACGAAAGGCAACCATACATTGATGTTTCTCTCCCTCTCTCCTTTCCCTCTAAAGATAAATAAATAAAATCTAAAAAAAAAAAGTGATTCAGGAGTTTTACCAAACTATGTCTTGGTGATAGCTATTCTGGGTCAGTTTTCCCAGGTCTAAGGTGTAGTTCATATCTTTTTATTTCAGACAGATTTTCTTGAATTGCAGTTTTTAGTATGCATTCTGTTCTATTTCTTTTGTTTTATACCTTAGGAGTTTCTGATATATGTATGTTGGATGTTCCTTACCCATCATCTTTACCTGTTAATTTTCCTCAAGTCCTTTTTATATTTTATTTCTGTTTGAATTTAAAAATTTTCCTCCTTTCTGTTTTTAGTTCTGTAAAAGTTTATATATATAAAGTATTTATATATAAAAAATAAAAGTTTGTATATATAAAATATAAAAGTATATATATATATATATATATATATATATATATATGTATATGGTCTGTCTAGAAGGTATCCAGCCATGTAATATGAAAATAGAGATATTTATTGAAGAAGATAGAAGATACAAGAAACTTTGTACAGAGGACAATGACACCTCAGTCCCCTTCAAAGTAGGCACCTTGGGACCTCACACAGTTCACCCGCCTGTCATCAGGTGCCTCATTGTGTTTTCCTGAATCTCATCAATGATCTGATCTCTTCCCTTTCAAAGGTGATTTTAGTTTTAGGAAAAGCCAGAAGTCTCAGGGTGCCATATCTGGTCTGTAGGGGTCTGAGTCACCTGGGTGATTTGACATTTCACCAAAAAACTCTGCATGAGATGTGATGCATGAGTGGGTGCATTATTGTGATCAAGCTGCCAGTCACCAGTTGCCCATAGCTGCAGGCTTCTGAATTATCTGAGCAGTTTCCATAGAGGAATGTCAAGCTTAACGCAGAATTGGATGCAGATCTGTTTCTCTGCTGACTCAGTCATTTTTCATGCAATGGCCACACAGTACACACGCTGACTCAATGACTTTTACTGCCTTCTCTGACTAAAGTGAAGTTGTCATTGTGCACGCATGCTCATTCCAATCCACTCTCCTTGGCTGCCAGGTTACATCAATGTTATGCAGACTGTTCTTGTTTTATTAATGATGACTGGATGTTTCCTGGACAGACCTCATTATGTATTTGCTCTTGTGTGTCTTTCTAGTTTTCTCTTCATTGCTGGAATGAAAACTTGTTTTTGTTTTTTGAAATCTATTTGTTCTATTGAAATGCTTGGAATGTTAGAGTTTGTATCACTTTCGGGAGCATCATTTTCTGTTGTGTGCTCATCTTACAGAGGGATGTGTTTCTGGTCCTCATGTTTAAAATTTAACTGTATACTATTTGACAACAATCTTCTGTCACTCACATTTAAGTGAAAGTACTCTTCTGTGCTTTTATGAGGAAAGGTAACTCTGGAGAGCTTTTTGAGCATAATGGCTCTAGAATTCGCCTCGGTTTTTTTCACAGTATTAAGATAACAGGGCCTTCCTTTCTGGGGTTGCCTCCTTTTCTTCAGTTTTGCTCCTATTCTCCATTTTCCATTGTGGCAGATTTCCTTTGCTGCAGTTGATCTGACCTGTCAGTTTGGGTTCTGCTTCTAGTTTCCATGTGGGGCTAGGTCCTGGGAGGAAGATTTGATTCATCAGATCAGAGTGCAGAGAGAGCTTCAGCACCAGCTGACTTTTCTGCTGTCTTTGTGTGCTTGCTTACCAGCTGCAGCTGTGAAGCCTTCTCCCAGTTCTGACTGCCCTCCTCGGGCTGACTTACTGTGCATTCCAGCAACTCTTCTCCTCTTCTTCCCTCTTCTTCATCCTGGTCACTGCTGGTAGTGTGCAGGTCTTGAAGCTGTCAGTGTTCATATTTTGTGTTTTGAGATGATGCCTTTCACCTAGTTTTGTTGTACCTGTTTGAGATTTTGGCTTTTCTGCCCTGGTTTTTCTGATGTATTTAAGGGGGAATTCACAAAGACTTAAAAACTGTTCACTACCATTTCATCCTCCCAGAAAACCTTGGAGTTTGTCTTTCTTACCAAGGTACCTTTTCCATGATGCCTTTATTTATCCAGGGAGATTTCTGGCAGTCCTGTCAATTGAATTTAGGAAAACTATAGCATTTTTAGAATGTAAGTGGACTTTGTTCATTTGTTAAAGGACATTTTCAAAATGGAACTTCTTGAGATTTTTTGGAAAAAAGTAATGTGTATTTGTAGTCATTTGTGAGTTTGGAACTAATTCCAGGTTATCCTTTGGTGTAAATCAAGAGCTATGGTATCAGAGCTGAATAGGTATTTATTCTGTAAGGAGAATATTTTCAGAGAGTGCTGTTTGAGTGATAAAAGATGGCTGTCTTTTCCCCAAGTGGGGACAAACATGATTTGTGTCTGGTAAAATAAGAGTGAGTTTTAGTTGTAAGTAAATCTCATCTTTAAGTCATAAAGTTGCCATGCCAACGCCCCTGTTCCTGCAAGTGTCCAGTGCCACAGGGCAGCAGGAAGGTTCCTTCCTTCTGGACGCCACCATGTCTAAACTACCACCACTGAGGGTCTTCAGTCTCTTTAGATGTGTTCTCATGGTCCTCCAGCCTTTGTGTGAATATATCTACTGTTGGCATTCTAGTAACTTAGTGAGATCCAGTTCATGTTGTCATCCTCATTTTAAAAAGTTTTTTAAAAAAGATTTTATTTATTTTTATAGAGAGGGGAAGGGAGGAAGAGAGGGAGAGAAACATCAGTGTGTGGTTGCTTCTTGTGTGTCCCTTACTAGGGACCTGGCCCACAACCCAGGCATGTGCCCTGACTGGGAATCAAACCAGGGATGTTTTGTTTTGCAGGTCTGCGCTCAGTTCACTGAGCCATGCCAGCCAAGGCTAGAAACTTTTTAAAAAATGGTTTGCTGAAATTTGCCTTTTTTTCTAAAAAAACCTTACTGCTTCTTACTTGTTATTTTCTTAGCGAACATCTCAAGCCCATGCATGGCAGGCACTGTGGAAATTACATACGTGACTACACTTGATTCTCACAGCGGTGTTCTGAGCTGGCATCGTCACCAGTACTTTGTGGATGTGGATTGTAAGGCTCAGAGGCATTGTGAACTTTCCTGAGGTTCCATAGTTAACAAGAGAGAAAGACTATATTCACATCCCAGTCAGCATGACTGCAGAGTCTGTGTTTGCAGTCATGAAATGAGTCTTCATTTTCCGAAAAGTCGATCTTCAGTGGGATGTCATCCCATCATCTTGTCACCTTGTCTATAGACTGAGCATCTTATATTCTCCAGTGTCTCCTGTGAGAGATGGTTTTTGGAACTCACTGTATTGACCAGCCTTGTCTGGCCCCATAGGGATTCTCTTTATAGTGATGCCCGTAGGCAAAGAATGTTAGTTCCTCAACAGGGAATGGTCATCAGCAGTTACCACTGAAGATGCAGAATTCACTTTAGTACATGTTAATGTAAAGTTTGAATTCATCGTTTGAAGCTTCACCATACTGTAGACTGTGGTTCTGTTTTTTGGTAACTGAAAATTGCTGGAGTTTAAAACAATTTTAAATTTTGTTTTATTTTTTATCTTGCTCTTCATATTGGGCTCATAGCAGTACCTGTTGATGCTCAAGGTTTTTGGGTGAAAGAGTAAGCATTCCAGAGCCTAGAGGAAGGAAGAATGACAGAATCGCTGACAGAAATAAGAGATCAGAGGAATAAGGTGTTCTGGTGGCTGTGATGATGGTGAGGCTAAGCGGGGGCAGGAGGTGGCTTCAGTTTGCTGATACTGAGTTGAGGTTCTGCCAGTACTAGAGAAGGAAACAGCTGGTGGTCAGCTGGGAATGTGGGCCTGGGGCATGAGATAGGTGTAGGCGGAGAGATGAACTTGGGAGGTGTTGTCTTAGTGCAGTGGGGTGAGGAAGGCAGCCTAGAATCATGAAGACAGAGGAGGTGTTATAGACTGAATTGTGTCTTCCAAAATTCGTATGTTGAAACCCTAATCCAAATGTTGTGTATTTAGAGGTAAGGCCTTTGGGAAGTGATTAGGTTTATGTGAGGTCTTGAGCCTTTATAATGGAATTAGTGTCCTTATAAAAGAGGAAGAGGGCTATTCTTATTCTCATTCTCTCCCTTACCCCACCCTGTCTCTCCACCTGGATGCGTTGAGAAAAGGCCATATGAGGATACAGCAAGAGGATGGCCTGCAACTCAAAGACAGGGCCTCCACCAGAACCTAACTATGCTGGCACCTTAATCTTAGACTTTTGGTCTCCAGAACTGTGAGAAATGTCTGGTTGTTTAAACCACTCAGTCTGTGGTACTTTGTTATAGCAGCCTGAGCTAATAACTAAGACATGAGGGGATAGGGCAGGGGACAGAATTTACAGAGTGACTCCTTTTGGGGTGGGCACACAGCAGGGAACCAGACTCAGAGGTCAGAAAAGTTGGAGTGGAATGCATTCGTTTCCTGTGGCTGCTGCAGCAAATCACCACACACTGGGTGGCTGAAAACAACGGGGGTTATTCTCTCACAGCTCTGGAATTAGAATCCAAAGTCAGGATCACTGGACTAAATTAAATTATCAGCAGGGCCGTGCTCCCTCAGAGTCTCTGGGGGGGATCTGTTCAGTGCCTCTTCTAGTTTTTGGTGGCTGCTGGCACTCTCTGGTTCATGGCGGCATCACTCCAGTCTTCAAGGACAGCATTTTTAAATCTCTCTCTGTGTTCTTGTCACATTCTCCTCTGTGTGTGTCAAATATCCTCTGCCTCTCTCTAATAAGGACACCTGTGAGGATAGTTAGGGCCCACCTGGAAAATACAGGACAATCTTCTGACCTAAGGTTCTTTTTTTTTAAGATTTTATTTATCTATTTTTAGACAGAGGGGAAGGGAGGGAGAAAGATAGGAAGAGAAACGTCTGTGTGGTTGCCTCTTGCACTCCCCACGCTGGGGAACCTGGCCTGCAACTCAGGCATGTGCCCTGACAGGGAATGGAACCAGCAACCCTCTGCTTCGAAGTCAGGTGCTCAATCCACTGAGCCACACCAGGCAGGGCCAACCTAAGGTTCTCAACTTAATCACATCTACAGAGATCCTCTCCTCTTGTTTTCCCATTAAAGGTAACACAGGTTCTACTTATTAGGATGTGGGTATATTTGGGGGTGTGTGATTTTAAGCCTACTGTAGGGAATAAAATTTGTACAAGCAAATGGAAGACAAATAAAGCCCTTCAAGAAGTAAGGTGTGCTTCCTGAGGTCAAGCTTGAGGAGGTCGACCATTGTGTGTTCAGAAGGTCACCAGTAACCTCACAGAGAAGATTGTCAGAGAAGCCTGGAAGGCAGGCTGCCAAGAGATGGGAGTGGGCATTGGAAAAGGAGAGGGGGACCGTAAGCACAGCCCTATCTGTTGGAGAAACTCAGGGGCTCCTCAGGGTTATATAAAAAGTATGTGTGTGTTTTGTTAGAGTTTTGAGATCCAATGAATAACATGAATTTTCTCTCTTCACATTCAGAGCCAGTTGGAAGTGTAGGGGGAAGTGAAATAAATCAACTGTATTGCTGATTAACCCAGATGAGAGAATGGGGCTTTCAACGCAGCCACAATGGTTTCTTTACAGTTGGTTCCTCAACCAGGCGGACTTAGTGAATTGGTTGCTGCCAGCTGTAGGGAGCCGGGGACCGCATTGCTCAACTCCTGGAACCCAGGACTCAGGAGGCCGGCAGCAGAGGGACGACTTGGGAGTAGGCTGTCTGCTCTGCCTGTTACTGAAGCTCACCAAACATTTTAGTTGCTGCTCCCTTCCCTTCGCCAAAGTCTTATTCTGTCTCTGGGCCCTCAACTGCCCAGTGTATGGGTCACTGTAACAATTGTCTCCCCTTTGGTTGTCAGGTGTCCACCCCCAACCCACATCACACTGTGAGTGCCTCAGCAGGCACCTATTTTCTGTTTTATGTCACCAGATCCTGGGATACTGCCTGCCTGGAACAGGCGGTCAGGGTTCATTGAATAAATTAATGAGTTGTCTCTCAGAGTCATTATTCGGGGCTCCAGCTTTATTTTAGGAGTGTATTTGGGTTTCATCAGTGTTTGCACTTTGCTAGTACTAATCTTTACACTGGTGGGAACAGCCGCAGTTTTGACTGTGCACGGCCTAATGAGTGGGCCTGGAGAATAGCCGTGTAGAGAAAACCAAGGTCAGAAAGTTTTCACTTGTGCTGAGCTGAGGTCAAAGGGAAGGAAGGGCTGGGTTTTCTCATAGTTTGCTCAAGGCTCGGAAGAATTTACTGTTTTTTCCTCCTGTGATTCTTTAGTCGATCCTTCAACTCACTCGATTAGTGACTTTTTAAAATGAATTGCTGCTACAGGTAAAGTTTGATAAATCAGTGGATACTCAGTTCACATAAAAGCAAAGGGGCAGGGTGAACTTTAGTTTTAGGCTATACAGGGTCTGGCACAAATAACGCCCCCTTTTAATGACAAAATCTTAAATATGTAATTGTGTAACACAACAGTATCATGCTTAAGCACAACACATGGCATTTTAGGTTAAATGTTCAAAATAAAACTATAGATTATTACACCGATATTATTTATTCCCCTACCAACCACACTCAAACAGGCCTTACTCCTGCTGGACCCTGTATGGGCAATTTCATGGAGAAATATTCTGTGGGGAGTTTGTATTCACCTGGGCCTTTGAGTCAAGTCTACCTGCGACTTTATGGTACGTTTGGCTGTTGAAATTTAAAAAGCCATGATCTTTGGTAAGAAAAGCATAAGCTATTCATTTTCTTAACTGCATTTGACCCACTGACTCGCATATAGGTACCAGGAGATGATGAACGGCAGGTGTTTGCCCGTCTCTCTTTGCCCCAGGCCTAGAGCAGGCCTCCCGGAGAGTGCCAGGCCCTGCACCCCCCTGGCTTGTGTCGAGCCCTCGGGAGTGAGCAGATTGGAGGGGAGGCGACAGTGCTGGCCATTTGGGGACAAGAGCTGGATGGGCTGTATGTCCAGGGCAGCACCATTGGATAGAAACAGAACAGAATTCCAGCCGCAAGTGTGAGCCATGTAGGCGATCAGAAGTTTTCCAGGAGCTACATTAAACCAAGTAAAAAGGATCAGGTAAAATTAAGTTTGTTGATATTTTTATTTATTCCCATATAGTGAAACTATTATACCAGCATTTGGTAATAAAATGCGTTATTAATGTGATATTTGCATTCTTCTTTTCACGTTAAATCTTCGGGACCCAGCGTGTGTTTCACGCACGCAGCACACTGCGGCCGGCGGAGCCTAACTTCCTACGCACTCAGCGCGTGTCCCCGCGGCTGCCGCTCTGGGCAGCACGGTCCTTGAGGGCGTTCAGGTGTTCCTCCCAGGAGGAAGGCGTCCGTTGTTGGTGTGTGGGGATACCTGAGTAGGAGTGATGCTCTGATGAAAATCGGAGGAGATCAGTTTTTTCCTGTCTGCTAAACAAGATCTCTTGTTTTCCTAGAAGCCTGTCAAGACGAGCCTCTGTGAGTGGCTCCCGTGGAGAAACAGCGAGAGCCCAGGGGTTTGGGGGGTGTGAGAACGATGGTCATTTCCTCTGCACACTCCAAGTGATACATGTCCTAATTGTTCTTACCTGTTTAAGGATATTTTAGGGCTACTATAGTCACAGGTAGAAAGACTGGGAGAATCTAGGAATTTGTATAAAAAAGAAATGTATAGACATTGGAGATTTTTATATTCCTCATTTGTTGTTGGTTGCCGACTTTTCATGTGTGTGTTCTGTGTACCCACCATGGGAACAGTTCTCATTTTATTTTTCTGGCCACCAGCATCTGAGCCCCTTTTCTGTGTCTGGAGGCACTCCCCACTTGTTGTTTTTGTCTTGGTGGGAGGGGACATAGCGTTTTGGGAGGCTGGAAGAAACTTGTTTTCCCAGGATGCTTGCAGCCAGGGTGAGGCACATAACCGAAGCTAAACCAATTAGAAGTTCCTGCATAGGGCTTTGAGTCTGGCTACGGTGCCTTTTAAGGTTCCCTCTAGCTTTGGGGATGTGACAGCAGCATTGGGGGCCCTGTGACAGGGCTGGCAGCCCAGCCGGGAGTCCGGCGGCTCCGTGCTGAGCGACCAGGGGTAGCATGGGAACTGGAGTGATCTGCCATGCTCTCTGTTGTGTTCACAGCACCCAGCCTCCCTCCGCTTCTGCCAGCTTCCCAGGCTCCTTTCGTTACCCTTCCAGGCAGTTCTCCGAATTCCGGCTTCCTTCCAGCACAGATCCCTTCTCCGTTTGTCAACCACAATTGGTTAGATGGTGTTGGCAAAGAAGAATTAAGCTCTTTGAGGTTGGTAAATAATTTGATACTTCTTTGTGCTGCCCCATGGCACTTCGCCCATAGTTTGGTATTGCATTATTTGGTTGATAAACTAGGTTCTGTTTTTTACCAGTGACCCATTGTCTGATGAACATAACACAGAGTCCATAAATGTTGATCATGGGACATGTGGTTTATGAAGAGTTGACATCCACTTGTAACAGCTTCACTCGACTGCCAGCTGCATCGTGCGTTTTGCTGTTGAGTGTCACTGAGCAGCGAGTGTTGCCACCCCTGCTGTAGGCACTGCGTCCCAGCCACACTGCAGTGCTCTTAGAAAGGTCTGTGGTATTTGTCTTTCACTGCCTGGCTTATTTCGCTCAGCATAATGCTTTCCAGTTCCATCCATGATGTTGCAAAGGGAAAGACATACCATATGATATCACCTTTAACAGGAATCTAAACAACAAAACAAACAAGCAAGCAAAATGTGACCAAAGACACTGAAATACACGTGCTGACAGGGTCCAGAGGGGAGAGGGGAGAGAATCACAGGGGAAAAGGAGAAGGACTCACATGAACAAGTGTAAAGGACACATGGACAATAACTAAGGTGGGGGGTGGAAATGGGAGGGAGGTGGGGAGCACTGGGCGGGGGCCAGGCAGGGCTGGGAATACAAGACAGAAAACTGTACTTGAACAAGAATTAAATTAAAAATAATAATAATAAAAAAAGAAAGGTCTGTGGTCCTCAGTGTTTGCCCAGCACTGTTGATGCTGTATTCAGAGAATGAATACCCACTGCTCGTGTTTGGTCGTTAACTTTTTACGTATCTTAAGATTAGTTTTATTGATCAAAATGATACATACTCATGATTCAAGTCAAGAAGTACTAAAGTTGTTATAAAAAAACAAACACCTATTCTCTTTGGGTCCCTTTCCCTCTTTCTGTCTCACGTGGCCACTTCTTAACCTCAGAGGCGGCCATTTCCCAGGGGTTCTTCTGTGCTTCTCTGTAAAACCTGTGTATCTAAGAGTCACCCTTTTTTGGCATTTCTATTAACTTATTGTTAGTAGGTGGTGATTTGCTATCTTCCCTTTTGGGAGATGACTCTTTCTGGGTCTCTCACATTACTGCACATCTTGCAAGCAGAGGTATGACTCTTTATTTCAGATTATCTTTTTGAGTGGGCCTTCTTGTAGTTCATGATGAATGATTCATCTTCTGTTTAAAAAATATTTATTTACCTTTTTAGAGAGAGGAGAAGGGAAGGAGAAAGAGTGGGAGAGAAATGTCAATGTGTGGCTACCTCTCATGTGTCCCCCACCAGGGACCTGGCCTGCAACTGAGGCATGTGCCCTGATTGGGAATTGAACCCGTGACCCCGTGCTTCACAGGCCCGTGCTCAATCCACTGAGCTACACCAGCCAGGGCTGATTCATCTTCTTTAAACTTGGAATTCTTGTCCTGTAATGAATGCAGCCCGCTATGTGTGCAGATATTACCTGGAGCTCTTTGCATGGCCAGGGAATGGGAGCTGGGGGTATCAAGGCAAAAATGTTGATACCCTGGGCTACTGCTGTTGTGAGTAATAAATTTTCCTTAGTCTCTGACCCAAAAGTCTCGTATCTTCTGACAGCTTCATGAAACTGGCAAGCTGACTTTTTAGTTAATAAGTCAGGTAAAATCTCAGACACTTTACCATTTCTTTTTCACCTCCCCAGTTTTGCCAGTATTGTAGTTTTTGGTTTAATCTGTATCAGGTATATTTATAATTTTGATGGATATTTATATATTATTAATATTATTATATTATAGGAATAACTACTATACATATTAAATTTTAAATAATATTTATAAAAATTGTACAGGAATGAACTAGGCAGTGTGCTATGATTGTATTTCTTTTTCTGTACAGCTTTTGTTGTCCTGAAGTCAATAATTGCTTTTTGAAAACTTTTAGCTGATGAATTTTCTTTTAATCTCTGGCCAAGTCTTTCCTCAGTTTCTAACATGTCTGTGATGTGCAAAAAACATCTCACGGACAAACCGTCAGACAGTCTTCCTTTTCACTGGACACTTTAGCCCTGGAGCAGCTGCGGTCCTGATGCGAATATGCACTGATTGCTTTTGGACGGCACAGCTGCTCTCGCTGAGCCTGGTGGCAGGCTTCCTGCCCCCCTCACAGACTCTTCTCCGTTCCCCCCATGATGTGGAGGCTGGGGAAAATATACTGTCTCTTCTCCAGCTCCCGCTATGTAAAACTTCTGGCAAAGGATGATTTGGGAGCAGAGGTTTGTCAGGCTGAGGCTGGGTTCAGGGAGGGTTTTTACTTTCCTGATAGAAAAGACGGAGGACCCAGATGACACGCCTTTCCTCCTGGCTGCACTGTGGGCCTGACCCCAGGGCCTGTGGCCGCCATTTCTGTGCTCAGGACAGACAGGTGCACAGGATGTCAGAGCCTTTGGATCAAGCCACACATAAAGCTACTCTTGCTCTAGGCTTCTTTTGTGTGTGTGACAGGCATGAACGCCTTTCCTTTTTGCTTAGGCCAGTTTGCATTGGATTTTCCATCTCTTCTAATGAAAAAGTCCAAATGATTGTAAAACCTGTTTGCCTCCCCTGAATAGGCAACAGAGACTGTGGTCATGTTTAGGAATCTGTAAGGTGGTAGGTAGTTTCAGGAAATGGGTTTGATGATTGCATGATTTGTAGACACAGAATCTTTTCCCAGTTTTGATTGTATTCCTTTACCGTGTTCCTTTTACAGTAGTTTTAGTGATTGCGTGAGGTGCCCGTGGAGGGGGGTAGAGAATGGGGGCTGTGGGCAGGGAGCTCCAGATCCCGTCAGGCTACTGCTGACCTTCACTAACTTTCCCGGAAAATTCCTTATGTTATAACTCATATAGGTTTAACATGATGCCAAATTATGCTTTATTTCTTCTAAATAATTTAATTCCAAATTTTGTATTTCTAGCATTCTGACTTTAGCAAAGAGCTAAATTGCTCCCCTCAAAGTGCTCATAGTGAAAACTTCTGGTTCCTGATTGGGGTGTTGATTTGTTGTTCTTTACCTGCTCACCAGTATTCCCAGATGAGAAATGTGTGTGTTATTCAGGGCATTTGATGACTTGTGTAGAGGAAGAGGGAGGGTCCTGAGTGGTGGATTTATGGTGGAAGTCTTGGGCAGTTAAATGAGAATCTTGGAAACGGCTGTTTCTGAGGGTCAGCCATTTCTGAGGAGTGAGGACTGGCTTCAGGAACTGACTCCACCAGGATCTTTAAACATAATATCGTGTTTGATCCCTGAGTGGGCACTTGGTCATCCAGTTACTCATTAGCTCAGCACCTAAGAGAAGGTCTGGCGAAGTGGCTCCTGTTTTACTTCAGGTGTGACCTTGGCGAGGTGAGGACTGAAGGTTGAGCATTAGGTTGGACAGTGTACGTCGTGTTGTTGGAGTGCCATGTTTTGTGTGGACCTTATTCCTGGGAGCTATTGATTGTAGTGTCTTCTGTTTCTACAATACTGGGAACGTAGGGCGCTATCTTGTTCTTGTACCCTTTTGCAGAGTCTAGCTGATGGCTCAGCCCTGAGGGTGCCCCATGCTCATGAGCTTCCCTCAGGAGAAAATGCCCTCTGCAATGTCCCTGGCCTTGAGAGAATTTTCCGCTCCTTCAAGGCCCTGCCTGAGCCTTTGCTCACACTTGTAGTCAGAATTAGTCACCGTACATCCCCCTCACTCATGCTCCTACAGTGGTTTTAGTTGGTGCTCATTTCATTTTGTTTTGTAAGTGGCAGTTGGATGTGATGCAGCCTTCACTAAAGAAGACCCTTCGTGGTAAGGTTTGTGTTTGACGGATCTTTTCATTTACTAGTGGATAGAAATTGCTCGGTTCAACATTTGTTAACAGAAGGAATGAATGGGGGCTGTCTATAATAATGCAAAGATCAAGTGCTCCTCGTTCTCTCTGTGACCTTAGGCATCTTACTGGATTTTTCTACACGTCTTGCTTTTCTCACCTGTAAAGCAGCATAATTGCACTGACCTCAGGTTGCAGTGAGTATGGGAGCCAGTGCCTGCCACTGCCTAGGTGGTTATAGCACAAAAACAATGGTGATGACTATCATCAGTTATTGCTAATAAATTGTTTGTTTTACTGCTTTGAATTTAGCATGAGTTAAACTAAACCTTTCAGAAATCAGTTGAAACTGAAGATACAGTGTTCAAAAAGTATCTTCTCCTGTTGTTTCCAGAGGTGAATATCTTAGTGTTGACACATCTGATTTAGGGAACCGCTGAAGCAGTCAGTCCAAGGGCCCTCGTTGTCCTTTTACCTGTTGCTGGCCACATTTGTTTTCATAACAAAATCAGATAAATGTTCTTCTCCCCTCTCCTTATGTCTACCAGATGCTTGCTGTTAAGCCAGGGGCTGTGCTGGGGACACGGGAATGAGTGAGACCTGCCACGGCCCTTTGGCCGCCCAGAAACGAGCAGCTCGTAGTGCAGTTGCGATCAGGAGGGCAGTGGAACCTCCCCTAAACAGAAATTTAGGCTCTAGTGCCCAGAGATTTAGACTTTGTAGTTGCCCGTGTGGTTTAGAAAACTTGTTCCTGTTTGTAGCTTAATCGGTGTGTTTGGTTTTAAATCAGGGAGTTGAGTGCTGTGGAAAGAGTACTGAGCTGGAAGTCAGAAAACTGGGGGTCCCAGCTCTGGGAGTCTGGAAGTCTCTGCAGGCCCTGGAACCTGGGCTTACATATTCTTTTGTGAGGTATGAAGGGGAAGAGCTCTCGAGGCACCTCAAGCCCTAACAGCCTGTGGTTCTGAGGACTTGAGCCCCCCTTTTCATTAGTTTTCTTTCCATAAGCCTCTCCGAAAGAGATGGGCACCATTTGCCTCAGTTTCCTGAAGATAATGCTGAGGCCCAGAGTGGTGAGCTGACTGAGACGTGCCTTTGTCCCCCCACACTCCCCCTCACTAACAGGCAGAGCAGGACCTCGTGCATGTTCTTGGCCTTCACAAACAGGAAGAGAAGCTTTCAGCTCTGTAAAATGTTAAAGGAAAGTGACTAAAATTTTGTGAGAAAGTTTTCCTACCCCAGCCTTATCCAACCTTGGTTCTACAAGGGAATTAAGCTCTAACACCCTAAACAGAGTGCTGTTGCAGTGAATTGACTTCTGTCCCAAGCATCTAGAACAGCGATAGCCATGCCCCATGAATGAGACACGTGCGCGTACTCACTCCAGTCATTTTCTGTGGTCTGTGGTTCAGGTGAGGGATCCTGACTGAGAGAGGTGGCAAGGCTAAGTGGCATCCTCTGGGTTGACTGCCGGGGATTCTGTATTTGCTCTCTCAGACATCGCTTAAGTACGTATTTGAGGAAGTAAGGTGGTTTGCTATCTGTATTGTGTGTTCCCCTCATCCAAACTATCATGTATGAAAATATGCCTACCGGGAGGGTGCTTTTGGGAATATGAGGCCTAAATGGATGCTGTATGGGCACCAGGCTCTTTTGTTCCTAGAGAAAAAAGGTGCTGATTAGTGAGTGACCTGTCCACCTGCTCATTCCACAGACAGGATTAAAGTCTCTGCATGTCTGACACCAGGGTTGTCATTGTGGGGAGGGTGGGCAGGGATGACTCGTAAACCCAGAGTGTACTGTATACTGCGTACTGTGGGCGAATGAACTGTGCCCAGTTGTTGAAGCTGAACAGTAGGACTTCCAGATGGGTTCTTCTGTTCCTGCTAGAGGTAGTTGAGGGGAGGGGAGTCTTCGGGGAGAGAGGGAGGGAGAAGAATGGGGGTAGGAAAGAGAGAGAAAGCATATGAGAATGTTTTCTGGGAGGGAAGGCGGAGTTCCTGAAAAGCCTCGTGCTTTGGGGGAATTGCAGATGGTTCATTCAGTTTGACAAAAGCACGGGGTGGGGGGCGGTTTGTGTGAGAGGAGCTCAGCTGGAGGCAGTGGAGGGCAGGGGAGGCAAGGCTGGCATGACCTGGTGTGCACATCTGACCTGCAGAAGGTAGAGTAAGGGGCCCTGCAGCTGGCTGTGGTGGAGAGTTGGACAAGAAAGGAGAGGCTTCAGTGCAAGGGTAGGGGAGTTAGATGGAGAGAAGACTATGACTTAGGAAATAATGTAGTTATCGAGGCACCCTTAAACCACCCAAGAAATTTAGGTAGTTGATCAAAGTGGTTATAAAGCTGAGTGAAGGCGTATATTTACCACTTCGTTTCCATCCCACATTACCAAATGTGCCCTGTTCCACTGCTTTTTCAAATGGTCCACTGTGGTTATGGTGGTAATAACTGTAGAGCTAACTTGACTGTGTGGCAGGTGATCCCCTAAGCCCTTTGTGTGTTTTTGTGTAATACTACAACTCTATGAAGAGATGGAAGAACGGGGAGGTTAGTAACATGCCCAGGGTCGTACAGCACACACGTGGCAGAGCTGGGTTTGAACAGGGCCCTCTCGCTCCAGGGCAATGGTCCATCCTTCCTCTACACGCACCGATGAGCAGCCTTGCCTGCTTGAGATCTCCATCTCTCTGAGCAGGAACTGAGGGGCTGACTCCACTCTTGAAATGGACTGCAAGTAGGTAACTACCCGACACACAAATTGTCAGAAGGATTGGTAGGAACTTGGCACTGTAATTTGGGCCATAACAGGCCATTCGGAATACAACGCTGAAGGAGAATTATAAGTCTCGGTAATTTGGTTGGGAAAAATGAAGGATTTGTGGGAGGGGGATGTTTGGCTATTTTTTATAGGTTTCTTTTTTTGTATTAAATTCTTTATTTGATTATTCTCTTTATTTAATCACTTGAGGATAAACATCCATTTAAAATGAAAATTCCGTGCAGAGAAAACAGTAATAAATTATTTAGAAAATGATTAAAAATTCTTTTAAGGCCACATTTTACATTTTCTGCTTTAAAAAGCATTATGTGGAAAGCGTATTCATTTATGCACCCATTTATGTGGTTGAGAGACTTGTAAGCAGTCAGGGTTCTGCCTCGGCAGCCTCCGTTTGTAGCCCTCCTGCCACCAGGCCCAGAACCGTGTCATCGAACTTGTCTCCTGCGCCTACTTTGTGGCTTGGTTGTTTCCTTTGTATTTTTGTGGGAGTTGGCATTTAAAGAGCAGTTAAAAATGGGTTGGCAAGCACAGGATGGAGTTGGGGGGAGTGAGGTGAATAGAGAAGAGTGGGGGTGTAGCCGGCCAGGGTGGGTGAGGGCCCTGTGGGTGAGCCCCTCTCCAAATTGCATTCAGTTGTGGGGTGATGAGAGGGGGCCAGGGACAAGCGTCCAGGAGTTAGGAAGCTCATTTCCAGCTAGGAAACACCACTACTAACTCTGTGACCTTGTTTAAGACAGTCTCTCTGAGCCCCTTTAGTCATTTGAAGAATGGGGGCAATGACCTTCACCACTAGTCCTTGCCAGTGTTAGGGTATGAATCAAATAAAAGGCCTTAGAAAGCTCCTTGGTAAGTTCCAGAATCAGTCTGCAGTTCTTCACCCTCTGCTCTTTCTTCCCACGCAGAGCACGTTGTCTCTCACTGTCCTGTGGCTGCAACTGTTCTTTGTAGTGTAAATTCTCACAGGGCCAGGCAGGTATGAAAGTGAGTGACGTGGGCTGGGGGACAAGGCACAGACCTGTCGCCTACTTCAAATGCCAGTTATGTCCGAAGTGGAGGAAACCTCTTCTGAGGATATGATGAATGATTTAAATGAAAGAATTTGTTCTGAGTTGCTAGAAGAAATGAATGAAGCTATATGGCTATGTATAGTTATATACACTAACCATAAGGCCGGTGGTCAGTGGGTGGGCACCAGTGGTGGTGTCGAAACACCACTTGGTAATCAACCGCTGGCTCGAGCTCCCTGCCTTCACCTTGTATCCACCCTTTCCCCCCTGAAATCGTGGGGAAAGAGCTCTCCAACAGCTTAAAGAGCTAGTGCGTGATAGCGTGGTCCTCAAGACCTTCCCCAGCCTGGGAGCAGATGCTGTCTCTTATGGCTGATGGGGGCGAGAGCTCTGTTTGTTGTTAAATGCATTGTCATCCCTGTGTACAAATCCATTATTTTCTTGTACATGGATAAATCCTGGAAAGCTTTTTTACTTGGTGAAAGACTGACATTTCAGCAGTTGAAGTTAACAGTTGTTCTCAAAATGCAGTAGCTTGATTAAAATATGGCTTATCTCCTTGAATTAGAATAGAATAAAAGAGCTCAATAAAAATTCATTTTAAAGCAATTAAAAACAAGTAACTTGTAAGAATTAATTTATTCAGCTTACAGTTACTGATCACCTGCTTTGTGCACGGAAAAATAACGTACTCCAAACAGCTGCCATTGGATTGCCAGATGTGGGCGTGCCAGGGCTTGCACTGGTGTTGGCAGTGTGCAGCCTGGGGTTCCTGTTGTGGCTCCTGTTGTGCAGGTTCTGGGATCAGAAAGACCTCAGGGTGACGTGGCTTTGAGTAGCAGAGGCTTGAACCAGGTCTGAACGTGGCCCTTCACACTCTCTCCCGATGGGTGACAGGAAGGAAAAGCTGAGTATGATAGAGGTGCCACTGTCCTTTCCCGTAGGATCTCATTCTGATGAGATCTAGATGTAAATGTGCATCTTCCCCACAATGCCACATTATCTGCAGAAAGACAAAAATCTTTTCCTGAACCTTTTGTAACCCACAAAGCCGGAAAAGGCAGCCGAAGAGAGTAACAAGTTCATGTGCTGATGAGTGGTCATAAGAATGAGGTAGGGTGTGCGTTTTGCTGCTGTTCGACCTTGAGCCTTAACTGACCTCTGCCTGCCTACATCCTAGCACAGTGAGATTTCCACTGCACTGGCGCAGTCCTTGGACGTGAACTCTCAGAGCTCCTCAGAGTCTCTGCAGCTCCCTTTCCCTGCGGTTTTCTAGTAGACCAGGAAGGGGGCTGGTGTGTTGTAGAGGTTTTTAAATGGCCCAGCACAGTTCTAGGAAATGTGCATCTGGAATTGTTTCAGCAGAATCAATTAGCTAGGATCAATTTGCTTTCCTGAGACCAGAAAGAAACACTGAAATAGAGGGCACCACAGGCCAGGTTGAGGTAGCAACCGCCGACACTCGTTTTCTCTCTCTCTCTGGCTGAAGTTCTCCTAGGAGAACTTCCTAGAAGTGGGGGAGCTAGCTTTTCACGGCCAGGGCTCTCTCCCTGCTGTCGAGCTGTGCATTTCATTATGGATGGATGACATGTGATTACGTTTAGTTAAAAAGATAAAGATTACTTAGGTATGTATTATAGAATAATATTATAAAAGTAGCACATTACTTGAAAGAAATTAGAAAATAACCTTCCATTCTTCCATATCCCAGGGACAGTCATTTTAATATGTATTTGGTTATCCCTACAGCTTATAGGCACGGTGATATTATAAACACAGTTTTGTATTCTGCCGGTTGGGGGGGTGACTTTCAGAGATGAAACTATATCCCCCACCACACCCACCTCAGGTATAGTTTTTTCTTTTGCTTATAAAAATAAAACATGAAAGCTGGTGGTTTCTTTGTTTCAAAAGGCTACTGGCACCTTTATTTGGTCTCCCCCATGCCTTTTCCTGCATAGATTTTGATTGTAGTGCTTCCCTGATGAGGAGCGGGGCTTCGGTTGAGGGAGGGGCATGGCAGGCTCAGTTGCTGGGTGAGCATCTCACGTGGGAGATGCCTTTAGAAGCAGCCCCTGGAGGCAGTCCAGCGGGGCCTCCCTCTCCTGCAGCCTCCACCTCCACGAGAGGGTTCTGCAGTGCCTTCAAAGCTGTTGCGTCCTGCACATGTCGTCAAAGCCATGCTGTCCACAGAGGAAGGTAGAAGAGCAGGGTCACCGGGAGCTGACCTGCTTTGCTCTGAGCATCAGGGATAGGATGTGGACACTGGCCTGGTGTTTTACATCTTTCTTCTTGGCACCTGTGTCTGGTTAGCGTGCCTTCTTTGGAGAACTGTAGGGAAAAAGTGCTGACAGACAACGATGTGTCAGACGGTCCTAGAGTTTTTCCTCCCCGTTTGTGGTGTTTTATCGTTTGGTTCTACAAGACAACAGTGAGGGTAGTTATTCTTCTCCCTTAGCGCTGCCTCGTACAGCACTAAGTCACTGTGGTCTGTTCATCTCAAATATTTTTATGTAGAGGGTGTAATACAAATACATAATACAATAGTTAATAAATAATAGTACAATAATAAACTATTTCACATACCTACAACTGTAAACCTACTTTTTGAAAAAAATATTTTGTTTATTTATCTTTAGAGGGGAAGGGAAGGAAAGAGGGAGAGAACTATCAATGTATGGTTGCTTCCCATGAGTCCCCTGTTGGGAACTGGCCTGCAACCCAGGCATGTGCCATGACTGGGAATCGAACCGCAATCCTCTGGTTTGCAGGCCTGTGCTCAATCCATTGAGCTATGCCAGCCAGGACCCTGTAAACCTACTTTTGCCCACCCTATATTTACAAATATATGTATGATAGTATATGATTCCATGTATCAAAATATCCAGAATGAGCAAATGCATAGAGTCAGAAAGTAGGTTAATGGTTACCTAGGGTAGGGGTGGTTGGCGGAAAATGAGAGGTGACTTCTGAAGGGTAAGCAGTTTCTTTTGGGGGTGATAAAAATGTTCTGAAATGAATGTGACACTGGTTGTACAACCCTGAATGTATTAAAAACTATTGAATTGTACGGTTTAAATCAGTGATTATATGGCGTGTAAATTGTCGCCATAGAGCTGTTAGAAAGAGATACATGATATATGTGTGTCCACTCCAGTACCACATAGTGTACTTGATGTATAACCCATTTGAAGGGGGCATGTCCTTTAAGAGAACAGTACCAATGACAACAAACCCCCCCAAACTCCAACATTTTATATAAGAAAGAGTAGAAATTTGGACATCTGGATGTGAGAAATTACTCTCTTTTTTGAGCGGGAGTGGAGGGCTACTCAATGAGATTTATGAGAGCCAATTGTTAAATTTTCAAGATTTTTGTAAACTGAGGACATCAACTTGATAGTTTGAAATTGGTGATAGTGTCTATATTTACACCATGGGAATTGGCGAAGGCTGTAAGTTAGGGCTTTTTCTTCCTGGGAGAGCCAGTTAAACATTCAGCATTGCACCCCTGGCCCCACCCTATTGCATCTGCCACCCCGAAGGTCACCTTTCCTCCAGGCAATTGAAGGGAGAGCAGGATTTAGGAGAACTGTGTTGATGGGGGCATGGTCAGAGGGGTCGTGTTGGCCTCTGCTAGGGTCCCAGTCACATTCCTTCTGGCAGAAGATACCTGATATATTTCTTTAGGGTTTGGTGGTTAACCTGAGGGGTCTTCTCTTTTGGGGAAGCCATACACTGTGGAATGTTTGCTAGTAAGCAGTGATTGCTTTTGCATGGCTTTTCTGCTTTTGAGAAAGGAGGCCATTCAATCCCAGATCCTGAGACCTATTGGTTAATGAGTGCCGTTCCCTCACCGGAGGCTGCCCTGTTGACAGTGCTCCATGGGATCTTCGGACCGTGTCTTGTGAAGCTACAAACCAGAATCCACTTTCCTTCTCATTCATCTTCTTTAAATTAATTCAATCTGATTTAGGCTTTGCTATCTAAGCCTCTTTTTTCCAGATAGGAGATATCTGAATTATTCATGTCTTTCCCATTATAAACTGTGCATATTGGTCCCTGGAGAAATCAGCACTACGTATTCTGCTGCTGTTCATGTGTGTTGGTTTGTCAACGTCTCTCAGTGAGATTAGCCAGTGGCCAGCTGCACTGGAAATTGTGGACATAGTGGAGGGCTAAGGAGAACCTCAGGTGAGACAGGCAGCTAAAGTTGGAACTCAGGCGTAGTTTGCTTCATGCCTGTGTGGTTCAGTTTCTTGCATTGGTGTGTTATTTTTTATTAATAAGAAAAGTAGCAGATGATGAGTGTCATTGAATTTTAGTAATACTTGGCCTGACTTTTTTCTTTGCATAATGATCAAAATGAAATTTTGACATGAAACTTTTCAGAGAATGAGTCTTCAGTGGAAATGTATTCCTGTATTTCTTTTTGATAGTACCTATTACAGAACGCAGTTAGTTCATAGGAAGTAAAAGTGAATGCTTACTCCTGTCCTCAGATATGAGGAAGAGATACTTTCATATTAATTGGGAAGGTATTTGTGATTTAATGTATTAAGTGAAAAAAGCAGGTGTATATAGAGTATGATGTGATTTAGATACAAAAAGTATACCCCCAAATACAGTATGTAAGAATTTATACCCTAGACAGAAGTGTATGTTTATGTGTGCTTATAAATAAAGGTAACAGAAATAACAAACTTTTTTTCTCTAATGGATGTGAGGTACATCATTGTATATACCAATATATCCCCTATTGATGGATGCTTAGGGTATCGCAGTCTTATAATTCTTAATAGCTATGTAATAAGAATATACAATATAGTCCTGTTTAGTAGTTTGTATTAGTTTCCCATTGCTGCTGTAATAAATGTGCACAAGCTTACTGACTAAAAAAACCCCACAGTTCTGGAGGTCAGAAGTTCAAATTCCATCTCAGTGGGCTAAAACCAAGTTCCTGGCAGGGCCTTCTGATGGCTCTGGGGAGTATCTGTTTTCTTGCCTTTTCCAGTGTCTGGAGGCTGCCTCCCTTTCCTGACCTGCAGCTTCCAGCCGTCCATCCAGTAGTCTCCTCACTTCTCCCTCTGCTTTCATTGTCCCCTCCTTTCCTCTGACTCTGCTACCTACCGTTTCCCTGAAAAGGACTCTTAGGGTTACATTGGGCCTGCCTGGGTCACCTCCCCATCTTAAGATCTTTAATTTAATCACATCTGTAAGATCTTTTTTTTTTTTTGCCACTAAGATAATGTATTCATAGGTTCTGGAGATTAGGACATGGCCATCTTCGGGGGCATTACTTTGTCTACCACATAATTTAAGACTAACTGCTAACTTACAGTAAGCCTGCTTATTTTGTTGACCCTGTTCCATGTCTAAGCACTAGGTCTGACAGGTGCAAAAATGAATGGCACAGTTTTTTCCCCCCAGGGGGTTGTAACTTTGAAAGGAGATGGGGACTCATGAAAGAATGCTGGGTGTTGGAGGGTCTGTGTTGTTCACAGGGGCTGAGCCATGGGTACAAGGGGAGAGACAGCTCAAAATGAAGGTGGAAGGTAATTGGAGGCAGACCAGCAGGTGCTTGTGTGAGCTTCTGAAGTGGGACTTCATGTTGTGGGTCAGGGCTCCTAATCCTAGATAAGTGAGAGGACACCAGGGCTTCCTTGTTCTGTCTAACCTTGCACGTGAAATTTTAGGCATTGTGCATTTTCTGTGGAGAAGGCTCATGACATTTATCATATTTTCAGTGGAGTTTCTGAACCAAGAGTTCAGTGCCAAAGCTGTGGTTGTTAAAACCCTGAAAAACTTTAAATAGGGAAATAACACAATTGAACATTTACGTAGGAAAACTGGCCCCAGGTGGGGTTTGTTGACACACTTGGAGGCAGACACATGCTTGGGAGGCTCCATGGTGATGGGAGCCAGGGAGGGTGAGGTTGGGGCAGACAAGGGGCAGGGTCTCAGTACCAGCCTGCTCTAGATGAGGCAGCAGAATGGACTGACTCACATGGCTTTGACTGGGGATGGTGGAGGATAGTTTGCCAGAGTTCTGGATGGACGAAGGCCCTGTTAGTGGACCTGGGGAATAGAGGGTGGTAATCAGCTTTAGGGATCATTGTGGGGTGGTAGGGAGATGGCAAATTCAGTGTTGTGCATATGTATACATATTTATATACATATATGTGTATATGTGTGTGTATGTCATATGTCCCATGGAACATATGACACACACACAAATGGAAGTCAGGAGTATACAATGTAGGTTTAGAGAGTTCTAGAATACAGAGGTGTAGGTATTCATGAAACTATATTTCGTTATTTTTATTTCTTCCTACCTGGTACCATCTCCTCTGTTCCTCTAATGTAGTGCCAAACCCTTAAAATGAACCAGGACCTACGTCAGGAATTTTTTGAGGCAAGTATCAACAGCTAACAATTTTTTTCTACTTTTATAGTTTACAAGGGTACTCTTACAAACCAAACCTCATTTTATTCTTGCAGCAATCTTGTGAAGGGTGGTGGTAGATGAACTATAGCTGACATATGAGGATAATGATAATAAATAATAATCATAGATAACATATTTAGCATTTATCATCTCAGCTAGGTTCTGAGCACTTCACATTTATTAGCTTAATTCATCTCACAATGGCCCTGTAAGATAGTTTTAAAAGTCATTACATTGTACCGATGAGGCATCCAAGGTCCAGAGAGGTTAAGGAACCTGTCCTAAGTCACACAGCTAGTGAGCAGTGGGGCTGTGCTTTGGTTTCAAACAGTTGGTGTGGCTCTTAAAGCCTGTGCGAGGCCTGTCAGTAGGGGGGCTCAGGTCGTATTCATGCTCATCAACCCCAGTTCTTTGTTCCTTCCACTCTGCCATGCTGTCTCTGCAAGGAGTTGAGAGTGGAGCAGGCTGTGTGGAAGACGGTAACAGCAGCCTTTCTGTTCTGCAGGCAGTGATGGGATGGAAAGCACTCTGGGAGGCAGTGGGGCAGAAGAGTGTCAGCAAGGAGCAGAGAACAGTGGCACTCTGGGGTCTGCAGGATGAGGGAGGGGCGACTCGAGGACAGCCGTGGGCAGAGGAGTTGGTTTGGAGCTTTAATCAACCAATCAGAGAGGTCGTTGTTCCCGATAGCCAGGCAGGAGAGAGAGAGATGCCAGACACAGAGAGGGATTGTGGCTCCTTGGGCATCTGTGGCTGCATCCAAAATGATTTGGGAAGAAGTAGTAGTAGTAGTAGTGATTGACCCTAGAGACTTGCCAGGACCAGGAGTCGGGGAGGGTTGGGTTTCCTTGCTGATAGAACAGGTGGGCTGGCCTCAGAGTGGGGTATCTGTGCTCCTGACAATCAACACGGTATCATTAGGCCTGCTGAATTGGCTTTGTTGATAACAAGGATTCTGAAACACAGGCAGGACTCTCAGCCCTTGGGAACCCGAGTACTCTGGGTCTGGTGCCAGTCTGTGCATTATTTGCTGTTAGCCTGTGCTGAGAGCCAGCACACACTGCTGGTGAAGGACTGGGGATGCAGTCACAGCTTGACAGGATAGAAATCATTGCCAGAAGGAATTCTGCAAACAGTGTGGTGTGCAGAGGGCAGGCCTTTCACAGGACAGGGGTCAAGTTCCTAGATGCGTGTTGACATGCATCACCTACTAGGAAGTAGGGACCAGCAGGTGAGAGAAATGAGCCAAAATATTGCAGACGGATGGATATTTTGTTTATGTAAGCACTTCCATGGTGTTGGTTTCACAGTCCTTTAAAAATCAAAGACTTTAATGTCAAGTAATTGGCTCCTGATGGAAAGGTTTCCAGTTACAAATGGGGAGCAGGTGATCTCAGATTCCAGCTGAACTCAGTTAAAAAGGCCTTTGGTTTTCTGAAATTGAAACTCCTTGCTCCCTCCATACACCCTTTACCTTTCTCCCGGCTCCTGTTCCGGCTCTGTCTTCCCTTGGGTCACTTGCTGCTTCCTCCACGGCCACAGATCCTGACAACTTCTCAGCTAGTGCAGTGAATGTCACCAGTTCTGGTTTGTTCTTTATTAATAAGGGAGCCCGATTCTTGGTTCTCAGAGGCCAGCTGCTACGGTGTGGCAGTTGTGCTGGAGGAAGGGAGTGTAAAGACAAGAGTCCTCGACTGGGAGAGGGGAGGCCCAAGTTCTGCCCGGCTCTGCCAGCCCCACTGCAGTCTGCCCTGGGACGCAGAGACGGGTCACGAGCCTCTTGGCTGTGGGGTTTGCCTGGCTTCAGTTTGAGGTGCTTCAAGGTCTTGCAAGTAGCCTTGCAAGGGGTATAGTGAAATTCTCAACATATTGAAGTAAAAATTTAAACTCTTATTTAAAGAGGGGCCCTTTATTGTACTAAGAGGTTGACTTTGAAATCAGACACTGGCAAGGGGTTCTAAATGTGCGGCAGAGGTGGTGAGTTGCTGTTGTGAGAGCAGGGGCCATGTCTACTGGGGATCCTGTGCTCCGGTCACTGGCCACACAGGGACACGGTGGCATAAACATAACTATAATCTTGATATAGTCTTACACTATCTGTCAGGAGCTGGGGAATGGCTCAGCTGGGCGGTTCTGGCCCACGGTTCTTGGTAGGGGTGCAGTCCAAGGATGTCTGTGGTTTGGATTAGCTTAAAGACTTCTTTCCTTGCACATCTGCCTGGCGAGGGAAACGTGAACAGCTGGGGGCTGGAACAGAGGGCTACCTTGGGTATCTCTCTCTGCCCCTGTGTGGTCTGTCTATGTCATCTCTGCAGTGTGGTGGCTTCAGGGTTGCCAGACTTCTTCCATGTTGGCTCAGGCTCTGAAGAAATGTGTCGCATGATGTTGTATGACCTCACTTCACAAGTTGTGCTGTGTGACTTTCATATTCTCTTGGTTGAGAGAAATCACAAGGATGTGCCCAGGTTCACAGGGAGGAAATGTAGACCCACCCTTCAATGGCGAGTGTCATTGTCACGTTGTGAGACGGACAGGTGGGATAGGAAAGATGTGGGGTGGCCTTGTTTGGAAAGGGCAACCGCCAAACCCTGGGATGGAGAATTTCGATGCAGGCTGATGTGTTGTGGCCGATAAGGTTTGGAACCAGAGTGTTAGAGAATCATTAGAGATCTGGTTTCTTTCTCCCATCTGGAGGTGACCCGCAGTGACAGTAAGAAGAAAAAGATGTGGAGGTGGCAAGGGCTCTCGACTCTCGTTTTTTCTTTCGCACATGACTAAATGGTTGCATTAGACCTCAGGAGGCCCTGGAGGCCGTTGGCCGACGTAGGAGGGGAAGCAGCAGCTGAGGGACACGCAGCAGCTGAGGGACATGCAGCAGGCACCAAAGGGATTGGTATTGTTAGCTTTGGGGATGGCATTTTGGTCCTTGTGGTGCCAGTGTTTCTTCAAAGTGATCAAAGGACTTTTCACTCACTCCCCACTCTTGTTCTTCAGAAGTGAGAGGGAGTGGTCCAGGATGCTGCCATGGTTAGGATGTGGCCAAGGTGTGGGGGAGGCTGGGTGGCTGCCTCCTTGGTGGTGGCCTCTTTCATGTAGCACAAGGCACTTGGTGTGAGAGTTCCTTTAAGAAATGTAATTTAGTAACTGCAGTGGTAGGTTTTGGCCCCCCCATGTGTGAAACAGACACAAACAAAAATGATACAAACATGTAACTCCTACAATAGGTCACTTTGTGGTTGAGTTCTTAGGGGATCAGTCGTAAATTTAAAATAAGTTAATTGTGTGCTTACCATGAGTCTGTCCACATTATGGCTTGAAGAGGAGAAAGGGCAACAGAAGACCCTTTTATTGCAACCTCTGTGTTCTTTAAATCTAATGAAAGAGGAATTGGAAGTGGTGGAAAGACCAAAAAAACAAAAAAAGTGAGAACTGGTTAACTGGGCCTAGGGCACTTGAATTTGGGTTGTTAGTATTTGGGAGAATGTTAACACCAATGAGCAAGAGAAGGGGCTCTCTAGACCCCACCCCCACATTTAGCTCTTTTGCTCCCTGCCATTGGCACCAACTGGTTACCTCAGTGAGAGGAAGATGTGGCCAGGCCAGCAGTCCACACAGATGGGAACCCTTGGCTTGTTTCACGAGTGGGTTGTGTGTGGCAGTGGCTTACGAGTTTGATGGGCTATTCCTCTGGGTTCAGCTTTCTCCTTCCAGTTGCTACTTTTGGGGCCTTTCTTTGGTTGCAGAGTTTTGGTCTCTATTCCCTTCTGAGTCTCTGTCTCAGTGTTTTACAGATACAGAAAATGAGGGCAGTGGGTCTTGTTGCCTTTGGCAAGGCTGGGCCCACGGGCCAGACCTCCCAGCAGCTGGTCCAGAGCTTTGTCCATTAGAATGGCCCATACTTTCCTGTTGTGTGGGTGAAAACATATTAAAAAGAAAACGTTATAAACGTTGCAGAGTGCTTTTGAGTGATTCAGGTGGATTTGACCATTGGATTGGCGTGTGCTTCCATCTCAGGAGATGAAATGATTAACTGCACACTGTGTGACTCATTAAACAAACAATACTTTAATAGTGTAGCTGAATAAGTATTCCTTTCCAAGTAGTCACTTTGGGGGATTTCATAGAATGTTAAAATATATATTCAACTTTTCTTTTGCAGATACATTTAGAAGCTGTTCCATGTTTGAATTAGGTGGAGGATAGGTTTAGTCATTCCGAGAGACTCCAAATGCTTGTGGCTTCACTATACAGCCTTGTGTGTAGTCCATCCTGGCTGCTGTGACGGCTCCATGGTATCAGAGATGCTGTTTCCCTCCCTTGGGTGCTGCCTTCTCTGGAGTGTTGGTCATGTCTATGCTGTAAGAAGAGGTTTCCGCATTCCGTGCGCACCACTGGTGCGCAGGCCGCCCAGTGTGAAGGGAAGCGGGAGAGGAAAGCTCACCCTCTCTCCACAGGGGCGACCACCTGCCGGAGGCCGGCCACACTCTGATCTCACTGGCCAGAGCTTCCTCACGTGGCCGCTGCTGCTGCAAGGGGGGCTGGGAGGACAGTCTGTCTCTGGGAGCCGCGTGCCCAGCTCAGTGCCGGGGCTCTGTTACTACAGAAGAGGGAGGGGGTCAGTATCGGATTCAGCATGTGCCACAGTGTTATTTTTGATTATTCTCAGAAGGAACACTTCACTGGGTATGGCTTTGATTTGGGGTATCATTAGATGCTTTGAGCCATGGCGAGTAACCATGTTCAGGCACTGGGTCAGCGATTTGTAACCGGTGTGCTGCAAGAATGTTTAAAATATGCAGTAGTTAAGTATTTAGTCAGAGGCACTGACCTCCTTTCCCTTAGATTGTCAGCCTAAAAATGACGACAGTCAACACAATAGTTGCCTGGTGTGAATGAATCGAAATTATATGTATTTTTGTTGTCAGATTGGCCAAAATGATATTTTTTTGGTGTGCTGCAGAATTTTAGCAATTAGTTATGTGTGCCTTGAGATGGAAAAGGTTGAAAATCGCTGCACTAGGCCATACTGCTGATGGGGTACATAAGGGGCCGTCACAGGTGAGGAATGGGTTTCTCCAGCACAGCTCATGTACCGATTCTGAGGGCACAGCATCACAGAGGGGCTTCAATGCATATAGGGGTGGGCAGTTTGATAGAAAAGAAAAAAGCTTCCCAAGATGGCGTTTCTGAAGAGGAACACTCAGACACGCAGGTCCTGGTAACAGTTTGCTGTGCTAGACACTTACTGTATGCTAAATGTCATTTGTTCCACGAGTTATTTCATTTAATCCACATAATATCCTTATGTTATAGCAGATACTATTAAAATCTGCTTTTTATAAGTGAGGAACTGGAGTTAATTG
The DNA here is from genome assembly GCF_014824575.4 of Sturnira hondurensis. Taxonomy (NCBI): domain Eukaryota; kingdom Metazoa; phylum Chordata; class Mammalia; order Chiroptera; family Phyllostomidae; genus Sturnira; species Sturnira hondurensis. Next base: position 1,686,715 of record NW_028072887.1, on the reverse strand, counting down.
CCCAAGATTATGAAATGAGGAAGTGGCGGACCAGGGTTGTGAACCCGGGCAGCTGGGTCCAGTATCCCTGTGCTTTGCCTTAAGTAGCAGCCTCCCCTCTGGACGGTAAAACTCCCGTTGTGCTCTCCCACTTGCTCCAGAACAGGATGAGCCGGGCTTATTCCATGCCCAGGGAGAACAGGAGGGACCTCCCTGCAGAAGTTCCACCTGCGTGGCTGTGCTGAAGGTGGGGACCAGGGAAGGGCTGTCAAGGCAGAGGGAGAGGCACACGTGGAAGCAGAACCAGGAATGGATTTTGAGGAAGTACCAGTTTAGTAAGTTTGGAGTAGATGGTCAGGGGAGGGTGAGGGGTGAGAAGTCAGGCTGCAGAGACTGGCAGCCGTCTGTGATGCAAGATTTTGATGGGCAGCGGAGAGGATGTGATTTTAAAAAAAAACAAACTTCTTACTATTTTTTGTTACTCTTTCTGATAAATTTGTGGATGATCTGCTGAGATCTCAGAGGGAGCTGTTTACTAATTTGTGTCAATAAATACATCATCAAGAAGGATGCTTCTCTTTCCCTGGCTGGTGTGGCTCCGTTGGATGGAGTGAACTGTAAACTGAAAGGTCGGAGGTTTGATTCTCAGTCAGAGGCCATGCCTGGGTAGTAGGTTCAGTCCCCAGTCAGGACAAGGAGAGGCAACTGATTGATGTTTCTCTAACATCAATGTTTCTTTTCCTCCCTCTCTCCCTTTCTTCCCCTCTAAGCATGTCCTAGGATGGAGACTTTTAAAAAAAAAGGAGGTTTTGTTGATTAGAGTAAGGCATATGGGTTTAGCTACTTTAAATGCAATTGTAAGTCACAAGAATAATGATAGTAGCAGATTTTGGTGAGTGCTTTCTAGGGCTCAGGCAGAACGTACACATGTTATCTTGTTTAATGCTCTCAATAATGCTTTGAGGCTGGTGGTGAAATCTCCAAAGTAAAGATGCAGAAACTGGGCACAAAGAGATGAAGAGATTTGGTTGGCCACCGGGCCAGTGAATGGCGGAGTGAGGTTTTGAAGCTTTCTAACCACTTTGCTGTGCTCTTTTCCACTCTAGGAGCTAAGAGAAGGGAGAATATGGATTAGTAAGCTGTTCAGAATCATCATCGGATCTTCCAGAGAACTGTTTCTACAGACCCTGATCCTCAAAGTGGCTTTAGTTGTGGCTAGGGCTCAGAGTGCAGGGTTTGCAAAGTGTGGACCATGACCAGCAATATGCTGTGTCTTTTGTTACAGACTGCCACAACTTAGTGGCTTGAAACAGCAGAAACGCATTCTCTTACAATTCTGAAGGCCAGTGGTCTGAACATTCATTATGGAGCTAAACTTAAGGTATCAGCAGGGGTTGTTCCTCCTAGAAACCCTAGTGAAGAATTTGTTCTTGTGTCTTCCAGATTTTGGTGGCTGCCAAAATTCTTTTCCTGTGGCCACATTTCTCCAGTCTCTATGCCTCGTTGTCACATTGCCATCTCCTCTTCTGTTATTGAAACTTCCTCTGCTTCCTTCTCATAGGGACTCTTGAAATTAAATGTGTAGCCTGCCAGATAATCCAGAAAAATCTCCCCATCTCCAGATTCTTAACTGGATTCACATTCCATCAGTGAAGTTCCTTTTGCCATATACAGTAACATTTCAGGCTCTAGGGATTAGGATCAGGACCTAGATATCTATGTGGGGGGCGGGGACACAATCAGCCTACACACAGGGGAACATGTTATAAATGTAAATTCTTAGACCTGTATCCCATACATAGAGAATTAGAAACTCTAGAGGTGGGGCCAAAAATCTGTTTTAACAAGCCCTCATGATGATTTTGTTGGAGGCCCTGAAGTTGACATTGAGCTCCCACAGCTCAGCCTAAAATTGGGTAAGTCAGGGCTGAGGAATGGGTAGTCAAATCTGTGGGCACCTTGTGTTGCTCTGTATTAATTTTTCCACAAGGATATAATGTAATAACAAGAGCTGATATGTACTAGCACTGATGAAGGCCTGTCTTTGCTGCTTGTGAGGAAAACTGATCTGAGAAATCCACACCTGGAATTTATGGAGGACAAAGTGGACACACAGTCTTGATGAAAATGCCACAATCCAGGTAGGGGAAGAAGAGACCCAGGGAATGGAAATGGGGGAGATGACATTGTTTGGGTCCCTCGAAGAGGACAATGCCACCTGGGTTACTGAGGGTCAGCAGGTTGGCCAGGTTGGGTGCTCACCTGTCAGAGTGGCCTTGAGGAGATGTGGAGGCAGGAAAGCTTCCCTGGGAACTTTTGGAGCATCTGAGAGGGAGCAGGTGTGGTGGAAAGGGCAGGGATCAGAGGTGGAAAGTCTTGGCTTTGCCACCTACTAACTAGCTCAGTGGCCAGGGCATGTTGCTTAATGTTGCAGCATCTCCCCGCCTCACCTGTGGATGGAGGCCATTCCTGCATCCCAGGTGGAAGTAGGATGTAGGAAGATGCCGGAAGATGTGTGTAGAATAGCTAACATCTGTGCTGAATGTAAGGAAGATCAGTGCCATCCTCCTGATGATGCTTCAAGTTGAGGCCATAGCAGAGACATCCAGGCAAAAAGGAACCATCGCTTCTAAGACATCCCTCTTCAGACTCATGTCTTTGTGTGAGAGCAACATGATCATAATGCGGTACTTGTCCAAACGGCCCAAACCAGGGCCCTCCACAGAGCTTATTATCTTTGAATTTTTAGGAAGTAGTAAGGAGTTAATGAGGAATTTTGAATTGGGTGAGCTGCTGGAACCTCTGCTGAATTCTGTCCTGCATGTTTGCCTCACTAACCAGACCAAGAACCTTGGGGACCACCCAGCAGCCTTTGAAATATTAGGACTAACAAATTTCTAAGCAGCAGGAACCATCCCAAGCGCTCTTAAGTCCAAATGGGGGCTTCTTCATAAGGCTTCTCCCTACAGGAACCCCTGCAGTCCTAGAGCTCACGGCCAGGACTCAGACGTGTTCCAGTCCTAGAAGGCCAGTAGGACCCAGCCACGTCTCCCACCTCTGTGTCTCTCTCTAGGTCTGTTTAATTTTTCTTTCTTTGCAGCCAGCTTCCTTCACTTCCCAGGTTGCCTGCAAGAGAGGGTCCTTCACACAAAGAGATGGAACGGTCTACAGACCCAATTTGGGATTTTCAGGCCAGAGAATCTGTTTGCCCTGCGATGGGCTCCTAATTCAAGCCGTGCTGTCACTGCTGGCTGGGAGGGTACTGTTACCACCGGGCACCCTTTAGAGTGGGCTCGGTCCATCCTGGTTTCCAGAGAAAGGGGGGTTTTGTCAGCTGGGCAGGTAGCCTCCAGTCAGCCAGGCATGGCACAAAGAAACTAATTTCTTTTTAAGGTGTAAAGCATTATGAAATGTGTTAAAGCTTCTTGCTCTCCCTTCCTCTTTTGAAGCTCGTGCTGAACACGTCTCATCTTGGGAGTGCTGGTGGGTTTCAGGTTAGCCATGCCAGCAGGTTAAAACAAATCATGCTCGTTCTCCTTTCTTTTCTTTTTCCTATGAGATGAATATAAAGGGGAGAATAATGACTCATTTTTCAAATCTTAGAATGGATCACTGTTAATATTTTTATCATATTAAGAGGTAGTTTTTTTCTGTATGCATACAGATATTAAAATTCTAAGAAAAATGATCTCACGAACAGAACATTACAGATAAAGCTAAAGTTGTTTCTGGTCAATATTTGCATTCTGGCCTTGCCTCCACCTATTTATTAAAGATCCACTTTTATGAGTTTGGTGTATATCCTTCTTGTCCTTTTTAAAAATGTAATTTAATTTATTGGGATAACATTGGTTAATAACATATGTTTCAGGTTTACAGCTGTATAATATATCATCTGTATACTCTATTGTGTGCTTATCACCCGAAGTCTAGCCTCCTTCCAACACTCTGTATTTGATTCTCTTTACCCTCTTCATTGCTCCCCCCAAACCCATTTCCCTCTATTGTCTGTGTCTATGAGTTTGTTTTGTTTATTTGTCGTTTTATGTTTTATATCCCACATGTGAGTGAGATCATATGGTTCTTGTCCTTTCCTGTCTTATTTCACAAAGAATGATCCTCTCAAGATCCAGCCATGTTGTTGCAAATGGCACCATTTCGTCCTTTTTAAGGCTGAGTAGTATCCTATTGCATATATTTCCTACAGCTTCTTTATCCAATCATGTGTTGACTTTTTCTTATATCTTTATGTATGAAGACATCACATTTTAGCCAGTTCAAACATTCATCTTTTTTTGAAAAGATTTTATTTTATTTATTTTGAGACAGAGGGGAAGGGAGGGAGAAAGAAAAAGAGGGTGAGAAACATCAATGTGTGGTTGCCTCTCATGTGCTGCCTACCGGGGACCTGGCCTGCAACCCAGGCATGTGCCCTGACTGGGAATCGAACCAGTGAGCCATACCAGCCAGGGCTAAGCATTCATCTTAAAGAAGGAGAAACTATATAATTGTACATTAGTTCCAAGAGTGGATACTTAAATGAATGAAAAGTAATAAACCCATGAGTACTTTCTTGAAAAAAACTTTACTGTGTAAAGTTTTATTTATTTCAAGTCTGAGGTCCATCAAAAAAAACTTTTTAAAATCAAACATTTCTTCAGAAATTATGTAGAGCTAGAGCCTTTTGGCTCCTAATCTTGGATTGGCAAATTTTTTTTTCAAGAATGTGTAGGTTATGAGCTGTGTATACACATTTGCTCCTTGGTCTGAGAGGTCGTTGTAGGGTCAGTGCTCCGTATGGGGATAAGCTGAGGGACTTTGGTTGAACAAAAGTTAAATTGGCCTTTATTCTATAGATTTTTAATAGGTTGTATTGTGAAGGGCTCCCTGAGGTCATAATAAGCTTCTTGAAATTTAACAAGTATTTCTGTGTCTCACCTGAAAAATTAAGGAGCCAAAAAGTTTAAGCCTTCAGCTCTGTGTGTGTGTGCGCATGAGCTTCATCTAGACCTGCTGTAAGAACCCTCAGGAATGATGCTGTGTTGTGTGGGAAGCCACTATTTTGGAACATGAATGTGGTTGTGTATTTCATTTGCCAGCTGAATGAAATAAATTCATCTGCAAAAATAACATGTGGTGAAAATGATGCATTTGTATGTGAAAGTACTTTCCCCAGGGTCTTCTCTCATTTCCAAACTGTCAGGAAAATGCTACTGTCTCTTTTTTTAAGTGACTGGGCAGTAGTCGTTTTGCAGATCTTTAGCAATACCACTGGGCATGCATGTGACCACCTTGCTCAGCTGTTTAGTGTGGAGTGTTAGAGGGTCTGATTTGGATTTGTGCAGTGGCCTGGTTTCTCTTGCTTCTCTCTGTCATGAATGGACTTTCAAAAGCTGTCTGTGGGTTACTGTTACAGAACCCCGCCAATGCTGTTCTGGAACAGCTGTGGGCTTCGATTTCTCGCCACCAAAGAAACATGACTCCCCATGCAAGAGTTTGGTGAAAGAGGAAAGGGGTTGTTTATTTAAAGGTTATACAGATTTAGAATAATGGCAGATTTCTGCTGTTAAGTCTTGCTCCCTATAAAACTACCCAGAAACACATAGTCCTGCCTCCCTTTGCCAAACCAGGCCAGTTTCAGAATATGCCAGTTGGAGGTACCATCTTTTAGAAAAGCAGAAGTCTGCAGATCAGCATTCCTGGTCACAGTTTAGCTCCAAGCACCTCTCACAAATCCAGGTGGCTTGGCGGGTCCCCACAGCTCCATCAGCTCTGCTGCCGTCTCCTCCAAGCATACTCGAATCTGGGTGGCTGGGCAGGTCCCTACTGTACTGCCAAGTCTGCCGACTCTGAACTTCTGGCTTTCAGACCTTCTCTCCCTCACTCCAGGCTGTGTGGCTTCTCCTCTTATACATCAGACCTCGTGGTGGACCTCTTCTTTTAGCCCACCCTCATTTAAATGCTTGGCTGGGAACTTTTGTGTGAACTCATATCCAGCCCCTCCTATGGTGTGTTAGTGTCTGCCATTTTTGCTCCATATCTTTTACCTTCTTTTGGCTGCCATCTTTAGTCAGGGCAAAAGTTCCCAGTGACTTCCAAGGTGGGCATCTGCCCCCTGCCTCTCATGCAGGAGCTTTATAGCTTCCCTGGCTGTGGCCCGGGTCCCTGAGTGTTCTCAGAGTTACACACAATTCGCCCTTGGCAGCAGCCCTCTTCCCTCCAGGAACGCATGGCTATTAACTTGCCATTGTTGTGTAATGGGTCTCAAACCCCATATCATCCACTACCTCCTTCCCCCAGTCAAGGATTGTGGGGGATATACTTTGCACCCCGTTATAATACCATGTGAACTTGTTTGGAAGATCAGGCAAATCAGAACCACTGCAGAGAGAGATGTCTTAAAGCACGCACTGCTGATTTGAGGATCAAGAAAGCATTTTTTAAAAAATTTCTTTCAAAAGAATCTGTGAGATTTTGATTAACCTTTTTTTTTCTTATCCCTGCACCCAGCCTCTTAGCAGTCATCCAGAGTGTGTCCCTGATTCTCCAGTTCCTCGCTGTCTCGGCTGCGCTGGGCTGCGCTGGGCCACTGCCGGATGCATCACCGTCATGGCCTCCTACAAGCCTTGCTGCATCTTGTTTCCTCCACGCTGGCGAACCACACCTCGCCATCAGCTCGACCTTCTTTTTCAGCTATAGACTAAATCTTCCCACCCCTTTACTTTCAAAATCTTCCAGGTTCTCCATGGTATTTAAAGGGCATTCTATTTTTTTAATTTTTATTTTTATTAATTCTTATTCAAGTACAGCTTTCTGTCTTATATTCCCAGCCCTGTCCCCCCCCGCCCCGTGCTCCTCACCTCCCTCCCATTTCCTCCCCCCACCTTAGTTATTTTCCATGTGTCCGTTATACTTGGTCATGTGAGTCCTTCCCCTTTTCCCCTGTGATTCTCTCCCCTCTGGACCATTCTAAACTCTTCTCCACGACCTCCATGTCCTGTGTGGTCTGACTTCTGCCTACCCTTCTGACCTCATAGGAGCTCTTCTGAGCTCGTTCCCACTGATGACAGCTGCCTGGTCCTCCTGCGAACCCAGGTTCCTTATTCAGATCTTGCCTCAAATATCCCTCTGCAGAGCAGCCTTCCTTGGCCCCCATCTAAAGTAGTACCACCCCATAATTACTTGATCAAATCACCTTGTTTTGTTTTCTTCCTAAACTTACTGGTGAAGGATTTTCTTCATCTTTGTTGACTTTTTAACTGTTTTCCTTTGCTTGAATGAAAAGTCCCTGAGAGCAATGGCAAGGACTTGTTCTTTTTCACCAGGGTATCCTCAAAGCTTAGAACAAACAGAAGGCACCTGGCACTGTTTGTGGAGTGAATAAGCCAACAGGCCTGCAGGAGATGGTGCTTCTCAGCCAGAAGAGTGGGTCTCCTCCTCCCCTACCTGTCTGTGGAGTGTCTTGGATGGTGGCACACCCAGAGCTGCTTTGGAATCACTTGTGCCTTGGTCTGAGAGGTCATTATAGGGTCAGTGCTCAGTATCGGGATAAGCTGAGGGACTTTGGTTGTTTCTGGACTCTCAGACTTCAAAGCCCGTTGTCCTCATTCTTTTTGAAGCACATTGAGTTCTTTGCAAACCAGAGTGTCACAAAATCATAAGTGATTTTTATGTTATTGCCTCGCCTGGTTTTAGAACATGCATTTCACTTTACCTCCATTAGCATGACAGTTGTTTCAATACTAAGAACAAGGCCAGGATATTTTTTTCTGAAAGCTCATTAAAAATATGTAATTTCTAGTTTTATACGTTGACTACTTTTCTGCATAGTGCTTATGGGAGAACTTATCATTTAAATGAAACAATGCAAAAGCATTTCATGTTGTTTTTGTCCTCCACAGCAAATAGAGTCCTGAATCGAAAACTAGTTTTTTTTGACCTTAGAAATATTAAGTTGCAGTATGAACACACTGAATTTTTTCCTAGGTGCTTTATTTCTGCAGGTCCTGGCCTTCGGGCTGTTTCTTTGTGTCCTCCTCACAGGCTTTCACCCACGCCTCGCGGAAGTTTCCTGAAGTGCATAGGAGTCTGCAAGTGGATAGCTATGCCCAGCCTGCCACTGACTCATTGCTGCCCGTTACAGCTGTTTATTTCTAAAATAAACTTTTACTTAGAAATAAACCTTTGAAGCTTGATTTATATCATCTATAATGTCACTGCTTCAGCATTATTTTAGTTTTTTAATTTCAGTTTGATATTTGAATATATAATTGAGTTTTTAAAATTTAAAAGTAATTCAGGTTGTTAAATATATGTAATAGAAAAGGGAATGAAGTTAAAAATTAAAGTTTCTAAGCATATGTTTTAAATGTTGAAGATTTGAAATATGTGCTTCCAGATAGTTTGTGTATATACATATACGTAGTAAATCATGTATGATATTGAATAGGGTTTTTTTTAACCCAACAGTATGGTCATACTGTGCATATTGCTCCTAACCTTCCTTCTTTTGCCTCAATAATATATCATGGACATCTCTGCATGCCAGAGCACGCGGGCCTACTGCGTTCTTCCTCATGGCTACATGCTCTATAGAAGTACTTTATGTTATTCCACCCATTTCAATTCTGGCTGACATTTAAATGGTTTCAAATTTTTGGTTATTAAAATATGCACCCATATTTTAATGCAGTGTCATTGTACTTGCAAGTTTTTAATCATCATAAACGTTTATCCATGTTTCTGATTCAGTTATTATTTAAGATTGACATCTTTCAGCCAGTTAAGTACCTGAATATGACCCAATTGTTATGCTCAAAATTCGACAGTCTCACTGCTGTAGTGAATGCGTTACTGGGTTACACTGCAGTCCTGTTTGCCAGAGGGACTGTAAACATTTCCAGCACTCTGAGGGTGTCCTGGTCACTGGCATTGGTTGTGAGCACCGGCATGGCAAGGGTAGACAGGGGGTGAGAGTTTGTGTCCTAGGCATGAGGGTCTGTCAACTTTTATTAGTTGAGACTGAACATTTCAAGTTTTTATTTCCTTTTCTGTGAGTTGTGCATATATATTTTACTCATTTATGTCTTTATGTTTGATATTTTTATGGATTTAAGAATTTTGTGAGTGATAGATATTATATTTTTTTACATTTCATGTATTTTTTCCAATCTTTTAGTTTATTATTTTGTTACACAAACTTATTTTGGTAGATTCAAATTCATTGAAGTGTTATTTTGATATGTCGTATGTCAGAGGATTGTCTCTAGAGTTCTGACATTTAGTTCAGTTCTTTTGTGTATTTCATTTTGTCCCACTACAAATAAATGGATAGATAACCACTTCTTAGTAGTTGAAATGATTCTTCAGCATCATGGAAGATTTTTTACCATGAGCCATCAACTGTAGTAAAGTGTCCTGAGGAGGTGTTTAGTTCTGGCGGAAGTGAATTATTTACATCTCATGTTGGCAAGGGCTAAAAGGATATAAGAAACACTACAGTTTAATACTGTTGGCAGGAAGCAAGTCTTAACACCATGAATCATGCTACCCATTACAGAAAGCTTATATAATTAGAAGCAACAACGCTTACACAGATTGGCCAGTCATAAATTTGTGTGTGGTTGTTGCATTTTTTATTTTCTGTTTTTGAGCACACAACTCAAAGAGAAATGTAAATATACTAATTATTTTTATTGCCAGCTGGACAATAGTTTTTTTCATATATGTAGTATGTGTCTTCTCTATTCATCAACGAGGCTTTCTAAATACTCAAAACTGGTGGTAGGTTATGTGTTTGATCTATTTTCTTTTATCCTATTTTTAAATTAATTAACTATTTAAAAAAATCTTCACCCAAGGACATACTTACTGCTTTTAGGGAGAGGTGCAAGGAGGGGGTGGGGGAGAGAGAGGAAGAGAAATACCCATGCCAGGGAGAGACATTGATTGGTGGATTCTCGTACATGCCCTGACTGGGGACTGAACCTGCAACCCGGTCATGTGCCCCGACTGGGACTGGGACCTTTCCATTTACAGGACAGTACTTCAACCAACTGAGCCACACTGACCAGGGCTGTCAGCTATTTTCTTAATATCTGTGGGGTACGGAGCTACAAACCCCTGTATCAGTTGTGCCAGGAGACCTAGTCTGCAACCACCACAGTCAACATTGAACTTGACTGCCTAATGTACAATCTGCACAAAGGGAAGGTTTCAGTGTAATTCCCACTGTACACATGCACTCAGGAATTGTTGAAAGGAATCCTCACAAGTGATTTTAGAGGTCGATAGGATACTCAGAGACCATTAGACTCTAGCTCCTTTTGAGAGGTGAGGGATGATGAGGAAACTAAGGGTTTTTCTGTTTCAGTTTCATAAAAAGGCCACAAATACTCCTCTTATGACTTTCTTTGGGACATAAATGCTGCTTTATCATTTTTCTTTTTAATGTTTAATATGTGGTTTTGAAGTTCATGGATGATAGTACCATGAACTCAATTTGAGCTAGAAGGGAATATAAAGGATATTGGGATCTTTCTTTGTGAATGAGGAATTTGAGGCATGGAGAGGCTGAATGACTTGGCCAAGAACACATTGCTGACTACTGTCAAGTCTGTGGTTTTGGACAAGTGTGTTTTTGTTCCTTCTTAGTCTGGAACCTTGTGTTGCTGTCCTTTGTGCCTTGTTGACATAACATTCTGAGAAAGGAAGGACCCAAATTGGGGGAGGACTTCAGCTGATTTGTCTCTAGCAGCTCTACAGCTCTAGGTGGATAAAAATTGTGAGATGAATTGTTTATTAATATGTTACCCTGAGGTTTCCTGGAATAGTTTCTTGTGTGTTTTCATTATGAATCCAACCACAATGAGTTCGAGTTCCTGGACTTCTACTGGTCCAGGCTTTTCATTTAATTGAAAGCAGAATAAGGGTTGAAGCTGAAAACATGTCAATAATAACAAAAGTTATACCATGTGTTTTTTATGTTTTTCACAGTCTTTATGTATATTACTTTTCAGATACCAGAAGGGAATATATATCTTATATAAGGAGCTCATATTATGGGCAAAGATTATCTTTCTAATACATTTTAAATTAACAGAGTAAAATTGACTTTCATTTTTGGTATATGGAGTTTTATGACTTTTGACACACATGTATCCACCACTATTTTTAGGATACAGAATAGTTTCATTAACCCCAAAGCATTGCTTGGTACCTAACCCCTACACCTAAACCCTGGCAACCACCATTCTGTTTTTTGTCACTATTTTGTCGTTTTGAGGGTGTCATACAATAGAGTTGTTGTGTATGTAGCCTTCTGATACTGGGTTCTTTCACTCAGCTTAATGCTTTAAGAGTCATTCGAATTGTTGTGTGTCGATAATTTGTTCCTCTCCATTGTTGAGTAGTTTACCACTGTCGGGATGTACCTTGGTTTGTTCATGGGTTCATCTGTTGAGGGACAGACATTTGGGTTGGTTTCCACTTTTGTGACTATGAATAGAGCCGCTGCTATAAACATTGCATTCTGTGTTAACCTTTCTTTTCTCTAAGGCAGATGTTGGCAAACTTTTTCTCTAAAGGCCCAGATAGTAAGTACTTTGTAGGCCAGTAGTCTGTTGCAACTCAACTCTGTTGTAGTGGAAAGCAGCCCAAAACAATATATAAGTGAATGAGCTAGGCTGAATCTTGCCTGAGGACTGTAGTTTGCTCAAGGGTAAATGCTTTAGGGACAAGATTGCTTGGGCTGTTGTGTTTAACATTGTGAGAAACTGTGAAATTTTCTAGAGTGTTTATATCATTTGGCATTTCTACCAGTAATGTATAAAAGTTGCAATTGCAACTCATCCTTGCAGCACTTGGCATAAGCAGTCCTGTAAGTTGTTTTTATTTCTATATGTACTATTATGTCATCTGCAAACAGAGTTGGCTTGCTTTTTTCCTTTTCAGTTGGTTTGCCTTTTATTTATTTTTCTTGCCTAAGTACACTGGTTAAAACTTCCAGTATAAAATTGAATTTTCCCTGGCTGATGTAGCTCAGTAGATTGAGCACTAGCCTGGGAACCAGAGGATCATGGTTCAATTCCCAGTCAGGGCACATGCCTGGGTTGCAGGCCAGTTCCGAGCAGGGGACCCACGAGAGGCAACCATAAATTGATATTTCTCTCCCTCTCTCCTTCCCTTTCCCTCTAAAGATAAATAAATAAATTAATTTAAAAAAAATTGAATAAGAGTGAGGAGAGAGTGTATACATTCCCTTCTATTTGTAGTTGCTGAGACTTTTGACATGAATGAATGTCGAATTATCACAATTATTAATTGATATGATTATATATTTTTCTTCTTTATAGTGTTAATATATTGGCTTATATTAATTAATTTTTGAATATTGAACTAGCCTTGTATTTCTGGGTTAAACTTTTCTTGTCCATCCTGTATTTTTTTGTGTGTACAATTGGATGTTTTAAACCAGTATTTTGTTGATGACTTTTGCATCTGTGTTAATAAGGGATATTGGTCTGTAGTTTTTTTATACTTTTTACTGGTTTTGATATCAGCATAATATTGGCTTTATAAGTTGAAAAGTGTCTTCTCTTTTATTTTCTAGAAAACTTTGTGTAGAGTTGGAGATATTTCTTCTTTAAATGTTTGGTAGGATTTACTAGTGTACCTGTGTGGACCTGGAGATTTATTCTTCAGAAGGGTTTTAATTATGGATTCAATTTTCTTAATAGTTATAGGAATATTCTGTTTATATTTTTCATTTCAAGTGAGTTTTGGTAGTTTATTGTTTGTCAGGAATTGATCAATTTCATTTGCATTGCAAGAATCATGTGCATACAGTTTTTAAAATCATCACTGTATTTTCTTATTTTAATATCTGTGAGGTCTGTAGTGATGTCTCCTCTTTCATTCCTTATATTCATAATTTGTTCCTTCTATGCCTTTGTCATCCTTGCTACAGATTTATAAATTTTACTGATTCCCCCCAAATAATTAGCTTCTGTTTTTGTTGATTTTTAAAAAAAAATTTATATTTCAATTTAATTAATTTTTGATCTTATCTTTATTATTTCCCTCTGCTTGCCTTGCTTATTCTTCTCTTTCTAGTTTTATAAGCTGGAAACTAATATTATTGATTTGATTCTTTTCTAATATAAGTATTTAACGATTAAATGTTCTTCAAAGCACAGCTTTATTTGCATCCTGTAAATTTGGATATGCTGTATTTAAATTTTTTTAGTTAAATATTTTAAAATTTCTTTTGAGACATCCTTTTTAAGTTATAGATTATTTAAAATTGTACTACTTAAATTCTAAATGTGAAGATTTTCTTATCTTTCTATTATTGATTTTTAATTTAATCTCATATGGTCAAAGAATATACTTTGTGTTATTTTAACTATTTTATATTGTTAAAATTTGATTTGCATTTCATGATATGGGCTATTTTGGTGACTATTCAGTATGCACTTGAAACAAGTGTGTATTCTACTGTCATGGAGTTAAGTATTCTATTAATGTCAGTTAGTTCCAGTTGGATGCTAGCATCACTCAGGTCCATTTCCTTGCTGTTTTTATTATTCCATTTTTTTATTAAGAGACTAGTAATTGAAGTCTCCAACTATACTTGTGGATTGGTCTATTTTTCCTTTCAGTTCTTTTTTATGTGTTTTGAAAGTCTACTTTTAGGTGCATATGAATTTAGGATGTTATTTTGATATTTTCTTGATGAATTGACCCACTTACCATTACATAACATCCCTCTTTATCCTTGTGGTTGCCTTTGCTTTAAAGTCTACTTTCTGGTCTGATATTAATATATCTATGTTAGTTTTCTCTTCATTCATGTTTATGTAATATATCTCTTTGACCTCTTACTTTTAACCCATTGGTATAATTATATTTGAAGTGAGTCTTCTGTAAATAGCACATAATGGGGTTATTCTAATTCAATACTGAAGATCCTTTTTTAATTAGTATACTTAGATTATTTACTTTTAATGTAATTATTTTATTTTTATTTCTTAAAATATTTTGTTTATTCATTTTTTTAGAGAGAGGGGAAGGGAGGGGGAAAGAGGGAGAGAAACATCAATGTGTGGTTGCCTCTTGAGCATTGCCTACTGGGAACCTGGTCCCAAACCCAGGCATGTGCCCTAATTGGTAATGGATCCAGCTCCCTTTGGTTTGCAGGCTGGCACTCAATCCACTGAGCCACACCAGCCAGGGCTATTATTGATATTCTTTACTTTAAGCATACCAGTTTATTTGTCTTGTTTGTTTTCTCTGCTTTTTGTTCCTGTGTTTCTTTCCTGGCCTTTTAAAATTATTTGAACATGCCCGGTAGTCCATTTAAATTTAACTATTGTATTTTTAACTATATGTTTGTATGTGTATATATATATATAAATTAGTGGTTCTTTTGTCAGATATGTATATTGTGCATATTTTCTTCATCTGCTACTTGCCTTTTCTTTTAAAAAAGATTTTATTTATTTATTTTTAGAGAGAAGAGAAAGGAGGGAAAAAGAGAGAATATTGATGTGAGAGAGAAATATCGATTGGTTGTTCTTATACATACATGCCCTCTCAGGGGATTGAACCCACAACTCAGGCACGTGCCCTGACCTGGAATCACACCTGGGAACTTTCGCTCTGCAGGACTATTACACCCAACCAACTGAGCCATACCCGCCAGGGCACCTTTTTACTTTCCTCAACATGTCTTTTTCTGAGCACAAGTTTTTAAGTTTAATTTCTCAATTTTTTAAATAAGTGTGTTGCCATACTAAAAAAGAAACAGTATATTACTTTTCTGTTTTTAAATTGTACCCATTTTCTTTTCTTTCTTTCCTTCCTTCCTTCCTTCCTTCACCTTTAATTTCCTTCATTTTGTTAGGTGTTATGGCTCATCCCTTTTTTTTTTCCATCCTTTGGAACTGATTTTGCATTTTCATGTCCCACCTTACTGACTCGAATTTTAGTACTGGTTAGAGAAATGGTACTTTAAAAAATTAGAGTTTTATTTACTAGTAAATAGAAGTAGCAGTGAAGAGAAGCAGTCTTGGATAATCTACAGTCTGGGAAAACTTGTTTTTTTTTTAAGAAAGATTGAATCGCTAACCCTGTGAGTGAAGTAAGAAGATGATATATTTGAAAAAAGTGACTTGCTGAATTTAATGATGTTACTGACCTGACAGTAAAGGAATAAGCCAAGAGACATTAACATCTTCCTTCCCTGGGAGACCTATTCCAAAAAAAAGAATTTTCATTTTGTTCCCAACAGTAATTTGGAAAGTATGTAATACCCTGAGTCTTGGGAAGAGTTGAATGTCATCTTTTGCATTGCTGCTTGTTTTGTGGCATTTTCTAGATCTTTATTTCTGATTTAGCAGACGGTTTGCTATAACTAGGCAAAAGAATCCTCCATGGACAAGATTATGCACAAATACTGCACATTCAGATGGCAGCTTGTGTTGGTGACATTTTGCTGTGAGCCTATGAGACCCTTCTCTTACGACAGAAACGCTACTGGGGATTGGTAGCTCACAGCATCTGCAATGGAAGCAAAGGCTACCAGAAAATGGGAAATTGAAGTTGGAACCAGAAACCACAAATAAAAGAAATCATTGCCTTGTCTCACCAGTGTGACCAGGAACTGATTTTCAGATGATCAGAATCTCTGATCAGTCATGATAATGAGGCATCTGGGGCCAATAGTCCTGAGATTTTTCTGTCAGTTACCTCCTCTGTCTGTTTTTCAGTTCTCTCCTCTTGCACTTAAGCCTTCTCTTTGACTTACAAACTCTGAGCCGTCTTTGTACCCAAAGAAAAGTCCTCTTCCATTTTACTGTTCTTCTTGAGCCCCTGTGTCCATGTTGTTTAGTGACAACTTGGTTGAAGGCAGCCCCAGCCGGGCTTCCTTTCCTTCCTGTGGTATCTTTTCCATTTGTGTTGAAAGACTTTGAGACCAGGCTGCCAGAGTGTCCCTTTTCTCTGCCGTGAGCTTACCTCTCTCTCCAGGCTGCCTCTACCTTGACTTGCTTCTCTCTTGGCTTTCATGACACATCATCAGGCCTTTTCCCTCTGCCCTCTCTGTCTGATCGCCTCCTCCTGACTCCCTAAATGTTGGTGATTCGAGACAGGTGGCACCTGTGCTCTGCACCCTTCTGTCCCAGGGCCGTCCTGTTTAATACCACCTATCCCTGTAGATGGTGCCTAAATCTACCCCGCCTTTTTTCTCTCCTGAGCTCAGTGAGATATTCCCAGCTACAGTTAATAAAATCTACCTGGTGGAGACATCTTAACATCACCATGTACAACATGTAACTCTCCATTCAAGACAGCTCCTGTGTCTTGGTACTTCAGGCTTGGGAATGCTTTGTGAGCCTTTGGTTTCCCCCTCTCCTTTCCTCACTATCCTTCCTGTTCTCCTCCTAGTTCCTGTCTCCAGATGATCAGTTGTTAACTCAGTTAATTTTTTCCACTGCAGTCTCACCTGCATTGGTCCTGAACCCCCCCGCCCCACCACTCCCCTCCTCCTTCCCTGACCTCAGTCAGTTCGTCTTACCTGCACATTGTGAGAGCCTCCTAAGTGGTCTTTCTCCATCATCTCTCTTCCTTTAGTCCTTTATACTCTCTTGTCCAGATTGACCACCTTGACTCACAGGTGTCTCTAATCATCTGTCCCCTTTGTTTTCTTGTCTCTCCCACTCAGGAACCTTCAGTGATACATACCCTTCGACTTAGCGTTTCCACTCCTACTAGGCTTCCTCTTTCGAATTGACATAGATATGCACATGCAAAGGCTGACCCCCGGCAGTGTTTGCTGTCAATATATGAATTACATTGCCACATAAAAGTGGGTAGTAGCCTCTGTGTCCATCAGTAGAGCACTGCTTAAATAAATTAAGGTAGAGCCATATAATGAATAGGATGCCCTGTGATTATTGATAACAATGAGGTACATCTCTATTTACTGATGGAACAAACTCAAAGATACATAGGTAAGTTGGAAAAAGACAAAGGAACACAACAGTATGTATGTTAATATATTTCTATTTGTGTTTAAAAATCAGGGTGAGTTTATGTTTATTCTATTTTTAAAAGATTTTATTTATTTATTAACTTTTTTTTCAATGTATGGTTGCTTCTCATGCGTCCTCTGCTGGGAACTGGCCCCTGCAGGGAACTGGCCTGCCACCCAGGCATATGCCCTGGCTGGGAATCGAACCGCTATCTTTTGGTTCGCAGGCCTGTGCTCAATCCACTGAGCTACACCAGCCAGGTATTTATTTATTTTTAGAGAGAGAGGAAGGGAAGGAGAAAGAGAGGGAGAGAAACATCAATGTGTGGTTGCCTGTCATGTGTTCCCCACTGGGCACCTGGCCTGAAATCCAGGCATGTGCCCTGACTGGGAATAGAACTGGTGACCCTTTGGTTTGCAGGTCTGTGCTCAATCCACTGAACTATGCCGGCCAGGATTACATTCTTGAATAATCATAAAATATTTGTGGAAGGCTATTAACATTTTTTGTGTAATTTATTTATCCTCACCCAAGGGTATATTTTTTATTGATTTTGGAGAGGTGGTGGGGAGAGAGAGAAGAGAGGTCAATGTGAGGGAGAAGCGTTGATCAGTTGTCTCCCGTATGTGCCCTGACTGGCGATCAAACTCTCCACCTTTCAGTGTATGGGACGACACCCCAACCACCTGAGCCCAACTGAGCCCTTTACTCTGCCAGGGTTTGTACACTTTTGTTATTAACCATGTGCATGTATCACATGTTTCTGAAAGAAAAGTTAGCTAATAAATCAATAAAACCCTGCAAGCACTTCATGTGGACTATAGAAGTTTGGGTTTTCCAACCAATTTTGTATTAAATTGCCCTTAGATTTCATGCCAGTGGGTGTTTCCAGCCTTGTTTTTAAAAAATCCTCACCCCAGGACATACTTATTGATTTTAGAGGGAGGGGAAAGGAAGGAGAGGGAGAAACATCTATGTGAGAGAGAAACATCAAAGGGTTGCTTCTTGTGTGCAATCCAGTTGGGACCTAACCCGCAACCTAGGCATGTCCCTGGCCAGGAATGAAACCCGCCACCTTTCCGTATTCAGAATGACACTCAACCAACTAAGCTCCAGCCTCACTTTTATTCCTTTTCTTTACACTGCTCTCCTTAGCTAGTCTGAGCACAGTAAAGAACGCCAGGCCTCTGACCCTTCGTCCTGTTCGGTGTGTGCACAGCCCTAACAGAATAGGCGCTGGATGTACTGCTGGGCCAAGTCCTGCAGGCAGCTGTTCTCATTTTAGTTACTGGATTGCAGGTGTGGTGAGAAGTTGAATTGGGAGAATGGGAGGGAGGATGGGAGGAATGGTCAGAGTAAGGGCAGCACAGTGGCATCCGGCTGGGGAGGTAGCCTCTGATAGGGGTATTTGGGGGATTTTAACAGCCAGCACAACCATTCTGCCCTCTCCCCTCTGAGTGCAAATCTGAAGTCCTTTATGTAGCCTCTGCTTGCTGACCTGAGTCTTTGCCAGCCCCATGTGGTCTTTGCCTTGGAACACCTTTTCTTAATTTTTGCTGTCCAAGATCCTGCCCCACTCTTGGAGGCAGGCAGAGAGCTTTCTCCCTCTTCACTCCTGACTGCAGGTAATCACGCTCTGCTCTCTGAAGCTCTGATCTGCCACATTTATCTCTTCCTAGTGAGCCTTCTGTGTTCTTGTCTTATCTCCCCAGTTAAAGATTTCAGTGACTTGCTGATAAATCTACAGTCATTTGTCTTTTTTCTCCCCTGTGCTACCTGAGGAAAATTTTCAGGACTCCTGCACAGTTGAATGTTTGATTTTCTAAATACATTAGTCCCTTCCTTATCCACTGGGCGCTGAGTACAAGTCCCTCTATCCAGGAAATAAGGTCGTATGTAACATTTCAATTTTCCAGATCAGCCCAGGAGAAATCAGAGACTGAAATGCTCTCAATTTGCAGTGTAGATGGATCTTCACAAATGTTTTTACGTATGTATTTTAACTTGTTTATTATTTTCCACATTTTTTGGCCAATCTCTTTGTCCTTCCTTCCCCTCTCCAAGAGTGGTGGAACACTGAACACATGAGGCCATTTGTCACACTTGAGATTCTGCTGCCTGGGCTTCTTTAAAATTCATTCTTACTCATCTCAATATGTTACTCTCTTTTACCTTCTCTAAACTTAGCAGCCAGAATTAGAGGTTTAAGAACATTTGTCATATTCCACCTTTTATTGAAGGGGCCAGTACATCCTGGCCTATAGGCTAACTACTTCCTGTTTCTGTAAATAAAGTTGTTTTTTTATTCTTACCCAAAGACATGTTTCCACTGATTTTTAGAGAAAGAGAGAGAGAGAAAGAAACACTGATCAGTTGCCTTGGGTATGTGCCTCAACCAGAGACTGAACCCACAACCAAGGTATATGCCTGGACAAGGAATTGAACTGGCAACCTTTTGGTGCATGGAGTGTTGCCCCAACAACTGAGCCATGTGGCCAGGGCTGTAAGTAAAACTTTATTGGGACACAGCCATGCCCATTTATTTATGAATTGTCTACAGCTGCTTTCACTATGCAAGAGTAGAGTAGCTGTGATAAGGACCATATGGCCATCAAATCCTAAAATATTTACTATCTGGCACTACTTAGGAACATTTGCTGATCCCTGCTGTATCATGTTGTCACCTACTTCTTTCCCCCAGCCCTCCCCACACCCCACGAGCTTGTTTTCTCCTTGGTTGGTTCCTCTGCTCTGTTCATGTCACATGTGCAGCTGCTCAGCCAGTACCACTCACTGGAGGAATGCAGACCCGTCCTCCGTGCCCCCTCACCTGGCTCTCGGTGCAGAGGACCAAACCACTGCCCTTTGCAGTGTCACTTGTTGGGGGAGGGGGAGGGATTGTTGACAGCTGTAGCTTTTGGTGGAGGAGGAGGCAAGGTGAAGTGTTTTACATGCTTAACTTCCCATAAGTTATGTGTGGAGAATGGTATCCTTATTTTAATGAGGAACAGGAGGCACAGAGCAGGTTAGTAACCTCTTCCAGGTCTCATAACTGACAAATGCCAATGCCGGGAAGTGAGCCAAGTCTGTCTGACTCTGGAGAGCAAGCTCTTGCCTCCTACACTCTGCTGCGGCCTCATGGAAACCAAATCCACCCTGGGGCACTGCAGACTTGTGTTCATGCCTCCTCTTACTTGCCTTTCTGGTGCATTTGAACTTCACTGCCTACCTTTGACTCCCCCACTTCTTCCACCTAGAGTGCTGGAAATTTCTTCACAGCCTCTTTTTCTTTTCTTATCCTTCCTCTTACTTTTGCGTAAATGTAGGCATTCTTTTTTTAAAACTAACATTTAAAAAAAATTCTATTTATTTATCTTTAGAGGGGAAGGGAGGGAGAGAAATACCAATGTATGGTTGCCTCTCATGCGTCCCTGCTGGGAACTGGCCTGCAACCCAGGCATGTGCCCTGACTCGGAATCGAACCACAATCATCTGGTTCACAGGCCCGAGCTCAATCCACTGAGCTACACCAGCCAGGGCTAGGCATTCTTTTTTTATGTTAGAAATGAATTGATCAATGTTTTGTGTATTCCAATTCCATTAAAAAACATAGTTAAGTACATTAAAAGGTGTGAAATATACTTCTTAAAAATAAAAACACTATGTGGTAATAACATTTTACCTTGAAAAATTTTTACTATAAATTGCTTAGGACATTTTTTGTACTCCATTGGTCCAAAGTTTGAGAATTATATATTTAAATTCTGGCAAAAACTAAAAAGCCAGTTATTAAAACTCTTAATAAGATCTAAAATGATAATAGCAAAGGTAGGCATTCTTTATGACTCTTCTTTCTCACCCCTCTTCTGTGGGAATTCATCATCTCTTAGAGATTGAAGAGCCCATGTTACGCAGAAGACTCCAACTCTGTAACTTGTGTTTCTCTGTGAACTAAATCATGGTCTGGATCTTTCCGCAGCACTCTTGTGCCTTCTTTCTACTGCCCTATTGGACTTTTCTCAGGAGATCTCAAACTCACTTTCTCTCCTCAATCCAGTTCTTTCCCCGACCTCGGGGTTCCTGCGTGGGGCACTGTTCCTGTGTAGGATTCAGGAGGTAATGGTCATATTTCTCTTCACCCTGTTTTCTCACCTCCCATCAGCACGTGTCTATGTCAGCGTGTCCCAGTCCTACCATGTCAACCTCTGCACGGTGCCTCCTGCTTACACGGGCATAATGGCATCTTTCTAACCATTTTCAGCGTTCCAGTCCCAGAGTGACAGACAGCCTAGGGATGCTTGCGCCTCTCGGACAGGCTGTGCCTTGGAAGCCTTCTCAACACATCAGTGATCCCACGGCAGTCAGCCCCTTCTTAAATTTATTTATGCAGTAATGAGGAAACAATTTTTTGGAAGTGTCGCATCACTTATATTATTTATGCTTACAAGTTCAATGGTGCCTCATTCTAACAAATTAAAACAAGTGTCCAGAGAAACATAGAGCCTGCCTTTATATAACCTTCAATTTTCCTTGCTAGCCGGCTATATTTTCTCCAACTTCCAGGCAATTCAGTAATCTTTTTCTTCTTACCTCCATGCTATTCTTTCTTCCCAGAATTCCTTTCTTACCTTGAAAAGACCATTTCAATTGCTATTTCCTCTGTGGTTTCTTGGATTTTCAAGCTAACATGAATTTTCCCCCTTTCAAGCCTCCACATTACTTTCTGGGAACTTTCTTAGGGAACTAGGTGCTTTATGTGCGCCAGGCTGACTGGTGACCTTGCCTCACAGTCAGCACTGCAGGGCTAGCGAACTGACGCAGGGACTCTTTTCCACTTAATGAATGTTGAAGGTGCTTAGAAAATGCTTAATACATAGTTGTTGAGTTAGTCTGAATAGAAGTGTAGGACAAAGGCCATATGGTTCGCCATGAAATTTAACAAGCTTCTCATTCTAGTATTTCTATACTGTTGATTAATGATGCTGAGTTCTTTAAAACATGCCTTTGGTAACATTTATTTTGAGTTAAAATATCATATCTTCAGCCAAAGTCCCAACACATACCAGTTAAGTGTGGAAAACCTAAAGAACTAAGGAGTAGCTTCCATGGCACATGCCCTGTCTTGGCCACTGATTCAGCTCTGTGGTGCTGAGCTTGCCTCTTCAGTGGCCACTGATTCAACACTGTGGTGTTGAGCTTGCCTCTTGGCCTTTCTGGGCTTGAGTTTTCTTATCTGTAAAGCGAATGTAGATAAAGATCCTTTTTCAGTATAGCAGCAATACCCCGGGGTGATTTTGGCTCCCAGGGAACATTCGGCGGTGTTGGGAGACATTTTTGCTAGTCACACTGCCCATGTGGCACACTCGACTCCCTTATTGCACAGGCCAGCCCCCGCAACCACGATCTACCTGGTGCAAATGTTAGCAGTGCTGAGGCTGGGACGCTCAAGGTAGGGCATACTCAAGATTTTACTTTAATTAATTCAATAGGCATTATAAGCCTGATATTTTAATTTAGTAGGAGACTTATTGTTTTTCCAAAAGGTGTTCTGAGATGCAAGATTGTTTTGATTTCCTTAGTAGTTAGGCAAATAATTAACATTATTATGGATGCTTTAAATGTGTGCAATTTAAAATCATATCCACCTTCATCACACTGTTCAGTAGTTCTCCAGATTTCTTTCTTATTATTAGGACACTTGAAAGACATTATAGGAAGGATGTTCAGAAGAAATGAAAATTGTGTATTTGTATGTGGACTGAACATGGGCTTTAAGTAAGTGGAAGAATTATTTGGTCAGCCAAAAAGTTTTCTTTTTTTTCTGTAAGATGGCTCTAGTAGTGCTTAGTTGTCTTTAATTTCATTTGAAACAATTTTGTTACATTGTATTATAGCGGCTGTCATATCAGCATGCATTTAAAAAAGAACTTACCAAAATTGATTAATTTTTGTGTAGCCATTTTAATATTGAAGATAGAAGAAAATAAGCAACATTTTTGGCATATTATGCTTTATAGTATTTTACCTTTCAACAAAGGTAAAGAGCAACTGAAATGCAGAAAAGATTTGTGCAGCATATGGAGAAGGTACTGTGACTGATCGAATGTGTCAAATGTGGTTCGCAAAGTTTCACGTTGGAGATTTCTCGCTAGGTAATGCTCCACGGTTGGGTAGACCAGCTGAAGTTGATAGCAATCAAATTGAGACATTAACTGAGAACAGTCAATGTTGTACCATGCAGGAGACAACTGTCATATGCAAAATATCCAAATCAGTGAAGTTATTAGTGAAAATAAAAATGTGTCTTTTTTAGTGTGTAAAATTATAGGAAAAACCAAATGGACTTTATGGCCAACCCAGTAAAACGAAACCTTCATCCCCCTCTTCATCCCCTAAATTCCACATTTACAGGCGGTGTCTAGGGGAAGTTCCTGAAGCCTCATGAGGGTGGAGCCCAAGCCATGAGAAGGGGGGAGCACTTGCCATTGCTTGGGGCCAGTAAATATACCTGCTTAGCAGCTGCTGACCATTTGGAGAGTTTGTCGTCGTCTTTTTTTTTTTTTTTTTGGAGAGGTTGTCTTGATAGAAATACCAGAGCCAGCCAAAGCTATAAAGCTGGCATGAAGATAGTGTGACTGGTCCAGTATACAGATGCATTCCTGCGGCAAGTATGACGCTTGTTCTTTTAGGAGGACAACAAGCCAGTCTGTGCCCCTGTCCGTGGCAGGCAGCGAGGCAGTGTTACCTTTTCCATGGATGTGTTTGGAGCAGGTTGGGGAAAATAAGATCACTTACTCTTGCTTCTTTCCTGCCTCTGTCCTTCTCTCCACAGGAGAGCCTTGGAATTCTACCAGGTATAAGAAGAGAATGCATAATTTAATTTATGGAGAATCACAGTTTTGGAGCGAACTTAGAATGATACTCTAAGAACTTAGTATGAAGTTGGCATAATTGTAATGATTAGAAAAATATAAAAATAACTGATATACAATTTTTAGACTTTATGATGATGCAAAAACATTCACTAGAAACCATACTTCAAGTTTTGAATTTTGATCTTTTCCCGCCCTAGAGACACGTATGTGGCAAGGTGCCATCTTGTGATGCCGGGCGGCGATAGTGGCCATAGCTCCAGTTGGCCCCGTGATCATGAGGGTACACAACTGATACCCTGCAGTGTATTCATTGTGTCAGGTGGTTTTCCCCACTATAGGCTAATGTGAATGTTCTGAGCACATTGAAGGTAGGCTCACCTACAGGCTATGATGTTTGATATGTTAGGTGTATCAAATGCATTTTTGATTTATATTTTCAACTTTGGTACGTTTATTGGGATGTAAGCCCATTGTAAGTCAAGGAGCATCTGTGTGTTTAATTTCCTGCCAAGACTAAAGTGTCTTATTCCCACTTTGGGGTATCAGTCTACCTAGAAGGCCTTTGGATGTTGCTCCAGAGAGAGACATTACAGAACAGGGGTGCTTTGTAATTTAGAGACACGGGCATGAGCCCCTTCTTACTTTCATGTTAAGTGCATGATGAGGTGATCTGTGAGAGAAAGATGACCCCGCTGTCCAGGTTACCTGTGTTTCTGGAATTTTCTACTCATGGGTAGTGGCAGTTCTGTGGGAAGTGGTAACTGGCCCCATGTGCAGTGGCGGAAGTGCTGAGTGCTATGTCTGGTCTGTAAGGTGTGTTCACAGATGCCTGTCCACATTTTCACATGTCCTGTTGTTCTTTATTGTTGGAGCTGCGTAGTAAAGGTTTATAAGCTGCACAGCAAGGAGTTAACAAACTGTGCTTATCATTGACTCTTTTCAACTGCCTGTGAGTGTCGGAACCTCAGCGCCCACCTTGACTGATTGCTAGTCCACCCTAAATGAAGCTCTGGTAAACCTCTTTCTGGTCTGCTTTTCCCCCTTATATTGGAGGTTCTTTTCTATGTCTTGGAGAGGTTCTGGGCTGCTTTTAATCCATTTCTTTTATGCTCCTGTTTGTACTTGGTTGCTGATTTTCTTTTTTTAAAACAATTTTTCTGAAGTGTTTGACAGCTGAGTGAGGCAGTCAAAATGTTTTACTTCTGTTGTGAGCATAGTCTCTTTTAGCTCCGTGTTTTGTATGTTTGTAGTGGTTTTTTGTTTAATCTGCTGAGCCACAGATTAACAGCAGAGCTCCACCCCTTCCTCTCACACATCTCCCGTACAGATCACAGGTATAAAACATTAGTTTCAGAAGCATTCTAGATATTTCACAGTGCTGAAGAGGCTGGGCTGCCTGCTTCACAGAGTGGAGGTGGTGTGTCTTCTGACAGGGTTGCCATGGTGACTGTGTGAAAGCTAACTTCAACCTGAGCGTGGGGGAGGGGGACTGGCTGCCAGACCCTTGTTCAGGCCCTCAGAAACGCCGTATTTCTTCCTGCACCCCTGGGACGGGCATCTGACTCTTTGGGTGCACAGTGGGGGCGCCAGAGTGGAGGGATGGGTTTGCTGGCTGTGCCCTTACCCAGGTTATTTGCTCCTGCTGGCCTTTCCCATTCTGGTGTCAGGTGTTTCCCTTTCTTTCTGCACTTCTTATTTTCGTATATTGCTACATTGGAGAAGAGAGACTTAATAAAGGAAATTCAATTCACTGATTTGAAAATGCTTGAAATAAAAGTATTATTTAATATTTTTAATTAAATTTTTTTTGAAATGAGCTACTACTTGGAGATAGGCTGGTTGTGTGGCAGAGCCATTAGGAATGACAGTACTTTGCATTTCTTAGGTACCTACTGTGTCCTAGAAGCTGTCATGTATTGACTCATTTGATAGTAATTCCCAAGGCATATACTTATTATTCTCATTTTACAGGTGAGAATTGAGGATCAGAGAGGTTAGGTAAACTTGCCTAAGATCATACAGCTACGAAGTGACAGAAGTTAACCCCAGAGTGTTAGTCAAGTACCTTGAACTGTCCTGATGTGTAGTAGGCATGTAGTACGTATGTTGCATGAATGAAATCAGTTGCCACTGACAAGGACCTCAGAGGGCCTGTGTATACTGATAGTGATCTATAATTCAGCATATTTTCTAGAAAAGTAGATTATACCCCTGGCTGGTGTGACTCAGTGGACTGAGTGCCGGCCTGTGAACCAAACGGTCACTGGTTCAATTCCCAATCAGGACACATGCCTGGGTTGCAAGCCAGGTCCCCAGTAGGGGACACTTGAGAGGCAACCACACGTTGATGTTTCTCTCCCTCTCTTTCTTTGTCCCTTCCCCTCTTTAAAAATAAATAAAATCTTTAAAAAAAGAAAAGAAAAATGGATCATAGATGTTTAGATGTAACTGTTTTCTGTAGTTTATATGTCCACCCGGAATTCTCAGTTCAATACCAATCAGTTTGTCCATCATACCCTTTCTTTGCAAACAGTTGGTGTCTCCTTCAGTTGGAGCCAGGCCCTCTGAAATCACAAATTTGAAATTGGTCTTTTTGTTAATGACATTGTATTCCTGTGTGAAACTCATGCAAAGAACTCTATTTAATATACTAGTGCAATTTAACTAGAGAACTTGATAGAGTAATATTGAAGTTTATTTAGAATATTAAATATACAAAAATAACCCCAAATCTGGATAGAGATTAATGAGGAAGGACTAGGATAACCAGAATTACAATTGTGTTTAAAATTAAAGACACTAAAACACAGGTGGCAAATACAAGGCCCCTGGGCCCAGTCCGGCCCCTACTTTGTTTTATCTGGCCCGGCACCTTGTTTCTACCCAGTAGCAGCACCAAGCTCTCACTTAACAGTTGAGGAGTGGTTACATTTATACAGTCCTAAAATTCTATTTGGCCCTTTGAAGGCAACTGCGAGGCTGATGTGACCCCTGGTGAAGATGAGTTTGACACCCCTGCACTAAAATAAGACAAAAGGGTGGAAGGGCAGATTAGTGAAAGAAAACAGACCGAGAACAGCCCTCTGCCACAGTATCCATGAGAACTGGGCAAATAATATGGCAGATATCAGAACCTACAGAAAATTGTTATAACAATAGGCGCTTGTACATCAAAAGGAATACATTTGAAGAAGTTCAAAATAAAAGTCAATCTTTCTGCAGTCTCATTCCCAAGAAGAAACTGTTATTAATACACATGTTTTGATCAGTGTTATAAATATACCTACGGATGTGCCCACACTTTGGGAGAGTAGGAGTGTGGCTCTGATTAAGGCAGCCTGGTTCCACGTCCTGCGTGTGTGACCTGGGTGTGTAACTTAACCTCAGTGTGCCTCAGTTTTCTCATCGTTAAAGTGGTGATGATACTAGTGGTGATGAGGGATTGTGAAGATCAAATGAGAGAATACAAATAAAGCAGAGAAGGCCTGGCACACATCATGCACATTCAATAAAAGCTTTTAAAAATGTAAGGTCATACCAATCATGTTTTGCAATTAGCTGATCATTTAACATAGGCATTCACTATGAGTGTATATCCTTACACATATGCGTTTCATGCCTTTTAGTGGCTTTATACTGTTTCATTGTATCAGTTAACCAAAATTCCTACTGATACCGTATTGGGAGTCCTCAGGACCAGCTTAAGGATTTATGGTTTGCTAGAAGGATTCACAGGACTCAAAAGCTGTTACACTTATAGTTTATTATAGTAAAATGAGTCAAATAAAGATCTGCAAAGAGAAAAGGTGCATGGTTTATGGGGTGAAGTCGAAAGCAGGCACGAGCTTTCAAATGTCTGCTCTCAGTGGAGTTGCACAGCTGTCTTGTCTGTCACCACACATGCAGTGTTACCAAGCAGGGAAGCGCACTGAGCTTTGGTGGCCAGTGTTTTCACTGGGAGTTGTTATGTAGGCAAATAGTGCCCATCTGATTGGCCTCGGCTAATCACCCTCCAGCCCTTCAGAACAAAAACAGGTGTCAGTCATATGTTATATTGTTAGCATAAACTGATGAAACCGGTACTGCATGGCTAAAGGCATCAGGCAAGCAGAAATACTCTCATGAGGCAGAATATTCCAAAGGCACAGAACTCATTTTCCAGAGCTAGTCAAGAGCCAGTCCTGAGACTGGTTTATTTATTTACTTTTAGAGAGAGAGGAAGGGAAGGAGAAAGAGAGGGAGAGAAATGTTGATTGGCTACCTCCTGACTGACTTCCATCTGGGGACCTGGCCCGCAACCCAGGCATGTGCCATGACTGGGAACTGAACCAGCGATCTTTTGGTTTGCAAGATGATGCCTAACTCACTGAACCACACCAGTCAGGGCTGGACTTAAACTTTTGACAGTTTTTGTAATGTTGTCCCCAGGAAGGTTGTTCTCATGCTCCCATCAAGAAAACCAATGTTGACAGTTCCCCACATCCTCTCCGATGTCACATATTACCAGCCTTTGCAATCTTTTCTAATCTGATAATGACAATATATTAATTTGCAATTCATTATACCTAGAGAGACTGTACATTTTTATATGTATACTTGCTATTTCTGTTTCTTTTTTTGAGTTGAACAAGTGGCATTTCAAATACAAAGAATAATTGAGATGGTTAAATTTTTTTGAAAAAATAAAAGGTTTGTATTTCACACCATGTACACTGAACTACATTTCAGAAGAGTTTCTTTTCTTCTAAAGGACCAGGTATTAAATTCTTAAGGTTTTGTGTGCCAGCTTTCTCCTCAGCATATCCCGCTTTTTTTCCTCCTGAGCAGCACGTGGGCGGTTGTGCAGCTAGACCACACTCGGTTCATCTCTTCAGTCAGCGGACATGCAGACTGCTTCAGGCTTGCGGCTTTTGTGAACAGCGGGGCTATGAATATTTCCATTCAGGGCTTTGTGTAGGTGGATGTTTTCATTTCTCTTGGATGTATACTTAAGAGTGGAATTGCGAGATTATACGGTAATTCTATGTGAACCTTCTAAGAAACCGTCAAAGTGGTTTCCAAAGTGGCTGTATCACTTTCTATTCCCCCCAGCAGCGTACAAGAGTTCTGTATTTTGTAAGTCTGCCAACACTTCTTACTATGTTTTCATTATAGCCATTCTAATGGGCATGCAGTAACATCTCATTCTTGTTTTAATTTGTATTTTCTTCATGACAGATTTTGTTGAGTATCTTTTCATGTGCTTATTAGCCATTTGTATATTTTCTTTTGTAAAATGTGTTTTCAAATCATTTGCCTGTTTTTCTTAATTGAGTTGTTGGATTTATTGAATAGTCTGAGATATATATTTTTGGATATGCTCTTTATTTGGAATATAGTTTACAAGTCTTTTCTTCCAATATGGCCTGGTCTTTTCATTTTCTTAATGGTGCCTTTTGAAGCACAGAAGAGTTCAATTGTGATCCTGTCTAGTTTCCCAACTTTTTCTTTTATGGATTGTGCTTTTGGTGTCAGATCTAAGAAATCTTGACACTTAATCCAAGGTCGTGAAGGTTTTTCTCCTGCATTTCCCTCTACAGATTTTACAGTTTTGAGTTTTATATTTAGTTCTGTTACCCATTTTAGTAAATTTTCTTATATGGTATTAGATAAAGCTCTCAGTTCATTTTCCTCTTTTGTGGATATTCAGTTCTTCAAGCATCGTTGTTGAAAAGATCAACTGTTCTTCCACTGAATTGCATTGGCACTTTGTCAAAAATTAATTCACCATAAAGAAACACTAGCTAATAGCATTCTTAATGATGACAGACTGAATACTTTTCTCCTAAGATCAGGATATCCACTCTCGTTATTTCTGTTCAACACTGTGTTGGAGTGCTCGTCAAGCAGTTAGGCAAGACAAGTAAATAAAACCTATCCATATAGGAAAGGAAGAAGTTAAATTATCTCTATTTGCAGGTGACATAGTCTTCTACGTAGAAAATACTAAGAATCTACTAAAAAGCTATTATAACTAATGAGTTCAGCAAGCTTGCAGAATACAAACATAAATATACAGAATTATGTTTGTATGCAATAGAAATGAAAAGTTTGAAAATGAAGCTAAGAAAAACAATTCTACTTATAATAGCATCAAAAAGAATAAAATTCTTAGGACTAATTTAACAAAGGGAGTGCAGAATGAATCTTAAAACTATAAACCATTGTTGACATAAAATAGAGGAGATCCAAATAAATGGAACTACATCCTATGTTCATGAATCCAGAATGCTTGGAATCATTAAGGTGGCATTACTCCCCAAATTGACCTGCAGATTCAGTGCAATCCCTGTGGAAATTCAACCTACTTATTTTGCAGAAATTGGCAAGCTTATCCTGAAATGTAAAAATAATTACTTTTGTTGATTTTAGTGAAGGGGGGAGAGAGAAAGAGAGAGAGAAACATATCTATTTGTTTTTCTCCTTATTTATGCATTCATTAGTTGATTATTATGTGTGTCTTGACTGGGCAGTGAACCTGCAACCGTGATGTGTTGGGATGATGCTCTAACCAACTGAGCTACCTGGCCAGGGCATCTGAAATTTATATGGAGATGCACAGGACCCAGAATTGGTAAAACAATCATGAGAAAAAGAAGGCTGATGGACTTACCTTCTCAATTTCAAAACTTACTACAAAACTAAAGTAATCAAGACTGCCATTTTGGCATAAGGATAGATACATAGGTCTGTGGAATGGAATTGCGATACCAGAAATAGACCCTTATACTTCTAGTTAATTGATTTTTACAGTTAATCTATTTTGGAAGAGTTTGCAATAATCTATTTTGGAAGAACTGGATATCCCCCTAAGAAATAGTGGATTGATGCTGGACCTCCTTCCGCACACCATGTACAGAAATTTCCCTCTTCCTCATACCATGTACAAAAATTACCGCAAAAATGGACCATAGACTTCAATGTAAGAACTAGAACTATGAAACTCTTAGGAAAAAAATAGACAATCTCTGTGACCTTGGGTTTGGTAAAGACTTCATAAGCATGACTACAGAACCGTATTTTCTTATTGGCTTACTTTTTTTATCTTATTGATGCAGGGAAGTTTTAAAAACATTTTAGGTTTATAGAGAGAGTACAAGGGAGATAAATGTAATAGAATGAAAATACAGTAAAAATAAATAATTAAAACAAAAAATACACTTTAGGTCCTATCCTTTTATTTAAATTTAATATCTGAATTTAGTTACCATTTAAATTACAGAAACTCTCTGCTGATACTGTGAATTCACATGAAAGCACCCCTCCTGAATCCTATTCCTCTGTCCTCTGCCCCAGAACTTCAGCTGTTACCTGTTTGGCGAGTGACCTTTCAGGCCCCATATATCCCTTTACACACATGAATGTACCTAGGGAAAACCTCGTACATTATTTGGAGGGTATTGTTTTTCAGTAACTGCAAAGGACATGTTTCAAAATCTGGAACTTGATTTTTCATGAACAGTATTGTCTAGTCCATCTTTCTCTGTCACCATGTATAAACTTAGCTGTTGTGTTTACCTGCTGCATAATATTCCATGAGTGGCTGTAACAGAGTTTATTTTACCATTCCCCATGGATGAACCCTGTCTGTCCCAACCCCCGGCTTTTCCTGTGGTATAAGCAGTGCTGCAGTTATTAGCCTTGTGCATACATCCTTGGGCGCACCTGTATTTTTCACGCGAGATTTAAAGCAGGGGAGAGTTAGGATCATGTGTCTTTCAGAAGCCACTCTGACAGCAGAGTGAAGGAAAAGAGGTCAGGTTGGAACCAGTTAGCAGGTTATTGCAACAGTCCAGGTGAAAGAGAAAATAGATCTGAGCCACACGGCGGGTTTGGAGAAAGAGGTACTTGTGAGAGGGGCTGCAGTTTAGACTGACCACAGACTAACTTCAGAGTTCAAGGGTTGAAACAAAGATTCTTTCTTTTCATTGCTTGAGCCACACATAGATTTGCCGAAAAAAGAGGGGGAGTGTCTTAAGCCCATGGAGAGTTAAGGGTTACAGCTGTCCCGCTGTGAGGCAGGACCCAGCCTGTGCTGAGGTCACAGGTAGGTGTGTGTTTGTGTGTATGTGTGTGTGTGCCTGTGTGGTTCTGGTGACCCAGAGTCCTGAGGTGTGCTTCATGGCTTCATTTGTTAGGGAAGGGACAGCGATTCTGCTAGTGACTTTCAGAAGGTCCCATGGGAGTCACTTCACTTTGCCCTGGACAGAAGGCCAGAAGACCTCTCTTATGGGGCTTCTTTACCAGGATATCTGTGACTTTATGGGGTATATTTACTGACCATCTTAAATTACTTGGTTGAAATTTCCCCGGATCTTCAGTTTAAGTGTGGCCTTTGGGGCCAAATCTAAACTATTTTAACAAAATGAAATTTCATCATCTTTTAAAATGATAGTTAGGGCCTCTGAACTTTAACTGATTTAGGGGAGAGTCTGCGAACCAAAGGGGAAAAGCCTTATTAAAATGTAAAATCTGCCAAGGCCCTTTGATGGAGATTATGTAGGTGTTCTCTTCCAGCAGAAAGAGATAAGGTTGAAATGACTTTGACTTTGCGTATGAGACTGGGAAAGATAAGCAAGAGTCAAGAGTGATTCTGCACCTGTAACTTAGGTGGCCGGAAGAATAATAGTATTACTGGTCCAAATGACTGTATATGGGCAAACATGTTTTGGAGGCAAGATGACTCTGTGGTGGAATACAGTTTTAAGGTTACAATGCCCATAACCCATGTATTAGGATTCTTCCAAGAAACAGAACCAGTAGCATGTTGCTACTGCACACACACACACACACACACACACACACGAGATTTCTCATGAATTGGCTTATGTGGTTAAGGAGACTGAGAAGTCCATGATCAGCCCAGGAAAGCCAGGGGTGAATTTCAGTCCGAGTCGGAGGTCTGGGACCTAGAGGAGTCAGTGGGCTAAGTCTCAGTTCAAAGGCAGGTAAGACCATTGTCCCAACTCAGCAGTCAGGCAGAGAGGCGAATTGTCCCTTTTTCTGCCTTTTTTTCTATTCAGGCCCTCAGTGGATTGGATGAGGCCTGCCCACTTTGGGGAGGGCAGTCTGCTTCACTCAGTCTACTCATTCAAATGCTGATCTATTCCAGGAACCCCCTCACCCATACCCAGAAATAATGTTAACCAAGTATCTGGTCTCCTGTGACTCTGTTAAGTGGATACATGAAACACAATCACATCCCCTTAATTTTTTTTACTTTTTATTGTATTTTATTTTTATTTTAATTGTTGTTCAGGTACAGTTTTTTGTCTTTTACTCCCATTCTAACCCATCCCCCCAGTCTTCCTCACCTCCCTTCCATTTCCACGCCCCCTGGTTTTTGTCCTTTATACTTGTTCCTTGCAAACCCTTCCCCTTTTCCCCTGAAATTCCCTACCTTCTCCACTTGGTCACTGTCAGCCTGTTCTCTGTTTCAGTGTCTTTGGTTATATTTTGCTTGTTCGATTGTTTTGTTGTTTAGGTTCCTGTTAAAGGTGAGGTAATATGGTATTTGTCTTTCACCGCCTGGCTTATTTCGCTTAGCATAATGCTTACCAGTTCCATCCATGTTGTTGCAAAGTGTAGGAGCTCCTCCTTTCTTTCTGCTGCATAGAATTCCATTATGTAAATGTACCATGGTTTTTTGATCCATTCATTTACTGATGGGCACCTAGGTTGCTTCCAATACTTGGCTATTGTAAATTGTGCTGCTATGAACATTGGGGTGCATAGGTTCTTTTGGATTGGTGTTTCAGGGTTCTTAGGATATGATCCTAGCTGTGAAATTGCTGGGTCAGAAGGCAGATCCATTTTTAGTTTTCTGAGAAAATCCCTCAGAAAAAAAATACTTTTTTTTCCATAGTGGTTGTACCAGTCTGCAATCCCACCAACAGTGCACTAGGGTTCCCTTTTCTCCACAACCTCTCTAACACTTGTTTGTTGCTTTGTTTATGATGGTCATTCTGACCGATGTAAAGTGGTATCTTATTCAGTCACATCCCCTTAAAATAAATGTATCCAAGAGGGATTATATCTCAAGAGATAGATGAGGACTTTACATACAGGTAGAGAACTCCCAGGTGTGCAAGTGGGTGATGAAGCTTTGAGAGAGAAGGGGTCCCCATGGACCAGGTGTGTCAGCTGAGGTGGAGCACCCATTTCAGGGACAGGCAGAAGAAGTGCAATAGCCAGTGAGACAGACAAAAAAAGTGGGGGAGAACTGGGTTCTAGAAACCTAAAGAAAATAGTTTCAGGGAGGACAAGATGAAATAATTTAGCATATCGAGTAAGATGAAAGTTTGATTAGTGCTTGCCCTTGGTGTTCAGGAGGTCTTCATTCACCCGTACAAGGCAGTTTCAAAAGAGGAATGACCCTTCATTGATTTTGATTCTTTCCATGGAAAATATCTACACCGTAGAGAGATGTGTTGCATTTTTTGGGCCTTTTAAGCTACTTTCTCTAACAACCCTGGAAATCTCAGGGGCTGAAGACAGTGAACTCGCAGTCTAACCCTCATACCACCTCTTGTGTGGGTTGGGCAGCCCTTCCTGGCAGCAGCCCTCCAAGGGGTGGCTTGGGAATCTGAGAGCCTTGTATTGTAAGATGCTTCCATTTTAACCGTGAGGTCCTTGCAAATGCTGTGGGTGGGAAAGAGAGCGTGGACAGGCTGTTCTGGAAGCAGTGTAATTCACTTCCACCTGCATCCTATTGCCCAGAAGAACTGTATCACATGATCTCAACTTAATTGCACAGGAAAGGCAAGAGTAGGGAATGCGATTGTTGAGCATTTAGCCTTCTCTGTTACGCTACCAAAAGTCTGCCTGCAGCTCCCACCTTGCTCTTGTTACAGGGTCCATGGGCCTAAGTTTTTGTGGACATTTCAGAATCAACCTGTGTGAATTAGATCTTACCTACTCTCTTCCTCCACCTTCCATATCAAGTAGAGATTGCTCTCAGTTGCTGGAAACAGATTTTAATTTCTCCTTTAAAGACAAGTTTTGGAGTAATCAGAGTAGTATAGTCCTCTCTTCAAACCTTTTCTTTTTTGGAATGTTTTCCCCCAAGTATCTATCTCACTGCCTTCCTCTCTTTGCTGAAACCTTACTTTCTTAGTGACATGCTTTGTCTACTGTGTTTAATGACACTGGAACACCCACCCCACCCAGAATTCCCAAGCCCCCTAGTCTGCCCTACCTCTTTCTCCATATCCTTTACTACCTTTGTATGTACAATGTGCCTACTTACTGTATTTATTGTTTGTCAGATGTAGTCCCTGGGCAGGGATCTTTGTTTTGGGTTTTCTGATAAATGTCTGAACAGTGTGTGGCATACAGTAAGCACTCTGTAAATATTCATTGAGTGCATTGACTTTGAATCACTTAGTCCAGAAAATCTTAGAAGCAGTTGAGGAGGTAGGAGGAGAGGAAGGATGTGGTTGGTGGTCAGGTCCAGCAGCATCGCCTTTGCCGTTGCTTGGTCTCATGCTTGTCATTTAGTTACTACTGCTGTGTTGGGTTGGGTTCTGCCTCATTGGCCTCCGGGGCTCTGGGTCTGCCTTCTCCTGCCCTCTTGGGCAGGTGGGCAGATGGATCCTTCAGCACTGCCACTGTGATCCCATGGTCATGGGTCAGGTGAACAGGGCTCTTGTAATGATTGGTTTGAGAGGGGAAGGGCTGGTGGTACTTGTTCCCATGGAATAGGTTTGGTGTCCAGCCAGACTGGCCCGCTGCCTTAAGCCAGAACAGGCAGTCTTTTGGGCCTATAATACTTCTGTTTGGAGGCCATGAAAATGTTTTAATTTCTTTTGAAATCAGTAGAAAAATAAACAGCTCCTAGGTCAGATAAAATGTTTCAATATATACTATTTGAGCACTCATCAAGAAAGTTATAAAATATAATATGTGATTACCATGTCATTGTTACATAATTAATATGGAATTGCTGAAGGAAGGGGCAGAAGTGCCCAGGGCCCCTGAGAGCCACAATGCGACCTTGATTATGACTTGCCTGGTCAACCCGGAATGGAGTGGACTGAGGCCTAAAATTGTCTTTCAATTCATGGGGCAAATTCAGCCCCTTTTATGGCTGAGGTGACTGGGGCCCTGTAGGCTCTGCTTGGGTGAAAACCACACTGATGAGCCGTAAGGTCACTTTTAGGTCTCCGGAACCACTGGCTAATACTTCTTGCCACAGACAGGCCATGTTCCCCTGCCCAAAGAACCTTTCAAAGCAGTAACTTAGATTAGTTTAGTTTTTAAATATATCTCATTTATTTAAATTATTCAACAGATGCTTACTGATGCTCCATTCTCCCATCATTTGTAAGGAGGTCACCTGGAGTGTCTGTAAAGTGTTCATTTCATTCTTCAGTCACACTGGATAAAAATTTACTGTGTTACCAATAAGACAAGTCTTGAAGCGGGGAAGGGGCTATTAGGTGAATATATGAAACTCTTCACGGGGTTGAGAACTGCTTTACAGGTTTTTGCGTTTTAAAATGAAAATGTATCTTGAGGAATTTTGTACTTAGTAGGTTCTCAGGTATTAATTTATTTCCTTTCTTTCCTTCCGTTAGACAACATTTTTAGTCCTCTGCATATGTTCTGTTTTATGCCGTTGTTTACGCATTCCACTGTAGGATCAGAACAAGTGAAGAATGACATGTGTAGTCCCTTCCCCTTCTTTCTACCACTGTTCTCCTTACCCTCTCCTCTGTGGTCACTGTCAGTTTGTTCCATGTTTCCATGTCTGTGGTTCTGTTTTGTTCGTCAGTTTATTTTGTTCATTAGACTCTTATAGGTGAGAACAGATGATATTTATCTTTCACTGACTATTTCACTTAGCACAATATTCTCCAGTTATGCCCATGTTATCACAAAAGGTAGGAGCTCCTTCTTTCTTTCAGCTGCATAGTATTCCATAATGTAAATGTTCCAAATTATTTTGATCCACTCATTTATTCATGGGCACTTAGGCTGTTTCAAGTATTTGGCTATTGTAAATAGTGCTGCTATGAACATAGTGGTGTTAAATTCTTTTGAATCATTGATTTGGGACTATTAGGGTATTTTCCCAGAAGTGGAATTGCTGGGTCAAAAGGCAGTTCCACTTTTAGTTTTTTTGAGGAAATTCCATACTGTTTTCCACAGTGGCTGCACCAGTCTGCATTCCTACTGACAGTGTACTTGGGTTCCTTTTTCTCCACATTCTTGCTCACATTTGTTGTTTGTTGATTTATTAATGATGGCCATTCTGACATTGTGACGTGTGTGGTTTTCATTTGCATCTCTCTGATGTGTAGTGATGCTGACCATCCTTTCATAGGTCTGTAAGCCATCTGTATATCCTCCTTGGAGAAGTTTCTATTCAGGTCATTTGCCCACTTTTAAGTTGAATTGTTTGTCTTCTTGATGTGAAGTTGTATGAGTTCTTTATGTATTTTGGAGATCAAACCCTTGTCTGATGCATTGTTATCAAATATGGTGTCTCATACAGTCAGTTCCCTTTTCATTTTGGTGATGGTTTCTTTAGCCATGCCAAGAAGCTTATCAGTTTGATGTAGTCCTGTTTGTTTCCTTTATTTCCCTTCACCTAGGAGATATATTGGCAAAAATATAGCTGAAACTTTCCTGCCTGTGTTTTCCTTTAGGACTTACATGGTGTTAGAACTTATATTTAAGTCATTTATCAATTTTTAGTTAATTTTGGTGTATGGTGTAAGTTGGTGTTCTAGTTTCATTTTTTCGCATGTACTAGTCCAGTTCTCCCAACACCACTTATTGAAGAGGCTATTTTTACTCCATTGTATATTCATGTCCCCTTTGCCAAGTATTAATCGACCATAGTGACTTGGGTTTATCTCTGAGTTCTCTATTTCATTCCATTGATCTATATATCTGTTCTTATGCCAGTAGCAGACTTTTGATTACAGGGGCCTTGTAGTATAGTTTGATATCAGGCATTGTGATCCCTCCTACTTTGTTCTTCTTTCTCAAGATTGCTGAGACTATTTGGGGTCTTTCAGTTCTGTATACATTTTTGAGGTATTTGTTGTAGATCTGTGAAATATGCCATTGATATTTTAATAGGAATTGCATTAAATCTATAGATTGCTTTGAGTAATATGGACATCCCCTTGTCTATTTTGTACCTACCAATTATGCCTCTTAATCCCTATACATTTTCACTCATTCTCCTCCCTTCCCCTTCCAAGCTGATAACCCTCTGAATGATCTCCATTTCTATGATTGTGTTCCTGTTGTAGTTGTTTGCTTAATCCATTTTTTAATTTAGTTGTTGATAGTTGTGAGTTTGTTGTCATTTTAATGTTATAGTTTTGATATTTTTTTTCTTAAATAAGCCCCTTTAACATTTTATGTAATAGTGGTTTGGTGATGATGAACTCCTTTAGCCTTACCTTGTCTGGGAAGCACTTTATTTGCCCTTCCATGTGAATAATATCTTTGCTGGGTAGAATAATCTAGGTTGTAGGTCCTTGCTTTTCACCACTCTGAATACTTTTTGCCAGTCCCTTCTAGCCTGCAAAGTTTCTTTTCAGAAATCAGCTAAGAGTCTTATGGGAACTCTTTTGTAGGTAACTCTCTGCTTTTCAGATTCTCTCTTTATCTTTAAACTTTGGCATTTTAATTATGATGTATCTTGGTGTGGTCCTCTTTGGGTCCAACTTGTTTGGGACTCTGTGCTTCCTGCACTTGTATGTCTATTTCCTTCACCCAATTAGGGAAATTTTCTTTCATTATTTTTTCAAATAAGTGTTTAATTTCTTGATCTTCCTTCTTTACCTTCTGACTTTCCAATGATTCAGATGTTGGTACATTTGGAGATATCCCAGAGGCTCCTTATACTATCCTCATTTTTTTGAATTCTTTTTTCTTCTTGCTGTTCTAGTTGCATTTCTTTCTTATGTTCCAAATTGTTGATTTGAATCCCAGCTTCATCCCCTCCACTGTTGGTTCACTGTAGATTTTTCTTTATTTCACTTAGTATAGACTTCATTTCTTCTTTGGTCTTCTTTATGTTGTTGCTGTTCTCAATGAATCCTTTGAGCATCCTAATCCACCAGTGTTTTTAACTTTGCATCCAGTAGGTTCGTTATCTTCATTTCATTTAGTTCTTTTTCTGGGGTTTTGTTCTGTTCTTTCATTTGGGTCATATTTCTTTGTCTCCTCAACTTGGCAGCTTCCCTGTGTTTATTTCCGTGCATTAGGTAGATATGCTTTGACTCCCTGTCTTGGTAGTGTGAGCTGTTGTAGAAAAGACACCTGTAAATTGTATAGGCTAGAGCCTTAGGTAATTGCCAGGGTGGGGCAACCTGTATGGCAGCTCAGGCTCTGTTTGGGAGACAGCTTAGAGAGGGGACATTGCTGCCACCCGGCTTCTGGAGGTTTGCCTGGCACTCAATCCTGTTTCCAATCACTTCACTTACTATCCATATACTCCTGGTGCCCTTCCAGCTATTGCCCTGGTGGTGAATCCCAGAGTGGATGGGTCTGCCTAAAATCTAAGTCTCTGTGGGCTGCTTGAGCTAAGTCTCTTGCAAATCTGCCAATTTCTTCTGCTGCCCTAACCCCCACTGGTTTTTACAGCCAGAAGTTATGGGGACTTATTTTCCTGGTGCTGGAACCTTGGGCTTTGTAGTCTGGCCTGGGTCTGGGATTGCTTGTTCCCAAGGTATCCCTCCCAGTTTGCATCTACTGCACATGAATATGGGACTGCCTGTTTTGCTACCTCTCCACTCATCTCTGTGTCTCTGACCCTCTTATTCACCTGGATGAGTATGGCTTCTTTAAATTCTTGCTTGTCGGACTTTCATATATTTTTTTGTGAATTTTTTTCCTTCCAGTCATTCACAAGATCTTGAGACACCTGATGGGATGTCAATTAATTTTCAACAGTGGCTTTAGTGACTCTTCCCAAAAGATTTAATCTAATTCCTGGAAACTTCTATTGCTTTTTGCTCTCATGAATATCGCTATACCTACTATTTAGGCAGGAAAACCTAGTAGTTAGAAGCATGGACTGTGGAATTCGACTGCCCCAGTTCTTATTTGAGCTCTGCAACTTTGAGCTGCAGCCTCAATTTTTCCATTGGTAAAATAAGCCTGATGATCATATATGCCTCACAGAATTGCTGAGAAGTACATCAGTGAGTACAAATAGTCCTTGGCGGGGATGTCAAACTCATTTTCACTGGGGGCCACATCAGCCTTGTGGTTCCCTTGCAAAGGGCCAAATGTAATTTTAGGACTGTATAACTATAACTACTCCTTAACAGTTAAGTGAGAGCTTGGCACTGCCACCAGTAGCAACAAGGTACCCGGTCAGATAAAACAAGGTGGAGGGCTGGATTTGTCCCGCAGGCCAGTGTTCACCACCTGTGTGTTGAAACAATGTCTGGTATATAGTAGGTGCTAGCTGTTGTTATTGTTACTGTAAATGTTTAGTGTTGTGCAATTGTACTAATAGATACAGCTGGTGTAAGCAGGTTTGGGAGCAGACAACATAATTTCTTGGCCAAATACTGGTAGATTGTGAGCACCTCAGAGAGTAATCTCTGTCAGTCAGGAAGTTCTACAGAGGGACTAGTATTCATTTTACTCCAGAAAATGAATAAGAGGAGGTCAGTTAAAAGAGCTTATGCTCTGTGTATAATTGGTCACTCACTTGTACATACTGTAATTCAGAACATACATCAAGCTGCCTGGATATAGATTTTCTATGTTTTTTGTTCAGTGAAACCCATTAACCTGCTGCTGCTTGTCATTCTTTCTTCTCCTGAAGGAGAGAGACAGAGACACATGGAGAGACAGAGAGAGGCAGACAGACACCATGCATTCTTGAGTCCATGCTGCATGCTGTAGTGTAGAGTTTATTTTTGCAGGTTCAGTGGGATTCAGGGAATTGGCCACCACATTTCTGTGCTTGATGAAACAATATTTACTTGCTGATCATCTAAACTGGAAGATGGAAATGAACCTAAACTAACAAATACAGTGAGCAGGATTTCTGCTAGTATGCTCGCTTCCCCAATTTAGAGTTCTGGTGCATCCTGGGCTCTCGGGGAATGGCGGAGTAGCTTTCTGCGCCACATATGTCTTTGTTTTTATCCTGCTGTGTGTGAGAGGGCATGGTGACAGGCAGCATATAAATAGCTGGCTTCCGTTTTTATTTTTAGTGGTAATGAAAAATTTTTTTGAAATGGGGTTTCTCATTTAATAAGTTATGGGGTATAATTACCACCTAGCAGAAATATGATGCATCACACATATTTGAAACTCAGTTAAGTTCAGGTCCACATATAATGCAATAAGCTAAGTCTGTTGATGAAATAGGTGACCTTTAGGCTGCTTAATGTTCCACATTTTCCTCCCTCTCCCTCCCTCTGTCCCTTCCTCCATTTCTCACATATTGGAATGCGGCAGATTGAAAGTGTTTCTGAAAAGAGCTAGATGGAACGTGTTTCCTGCTGGTAGGTGGGATTCTGCAGTCTCAGCTCTCTCGTAGTTCAGAGGTTGTATCCATAACTGGAGTTTCCCCTTGCATCTTCATTTAAGTAGCTGCACACAGCCTTTAAATTCTCCATCTAGAGAACTGAAGACTTCACTAAATGACCCTCCTGCTCCAGGAAGGCTGCATGGTGGTGGAGCAGCCATCACCAGGGTTAATCACTGTAGGGTGGCCGGCATCTTCCTGAGTTAAACCTCTGTGTGGAAAGGAAAACAATGGCCCTAGAGTTGGAGTCATCTTCAATTTTTTATGAAAAAAAAGCTTTCATAGTGACTATGAAGAGCTTTTAGTCACTAGAAACTATTAACCCTGCAGGATCACATGTTCTGAGCTGCCTGGATGGTGACTGATTGATTGGAAGAGCGGTGATTGTTAGCTTAGGACTTGGCTCACCTTCGACCCTCCCCTCGTTCCCTGCCTGCTCCCTCCTGCACCGATTCNTGGAGCAGCCATCACCAGGGTTAATCACTGTGGGGTGGCTGGCATCTTCCTGAGTTAAACCTCTGTGTGGAAAGGAAAACAATGGCCCTAGAGTCGGAGTCATCTTCAATTTTTTATGAAAAAAAGCTTTCGTAGTGACTATGAAGAGCTTTTAGTCACTAGAAACTATTAACCCTGCAGGATCACATGTTCTGAGCTGCCTGGATGGTGACTGATTGATTGGAAGAGCGGTGATTGTTAGCTTAGGACTTGGCTCACCTTCGACCCTCCCCTCGTTCCCTGCCTGCTCCCTCCTGCACCGATTCTCACCTCCTCAGGTCTGCTCATACAGGCTTTCCCTCAGAGGGGTTTCTTAGATCTCCCCCCAATAGAACTGCAGACAGCACCGAGGTGTGAGGTGTGTGCCTTTTGCAGAGCATGGTGGTGACCAGTTCTGAGAGATGCTAATGGCACAGGGAGAGGGGACTGTTGCTTGGACTGCTGTGTTCAGTAGTCGGGCTCAGGGATGGCGTGGTGTTGTCAGCTGTCCTCGCTGGCTGTCAGGCTCAGTGCTGCAGAAAGGGGATTCCTCATGTAAGCTTAAGTGGATGCATTTGGACTGATGGTGGGACTTTTAGGGAATTTGTGTTTTCTACAAAGCTCTTGGTGCCTGCTCTCTCTTCTCCGTACATGCCAATTCTGCCCTCACCTGTAAGGGCTAGCTCAAGTTGTAATTCACTTCTCACTCTAGGTCCTATCTGTTCACATGGATTTCTCTCTTCTCTAAGTTTGTAGGAGCTTACGCTGTACCACACAGCCTAGCTGTTGATCACTTGCTGTGATCAACATCTGGGCTTCCTAAAAGGTTCCTATCTTGTATTTCTAATGAGACAGAAGCTCCTGGAGCTTGAGCTTTGGGGAAAAGCCAAGTAGAGCACTCTGAGAGAAGATGGTTCATTATGGCACTACTTTTCTCTCGTTTTGAAGGAAAAAGCACTGTGCCTATGCCTATGCCTATGCCTATGCCTGTGCCTATGCCTGTGCCTATATGTGAGTGGCTATCTTATAAGTGCACATTTGTGGGCTGTGAAAGACTGCAGGAAAACATAAACTGGTTGTCGCTCCTAAAAGTGAAATGGGAGGGGGCAGCATATGTAAGTGGTGGCATTTGACCAGCGGTGGGAGTCCGTAAATGTCAGGCTGTGGAATTTGAGCTTTATTCGGTGGATATAAGGGAGCTATGGACATTTGTAAATGGAAGTGGTGTGATGCAAATCTGGTTTTAAGCAGATTTACCTAGAAGCACTGGGCAAAAACTGGGAGAAACCGGACTAGAGGTGTATGATTAGCAGTCACAGTAGCTCAGATGCAAGTGAGAGTTGTCAGGCTGAGGTGGGGCTCCGGGGGTGGGAGGAAGAGTTGGGTGGGAGATTTCAGGGAAGGGTGGAAGGTAAGAACAGAGAGCTGGAGAGAGATCAGAGACAGACAAGCTGGTTTGGCCACTGGGCAGGTTACTTAACCTTTTTGTTATCTCTACTAGGTCCTTGTTTGAAAATGAGGACCTCAACCTCAAACTTCATAGGACTGAATTGGTCTAGTTCATCAATAACTTAGAAAAAAAAATCAGTGAGGCTTGAAACTGGAAAGTAGGAAGAGGCCTGAAAGATGATGGGAATTTCAAGGCTAAGTGAATGATGGATAAGAGCGTGTCTGTGTATCCTCGAAGCCCAAATGGTATAGCTGTCACCATCAGTACTGTGGCCGTGGATGCTTTATCTGCCTCAGGTTTCTTGAGGGTAGGGGTGTGTCTTACTCCTATTTGCATCGCCAGTGCACTGCACACAGTAGGTACTCGTAAGTGCTGAGTGGGTCATCCTTTTTTCTGTACTGGCCTCTTCTTTGATCCTTGCCTTCTCTTGTTCCATTTTCAGTTTCTGGTCCTCTGGATTCTGTCTGTACATCAGAGCTCACCCAGGTCCCTGCTTCTGGATGCCTTATCCTTGTGCGTAAACTATTAAAATAGCCTCGCAATTATACTCTCTGCCTTGTGCCTTTGTTTTGTCCAGTCTACCCTTAGGGGTTTTGGATATAAAGTAAACTTTTAAAGCACATCTCATTTCCTCTAACATAAGTGGTCCCCATTCCTTCCTAAATTAAGCCTGTGCTCCTTAGTCTGCCATCTAAGACACTTCAGGAGCCCTGTACCTCAGTCTGACTGGTCCTTTTCCTTGCACTGGGAATGGCCTCCTGCCCCTCTCCCAGTTTTTGCACACCTGCTTGATATTCTTCGATACCATCTCAAATGTCACCCATTCCATAAAGCCCTTCTTGATTCTGCCATTATCAAATGTGAAATCCTAAGGCCCTTTGTATTTGTACAACAGGCAAACCCTACATTGGGATACATTTGCCTTACTCTGTGGTGCATTTCTAGGGACCAGG
The DNA here is from genome assembly GCF_014824575.4 of Sturnira hondurensis. NCBI lineage: Eukaryota > Metazoa > Chordata > Mammalia > Chiroptera > Phyllostomidae > Sturnira > Sturnira hondurensis. The sequence goes on along the minus strand of NW_028072887.1, from coordinate 1,642,397 downwards.
GTCTGTATGCTTATGCTGTAGGTTCTCCCCTGTGCCATCAGCATGTGCCCTTCTCACAGAGAAGGCATTTGACGAATGTTTGAGAGGGAGGAGCTGTGGTGTGTGTTGCCTTGGTGGATGGTGTGTGCTGGTTGTGTGCCCTTTCCCTGTGCCCCGTGTGGCCTTGTCTTTGCTCTTGGATGTGATGCCACTCCAGTTTCATCTGACTTGGGAATTGTAGATCCGATTCCAAGGTGATAATTGTTTTTTGTTTGTTTGTTTGCCTTTGCTTTTCTAGACCAAATGATGATGTGACGAGATATGACTGGCGTTGTTTAACATTGGTGGCAGGTGCCTTCGCTACAGAATCACATAGGTCCTCCTCCCTTTTTTCTTGTCTCTGAGTCACTTTTTTCTCTTGGAGTTGCTGGGGAATGGCTTTTAAAAATTCCATTAATAACTTAACAACTTTTGAGGCCTGTGGCCTGACTGATTCTCTAGGTTTTCTTCAGAGCGCTACATGTAGTAGGATTTTTGGAAAGACAAAACAGTCCTCATAGTCACATGATAAATTCTCTTGGTTCCAGAAGTGTGAATTCTAGAACGTGAAGTAAGTATTGGTTGTTACAAGCTGGGTAAGAACTTGGCATTAAAGGGACTCACTCATGTTCGTTTTTTTCCAGGCTCCTGTAATGTCCTCCCTCCCTTTGGGTGTGGCAATTTACGGAGAGACTAACTGACCCGACAGCACTGGGGAGCACCTTTCCTCCTAAAAGTAAATTGAATATAAACACCCTGCGGTAATTGGATTTGAAGTGCATCCTTTCTCATTCCGTCTTTGAATACCTCTTCATCAGCACCCCGGAGAAGCTCTCTGGAGCATTCCAGGCTTTACTGGACATCGGTAAAGACATTATTTGGCTAAACTGAGTCTTTGTTACAAGGGAAAGGAATTCCATCAGCCAGAAACCCTGGGCTAGCAATTGGATCTCTTTGGTTAAGGAACTGCCTTCTTAGAGTCTTAGTATTCCAGAATTGGGAAAACTGCCCGATGCCCTTGCTGTGTTATTTATCTATGTGTTCTGGGCTCCACTGTGCCTTCTTGGTATGCGACATGGACGTGCACACCTGGACATGCAGAAGGGCCAGCATCAGGACTGTGATTCTGCAGGGGTGCCGGTATTTTGTACCTGGTACTCTCAACCCAGCTTCCCAAACAGGCTAATACTTTGGTTTAAGGTCAAGTACAGATTTTTTTAGGACTTCAAAGGCCATATTTTTTTTAGGACTCTGGAGCCAGATATTAAATCAAAGATTGACTCTTACTAGACCCCTGTTTTCCCATTTCTTCATTTTGCTCAGGTCTCATGTGAAAGGAAATGCCAACCAAGTCTCTTGGTTATAGGCTGTAGAAAGGATAAACGGACCTTTTTGGATTTTTCTGTTGGATTACCTGAGCAAATATAAGTGATGCTTGACCTCAGATTGCTTATTATAATAACCCCTGCCACTTTATTACATGTCTATGGTTGATTAAAGCCCTCCATAACAGCCGCTATGGAGAAAAATGAAACTGGAAAGAGAGTGGAGGACAGAAATAGCACTTACATGCTGAATAATGTCCAAGAAAGCCTCACTAAGAAAGCCATGATGAAGCAGAGGATGTGAAGGAACAGCATGCAGATAGCTGGGGAAGAGCATTCCACACAGAGGGAAGGGCAAAGCCGTGGCCTGAGGTGGGGTAGGCTTCTCAGAACAGCTGGGTGGCCAGTGTGACTAGAGTGGAGGAGGGGAGAAGGCCGTCACATGAGGTGACAGAGTTTGAGCACTGGGCTAATAGAAATCTGTTATAGCCTAGGCCACAGGTAGCTCCCATGGATGTGGGGATGCCCTTTTCCCAGAATCCCCTTGGCTTCAGCTCCTTTATTGGCCCTTGAGCTCCATCTGGATTGTAGACCAAGTAGCCTCCCACTTCTGAGGGTCTGGTGCCTTCTCCACGAGGTTTTGAGTGAGAGAACTCATTAGCTGTGGACTTGGTTTGGTTGACTTTTCCCCCTTCAGTCTGTAGGAGTCTTTTATCAGATATTTGTGGTCTGAAAGTTTTATCACCATACATGGCAAATAGGAGAATCCGATGGGAATGATGACAAGAGCTAGTTATTGGAAACGTGCCTGTAGGTGTTTACAATGTGCTCTGAATCCTTTACACGTGTCAACTCCCTCAATAAACAGCAAGTCCATGAGCCAGAGATTACTACTACCATTTTACAGGTGCAGAAACCAAGGCACAAAGACATTAAAGAAATTGTCGATGATTAGCAAGGGTGGGTTGAGGATTCCACTCCAAGTAACTGTGAGGACAATAATAGTATCTGTGGAAACACCAAAATTTCTCTTTCCATAGAAGTAAGCAAAAATAAAGTGATTCTAGTGTAATATTTTAGTCAAATACTCAGATTTAAATATTCAAGAGGCACAGAGATGCCTCTTAAAATAGGAAGAATGATCTCAGAAGTAGAGATAGCTTAGAAGGCAAGTGGGGTGTATTCCAGCAGGTGGATTCTTTTCTACTTCTTGAAGGTAAGAGGGAATTTAGGCCCCTTGAACCCCAGAGGTAGCTCCTCTGTCCCCTGCCTCCCATCCTCTCAAGCTGGAGGCTGCTCCTTCACCCCCACCTGAGACAGCACCATCACCTCCTTTTCTTCAGCTGCCAGTGACTTAATGTTGCCAAAAAGATTGATGCAAGATGATATTTTCTTCCTTCTCCCAGAGACTGAGCATTATTATGACTGATTGTTATATGTAGACCATTGTAATTGTGTGGCAGGACCAACTTGGGTTTAAGTGTTGGATTAGCCTAAGCACACATTTGACATGTATTTGCAAACCTTATCCTTCCCTGCCCTGGCCTCTGCCCTTTCTTTAGTTTCTTTCTCTCTCATCAGGCATATTTCTGTAGCATACACTTAGTTTCCTTCCTCCCCTCCCCTCCCCTCCCCTCCCCTCCCCTCCCCTCCCCTCNCCTTTGAAAATTTCCTCAAGTTTTGTATTTCTTGTGCTGTATCCTGGTCCTCTGCTGTTTGGGAAGTAAGTGTGTGTGTGTGTGTGAACCCAAGCAGTTCTGATTGCAGTGTCTCTTGATATTTCTACCCATACTCATGGTGACGGACACCCCTCCAGCTTCCTGACACCATTAGGAAGGACAAAGTTCTCAATGATATGGCACCGTATGTCGAGCCCTGAATGTTTAAAATAGAGAATCAGTGCCTCAAAGGCAGAAGGGAGACTGAGAGATTGTTGTGGTTTTAGTTCTACTGCTTCACATAAGGTTGTCTTCTTTATGGCTGATATAGTAGAACTAGTGTAGGAACTCGTAGAACTAGTGCTGGTATAAACAATGGGAAAGGATGGGGGAACTAGACTATTTCTTCATCAGCTTCATAAAAGGCTCTCCCCACCTGAAAGAGTGTGAGGCATGTTCTGAGTTCCTGGATGCCGGGGTTGGTGGGGCAGGGTGGGCGGGGGGGCTTGGTACAGCAGTGCAACCAGAGTGGGATAGTAGCTGTTCTTTTATATTTGGATGGACATGGACCCAGTTCTGTAATGACTGTGAATGTTGACATTCAGTTTTTCTCACCAAAGTGAAGGGCAAAATTTCAGATATTTTTTGGAAGTATGATTTGCTGAGGTTATTTGCATGTAGACACTTATGAAGATGGTGTGAAATTGTTTCTGCGTTTTCCAGTTAATATTTGAGAAATTAATTGACCTTTTTAAAGAAAGAAAACTGTTGTTATTTTTCAAATAGCTTTTTTAGGTGATAGAAGCTTGTTTTTTGTTTTTTTTTTAAGAAGAATGGGGTCAACCAAAACGGGAGTGTCAGGATGTTGATGGTTACAGGAGAGCACAGTTTTTCCCACTAGCTCTGCCCGAAGTGTCTCTGACCCTTCGTACAGCGTCTCTTTGCCCTGACTGTTCTCACTGGCACGGGCATCTGTAATGGTGAGGAAGTTTGTCTTCGTTATGGGATTTGGGAACTGAATTGGGCCCCAGAGGTCATCTCATGAAACCCCTTCTGGAGAGGTAGGTTGGCCAGAGCTGGACTGAGCCAGACCCACCATTCACATCTTGCCGCTTCCCAGGGTTGCTTGTTGACTTATGAATGTGTGGGTCTTGGCCACACATTTCAGATTAACTTCTTGTCCCAAAGACTGACATCCTTTGCACAGTAAATGAATGAATGAATTTTATTGTATATGTGTTATTACATACAACACATATTACGTATGTGCTATTACACACAATAAAATGTCATTACACATTTTATTGTATATGTGTTATTACATATGTGTTATCACATATTACATGTGTGTTTTTACAGATGTGTTATTGTATCTGTGTTATTCAGTGGTGAGCCCCTGAAGAAGGATTTTATTTTACTTATTTCTTGCAAAAGGAAAACTTTTCAGCATCACGTAATATGTTCCATCAACCTGCTTTTAATTAGGCTTGGTTATCGGGTTTTGGCTCTTAAACAGTTTTGTAACCCTCCCAATTAAAATCCAGTGTCTGATGTTATGTCTCCTAAGTTGATGGCCGTGACTCATGGGGTCGAGATGGACTAATTAATTTTCAACCCCAGCTCTCTTCACTTTTGTTTCTCTCACTATAAAAATCATCGAGGCCTAGGCAGCAGCATCTGTGCCGTGAAAGTGCATCTTCTCAGTGTAAGAAGATTCCTGTAACGCCATTAATTGCACAGGCACAGTACTTCCGCTTTGTTTATTAAAGCTCCAGGCCGGGGCTTGGTATTTCTTTGATGTGCCCAGTTTAATGATGGATCTTTGATATAAGGTTCTTTTTGTTTCCTGCTGTCATTTTATTTTATTTTTTAAGAGTATATTATTCAATTTGGTATATCAAATGAGATCTTTCATATCTTGTGTAAGAGAGAAAATCATTACCATGAACCAAGGGCCAAGAACTTGTTTTTCAGCAAGAAATATTCATGCGATGAGAAGTAAATTGCTTACTATATAACTGATGTTTTACCTAATATTTCTTCTCATTTTCACAGTGTTGCAAGGTAGTATCTCCCTCTTCAGATGAGAAAACTGAGGCTTAGAAGCATTGAACAGTCACTTCTTCCTTATGGCTGACGTAGGGTTATGACTGGATTCAAAGTCCAGGTGTATCTGTCCCAAGGTGCTGCCAACTCGACTGTCCTACTCCCAGGAGCATTTGCACTTCCCATCGACTCCCTTGGAAGGTGGCGACTAGCGGGGCAAAGGGTTGAATGTGATTCAGGCGAAGGCAGTGTAACAGGGTGCAGAGTGGGGGTCCCCAGAAAATAGGAGCATATTCCCCACAAACCTTGATTGGAGGAAGGGGAAGTGGATGATAGAATGTTTAAGATACTTTGCGTAACAATGGTGAGTTGATAGCTGTGCTGCCACCCCCACTCTGAAAGCTGTGACTTTCAGAGAGTATAATGACTCACGACATAGCCAGGGGAGGCAGGTGCCCACCCCAGATGCCCCTGTGTCACGGGGAACTCTTGCCCTGACTAAATATGGCACCTGAAAGAAGGTAAAAGATACGGGGGAACTGGCAAAAGTAGCACATCATGTGAAGTGCCAGATATGAGGTCACATAGGAAGTTCCAAGCTGGGCATTTAAAATAAAGGCAGTCTGGCCCTGGCTGGTGTAGCTCAGTGGACTGAGCATGGGCTGTGAACCAAAGGGTCACTGGTTTGATTCTCAGTCAGGTCATATGCCTGGGTTGCAGGCCAGGTCCCCAGTGGGGGCCACATGAGAGGCAACCACACATTAATGTTTCTCACCTTCCCATTCTCCCTCCCTTCCCCTCTCTCTAAAATTAAATAAATAAAACCTTTTAAGAAATAAAATAAAGGCAGTCTGAAAGAGAAGGGGTTTTTCCATCGCGCAGCCTGGGGCAGTAAGGAGGAAGATGCTATGCAGTCTCTAGTGAGTAGCAGCCGTGTGGGCTGGAGGAACAGGGGTGTAAGGAGAGAGGTGATGGAGCTGTGCGGGACCTGCCTAACCAAGCATGGATTTGCGGGAGATGCTTGGAGCTGAACTGAATGGTGACTGGGGCTGTTGGGCTGCAGACTTCTGCTTCTATGAAGGACATACAGAGAAGCCACTCTTTTGGGACGTGTGCCTCCCTGGACTCCACCAGGATCCAGTGTAACATGGCACGTGCTTCCCTGGACTACTACGTGGAGGCTGAGGACAGTGTACTCCAGATCCTTAAGGAGAGAGCTGCTGTGAGAGGGTGGCGACTCCGAACCCCGAAAGTGCAGGTTGTAGAGCGTATGGAGATCTGTTTGTGCAGCCTTAACAACAGCTAAGGATAAGGAGAACCTCTGGGCGAGGTTTTGGCTTACAGCCTGGTGGGGAGTCAGGGAAGTGTGGGGTCTCGTGGGAGAGCAGGGCTCTGTGCAGGTGTGCTCTCAACCACTGCCCCCTCCAAGGTTGGAATCCTGTAAGTAAAAGCCTGTTTTCTTCAACACCAGTTGTTGGGTCATGCATCAGGGTGCCACGTGGATGAGCCCTGGTTTGTTTGGTTGTAAGAGCAGGAGCATTCAGAACTTGGATGAATCCTGAACATTGTAATTCAGTGCCTGTCCATTGTTTATAATCCCCTAAAAAAAGTACTTAGTGGGAAAAATGTCAAATTTACCTTAAAAGGAAATATTACAGAAGAATCATCCTGAAAAAGTGCCACAGCTAAATGATAGCTTCAAGGTCCTTTTATGATTGTATGGTTTAAAATCCATTTTATTTTGTAGTATGAGAAAAACAGAGCTTGAAAAATAATGCTATGTCCATCTCTCTGTGTTTTGACAAACTGGCAAGTTTACCAGTAAACCTCATATGGAAAGCTCTTATGGGAATAGCTGCCTTTCTGTAGGTACAACAGTGTCCTCTTGCATGGGCTCCGGTTGAGCTGGAAGTTTCAGGGAAGTGAGTCCCAGGACGGCTGGGGCTGCTGTAGAGAACTGGGGCGCAGGGCGATGGGTCAGACCCTGCCTTCCACTCCAGGGGGGCTGGATGCCGCCCCGCAGTTCCAAGTGTTGTGCCTGCTGGAAACTTCTCCTTTTGCTTTCCGTAGGAATAATGGAGCCATCCTTTGTCCTTTTGGGATGGTCTCTGTATGTAAATATGGGGTGAGGGGAGAGAGCAGTCCCTTTCCCAAGGACATGGTCAGGCTCCACTTGGCTGAGCTGTAGGAAAGTTGTTTTCTGTGCATGCTTGTGTTTGCACACACACACTCACACGCAGACCCACTGATTTCTGTATTCACTTAGACTGGGAGAATTGCGTGATCAGAATTACCCCATCTAGGCCCTGTGTCAGGTCACTGGGATGAGACAGAAGGAGGGTAATCACAGCTGCCTACTGGACTTCTTTTGGATGTACACGGTCTTTTCCATATTAACTGTATCATGGGGAAGCACTGTCTGATGTCTATTGCAGTTTACTAGCGAATTAATCTTCTCCAAATGGCCTCATGCAACATTACACATGTAAATCTAACCACGATAGTACACGCTTCACTATTCACATGTGTAACAAGATGGAAACATTGAATGTAATTGGCTGACATGAATGTCACACGTTACAGTTCTGGTTCTGGAAGGGCTGTCCCAGTGCAGTGGAGGCATTAATGTGACCGAAGCATCCTGCCCTTCCCTCCGTGGGTGTGTCCGGGCCTCCTGTGTGGCGTGGGTGCGAGTAATCGGTTTGCCGTGGGTAAATCCAGGACGTGAAAAAGAACACAGATTTTGGCTCTTGAGAGGAGTGGATTTAGAGTACGTGCCAAATGTGTGTGTTGTGTGATGTATATGCATATATGTGTGTGTATGGCACATATTTCTGTCTAAACTTTTAAAAAAATGGCAGCTACCTTCATTAAGTTCGGGAAATATCTGTTGGGTGCCTGTTTTGTGTCAGCCTCTTTGGTTGGCACTGGGAAGTGGTTAGAGGGTTTTACAAAGAAGATAATAATGGCCCCTGGAGAGCTTCCAGGCTGGAGAAGGCAGGAAAAGCAAACAAGTTTGGATGGGAAGTGATAGCACACAGATAAAGGTATTTAAGAGACTTAGGAAGAGTCAGCTGTGCAGCATATGAGCACTTTGTTTAATGATACTTCAGGTTAGGAGAGTTTAGAAGGTTGTTCCTACCTCCCAACTTTAGCATTTATAGCAGGGGAAGGAAGGAAACCGTGTGCATCAGAAGAATGGATGTAGGCCTGTTTGCAGGTACAGAGTGTGTTCTTCTGGCTTGGGACTCGAAATGTTTGCGGACGCATTAGTGTTTGAGAAAGGTGTGTCCCCTGCTGGCCCTAAGACCTCAGCTTTCTAAACAGAGAGTCTCCGGGGAGGCTCAGGAGAAGCTAAGCCATTATCTACCTCTTCTGCTGGCCCCTGCTGGTTGTGTGGGAGCCCTTTCTCTCTTAAATAGAAAACCTTGGCCTCAGAGAGGCATCCAGCTTGATCAGTAAGAAGTCCTTCTAGGCCATTTGCTCCAGGTTGATATTCTTACTGCCACTTAATGGGCAGCCTTTTATATTAGGACAGCTTACTTTGCAAGCTAAAATTAGGCTCACCTTGGATTTAGCCCTTATTTCTGAGGATGCAGCTTTCCCAAAATAATGACTGCAAAAGGCCCTATTGGCATCTGTAATTTCCTAACTCGTGGCTTAATGAGAAATATAGCAGTAACATGCTCTTTGATGATGAAAACCACTTTGTAGAATTTCACAGGCAGGTCATAATCTCCTACCTAATATTTTATGATTTTCTCCTGAGGATCTCTAAGAGTTTTCAGAATCCTTATATACTCTCTATTTCTGTGTGTGTGTGTGTGTGTGTGTGTGTGTGTGTGTCCATCCTTTCCCCCACAGCTGACGGTCAAGTGCCCTTTCCTCAGTGACTTACCTATCTGTGGGCACTGTTGATGGCCAGCCTTTTGAGAACTCCTCCCCCAATCACTAAGGTACTGAACCTTCTGTCACCAGAAAGGGACTAGGACAAAGGTCTGCCCTGGGCACAGTCTGGAATGTGTGGGCTTTTGACTTGGTGCAGGAAGGATTTCGCAACACAAGCCCAAGTGATTTGAGAGTATGTTTATTAAAGTTGGGGCCAGGGAAACAAAGGAAGGACTTAAGATAGAAGAGGCAAGAGCATAGCAACGGGACTGAGCCTAGGTGGAGCTGTTTGGGGCCTTTGGAGACACGAGGCAGAGTCAAGCTGAGGTGTGGCTGCCGTGGCCCTTTAGAAAGGAAGTCACAGAGGCCAAAGCCGTGAGCCAACTGGATTTGGTGGAATCAAGGAATCAAGCTACAGAGGCAAAACAAGGACTCTTGGAGACTGATTCTGGGGGTTAGCCTGGGGCAAGCTGCTGCTGCCCATTGTTGCCCTCGTTGTAAGCCTCCCGGGAACCTTAGATCAGGGGTGTCAAACTCATTTTCTGGGGGCCACATCAGCCTTGTGCTTGCCTTCAAAGAGCTGAATGTAATTTGAGGACTGTACAAATGTAACTTCTCCTTAACAGTTAAGCGAGAGCAGGTGCTGCTGCCGGGTAGAAACAAGGTGCCAGGCTGGATAAAACAAGGTGGAGGGCTGGTTTTGGCCCTTGGGCCTTGTGTTTGCCACGTGTGCCTACGAGCTTAGGAGAAAGAAAGCAAAGATACACCCCTGTGGGGTGGGGCCAGAGGCGTGGGTGTGCTCCAGGGAGAGTGCACCCTGGGTTTCTGTCTTAAAGGTTTTTATCTGTTTTCTAGAAGTGGGAATTTTGGAGGAAGTCTCAGTGGAGGGTCTCAATAGAATATTCATCAGCTTTCCAGGTGTGTCCATTAATATGCTGATTCATCACAATGAGTGTATAGAGTGGTCAGGATCATTCTCTGGTCAGTTTCACCTTCAAAGACTGTCATGAAAGAGGACCAGGATTGAGGTGGCTCTGCCTTGCATGGTCTGGAACGTGTAAACCATTTGCTCCTATGTGTCCTTGGTTAGGAAAGATAAGATCTTGCAATATATTAGCTGGCTGTAAATTGCTCAGTGGTTTAATGATCTGCCTCAGTTTCCCCCTACCACTTGGCCAATGAATTTCCCCAGCTTCTTGCTTACCTACCTCACTTCCAGCCCTCATTTTTCTGCTTCTGTAGTTCTTTTTGTTTTTTTTTCACTGACTTATCTATCCTTGCCTACCTTTTAAACACAGGCATTCCCCAAGGTCCTTTCTCTTCCTTCCCATGGAGAACCCCTCTTCCATATTTCTGGGCTCCCTTCTGTGTCAACAAGTTCCACATTCTGCTATAAGCCTGGTGCTTGTCCAGGGGTTCAGTACTGCTTGGAGAACTGTCTCTCCAAAACATGTCTTGTTTTGACATAGGATGTTCTCTCCCACTCACCTGTTGAAATCTTGCCTAACTTAGAACAGAACTAGGCTTGTCTGTGTTCTCTTCTGGCCAGACCGGACACACAGCACTGCCACACGTTTATCCTGCTGTCCAAGGACCTGGGCAGTGGCTCCCTGTGATGAGAGACCTATCTCATGATGGTGTGGAGCTAGGAGAACCCTCAGAACACCGTCTCTGTGTCTCCCCTACCCATTCAGGAGCTGGGGCGGGGGACAGGGATTGTTCTGTTTACTTCTGTGCCTGCAACCCTGCACACAGGGCAGGTCCTCAGGAAAAGTGTGTGGAGTGGAAATAGAGGCAAGTGTCAGCATTACCCCAGGGAACTGTCTGACAACAGAGGGGGCAGTTCTCAGCCTCAGCTTCCGGAAGAACAGAGGCTGGAGTGGTGGGGGCATTGGATCTGACAAGGGTTTAGATAGAGTTGTTTCTAGAGTCCTAAACAAGGACTCATTTTGTAGATCAAAATTCAGGGCCAAGCATCTTTTTAAAGTTATTTCCAGCCATGTTTACGATTATTTCCTTTTGATTCTTTCCCCTCAAACTATGCTGAAGAAAAATCTACTGGCCAAGGAGGTCACAACCCTCCCTTCCACTCCCCTCCGTCTAGCTTCCCATTCTGCATGCTTAGGACCCCTGCATGTCCCCTGTTTCCCCAGAGCCCCACATGTCTGTGCTGGCCTTGTTAGCAAATCATTTCTTCCTTCTCCTCCAGCATGTGGTCTAATCACCTTATAGCATATTAGTCAAAGGCCCTCTTTCCTGAGTGTGGGTGCAGCCCCCATGCTGGGTGCTCTGCCTAGCTAGCTCACCGGAGCCTTGGGCAGGAGGCCCTCGGGCAGTGGACAGCCTGCACAGCTGTGCTCAGGGCTTTGCATCAAGCTAAGCTCAAGTGCAATCTGTTCCCATCTTGAGACTGGAAAACCTGCAAGCACAGGGGCTTCTATTAAAGAGTTTACCCTCCTGCGTGGGCTCCAGATAATTTCTTCATCCAGGTGGGTGCTTTCTTGGTGCACATTTGAAGAACACCAAAAGACCTTGACAAGTACTAAGTGATTTTGGAGAAGATGACATTTGAACATACCTTCCTAGATTTTTGGTATAGTCTGTGTCCTGGCTCTGTTTTACTTTCTTCATGCTTGTCTCCCCCCCCCCCATCCCTGTAAACACATGGTATGTATGAATAGGTCTTATTTAATAAGTCACCTACTCATGTCCTAAGTTACCAGAGTCTGCTGATCTTTATAGTTTGTCAATACAGGTTTTATTTCTCACTCCTGATTTTTGTCTCAAAATACCAATGTTCTCATAGTGGTTTAGAAAATTTGACTCTAAACTCTTGGAAACATAATTAAACACACAGACTGCTGGTGGTGGCTGGAGGCTCTGGCGCATAATGGATGGCGGCTGCCCGGGCAGGCTCTGTTTTGCAGGGCCCTGAGGGTCCTTAACCCCCAGGCTTTAATAACTTAGGCTGAGTTGCAACTGGTATCCAAAGTGTAATGACCGAATTTCAACTGAAAGGCATTTGAAGGAACACAAGCTTTAAAACAGTGAAATAAAGAAACTAAACTCTATTTAAAACTGATGGCAACCTGAATCCTCTGGTTACTTGAATAATGCTTTTAATTCAGTTTCAATGTTTGAATTTAATTTAATGTTGTATACCATTGTTAACTGTAGAACAGCACAGAATTCTCAGAATCAGTCTATCTACGTACTGTCAAGAGCTATGAATTGGCCTTTATCTCTTTGGATCAGGGCTTCCAGTCTTGGCGCTGTCCGTACTTGGGGCTGGATCATTTTTGTTGTCGGGTGCTGTCCTATGCATTGTAGGATGTTTAGCAGCATCCTTGGCGTTACTCACAAAATGCCAGTAGTCCCCCCCAACCCCTGCAGCTGTGACAAGAAACAACAGTCCAACAAGGTCTGTGGACATTGCCAAATGTCATGTCCCTGGGAGTTGTGTGCGTGGAGGGGAATGTCCCCAGTTGCGAAGCACTGGGTTCACACTTTGCTGATACACCTTGAGTGTCACTTTGTAGACTGAATGCCAGCTATCTATGTTTTTTTTTTTTTATTTGACGTGTATTTTACAGAACATGGAAACATTCTTGTCATTTGGGTCTTTCCAGTTGCTGAATTATGCATGATGAGAATCTGTTCTGGGGAGAAATGACCAGTTTTTGCCTTCACATGCCTTTGTGGCTCTTTGTGTGGTATAATGATGATAATGTGCTAGGAAGCCTGAAACCTGTGTCCTCTGGCCATGTAAATGAGCCCATGAAGTTCTTTTCATCTGCACATGCACAGCTTGCTCAGGAGCTAGACAGGGCATGAGAGGCCCCCTTTGTGGTCAGCCCATGGATTTGTTTGTGGGCACAGGTGTCCGGGGCATGTTGAGTCTTTGCAGATTCAGCACTGTGCTGTACTTCCGAGTAACTGAATATTTTAAGGGGATGCATACAAATTGCATGTAAATGTCGTATGCAGTGTCCTCCAGTGCAGCCATCATTTTTCTTCGCTTTCTCTTGTGAGGAATGTTGCCTTTTTGCAGGGCTGTACAGACTCCCTTGTACAGGTCATGAAGGGGAATTCATTTCAGATCATTAAGCACTTAAGGGCTTATAATAAGTGTATAGTCTTCTGAGCTCTGAGCCTGGTCTGGCAGGGCAGCCGGATGTACTAGGAAGGCGTGTGACTTAAAGTCAGGAAAGGAGGGTTCTGGCCTGGCATTAAGATGTGTTGATGGGGCCTCAGCAAGTTGCTTCCCTCACTGGTGCCCCGTGCTTTTTCTGTTAAATAAAGGTATTAGACTAGATAGGCCATCTCTAAGGACTCTTCCAGCTTTGAGTGAAAATGTATAGTTTTAATTAAAGTGATAATGAGCTTGATATTTTCAAATATAATTAAATTGAATTGAAGAGATATCTTCCTAAGAGGAAGGATAGTGGTAGGATATTAAAAATTACATTTATTTCATCAGTGAGACTTTCAAGGGATGGCATAATTAATGTTTCCATGGAGAATTGGTGGATGGAGAATCAGAGCTGTCTTTGAACCTTCTTCATCTGTGATCTCTGTCCTGAAGTGACCTGTTTGGAAGATGGGTGTGCATGTGTCTGGGGGGCTGAGGGTCACAGTGACTCCACCTTCCTCTCTGTCACTCTGGATACTGGGGTGCTAGTTCTGGCTGGCTTTGCTGTGTGATTTTGGGCAAGCCACTTCATGTCTGTTGGCTCAGTTCAAACTTCAATATGAAGTATTAAACTTTGGTCTTGTGCAGAAAAGGTTAACACAGCAGGTGAGCCTCTGCACGGGGGAACTGGGTAGTAAACTGTGTTTAACACCAATAAACGTTCTCTGAGTGGTAAGTGTGGCTCACTGAGTTTAAGCTGCCTGTGCAAACAATGCAGTTTGTGCTGAATACCTGCTTGCTTTCTGGGAGTCTGGAATTTTGGTGCATGCCAGAGCCTGGGGTGCCCAACCAGCAGTCCACCAGCCACATGCAGCCCAGGATGGCTATGAATGCGGCCCAACACAAAATTGTAAATTTACTTAAAACCTTATGAGATATTTTTGTGATTATGTGTCACAGTGTATTTAATGTGTGGCCTAAGATAACTCTTCTTCTTTCAATGTGGTGCAGGGATGGCAAAAGGTTGGACACCTCTGTCTACACAGAAGGTATAGTAAGTTCCCCCTTATCCACAGGGGATACGTTCTGAGACCTCCAGCAGATGCCAGCGCTGAAGAAGAAAATGTTCCCTCTATCCTTCTAGCTTCTTTTGTCTGGTCAAACAATTAAATCAACATGAGACAGATTAACAAGTGACAATAACCAAATTCAATTACATGTGTATGTACAGAAACCCCATGTACACAACAGGTTCAGAGACAGAAAGGTAAAATGAGGAATATAGGACATCTTGAACTCAGGAATGAGATGAGAGCCCTGAAGCTTTGGGTGGAGGGGGAGCGGGTAATTTACAGAATGAATAAAAGCAGATAGTCAGTAATTAGATGTCAAAAAGTTATCTCCGGCAGTAATTCTTGTTATGGTCAAGGCCCCTAATTTAAATTCTTTCAGGCGGCTAAGAGGGGTTGGGCAGAAGTTGGTCCTGCAGGGTCTCCATTGCCTTCCTTTAAAATAATCCACATGTCAGAGGAGTGTGTCCTATGGTGGCCTGTTCTGAACGCTGTCCGTCCCACCTTTGAAACCTCCTGAGAAGTTGCACATTCAAGAAGTTGGGTTGATAGATTGCTCCACTTCATTCAACCAGCCCCTTTGTCCTGAGAACAAGTCAGTTCAATCACACAGTTGTATCTAATTTCAGAAGGCAATGATGCAAGTGGGCACCCAAAGTTAAGCCTATGATGAAAGCAATCAGGTATTTAATGAGTCATTTCTATGGAAATACAGTAAGAGCAATGGTTAATGATTGAAGCAGTTTCTGAGTTCAAGCAGCCATGGAAATTTCTAGATGTTTCCCTGGAATCATCTTCACCTGGAGTGGGGGCAGGCATGACAAGGTGATAGGTTTTCCTGGTTTCCAGTTTGAATGTCGTGATCTTTCTGAGTGGCCACACAACAGGCATGAGAATTGTCCATATGTGAGCTATGGTGGTGAGTTCCCTGAAGTTTATATCAAGGTGTCTAGCTTTAGTTTTGCAGGAATTCAAGAAATAGGGCATCTTTACTTCTTAAGGAATCCAAGTCAGGAGGGTGGGAGAATTGGAAACATTGTATTGGAGAATCATATTGTATTGGAACCAGATATTGCAATAAACTAGAATTCAGGATCCAGTTCAGTTTCTGGATAGGAGCAAAACCTCAAAACATAATGAACAGTACTAGAATCTAACATCCACCAAGGTGTGTTACTGAAACATAGTTTTTCTGTCTAAAATCACCCCCAGTTTCATCATAGATAACCAAATTAAGACTAGTTTGTTTGCATAGTCTAGTTTCAGTAAATGTGGTCTGTTATTTACACAGGTACAAGAAGAGTAATTAATCATATAGGCTCTTTTAAAGCTTCTTGACGGAACTTTGCATAGGGAACCTCAGATTGAACTTTTAAAGACCTCTTGAGGCAGGATGGAGTGAGGTGGTGCGAGATTTCGTCACACTACTCAAAATGACATGCAACTTAAAACTTGTGAATTGTTTATTTCTGGCATTTTCTGTCTAATATTTTTAGACCATGGTTGACTGCAGGTAACTGAAGCCACAGAAAATGCAAACCTGGATAAGAGAGGTCTGCTATGCCTATGTGATGAGCCCTTAATAAAATCTCTGGGTGCTGAGTCTCTCATGTGGTGGACAACACTGTATGTGTGTAGTCACAGCTTGTGGCTAGAGGAGTTAAGCATGTCCTTTGTGACTTCTCTGAGAGGACTCCTGAAAGCTTGTGCCTTGTTTCCTCTGCATTTTGCTCCATTCACCTTTCCCCTTTTCTGCTTTGTATCCTTTTGCTACAACACATCTTAGCCGGGGGTGTAACCGCTATACTCATCCCTGTGAGCCCTTCCGGTGAATCACCAAACCTGGGTTTGGTCTGGAGAGCACATGACATAGGTACTCTAAAACTCTCTAAAGAGCCGTAAAGTAGAATTCTTCAGGTTATTTTTTTTTCTGAGTAGAAATTATTTCAGTACCTTAGGCTTTTTCTTTCCTTAGCTTAATAGTGAGAAGATCATGGGGGAGGCAAGTGGGGGTGAGCTGGCAGAAATCCCCACACTTTGGTCAAACCACAGCCTAGTTGACTGTTAGAAATGTGCTTTCAACTGTGAGAAAATAAATACAAATAAGAAAGGATCAATGCAAAACGAGACAGTAACTAGTGTGAACCAAATGTTGTTACTACCAACTTAATGCCAATATGAGTCCCCAGTTTTGGGATATGAAGGGGGAGACTTCATTCAGTGAAAACAGCTCAGTTGTGAAACAGCTCTGCTGAAACAGCTGAATTGTGTGAGGCGGCTGAAGTGTTCCAGCTCCAGTGGCATTGTAGCCTGCCCCAGCCCCAGCCCCAGCCCCAGCCCCAGCCCCAGCCCCAGCCCCAGCCGGGGAAGCACAGTCTTTCTGGTAGAAACCAAACGTGTGCTTTTGAAGCTGATGTGAAGCTGGCTTATATAGAGATGTGTGCCTGCCCCTGGTCCCTGATTCTTTCTTTTCTGTGCAGATGAGGACTCCAAATCCTCAGGATTTGATTGACTCAAATCACACTGTTCTGATTGGTTATAAAGGAGCCACTCTGGTCAGTAAAAATGCAAATAAGACTTAGTAGCACACCTCTGATTGGATAGAAAGTCTCAGCAGTCTCAGGTCTATTGATTAAGTTTCAATCCTAGGAGCTCTCTTAGTAAGGGTCTACTCAGATGGCAGGAGCACAGTGCAGGAGTCTTGGCAGCTCAGTCTGTTTTTTTCCCCAGAAATGCAGCATGTTTGAGGGACCTCTGTAAGTAGTGACTGCTGGACTCTGGTTATGAATTTGAGCCCAATTAACCAAGAGGGGTCCTTTTTGGCAGGTGTGTTCTTGGGGTCAATACTAGGTAATACCATTTCAGTCATTATCCCATTAGCTGTGTTTTTTTCACAGGTTGGTGTGTTCTTCTATGTTGTTGAATTGGGTATAATTGGATTTTTAAGACTGAGGCTATTTGTTCAGTATACTTTTGAGGGACCTTAATGTTTGAAGAAGTCCTTATGTAACTCAATTCCTAATTTATTTTTGGAGTGAAGCCGACATGAGTGGGGGAGTATTGTGAGCATTAGCATCAGGTGTTTTAATTGAAAGCAGTGTGAATGTTGTAGCGCTCAAATGTGTTCCATTTACTAGCAATGAAATCCCTCATATTAATTTAAGCAAAATAAATATGAACATACTACAAATATCATTGGTTGGATCCATGACCTCAAGTGATGTCAGAATTTTGTTTTCTCCTTCCCATCTCTTCTCTCTCCTTTCTTCTATGTGAGCTTCATTCTCAGGCGAGCTTTCCAATACAGGTGGGGGGGATCCAAAATAAACTGGAATTTATTTATAAAAAGTTGTATATTCTTACATGTTCAAACTTCAGTCACTTTCAAAGTACTCTCCATTTGATTCAATACACCTATGGAGACTTTTTTTCAGTTGCTCAAAACAGGTTTTGAACTCGTGGATTTTGATGCCTGTAGTGCTCCTGCTGGTTTTTTGTTGTTGTTGTTTCACCTCTTCCACATCAGCAAAACGTTTCCCTTTGAGGACTTTTTTCATTCAGGGAAACAAAAAAGGGTCACTCAGGGTGAGATCAGGTGAATAGGGAGGGTGGGGCAGAGGAGTCATGCTGTTTTTGGTCAAGAACTGCGGAACACTCAGCACCGCGTGGTGTGGGCAGGCACGATTATAAACCACCCATCATGACATGGACAAACGTATTATTGAATGAGTCTTCAAAAAAAATTCAGTGAAGCCAAATGCAGCCTCTCACAACAACATAAGCTGCTACACTGATACCGATGGGTCCTTAGAATACTCACTTAGTGGGGATAGCCTGCACTGCAAGGGACCTGCCCTACAGAAGATAATTCTGAGTTTTTTGCCCACCCCCTTGTATGTGGTACCCTTGAATTGTCCCCAAAGGCAGGGTCAGCTTAGTATCAACTACCCCTGCTGTGAAGGGACAGACTCTCCTGAAATAAATTATTCTTTTACAAGAAGAAGGAAGAGAACAGAATAAATAAATACAGCATTCTGATGTCTGTATTTATGTGGATCCTAGGTTCCATGGTATCCACAAGGTTGAATGTTGTGGATTCCATTGTTTCTTGGTAGTTGATGGATGTCTTTGAGGACCATCTTTGAGTATGGAAACAGAATATGGCCTCATATTCCTGATGGGCAATAATTGTAGTGGAGGCTTGAACTGTGCCAGGGACATGATTGCCACTAGAATATTAGTCCCGCCTACAGTGGGTGGTGTGTAGTGTGAAGGCCATTCTCCCTATTAATGTGGATAGGGGGCTTTTCATTTATATATGTTTTCAAGTATTTTTAATTTAATCCTTGCAGTTAAATTTTGACAGAACCCTAATTCCGTTCTGTCAGATACAGTGAGAAGGAAGTTGCTCTGGTCGACATGAGGTCGGAGTGTGATGGGAGGCCCTGTGTGATCCCTAGAGGCATGATGGTGTCTAAGGAATTCATTTTGAAAAACCTGAGGTAGACAGGCCAACCATGGCAGAGAGCTGGAAATGTTTAATTCACTGTCTGCAGTGTCCTGATATTTAGTATTGAGTTATTTATCAGCACTGAATGGAAATAAAACTGATCCTGTCAGGTAAGAATTATTGCCATACAATTAAGAAAAACCGTGACTCCTTATTTTAATTTTCCTTTCTTTTGGGGTATCAACACTGATTCATCTTTGATTTATAGCTCCGTATCACTGGGGCATTGTTCCACTTCATATAAAATGCCAACCCACAGCTCTCTATCTATAAAATCCTGTCCGGGCTCACGTGAGGCTATTTCTGTGGTAACCAGCTGCACTGTGGGTCTTTGGCTTAGTGACCTTATGGAATGCCTGTGATTTCACATTGGAGGGTTGTATATGCATATTTGTTCTTGTGAGTAATCCCCAGGCTTCTTTTGTAAGGCTGGGTTGATCATATACTGGATCTGATGGTCCATCTGTGTGGTTTTTTCCCCTGTTGTCTTCACTTCACTTCAGAGTGCTCGCAGTGTACGTATAGCTAATGCATTTGTTGACTTAGAATCTGTACTTAAGATTTCTTTCCTTTATCCTTGTTTCTACCTTTTGTAGGCTATACTTACTCATGCTCAAGGTGAAAGGTAATACTTTACTGAAATGAAATAGACCTGGGGCACCCACAAATATGTCAGTTAATATAAACTTTCAAATACAGTGAATCATATTTTTTCAGTAAATTATGTTGTCCTATTGTAAACCTCACTAGGGTCTAGTTTTATGATTTGAAGTGGTAAGAATGCCAAGGTTATGCAATTAACGACCTCAGATATGATGCCAACCTTTAAAAAAGAGAACATGTAAGTTTAGAACCTGTAATAGAGGAGCCAGTGTCACCAGGTGGAGTCCTGACCTTTTTAGCCACTGCAGGGTGTGTTCTCTGACCTTTGTGTCCACCCAGAGAATGTCCAGGGCCATCGTGGCCTTGGGCATATTTGCATCTGTTCCTCTTCTTGATTCTCTGTTAGCATCATCCCCAAGTAGGAAAGAGATACCTCATTGCAAATGGAGAAAGGTACTACTTGGGAACTTTAATTTTGGGACATCTCTGATTCTTTGTTTTAACATTATTTTGTTTTTATTGAAAAAGAGTAGATTTGTTTCATTCTTCACTGGAGAGTAATCCCAGATAGCCTAAATTGCCAGCAATTTAAAATCTTCATTTACACCAGCCCTTTTTGGCCAAATCCACTTTAAGTCTCTGATGTTAAGCAGCTGTATAGTAACTGATTCACCGGGGCCATATCCACAGAGGTTAGGCTTTTCTTTCTTTGGTTCTGGTACATGAACCTTTGTCTCCACCTTGGAAATACAGGCAGGCACATACACAGAGGGAGACAACCGAAGCACACAAAAGGATGTAGAGTGAAATGGAGCATCCTTTCAACCTCACACTCCTGGTCTCCTTCTCCTAGCAATCATCACAGTTTGTTGTGTAGCTTCCTTGAAATCATATCTGCATATATATGCATTTATTTATGTACACACACACAAGTTTTAAGAATCACTCTATGAATTACCTTGCTTTATTCACTCATTACATTTTGCAGCATTTGAAATCTTTTTGGCTCTTGGACTTTTTAAAACACTGGTGTGTAAGCATTGTTTTTAAAAATCAAAGTAGGATACACCTATGGAAGAGTGCACAGGTCAAAATTTTGTAGTTTGGTGAATTTTCCCAAAATGAACACACCTGTGTAACCACCACTCACCCTCACCTTTTTGCCCAAGAAGCCCTTCACCTGTTACCTTAAGGTAACTACTCCCCTGGATTTTACCACCACATATTACTTTGTTTTTTTAAAAAGTATATTTTACTGATTCTGCTATTACAGTAGTACCAGCTTTTCCCCCTTTGCTATCCTCTTCCCAGTAACCCCTTCCCTCCAGCAGTTCCCCCTTTGATTCATGTCCATGGTTCATGCATATAAATTCTTTGGCTTCTCCATTTGCTATCCAGCTCTTAACCTCCCTCTATTTTGTTCCTTCCAATTATGCTTCTTAGTCCCTGCCCCTTTTTCCCCATTCTCCCTCTTCCCCCTCCCAGAAGATAACCCTTCAAATCATATCTATGATTCTGTTCTTGTTTTGGTTGTTTACTTAGCTTGTTTTTTTAGATTTAAGTGTTGATAGTTGTGAATTTGTTGCCATAATACTCATAGTTTTAGTCTTCTTTTTCTTAAATAGATCCCTTTTAACATTTCATGTATTAATGGCTTGGTGATGATGAACTCTTTTATCCTAATGTTGCCTGGGAAGCACTTTATCTGCCCTTCCATCTAAATGATGACTTTGCTGGATAGAGTAAATCTAGTTGTAGGTCCTTGCTTTTTGTCATTTTGAATACTTCTTGCCTGCAAAGTTTCTTTTGATTAATCAGCTGATAGTTTTCCAGGAACTCCTTTGTAGGTAACTCCCTCCTTTTGTCTTGCTGCTTTTAAGATTCTCTCTTTATCTTTAACCTTTGGCATTTTAATTATGATGTATCTTGGTGTGGTCCTCTTTGGGTCCAACTTGTTTGGCACTCTCTGTGCTTCCTGGACTTGTATGTCTATTTCCTTCACAAATTAGGGAAAATGTCTTTCATTATTTTTCAAATAAGTGTTCAATTTCTTGCCCTTACTCTTTACCTTCTGGCATCGCTATGATTCGGACATTGGTACATTTGGAGGTGTCCTAGAGACTCCTTATACTATCCTCATTTTTTAAATTCTCTTTTCTTCTTGCTGTTCTGGTTGAGTGCTCATCCCTTCCTTATGTTCCAAATCTTTTATTTGAATTTCAGCTTCCTCCCAGCCACTGATAGTTCCCTGTAGATGTTTCTTTATTTCACTTAATATATACTTCATTTCTGTTGTTGCTGTACTCACTGAATTCTTTGAGCATCCTAATCACCAGTGTGTTGAACTCTGCATCCAATAGGTTTGTTTTCTTCATTTTGTTTAGTTCTTTTTTCTAGGGTTTTGTTCTTTCTTTCATCTGTGTCATATTTCTTTGTCTCTTCAATTTGGCAGCTTCCCTGTGTTTGTTTTTTGTGTGTTAGGTAGAACTGCTTTGACTCCCTGTCTTAGCAGCAATGGCCTATTATAGAAAAGGCACCTATAAATTGTATGGGATGGAGCCTTAGACAATTGGCAGGGTGGGGCAACCTACGTCACTTCTCTGCGTCTCTATGTGAGGGGAGGGTGGGATGGAACAGTGCTGTTGCCTGGCTTCTGGAGGTTTGCCCAGCAGTTGCCCCATTTCCAGTCACTTCAGCCACTTCAGTATGTGACTGGAGCCCTTCCAGCTGTTGCCCTGGTGTTGAATCCCGGAGTGGCTGACTTTGTGTGCATTCTAAGTCCTTGTGGGCTCTTTAAGCTGAGTCTCCTAAAAATCCAGAGGTTTCTTCCACTGCCCCAACAGCTACTGGTTTTTACAACTAGGTGTTATGGGGATTTATCTACTGGCACTGGAACCCTGGGCTGTGCCGTCTGGCCTGGGCTCACTGGCTCCCAGGGTACCTCTCCTGATCTTCATCCATCACATGTGAATGTGTGATTGTGGGTTCCACTGCTGCCACTGCATGTCCTTGCTACACCTGCGTCTCCACGCCTGTCCACCAGTCTCCCTGACCCCACCAGACTCCACCGCTCCTACCTGTCTGGATGAATGTGGCTTCTTTAAATCTTTGGTTGTTGGACTGTCATGTAGCTCAATTTCCTGATGGTTCTGAGTGTTGTTTGTTTTGAGATCTAGGTGTAATTTTTTCTATGGTTGTGTGAGGAGGTGAAGCATGTCTATCTACAACTCCATCTTGACCGAGAGTCCCTTTTTCTGTATTTGAATGTTATACAAACAGAAGCATAAATTATCTGTCCAGGGAATGCTTTTGTGTTTGCCTTCCTTTCCCCTTATCATTATTTGTTGAGAGTCATACATGTAGTTGCCAGTAGCTATAATTCATTTACTGTCACTGTTTTGTGTAGTATTCTACTGGTGGAATTATACTGCCACTTTACCCATTCTACTGTTAGACATTTGGGTTGTTTCCAGTTTTGATAATTCTGAACACTGCTGCTGTGAACGTTTTTGTCAGCAAACATTTTTGTTTCCATATGTATGCATTTCGTTTGGTTATATATCTAGGAATGGAGAGCTGCTTTATAGAGCATGACTTGTGTTTATAGATACTGGCAACCGGTTTCCTAACATGTACCAATTTACACCTCCACCAGCAGTTCTTTGAGAATTCCTGTTGGACTGCATCCATGCTAACATTTAACACGGTCAGCCTTTTTTCTTATGCAGTGGTATCTCTTTGTAATTTTAATGTTATTTTTCCTGATTACTAGTGAAGTTGAGCATATTTTCATATATTTATTGGTTATTTGTGTATCATCTTTCATGAGGAGCTTGTTAAGTCTTGCTCGTGTTGCTGTTGGGTTGTTTTTCTCTTTCTTACTGATTGGCAAGACTTCTTTGTGTACTCTGGATATGGTCTGCAGGCAGTAATAAGTATTATAAATATCTTCCCCTCTGTAACTTGCTGTTGTGCTCTTTTAATGGAATCTTGCAGTTTAATTTGTTGGTATTTCCCTTTCTGATGAATGCATTTATGTCCTGGTTTAGAAAATCTTTTCCTTCCACCAAGATGAAGAACATTTCACCCATATTGTACTTCGGTTATTTCTTGTGTTATCTTATACTTAGCATATCTATATCTACAGCTTATCTGCAGTTGTTTTCTGTGTATGGTGTGAGGTAGGGTCAATGGCTCAGGACCATTAATTGAAATGATATTTCCGTCCTCCAGTGTACTTCCTTAGTACCTTTGTTATAAATCAAGTGATTGCATATGTGTGGATCTTCTTTTGTTCTCTAGTGCCAACATTATTCTGTCTTAATTACTTTAGCTTTGAAATAAATCTCGATATTTGGAAGTCACTGTCTTCCAGTTTGTTGTTGTTCATTATGGCTGGGGTGAGTGGTGGGAGGAAAATGCAGACAACTGTACTTGAACAACAATAAAATAAATATTCTCTTGGATATTCTTGACTCTTTACTTTCCACTTAAACTTTACAATCATCTTATGAATTCTCTCACAAAAAATTGATTGAATTTTTAAAAATCATTTTTAAGTATAGTTGACATACAATATTATTAGTTTTAAGTGTACAGTCTAGTGATTAGACATTTGTATACCTTACAAAGTGATACCCTTGATAAATCTAGTACCAATTGGTCACCATACAAGTTATTACAAAATCATTGACTATATTCCCTATGTTGTACTTTACATCCCTGTAACTGTTTTGTACCTACAAATTTATACTTTTTAATTGCTTCCCTTTTATCACCCATGCATCTCCCTAACCTACCTTCCATCCTGCAACCATCAAAGTATTCTCTGAATCTATGAGTTTGTTTCTTTTTCATTTGTTCATGAAAACTTTGTTTTTTTAGGTTCTACTTATAAGTGAAATCCTATGGCATTTGTCTCACCTGTCTGGCTTATTTCACTCAGCACAGTGGCCTCTAGGTCCATTCATGTTGCAGATGGAAATATTTCATTCTTTTTTTATGGCTGAGTACTGTTTCATTTTACATATGCACCACTTCTTTTTTATCCATTCACATACTGGTGGGCACTTAGGTTGCTTCCATATCTTGCCTATTGTAATTAATGCTGCAGTGAACATAGAGATGCATATGTCTTTTCCAATTAGTATTTTGACTTTCTTCAGATAAACGCCCAGAATAGGGATTGCTGGGTCCTTCTGTGTGTATTTTTTTTAAAGATTTTATTTGTTTATTTTTAGATGGCAAGGGAGGGAGGAAAAAAGGGAGAGAAACATCAATGTGTGGTTGCCTCTGATGCGGCCCCCACTGGGGACCTGGGCCACAACCCAGACACGTGCCCTGAATAGGAATCGAACCAGCGACCCTTTTGTTTGCAGGCTGGCACTCAATCCACTAAACCAGAACAGCCAGGGTTCTTTGTCTATTATTATGGCCGTTGTTTTAAAGTCTGGTGGGTTTTTTTTTTTTTTTTTTGGTATAAATATTGTTACCCAGCTTTTTTTTTGTTGTTTCCATTTTCATGAATTATCTTTTTTCATCCTTTTACTTTCTTTTCATATGTGTCTTTTGATCCAAAGGGAGTCTCTTGTAGACAGCATGTATCAGGGTCTTGTTTTCTTACCTATTCAGCCAGCCTTTGTCTTTTTTAAAAAATGTATTTTATTGATTATGGTGTTACAGTTGTCCTGTTTTCCTCCTTTACTCCCCTCTACCCTGCACACCCCCTCCCACCCACATTTCCCCCCTTCCGTTCATGTCCATGGGTCATACTTATAAGTTCTTTAGCTTCTGCATTTCCCATACTATTCTTACTCTCCCCCTGTCTATTTTCTACCTACTACCTATGCTACTTATTCTCTGTACCTCCCTGCCCCACTCCCCTGTTGATAACCCTCCATGTGATCTCCATTTCTGTGGTTCTGTTCCTGTTCTAGTTGTTTGCTTAGTTTGCTTTTGGTTTAGGTGTGGTTGTTAATAATTGTGAGTCTGCTGTCATTTTACTGTACATATTTTTTATCTTCTTTTTCCTAGATAAGTCCCTTTAACATTTCATATAATAAGGGCTTGGTGATGATGAACTCCTTGAACTTGACCTTATCTGAGAAGCATTTTATCTGCCCTTCCATTCTAAATGAAAGCTTTGCTAGATAGAGCAATCTGGGATGTAGGTCCTTGCCTTTCATGAGTTGGAATACTACTTTTCAGCCCCTTATTGCCTGTAAGGTCTCTTTTGAGGAATCAGCTGACAGTCTTATGGGAACTCCTTTGTAGGTAACTCTCTTCTTTCCTCTTGCTGCTTCTAAGATTCTCTCCTTATTTTTAGTCTTGGCCAATGTAATTATGATGTGCCTTGGTATGTTCCTCCTTGGGTCCAACTTCACCCTGTGTCTTTTGACTGGGGTATTTAATCTTTTTGCATTTAAAGTAATTATTGCTAAATATATAGTTATTGCTGTTTTATTATTCATATGTTTATCTATTTTTTTCTTCTTAAAGAAGTTCTTTAACTTTCTCTCACAATTTCTTGTGATATTGGTTTGATGGTGATGAACTTTACCTTTTCTAGTTTGGGAAGCTTCTGTCCTTCAATTCTAAGTGATAGTTTTGTGCCTGGCCAGTTTAGCTCAGTTGGTTGGGTATCTCTTAGTAGTATTTTATTATTTTTCTAAGTAGAGGTCTTAACACATTTTTCTTTAGTTTCCTCTTAGGTATTTGATTTTTATACTGTTGAAAATAGTGGGGCTTTAAAGCTGTGTTTCCTTACTGTTTGTGAGTAAGAGATAACTGATACTTGTGTATTGGCGTAGTGTCTAGTGGCCTATTGTATGTTGAATTCACTAATTTACTAATTTACTAATTCTTTTCAGTTCCCTGGTTCTGTCTGCCAGTTAGCCAGTACCTCCCTGTTCTAATAATTTGGGCTTTATGGGAAGCTGGAGCATGAAAGAAAAACAGCGAGCTGCTTTCATTTGAGCAGGGTTTCTCACGGTGCTGACATCTCACCTTGGTAGTCTACCTCAGGGAGCAACTCCCTGCCTCGGGAGCAAGAGAAGATTGTGTGTCTAACAGGGCAGCCTCTGTTCCTCTGTGATTCTCAGAGCAGGGCTGTCTGAGCAATTACTCCTTTGGTTTCACCTCCCTTGCTCTCTAACGTGTGGAATAGGGGGAAAGGGCTCAGCAGTGCATGCTGCAGCTCATCTCCCAACCTGGTATTGTGTATAAGGATAATTGTTTGGGCTCTTGATCGTGCCACCAAGTTGTGAAAAACTCTGAGCTCTGAATAAGATTTGATTGAGGTATGTTATAAACTCCTGATAGGTACATTTTAATGTATTTGGTAAGATAGTCTTTACAACTTGGGGTTTGAAGTTAGCCTTTTCCTAGTTTTTTTTTTCATCATTTTATTATTTCTCTGGCTTTCTGTGTTCCTTGTTGCTTTTGGTGGGTTTTATAGAGAAGAGCAGTAGGGAGAGAAGGGGAAAAAAGGCCTTTATTCTGCTATGTTTAACCTTTATTCTCTGAGTGATAATGTTAATGGTCTTCTAATGACTTTGGTCAGCTCAAGTGAGTAAATATTTACTCAGCACTATTTCCTTAAGCCAAGTCTTCTTTTTAAAGTCCCTGGGCAGCTCTTCAAACCGAAGAGGTCCAGTGTGTGGCGTGGTGTCAGCTGTGTCAGACGAGGGTGACCTTGGGTGGCAGTATCCATGCCATTGCTGGTTCTGGTTGCTCATAGTACTAGCCTTTTTTTCTGACGTGAATTAATTATTGCATAATGGTCAATAAAAAAGGCCTTATTATTAGGGTTTAGTGATTCCTCAAGCTTTTATTGCTCAACAAGCAAGCATTTCTGGAACGCCAACTGCAGATGGCGATTTGAATACAGTGTAACCGCTGATTTCAGGTTTTCATAAGCTGGTTGAAGAAGGCACAGGATCTTTTCTGTGATAGAAAGTGAGAGCAGTAGGGGAGAAGGCATTGGGCGCCAGAGGAGAGATACTGAGCCAAGCTAGAAAGAATGGGCTGAGAATGAGCATTCAGGTTTGGAATTCCCCACAACCAGAACAGTGATTAGAACAGATGGCCAGAGAAGACAAACTGGGAAGGTTCTGATTTATAAAATTTTCTGCTGTCTCTGTTTTCTATTCAACGAACAGTTTATTTATTAGGCAAAAGTAGCAGTGCTCTGTGATTAAGGGACAGTTAGGTGTTGCGAGGCATATTTCATGAAGTCACTGGACAAGTGACTGCTGTGTCCCCAGCTCATTGCAACAGCATGTGGCATGTAGCAGATGCTCAGTAAATGTTTGTTTGCTGAATGAGCGGCTGATTGGTGAGCACAGACTCCCCCTGTTGGACTGGGCAGGGTGGGTTGCTGGCCAGCCTGGGTAGAGACTTGGCTAGGCTGGACGCCTAGAGGCAACTTTCTTAAGAGTGGTGTTGGCATCATGGGAAACCACAGCACAGACAGGAGTAAAGCTACATGTAAGGGATAATGTACAGTTGACTGTCAGCAAGAACTGTGCTCTTACGTTAGAGCTGGTGAGTGAGATCTTTGGAATAAATAAAAGTGAGGGCAGATGGTTTACTCTGTTGAAGATCGTTCACGAACATCCATAAAAGTTGGGTAACTGGGGCCTGAAGCAGCTCTTCCTTCTCTCCAGTCCCCGTTGTAGGAGCAGCAATGTGAAAGTGGGCTGTGTTGTTGAAGGAACTAAAGAGTGAAAACCTAGGCTCTTGGATTTTTGTCTGTAAGCTGGTACCTTTTGCCTGTGTGACCCTTGAGAACCTGTCTAAAGTGGGTCTCTCCTTGTTAAGGGGCTATTGTCCAGCTCATGTTCCTGTAATGTGAGCTCCTGCTCTGCGGTGGGGGTCAGTGTGTTTCATGTTACACTAACTGAAGCAGGGTGAGTACTGGCGTGTGGGAGACCATGGGGGTGCCCTGGTCCAAGGCGGAGACTCTCCATGGGTGGTTCTTATTCTGGTTTCTTCCCTCATGGGCAATTCTGAGCTTGCTCATGGCTTCCTGGCTTCAGGGCTCTTCTTGCTCTCCTCATAGTCCTTGGTCTTTGTCATTCAGATGCTCCACATTCTCCTTAAAAGAACAGCCTTTATTGAGGCTGGTTTCTACCCCCACAGAGTGTTGGCTGCTGCTCTGTTTGCTGCTCAGGGAAGGGCTGCCTGCGAACACAGCGGGGCCTCTTGGTATGACCCTTGGTTCGGTCTGCTTTCTCCCTGGACACTCTGTTTACTGCAAGTCGTAGTTAGTGTTACTGAACCAGAGCAGGGGTCAGCTGACCACCACCACCATAAGACAAACTCTGGAGGCAGAGGCTGGTTAGAAAGGAAAGAGGTTTTTTTATTCAGAATCTGTACAATCTGGGAGAATGGTGGACTCTTGTCTCAAAGCCCATCTCCTCTGAAAAGCTCAGACAAAACCCAGCTGTCTTCAGCAAGATCGAGACAAAAGACAGAGTCTAGAGATTCTGTCCCCATTTAAAGTACTACCCTTTGGGACCCACAGGCACCTGCTGAGCAGTTATCCAGGTAGCTTAGCTTGTTCCTAGCTGCTCTCCAGCTTGAGGTTCCTTTGTGTAGGGTCAGTGCTGCTTTTGGCCACATGGTTTCTAGGGTCCTATGAATGCGTTGGCCAGTGTGTTCACCAGGTGGGCAAGAGTGTGTTTCTTTTTCCTCTGGGTCTGTGTCAGCTCAGGTATGAGATGGACGAGGTGCTTTCTCAGAAAGGTCAGTTAACTTCCTAAACTTTCATGTGTTTTGTGTGGGCCCATCTCCCTCCCAATCCGTTCCTTTCCCCAGGCTAGACTTCCAGGCTGATTTGGTCCAGCACCTTCCCTTGCAACCATTTTAAATTCTGTTGTGCATGTGCAACTCAACGTCATTGCCATGGCCCCAGGTGGTTCGTGAATGTGTTGTTTGGCTGCACGCCATACCCTCAGTGCCCCGAGGAGCGTGGCTTGGGGCTTAAGCACCTCTCTAGTTCCATCCCCACCACCTAGCTCCGTCTCCCCTGGCCACTCCCATCTCCCCACCTTCCGCCGGCTCCCAGACTGTCTATAGGTATCACTAAGGTATTGTTTCAGTCTGTCTATCCATCAGCCAGTCAATCAATCTGAATGCTTTCAAGTATTCAGGCACTGATCTAGGCATTTGGAGACATCAGGGAACAAAGTAGAAAAGTTTCCAGCCTTCGTAGTGCTTATATTCTAGTGGGTGGAGGGGGCAGGTGATACACAATTACATAGATAAGTAAATCAAATAATGTGGTAGAAGATCATGTGCTCCAGGTAAAGAATATATAGAACAAGGTGATGAGGAGCTAAGATGTGGGGGCCGGGCAGGTTGCAATATTAAATGGGGTGAACAGGACAGGCCTAGGAAGTGAGTTTGGGCCAGAGGCCTGACGAACATGAAGGAGTGGTCAGTTAGATCCTGGGGATGAGCCAGAGGAATGAGTTAGAACCAGGCCTGGCGGGCGCATGCTGGGTTGTGGGGAGGTCGGTGAGGAGGCCCCTGCGGCTGGAGTGGAGGGAGCAGGTGCAGCAGGTAGGGAGGAGGTCAGCCCACAGCACCCATCCATTGGAAAGACGTTGGCCTTTGCTCAGAGCGCAACAGATAGAACAGCTCTTGCTGCGTGTGAAGAATGTGAGGGCAGAGTTGTAGGTAGGGAAGGCAGGAGGTTATGGGGGTCCAGAGGATATGGTGGTCCAGGCAAGACTTTTTGGTGGTTGCTTCCTGGTATAAACCTGAATACAAATGCATCTTTTATTGCAAAATGGCCCAGATCACTATCAAGTAACCCTCCCCACCCTAATAATAGTAGTTCAAGGGCAATATCTTAGAATCTCTTCAACCCCACTCTTGCTATGGGTTGCACAGGTTATTCTGTGGGGAGGGACTGACTATGTGGCCACTTGCACATGACCACCCTCCTCTTGATTGTGTAAAAGAAAGAGAGTCTTGTGTTCATCCTGAGGCCTTGGTGGGAGTTTTGCCTGTTTGTAGACCAACAGAGTTCTGGGGGTAGGTAGGCAGTGTCCGTAGCCTGCCTGGAGCTTATTAATAGTTCTCAGGTTCTACAGAAGACAAAGAGCTCTTAAACAATGGTTTAAGCTCCAAGCACCTGGCTTATTACAGCTTTTTGTAATTTTCTGGGAGCCAGACGTTATAGTAGAAAATATTGGAGGCTGCTGTTCATGCAGCACAATGAATATTCCCAGGCATTTGCCAGAAATTGCTTTCCTAGAGCTGCTTATGGGCTACGTCTAAAGTCTCATATTCAAGCCCACTGGGTCAGCTAGATACCCAGAAGGGCCAGGCAGGTGCGTGAGGCCAGCTGGGCCTCATGCCAGGAGCCAGGCAGGTGCCCGAGAGCACATGCCCCATCTGAACACAGCGCTGGCACCTCCAGGAGAAAGGGACAGCCCAGCCTCAGCAGATCTTTTTTCCAGAGGGACAAAAATGTAGGTGTTCCTTTTTCCTTTTTTTAATTTATGAGGGCTTACATCATTTAATTTATGATGTAAAAATGTTGGTAGGCAACTCTGATATTTGAATAATAATATATAGGTTAAACAAAAACTTCCAGGTTTTTATCCCCAGATAGCCCTTTGGCACATTTTGGTCTATGGAGACAAAATACTAAGTCTCCATGTTTGTTGATTAGTTTTTCAAACTGCTTGATCCTCTCTTTTCCTTCAGTGATGGCAGATTTCAACATCCTATCACAAATTTTTGTAGTACATTATAATCTTGTTAGAGTGGAAGAGAGTTTGGAAGCTGTTGGAGGTTCTGCTGAAGTGAGTTAGAACATAAATCAGTAAGTTTTGACCCCTCTTTGCTACACTTCTTCTACCTAGGTTGTAGCGTGATGATGAAGGTGGGTGATGGAAAGATGACTTCTCAAACTGGGTCAGCTCCTTGGATGCGGGTGTGGTTTTGTGCTTCTGTGTGACAGAGGTGCTATAATTAAAGTGGGATTGGTTTATTAGCAGAGCTCTATGGGGTACATAATTTAGCAACCTGGAGGTGTTATGAGGCCTGGGGTACTGCTAAAGAGTGCTAAGGCTAACGATANCGACCCCTCTTTGCTATACTTCTTCTACCTGGGTTGTAGCGTGATGATGAAGGTGGGTGATGGAAAGATGACTTCTCAAACTGGGTCAGCTCCTCGGATGCGGGTGTGGTTTTGTGCTTCTGTGTGACAGAGGTGCTATAATTAAAGTGGGATTGGTTTATTAGCAGAGCTCTATGGGGTACATAATTTAGCAACCTGGAGGTGTTATGAGGCCTGGGGTACTGCTAAAGAGTGCTAAGGCTAACGATAATTATTGGCTGACTTTGGGGAGCATGACAGATGGGTCCTCATTGTTGCCACAAACTAGCCTGCAAATGAAATGGCACCCTTTGTTTAATGTGCCTTGTTGAGGGGCTCTCGGCATTGACCCTCAGTTGCTTTGCTGACTCTCTCACTTCTCTGTGCATTTCCAAGGCACTTCCTCTGAACCTTCACAACCCTCTGCAAAGCCTGCTGATTATTCAGCTGTATTATTTGCATTTGGCTTTGCCCTAACAATGGGTTGTCTGGGTCCCTCCATTTCCCAGCTGTCTTTTTGTTTGAATTTGAATTTTTAGCTTACATGCTTTCTGGCCCAAATGTGACCTAGTTAAAGAGGGTCTGGTCTTTAACCAGACCTGTGTAAATATTTATTTAAGTCTTCTCTTGTATGTACGCTTCTGGGGATGTAGCTGTTATTACCCCCTTAACAGGAAAGTAGAGTGCAAGACAAGCAAAAACTTGGGAGGCAGGTTGTTCCTTAGACAGGGAGTGGCTTTTTGCTTGGGTTCCACATCCTGGCTTGCCTGGTCCTTTACCATGCTCTGGTGAACTCTTTGGGGAATTAGCAATCCACTCATGTAGGAGACTTGGCCTAGTGAGATGGATTTTAGAAACTTGGTTGTGGTGAAGACCTGTAAGAGTATGTTTTCCTTCCAGCCAAAAGCATTCCTGAGCTCATGGTGCAGCTGATTCCCAGATGTGCATTGTGAATCTGGTCTCTGATATTCTGTTTCAGATCTGTGGCTTTATTGTTATGAGTTGGGTAATTTTTTCCCAAATAAAACTTATTTTTTTCTATAGCTATATATGATGGGTATAGAAAATGTGAAAAATGTAAAACAGTTGAAAGGAAAGAAATCCACTCAAATATTTCTGCCACCAAAGATGAACTGTTGTTATCAGTTGTGGGATTTTTTTCCTAGTTGTTTTCAATGCATTTTTAAAGCATAGTTGTATCATGAAGCTAGTTATATCACATATGTCATCTTGTATCTTAACATTTTATACCTATTTTTTCTCAAACAATAGGGAAATCTGTGATCTTGTAATTTTCTTCTCCCTTTTACTTCAGACTGAATGGCCTCAAACGTAACAGGCACTTCGCCTTAGGGTCTTTGCACGGACTCTTCCATTATTGGAAGTGATGGCATGGCTCCCGTCCCCACCCCCTTTAAGCCTTAGTTCAAATGTCAGCCTCCCTCCGAAGCCTCGCCTGACCTCCCCATTCAGTGCGCACGCGTATCCGCCAGAACGCCTCCAGGCCCCGAGGCATTCCCAGTACTGAGGGCGGCAAACATAGCACCTGTTTATTATCAATATCATTATTCTAACTAATATGCTAATGTGATCGTTAACCAACACTACTTTTTGTATGCATTTTTAAATAACTACATGTAGCCTATTTTTTTAAATGAACCATACTCTAATCATCACCCTACTGCCGGGCATTTAGATTGTGTCCAGTGTTTTGCTATTATAAATGACATAAACCTAGTAGGAGCCTTTTATGTATGAAGTGTTTTTCTACTTTTCAGACATTGAAAGGGGCTCTGGAACATGGGATTACTCTGTCAAGGTATATTGTATTAAGACATTTGGCTGCAAGTGATAAAAACTCAAACTGGCTTAAACAAATTAACGGAAATTATTGGCTTATGTATTTGAAAAATACAGGGGATGGACTTCAGGTTGGGCTGATTCCAGAGGTTTATCCATGTCATCATTGGTCTGATTTGTATCTCTTACCTTGAATTCTTTTTAATTTATAGAGAGAGAGAGAGAGAGAAAGAGAGAGGACCATCAATTTTTTGTTCTACCCATTCATGTGCTCACTGGTTCCCTCCAGCATGTACCCCAACCAGAGGTTAAACCCACGGACTTGGCACCCTGGGATGACCCTCAGCCCACGGAGCCACCCGGCCCCAGGCTGTATCTCTTATCTTTAATATCTGCTTTCCTCTGTGTTGGCTTTATTCTGAGGTAGCCTTTTCCCATTTAGGGCAAAATCGCTAAGTGAAACTCCTTTTTCCATCCTACCAATTCTATCTGCATCTCATCTTAGAAAGCCATCCCATTCCCAGTATTTTCAGTAAGACCTTGGGGATCTCCTTGGCTTGCACTGAATTGTGCCGTCTCTGAATCACTCACATTGGCCGTAGGACAAGATACACTAGAATGGGGATAATTATGCCTTTCCACCCGAACCACATAGTTTGTGGTTAGGGGAAGTGATGTTTCCCAGAGGACACTCAGGGTGCTCTTACCCAAAAGGGGACTGCAACTACAGATCTTCATTTTACTTATGAACATAACATGCTAAGGATTGTGTGTCTTAGCATAAACAAACAAACAAAACAAAACAAACAACTCAGAAAGTGAGAAGAGCCCAGTAACATCCTAAGCATGCACTTTGGATGTATAAGGCCAGCGTTATCAGATGGCAGTCCACCTCCACTCTCACCACTGGGCAGGGAGAGGCAGGAGACCAGGCCTCAGTGCCCTTGGGAATGAGGGTCCAATGGCCGGTAATTGCTTGCCTCAGAGGCTGTTGGTGGCCACTGGCTCCCTGCGTGCATAGCGTGCATATTTAAGTTATTAGCAATGGAGACATGTCCTAAATGTAAGGTGCAGAAACGTTCTCGCAAATTACCCTAAAGGATTCTGACAGCAGTGCTCTCTGGATGAATTTGGAGGCTGCTGACAGCGAGGCGCTCCATTCCACAGCAGCTTCGGTGTTTGATCAACGGGCTCCACACTGAGTACCCATGGCCGCACTGACTTTATTATCTTCAGCTCTGTGGCCCCCGCCTTGACCCAAAGCATTGTTCCTGGGAGAGCTCTGTGCTCACAGTTGCCCTGTTTGCCTGTCTGTCCACTGACCGTGCCAGTTTGCTGTATAATTGTTTAAGGTCGAAAGGGCCCTTGTCTGCTGTCTCTTGTTAAATTTGCACCTGTCTTAAAGGCACTGTTGGACTTTTGTCAGACCTGTGGTAGCTTTCAGCTACCCTTACCCAGGTACACGTGGGAGTCCAGGGGCACTGACCTCGTCATCCCTGCCATGGTCGGTCATTCTGGCGCAGGCCTGCCGTTCTTTCTGTGAAACACATCCTTTGCTTGAGGGGAGTTGGAAACATCCTGATGAGAACCCCATGGTTTGCCCTTTTTCTGTGGGAACAGGGGCTGTCTAAACCAGAATTAGGATGTGTTACATTCCATGACAGGCCAGGGAAAATTACCTTGTTATACTTCCCACTCTTCAGAGATTCCTAAAAGGCTCTGACCTCTCCCATTCAGGCCCTGTGTTAATGACTAGTAGCTTCTGTGAGCCTGGGACTTGCTCACAAAGGAAGGCTGCCTGAGCCATGCCGTGTGGTGTGCCCTTCGATGTACCCTGGGTTCTCCATGCAATTTTTGGCATTTTTCTCCCTTTTCCTCTTGCCAGGGAAATTTGATGGAGCCAATTCTAAATAAATGATTCATATTAGTCCTTCCTTTCTGTGAAGGGCTCTGGGTTAACAGTATTAATATTTCATTGGGCAGCTTAAACTCAGTCACACAAACATAACTTCACATTGTAATTATTTGAGTGTTTGAAGTCATGGCCATTGACTCTGACTGAGTTAGGAGAAGAAATCCCTCCATTTGATGGCCAGCTCTTTTGTTGGAGACTAGAGGCTCTGAAACAAGGGTCCTACAAGGGTCCTTGTTTTCTCAATATAACTGAGTGGATGTCCACCTCTTTTAAATCTGTAGCCCATTATATAAATGTTTGGTATTAACAAATAACTCAATTAATACTTTTTAAACTGTGTTTTATTCATTATGCTATTACAGTTGTCCCATTTCTCCCCTTCATTCTCCTCCACCCTGCACACACCCTCCTTCCCAGCTTCCCCCTCTTTAGTTTACATCCATGTCTCATAAGTTCTTTAGCTTCTACATCTCCCATACTATTCTTACTCTCCCCCTGTCTATTTTCTTCCTACCGTCTATGCTACTTATTCTCTATACCTTTCCCCCCCTTCTACTCCTCCCACTCCCCTGTTCATAACCCTCCATGTGATCTCCATTTCTGTGATTCTGTTCCTGTTCTAGTTGTTTGCTTAGTTTGGTTTTGTTTTTGTTTTAGGGGTGGTTGTTAATAATTGTAAGTTTGCTGTCATTTTACTGTTTGTATTTTTTATCTTCTTTTTCTTAGATAAATCCCTTTAACATTTCAGATAATAAGGGCTTGGTGATGATGAACTCCTTGAACTTGCCCTTATCTGAGAAGCACTTTATCTGCCCTTCCATTCTAATTGAAAGCTTTGCTGGATAGAGCAATCTTGGATGTAGGTCCTTGGCTTTCATGAGTTGGAATACTTCTTTCCAGCCCCTTCTTGCCTATAAGGTCTCTTTTGAGGAATCAGCTGACAGTCTGATGGGAACTCCTTTGTAGGTGACTGTCCCCTTATCTCTTGCTGCTTCTAGAATTTTTCCCTTCATTTTAATCTTGGGTAATGTAATTATGATGTGTCTTAGTGTGTTCCTCCTTGGGTCCAACTTCTTTGGGACTCTCTGAGCTTCCTGGACTTCCTGGAAGTCTATTTCCTTTGCCAGATTGGGGAAGTTCTCCCTTATTATTTGGTAAAATAACTTTTCCACTTGTTGCTGTTCCTTTTCCTCTTCTGGTACCCCTATAATTTGGATGTTGGACCATTTAAAGATGTCCTGGAGGTTCCTAAGCCTCTCCTTATTTTTGAATTCTTGTTTCTTCATTATTTTCTGGTTGGATGTTTCATTCTTCCTTCTGGTCCATTCCATTGATTTGAGTACCAGGTTTCTTCCCATCACTATTGATTCCCTGTGCATTTTGTTTCATTTCACTTAGCATAGCCTTCATTTTTTCATCTAGTTTGTGACTAAAATCAACCAGTTCTGTGAGCATCCTGATCACTGGTATTTTGAACTGTGCATCTGAAAGGTTGGCTATCTCTTGGTTGCTTAGCTCTTTGCTATCTCTTGTATTGGCTCTGGGGCTTTGATCTGTTCTTCCATTTGAACCATTTTTTTTGGTGTGATTGTGCCTGTTGTGTAGTAAGGGGCAGAGCTGTTAGTGTTCACTAGGGTGGGTCAGCCCAGTTGCTGGGTTGTGATGCTGTATGTGGAGGCAGGGTCAGAGAGGGAACAATGGTGCTTGCTCCACTCTCTCTCAGATTTCAGTCCTTTCTGCTGCTTCCCATAAGCAAATCGGGCCCTTTCTGGTGCTGGTTCCTGGGTGGGTGGGCTTGTGTACATTCTGGGACCCTGTGGGTCTCTCCAACGAACTCTCCTGTGAGGCTGGGAGTCTCTCCTGGCACCTCAACCCCTACAAGTGTTTTCAACTGGTGCTTTTAGGCTTTATTTCTCAGTGCTGGGGCCCCGGGGCCCTGGGTTGTACAGTTCGTCTTGCTGCCCATTTTCACCTGGTTTATCTGCATGAATGTGTGACCACAGTCAGCCAGCCGCTTTGCACGCCTCACTGGGTTTGCTCATTGCCACCCCGTTCCTGGGGTCTGCCAGCTGCCAACTGTACACCCGGGTCTGCCAGCCATCGCTTTTTGCTGCCACGACCCCTCTTTGCCAGCCGTTGACTCCACCCCTCTTACCAGTCCAGATGAATGGTTGTTGGACTTTCCTACAGTTCAATTTTCTGTCAGTTCTGGTTTTTTGTTTCTAAATTTTTGTTGTCCTTAATTTTGGTTGTGTGAGGAGGCACGGTGTGTCTACCTATGCCTCCATCTTGGTCGGAAGTGTCAATGAAAACTTTTTAAAGTAATGGCTTACTGCTTGGAGAACAGGTGGTCCTCCGTGACTATGAATGGTGTGCTTTTCAGGCTGGGCTTCCATGCAGTGTTGCCAGGCTGAACAGCGCAGGTCGGAGCAGAACAGGAGCTCCAGCTGGGTGTCTCTTCCTGGTCTGTTGTGCATTTTGAGCATCTGACAAGGTGTTAGTAGGAGTTCACAAGGTTTCCACTACTAATAAAGAAGTAACCCATGAAAAGCAAAGAGCTGAGATAATCTAAAAACAAGTTGTAAAGGAAAAGCCAGATACTCATTTAGACCTGTTTCATAAAAGTCAGTTACCAGTTTAATGAACAGTTACTGGGTACTTATTGCAAGGCAGACTCAATGTCCTATAAGGCATCTTGGTGCCCAGAGTGACCCCTTGAGGGATTTGCTCCCTTTTTGCACATGCCAACGTGGCAGGGGAGTTGAGTTCTTCAGGAAGGTCCAGTGCCCCTTTGCACTGCAAGTCTCCATTGCCTGTGAGGGCTGCCGTGGACTGTGCACACACCTGGCTCTGCCCTTCTCTCTACACCAGCAAGGGCATCGGCAGAGAACACTGGAGCAGCCCACGTCGAAACAAAGAGGGTCAGGAATTTAATTGATTGCATTACACAGCCTGAAGCTTAGGCTGTGGCTGAGTCTCCGAGGGTCTTGGATACTTTAAGAAGCCAGAGGATCTTTCTACCCCAGAACTGTGTTTACCCCATGCTTATCTCTCTGCTCCTCAGTCTTTATAGCAAACCATGGCCAGCACTAGCTCCAGTGATTGCAACTTTTGATTCTAACTCCATAAATTAACCAGCTAGACTCTCTCAGACTCAGTTCCTAATTCATAGCAAATGAAACCTGCTTACTTCACACTGGGTCCTATGACCCTTGTGGCTAGGGATGGATTATATAGAACAACAGAGCCATGCAGGGTCCATTTCTGGACCTGCGGAAAGGACAGAGAGCAGTTCCTTGACCCTGAGGAGGGACAGGTGGTGATCTGCGTACAGTGCGGACCTCCTTACCCTGAGCCCATGCCTCTCGCACTGTATGAACGAGCACTTGAAACATCTGTGCCCGGAACAATCCACTTCAAAGCTTTACTGAGCCACTGTGTAGGGTTTCACTTTTTGTGGGAGGGGGGATGTATGCTTGTTAACTGTGGAGAACTGACTTTAGTAAGATAAACTGAGAACAGTCTTTGAAGCTGGACATTGCGTTGGCATAGAACAGATCGCAGAATGAGGCAAAAGTGCTACCTACTTGCCTTATCCCCCAAAGGTAGATTTTTGAATATGGATTCATGTTTTAATTATAATTGCTACATCTACACTTGCGGATGGCTATTGTTTAAGATCATTTGTTATTGTTTCTCTGAACAGTTTTATTGAGGTCTACACTAGTTTTAAGCTCTGACCAGCTAGAGACCTTTTTCAGCTCTGTTAGTAAGGGCGTGTACGCACAGACGCCACTAATTGCTTCTTTATGGGAGCAGTTTGGGTGATTGCGCTTTTACTGTGAAAGTTTAATATAGTTTCTGGCTCTCTGCTCCCAGTCGCTAAATTATGAAATCTCAGTGGTCGTTTGGCTGACAACTGCTTAAGCGTCTTCATTCTGAAAGTGGCCCCTTGGTGCTCAGAACACACCTTGAAGGGAAGTTGTTGCAGGTGGAGCCTGGAATCTTCTCTTCACTCTGCATTTTTTCATTCTCAGAGTTTACAACTGCAGTTAATTTTTAACCTTATTCTCTTGGAAACTTTCCATTGATGTTTAAAAGGGAATATCAAATAAATTAATATACTCACAAATGAGAGAGAATATGTATGAGGTCTTAAAATATTCTGAATAATATTTTCTTTCTTTTTAGCTGTCTCCGTTATGAGGTACAGCGCCTCTGCTTTTGGGTTTGCAGTAAGTAACCTGAAATGTACTTTTATGCAGTTTTGCACGTTTTTCCTGAGCCCACACACCTCACCCTGGGCTCTCAGTAGGAAGAGGGTGGTTCACAGATGTGAGTGTAGCATGACAAACCTACTTTTATAGAAATCGCTTCTATAGGAAATCAGAATTTGCTGGAAGTAAGCTGCTCTGGTGCTGTGTAACTCTTGAGAACCGATTAGGGGACCAGATTTCCCACACTGATTGTGAGGATGTTTTAGGGTTTTAGCCCTTATTTGCCCCTCAAGGCTATAGGTTTGAAAATGGGCACACCCTGGAGCGAACCTTCGCGGGTGCAGGCAGAGATGTGGGGAGTTCAGAGTGGGGCTGCTGCGGGGGGGCTAAGCCGGTCTGTAGCCTGCCTGCGGTAGCCTGGTTCCCAGCCTGCTCCCAGGTGGGAGTCGGTTAGAGAAACCCGGACTCAGACGTTCTACAGGCTAAGCATGTTGAAAACTTGGGTGAAGCTTCCCCACATCCCCTCAAGAGAGTGCTTGTAATTTTCCAGATGACAAGTGTGGTGTGGCACAATTGCTCGTACAGAGTTCTTGTAAATACTCCTTTGTAGCTTTAGGGTTTCCTGTAGTTAAGGGCATGGGTTTCTGTTCCCAAACCCACTTCTTCCTTTCATTGTGAAAACTTAATGTTTTGGGCATTGCAGATATTTTTCAGAAACTTTTGAAGGAGTGGACTGTCTCTCCAGAAAAATACACACCACACACATACACTCTCTCTCTCCTTTTCACACTCCCCTCTCTTTCCCTTCTTTCCCTGCCTTCCCCCTCCCCCAACACATCATTCATTCATACAAAAGGACTGAATTTTGTATACAATTTTAAAGTGTTTGCAGAATTCCCAGGTGATCACCCTCACCCTGGACCCCAGGTAGAACAATCCCATCGAGAGCCAGGAACAGGTTCCTGACCCCAAATTTTTTACTTGAGGTACACAGTTAAATGCTGAAATGATCTTGTTCACTGTGGGAAAACCAATTTCATATGTGTTAGAACAGTGTAACCCCCCCCATATCTCCAGAGTGCTGGGAGCCACGGGCCCAGGAGCAGGCCCACCACGTGGGAGAGTGTGGTTTCCCAGGCTATGGGGACAGTGTGAATAGGAGGAGGAGGACCTGGCATGTGGGGTGCCCTGGGCTCCAGGTCCCCAGGACCCACTGCGAGGAGGATGAATGGCTCACATCACAATGATGCAAACCCTCTTTGCTCTGAGGTCACTTGCTCAGATGTTCCGTGTCACAAAATCATTGCCTTGTGTCTTAACTCTGGAAATCCGCTAATGCCATGTCTCCTTCTCCTAGTTTGATGCCATCCTCGATGTCCTGTCTTCGGCGATTGTCCTGTGGCGTTACAGCAATGCGGCCGCTGTGCACTCTGCCCATAGGGAATACATGTAAGTGGATTTTCACCTGTTTCCAGACTGCAGAGCCCTTGCAAATGAAGGCTGGGTAATTAGGTTGTCAGCACAGCTTACTCTGCAGCTTTGGTCCCAGTGACAAGTATGAGGTCCCCAAATTGCCTTTGAGAATGACCGGCTGGGGTGATTATCAGCCATTTCCTTCCACAGTGGTCAAAGATATGGATGTCCCTTTATAACACTCTCTGTTCTCTGCTTTTGCGTCTGGAGTAAACATTTTTTATGCTCAGTTGCCTTTTTATCCTTCTGTCCATCCATCTTTCCATCCTCTTAAGCTTTGTGTTTTGGGGATCATTGTTCCCTTGAATTTTCATGCTTTTTTCTTTATTTCTGAGCAAGATGAATTCTCTGGTGGAATTTCCGGAAGACATCTTGAGGACATTATAAATTATTCCATTTGCACCATCCTCTCTGTATCAGAGGATATTGCTTGCCTCACTCCCCACACCCTGTGGGGGAATGCTTTTTGTCTTTGAGGGATTTGTGTCTGTGACCATGAAGCGTGTGTCTTTTCCAACTTTCTTCTCTATTTCATTTGTAATCCTCAGAGTGATAACAGCAGAGGTTCCAGAGTGATATTTCTTGGCTTTGAATCTCAGCTTCCCCATTTATTATCTCTGCCTGTGGGAAGCTATGAACTGCTCTGTGCCTTGTTAGCTTGACTGGAAAAGCAGAAAAACAACACGTCCTTTATTAGGGTTATTATGACAATTATATGAGTGAGGTATGATTATCACGATTTGATATGTGTGCACACACACACACACACACACTTTGGAACAATGTTTAGCAGGTAGTTCGGTAAATCGTAGCTGCCATGATTATTAATTATCAAGGGGACTCCCCTAGGACTGAGCCACCACTGGTCATTAGGGCAAGAGAATTACCCCGTCTCTGCAGCTCATGAACAGTTGAATACAAAGGAATAAATGCCTGTGCATTTGTGGTGGGATTGTGGTGGTTCCCAGAAACAGGGGACTCGTGGGAGGCGCCTGTGTCATACACATACAAATGTCGGGTGTCGGGGACTCAGAGAGTAACATGTCTCAAATTTCATGTGCCACACAGAAAGCTTTTGAAAGATGACAATCTAATTGATTCACCAATGAGAATGAATATGAATTTCAATTTAGTTAATTGTTGGCTTTAGGTGGAGCACAGAACTTCTTTTAAGTGTTAAATATTTATTTTAATGCACTTTTGCTTTTTGAACAAGTAAACTATAAAAATTACAGTGTAAAATTTGTAACATCACAGATGATATTATTTAGGATAAGGTTAATTTTGAAAAAAGGGAGTCACTTTGTGGTTGAAAAAAATGATTACTAGTAGTAAACTTATTTTGTAAAATTTCAAATGTCAGCGCCTGATGACCAGTGTTGAACTAACACCAGTCTAGCCAAAAGAGAAGCTGATGCACCCACCCCAGCTGTGGCTGGCTGCTGTTCGAGGATTATGTGAGAACAATCTAGAGGGCGCATCCTAAGATACGCTCCGGTTTCAAGAATGAGTCCCCTGTCCTGTCAGAAGAATGTAACTTCTTTGGTTCTGCAGTCACACTGTCCCAGACAGTCCCCACTGA
Source organism: Sturnira hondurensis (assembly GCF_014824575.4). Classification (NCBI taxonomy): domain Eukaryota; kingdom Metazoa; phylum Chordata; class Mammalia; order Chiroptera; family Phyllostomidae; genus Sturnira; species Sturnira hondurensis. The sequence goes on along the minus strand of NW_028072887.1, from coordinate 1,600,045 downwards.
TGGCTGTTTCAGCACTTACACGTGGCTGGCACTAAGAGGTGTTGTAAATGAAAAGTGTATACCACACTCCAAAGATGTGGAAAGAAAAAAAGAATGTAACCATTTCATTAATAATTTTTAAAATATGGATTATAATTTGATATAAGAATATTTTGGATATGCTGGGTTAAATAAACTCTTAAAATTGGTTTTACTTGCTTCTGTTTACTTTCTTTCCTGTTTACATTTTTAACGTGGCTAAAGAAATTTACAATTGCATACGTGGCTTACAGTTTCATGGGGGCCTTGCCCTCAAAAGAGAAAACTCTTTCCTCTGCCTTTTCTTATTTTAGAATTAATAATCCAGAATTTGATTTGCAATTCCAGAAGGAATTGAGCTCATCGTTTCTCAATTTCTCTCTTCTAATTTGCTTACTTTAAGTCTGACTTTATTTTTTCCGAAATGAGTTTCTTACATGTTAGTCACAAAGCCTCACGTTATCGTGGCTTTTCTATAGAGTTGGGGTCTCTGTGAGCATTTGCCAGGTGGCCTGGAGCTTTCCCCGGATTAAGATTGGTAACAAGAAATGTCTTTGGTTTCACTGTGTTTGATGATCCCAAAGCAGGTACTTTTTAAGGAATGTGTATCTATATTAATGCCCCAAAGTAAAAATCCAGAGGAGCTGTTTCAGTAATTCCCAGATGATAGTTAATGTGCTGGTGCCAGTGAGTTCATTCAGAGATTCTTAATCTAGGGCTTAAAATGACACTCACAATCCTCTACTGTTGGTTTTAGTTTAAAGTTTTAATCTCTGCCTCATTGCATAGAAATTAAAAATTCATGAAACCACTGCCAGCTGAGAAACTGATGTTTGCATACTAATGAGCATGAATGAATTATGAGAGGCAGAGCTAGAAAGACTACTGGTTTTCAGTTACTTGCTAGAAAATAATATTTGGGAGAATAGAGAAATACTCAACTGGTTCCTAGTTAATTCTTCTAATTTTTCCTACTTTGGCTCTAAGGTTCAGGATGAATGTTGAGCTTGGACTTGCCAGTGCAGTGAGGGTAGGCAGCTCCCTCAGCCCTGCCAGGCGCTTGCCGTGGGGGGAGGGGCATGTGGGCACTCAGTGCTCAGGAAAAGAGGGTGTGACTTCAGTACCCCCAGAGCGGCCCGGCCAGTAGTTCAGTTCTGTTCTATGCTTCATTACTGTGGTGAAAAAGCATATCACATTAAATCCACCATCTTAAACATTTTAAGGGTACAGTATAGTAGTGTTAAGTATATTCACATTGTTGTGAACAGATCTCCAGAACTTTCTCATCTTGCAAAACTAAAACTCTGCACTCATGAAACAACTCCCTTTTACCCTTCCCCCACCCCCGGCAGCCACCATTTGACTTTCTGTGTCTAGGAACTTGGCTGCTCTAGATAACTCGTGTCAGTGGGATCACATAGCATTTGCTGTTTTGTGACTGGCTTATTTTGCTCAGCTTAACATCCTCCAGGTTCATCCATATTGTGGCATATTTCAGAATTTCTCTGCATTTTAAGGCTGTATAATATTCCAGTGTATGCATGTTCCACATTTTGTATATCCATTCATCAGCTCTTAGACGTTTGGGTTGCTGCCACCGCAGCTGTTGTGGCTGACGCCGCTATGAACAAGGGTGTGCAAATATCTCTTCATGACCCTGCTTTTTGTTCTTTTGCGTGTAGACCCAGAAGTGGGGTTGCTGGCTCACATGATAGCACTAGCTTTAATGTTTTGAGGACCCTCATGCTATTTTCTATAGCAGTTGTTCCATTTTGTAACCCTACCAACTAGTTTTTTATTTTTAAAAGCTCCAAATTTGATTAGTCGCCTTCTTGTAGGGAATATGTTTGGAGAAGGTGAACCAGGTTTATGTGTGGTCAGGGGTTTGAATAGGTGACTAAACTAGAAAGGGGGCAAGGGAGTCAAGTTTGTTTGTAAGGGATCCTTCCCTAGGAACATACTAGAATATTCAGAATGGGTAAGGAGGGATGGGTGGGCGATGGCAAGGTTAATGAATGGTCACCATGGATTAGAAGTCTGGCTTAGCTTGACAGGTGTTGATGTGGGATGCTAATGTGAGTCGCATGCTAAAAAACAGGATTTCACGGGTGGTTTCTTTATTTGTGTGGCTTTAGGGTAGGAGTAGGTGGCTGAGGTAGGCTGAGGACAAAAGGTCGGGGACATGTGTGAGGCCTGGCATTGGCTGGATGGTCCACGTGGGGTTGAGGGGATGTTTGTAGGATTTATGGAGGAGATGAAGGGAGTAAAGCAGCTGCTGATGTCTTCAGTGAATGAAGGAGACAGGCCAGGGGATGGGGGCAGTGACAGGGAGGTGTAGTGGGTGGTTTAGTCTGTGGGTAACTGGGACTACTGTGGGAGAAAGCCAGAGAAACTGGTTTGGAATTCGCCTGGAGGAAGACAGGCTTTGAGAATGTGCACTAGAGAGGAGACACAGCCTCCACAGCAGGGGTGGGCAAGGCAGCTTCCTCAGGGAGCAACCAGGTTTTGTCAGGCCAAGAGGTGAGGGGAAGAGTCAGAAGAGAGACTGAGGATGAGGAGCCTGGGCATTGGAGGGAAGTGTTTAGGAGGGAAGAGAGCAGGGCGCCACCAAGGGGACGCAGGAGCAGAAGTGTGGTTACAGGGCTTGAGTGGTGGCAGTTGTCCTGCTGACAGCGGGTTGCTGTGAGGACACACAAAAAACAGTGAACTATTTGTGCACTCATGTGGTGAGCTCCATGGTCCATTCAGCAAAGAAAGCATGGCGTAAAATAGTGTTTAGGGTCTTCTCTCATTTGTTTTAGTAAAAGAGGTTTGCTTCCACGCGCATTTGTTTAGATATAAAGAACAATCTCTGCAAGGACACAAAGGAGATGGCAGTAGCATTGCCTCTGGGAGGAGGACTGGGGACAGACAAGGGAGGGACACATTTCTGTGTGTCCTTCAGACCAGGTCTGTCCAATAGAACTGTCTGGGAAATGGGTCTGTGTGAATCTGCACTGCCAGTGTGCTAGCCATTAGCCATGTGTGGCCACTGAGTACTTGCCCTGTGGCTAAAGCGACTAAAGAACTGGATTTTCGACTTAAAATAGTCATGTGTGGCAGTGGTCACCATGTTGAACAATGCCTCTTTAGATAGTTTGATCATTTTTAATATATTTTAAAAAACAGACAAAGTTATTAACAAATCAAAGTCCAGGGGATTTGGAGATGCAAGAAAGATATGGAAGGAGGGAAGGTGTTCCTGGAGGTGGGGGCTATAGGAGAAATTAGTGTAGGAGGAACTTGGCAAGGCTAAATGGCACAGGGAATTTCACGCCGCTCTTAGTCATCCTCAGCCCCGTGTACCATGTAAGGCCACAGGAAGTACAGCCTCCTGCTGCTGTCAGCTGCAGAGTACCATCGGAAGCTTGCCACAGAAGGTACAGATTGATGCTCATCGGGGGCCTCTGACATTTTACGTATGATTGCAGCACAGGTGGGAGGCCCCAGGGAGGCTTCCCATTCCAGCTGTCTCTTTGGGCTCGCAGTCAGCTCCCTGAGACAGGGGGTGGAGGCAGATGGGAGGCTGCTCACCTTTGCAAGCTTCTAATTGTGCAGCCTTAGGGTGAAAACAGCCTGGGAGGTTGTTCTCTTGCTCTAAGTGGACCTCCAGTGGACATGATGCTCAGCAGCATATTTGGGAGCTCTGGAGGGGATATTCTTAGAGAGGCAGAAATCCTTTGTGTGTCTTCTCATGTGGAATAAATGGGCACACTGTTTCTCACCCGGGCAAGGTATTTGCTGTTTTTTTTTTTTCAATTTGCTGAGCCAAATGCTTGGCCTGAAAACCATCAGTTGACAGAATGGCTTGAGAGTCTTTTGATTACTGGTTTCAGCAGCACCCTTGCTGTTGCTGGAAACAGCTCCAGAAATTGAAAAATAAAAGTAACTGATGTAGTTAAGAAATGATAGATTGGCAATTTGCTTTTGGTGTCTGATTTAAACAGACTTGCAAAGACAATAAGTTATTATCAAGAACATATTAAAATACAAGGTCTGTCCAGAAGATATCCAGCCATGAAATATGGAAAATAGAGACATTTATTGAAGATTACAAAATATAAGAAACACTGTAGATAGAACGATGATGCTTCAGTCCCCTTCAAAGTAGGCACCTTGGGACCTCACACAGGTCTCCCAATTGCCATCAGCTGCCCCGTTGTATTTTCCTGAATCTCACAGATGGGCTGAAAGCTCGTCCCTTTCAAAAGTGATTTTAGTTTTTGGAAAAGCCAGAAGTCGCAGGGCACCAAATCTGGGCTGTAGTGGGGCTGAGTCACCTGAGTGATTTGATGTTTCAGCAAAAAACTCTGCCTGAGGCGTGATGCATGAGTAGGTATATTGTCCCGATGAAGCCACCAATCACCAGTTGCCCATTGCTGCAGCCTTCTGAATCATCTGAATAGTTGCTGCAGATGAATGTTCAAGTTTAATGTAGAATTAACATGTGGATTTTAAAATATGCAAATTTTGGTGTGGAATTGTTGTTCTACTTGCTCAGTCATTTTGAATGAGACAGCTACACAGTACACATGAACACTCAATGGAGTCTACTGTCCCCACTGACTAGTACAGTGAAGTCATTACTGTTCACACATGTGCATTCCAGTCCACTCTTTTTGGCTGCCAGGTTACATCGATGTCATGCAAACTGTTCTCATATATTAACAATGGCTGGACTTTTTCCGGACCTTGTAGTACCACGTTTCCTCCCCTTCTCATAATATATTTGACGTGACCCTAAACTGGGGGCTCTGGGTAAATGAATTGTATTTCCTCCACATTTGTTAGAGCTGTTAACTTGACAGAGCTTTTGACTGTATTTTAACTTAAGAGCAGACCCTGAACTAGAAGAATAAATAACTCTGGAGACAGCTTCAGTGACTGATGAGAGCCAGTGTAGAAGGCAAAGCCTTCACAGCACAGGACAAGAGCTCATTTGCCTGTAAGAGGTTGCATTTAGTCTTTCCTGAAGGTGGAATGGAGCTCCTTCCACTGTCATGAAAAAGACATATGGAGCCTGCATGACACTAACATGACATTAATGGTGGTGGTGCTATGGGCAGAACATAGTAGAGCAAGGAGTTTTGGCTTCCTTGGCCCCTGTTATAAACTGAATTGTGTCCCCTCAAAAGATACGATGCAGTTCTACCCCTCAGTGTCACAGAATGTGACTTTATTGGGAAATTGGTTCTTTGCAGATGTAACCAAGTTAAATGAAGTCCTGATCCAGCATGACTGGGGTCCTAACAAGGAGAGAAGAGATGCAGAGACAGGCATGCAAGAAAAATCTATCTTGTTGATGAGGGCAGAGGTCAGAGTGATGTACGTACAAGTCACGGGATGCCAAAGATTGTCGTTGAACACAGCAGCTAGAAGCAAGGGGGGAGTCAGCCCTACAGGTTTCAGAGGGAGCATGAGTCTGACACCTCGATTTTGGACTTTAGTCTCCAGAACTAGGAGGGAATTCATTTCTGTTGTTTTAAGACCCTTAGTTTGTGGTACTTTGTTATGGCAGCCATGGGAAACTAATACTGTTCCTGAGAAGAGTTCTCTTTCGCTTCTACACTCACCTGCTCTGTGACCGTAAGTTATTGATGTTTCCAGGCCCCCATTTGCTCGCATGTGGAAGGGGGAGGGCTGTGGGGACCACCAATTGGCACTGCAGTGAAGATTCAACCTCTGGGTGAATGATGCACCAACGTGTACACTCGGGAAATGTTAGACCACTTATTTTCCATTGGTAGAGTTTTAAACATGTGTTTATTGTTTTTTCTCTTTTTAAGAGCATGGAATAAAAGAGTGTGCGATTAAAAATTGAAAAATATGTCTTTGGGTGAGAAAAAATATGGAAAACTCAGACACACACTTTGGCATATGTGGAAAATTGCTTTTGACCTCAGGACATGGAGTAGTAGTGTAATGAGGTGATTAAAGATTATTTCTTGATCTCCTGATTTGATCACCTGTCCCTGCCACCTCCCACCCCAAGAAATCTGGAACAAGAGGAAGTCATACATGATTACTGTAAAAGGTTGAGGTAATTCGTAGAGGTACAAAGAATACAGTGAAACTCACTTGTTACAGGGCCTCCCAGAGCTAATGTTTTGATGTAGACTGTGTGTTACATATTGTGTGCACATATGTGCAGCGCTACACATCCATCTTTTTTATTGACATAGGTATGTGTGTGTATAACCTTCTGAAAGTCGGGTCTTCTTACCACCATGTTTTGAACACCTTTCCATCTGAGACAGAGGTGTGTTACTGTTGGATGGCTGCGTGGTATTCTACGTATGGATGTAAAGTATTTTGTTTAAGCAATTTTCTACTGAAGACATAGGTGGTTTCCAGTGTCTTCGGGTTAGAAACAACCTGAAATAACTGTCCTTACACATTTGTATTGTAATGCTTGTCCTCTTATTTCTTCAGAATACCTTGTTGGAAGTCTGGGTCAAAGAACTTTGTAACACCACTTTAATGCCCAGTGCCAAACTGGGCTCCGACAAGGTTGCCCTGCTTTACGCTGCGCTGGCAGGGATCAGAGCGTCTGTTCGCTCACTGTGCCAACACGGTGGTACAGTTCTTTTTGGTCTTAGCCACTTGTCCAGGGGCCGAATCGAATTCTCCGTGCTCATATGCATTTCTTCAGTTACCAGTACGTAGTCAAGCATATTCTCATATACTTTTTTGTCTTCTGTATTTCTTTTGAGAATTAGGTTGACAGAATTTCAGATGGAATGAGAAGCCTTTTATTTCCATTTTGGAACATTTCCCAGACTCTGGCTGCTAGAATCGAGGTGCCTGAGGAAGTACAACTTAATAATTGCTCAGGCCCTTCCTGTGTTTTCCCACATTACCTGTACTATTGTTTTTCCAGTGCTCTGTGTTCTCTTTCATGGATCTAGCTATCTATGTTTAATGTATATCTTGGTATATTGGTTTATCATCTACTGCTCTCTGGTAAGAGCAAGAGTGTTTCTTAACTGCCTTATTCTTTTCATTCCCAATTCCTAGATTAAAGCCTGATACTTAGTAGGCAGTCATTAAAGTCTTGCAGAAGGGAAGACTGAGCTATGGAATCCCTTTGTCTTATGGAAGGTTTTGATATATTTATGAAGATGATAATAGTAAATACTTACTGAGCACCTGCTTTGTGCCTGCTGCCATGTTGGTCTCTGTCAGGTTGAAACATTATTTAACACCTGGTAGAGAGGGTCAGTATTGCTCCTGAAGACCCATGGCTAGTGATGGACACAGCCGCGCTTGTTCTGAAATTTGCTCATAACCATTATTCAGTCTTACCTTTCCAAATGGTCATTTGTGTGTCTTGGTTTTACCAAATTTTTGACATCCCCCCTTCCTATTGGAAATACCTTTTCCCAGCAATTATCTCCAAAACAAATGTAGTTGAAGGCAGAGGAAAAGTGGTTGTGGATCAGAGGACTTAAGAGCTATAAAATTATCCAAGTTGAAAGGCTGTCCCAGACTTTGGTTCTAAGTCTGAAAGGTGGGGAAGTGGTTTGCAGTTGGCTAGACATGGATGAACTTCCTGGACAAGGTGGTCTAGGGGCAGGGTTGGCAAATTCCCAGCAGCTGGCGCTCAAGCCTGGGATCCCCTGGCGAATGGTTGCTATGACAAGCCCTCGTCCCTCCCATGTTTCCAAGGCCTTGCCAGTGAGGATCATTCACCTTGGCTGCAGCCTGGTTCTGCGTTCTTTAGAACTTTGGTTCCTGTTTTCAGGCCATGCTTTCAGCTGGGTAGGGCCTTCTCTGTCCTGGACTGAGGGGTTTGCCTTCACAGAATAAAGGACACACCTTTATCCACTGCTGTGGCCTCTCCTCTGGTACCTGCTGCCAGAGGTGGCATTTGCTGCCTGGAGCCTCTGTCCCTGGGAACACCAGGGCCCAGCTCTGTGGATATTTCACCCTTTGGAAACTCGTGCCTGGAAATCACAGTGTTTGTGATCCTTTCCATCTTTCACTCTGGGCTGCGCTTCGAGGTGAATGGGCTTAATTCAGGAATCCTTGATGTGATGAGATTTGAGGTAGTTCAGAACCACATCCTTCTCTCTTTGTGAACACCTTTGTCAGCAGGAGATTTGGGCAGGTTCTTTCCTTCTCCTAAGGGTCCTGCAGTTCCAGGAAAATTTCATGGGCTTGGTTTCTCCCTAGTTGTCTTTGAAATGTTGCAGTCAGAACTTTCATGGCATATAGTTCTTCCTTCAGCGTCCAGATCTTGTCCAGTGTTAGCTTCTGAACATCATAAATTCAACTTGCTTTTGCATAGCACTTGCCATTGACTACTGATCAATACTGCTGCTGATGACTCTCTTCTCTATACATTCTGCATTTTCTGAAAAATACTTCACAAGTTATGTAGGTTATGTTTGTAATCCTAACAAGCATACTTCTTTCCCTTTGGGGAACCATACAAAGCAATGGGAACAAGGAATAAAACTCTTGGCTCCTCTATGTTGAACTGTCTGCTGCAGTTATCCTACTGGGTGCTGTCGTGCTGACAACACTACTGGGTGCTTCTCCATACAATCGCTTCTCACCGCACTGCGGGTAGCCTTCCTTTGGGGGGCCCATGAAATTGCATGGATTGGAATTCTGTTGAGTTTTTACTCCCCATTTCCTGCCTTTTTCTAAATAGTTGCACCCTTTAAGCTTTTAGTGAACATGGGTTTTATAGGCATCTGTCTATATATGATTCAGCTTATTCATATACTCAGTAGAAAGCATCTAAAGGGGTACTTGGGGTTTTTAATAGTTTCTAGCTACTTCATAAACTTGCTATGAGAACCAAATGAGGTGATATCAGTAAGTTCCTTGGCACAGTGTTTGACATATAGTAGGTATCTGATTAATGGGGGCTATTTTTTAATAGTAGGTTTTCCAGGCAAAATAGAACTAAGTATGTTTTTTATAAACAAAAAAAGGGCTTCATTAAAATATAATTCACATAGCATGGAGTTCATGCACTGAATGTGTGCAAGTCAGTGGTGCTTAGTATATCCACAGGGTACTGCACTCATTACCACAATCAATTTTAGAACATTTTTCATTACCGCAGAAAGAAGCTCCGCTCCCCTTAGCTTCCACCACTCCAAACCCTTCTGCCCTAAACCCCCACCCCGAGCCCTGGGCGACCTCTCATCTACTGTCTGTTCATACAGTTTTGCCAATTCTGGTCCTTTCGTGTAAATGCAATCATATACTTTCTGGTCCTTTGTAGCTTAGGAAAATATTATCTTTCTTCACTTAGTCTTTCCCTTAGCGTAATGTTTTCACCGTTCCTCCACACTGTAGCTCTCATCCGTAGTTACTTTCTTTTTATTGCTGTGTAATATTTCATCAGATGGATAGACCCACATTTAACTCATCCATTCATCAGCGGATGGGCATTGAGATCATTTTGCTTTTTTAGTATTTCCTTATGTACTAAGAATAATGCTGTCATGAACATGTCTGTACAAGTATTTGTGTGGAAATATGTTTTAATTTTTCCTGGATTTATATCTAGGAGTGGAGTTGCTAGGTTATGTGGTAACTCTGTGTCTAACATCTGCCTTCCAGTGTGGCTGCACAATTTTACATTCTTGCCAGCAATGTAGGAGGGTTCTGATTTCTCTACATCCTTATCAGAACTTGTTATTGTCTGTGTTTTTGATGTAGCTATTTTAGTGGGTGTGAGTGGATCTCATTGTGACTTCGATTTATACTTTAGGGTTTATATGCTTTCGAGAAATCCCCTTTCTCTTCCCTTATTTGAGTATTAGTCTGGATTCCTACAGACCTTTGCGAAGTTGGTTGTGTTCCCCCTGCTAGTGAAGTAGCTCGTGTCTGGAGAAAATGTCCTTCAAGAGGCCTCTACCCCCTGATGATGGCCTCCTCGCCTCTTAGGGCTTTGCAGAGTCTGGCCTTTGGCCTTTCAGGCTGAGGCATGGTTTTAATGGCACAAAGACAGGGGACTCAGATTAATCAGGCTATCAGAACGACATGTAAAAATGGGGCGCCAGTTTATTAGTGACTGCAGTTCCTCTATCACAAGACCTTGTCTCGTTGCCCATGTGCTTTCCTCCATTTTCTCGCTGTAGGTAGATCTACATAGAATCCCTGGGCACTGCAATAGCAGAGGTTAGGTGAATAGATGCTTCATGACATCAGGCCCTGAGAACCTGATAGATCAGCCCGTGCAGCAGAGATGCTGGGCAGGTCTGGAAGGAGCCACCTCTGAGACCAGGACACTGGCTAAGATTCCTTCCCCTTTGAGGAGGACATTTGGAAGGGGCCCATCATAGTTGCCTTTATAACCACCTTTATAGTGTTTCTCTGGTTGACCAACCCCTTTTCTGTTGTATGAGCTGCTTTTTTAAAAAACTTTGTTTAGAGATTTTTATTTATTTATTTATTTATTTTTTGGGGGGGGGTAGGGAGAGAGAAACATCAATGTGTGGTTGCCTCTTGCATGCCCCCTACTGGGGACCTGGCCCAGAACCCAGGCATATGCTCTGGCTGGGAATTGAACCGGTGGCCCCTTGGTTTGCTAGCTGGCACGTATTGAGCCACAACAGCCAGGGCGGCTTCTTTAGTTAGGTCGATTCTATCACCATCTGCTAGCCAAGCGGGAGGCTTCCTATTCTTTTTTTTTACATTATGGTTTTTTAGTTCTATAGGTTCTGAACTTACAGCTGTGGATTTTATAGTGTGGCAGAAACCATGGCCTGGGGGCTGAGGGATTTTTGTAGAGTTCCTGTTCTGTTCTCTGATAGGTTTTGATCTAAAAGTTTAACTCTGAACAGTCTTAATCACTGACTTTCTTACCATGCTTTGGGCACTGTGCTAAGTACTGTTTATGTTTGCCTCATTTAATCTTCAGAACAGCCCTATAGGCATCACTATTCCAATTTTATTGTTTTTTTAAATTATTTTATTGTTGTTCAATTATAGTTGTCTGCATTTTTGTCCCCCCACTCAAATCCACCTCCCTTCCTTGCTTCCACCCCCCTCCTTGGTTTTGTCTGTGTCCTTTATAGTAGTTCCTGAAAACCCTTTCCCCCACTGTCTCCTTCCCACTCCCCTCTGGTTACTTTCAGATTGTTCTTAATTTCCACGTTTCTGGTTCTATTTTTTGCTTTTTTCTTTTGTCAATTATGTTACAGTTAAAGGTGAGATCATATGGTATTTGTCCCTTACCACCTGGCTTATTTCACTTAGCATAATGCTCTCCAGTTCCTTCTATGCTGTCACAAAGGGAAGGAATTCCTTCTTTCTCTCTGCTGTGTAGTATTCCATTGTGTAAATGTACCATAGTTTTTTGATCCACTCATTTACCAATGGGCGCTTAGGTTGCTGCCAGCACTTGCCTATTGTAAATTGTGCTGCTATGAACATTGAGCTGCATAGGTTCTTTTGGATTGGTGTTTCAGGGTACTATTCCAATTTCATAGGAGAGGAAATGGAGGCTTAGAGAGTGAGCAGCTTGCCCAGAGTTGCAGAGCTGGGATTTATGTGGGTGGCTCGCCCCAGCCCTGCTGGACCCTGAAGCCTGGCATTGCCTTCATGTCCAGGCGGTCCTCTGTAGACATGCTGGGGTGAGGGGAGCCCTGTGGATTCACTGTATGCTGATGACAGTTGTGACAGTGGACTCAGGAGTGAGGGGGAATGTGGAGAAAACAGCTGTGAACAGTTCAAAACCTTAGGCAACCCCCAGAGGGACATCACTCAGCCTCACAGCCAGCTGGAGGGGCGTGGTGGGCGGATCCCCTTTCATTTCCCCTGTTGCTCAGAAAGCAGTAATTTTTCCAACTTGGGAGGCAAAAAATCTGGGGTTTAGGTCTGTTTCTGCTACATATAATGTTACTATCTTTCATTTCATTTCTTCATCTGTTAGGTTCAAATTAAAACTGCTCTTTTACATGTCTTGGAGGCAGTGAAGAAAAGGATTAAAAGAGAACCTGTTTTGAACAGTTGAAAAGTGTGTGTGTATATGCATATATATACACATAATAATTAATATACATGATAAATATAGACAGAAGTAAATGTATAAAATATTCACATGTATAAAAGTCCTATATTATTAAATATAATTAAATTAATAAACTTAAATTCCTAATTTAAAACAATTTTATAGTAAGAACACATAACATGAGACCCACCTCACCGAATTTTTCAGTGCACAATGCACTATCGTTCCTATGGGCACAGTGCACAGCAGATCTGCAGAACTTGTTCATCTTGTGTGACTGAAAATTTATGCCCATTGATGAGCAGCTTCCTATTTGCCCCTCTTCCTTTAACCTGCATTCTTCAATATGAGCCACCGTGGAAAATCTCTGGAGGAGTCAGCGTGTGTGCCTGAGAGTTGCTCCAAGCCTTAAATGACGGGGCCTCCCCTCCCCCTTCCCAGCTCTGTAGCTTTCCCAGCGCAGTGTGAGAGTCGGCAAAGTGGCTGTCGCTCTGTCTGCTATCGCTTGTTGCCGCAAAGAGACCACTCAATGTGGGTGTTAGCACCCACCCAAAATTGTTGGCATTTTCAGTCAAGAAATCTTTTACTGTCTTTGTGCCTGTGCTTTTAATGAGAAAACCTGTGCACAAATATTGTCGATGTTGTGTAAGTCCCCTAAGCAAACCATTCACCGACCTGCCTGCTTTTAAATCAAAGTTCAAATTCTCATCCTCTCCCAAGGTGACTGAGGCAGAGCCATGAAAAAAACAGGTTATCCTAGGTGTGGTTCTTCTAGCATATGACGGTGTGTGTTGGAGCCTGACGTTCAGAACCCTCCCAAAGTAGTAGCAGTGTGAAGGGTCTGCTGACAAGTCCTGTCTGAGAGAACAGGTGGACGTTTAGGAAATGGCATGTTCAGGCCCCTACATTTCAACATGCCCCTCACCCCGCCTTTGAGCAGGCTTCTCTGCTGGCTCCAGTGAAAACCAACTTGGTTGAATGTCTGCTCTTCCTCAGGGTTCCTTGGCTGTTTGGATTGACAGCTGAGAAAAGGGGGTCATGGGGAGAGTTCTTTCCTACCTCTTCCAAACATAGTGGGGGGCATAAATGTAGAGGGACTCCCATGGAATATCAGGGGATCTAGGTGACACTCTTATTTTGAATTCTCTACAATTTTCATCTCTGGATGTTGAGTGGTGATCTAGGTATCTGGTTTCTAGTCAGGTACCTGTTCTGTCAATCTATAGTGTTCATTTGGTTTCATGTGTGAGAAGGTTAAATTTGTTTGGAAAAATTCCAGTTTTACTGATCAGATTTCCATCAAGAAGGGAATTCTCTGACACCTGACTCTGACAGGTATCTGTTGACTCCACAATGAGCTATCGGGTGCCTGCTCTGTGCCATGCACTCTTGCAGGCAGTGGGCAGCAAGAGGACTCCCATTCTCAAGGTCCTCAAAGGGGGTCGACAATAATGTAATGGCTGGGAGAAGTGAGAGCTGGGAAGGAGATAGGCCAGGGCAGTGCAACAGTGTGAGAGGGCTCCTCCGGAGCTGGGGGTCGGGGTCCCAGCACTGGTCCTTGGGGTGAGATGAAGGCGCCTGGAGAAACAACAATCCTGGACTGGGGATTGGTGCAAACAAAAGCCCGAACCAGCGTGATGTGTTTGAGGGTCAGAAAAAGAGGTGCCTGTGGCTGGACCCAGTTAGTGAGGGGCAAAGGGGAGATGAGGCTGGGAGGTGGCCAGGGCCTTGGGACTTTTGGCACGAGTTTTGGTGATAAGAGCAGTGGGAAGCCATAGGCAAGTTATTAAGCTGGGGTAAGTGATCTGATCATGTAATTAATGTCAGCAAGCTCAGGTGGTTCATTGTGAGGGAATTCTGCTATTCTTGCAACTGTATGAGGCCCTGTGTTGTTTCTTTAAAAATAAAAATATTTTTATTCATTTTACCGATTATAATTGTAGTACATATTTGTAGAGCAAATGCAGTTAGATGACTAGAAGTCTTAAAGTGAAAGTTGTTTCTGTCATTTGTACTTGCTCTCCTCCTTTCCTCTCTGCACCTTGCCCCCCACCCCGGTAAAAGATAATCATAATGAATGGTTTGGTGCATGTGCTTCCAGAATATTTCCTGTGTAAATAAAATATAATACACACCCATATGCCTTATACACACGGATGTACATACATGACAAGGTGTAAATGAAAATGAGGATCTTTCTGTACATATTGTTCTGGGTCCTGCTTCTTTCTCCTAACATCAAACCAGGGGCATTTTAAAATCTCCTGTCTGTATATCAAACTCACTCATTTTAAGGGCTTGATGGATGGATGACAATTTGTTCTGCTGTTGGCTGGATGATAATTTACAGTCTCCTGTCAGGAAATCTGAGTTGTTCCAGCTTTCGCTGTTTGAAGCAGCCATGCCAGGCATCGCTTGCGTGGGAATCTGCGTGCACCTCTTTGTGTATTTCTCTGGGCCCTGTGTTTGAGATATTGGATACTTTTTTCTTTAATTAGAGATAACAGTGGTTGTAAAAATCCATTCATGCATCCCAGCTCAATTTGTGTTCTGAATAAGGGTGAAACCTGGTTTGTGGGCGAGAATGTGCCTTACGCAGGAGACCTGCCAGTCCCGAAGCACGGTGGGGCTCTTGTGTGCCAGTTGTCTGTGATCTGGGTCGTTCACGAGGTGGCCGTCGTGATTGGAGATGCTGCCAGCCACAAATGCAGGCGAGAATGAGGAGCATATGCAGGGAGTGGTGAGCCCACCTAGTTTGTATGCACGTCCAGCCGGCAGTATTCCCCTGGCACCCTTCACTGTGTGGGCACAGCTGCAGGTCTGGGTGAGATTGCTTCCCTGAATATCATGAGTAACTAAAACCAGGGACAGGCTTACAAACAATAGACTACACAGAGCTGGGCCTGCCCTTTGCGTAATTAACTGCGATTTTGCATTTCTAGAAATCTGATTACCGGAGGCAGTGGCAAGCACGCTGAAGATCAAATACACATTTCGTCCTTATTATCGAATCTATATTTTGCAAGAATCACACCCTATTAGAAGCACAGGAGCTTAGGGAGGAGAATTTGGCTGATGAGAGGTCTTGGAAGAATGAAGCGACACTCTGCGTGCATCTGTATATCCAATCCCTGTGGCTGTCCAGGAAGGTTGGCTTGACTGGGAAGAGAATTGCTCAGTACTTACTGCGTGTCGTTTGGGCATGAGGCCTGGGCGCACCCCTCCTCACCATGGTTGGCGACTGTCCACAGCTTCTTTCTGCCCATTCACCCCCAGGGAAGTGGACGCCTGCAAGAGAAACTCTATGAGGACAGGTTTAGGATATTAGCCAAATTATATACTCCCGTGGCCTTTTAAAAGAGGGGTTTTAAATGGCAAAGCTGAACAAATGTAAACCCCCCTTACTCCCTTCTCTGCATGAAAACCAGACTGCCGTGTAAGCGGATAAATGTTACTGGAGCTCCAGCCAGAAGGACTCAAGGTACAGTTGAAGAAATGTAGAAATGGATGTAAATCAGTATCTCTTTGGATCCTAAACTGTCTAGCATTTGATCAGCCCATTTCAGAGGAAGGGGGATGTGTGTTTGTGAGTACTGGAAATTTTATTGTGGGAGAAAATATATTTGCACATTAGCTATTCTCCAGAAATAATTACTTTGATTATTCTCCTTCCAACTTCAGAGGGAAGCCAAGGTTACCAGATTTAGAGCCAAAGAAAGCATATGTTAGTGAGTTAAGGATAAAGTGTTAAACTAGTAATTCACGTTTTTTCTTACAGAATAAAAATGATTTAGGTAGCTTTATTGAGGAAGACTTTTAAAAAAGTTCGTTGGGGCCCGTTTCATATTGGGCAGTCAATCTTTTCTCCTTACCTGTCTCTGAGAGAGCGCCGGATGGGCACTACAGTGCTGGTGGGCTGTTGAGGGGTGGGGGGTGCTTGCGGGATGAACGTGCTGGGGGAGGAGTGGGTGCTGAGCCTCCTCCAGCGCCCTGTGTGTCTTTTAGTTTTATCAGACCAGCCTTACTTTTGGTTTGGGATCCAGTGGGGGTAGGGGGCTTCCTAATCAGGATGCTTGTAATTTTCCTGTGAAGGCCTGGAGTGGCCTTGGGGCCCCAGTGCTGTTCCTGCCCCAGCGTAGCCATCTTCTCTGTTGCATTTCTGTTTGTAGCCCTGACGGATGACCCTTCAGCCCTGGTTGGATATTTGTAACTTGCCTTTTATGGTTTTTGAAAACCATAAAATTTTACATTTGTAAGAAAAAAGGTTTTGGACTTTGTATAACTGAAAAAATTTCAAAGTATACAAATAAAAATCACCCTTTATCCCACCACCCAGAGAAAATGGCTGACTTTCTTTTATATCTTGTGTGTAGATGCACAGGTTTATGGGCATTTTCACAAATTGAGTTAATGCAGTGTTTTGTTGTACATCCTTCCTTCTCCCCCACTTAACTCCCCGCAGTAAGCATTTCTCCATCATTAAAATCTGTTGGTTTTTCAAATTTGTTTTTCAATTAATTGATTTTACTTAATTGCTTGACTTTTTAAAAATTGCATTGCCGAGCTGTTTTCACTGCTGTGTGTGAAATAGCATTAGCTCTGATTTTAGAAGGAGCCGACCTAGATAGAGACTATTGATTATGTAGAGGCCCACACCAGGCAGATGAATTGTCTGGAGTAGTTGTAGAGTGGATTTTAATTCATCTCCTCCCTGAGAGACTTTGATGCAGGTAACCGTTTTAGTTAAAATATTTTGCAAATTTGGGATGGTTTTATAAAGTTGTGTTGTCGTGCTAAATGTGTTCTGAAGTGCCCCTTCCCTTTCTTTTACCTGCTGGCTTCAGAAAAGATAGTGTTCAGTGCAGAGTGGATATTACCGTGGTTTCTGACCTATCATAGGCTGAGCAAATCTTGTTTTGAAATCATGCCCAGAACTGTGGTTGGCGCCAGAAGCCATCACCCCTGGGGCAACATGGCCCAAACCATCTCTCCAGCTAATTCTGTTTCCCCTACAGGAGCCCCTTCCCAGGACAAATTTGTTGTGTGTCTAAAATGCCTGTAACATTTCTGCCTTCTGGTTCTTATTTCATTCTCCTTCCCGTTGCCTCTTCCACTTATCTTAATAACCTCCCTCCCCTGAAACACACTCCATTTGGGGAAGGTTTTCTGGGCACCATGTACCCTCCACCGCTGGTCTGGGGGACTGATTGGGGGAGATGCCCTGTGAGGTCTGGCCAGGTGCCAGGCATAGGTTCTTGCAGCAGTTACAAGTGGTGTCCATTGTGCTCTTAGGTGTGTGGGGCAGAGTGGGAGGCATTTCCAGTTTCAACGAGTCCTTCCTCAAATACAGACTTGGAAGTCAAAGTTCCTTTGAGTAGTTTCAAACTGCATGTATTTGTACCTTTAACCCAAAGGTCAGTCTCAAAAGCAGACCAGAGCATCCATTCCACTAGGCACACTTTCATGAAACACTTACAGAATCAGAACAAAGGAGACCAGGGCCCGCATGTGCTGCTTAGCAACTGATTTTGTAATATGTGGAGGAACCTGATGATACAGTTCCAAATGATTAGAAGATGCTAGATGGCATATCATTTAATGCAGTGTTGCTGAGACTGGGCCCGTGAGTCCCCTTAGGACTTGTTAAAGCACCTACTGCTGGGCCCATCCCAGAGTCTCTGATGGGGCTGTAAGAATGGAAAGGGTCTGAGAATTTGCATTTGTAACAAATTCCCAGGTGATGCTGATGCTGCCAGTCTGGGAGCCACACTTTGGATAGTGTTGATTTAATGTTTTGGAAGACAGTGTTCTTATACTTGGCTGCACTTTAGATCACTGAATGCTCAGGCCACTCTCTAGAATAACTCCCCTCGGCTGTCTGCACAGGTCCCAAGCGTCAAGCCACCCAGGGGATTCCGGTGAGCAGTCACTTGGAGAGCCGGCGGTGAGCCAGTGTTCTAAGCAAGTGCAGCTCAACTTTTAATCCACGTACAAATCATTCTGGGAGGTGAGGTGTTTAGCAGCATCCCTGGCCTCTACCCAGCAGATGCTATGAACAGCCACCCACTCGGTTGTGACAGCCAAAAATGTCTCCAGACGGTGCCAAGTATCTCCCAGGGTGATGGTGGGGGTAAAAATTTTCCTCCTGGTCAAAACCACTGGAAGAACATGACTTCCTGAGGCTGGACTTAAGGACCCCAGTGCCGTTGTCACATGTTTCTGTTTAACGGAAGCTTTATCCCCTCGAACAGGAGCAGAACCATTTGTCTACACCGCTCCTGCGCCTGGAAGGGGCCACACAAAGACAGGAGTCATTCCTACCAGGGTGAATTAAATATCAGCTCCTTTGCCTAAGGCAGGGGAGGTGGCAGGGTGGAGAAGAAGCAGTGGGTGCCTGAGAGTTTGGGGGTTTAGGGTGGGGCAAAGAAGGGCCCCAATAATTTTCTCTATAATGGATTTTGAAAGACATCAGTGATAGCTTTATTTTTAAGTACAATTTTGCTCGTCCTATTTTCAATCATCTTTGAGTTAAAAAAAAAAATTGAACACCTCAGCTCCTTTCTGTTGAATGAAGTTTTCGGCATATGACCTTTTAACAAGCCCATGAATAATTCTCTTAGTTGACTGGCCAGTGATGTTTCTATTCTAGGTGTCCTAGCAGCTCAGTGATGGTGCACACACTCCAGCCCCACCTACACCCACAGACAAGCTGTTAAATCAGTGAGGGGTGCAAATTGCATGTCCCTTTCATGGTTTTCAATCGGAAGCCTTTCGGACACAAAGCATGTTAATGGTTAATAAAATTACTGGGTACACACACGTTAGTCTTCATCCACAGACCCTAATTCGCTAATTTGGGTGAACCACCTCCGACATTAACAGTGCAGATTGGGTGTCCGGCTGTAATGACCCAGGGCCTCATTACACAAGCCCTGTTCGGGGCCCTGTCATCCGTTCCCATCTGTCAGGAAGCCAGTGGCCTGGTAATTAGGAAGGGGGCGGGCCCGGCAAGGGCTGCTCAGAGCCTCACGGCAGTTTTCTCTCAACATCTGTGGAATTCGATCTTTCTTTTCCCTTTGCTTTAAAAAAAAGCAGGCACAGGTTTCTTTAATCCAAAATCATTGGACAAACAAATTAGAGCAAACCGGGGTAAGTCTCAGATAAGCCAGTAGAATAATTATGGTGGGAATAATAGATGATTCTTCTCTTTATTACGCCCATAATTATTTGCCCCATGTGGGCTGGCAGCCTGTTCTTACAAGGTTGATTCTGTTGTTGGCAAAATAAAGACCACAGTTGGTAAAGTCTCTGATATAAGGCTTCCAACACAGGCACAAGTGAGTTATTTGCAAACATGCCCACGTAATTTCTGGTCGTGGGACTTTGGGGGCCAAATTACCCAACCCATGCATCTGTGAAGCCCTGGTGCGCTGACAAGTGAGACACTGTTCATTTGTAAGCCTAACCTGCTTAGATGAATTTCATTTCCACCTTTAGGAACTGTTTTCCCCAAATACAGGAGTGCACATTCGAGTGCTTTTCTTCTTAGCAATCCATTGAGCCGACATTTCATTTTGCTTTGTTTAGGGGAACGTTTGTGTTTCATGTAGCAGAGCCCATCTCTGCCCGTGGAGGAGACAGACCTGGCTCTCAGCCTCAGTAGTGCACCACCAGGACAGACAAAGGCCCTCAAAGTGCAGTGTCTGCGACCCAGACTGTAGGGTGCTGTGGAATTGTCGGTGGGGGCTATAAAGCAGGATGACAGCCAATGGGCGGGGCTGGAGGGACTGAGGGAAAAGGAAAAAGGACTCATGGACATGGACAGCAGTGTGGTGATTGTTGGGAGGAGGGGCCATAAGGGGACTAAATGGTAATGGAAAAAATACACTAAAGATAAAAAATTTTGAAAAAAGACCCTAAAGCCTGTGCCCACCCCTGCCCCTAGAAATTTCCTACAGGTCTGGGTGGGGCCATGGAATGTATGGTAGAGGAGATGCCTCAGACCGCGCTTTGGACAGGCAAGGACAGCGTGAGATGAGAAGCAGGTTGATGCGTGGCTGCAGCACGGGCTCCTGGTGACACGGACGCGCTGGGACCACAGCCCAGCTGGACAACCTTAAACACACTTGTTAAGCCCTTTGTGCCTTAGTTTCTTCAGCTGCTCAAGGCAGTGGAAAATATCTGTCCTGTGGGACAGTCGTGAGGGGACAGGGTGGGCGGTGTGTGGGTGTTCGCAGGCAGAGCCCGTACTCGCCGGTCTGAGGGAGCAGCTCTGCCGTCTGATGTGCCTGCCGGGTTGTGGTTATCGGTGTGCTCTTCTTAAGGGAGGTTTTTGTTCACCCTTTGGGCGCAGGGGTTGTGGTGGCCTTTCTGTGAGTTTGTCGCTGCTCTTTCAAAGCTGTTTCCCATCTATCAGTCCAATGTGTGTTACCCCTTTGGTCCTCTTGGCTCTGTGGGTTGGCTCCCACTCAATGAACATGGGAACCTGATGTCTGTCCTGTCAGCACCACCAAGAAAAAGTCACATGCCAAAAAGGGACTCGGAGCAGGTTTCTCAGCCTTGGCATGGCTGACATTTTGGACCAGGTAATTCTCTGTGGTGGAGGCCCGTCCTGTGCATTGTAGGATGTTTGTCAGCATCCCTGGTTTCTACCCACTCGATGCCAGTGGCACTTTCCGAAGTTGTGACCATAGAAAATATCTCCAGACAATGCTATTGTCTCCTTGTCCACCTGGGGGAGGGCAGAGTCACTCCAAGTGAGAAGCATGGACTTACAGTCACACTTCTTTAGAACAGAAGTTCCTAAGCCTCTTGCCTCATCAGACACCTGGAGTGCTTTGTGAAAATAAAAAGAAAAGAAAAAGAACAAGCATCACTTGCTGATACCCTACTGCAGACTGTAGGGGCAGGGACGTCAAGGGGTAGCCCAGTTCTCTGAGTTCTTTAAGCCTCACAGAGGGTTCTGGTGAGCAGCCAGTTTGGACACCAAGAGATTTAACATGAGGTCCCTTTGCCAGTGGCCCTGGGGGTACTTTCCTGGACAATCTCATTCTGAAGAAGAGTTTTCTACCTCCCCTTACTGCGCAACTGGAGTAGTAACAGGAAATTGAGGCTGGAGATGAGAAAGCATTTTGGACTTCCCGGGGCAAGCTATCGGCCCCTCTCACAGGATGATGGGGGTGTGGTCCAAGACAGTGAGAGAACTTGCTGTGTTTGGATCAGCTACATTTTGTGCATCCTATGTTTCGTTCACTTTAAGAAAAAAAAACAGCAACAAACTTTGTGCCAGCTACCATGCTAATAAGCTCTGTTTGTGAATTTACCTCACAGCAGATGTACCATACATGGAAGATGACTCTGTGTCAGAGAGAGGTTAAATAGCTCTCCTGAGGTCATGCACTGGTGCCATGGTGTAGCCAGACGCTGGTTCTGGAGCCTGCACTTTGCACACTCCGCTCTACTGCCTCTGTTCATAGCGAGAATGAGGACTCAGGCAGAGCTTTCACTGTGGGTGCCGATAATCAGGGCATTATGATAGACTTCACAGAAACTGGGTATGACCGTTGCTTATCAGAGGTATCCATGGCCTTAATTAACAAACTGACGTTTTATTCATTGGTTGGATTCTCTACTTGGGGGAATGTGTGGATAGATCAAATACAAAATGACAGGTTGTCTTATTAAAATGGTCCTCCACACTGACCAGCGTGGCTCAGTTGGTTGGGTGTCATCTGGCAAAACAAAAGGCCACTGGTTTGATTTCCCGTCAGGGTACATGCCTGGGTTTGGGTTTCAGTCGAGAGGCAACCGATCAATGTTTTTCTCTCACATCGATACTTCTCTCCCTGTCTTTCTCCTTCCCTTCCCCTCTCTCTAAAAATAAATAAATAAAGTCTTGAAACACAAAAATGAAATGCTCCCCCCTTGCTTCTCTAAGGTGGTGGTACATGCAGTTAGATAAATGATAACAGGGCTTTTTTTCTCAATCACCCCCTCACCTTTATGCTGGCGTGGAAGTTTGGTTTGCAGGTGACTTTGCTGAGGGAAGAATTGGTAATGTGGACTGTCTTTGTCTCTACGTTGTGCCCCAAACATGTGAGACACACAGTTGGCCACACCTGCCTCACCCTGCGGACACACCTGTGTTTTAAAGACCACTCTCGTGGGTCCCCTTTTTGCCGCCCTGATTGGACTTTTCCAGGTGACTGAGCACTGAGGTCCATTCCGGACAGCGCCAGCCACCAGAAGGACTGTGGGCCAATCTTTCTGTGTTCATCTGGCTTCAGGAAGCTCATGTCTCTTCCTGCTCCAACCTCATTGCCGCCTCCTAGTCCACACTGAGATACAACTTCCTTCTCCATGTGGATTTGGGAAAGGCACACATCTTGGTACCCACTCACCCAGGCCTCCCTTATGGACTGTACCTGACTTTAAAGGCTTCCCCTCAAAAGAGGAGAAAAACAAAGAATTTCAGAGACAAAATACGTGATCGTTTGAACAAGGGAAGTCTCACTTTCTCACTTTTTTGTCTCTCCAACCAGATTTATATAGCTTGGTCTACTCATAGCCTTGTTCTTAGATCTGTGAGTTTCTCAAAGAGTACTGTGGAATTGTCTCCTACAACAGTCATGCCAATTTGGTTGGACATTTGGGTTTCGGGGAATGGCCGAGTTCTGGGGTCTCTGCACAGATTTAATCTGCAAAACGAGGGAAGTGTTGAAGCTCCTGTCTTGGATCTCCACTTGGTTTGCTCACATGGATGCTTGCACTCATACTCTGGGTTTATCTCCGAGTATTTTGTTTCTCTTTGTTTTGACAAGGCACTGTGACTGTTCCTCTTCTAAGTTCTTTCTGGAAGTCCCCTTGCCCATGATTGGACAGGGATCCTGGGAGTAATCCCAGGAAGCAGGAGTGAGGGAGAGGAGAGAGTTTGACATGAAGGGAGTGAAAAAGCCCAGGAGGCATTATATTGCGGTTACTTCTGTGGTGGGGTCAATCCTGCCCCTGCCCCTGCCGCTGTGAGGGTCGCTGTGCCACCCCGGCAGGCACTAGGCTGGGAGCTATCTGCTGCAAGGCAGCAACTGCGATCTGAGCTGCCCTCGGGGATGCGGTGTGGCTCCGAACGTATCTGCCGTGCCTCCTTGAGCCCTGCAGCCTTTTCAGGGGACTCCCAGTGGTTAAAAAGTATACCACCTGTGTTGATTCTGAGATGTCCTTGTGTTCCGGCAAGTTACACTTAGGTTTCTTGATTTCTCCTCCCCTAACATGGGCTGGGTGATAATGAATGTGTCAGTGCTGGTATTTCTCTCTTGTGATGGTGTGACTGACAGTGTTGGCTTCCACTGCTGGCTTAGGGGTCAAATCAACTGTGGGTCTGTACTTTGTAGGGAAGTCTTAGCATGTTTGAATCTACTGAGAAATAGCACTGTAAAGTTCTAGAATGTTTAGGAACTAGTCCTTCCAGTGAAGGCTTTTAGAATTAACTATTCATGAACATCTCCCAGTGATACAGTGCGCTGCAGTGTGTTAATACTCTGCAAATAATTTAAAACCATTGTTCTGTTTAGAAAGCTAGCTGCCCAAATTGGTGGATGAAGAGCACTTTTCTTTTAAAATGCTCTCTTTCTGTATTCTTTATTTTTTATTTCTTGCTCTGAGAAATGTCACTCTTTAAAATAGTAGACTGTGTAGGTCACAGAGAAGTTGAAGAAACAAGTAAAATCCAGGAAAAAACCTGGTGAATCTTTCTTGCTATCTGACAGCTTCATAGTAATATATAAGAAGAAGCCCATTATTTCAGTGAGAAACTCCTATTTTATTCCTAACTTGCAGTAGGTCAACAGTACCTACCATTCAGTTCTTACATTTTGGTTTTATGAATAAATCTGTGCCTCAAACTTGTTGGTTTGAAATAAAAATCTTTAATGAGTGAGAATTCTTTCCCATTGCTGCATTTAGACTAGAATTTGAGAGTATCAGGACCTTGGTGATTGATTCAAATTTGCTAATTTTCAGCAGCTGAAAATGAGGCCTAGCAAAGTCTTGCTAGTTCCCTGTTCATCCCAAGTTAATGACAAGGATAGTCCCAGAATCCAGGACTCCTGGGTCCCACCCAACTGTAGCAACTCTACTCCCAACTCCAGCAATACTGCTGTTTACATTAGAGTATTTTGTACACAGAAATGTATGCAAAATTTGTGTGTTAAAATTCACAGACACCCAAATAAAGAAAAGTCTAGCTTGTCCCTGTTTCAAGGGTCAGATTTGGAGTTGAGCCCCAATTCAGCTACTCACTGGCTTTGTGACCCTGGGCAGATCATGGCCTCCTCTCTTCCCTTGATCACTCTCTTTCCCAGAATCCCCATCTCTCAGCCCTCTGACTTTCAGGCGGCAGGCAGCACTGATGAGAAGTCCATGAAAGTTCTCCGTAAGGCACAAATCCTCACCCATGTGCCAAGAGCTGTATGCCCCAGGGAATCCATGCCTCTAGGACTCCGCTTCAGGTAGGGTACGGCTAAATGGTGGGTTTCACCGGAAGTCCCAATTATGGAAGAAATGCAGCGAGCTTAAATTAGAGATGTTATCTTCAGTATTTTACATACACTCGATATCCTATTAGTGACATGTGGTGTTTTATCCATCATATTTACGTTCATGTTAATTTTGAAAGGGCAGTGGTAATTTTATTTTTCCCATTTTACTTACAAGTCAACTGGGTCTTGGCAAAGAAGACGTGGACAGCTGAATGTGGTGGCAGCTTCTCCGTTGCTCCCGCACACCAAAGAGCACGCTGTGCACACAGCGCCCCCTCCTGTTAGGGCAGATGGTGCATGCTCACCTAAAACTAATTTGTGCCATCAAGTGTGAGACTTGACAGGGATGAGCATTTGACATTTTATGAGGTACAATAAAAGGAGATACCAAAAGTGATGTAGTTGGAGGAGGCATTTTTAGAAGTTTTCCTTGCATTATAAAAGTATTACAGAAAAGAAGATGGAAATTTCATCTTCTCACCATTGTTAACCTTGTGTATTTCCTGCCACAAATGTTTCCGTGGCTTTGGATTTGTTTGTACATATTTTAAATCTGTATATGTACAATTTCATATCCTGCTTTTCCACGAACTATTTTATCTGTCTGGCACTTTTATGTTATTGACAAAACCAATTTTAAACAGCACCCAATAGTGCACTAAATTGACATATCACAGTGATAAACTTAAACACTCCTTTCATGGCATATTTAACTTCCCCACTTCTAAGTATAATTAATGCTGTTGTGAATGTTCTTCTGTAGAAAGCTTTTTCTTTGGGGATAGATTCCCAGAAGTGGATCAAAGAGAAGGAAAAATTTAAACCAATTACTTTAAATACTATAATTCAAGTAGGTTAGGAACGCTGGAGGGTAGGTTACCAAGGAAATGATAGAGTATTTCTGTAGGAATGAAAAGGAAGAATCAGTTACCCAAGTCCCACCAATAAGTATGTGTCCTGAAGGAGCAGGGCTCTTAGTTTCCTGCAGAGACAGGCAGTTGACTTGGTGCCTGATGCCTCCAACATGGGTGGCAGTTCCCGAGATCACGGGAGGCATCTACTATTTTTTTTTTATTCAGTAAGAGCATTCATTCAAAGAAAGGTTTTCTCTGTATATCTATGACATTGAGATTGCCTGATTTTTCTGACCAGATTAAAGCTGTTTGATTCCTCTTTTCCATAATAAAGCTGCCATCAGACATGTGTTCTGCAATGGTCCTCAAGCAGGCAATGCCCTGCTCTTATTCCAGCTGCTGCTTTTTTGTGACAGCATTTTGTTGCCACTGCCATAAGGTATTTCTCTTTCAAAAACCTTGTATCTGTCAGCTTTGCTGCAGTAACAAACATCCCCGAAATCTCAGTGACCTACACTACAAACATTAATTTCTCGGCCACTCTCCACTTAAGCTGAGGTTTGGCGGTGGCCCTGTGCCATGTGAATTCTTATTCTATGTCTTGGGCTAATGGAATAACTCATCTCCAAGGATCATGGTTCCTGTGGCACAGCATGGAAATGAGGCCAAGCCAACCAAACAGAGCTTCTGCTCGGGTACCTGTGGTGTCATCTCCACTCACATTCTATTGGCAGATGCAAGTCACACCACCAAGCCCGATGGTGGGCAGAATGTACTCTTCCTCTAGTACCTAGCAAAGATGGGAATGTGAAGTTGAGATCGAATTGCTGTGAGTGGCGATGCAGTCTATAACAGGCCTACTGGAGACTGACCTCCTTGTTTTCTTGTCTATTGCAGCGTGGAACCTGGCTCAGTGCATGAACTACATTGATCCTAGTGTAAGAGAGTTTTCAGAAACAGAGGGTTTGTTGACCTAGTTGGTGGCTGGAGGGGCTGAGTTTCTTCATCACTATGGCAGGTTGTATTTTCTGAAAATGACCACAGCAGTAACTTTCTGGGTGCTCTTTTCCAGCGTCACCCTGTTGCTTCTCTATCAGGAGATAGCATTGCTTTCCGCTCTCCTGTTACCTTAGTCCTGTTAATCACTTAGAACCAACAGAATGCTCTGGCCGGTGCTGCATGACTTCCAAGGCCTGGCTGCTTGTCCCTGATCTTCCTGGAGTGCTTGCTCTGGGGGAAGTCAGCCATCATGTTGGAAGCCCAGATACCCCAAGGGACACTGGCTAACCACTCTGGTCCACAGTTGCAGCTCAGCACAGCCTTCCAGCCATCACTACTGCGGAATGACTTATCTCTCTGGTTTCAGTCCTAATGATTGATCTTGGATTCAAACTCCAGGGAAAGAAGCTCTGGTCAGCCCAAGCTTAGGTTGCGTTCCTTGGTTCAAGGCAAGGTGCAGTAACGGTCTACCTTCTTGAAGAGAGTTGGGCCTGAAGGGAGAATTGAGGCTAATCACCAGTGGGATGATGGGGGAGTGGATGGAGGTCAGGACCAGCAGATGTTCACAACAGATATTGCCTGCATCAGCTATTGGAAATACAAATCTGTTTATCATACTGCATTGTTTTCAAAGCTGTGGGGGCTCTGCATGGTGCTCATGAGAGAGTTTTACAACATAGCACACGAGGCTCTTTGGGGTTAGAGCCTCGCCCACCTTTCTGCCCAGCTTCCCCATCCGGATCCATCATGGAAACGGAACCTTCACTGCATCCTTTCTAAGGAAGGCACTTGTGATTTCTTAAAAAGATCTTGTCCATTTTCAAGGCTTTAAACACAATCTGTGTGCCAGTGACTCTCAGTTTATGTCCCCTCTTGAACTTTGCTTTGAAGCTAAACTCCTGTGACTAATTGCCTCCTGCAACACCTTGAGTTTGATGTCTAACAGACAGCAGTGCACACTTGGTGTGTCTAAAACTGAACTCCTGATGTGCATGCCACCCCCACCCCAAGCCCTGCTTCTCTCCTTCTGTAGTTTTCCCATCTTTCCATCCTTCACCTTTCTCAGGTCAAAAATCATGAGTCATTATTCACTCTTGTTTGTTTCATATTACACATGAGAAAAGGTGTGTTTTTGCACTTTCAGAATATGTCCCTGAGCACATGGACACTTGAATCAGAATGCATCCAAAGACCCACCCTTCAGTGCTGCCACCCTGATCCAGGACACCCTCGTTGGTGGCTTTTGCACCCGTGTACCGCAGCAGCGTCTGACTGTCCTCCCTGCTCCTGCCTTTGCTGAGCAACAGCCACCTGGTGAGGACATGTGACATCGTGTCATTTCCAAGTCAGATCCCCCAGTGGCTTCCCATCCCTGGGGATGCCTGGCTCCTTTCCGTGGCTGTAAGACTTGGTGCGATCCTCACCTCTGACTTCGCCTCCACCATGTTCCTTCTTCCTCAGTCCTCCTTGGCCCCTGGCTGTCTTGATGTTCTTGGATCAAGTCAAGCAAACATCTGCCTTGTTCCTCCCTCTTCCTGGGAGGTTCTCACCCCTTAAATCTGTGTGACTTGTTCCCTAGAGCGGAGGCTGGCACAGAGGAGGTTTGCTGGGAAAAGGGGCTGAAGGAATGCATTCTGAGAGGCCTGTGGACACAATTTGCCTTTCCCTGGAACACGCTTGTGCTCCTCCTTACCAAGCTTACTTGTTCCGGTTCTTTCAAATTCAACTCAAATCTCAACATCTCTAGAAGGTTCCAGTATGATTTAGATGCCTCCTTTCTGGACTCTTTGAAGGGAAGGGCTGTGTCTTACTTGTCATTGTATCTATTGCCTAGCAGGTTTATCGGCATCTGGTAGACCTTCAGTAAATCTCCCTCAGTGTTCTCATTGATGTAGTGTTTGTTTTAACAGGTGGTACATTCACACTGTTTTAAAAATGCAAAAAGCACGCTAAGACACAGAAGGAAAAGCAAGTCTGTGTTCCCATGTGTTTTCCACAGAGGCTGTGACCAGTCTTTTTGGTGTCTGCCTGAATATGCCCTGTGCATAGGCAGATGGTTGTACCTCCAGTAAACATTTAAGAAAACATTGAAATTGATGCACAGATAATTCACCTGACATTGAAAATACTTGGACTAACCAGTTTGTTAAAGTAGTAAGATTTCTGGGTCTTCTTACTCTCCTGAGAAACAGATGTTTACTCTGAAGCTGTTTCTAAAATCTTTCTAAGACCCACTAGTCCATTTCTTACCTCACTAGGTCCAAGGTGGTACATAAAAGCAAATCTGCCCTGGATCTCACAGGAACTGGTGGAAAGCATGCCCCCCTCCCCACCTCCCCTTCTCTGACCCTCTTACAGCACCCTCTCTGGGATCATTGCCGTTACCTTCCTTATGGTCTGTTCTCAGCAGAACAGTCAGAGTGGTCCTGTTTGAATGAGTCATTTCTCTGCTCAGTCCTTTGGTTTCCCAACCTATTGGAGCAAAATCCCAGGTACTTAGCATGACCTGAAGGCCCTGCATGGCTGCTATGACCCAGCCAGGCTGGTCTTATCACTGCTCTCAGAACCTGCTGGTTCCCTTCTACAGGAAGCCTTTGTCCTCCTCGACCTCGACCTGTTCTCCAGGTGGCCGTACAGCTTACCCTCCCATCTCTTAGATCTTTGGACAAATGTCCCCTCCTTAGAAGTGTGACTACTGTATCCAAAACAACACTCTCATTATTCCCCTCCTTTATTCTGCTTTATGTTTCTATGCATAATGTGATTGTTTGTTCACATGCTTATTGTCTGTCTCTCCTCGTGTGAGCTCCACGTGAGCAGGCCATTGTTCATGTTCTTGTTGACGTCTGAGTCCTTGCCCCACAGCACAGTTGGCATCGGCCGTGGGTATTTTCTGACAACCTGAAAGAGCTTGGGCTGTGAGTCTCAGCATGCACTACCCTGGCAGGGTCTCTGGAAGTAGAGGTCCTGGGCAGGACCTGGTAGCCTCGAGAGGGAGTGTCCCTGTGTGTTTCTCTTCTCCCACCTCTACACCCTAGAAACAACACTGCGAAACTTGGGGTCCCCAGGAAAATGGCGCTGGGAGCGCAGGCTACGGACAGGCTTCTCCAGCTAGGTGCGGTGTGTCTGGCTGTGTCCGGATGTTCCTTCTCCAGTTTAGCACGTCCCAAAGTAGACTCACGATCAGGTTCCCACTCCAGCCTCACATCAGCTTCTCTGGGATGCACCATCATTGCTTCCCTTTTGCTCTCTCTCCAAGCTGAGAATAGCCAGCTTGCATCCTTCTCTGCTGTTCATAGCCAGTCGGTTACCCAGTCCCATCAATGCTGCCTTCCCAGGGCCCCTCCCTATTCCTCTCAGCTGTCACGGCTTCTGTGTAAGGAGTCATCACTGTGTTTTCTTGGCTACTAACATGTCTCCCAGCTGGTTCCCCCACCTCTGGTTTCTTTCCCTTCAGCCTTGCCAAACCCCAACCCCAGTCAGAGGCTCTAGACAGAGTCCCGATCACCTCATGGGCTTTCCTTGCTTAAAGTCCTTTGTGACCTCCTGCCACCACTGCAGACTTCCTTAGCCTCAGGCATGGGTTCCACCTCGATGTGTGTCGCCTATGACTTTTGCCCTGTGTGCCACCTGTGCTGTTACTATTTATTTCAGTATGATCATACTTAATTTTTCCTCTAGGCAGTAATATTCTTGCAAACGTGGGTGACACTCAGGTTTCTCTAATATGCACTAAAATACGTGGCTATTAAATACAACATGCTGGTCCTTGCACTGTCTAAGATACATTGTGCATAATGTGGGTGTTGCACCCACCGACCTGAGGGGCTTCCAGGACACAAAGGGCCCTTCTCCATGAGGCCCTTGCATTGCTGGTCCCCTTAAGCCAAATACCCCAAGAATAGCATCTCCACTTTGAAATTCCACTGAAGCAGGACCCCGCGGTGCTGTGTCTGCACTTCTGCCCACAATGTCTGCTCTGTCTGGAGTGCCTATCACAGCCTTCTAGCTTCTTAGCTTGATGACTCCTGTCCGTTCTTCTAGTCCCAGCTTTGGCGTCCCACTGCAGAGCCCTCCTTCCTTCCAACCTTTTTCCTGTCCCTGTTTTCACGTCCATAAGGAAGGACTGTCCTGTAATGCTTTTCAGGTTTCCCGTCCCACACTTGTGCTCCGGGAGCCTGGGGATGGAGTTTGTTTGCCTTAGCCCCCGGGCTTGGATGTAGACTTTAAAATGTGGATGACTGAACTAACTAACAAGCCAAATAGAGGCAGACTCATAGATGTAGAGCAGGCTGATGGCTCTGGGGGTGGGGTGGGTTGGGGGGTTGGGGGGCAGAGGGATGGACCAAAAAAGGAAAAAAGAGAAAGAACTCATGGACATGAACAATGGGATGATTGCTGGGGGGGGAGGGTGTGGTGGAGGTGGAAGAAAGTATACAGGGATAAATGGTGATGGAAAAATTAAGTAAAAATATAAATTAAAAAAAGTGAAAGACCGAAGTTCAAATCCCTTCCTAAAATATAGTTACCCCAGCTGTGACTGGGATTACTTGACATTAGCTGAGTACAAGAGTGAGACTTGGAGTATAAACCTTGGGAGCTTGGCGTTTGCTGGAGGGGGAGAAATGATGCATTGATTGACCAAAGGTACAAAGGCGCGCTGCTTCCCAGAGCAGAGCCTGCTGGCTCACGTCGTTTACCTGGTTGGGATGCGTAGCTTCAGGGCTTCTCTCTCTCTCTCCTACTCTCTCCCTTCTCTCTCGAAGTTCTGTTGTACTGTACTGCTCTAGAATCCAATTCTTTAAGAAATCCCTGTGTTGACTTTTGTCCCTCAAGTTGAAGCCAGGAAAACAGCCCTATCTGAATGAAATTTCACTTGGGTGGGTTTAGTCACCTTGCATATTGTTATAGGTACAAGCAAAGGGCCATTTGTTGAGTAAGGAGAGGACTTTCATGGTTACATGGTGAGGAGATGGATAGTCTCCCCACGGGGAGTGTATGGCCCAAGAGCTGTGGCCTGAGGGCTGTCCCTGGTCCAAGCCACCCCCTACCCCCTCCCAATCTGTTTCCAATGCGTCAGGTAGATGGGGTTGGAGATGGAGAAGAGAGATGGGGGCATGGGAGGAGAGGGGAGAAAGGGCCTGGAGCCTCCGACAGTTGAGAAAAGGAGGTAAGATGAGTAAGAATAGGAAGAGGAGGGCGGGAGCCCCTGCACCAGGAGTGGAGGTGTGTGTTGGTAGTAATGGGGTGAGGATGGCCGAGAGCCTTGGGAAAAATGGGGACTTTTTGGCATAGTCATTACAGAGAAGGAGAAGCAGCTCATAAGCCTTCTTTGCTCAGTGTCTCCTTCCCTTTATCCTGTCCTCAAACCGATTTTGTTTGCCGCTTTATTTAAAATGGCAGACTGCACAGAGTGAGACAGGACTTAGCTAGAATAAACCGGCATTAGAAATTGTGCATTTTAAAGTACTGTGTATACTCGCCATTTGACTATCTTTTATTTTTCATTATTTTACACCTGACAGTGCCCCAGATTATAAGTGCTTTGGAGACTAGAGTGAAAGATGATAAATAAAACGTCTCTACTCTAAGCTGTAGACTAATTTGGTTCATTGCCAGGGCTACTGTGTTGTAGATCCTGTGTAAATTAGGGGTGATTAGAAGAAACTTCTCTTTGGAAAAGAAGTTAGAATTGGTCTGAAAAGACTCAGGCTGTATTAATGTGAACCTGTGACAGGCCTTTAAACCCCCAGTTGACAAGGGACCAAACTTTCAACCTTACATCATTTTGGATGTGAGAGAATCTGTCAATAGGTTTTGCTCTTACAAGTTCAGAGGCAAAAATTAATGCTTACTCGCAAGCTTATTTATAGATTTAAAACGCTGTACCCAACCAGCAATCTGCAGTCTCTAGAGGAAGGAAAAAAAAGGTGCCCGTGCTTCAGCCGTTTCTTTGCAAGTCGTCTTTCGGCCGTCAGTGTGTCTGTGGCAAGACTAATGCAGACGCAAACTAGAGTGTGTGTCGAAATCACCTGACGGGCTTATTGAAACAGTAAATCACAGGTCGCCGGGTCCCTCCCACCATCTCTGATTCATAGATCTGGGGTGGACTTCAGAGTCTGCTGTTCTGACAAGTTCTGACAGGTGCTGCTGCTGCTGATCCGTGGTCCACTCTTTGACAGTCACCGGTCCTGCGGGAATTTAAATTCAGCTACAGCCTGGGTTGATTGGAGGAATATTTGGAAGGGGGTGGTAGTTTAATGACCTCTTTTGGACTCAGTGTTTTCCTGTTCTGGACTTGGGCAGGAGGGAGAAGGAGTCTCTGTTCATCCCAGTGATGGGGCTCCTAAATAGCTGCCTCTTTGCCGGCCAGGCCAGCCTTGCCACGTGGAGGCTGAGGCCTGCTGATGGAGCGTCACCCTCCCTGGTCCCCCAGCCTCCAAACCAGGAAGCAGCATGAACTTGCAGATTCAGAAGCAGCTGCGTTTTCTCCTGACTCAAATCTCTGCCGCATCCTGGAGGTGATCCCTGTCCCAGGACAGTGGTGGTGTGAGGATGTGCTGTGGATGCCCAGACACTTCTAGGAGCCGGCTGATTGACAGGCAGTGGCCCCTGGGAGGGAGTCAGGAGAACTCGCTTCTATATTTGTGGGACCTCATACTCCTTGGGTGACCTTACACAAACTGGCTAATTTTTGAGTCCTCGACTTTGGCTACTTGTGTTGATAAAACATACCTCTTCCCCTCCCAACCGATGAAATGGCAGGAAAACAAAAACCCAGGCCTGGGGAGTGGCCTCTGGGGCATCTGTGAGTTGACCTGTGAACTTGGAGTGCCCGAGGAGAAAGCTGCTGTGTAAACACAATATATTATTAATAAAATGTCAAAAAATAGCATCACACCCTTTGCTAATAATAGCTGCTTTAGGCTGTGGAAGCTGATCTGACACGCAAGCTCCCAGCAGTGGGGAAGGCAGGGAGACTGTGATTTTTTAATTTGAAACACATTTAAAAGAAGATGAAAATAGGTTTTTAAAACATTATTAAGCATATTCAAAAATATATTCATGAAGAAGATATGATGAGGTTTTGTATAATTCAACTTTAATAAACCAAATCATCATTTTCTTTAGATTTTCATTACCCTTCAGAATTGCTTCACAATGTAGATTATTCCATAGGCATTTTGGTGGATGTATTAGGAGTGTTTTTCCTTCTCTTATCAACATCGGTAAGTGGTTCATGCCCCTTAGATTCAGTGGGGGGAGACATGCGAATCAGCTAGTCATTACTTAATTACTTAATAGTTACATCCTCTTTACAGATGGATGACGAACACCTGCTACTAGCTGCCATAGACACTGAGACCTAAAAATAAGATTCTTGCCCTTGAAGGCTTTGGAGTGTAGTTCTGAAGCAAGGTATTACGTAAGGAGATCATTGTATTCTTATTACACATCTCCTTCAGCCAAGTAAACCACACCTGAAGCCACTCTGTGCCTTGCGGAGGCCTGCCAGCAGAGACCCGGGAGAGATGCCTGTGGCATCCCTGTTCCCCCAGAGGAGTGCGGGCCTGGAAGCTTCTCAGCGATGTTGCAACAAACTGTCTGTAGAAGGTCTGGCACCCAAGTGGTGGCTGCCCTACCCACATCTCTGGGGAAACAGGTGCTCCCTACACAGATACGCTACAACTCTCTTAGGGACCGTAAGACCCCATCCCTTCCTTACCAGCTGGGATGACCACTCCCTCCCTGCCTCTGTCCAGGGAGTTGTGGTTTTTTTAACCCAGAATGGAAGCTCCCTAAGGATAGGGCCTCTTCTGGCTCTGGGCAGGCACCCTCAGCTCTAGGGCACAGGGGACTTGCCTGGGGAATGTTTAAACAAATAGCTGCCTGGATTCACCCACAGAGATTCTGATAACATTGAACTAGGACAGTCTCTGGGCAACAGTTCAAACAAATCCCTTGGAGAGCACAGGGTGCCATCAGGGTTGAGAAGCACTGAGTTGGTGGTTGATTTACCTGAAAGGGTGAATCCTCGAGTCTCTGCTAATCACTCAGGGGTTTTTTGAATGGAGAAAGATATCACATCACAAATCTCATCTTGGAAGCTTACCCTGACTTTAGGCTCTTTTCGTCCTCCAATGGGAAGTCTCACAGTCCCATTTGCTTGCAGGTAGAAATGGTCACTTCAGGTGTCAGGCACAGCTGGTGCATCGCCACCTACCCCAGAGCAGAGCTGGAACTCGGGCCAGTTGCTTTGGAAATGTCGATCCACAGATCTCTGGGATCCCTGGTCTTGCCCCAATATCTTGTCACCGAAGGGCTTCAGGTGGGCAAACCTGGTTCCTCTGTGACTCCCCTCTTGGCTGTGGCCCCTTCACCCTGATCGCCCTGCCAGGACCATGCCAGCCAGCTCGCAGCCCACAGCCTCTCGTTAGCACCCTTCCCTCCTGCTGCCGTGTTGGTGTGTTTTCTTGCCGGGGTTATTTTCTCTCCCCCTCGAGTGTGAGTTTTCCCGCTGGGCTCATTCCAAGGATATGTGGAACCCACAGCAGATACCCATTTGATTTGTAGGGTTGGGACTTCACTTGGTCAAGTCTGTACCAAACCCTCAGCCCATTCATTAACTCTTTTCTATCCCTAGGTTCTTTGGTGGTTCCCCCCAGCCAGAGTGATGCCTCCTTCCTGTCTGTGTTGTTGGACGAATAAAACCTACAACGACAGTATGGGTTAGGAGCCTACTGAGTAGACTCCAGCAGCCGTGTTAGGGGAACGTGTTTATCCACACATTTGTTAGGGTTCCAAGTAGGTGCCATTTCAGTGTTAGCTGGGAAACTTTGGGCTGTTCTGTTGGTCCAGAGAAGGGAATCCCAGGTAGCAAAGAAAGGTGATTTTATTTGACAGTGGAGGAAGAGGGCTGAGGAGGCTGCCGAGTGCTTAGGATGGGACAGGAATCAAGAGCTAATTGCGGTTGTTCTCGCATCTTTCCCTTTTCTCTGTCTTTTCATCGTCATTTGGTATTTTGACCCTTGTACTTTTATCTCCTCATATTTGCATTTATATTCCATCTTCTCCTGTGAGTTTTTGTGTCTGGGGTGCCAGAGACAGCTCTGTGTCTGAGCCCCACAGGCTTCCTTGGTGCCCCCACACCTCAGCCTTGGCCTCATCCCCACCTTGCTCCCGCCTTCTCCTGTGCTGGGCGTCTTAGTTGATCTCTTCCTAACGTCTCTCCCCTCATTTCTTTCTCAAGAATTGCTCCATCTTGCCCTGGCCAGGTTGTTCAGTTGGTTGGAGCCTTGTCCTGTACATCAAAAGGTTTTCAGTTCGATCCCCGGTCAGGGCACATACCTAGGTTGAAGGTTTGATCCCTGGTTGGGGCGTGTATGGTACCCATCCAATTGATGTTTCTCTCTCCCTCTGTCTCCCTTCTTTTTTCTCTAAAATCCTTAAGAAACATATCCTTGGGTGAGGATTTAGATAAAAAAAATAGAACTGCCCATTTTGTCAAGAAGACTCTGCCTTTTGTTATTAACCGATCATTCCTCCTTTTTATCTGTGGGAAAATCCAAAGGTGTCTTATCACCAGACAGAGACATCCAGGGTGGACTTCTGTTTTTCTTTGTGTAAGCCAGCGCTCATGGGTTACTTTTTTATGCTCTGTGTCTTATCTGACTTCAGGTAGAAAATGTCCCCATTTGGCAGGTGTGAAAATAGAGGTTAAAAGGAGTCAGGTACTGGATCAAGATCAAACAACATGTTAAATGATAGAGCTTGGGATGTCTCATACTAGAGCCTCCACTCTTTGCTCTTGAACTCTGCACCCTCCAGCTGGAGGAGGAGTGAACTGTGTGGCCAGGCTGGGGTGTGGGGTGGGGGAGTGGGATTTCATTGCCTTGGAGAGTCTTCCACGCCAGCATTCATGGGAAGCCATGAGATGATTGATGCAGGATGGTGAGCCTCTTTCCCACGGTGATAAAATTCTGAATCATTCTCTTAGAAAGGGTTCACTGCCAATTCTGAGACTGTGAGTGGTCACATTGGGAATGTGGCAAATTATGATTGTGTCTCAGCACCTTGGATTGCATCGTTGTCACTGTCATTATGTAAATCAGCAGAGTGGAGTTCTCTTAGTTAAGTTTTGTAATGTTTTGTTTATTTATTTTTGCAGAGCCTGTGTCATCTTGGGAGTGATATTTCTTCTGTCATCCATCTGTATAGTGGTCAAAGCCATCCATGACCTCTCAACTAAGCTGCTCCCAGAAGTGGTAAGGTCCTTCTTCTTTCTGAACAGTCCATCCCTCCCATGTTACCCCTTTTCACAGATTTAGTGGCGGAAGTTGGGCAGGTGGAGAGAGAATACACACCATTTTAGGAGTCCTGAAGAGCTCACTGCAGAGTGTGAATGACTTGGGAGAGAGAAGCACTAGGCAAGATGAAAAGACTTCAGATAGTTGCTCCTGTATGGGGTTCTGTGTCCCCCCCACCTTACCTTTTTGACTTTTTAAAAACAAGATGTCTTTTACGTAAAGAGAAATGGGTAAAGAGAAATGGCTGTGTAACCCAGTCTGTGCTGTTGAATCTGTTGTTCTGTGTGTCAGCAGCTTAACGACGGTTGGCGATGAGAACCATTCCCTTCCTTTGCACCTCAAACACAGATCTGTTCAGGTTTTTGTCACAGCTGACGTTCGAATGCAGACATTGGAAGACACAATTTCATACTGAAGTGTGTCTTTGACTGCTTTGTTCTCTGGGTGAGAATCATTACCTGCCCTCTGATTCTATTCCCCACGCCACTTTATGAATGCTGAGAAAAGAAATGTTTTTAGTCTCCTATCAGGCTATCTTCATTTAAGACAGTGGGTTTACTTACTGGGAGATGAAGATGCTGCCATCACCATGATTCTCTATATGCAGGGTGGGGAAAAAGTATGTTTACAGTTGTTTGTATAGAAAATAATACAATAATTAATAAATAATAATACAAGAATAAACTCTGTGTTTCATGCACTCACAATTGTAAACTTACTTTT
Source organism: Sturnira hondurensis (assembly GCF_014824575.4). Taxonomy (NCBI): domain Eukaryota; kingdom Metazoa; phylum Chordata; class Mammalia; order Chiroptera; family Phyllostomidae; genus Sturnira; species Sturnira hondurensis. Next base: position 1,562,595 of record NW_028072887.1, on the reverse strand, counting down.
GCACCACCCAGTACCAGTCACATAGTGATTTAAATGCAAAAATGACATCCTCTTAGGATATGACTGGATTTGAGCTCAGCTATGTGCACCATCTTAATATAAGGCCTAAATTGCTAGACTTTTAATTTTACTTATAGGAAAGTATATGTTAATTCCTTTTGGGGTAATATGTAACGTGCATGAGTGCACACGTGTTTATGGGGAAAGTGAAAGTGAAGTGGGACGTGGTACTGTGTTCATAGAGTTATTAAAGCAGCCGCTTTGCCCTGGCTGGTGTAGATCAGTGGATTGAGCGCAGGCCTGTGAACCACACGATTGTGGTTCGATTCCCAGTCAGGGCACATGCCTGGGTTGCAGGCCAGTTCCCAGCAACTGGGGACTCACAAGAGGCAACCATACATCGATATTTCTCTCCTTCTTTCCTTCCCTTCCCTTCTAAAGATAAATAAATAAAATCTTTAAAAAAAAAGCAGCTGCTTTAAGTGGCTCCTCCCCTACACTGAGATTAGAGCCATTCCTTCGGTAAGTCATCGGGATCGTAACTATTATTTATCACCACAGATGGAAAAGCTTGCTCTCTGATGTCTCAGTGACAGGAAGAAAAGGTAGATACCAGGGTAGGAATGCACCTATCTGTGGTTTTTAGTCTCGTTGAGCAGAACTGGTCCAAGCAAATATTACTATTTATTATAGTCTGTGCTCACCGTCTCACTATTGTGTGGTGTTACCCTGATCTTCCTGGTTGCCTAAGATCTGGACTCCTCCATCCTTTTCCTCCATCAGACTTGCTATTCTGTCACAATCTGAAACTTACGAGATGTGTAGTCAGGAAAGTATTAAATGTGATTAATTAAGGTGTCGGTCAGATGGCATGCTTGCTTTTTACAGGGTACAGAAATCCGACTCCACTCTAAGTATTGTTTATTGGTGGGAATTTTCAGCGTAAGGCTAGTTGACACACCCGCTTATTCAGGCCTTACAAATTAATTTCCAGCAGGACTGACTTGACGTGGAGCGTTTAGCTGTGCTCACGCGCCCTTGCGGAGGCCTCCTTGTTTTCCCCCGGAGAGCTGAACAGTTCTTCACTGGGAACAGTCTCACATCCCGTGGTGCACAGACACCTGCGAAACAAAGCTGACCGACTGGAATCCCACTCTGAGGTGTGAATGTCTAATGCCCTGCCCCAGATGGGGGCCAGAGAGGGTTAAGAACTTTATGATTTTGCCTGAGACTGGACCTGTCCTTGGAGAACTCTCACCCACTGCGTCTTTATCAGTCTTTGCGTGAGATTTAAAGATCATACCCATTCGTGGTGATCCCTTCAGACCTCTGAAGGTCTTTTGTGTGTTTTTTAAGCCTTCAGTGTTATGGAGAGGTAACAGAGGTGCCTTCAAGCTGGGTGAGCTCCCTTATCCAGAGGGGAGGCCTTCTAATCAGCTGAGTGGCACATGGGACCAGGTAAATGCTGCTAGGCTGGAGCCAATGATAGTTTATATTGGGTCTTTGATTCCCTATATCTGCTCTAGAAATCTGAGGAAGCCGGTAAGTAGGCTGTAGCCAGACCACTGACCCATCCCCCAACCCCTGCTGAAATTTAGAATGAGTGTTTGTCCACAGTGCCTCATCTAAATTAGGGGTTACAGTCTCAGATGCCCGCCAAAGCCAGTCCAAAACCAGGAGAAATTGCCTAGGTCTGTGGCAACTAGAAAGTGTCTGTGCGGATGAGGGGTCTGCCCCCTAGTGGAGTTGCCCTGTAGGAATGTGAACCTGGGGGCTGTCAGAGCTCATGAGTTTTTAAGAGAAAGTCAAAACCTGCCTTCAGTGTGAAACAAATTGACAGCTCTGGTCGGGAGTGGGTGGCCAACTTCACACAGGCCCCATGAAGCACGCCTTCTGGCTGCTGTGGCCTGTGGTGGTTGAAGCCAGAGAGAATGGTGTTTAGGGCCTAGATACAGTGCATGTAGGTCAGAGTTTCAGCTTCACCCCTGCCCTTAACTACAGAATTGCCTTGTCACATGTGATTTATGTCAAGTTGTTACTGCAGGTCTGTCGGAAGCGGCGTTTTCCCTACCCTGGTTCTGTTCCCCCAGCAGCTTTCTTTTTAATGTCAGCAGGATAATTCTCAGAGAGAGTAATTGCAAGAATGGGTAAGTTTTGATTAAGAAAGCCATCCAGTTAGGAATTTTCTAATCATGAAGGTGGTTGGTTCTGAGCCGGCCTTGGTGGTGTCCCCTGCCCCTTGGTGGCCTTGTACTAGAACCGTCTGGCCAGCTCAGCTCTTGGGGAGCCCTAGGAACCTGGGGAATCTGCTGCAAGGGCTTCGTCACAGCAGTGTAAGTGGTCCCTTGCAACCTGTACACGGTCGCATTGGATCGTTAATGAAATGAATCCCAAAGGCACGTTCCTGGCAGCGCTATATGAACCTGTGGCTCTGAAGTCAGGCAGAGAGGGCAGTGCCGCCAGTGTGGTGTTAGTGCTTGCCTGATGTTTGTGGGCAGTTTTGGAAAGAGCACCACCCTCTTCCTGGTTTTCTTCCCATCACGCCATTTTGGTAAGTAGGGACAAGGGGGATGCTTCACCTTTTGGGGGAGACATGGGGCTTTGAGAGGCGAAGTGATCTTCCTGAGGCCATCAGCTGGCTGGTGGCAGAGCCTGGATTTGAACTCTTTTCTTCTAGTCAGGGTCTGTCTGGGGTCCTGGTACTGTGGGCTTACGTGATCCTGGGCCTCCTGGTTTCTCTTCTTTTCTGATTCTTATGTTGGTTTGTTTTGTTTTTTACATTTCTTTGGTTTTTCTATCTTCTCATACTTAGCAGTGGGTGCTGCCAAGGGCCATCCTATAGGGAGGGTGTCCAGACCCCTAGGTGGTCCCATCTGTGGCCTTTCAGGCTACTTCTGCTGCCTCAACCCTTTTCCACGCAGCCCTCTGCCCTCTGGGCTGCTGGCCAGTGTGTATGCTTCCATTGCTTTGTCTCTTGAACCACCCACAGGCAGGAGAAGTGAGCGCAATGGAAAATGCTGTGGGACAAGCATGATGTAAAGGAATCGTGGGCTACATGGAATCGAATGGAAGGGAGGGCTTCAGGGGAGCTGCTCAGCAGGTGGACGTGATGAGGATGTGATGAGGACGTGGTGGGCTGCCCTGTGTGAGACAGGACTCCCTCTCTGCCTCTCTTGCCCCCGTGACTACCACAGGCCAATCACCTCGTCTTCCTGACCCTGGGCCTCCTGATAATGTAAAATGGAGGCTGTACTTAGGTCAGAGGTTTATGATAAGGGTCAAATTAGTAATTTAATTAAAATAATTGTCATTAGTGATAACTATGCTCTTAACATTCTATTTTTTTATATTTCTGAATTGCTAATCAAAGTTACTCCAGTTTGTGGTCTGAGGTAATTTCAGCTTGAGTCCCTTTTGAAGTAGGAGGTATTTAACAGAAGGAAATGCGGGAGAAGGTGGCCTTCCCAGCAAACCTTTGGGGCCAGGTGAGCAGTTTCACAGAGGTGCTCCCCACCCAGTTGGCTTGTCATCCTCAGGTCCTCTGAACAAGTGCCTGCCTCATTGTGGGAGTGAGTTTCTAAATGCTGCCTCAGTGCCCGGTGAGAACCCTGAGGCAGTGTAGCCTTGAGGGTTAGGATTGGGAGCTGAAGTCAGGCGGAAGGATCTCAACTCTGGTACCTCCTAACTGGAGACAGCTGGGGCAGGTTGTTTCACCTTTTTCTGCCCCGCTTTCTTTGTAAAATGGAAATAATTATGGCACCTTCTTTGTTGGGTTGTTAAACAAACAAAATAAAAAGGTATATATGTGCTTAACACATAACTACTGAATAAACATTGGCTGGTGTTATTGGGCTAGAGAACCTTCTGAGGAAGTTGGCGGGCCTTTTGATGCCTTTAGTTCTGGAGGCTGAGACTCTGTTGCACTGCCTGGGAAATGTCTTCAGGGACATCATTCTCAGTGAAGATTGGGTAATGCTGTGGGCTTCTGTTCGGGCAATAACCTATAAATCCTGGATCCACCATCAGCAACAGTGAGAGTCATCTTCCAGTGTGGCATGCTGTCAAGCATAATTCTAAATTTAATTTGGGAGCTCTGTTGCTTTAAAAATAATCACACACAGTCAAAGCCCTCCACAACCCCTGCTGCCATCTCCCCAGCACTGTGCAAAGAAAGGCAGAAATCATGGTCAGACTATCAGTGGGGCCCACCCTTGTTACTTCAGATAGAATAATTCTGTTACTTAAGCAAGATGGACCTCTTTATTCATCCATCCTAGAGCCAAGGACCTACCCACTTCTAAAGAGAAGAGAACTGAGCACTGATGAAAGAAGATTATTATTGGTTTGAGTGAGTTCAAGGAGAATAGAGTCCAGAAATAGGTCTAGGCATATCTGGCTCAGTGGTTTACAACAAAGGTGCCAAGGTAGTAGTTCAATGGAGGAAAAAAAAGTCTCCATAACAAATGGTGCTGGAGCAGCTGGATAACCATATGGAAAAAATGGACATCCAACCTTCTCTCCAAATCAACTCAAAAGGGACCATAAGACTCAGTCTCTAAAACCTAAAACTCTAAATTTCTAGAAGAAAAAAAGAAAACCTTTGCAACGTTGGGATAGGCAAAGATTTCTTAAATACAGTACCAAATACCTGAACCATAAAATAAAAAAATCAAAATTGGACTTCATCAAAATAAAAAATCTTTTCCCAGATACCATTAAGAAAATGGCAAGACAGCATAGACAGCACACATGTATCAATAACTTGTATCCAGGGCATGTAAAGAACAGCTTAATAAGAAGACAAACAATCCAATAAAAAGATTGGCAAAAGATTTATACAGACAATTCACAAAACAAGATAAATGAGTGCCCAATAAGCTCCCGAGAAAATGCTCAACATTATTAGTATCAGGGCATTATAAATGAAACAACCATAAAATACCACTACATACCCATTAGATGTGGGGGTGATTTTCCTCTCAAGTCCCCCTGTGTGCCACGGATGAGAGTAATCATGACAGACATGATGTGATCTGCTTGGGGAGGAGAGGTGGCCATTTTCCCAGAGGAAAAAGGCTGTGAACAGTAGCCAGTTTCTCGGGGGGAAAAGGCGTCGAGCTCCCTCCTACAGAGGCTTTTGTTGGGTTGTAATACACAGGAATACAGGGTGGCAAGGATCAAACAGTAGATAACATTTCAAAGAAATCTGAGGGCTTAGTCTGAGTCAGTGTCTGTCAGGAACAGAATTTTAGGGTTTCCTGCTTGAACCCTTAACATAGGAATGAAAGCATTCTTAGCAGAGCGGGTTTCACAGGTTTATCAGGAAGTCTTTGTGATGCCAGATTGTTCCCCAGGACATGCTCTAGCAAGGCAAGGAGCTGCACCCCTCCCCATCAGGTATTCAGGCTTAAGGGGATTAGAGCCAGGAAGCGCTTCTCCCAGAGGACTTGGGGACTGGGGCTATGTCAAAGCTGGGGTGGGGGGGGTGAGAGTCCATTGCTCCCTCTTTGTTGCAGCCCCCCCACTGAGTCCTTCCATGATGGCCTCCCAAGTGATCGAGTCTGGCTTAGGTTGCCCCCTGCTGTGAGGGGTCTTATCCGTCACTGACTTCCAACCAAGCTTTGGGGGCAGGGAGAGGAAACTGAGGCAGCGTTTGCTACCAGAGACAAGCTTTGTCTCCTGTGGCTTGCATCCTAATGGTCCTCCCTCGTCTTTAGCCATAAGGGGTAGAGATACAATTCCTAGAATTAGGCAGAGTGATCTACAACATTAGAATGCCTGAAATTAAGAAAAACAAATGTGGGGAGCATCTCTGGCTCATATGTGGATGATGAGAGCATGAAATGGTTCATCCACATTGGAAAACAGTTCAGAGGTTCATCAAAAAGTTAAACATTCATTTACCATATGATCTAGCCATTCCACCCTCAGGGATTTACCCAAGAGAAGTGATAATCTGTGTCTGAACAAAGACTCCCACACAAATGTTTATTACATTTTTATTTCTATTGTAAAAAACTGGGAACACCCCAAATATATAACAAGTGAGTGGATAAACAAATTGTGATATACCCACGTAATGGAGTGCACTCGCATTAAAAAGGTACTGGTGACCTGTACAACAACATGAACCTCAACATAATTAAGGTGGGTACCAGAAGCAAGGCAAAAAAGAATACATACAGCATTCCATTTACATTAAATTTTAGCTGCAAACTAATCTATAGTAACAGAAGGCTAGTGGTTGCCTGAGGATGGTGGGCTGGGGTAGGAATTATTCATCACAAGCAAACGTTTGGGGGTGATAGCTATATTCTCTTGTTTTTGGTGATGGTTTCTCGGATATAAAAAATATGTCAACATTGATCAAGCTGTATACTTTAAATATATGCAGTTCAAGTTCACTGATAGGCCATGCTTGGCCACACATGACCTCATATTGCTAGGCCAAGTAGGAATCTTGCTCAACTCTGTGCAAAATAAATATTTTAAGTTGCAATGAAGTTAGGTTTTATCTTCCCATACATTCAGTAGCTGGGATGTTGACAGCACCACTAGAAAGTAACACTATAAATAGGCAGTAATATGAAGACAAAGTGAATGATAAGAGGGGAAAGTGTAAATAGTTGGCTGAATATAACAGCTGTCATCAAAGGTACCTAGTAAGAGGCGCCTTTGCTGGAGTATGACTGATCTCATGTCGTTGCTGGGAACACCGGGGGGTACCTGCTGGTGGCTCAGGTTCTTGAGAGGATTAATCATTTTAAACCTGAAAGCACAGGAAGGTGCTTTCCGTCTTTGTGGTCTCCTGCTTACAGCGTGATCTGTGTGTCAGCTCAGGTGTTACCTAGGAAATGGCCGACTGGTTCTCTTTTCCTACCTGTGTTAACCTGGGTTTTGAGTCAGAATGTGATATGTCTGTGAGCTGTCTGCCATGCTGCTTTATTCTTCCTATTGTGCCTCTGTATTTTCTACCTCAAAAGGTACTTTTCAGCCTGAGTCTCATTATACTTTCACAATAAATATTCCTGAAGTACATAGGGGCGTTGGACTCGCTGCCATTTTGTAATAAAGAAACAAATCCTCAGGGAAAGAAATAAAATGACTTCCTCCAGACACGCACACACACACAGAGGCACAGGACCATGTGTTCTGACAGGGCTCTTTCTGTCCTGTGAATTGCCTCCTGAAGCATCACGGGGTGTGAGGCCTGAAAGCCAGCTCTCAAGAAAAGCCGATCTAACTGGCTTTCATATTTTATTGAAAAAAATATGGCTGAGAAGACTCTAACAGAAGATTCTGAATACGCTTCAAGTCGAGGATTTTGCACACTAGTAAATGGACTGACTCCCTCCCCCATTCCCCCAATGGCCTTGGAGCTTCCAACATGACGAGTAGCATGAAAACCTGCCTCAGGGGGACTGCTGGGTTATGGTAACAAAAGTGGGGAGGCGAAGGGAAGTGAGGGAAGAGAGAGGGGAGGGGAATGTGTTTACTTCTCTCCATGTCTGCCAACGCCCCCCCAGTCTAATTTGGGGAAATCTCTGTATTTAGGGATACTGGTGTTTACCAGAGATGGGTGTTGCTAAATCAAGGTTGAGGACTTTGCTATTCAGATGCATCTGCGCTTGACCTTGGGAAGCGTATTTAATCTCTTGGCACTTGTCTTTGCATCTGGAATGTGAGACTTCAGCACTTCTAATGGGGCATCTCCTTTTCTCTGAGGTTTTAAGAGCACCGCCTTATCTTTTGGAAAAAGAAAAAAAATTAAAGGTGTTTAACATTTTTAAGTAAGTATTTTCTCACTCACTTCCTTAAGTATACCAAGGACAATACACTTTTCATAACATTTCTCTGGTTTTCTGTTAATTCTTTAGCTAACAAAGGGAATCAGACCCAAAGCCTTTGTTTCCCAAGCTTTGACTGACACACAGCCCTGCGGATGTGGCGCTCACAGCACCCGGGTGCTGGGAGCAGGGACAGAGCTCCTCGTCCCCCTGCCACGCTGGGCACGGGTGTGGGCCGGCCGCATTACTTGGGACCCTGGACTTGCTCCTTTATTTTTTGTATAGTGACTTTTCCAAGGGGAGGGCGTATGCAGAGATGGCTACCAGAGGAACAGCTGAGTTAAGGCTCTCCCTGTTGACGGCTATGGGCCTCTACATGGGCCCCCTTCTGCTAGGGAGAAGCAGAATTGGTGCCAGTTCTTGTTACCACGAGGTTCTGCCTGCCGTCCTGTTTACCCAACCTTAGCACCCTCTGTTTGGAGTTCCAGTGTAGGTGCCTGTCCTCTGTGCACCCACAGCGCCTAGTGCTGATGGCACTGGTAGCTCTGACCACGTTGTGGTGTCATTTCCTTTCTACTTGTCTCCCTGAATGGACTGTAAGCTCTGTGAGGACTTAGACTCACTCTCCTCCCAGCACTGAATAGAACCCATCATGGAGCAGAAACTTAACAAATGTATGTTGATCAATGTATGTGAATGAATTAATTTATGCATGTGTGGAGCCCTTGGCTATACCAGGCACAGCCAGTTCCACACTTAGAAATGGGATGTAACCAAGGGGAGCTAATCTTTCAAGAAACCTTGAACAGAGTCTGTGCTGTGGACGCTTTTACACCCTCTGGCAGCAGTAGAGCTAGCAAAGCGGACCTGTGCAGACCACTCCCCCATGGGCGTAGCCTTGAGCTCTTTTCTGTGCTGCCGTGCTAGTGATGTGTGTGAACAGGTCATCTGCAGGGCAAGCAGCCCATATATATATGGCTCCTTTGACCATGACCCCTGACTCTTGTATGAGACATATTTATATCCACAAGAAATATAATGATGTGTGTGTTATTACTTGGATGGATATTGTACATATTACCCTGCAACTTATTAAATCAACATGGTTTTAAGAGCTAGAACACTTAGGATGTTAATGCCTATCGTAGAAATTCATGTATTGCAGCCACTTCCCCGTTGCTGGGCATTCCGGTTTCTAGGAGTTTATTATCATGAAGCTGTTGCAGTGAACATTGTAGTACACCGTGGTAGTGTGTAGTTTGTGCAGATGGTGTTTCTCTAGGTAAATTCCTGGGAAAGGAGCTTTGGGTCCTAGAGGGTGCACGTGCTTTGATAGACAATGCCAGGCAGCCCTTCAGTGTGGCTGCGACACTTCACGTTCTCAGGATGTCACTGCGCTGGGTACCTTCCAACTTACCACTTTCTTCCAGGTTCTTGGGTGGGAAATGGTTTCTTATTTTAGTTTGTTTTCCTTTGGTTATTGGTAAAGTTGATCATACTTCTTAATATTTATTGTCTGTGCTTTTTTATAAACTACTTCCTTTGCCCATTTTTCTGTTGTTTATTTCTTACTAGTTTTTAGGAGTTATTTACAGGTTCTGAGCACTAGTCTGGTATGCAAGTTACAAATAATTTCTGTTAACATCTAATTCTTCTTTTTGATGTCATATATCCTTTGCTTCTAATAGAAGCTCCCACCCCCACCTTTCATTTTGGTGTGTGATCAGATTCATCAGTCATTTCCTTTGTGGGACAGCGGTGGCTTTGTTTAGTTGGGGGAGGTAGGGTGTTAAGAATACTTTACTGCCCTGATGTGATGAAGACGAATGGTAATATCTTATATTTTTACACATATAAAAAATTAGACTTTAAAATCGAATCTTGAATTTGTCTAGAATTTTGTGTGTGTGTTTGGTATGAGGTAGGGATCCAATTTTGTTGACTACTTTTAAAATATGAGCATAGGACCCTCCCACCTCCATTCCAAAGGCCACCTCTGTCACATGCGAACTGACCCCAACCCCTGCTCCGGGGCACGGCCATCTGGACTTGGGCCAGTCACGCTCAGTTCTGGGGGTCTGCTGGCTGTCCTCCAGCATCATACTTTGAAATTTCTGTGATTACAATAAGTCTGAGTGTTTGGCCACTCTCTTTCCTGGAATCTTCAAAGTGGTTTTGACTAATGTTGCATTTGTAGTATTCAATATGAACTCCAAATTAGTTTGCCAAATTTAATGAAAAATCCTATTGTGGTATTGAGATTGCATTAAATTTATTAACTGAGTAAATTGGTTCCTTTTAACTGTTAAATCCTCCCTTCCATTTTTTCTCTTTATTCATATTTTTCTGTTATCTCTTATAGTAAAATTTTGTAATCTTCTCCTTAAGAACCCTACACATTTTTATTAGGGTTATTCCTTTATGTTTTATGAGTTTTGTTGCTACTTTAAGGGTTCGTATTTATTTCATTTTCTAAGTTATTACTGCATAAAATAGCTAATGGTATTTGAATATTGGTTTTGTGAGCCTATAACCCTGCTGACTTTTCTGAAGTTAGATTTGCTTATCGGTTCATTGTTTTGCATGTATTATGTAGTGATGACTTGGCTCTTTACAGTGTTTCTCTTTTTTTCTTGTCTTATTTATTAGCCAAGATTTCCAATACAATATTTAAGTTTGCTTCTGATTTTGGAGTGATGAAGTGACTATTCATTTTTTTCCTGCTTAGAGTTGTTTTTTAAAAATCACAAATAGGTGTTGAAGTTTGAGTACTTTTTCTGTAAGTACTGAGATATTTCTTTTCCTGTAAGATGTTCCTATTTTGAAGCAATATTCTAATATCAAGGTATCTTTATATTCTTGGGATAAACCTTATTTGACTAGAAGGTATTATTTTTTTAAATCCATTGCTTGTTTCCACTTACTATTTAGGGTTTTTTTGCATCTCTACTCATAAGTGTCATTGACCTAAAGGCCTGACCTTGTGTGCCCACAGACAGGGTGGGCGAAAGTAGATATGCAGTTGTGACCACATGAAACAGAGTTTATTCCTGCATTGTTATTTATTAATCATTGTATTATTTTCTATGAGAACAACTGTAAACCTACTTTTTCCCCACCCTGCCAAATGATTTACCTACCTTTTCCTTTTCTTTTACTCAACATACGTATTTCTTTTTTTTTAACACTGGTTTTTTTTTTACTTTATTTATTTATCTTTAGAGGGGAAGGGAAGGAGAGAGGGAGAGAAATATCAATGTGTGGTTGCCTCTCATGCGTTCCCTGCCAGGAACTGGCCTGCAACCCAGGCAAGTGCCCTGACTGGAATTGAACCGAGATCGTTTGGTTCTCAGGCCCGCGCCCAATCCACTGAGCTACACCAGCCAGGGCCAACATACGTATTTCTTGATTGGGGTGAAATGCATGTAATAATGTAAAAGTCACCATTTTAACATACATTTGGAATATGGATCATCTGATTCATCTGTGATGTGGCTTTCCTTCTTTTTCTGTGCCCTGGAATACTGGCTGTACTATAGGAGTTACTCATTCCTTACATATAGTAGAAATTACCTGCAAGATTGAGCCAGTGAACTCAGGAGCCAAGACTCTCTATGTAAATTAACTGGGAGACTTGGACCAGTACTTTACTTCTTTGGCTACAGTTTTCTCATATATGAAATTAAAACATCAGTGCCTACTTCATGAAGTTGGAAGGATGAGCTCAGGCAGTGCATGTAAAAAGCATTTAAAAACTGCCCAGCACTTGGCGCTACAGCAGGTGTGTGTGTGTTGCTTCTATTATTATTATTATTATTATTATTATTATTATTATTGAGCTTTTCCCCCTGCCACCTTAAATAGTTATATAGTTTATGTTTTTGGAACAATTTTCAAAATTTGTTTTCCTAGAAAATTGCTTATTTTATCTAGGCTTTCAAATACATTGCATTAATGTTTCTCCTGTTATTCTCATATGATTTTCTAAAATATCTAATCCATCTGTACATATTGCTAATGTTTCTTTGTGTTCTTGCTTTTTGGCTCTTAAGCTGGCTTCAACAAGTTCGTTTCATTCCTTTTTGGAAAACCTGCATTTGATTTTGTAGATCAAGTCTGTCAGTTTGCTCTTTTATTCATTAAATTTTCATCTTTAGTGGTTCCTTCATTCCTTTAATCATTTCCTAATTACTTCCCAATATATTCATATTGTTATTTTGATTAGATCAATATTTAGCATTGTTGTTATTATGTTATACATGTTACTCAGAGCTGAGCTCAGGAGCCTTATATGATTTATTTTTTCCTTTCTTGCATTACATTGTTGTTCCCTAATACTAATACCTGGATATATAATGTTGATTACACACATGTGTACATGCGTACACTCCGGGTCAGCACCACGGTTGTCATCTTAGGGCCCCATTCATTGTAATCCTGGGGGTTCATCTTACTTTCCCTCAGGAGAAGTAGATGTATCTTACTAAATCCCATGTTGCTGTTTTTCCTGGTTTACTCCATTGTTTTGGGGGAAGCACATCCTCCACAAGCTTCCTAAGAACAGATAGAGGGAAAGTAAAATTTTTGAGACTTTGAATGTCAGAAAATGTTGGTATTCCATCTTCCCAATTTACTTGGTAGTTTGCCTGGATGGAAATGAGTTTACTTTTAGAGTTTTGAAGGCATTAATCCGTGTCTTCTAATTTCTGATATTGCTTCCAAGAAGTGATAATGGTGCCCTAATAGCCTGTCCTTTATCTAAGGCCTGTTTGTCCTCACAAACAGGAAAGCTTGTAGGATCTTGTTTGTCCTCCATGTTCTGCAAGTTTACAGTGTTCAGCCTTGGTGAGGATTTAACTCATGTCATTTAATCCTGGAAGGTTTTTCTTAAATTATTTTATTATTGATTTTTTTTTACTATTGTTTTTTCTGTTCTATATTTTTAGGCTTTATATTACTCAAATGTCAGACTGGTCTTCTAATTTTTTTCTTATATTTTACTTTTTGTGGTTTTTTTCTTCCTGAGAGACTCCCTCAACCCTATCTTCTGATGTTTTTAAAGTTGTTAATTTCTATTACTGTTTATATATTCTAAGAAGTTCTTTTCCTGATGTGTTCTTTTTATGGCATCCTTTTCTCATTGTATCTTGTATTTCTAATGATGTTAACAATAATTTAAAGTGTTTTCATCTCTCTTCGTACCATTGTTGCCCAGTGGCATTATCCTGTTTCTTATATCTCTGTCCTTCATATCAGACGGCTTCCCAAAAGTCTGGTGAATGTTGGCTGGCTGATTACATTTAAGAAGAATATATTTATGACTATGTGTAGGTGAGGCTTATCAGATAGGATCTAAATTAAGGGCAGGGGCTTTTAAGATGGTGTTTGGGTCCATGGATGGAATTTAGGGAGTCCATAAACTTTAGTTGAAAAAAATTGCCTTTATTTTTATTTCACCTCTATCTAAAATTTAGCAGTTTCTTCCATTATAAAGTTAGATAACATAACACAGTTGTAATATTAAAGTTCCTGTGACCTTTTCACCAATAAAATTAAAAAATTGATTTTTTTACTTAAGATTGGTTTGGCAGATATCTCAAAATATTTTTTATACTTATCACAACCTAAAATTACTGTCCTTATTAGATGCTGTTGGATTTTGCTATTTAGTACATTAATTTAGAAACACTTCTATTACTAGCCCCAGCTGGTGTGGCTTAGTGGATTGAGCACCAGCCTGTGAACAGAAGGGTTACTGGTTCACTTCCCAGTCAGGTCACATGGGCCAGGTCCCCAGTGGGGGCCGTGGGAGAAGCAATCACACACCGATGTCTCTCCCTCTCTTCTTCCCTCCCTTCCCCTCTCTATGGAAATGAATAAAATCTTTTAAAAAAAAGAAAGAAACACTTGTATTACTCAAGCAGTCTTATTAATTGTTTACAAATGTAATTGGTTTTCTCTGTAAGTCCGTACACTTTACTTTATGCAGTTAAACAGTTTTCTCCGTTCTCCTGGGCTAGTCCCTTTGGCAGGGCACAAGGTAAACTTCCTCAGCCCCCACTTTCCGGGGCAGTGGCCCTGCCGTCAGCCCCACCTGGCCTGCAGAGACCTTCTGTTTTGATCCCTGTGGTGAGTGCACTTTCCCACCTGCTTGGGGGCCAGGCCGTCACACTGTGCCCAGTGGAGGACGGGCTCGGGGCCTCTTAAGGACATTGTTCATGAATCTTCCTGTTTTAGTCTCACCTCTTTTACCCCAATCCCAGGAGGGCCTAGTGGCCTGGATTCCTGCGTCCTTGGGGTTTGGGCATTTTGCTTGTCTCCCTCTCCCTGGCCCTAGGATCCCACCATTCCCTGGGCCTGTAAGGCAGCTACTGCTCATTAGTTTTCTTGTCCAGCTCATACAGTTTGGTGGCTACTGTCCTCTTGTTTTCATTTTCCTTGTGGTTCGTGCCTTTAAAATAAAGTTCCTGCGCTGCCATGTAGTGGTTTTACAAAAGGTGAATATGCGTGTTCATTCCATGGTCTTTAATAGCAATCCCTTCTGAAGTGTATATATACATGTATGTACAGGTATATACCTATATATGTATATGTATGTATAGTATAGGTATATGTACACACACGTGTGTGTGTGTGTGTGTGTGTGTGTAACCTTGCCTGAGGGCATTTTTTCATTGCTTTTAGAGAAAGGAAGGGAGAGACAGAGAAACACTGATTGGTTGCTTACCACACAAGCAAACAGGGGATTGTGCCTGACTGGACTGGGGATTGAACTCACAACCCAGGCATGTGCCCTGACTGGGAATCAAACTCACAACATTTTGGTTATGGGATGATGCTCCAACCAACTGAGCCCTACTGGCCCTTTTGATTTTTAAGGCATTTTCTAATAGATGAAGTGATATTCTTCTCATTGTGGATTATTTGTTTTTAAAGCCAAAATTGAGGGCCATCAGACAACATTAGAGAAGACTGTGAATCTTGTGATGATTATGTTTAAAATAAAAGTGGTTATTAAGCCTTTGGAAAGACAGCCTCATCTGTAATGGGCATTAATAATAGTATCTGCTTGTATTGTTATAACCATTATTTAAGGAACTGTCTACGGAGTTGTTGGCATGGTGTTTATCCCAACAATGGGGGCAAGAACTAGCCACCAGAAGGTCCTCCTTCCTTTGCAGGGAAGAGCTATTCATGATGCAATGCCTCTGTGCCATGAGAGGGTAGCTGAGGGGTTGTTATGCTGGGTCCTGGTTTTAGCGAACCTGGAGGTGTCTCTTCCTGTAAATGCCCAGTGGTCCCTCAGGGGAGAAGGTGTGTGAGCCCAGCCAGGGTGGCTCACCTCAGATTTCACGGCGGTGTTCAGGGATTAGAGTGCTTCTCCCCAGTGAGCCATGCTTTGCTGTCTTGCATTAGCAAACCACCATCAGGCTGATGCCTTGGTTAACAAAAATGAGGCTGCATCTTAGCGTGGCAGCGAAGCACTTCACAGCACTCACCTTGCTCCTGAGGCAGTCACACTGCCTCAGCTGACACTGCCTGTCCTCTCTGGCATCTGGTGACCCTGCCTACCTCAGCCTCATGGTATCCATGGAGCTGGGTGTCTGCTCCCTCCACAAGACTTTGCAGGTGGGCCAGCCCACCAGAAATCACCAGGGACCAGGGCTCCCCAGTCTGTAAGTCCCACCAGTGACCCCAATGTCCATCAGCCACAAAACCTCCCAGCTGCTTACCTGATTATGTAAACATGAGCTATTGACCTTCCCAACATCAGAGTGGTCTCATATGTTAATTTTTAAATTGTGAAGTCATTTAATGTGAATCCATGGCAATTTGTCAATATAATTTAATAACCAAGGGAAATTGAAGGCTCGTGTTCTGCATAATTTTCTCCACATCTGCTAGCTTTTCTCCTCTGCCTGGGGGGTAGGAGTGGGGGACAAGAAGATCTGAGGGTAAGAGTGACTTTTAATTTCACCTGGGGCCGTAAATCGATATGCATTTATTATTCATCCAGCACTAGCATGTCCCTGGGTAATTCTATAACATGTACAGTGTCAGAATGGTTTGAAATCTGTCCTCATTAGGAAAGCAAAGGGCGCATTTTTTTTGCGGTCGTAAGCAAGCGAATGTCCATATGCCCCCATGTGCTGTCGCACAGCTGATGGAAAGGGGAGCGTTGGTCTTTGAGGAGCGGGTGAGTTGGATTTCCAGCAGGCCCTCTGTCCTGTGTGAGTTCACCGTGACCTGGAATCGCGTCTACTGGTGTCACTGTGATGAGGAATAAGCTGAAAGTAGGACGTGGTAAGTGGTACTGCAAAAAAAAAATTCATTTCTACAGAAGACTTTCCTGTGGGAGACCATGAATAAAAGCACTCTGAGAGGAGGAGGCTGTGTGGAAAAATGGGGGTGGTGGCAGGGAGGAGGGCAAAACTCAGCATCACAGTGTCAGAGTTGCTGCTGGCTGGTGGCCAGGCAGAAACAAGAATCCTCCGTTCTGTGTGATAATGTGAATCACTCGGAAGACGCAGTTGGTTTATAGGCGGTGCCTCACACCCCCGCCTCTGTTTTGGTGTATGAGTTGTTGGTGGGAGTGATGGTGGATGTCTTCGTCTGTGGCTGCTGTAATGACATATGTAGATTGGGGGGCTTAACCAACGAACTTTTATTCCTGCTTACTATCTCTTTGTTGAAGTTCCCACTGAGATCACTGAGTGTCCTTATCACCAGTGTTTTGAACTCTGTATCTGATAGATTGCTAGCCTCCATTTAGTTCTTGTTCTAGTTTTCTCCTGTTCTTTCATTTGGGCCATGTTTCTTTCTCTCCTCATTTTGACAGTCTCCCCGTGTTTGTTTCTCTGTTGGGTGTATCTGCTACATCCCCCAGTTTTGGCAGAGTGGCCTTGTGTGGTAGGTGACCTTTGGGGCCCAGTGGCACAGCCTCCCTGGTCACCTGAGCCGAGTGCACCAGGAGTGACCCTCAGATGGGCTGTGTGTGTCCTCCTGTTGTAGTTGAGCCTGGATTGCTGTTGGCATGTCCGTGGGTGAGGGTGACCCTCTGGCTGATTTGTTGGGAGGATTGGCCATGACCGTAGCATACAAGCTGCTGGGTGGAGGCTGACCCCAAAGAAGGGGATTCTCCCCAGCAGGGTCTGCTATGCCGAGACTTCCCTTTGGGTTTGCTACTCTGTTGCAGTCTGAAGCCAGCCACCTGGCGGGTTGGTTCTGGGGTCTTTCAGAAGGGACTGCAGTGCATGCCAGGGTAAGCAGCTGCCTGGGCCTGACCCGGGACTACCTGGTAGCAGCCACAAAGCAGGCAGTGTGCTGGGAGCCCAGAGCAGGTGCCTGCAAGCAAGTGAGGCTGCGTGTGGGTCCTTTAAGAGGATACCTGAGTTTGTAACAGCCTTTTTCTCTCTCACCTGGATGGATGGAATCCTCTCAGATTTTCACAGCCAGATGTTGTAGGGGCTCCTCTTCCCAGCACTGGTGCTTCGGGCTGAGGAGCCCAGTGTGTGGCTGGAAACCTTGCTCCTGGGAGGTGGGTCCTCTGCAGCTGAGATACCCCTCCTGCTTCTCACCTACAGTACTTGGCTATAGGACCAGATCATTTTGTGTTTCTGCCCCTCCTACCAGTCTCAGTGTGGCTTCTTTATATCCTTAGTTATAGGACTTCTGTTCAGCTTCTTCAGATGGTTCTCCAGGTGGATTGTTCTGTAATTTAGTTATAATTTTTATGTAGTCATGGGAGGAGGCAAGCACAATGTTTACCTACTCTTCCATTTTCATCAGAATTTAAAACATTTATTTCTCATAGATCTGGAGGCTGGAACTTCTGAGGTTACAAGGTGTGAGCAGATTTGGTGTCTGGTGAGAGCAGTCTTCCTGGCTTGTCAATGGCCACCTCCTTTCTGTGTCCTCACATGGCAGAGAGAGATCCTTTCTCTCGTGTCTGTGCTTGTGAAGGCACTAATCCTACTCATGAGGGCCCCATCCTTATGACTTAATTACCCCCAAAGGCCTCCTCTAAATACCATCACATTGGAGATTAGAGCTTCAACATAGGAATTTAGGGGGCACACAAGCATGGAGCCCTGTAGTGGGAAGCGTGGTGGGGTCCAACTTTAGCCAGAGGGGCGATAGGGTTGTAAAGGTGCATTGGGACATCCTTACAGCCAAGATCTTGATCAGTGATTGGACTGATCTTTTTAAAGGCTGCTGATAGACACTGATGGGAGAGATTGTTCTAGCAGTTTCTCTGCCTGAGGTCATTTTACCCTGATATTTTGATCTGAAGGTACATAATGGCAGATGGTCTCCTGTATTAGGGGAGATGATTAAACCCCATCAACTTTCTTCCTGTTTCTTTGCCTGTTGCTTGCATCTCAACTGCCCACCTCCATTTGGAACCTGGATTAAAAAGCCGAGTATGAACTGGAGGCATTTGGACTGAGAGAAACCCTTCTGTGGGGAGGGCTGTGGCCCTGATCGCTAGACTCAGACTCAGGACGGCACAGAACGCACTGTTGCTACCTGCAGCTCCACAGAGGTGTCTCAAAAACATTGTGCTGACAGAAGAAGCCACACAAAACTGCGTGATACTGTGTGATTCCATTTGCATACAATTTGAGACAAGGCTACCTTAATCCCTGGTAGTTGAGGTCAGAAAGTGGTTGTAGCGGGTGGAAAAAGGGACGCGGAGGAGCTTACTGTGGTGAGGGAAATGCTTTCTCTTTTGTTGTAGGAGTGGTTCAGTGGGTGTTACCACCGATGGAATTTATCAAATGGAATGTCTAAACCTACACATTTTATCGTATGTTAATTATACCTCAATTAAAAATGATGCAATAATTTTAAAAAAACAAACTAATTTCTAAATTCCTTTTGGAGGCTGGGTGTAAGTCAGTCATGATGAATTTTAGCCCTGTGGTCACCAAATTCGTGGTCTGATGCCTTGCTTAACCACTTTTTTGACCCCCCAAAGCAGACAGGTCATAATCTGTCTGCTTCTGCCCTGCAGTTGTCTAGAACATGTTCTGGCCACTTACTGCTTTGTCCCGGTTCAGAGGGAATAAGTAACTAGTTTCTAAATCAGTACTGTCTAGTAACACTTTCTGTGATGAAGGGAATATTCTAAATCTGTACTCTGTGACATGGCAACCATCCATGTATGGCTATTGAGCACTGGGTTGTGTCTAGTCAAATGAAAAACTGAGTTTTCAGTTTTATTTTTTTAATATATTTTATTGATTATGCTATTACATTTGTACCATTTTTCTGTCCCCTTTATTCCCCTCCACCCTGCACCCCCCTCCCACCAGCATTCCCCGACCCCCCGCCAACTTTAGTTCATGTCCATGGGTTATACGTGTAAGTTCTTTGGCTTCTCCATTTCCCACACTATTCTTACCCTTCCCCTGTCTATTTTCTACCTACTTTTTATGCTACTTATTCTCTGTACCTTTCCCCCCTCCCCCCCACTGATAACCCTCCATGTGATCTCCATTTCTGTGATTCTGTTCCTGTTCTAGTTGTTTGCTTAGTTTTTTTTCCTTTTTTTAGGCTCAGTTGTTGATAGTTGTGATTTTGTCGTCATTTTACTGTAATTTTAAGTTTAAGTATCCACAAATGTGTTTGAATGTGAAAAGTGCTATTTAAAAATGAAAGATCCAGAATGGAGAGGAATTCTAGTCAAGGAACAGCTTCACTGAGAGGGTGATATTTGAGCGGAGATACGACAGGGATGAGGAGGTGAGAGGAAACAGCGTGAGCAAAGGTCCTGAGGTGGGAGTGTGCTCGCTCCGTTTGAGGAACAGGGAGGAAGCCAGGGTGACTGCAGCAGAGTGGGAGGAGGATGGTAAAGGTGAGGCAGAGGGGCTGGCTCCATCCAGTTGGTTCGGTTGGGTTCGGCTTTGCTGAGAGGGGCTGCTGGGAAAGGTCACCACTTTATCAGTGTCACAGCAACTCATCTGCCAGGGCCCTGTCTGTGGGTGGGGCAGGGCCGGGCTCTGCGTCCTCTCTGAGGGAAGCGACTCAGAGGTCGGCTGAGTGGGTGTGCGATGACTAACACCACATGTCTGCACAAGGATCCTCCCCAGATTGGTTTTATCAGCTCTTCCCTAATTGCCTTTGAATCCCAAAATTAGCCATGTCGCTTTCAGCACGTTCCAGCGTAGAGAATGAGAAGGAGTTGACAGGGTCTGGCTGCTGAGGTAGAGGTGGCCGATGGTCCGAGCCCTGGGCTCTGCCCCTCTCTGCTGCTTGTGGGGAAGCCACCTGCTCTGTATGAGCCTCAGTTTCCCCAATTGTATCATTGATTAGATGATCTCTAAACCCTTTTCCAGTTCTACTGCTCTATAATTCTAAGACCACTTGGTGCTTATGGGGAAAGTGGGCTCTCCTTTGCCTGGTCATGGGGCTGGTGGGGAGAACCTGCGTGAGAGCGTGACATGCGGGTGTTTCTATGACGTGATCTCTTAGGACAGGATTAGTCTTGGCACAAACCGCGGAGTTTAGGGTGGAGTTTTGTGCTTCACGGGTCTGTCAGGGTCCTGGAACTTGTATATAAAGTGATTTGTTCCATTGAGTTAAGATGCTGCTTTTCACATTTGGGACCCATGAGATTGGGAGATTACAGATTTAGGGTATAACTATGTCTTAGAAAAAACCCTCTTCTCAGATGGACTGACCACCGGCTTTTGTCACATGTGGTCTGGAAGGTGGAGGCCAGGCTGAGGTGGCTTCTCTGAGGTTGTCCTGAAGGTTGGGCTGGGGCTCTGGGCTGACAGGCAGTGGGACGCCTTTAGAGCTGAGCCTTTGTGTCCCACAGCCCTGGCCGGTGGGAGCCGAGAGAGCTGTGGAGACCCCCCTTGTGTCTGGTAGTTTGGAGCATGTGTATGGCCATGAGGGTCTGTCACTGCCCTCCCCCCCACCCCCGACCCCGTGTCGTGCCGAAATTCAGCCTTGCTGTCACTGAAGGTGTGCTTCCCTCCAAAGTTCCAGAGAAACAGCTGGTGCTTGAGGTGCCTGGTGCTCCGAGGTGCGTCCCCACATCCCCTTTGATCGTTAGAAATCCGTCAGCTTAGTCCCCCCTCCCCCACCCCCACCACCCCAGGAATGCTTTATCGACACGGTTTTGTAACGTTATGCCACTGACATTTACTGTGGGTCAAGGTGACAAATGGCTACATGGATAACATTTCTGCATCTTCCATAAAACGGCTCCTAAAAGTCTGGGTGATTATGACTCTGACGTCCCTCTGTGCCGTGTGGTAGTTCGTATCACCCTTTTTTATTGTCATGGGGATAGATGCTGAGGTGACTGAGAAGGGGTCTCTTCCGCCAGTGACCTTGCAGGAGAGGGAGACAAGGAAAGAAACAAGGGCGAGGACATGCCACGAGACCCTCGGGGACATGGCCCAGTGCGGGTGTGGCGCACAAGTGTCATTCTTAGAGCTTGAGTTGTCGGGAAATGCTCCACGGAGGAGGAAACACTTGAGATAAACCTATAAAAAGGAGTGTTTACCACCCAGACCGTGGAGCTATATCAGCAGAAAACTCATGAGGCTTGAAGTCAGCCCGTCAGGGTCCGTGTTCCACCACTGAGCTCTCTGAGCTGCCGATTTAATCTTCATAACGATTGTGTCTGATCTCTCTTCCCTACCCAACGTCATCATAATGGACACTATGTATATTATAATAATGTGCATAAGCTGAAGTATGTAAGTATTTGTAACTGTTACCTGAGGATTCCTTGAGATAAAATGCTTTTTTAAAAATTCTCACCCGAGGATATGTTTGTTAATTTTAGGGAGAGAGGAAGGGAGTGAGGGGAGAGGGAAAGAGATCAATGTGAGAGAGAAATATCCATTGGTTGCCTCTTGTATATGCCCTGACTGGGGATTGAACTCACAACCTAGGTGTGTGCCCTGACTGGAGATCAGACCCACAACCTTTTGGTGTATGGGTTGATCCTCCAACCAACTGAGCCACCCAGCCAGGGCTACAAATTGCTTTTTAACAAAATTAGTTATATTGATATGTAATGTACATACAATAACATTTCTCATACAGTTTGATAGGGTTTGATAGGTGTATAGAGTCAAAGAACTACCACCACGGCGAAGACACAGGCTATTGCTGTCACTCCAAAGGCTCCACGATGCACTTTTGCAGTCATTAATTACCACCCCCAACCACCAGTCTGCTTTCTGTTGGCATAATTCTCTCTTCTGGACTGTAATATAGATGGAACCATAAAGTATTTAGTCTCTTCTGTCTGCCTTCTTTTACTTAGCATAGTGCGTCTGACGTGTAGCTGTAATCTTGCTGAATGCTTTAGTAGTCCATCCTTTTTCATTGCCGAGCAGTATTCCACCGTGTGGGTATATCTCCCAATTGGTTTATCCATTTTCCAGTCGATGGACACGTAGGTTGTTTCCAGTGTTTTGACACTCTGACAATAGTGGCTAAGAACATTAGTATTGAGGTTTTTGTGTGGACATAGGCTTTGGTTTATTTTCAGAAAACACCACTGAGTTGAATTGCTGGGTCCTATAATAAGTTAATATTCAACTT
The DNA here is from genome assembly GCF_014824575.4 of Sturnira hondurensis. Classification (NCBI taxonomy): domain Eukaryota; kingdom Metazoa; phylum Chordata; class Mammalia; order Chiroptera; family Phyllostomidae; genus Sturnira; species Sturnira hondurensis. The sequence continues at coordinate 1,540,234 of NW_028072887.1, read as the reverse complement.
TACAAGGAATGGCCAGCCTGTTTCCCACAGTGGCTGTACCTCTTTGCATTCCCACCAGCAGTACATGAGAGTTTTAGTTCCCTCACTATCATCCTTATTATTGCTTTTTATGTTTACTGACTGTAATTGGTATGCAGTAATATCTCATGGTGGTTTTGATTTACATTTCCCTGTTGATGAATTGATGTGGAGTATTTTGTGCTCATTTGCTAATCATGTATCTTTTTTGGTAAATTGTTTCATTCATATCTTTTGCTCATTAAAAAAATTGAGTCCTGTTCTCTTCTCTTGAGTTATAGAAATTCTTAATATATTCTGGGTATAGTACCTCTGACAAATGTGTTTGCAGATGTTTTTTCCCCAGTCTCTGGCTGCCCTTTATTTTTTTTAAATGGTACTTGACGTTTGAGTCAGTGGCCAGTTTTCTTGTACTTTTTGCCCGCATCTTCTATCCAAATCTGAGAGCACAGGGGCCCAGTGCTAGTAACAGTGGACTGAGTACCCAACAAGGAAATGGCCGTCCCTCCATTCTTACAGAGTCTGTGGTTCAGTGATGCTGCGAGAGAGGTTTACAAGGCCACAGATGACGCATCCTGGTACAGTTTACAGCTGGGATCCCATCCGGTCCTGCTGGTAGCTGAGTGACCCTGGGCAAGTCTTTCAGCCTGTGTGCATCTGCTCTTCCTCCCGCCAGACGCCGGCTGGACCTGGCTGTGAGAATTGCATGGGGCATAACGGGTGTGGCTGCACCTCGAACGAAGTCAGTGGTGTTTCCATGCCTGCTTGGGTTGTAATTTCTTATCATTAGCTATGCCTGCTCCAGCTCCCTAACTCTTAAGAGAGGAATCCTCTCGGAAACACTTTTATTTTTCATTATAGCCAGGGACTTAATTGGCTCAGGCTGTTGTAACAAAATGCCAGAGACTCGGTGGCTTAAACAAGAGGAATGTATTGCTCACATCTCAGTGAGCTAGCTTCCTTCTCACTGCGACCTCACCAGGCCTTCCCTCAGTGGGTACGGGTGGAGAGAGAGACCACTTCCTCTTCCTATCAGGACACTAATCTCATCCCAGGGGCCCCATCCTCATGGCTCCATTTAACCGTAATTCCTCCCAAAGGCTTCATCTCCAAACAGTATCACGTTGGGGGGTTATAGCTTCAACATATGCACTTTGGGGGACACAAACCATCTGTGACAGTGACTAATGTGCTGAGCAGGCTAATGACTGTGTCTTTGTGACGTTCTGCTCATGCTAACAATACATGCGGTGGGAGAGTGGACAGAGGAGAGCCAGGTGGGCTCCGGTGGGGAGATCACAGAGCTCTTGTAGGGTTCTGAGAGCTGGGTTTGTAACGGTGGGAAATTGGAACCCGCCCCACCGTTCTTTGGACATCGTGCCTGTAAGTGCTGACTCTGGCTGATGTGTAGCTGGTAGATGCACAGTGTGTTTGTATAAGAATCCTAGGTACTAACTCCAAGGATACAGACGCTGACCTTCAAGCATCCCAGTTTGGGGAGATTTGCTGACCTTCAGCCGTGGAGCCAGGATGACGCGAATCCTTGATGACTAAGCCAGGATGATGCGGTCCGGATGGTCACTTGCATTCGTGGAGGAAAGGGGGCTACATCTCAACCTGACAAGCTCAGGAGGGCTTGTGAGGCAGCCTTACAAACTCAGAGGACTGAAGGAACCACAAAGGGTGGTCCGAAATGAACACTTACTAACTAGAATCAGTTCATGGCAGGTAGTTATGTCCTAGGCCAGAATCTTTCTCTGATAAAGGTCAACCTTCACCTTAACTGAGCCTGTGTAATGGAGATTTTGCTTCCCAGCAGTTGTGGTCAGTTTGGCTCCAGTAAACTCAGCAAAAGTTCTCTACAGGTTCAAATGTCTCTCATGTTGACCCCTTATTGGAAGGGTCTGCCTGTGAAGAGCTTCTCAACCCCCTCCCTCCTCATAAAAACCTCTGCCTCCCCTGAGGGGAGGAGGAGGTGGGCTTCCAGATGGCTGGCACCTGAAGATAAACCCCTTTCCTTTACATCAGCGCCCTCCTCTCGAGTATTGGCTTCTGTACAGGCAGCCAGACCTGCCTTTGGTTACAGTTTTGGGAGAGGGACTTGGGCAGGTCTGTGCCAGCCCAGGTCCTCTATGGGTTCTTCAGGGTTAGTTTCCTTCTGAGACAGGTCGGTGCAGGAATAGTGAGCCAACCAAACCTTGTAGCTCTGGGTGAGGCCTCAAGGTGGCACAGTCTCTGTTCTCTCAGACTTCAAGAGGGCGCTATACGGGCATTGTTCCTTCAGAGCTGACCTGGGGGCACAGTGTGGGTGGCAGAAATAATCCACAGACAGGAAAAACTTGAGTTTTGCATATTGGCTTCTCCACATTTAAATAGAGCACTTACTGTGTGCTAGGCACAGGCTAAACACTTTGAAACACCCTTAGGAAGTGGTGTGCTGGCCCCAAGCAGAGAAGTGGCCCCTCTCTCAGTGGATCCCACAGGGTGTTGTTGTGGGGAGGGACTTTACAGGATGCTGGGGGCTGTGGAAGAGCCCCTGTCTGGCTGCACCCGGCCCTGCCCCTGCCCTCAGGGACTAGGCCACTTCCCTTCTACCTTCCACGTCTCACACAGATGTCTCTGGTGGCCACGTGTGACTCAACGCCACCTGGGAAGGGAATTCTGCTGATTGCCGTGGACACGGCACGCAGCTACCAGGGGTTGGGGGGGGGGTCTGCTGTTTTCTCCATGTTACAGAGGCAGGTGTGGAGGGACAGAGGGAGGTCAGTGACCTGCCCAGAGTCACATAGTTACTCATGGAGGTTCCTGCTTGGGTGCCTTCAACTACTACTCAGTGACATGAGTGCCCCCTCCCTGTTCCTCCAGGAATTGGACCTAAGAGCCACCCCAGCCTGGAGAACTTCTCTAAGATGAAGCTTCTAAGGTGAAGAATAGGTCCCAAACATCATTCTCTCTTTATAAGCTGCTGTGGGTCCCAATCACAGTCTCTTACATTTCTTTACATTTCACCACACATACCTTCTTCTCAGTAATAAGTCCCCTATGTTTCTTTTATAGGGATGTTAACCAGACTTAGTCCCGGGCTTACAGTTAGCACCTCATGCAGCTGTTGAGTGGAGTGAGTTAGTGCCTGGATGGCATGTTGGGCCCTCGGATGACAGTTGTGACCTGCTGCACATCAGCTGTTTGCCAGGGGCTGTAGGTATCTTGCTGCCCTTTATGGAAAAGAGAACTGAGATTTGAGAGGTCAGCTTTGTTTCTGTTTCTGAATTCTGTACCTAAACAAAGACCTGCTGGCCCATCACTGCCCTTTGTCAGCAGTAAGCTTCCTGGACGAGCAGACCCAGGAGAGGACCGCCACAGCCTCAGGGGCTGTTCTCCAGCTGCCTCTGGGGGTGGGAGGCGCCTCAACGCCCCGCCCCCTGGGGCCTGGGTCCGGTGAAATGCAGACTTTCTCCACCTTGGAAAATTTAGGGATGAGGGCTTTGCAAGCACAGTGATTGAATGGAGCCAGAAAGGTATGGGGTGAGCAAGGTCAGAATTCAGCCTCTGATTCTGGGGCCTTGAAGTGCTTAGTTGAATGCCCCAGTCACCTATCTCAAGCTTTCTGAATTCCTTCAACACCTGGGTCTGTGTTGATGTGTGATTCCTCAATAAGGCTCACAGTGTTTCCTCTGCGCGCCGTCTCCCTGTGTCTGCAGAGGCCCTGCACACAATCAGAGGCTTCTGATTGGAGGTCCTCCCGCCACGGCCCCTGCGGTGCAACCACACGTGCAGCAGGGACTTGGGTCTGCAAAGGGACCAGGTGTGGCGTGGTCCTCACTGATAATTCAAGGAGGTGAGACTTCAGTAAGGGGATTATTTAAATAAGTTTAAATAATTATAGATGTACAAGAGTTACAAAGATATTACAGAGTTCCTGCATGCCCTTCCTCCGGCCTCCCCTCTGGTTTAACACCTTAGATGGCTGACCAGGGAGCATTTGCCCCAACTCTGGCATTGGTAACACCGGTGACAAAGCTCCAAACTGCCCGGTTTCCAGCTTTCCCGCGCACTGACCTGTTCCTTTCCAGGACCCAGTCTGGGACTCAGTGCTGCATTGAGTCCTCACGTCTCCTTAGCCTCCCATCTTGGTTGTTCCCTGTCTTTCATAGCCTTGGCATGTGTCAAAAGTAGCCCTCAGGTATTTGGTAGGCTGTCCCTCAATATGGGTTTGTTTAATGTTTTTCACGATTAAGCTGAGGTTACGGATTTTTGGGAAGGCCACCAAGTGTTCTTCTCACCATGTCGTATCGGGAAGCGTGTGATAGCTTAATTTATTACAGGTCATTTTAATCTCGAGCACATAGCGAAGCCCACTTGCCAGGCTTCCCACTGTAAAGGTACTTACTATCGTTCCTTTCCATGCCCTGTTGGTTAGACATCAGTCACAAGTCCAGCCCACACGAAGCGGGGGTTGGGGGGAATTAAGTTGTGCCTCCCAGGGGAAGGAGTTGCCAAAGATTTGTGGACATGTGTCCAAGCCACCTCCACTGACCCGGCTGGTGGGGCGGTTGCTTTGGCACCATGCAGATGGCTGTCCTGTTTTCAGGGAGGTGATTTTTCCAGTGACTTTGTTCAGTTTTGATCTCAGGGAAGCAGGCTGTCATCAACTCTTCCCAACGTTCTGTCAGCAGGTTAGGGATTTTGAATAATAAAGTGCTGAGGGAATCCAATTTCTTTGCGTACGTATGGGGCTTTATCAGATTTCTGCGGGCAATTGCATTTTAATAGTGGAGAATTTGGAGGCTGTGTCCCGTGGGAGTGACGGAGGGGAGCTGAGGCTGAGGAGCGTCCTGGGTGCTCTCCTTGGCATGTGACTCGCTCATTTGCTTGCAAAAGCGAGGTAAGGACTTAAAGGAAGCGCTGACGTCACTAGCAGACTGTATTTTTAGAGATGCCTTTTCCCCACCTTGAAGGCTATAGTTGAACTTCTAATTGCCTCCTGTGAATTTAAGGGAAAAATGTGGTCGTAAGTGTGGCTGATTTATTGGTCTGTGCTGAAGTGTTCTGAGGCCAGTGGTTCACTTAGATGCTCCAGAATTCTCTATCAGCTGCTTCTAAAATTACCTGTGAAAAACTCTACATAGAAGGCACCGTTTTCACAATTCTGACCAACTCTGTCCAACTCTGTTATGATCAATGATTGCCGATCACTTTGACCTAATAGTGCAGGAAGGAGTCTCCTACAGGGAAATAAATACTTAATGGGTTTCTAAGGACATGTAAGTCAGGATTATTTGTTTTTGATCAGCTTTTCCAGTCCCCAGTGACACAGGTAACTAAGAAGAAAACAAGCAATATACCCCCAACCTGGGGGCAGCATACTCCACTGATTGTTCTGGGAACAAAACTGATTTTAAGGAAGTGGTTTGCAGATAATCTGCTCTAGCAGGTAAACTGTTGAAATCTGGAACTTTCTCTTCTAGGATGATTTCCTGTTCAGTGTCTCCATTTTAAGTGGGATCCTTTGCAGCATCCTGGCCGTGTTGAAGTTTATGCTGGGGAAGGTTCTGACCAGCAGAGCACTCATAACAGATGGTGAGTAAGGCCAGTGCGGCTGATCTCCGGGGGCGGAGGTCACAGCGAGGGAAGTGCTGTGTGCATCGCTTTTATATGCTTGTCTGGCAGAAGAGGCCAGCAACTGGGAGGCGGTTCTTACTAGCCTCGCCTTCCCAGGCTGTTTCATGATTCTCAGGGTTCACATGTCAGGGCAGATGGCTTGTGCTCCGGGAATATAATAAACTCTTCATGAATCACCTCCATCCTGACCTCCTAGCAGGGCAGATTGGGGCCCCCCAGCCTCTTAACTATGAAGTGCAAAGGGTTTTCTAGAATCTTGGATTTTATGGGCATTGCTCCAAATAAAAAGTCAGAGTCTCTTCTGGAATCTTTAAGTTTTCTTGGTGGATTCTCCATGCTCACGTTCCCCTCCACTTAGTGAGACACTCACCTGGGAGCTGAGGTTGCAGTTAGCAGGGCTTCACTGGAAAAGTGATCCATGTGTTCTCTGCCAGAAACCCAAACCAGACTGAAGGGTCCCTCTATGTCCCTAGGGGTTTGGGGAGCTTTCTGCATGGCCCAGGGGTGACAGAGAAGGGTGTGTGAAAGCAGGAAAAACACATTTCAGTCCAAGGACGAGTGCCCGTGCAAAAATGAAAAACTTGACAAACATGATCTCCTGGCCATTTCTTTTTCTTTTTCTTTTTCCTGAGCATGTGCAGTTAATTGTCAGAGGGTCAGGAGTAGAGACATGAGCCCTTGTACCCCGGGGTGAGAGGTCAAAGGGTAAAAGCTTGTAGGTTGTTATGTATGTCTGCACAAAATAGAGCAGAAATATTGGATTTCTTCTTTTTTATAAAAATATTTTTCTTATTTATTTTTAGAGAGGGGGGGAACAGAAGGAGAAAGAAAGGGAGAGAAACATCGAAGTGTGAGAGTTGCCTCACATGGCCCCAACCACAACCCAGCCATGTGCCCTGACTGGGAACCAAACTGGCGACTTCTTGATCTGCAGACTGGTGCTCAGTCCACTGAGCCACACCAGCCAGGGCTTGAATTTCCTCTTTAACAAAATAACCTCTCCCTCTCTCCCCCCAGCTCTCAAAGTTCTCTCCTCAGTGAAATGGGTGAGCGCAGGCAGACACGCGTGGGTTCTGTTGTGGAGGGCCCTTCTCTCCCACGTGACAAAACCTGGTGACACTGTGTGGACTTTGACTCTTCGTCCCGTGCCGATGCCCTGCTGTGTATGGAGCTGGGCTTTTGCACAGTGGGGCGGGTGGGCAGGAAGTCAGAGCACTATTCTCAACTTTGCTGCCACGGCTGCCCTGGGAGGAGCACCATCAGTTTGTGTGTGCGTGTGTGCGTGCGTGCATGCATGTGCATGGTTCCTTTGAACAGACCTGACACTGTTGGGTCTTATGTGACCTGACAGGCCCACCGCACGGAGACCCCAGACACTCGTCAGGTGACCGTGACCGCTGGCAGCATCAGACTTGCTTGTGGTGTTTGTTAAAAACCACAGGTTCCTGGACCTCACCCCGGAAGACTCTGGGTCTGGGGACAGGGGTGGGCCTAGGCAGTCGTATTGTACACCAGTGTCCAGTCCGTTCAGTGCACCCTGAGGTCCGTCCTGCCTCCATGGCCACCGAGAGGGGCCAGGACAAGTGGCTCCCCAGGGGAGGTGGACCTGGCAGTGTCCCACATGCCATTTCGACCAGCAGGGCCTGCGTCTGCTTCTCTCCTTGCAAGACAACACCTTTCTCACTGCGCCGTGGAGGCCATGTGCCCATAGAAACCAAGGTTTTTAAATAGTAACAGCTGTTTAAAATAGTTAAAGGGTTGGTGTCTGGGATCAGGGCCTCCACTCCCCTGCTCTGCTTTCTGGCGCGTGTGGACCAGGAGGCCCAGCCGGTTGGGGCTGCTGTCCTCGGCCGGCCCAGAGCCGTTAGGACTCAGCGGAAGCAGGTCCTGGGGTGACTGCTGTTAGAGCCCACACTGCAGTGACCCCGCCCAGTGGGTCTGCAGAGTTCTTTCGAGCTTGGCATTGTGCTGTGTGCCATGTTAGCTGGGGACCGAGCTCCTAGTGCAGTCAGGTGACCTCTTTCCTGTGTGTGTCCCTCTGCTATAAAGAGTCCTGCCCCTGGTGTAAAGGGATAGCTCTTCCTATCTGGCTGCATCTGAAGGACTTGTGACTCAGTCCCAAGAGGATGATGCAAGCCTGCCGGTGGCCACAGCCTGTGCTGTGTGCGGTCTCTGTCACCCACACCGACGGCTCGGATTTAGAGACGGTTTGTATCCAACTGACCCTTGGAGCGAGCGTGCTCTTTCCTCTCTGGGGCTGACCCAGAGTTTGTGGGGAAGTGTTCAGTCTCTGTGGTCTGGCATTTTTTTAATCTGAGAAGGAAACTGCGTCCTTTGGCCATGGAGTCCTTTTCTCAGGGCAGAGCAATGCAGGGATGCTTGTGTTAGGTCCAGCCACCTTCAGGTTTCCTTTACGTGGCTCGGAGGGACACAGCTGCCTGAGCCCTCTAGGTCTGAACAGAGCAGAGGTCTGGCCGGAACCCCGTTTCCCCAGCTGCGTGTTCTGTGCCTCCCTCTCCTGTCTCTGCCTGGAGCGTGGGTGACAGGAGGGTGGGCCAGGGAGTGGAGGCTACATGGCCGGAACAGCTTCGTGGGCTCTCGGTGGTGAGCACGGAGAACCGGCTCCTCTCCCAGTCCTGAGTGGAGCTCTAAAGTCACAACGTCCCTCTGACTTACAGAGCCTCCCGTTTACTGTTTGCACGCAGAAGCGTTCTCTGAGTCTGAGGGTGGACCCAGCAGTCAGGCCCTCCCACCCATGACCATGGGGCTTGACCTTCCCAGAGCAGTGACCCCTCAGCCTTGAGAGTAGTCGCGCATCGTGTTTCTATTTACACTTTCCCAGACACTTTCTGTTTACACTTCATTGTTCCTCTAACTTGTCACCACTTCATACGGCACATAGAGAAGACCCCTACGCTAGGCATCTTTTTCCTGATGAAACAACTTCTGACTTCATCATAAAACTATCCACCCACATAAGCAGTATTTCCATCATACTCTTGAACCAGGGAAGCGTTCTCCTCAGGCTGAGGGAATCTGGGGGGGGAGCCAGGGCATCTGGGGGCTGTGTGCGGAGTGGGCACGCAGGGCAGACCAGTGGGTAAGGGCAGATCATGCAGGACTTCACGTCAAGGGTAGGATTTTGTATGTTTTACTAAATATTTAAACGTTGAGCAGACAGGATTAATGTTTTCTAAACAGCCCTCTGGCCATCGCTCAGGTGGGGAACAGAATGGAGGGAGGGAGTGCTGAAGCAGGGGCGGGTCTCTGGGGGAGCTGGGTGAGGTGAGTGGTGGCTTGGGCAGGGTGAGGGCAGAGGCTGGAGGGTTAGGGGTGTGAAGAAGTGTCGGGGATGTGGCCCTGGGGGTTGGTGGCAAAGTGAGAGGAAGGCGGGTGCAGAGGGAGAGCCCTACTGCCAGGGGCAAGGGCCTGTCAGCCCCGGGGACTGGCTAGGGGGCTTGTGGTGTGCTCTGTGCTGCCTTGCTTGGCCAGTGTCAGCAAAATGCACAGAGGTGATTGCCTCCGCTAATTGTGTTTTCTGGGATGAGGTTTTACTCACTCATTGATTAGCAGAGCTAAGGAACCTTCTGTGATGATCTCCTCTTGGTTCTATCCTCACTTGGGGATGGGGGTTGGGGGGAGGAGGTGGCAGGGTTGGGGAGATGTGTCCCTCATTGACGCTGGGGGCCTGTGAGGGGCTGGCTCTGGAGGGCATCCTTCAAGGGCACCCTGAGAATGTCCCTCTCATGGTCTGGCCCATTCTCTCCAAGAAGAAAGGAAGTTCCACAAAGTGCTGCTGGTGCAGGCAGGGAGCACGGGCCTCCCCTGTCACCTGGTGAGGTGGCTGATCCCCCGCTGAGCTGTATGTGAATTGGGTCAGGTTGAGTCCCCCAGATCCTTTGTCGCTAGGTTGTGTCCTTGCAAGAAGCAGATCTTCAGAAATGGGGACATCAGGGCCTGGGCAAATTCCAGACGTCCCCACACTCTGTGCTGTGCTGTGCAGTGTGGTAAATCTTGTCTAATTAGATTTTGTCCCTTTAGATATTTAGTTAATCAACATGCGATTGTTGCTGTCAGCACCAGGCTGAAGCTGGCTTTGCATTATTTAAGGTAAATGACGCTGTGCCGCAAGTTCACCCCGAAGACCAAGCAGAGGAGGATTGGGAAGAGGCGCCTGGGGCGGGTCTGAGCGAGGGGCCAGGAGCCGGCTCCCAGGTCGCCCTCGGGACGGCTGAAAGCCCGAGTTGGGCAGCCTCCGATAACTCTGCTCCCACCCCTTCACAGCTCTGAAACGCCAAGAACCTCTCATGGTTTTAAGCACATGAAAACTTTTAATCAGAATTTTCTTTGGAAAATTGATATACTTAAATTATACAGATTCTTATCTAGGCATTAAGGCCAGAATGGTGGTGTCTGTTCAAGACAACCTCTTAAACAGCCAACAGCATTTATTCTTGACAACAGCCCTGGTTTTAACTGAGGACGCAGGATGGGTGGGGCTTGGGTGGGGCTTGGGTGGGGTGGGCACATCCACCTGGAGGTGAGGCCTGTGAGCTGCGTCAGGAAGGGGAGTGCTTTGCTGGGCGGGCTGACAGCTCAGGGTTCCTCGTGAGGGGTGCCTGCACCTGGAAGGCTCTGACATTCCTAAGGATGTTGAGGGGCAGATACAGGACTGTCCCGAAGTCTCTGTGAGGCCAGCGCAGCACTCCCCTGCAGGCTTGTGAGAGGTGAAGGTGAAGCTGAAAGGAGTCAGGCTCTGTGGTAACCAAGGCTGGGCAGAGTGGAGAAGGCCAGAGGCTCCTCCTGGAAGGTGCAGGTCAACCAGGTGGGCAGACCGGGAGTCCACTCCCGTCAGCTGTGACCTGCTGGGGGTTCACAGGGGTGGGCCATCAGAAACAGAGCTGGCAGAGCTGGTGACTTGGTGGAGCTGAGTGGACATCTAGTGGCCGTCTTGGGGAACCTCACATTCTCTCTGCACCCTTTCTGAGTGGCTTCTCCACCAGCTGACCTGCGCCCATGGCAGAGACGTGGAGAGAGGTTCCAGTCTGCCTCGGGGCAGCGGTCACCTCCTCCTCCTCTCTCCCTGTCCTCTAGCCACTCTCCAAACAAAACCTCCCCCAGTGTGAGAGTGGCCGAGAGGGGAAACTCCAGCCCAGGTCACCCACGACAGAGTGATTAATGGCTTCTGCTGTTTCATTTGGGGGCCTCTGAGGAAAGGTGTGGGACACAGAGACTTAAAAAAAAAAAGAACAGGAAGATGCAGAGGCCAGCCAGATGCTGTCCATTTACTGAGGTCACTCTGGCTGCTGTTGAGGGGGTGGTTGTGGATTAAGGGAGATGTGGGCAGGAGGGAAGCAGGGAAGGCAGAGAGGAGAGAGGGGTGCAGGCCCGGGAGGAGGGGGGCCGGTCTGGGCTGGGGCGGAGGGGATAGTGAGAGATACAGTGATGGAGAATGAGTTTGGGAGGTAGGAGTTGGTGAGAATAACTTGATGGTTGATTAGCCTTGGGGATTGATTAGATTTGGGGTGTGGCAGAGGGTGGACTCCTAGAGTTTTGGCCTTGGCAGCTGGGTGAATGGTGGCATCATTTACAGAGAAGGTGAGGTGCTTTGGAGCAGAAACTGAGGCATTTGCTTTGAACATGGCCAGTTTGAGATGCTTAGACGAGTGAGTCTGCAGCTGAAGGGAAAGGCCAGGCCAGAGAGAAACCTGGGAGACCCTGACCTGCGGGATCAGAGGTGACAGCCTAGAGAGGGTGCAGACGCAGTTCAGGGACTGAGGCGGGGCGCTGAGACGGGCGGAAGAGGATCTGGCAGAGCAGATGGAGAAGGAAGAGCTGGAGCGGAAGGAGAGAGCCAGCAGGGTCGCGGGGCTGATGGAGGTCCTCCCTGGAGGCTGTAGGGGAGGCGTGTGGCAGCAGGGAGTGAGTCGCTGGCCCCGGGCACTGCTCTGGCGGGAGAGAACCTGACTGGGATGGGGTGAAGAGAGAATGGGGGGTGCCATCGGGTGGACACCTCTTCCAGTTTCGTAGAGGTCGACAGCAAACGGGGCTTGTGATGTGGGCGCTGCACAGTCAGGCAGGAGTTTGCGGTGGGTGATGGGAAGATTTATCCCAGTGGGACTGTTCCAGAAGAGGGAGAAGAACTTCAAGAACAAAGTCCTTTGGTGAACAGGTGTGGAGGGTCAGCCTTACCTAGGAACCGTGGTAACTGGAGCAGCAACTGAGTGTGGGGGGCGACTGTCACGGGGGGGCGGGCGGTGGACTTGTGTTGGGAGGGTGAGGTATTGTTGCCCAAACCTGTGTGCTCTGAGAGGAACAAGGCCGTCATCCGCTGAGAACGGGCGCGGGGAGAAGACAGATCTGAGGGAAGGGCGAGGGTGGCACTGCCCCTAAGATGTGGTTGCAGGGTCAGCCAGGGTGTCTTGTCCCATCGCTGGGGGCAGCCTGTCGAGGTCTCCACCTTGGATCTTGAGGAGGGGTCTTCCTCGGGCTTTGCTCACACTTTCTCTACCCCCACACTCTTCCTCTAGAACCTCTCTCCTAGGTGTACAGTCCCCAGTAAATACACTTAAGCTTGTTTGATCTTAGTTTTCCTGCTTGAGCCTGAAGTTAACACTAATGAGTTCAGCGAAAGCATGGTACTCAGATGGAATTGCTCTGGATATGAAACAGGGCCTGTTGGCAAGGTGACTGACCCTGTGCAGACCAGCTACCAGGAGGTCGCCAGGCCAGCATGGACCCAGAGCTTCTCCAGGCTACCATTACACCCCTCCAAGGCAGGCAAGGAGCCTAGTGGCCTCTGCCACAGTGCGGCCCCAGGAGCCCCTCTAAGCCAGTCCCTTCCCACGTGGCCTTCGAAGACTCACAGGTACAATGGAAGTGTGATACCTAAGTCTTGGGGACCAGCTGAGCTATGACATATGTGAAAGGAGATGATCCTGTCTGTTAGCTCCAGTCGTCTTTTGGTGGCCATTTCTGCAACCAGGCACCTAGTTCTTGACCTTGCATTTCTCTTCCTCGAGAGTGAAAATCCTCAGGTGACTTACACAGACCCTGGAGGAAAGGACGTGGGTTCTGGTAGAAGCCTAGCCCTGTTCCTCTCCAATCTGTATAACTTCAGTCAATTCATTTAACCCCACTCTGCTTAACTTTAGTTCTCTCATCAGTAAACTTGGATAATCATCACACTTCATAGGACTGAGAAGATCTCAGCTAGGTCCTGGGCCCAGCGGACATGCAACAGCTCTGAGGCACCAAGTATGCGAATGTGTCCTGTGTGCCAGGAGCTGCCCTGAACTTCACAGGGTCTGGATGAGCGGGTGCGAGGGAGGGAGGAGGACCGACAGCGAGCGCAGACAGGCTGTGTCGAGCGGGCATGAGTGCCTGGCAGGAAAAGGGCACTGACACTGGGGTGACAGCTCTGGCTAGCAAGGTCTCTTGTGACATTTGAACAAAGACATGACAAGCCATGTAGGGGGCTGAGTTGGCGGCCCTCCCCTGTGAGAGTGCTTCTGGGTGCCATTCTGTGCAGCAGCCGTTGGCATGTTGGAGGCATGGCTGGTGTTTGGGTAGCTTCTTGGGGGCTGAGAAAGTTCATGCAGCACTGCCGTCAGGCTCTCTCTGCTTCTTTCCTAGGGTTTAACTCCCTCGTGGGAGGTGTGATGGGCTTCTCAATTCTTCTGAGTGCTGAGGTGTTCAAGCATAACTCAGCGGTCTGGTACCTGGATGGCAGCACAGGTGTGCTGATTGGCCTTACCATATTTGCCTACGGGGTCAAGTAAGTGCCTGTTTTCCTCTTTGTTTCACTTGCAGACAAGAGTATTTCTTCTTCTTCTTTTTTTTTTTTTTTACCTATAATGGTTATACCTTGTACCTGCAACCCTCCTGAGCCTCAGTGAGGTCAGGTGACTGAAAACATTCCCATTAGGGATCAGACATTCTTGTGGCTGGCACCAAAGTGGGGCATGGACTTTAAGTCACAAAGGGCACCAGTGCTGGGCTGAGGAGTCCCTATAACTGTGAAAACTGGCTGTGAAAACCAGGGGGGATTGTATCTGAGTGAGACAGGCTACTGGAGTCTCAAGCATTCCTTTTGAGGAACCTACCCATGGACTCGCTTGCTCACAAGCTCATTTGTTCTGGGCTCCAGAACAGAGGCAGCAGCTTGAAAAGTGCCAGGAATATGCAGGTGGAATTGAACAGACTAGCTTCATGGCGAAGGCTGAAGGGGTGGGCAGGGGTGAGCAGCTCTCTCCAGGGAGGGAAGCCCCGGCAGGCACAATTGCTTTGCTGAGCCGTACCTCATTCAGCCTCAGGCACAGGTGAGGGCCAGGTCTGAGCTCTTCATCACCCTGGCCATTCTCCGAGACCTCCCTGCTCCCCACCTCAACTCAGGTTTGCAGCCTGAGTACTTCTGGTGGATCACCCACACAGGGGCCTGCCTTGGCTGATGTTGTGGGCTTTCCTAAAACCTTTCAAAGGCCCACAAACCCCAAACAAGCAGCAGCTGGCCTTGGCATGCTCGGGACAAGTGGTGATAGATCTCAACTTGCATTGCCATTCCCCTCAGGGGACCCCGAGCCTGATATAAACTTTGGCCAGTCTTGTCTTAGAACATAGCTTCAACTCCACAGCCACAGCCCAGTATAAGTGGCAACCAACCACAAATGACTGTGTAGCCCCTACCAGGCAGGCCCAAGCCAGTCACAAGCAGCAGCTGACCTTGGCCTGCACTGGAGCCCCTCCTGAGAAGCTTCAGAACCAACACACCTGTGGCCAGCTTTAGACCACAAGAGATCACCACCCAAGTAGCTCCACAAATGGCTCATCTGAAGGGTGTACACACAACCCACTAGAGTGACTCCTACTACGTGGTTAGCCCTGCACAATAGCTTGTTTGCTGTGGTCATGGAGAGGCAGACAGCCTGAAGGTCAGCCCCACCCACTGATGTGCCAACAGTAGTCAAAGCTATACTGCACAGGGGGGCACAAAGCTCACACAAGGGACACCCCTGGAGCACCTGGCTCAGGTGACCAGGGAGACTGCCCCACGGGGCCCCATAGGACACTACATAAGGCCACTCTACCAAGACTGTGTGAGACATAGCAAATCTACCTAATAACACACAGAAGCAAACACAGACAGGCAACCAAAAAGAGGAGACAAAGAAACATGGAGCAAATGAAAGAAGAGAAAACTCCAGAAAAAGAACTAAACAAGAGAACTAAGCAATCTATCAGATACAGAGTGTGAAAAACCGAGAATCAAATTACTGATCTGGAATGAAAGGCAGTAGGAAATACCCAATTGGAACAGCAAAAAGAAAGAATATTTAAAAATAAGGATAGTTTAAGGGAAAACATCAAGACTAACAACATTTGTATCACAGGGGTACCGGAAGGAGAAGAGAGGGAGCAAGGGATTGAAAACCTATTTGAAGAAATAATGACTTGAAAACTTACTAATCTGGTTCAGGAAGCACAGAGGGTCCCAAACAAGATGAACCCCAAAAGGCCCACACCAAGATGCATCATAATTAAAAGGCCAAAGGTTAAAAGGACAAAGAGAGAATCTTAAAAACAGCAAGAGAAAAGCAGTTAGTTATTTACAAGGGAGCTCCTATAAGACTGGAAGCTGATTTCTCAGTAGATACTTTGCAGGGCGGAAGGGATTGGCATGAAATACTCAGAGTAATGAAAAACAAGGACCTACGACCAAGATTACTCTACCCAGCAAAGCTATTGTTTAGAATCTAAGGACACATAAGGAGCTTCCAAGACCAGAAAAAGCTAAAGGAGTTCATCACCACCAAACCAGTATTGCATGAAATGTAAAAGGGCATTCTTTAAGAAGAAGAAAAAGATAAAAGTTATAAATAATAAAATGTCAATAAATACATAGCTGTCAACAGTTGAATCTGAAAAACAAATGGGCAAGCAGAACAAAAACAGACTCGTAGATGCAAAGAACGTTTTGATGGCTGGCAGACGGGAGGGGGGTGAGAAAATGGGTGAGAAAGGCGAAGGGATTAAGAAGCACAACTTTGGTTGTTACGGAACAGTCATGGGGGTGTATGGTACAGCATGGGGAGTATAGTCAGTAACTGTATGGTGTCCGAGGGGTATGAGTTTTATTGGGGTGATCTCTCAGTAAGTTATATAAATTTCTAATCGCTGGGGTGTACACCTGAAACTAATATTATATGTCAACTGTCATTGAAAAATTAAAAGATTAAAGAAGAAAAAAGGGACAAGTGACATCACGGATATACAAAGGACTATAAGAAAATACTATGAACAATTTTATGCCAACAAACTGGGCTACCTGGAAGAAATTTCTAGAATAACACAAGAAACAGAAAATCTGCACAGACCAGTAATTGCTAACAAAATCAAATCAGCAATCAAAAAACTTCCAACAAACAAAAGCCCTGGACCAGATGGCTTCATAATTTTATCAAACAGACAAAGAAGAATTAACATCTATCTTTCTTAAACTATTCCAAAAATTCAAGAGGAGGGGAGGCTCCTAAATTTGGGTTATGGTAGTCATTACCCTGATACCAAAACCAAAGACACTACAAAGAAGAAAATTATAGGCCAATGTGTTTGTTGAACATAGATGCAAAAATCCCCAGCCAAATATTAGCAAACCGAATTCAGCAATAGATTAATAAGGTCATATACTATGATCAAGTGGGATTTATTCCTGGGATACAGGATTGGTTCACTACCCCCAAATCAATGAACACAATACATCACATAAACAAAATGAAGGATAAAAAATCATATGGTTGTATCAATACATGCAGAAAAAGCATTTGATAAAATCTAGCATCTATTTATGATGGAAACTCTCAGCAAAGCAGAAGTAGAGGCCACACACCTCAGTTTAATGAAGGCCACACACACACAGCTGGCGTGATATTCAGCGGTGAAGGCTGAAAACTTTGTCTCAAAGGTCAGAAACAAGACAAGGATGTCTACTTTCACCACTTTTACTCAGTATCAGAGAAGAAATTGAAATAAAAGCCATCCAAATTGGAAAGGAAGAAATAAAACTGTCATTATTTGCAGATGACATGGTACTCTATAGACAAGACTCTGAAGGTTCCACCAAAAAGACTACTAGGACTAATAAACACAGAAAAGTAGCTGGATACAAAATTAATATTCAGAAATAAGTTGCATTTTTATACAACAATCATGACCTCTGAGAAAGAGAAATTAAGAAAACAATCCTATTTATAAAAGCATTGAAAAGAATACATGGAAATAAATTTAACTGAAGAGGTAAAATCCCTGTACTTGGAAAACTGTAAGATGCTGAAGAAAAAAATTGAAGATACAAATAAATGGAAGGCTACACTGTGCTCAAGAAGTGGAAGAATTAACATAGTTAAAATGCACACACTATACCAGGAAATCTATAGAGTCAGTGTGATCCCTATTGGAATACTAATGGCATTTTCACAGAACTAGAACAAATTATGTGGAACCACAAAAGACTTTACATAGCCAAAGTTATCCTGAGAAAGAACAAAATAGGAGGTTTATTACAGTACCTGACATCAAACTATACTACAAGGCTATAGTAATAAAACCAGCATGGTACTGTCATAAAAACAGACACACAGATCAATGGGACAGAAAAAGAGAGCCCAGAGATAAACCCACAATGATATGGTCAATTTATGACAAAGAAGACAAGAATAAACAATGGGGTAAAGATAATCTCTTCAATAATTGGTGCTGGAAAACAGACATGTACAAAAGAATGAAACTAGACCACTTTCTGATACCATATACAAAAATAAAACTGAAAATAAATCGAAGACAATTATAAGACCTGAAACCATAAAACTCCTAGAAGAAAACAAAGGGCAGTAGTAGACGCTGACATCACTCTTAACAATATTTTTCTGGCTATGCCTTCTTGGTCAAGGGAAATGAAAAAATAAACAAATGGGAATATAGCAAACTAAAAAGTTTTTGCAGTGAAGAAACCAACAAAACAGAACCTACTTCATGGGAGAAGATATGCACCAATGATATATCCCATAAGGGATTAATTTCCAAAACATAAAAAGAAATCATAAACTTCACACCAACACAAACAACAAACCCCTAACATTCTGATTAAAAAATGGGCAGAGGACCTGACTAGACATTTCTCTAAAGAGGACATACTGACGGCCAACAGACATGAAAAGATGCTCAACATCACTAACTGTCAGTGACAGGCAAATTAAAACCACAGTGAGCTGCCACCTCACACGTATCAGAATGACTGTTGTCAGCAAATCAAACAGATGTTGACAAGGATGTGGAGAAGAGGAAACCTGTGTATGCTGTTGGTGGGACTGTACACTGGTGCAGCCACTG
The DNA here is from genome assembly GCF_014824575.4 of Sturnira hondurensis. Lineage (NCBI taxonomy): Eukaryota > Metazoa > Chordata > Mammalia > Chiroptera > Phyllostomidae > Sturnira > Sturnira hondurensis. Next base: position 1,522,210 of record NW_028072887.1, on the reverse strand, counting down.
TGGGAAACAGTATGGAGTTTCCTCAAAAAATTAAAAATGGGTGTAACCACATACCCAGCAATCCCACTTCTGGGTATGCATCCAGAAAAATCTAAAACCCTCATTCAAAAAGATATATGCAGCATTATTACAATAACCCACATACTGAAGCAGCCTAAGAGTCCATGGATAGACGAGGGGTAGAAAAGGTGCAGGTCACGCATACGAGGGAACGTGACTCTGCCGTGAAAGAATTGTACGTTTGCCAGCACGTGGGTGGACCTGGACAGCATTATGCTAAGTGAGGCACGTCAGACAGAGACCAATACCATGTGACCTCACTGATATTTGGAATCTGAAAACAAAATATAGGAACAAACATTAAATTTTACACTTTCAATAATTAGGTGAATTGTAAAGAACTTGTGTACAGGTCCACTTTTACAAACTAAATATTTTCTTCATTGGGAAACACGTATTAGTGGTCTGGGGTTGGGGTGGCTGGACCGTCTGTGCATATACACTAAAACCCACCGAACCACATACTGTAAGAGGCTGCAGTTGCCTCTGCTGTCTGCCTCCCCAAGTGCCCACACCCCAGGGCTCTGGAGGGTCTGGGGTGGGGTGACCTGTCTGTGTCCTCTCTGCAGGCTCCTCATCGACATGGTGCCCAGGGTGAGGCAGACACGCCACTACGAGATGTTTGAGTGAAGAGGGCCAGAGCCGCCGGTTCTGCGTTCGCATGAAGACTGTCAGGACGACGAGAAGTTTCCAGCAAGGCGGACGGTGCCGATGTTTATCTGAACGTCCAGTTTCTTCTTTGGAGAGTGTGTGTTCATGGGAACGCGGCCTGCCCAGCAGGTCAGTCTGCTGCCCCCCTCACTCCACTGCCCCTACACCCAGCAGGATGACGTGCACAGGAGGAGGACTGGTTTCCCGTTTCTGGTGGGAACGGACCTTTTCTATTTCCAGGAGTAAAAGGGTTCTTGTGGGTGGGATAAGATCTCCGCTTGGCAGAAGGTTTTTCTGTGGTGCTCAAGGCCTGAAATAGATGGCAACTGACCAGACCTGCCTCCTCTGGACGGGCTCCAGCCACCTCGGAGTTCTAGAGCCTGTCATCTCCCGGCAGAGTTTAAGGGAAGACCGAATGCATCCTTGTGTCCCTCACCCCTTTACATACCCAGAACCATCAGTATATAGCACTTCCTAATTTCTATCAATATATTTCATTTGTTTCATACTGTTTTACTAATCCTAAATCTAAACAGATTTGTTCAAAAGGAGACCATTCTATTTTTCAAGTACTTAGTGATGTATGTATGAGCTTTGCATGGATGAACTAAGCACATGACCCTTCCTTGTACATTCAGACCCTGAATATACATGTAAAAACAGGATCCATTTTGACAGATGTGAAACCACACTTTATTTGTAATAAATGACTATATAATGGACCCCACGTGCACATATCTGTGTGCTGTGTTAGGTGGTGGTGGTACACTGCAGTCTGTGAGAGGTGGCAGATTCCTCTGTAAGGAACAAGGTGTCTTCCGTTTATGTGACGTGGAGTGTAGACTCTGTGAACACGTTTCCCAACACACCACAGTCTGTACCTCTAGCTGCTTGTCCGGCCGGGCGACGGCGTCTGACCAATAAAGACCTTTACCTGTTTCGTATGGTATGGGGAGGTTCTCTTTGAGAGTTGTCACTGTCACGGGCAGCTTTGTCGTTGTGGCTGAAGGATGATGTAGCAGGGCCCCTTGTACCCGGTGGAGTGACCACACATTGACTTGGTCGTGCCCGGGGGCCCGTGGGTTGACCTTGGCCGGGACTGAGGGACGGCTGCTCCCCAGACCTCACCCCCGCTGCCCGCGCCCCATCTCCCACCAGCCACTTCAGGCTGGTTCAGGGACGGTGGTTTGGTCTGAGAGGTCACTGACCTTGGTTCAGCCTGGTGCAGTCAGAGCAGCTCCCTCCAGCAGCAGCTCTGTAGGATGTGGATGTGCTACGTGGAAGAAAGGGTCGACGGTTCAAATGGCTGGGAAGTGCAAGATTCAGCAGGTTTCTCTCCTGTGGGTTTTCTGTATATTTACTATACAGTGTGGGAGGTCGGGGAAGGGAAGTTAGGGTGTAGCCTTCCCTAAACTTACGCACACTCACATTTTTCTTGGCATTTCTGGGACTGGTGTACACCAAATGGCTGGATCTGGGAACTCTGTGCTGTCCTCTTCAGGGCAGAGCTAGACAGAGGCTGTGCCATCAAGGGCTGAGCCGTGCCTCCCGCGTCGATGCCCACCAGCCTTTGGTGTGAGCGTGGATTTGACCTTGTTTCCGGGCACGTGCCTTACCAAATGCTCACCACTGAGCCCTGTGTCACAGAGTCCCCTTTGTGAGGGGGAAATGCATTCCAGGTCTAACAGGCCCTGAGCCTTTTTAGGGACTGTTTTACTAGCACATCCTTAAAGATTTTTAAACATCTGCTGTGTAGTACAGTTATCTCAAAAAACATGGCCCGCCTTCACGTGGGCCACTTGAATCCCGCCCACTTTCAAGTTCATGCCCTTCTAGGTGAATGCTCTGAAATTAGCTGCTGGTGGACGTGATGTTAAGGGACAGAATACTCAACAGTGAACCTGTCATCATCCTCTGCTGCTTCCACATGACCTTCCAGCGTTCTCAGCAGCGTTTGCAGACGGGGAACTGCAGCAGTACAGGGGGTTGCTGCTGGGCTGTGACCCACAGGTGGCCCTGCCCCCGCCCAGTCCCCCAAGGCCCTGCCCCAGCCCAGCCTCCCAAAGATCACGCCCACCTGTCACACAAGAAAAGTTTATTGAAAAATAAAGTTCTCCCTAGTTTTGTCTACAACAGTGGGAAACACAGCAGTGTTCTCTATGCCGGTACAGGACGTTTGGACGCAGCAGCACACCTGCAGAGCCCTGCACCACTTAACCCCAGAGTGAACCAGGAGCTGTGTGAAGACACAGATGCGAACGGTCATTAGCTCAAAGACATCAAGGTAGTGACAGCAGCTACAGTAGAAAAGACACCAGCATCTCCTTTGGCATCGATTGTTCTGATATTGTCCTATTAACACCGGGGCGGGACAGTGAACAAAATGTTTCCCAGGTTTGCTCCATGTCCCCTTTGGCAGAGGTGGCACACTGCGCCAAGTCCCCACCCTGCTGTCCCAGCCAGGCTTTCAGACCTCCAGCATGGCAAACGCTCGCTGGGGCCCCTCACCCCCACCATCCAGACACATCTGACTGCCCTGGGAGCGCGTGCTGGCCTTTCGTGCCTTTGCCCCGTCTCGCCAACTGTAGGGGCAGGGGGACCAGTCTCAGGCTCCACAGAAGCAGGGATAGAAGAAATGATGCTTTGAAGGAGGTAAATTCTAGTCCTATACCCACCAAAGTCTAAAACTGCTGATTCTGCTGAAAACAAAGGAACTTCAAGACAGGACTCCGGCAAATTCCTCCGTATTCCACAACTGCAATCTACCCAGAAAAGCCCGACACAGGAGGGGACATACAGCTCTAAGTCAGGGAGCAAGAGGCTAACACCCCAACAAAACAGAAAGTGAACTGATAGTTGGGTGATTTAGGGAAAAAAAAATCACTGAACCACGAGCAGCCTCTGGGAATGGTTCTGAAGATAATCTCCCCACCTCTGCCCATGGGTGTCACCGGGAAGGTGGGATAGTTTCGGGGTCCCTCAGGCCGCCTGCAGCGGCCTGGGGGAGGAGGGCATCTTCTCTGAGACTGGGGCCCCTGCAAACCTGTTGCAGCTAACCCGCCCAGGAATCCATCCCTGTTCACTGGGCTGTGGAGGAGCCACCCTGCCCAGCAGGGGGCAGCAAAGGGACTTCCTGGGGCGTGAGTGAGTTCGATTGTTGTTCCTTTCCCCCTCAAAACAGAAATGCCTCTCTTCCCAACCTTCTCAGGAATACAGTTAACTTTTAAGGGGTAGAGTCAATGAAAACATGCACCTTAATTTCTAGCTCAAAAGGTTGCATAAAGAAAAACTTGGAGTGGTCCAGGAGGTATCAGTGGGGTTAGGTTCCACATGGGACCAGAGGTCACCCTTGTCATCTCCTGTACACAAGTCCCTGCAGCCTGGTTTTGTCTGGTGCTGAAGTCAGGCACACTTCCAGATCAGTCAGTGCATTCAGGGTCACAGTGACATCCCCAGCAGCAGGGTGGGCCCGGGCCTTGGATATGCTAAGTCCATGAACCCTCTACAATGTTCTATCAACCCAGGACAGTTTCACGTAGGTATTACATGAATCAGCTGATAGGGAGTGAGCTCAGCTCTTTATTTCTCAAGTTTTGTGAAATTCTAATAACAATATTTAACATTTACTAGAGCTTACTATGTGCCAGACACTGCTAAACACTGAATCCTCACAAAACCCCTAAGTGCTAAGAAAACTAGGTTCATTTTTTTCCTGCATCTGAGACTATACAGCTAATTTGGCCTTTTGCGGTAAAAACTTGGTTTTCCACTTTTTGTTGAAGCCAACAAGAATGAAAGGAACTCGCCCTCCACTTTAGGAAATCCCCACCTTCATAAAGAAGCCTGAATCCATTTATGTCCATCCATCTTTTCACATGAAGGTGCTCTGTAGCCCTATAGGGACAGATGGAATTAGAATGAAGCCAATGTGAAAACAAGTATTTTTTTTTTAAATAAATAAAACAATCCAGGCTTGGGATGGTAGCACATACAACAGAGCCTGTTGTTTAACAAAATGGACTTTTTTAAATCATGAATTTGGGGGCCATGGAAGAGGGTGGTGATACCCCAATCCCATCCACGATCTAGTCAAACCACCTTGGAGAAATGGGGTGGCCGGCCTGCCTCGGTCTGGTCTGGAAAGCACCAACCCACCTGTGAAGAGCACGCGGTTTCCATCAGCCCGTCGCAGAGGCCTTCGCGGCCAGTGAGAAGCACTGGGCCTCTGCTCTCAAGTGGAGCCCAACAGTCACTTTTATTAAACCCTGTGTTCACTAAGGACACAATGAAGGGGTGCATGTCCCTTCCCCTTCATGATGTCAACCAGATAAAGCGCTTAAGGGGCCAGTGCTACTCATGAGCTCAGTGGGCACTGCTCCCGGTCAGTGCAAACCCTCAGCTAGGGCTGGTCATCTTCTTGGGCCACACCTCCTACATGCCTGGGGGGCATGGAGCACAGGCCCACCGGCACATGGGCAACCAGCAGCCCCCAGACCTGAAGACGTGACCGTGACCGAGCAGCTGGGGAAGGTGTGGGCTGGCCTCGAGAAAGCCTGCACTTCTCTTGGGGTTCTCAGGCTGCGTGGGGGGAGCATGTGCATACGCGTGGTGGCCAAGGGGGCTTGAAGGGCGTTTCTGGTGCCCGGCCTGAACTTCCGCAGTGATAAAGGACAGGTCCTGTCTCCAAGCTGCAGGAGTCCTCTGTCTTCCTTCGACAGCACCCAGATTCCAAAAACCAACCCCAAAGAAAAGTGAAAAGGCACATTAGAGAAACAATAAATATCAACAAAGAAACGGATTCTCAATATTTCCAAACATACAGCAGACACACAAAAAACAAACTGTAATCGAAGACAAAACCCCAATCTAAGCAAAAATGCAAAAAGACCCCTCTCCGTTTGTACATGTGCAAATCAAATTATGTACAAAAAATAAAATGAGGTGTTTACTGGCATTAAAAGTGTGTTTCCCCTTTGAGGGGCTTTTACTCCTGAAAGTGATTACATGTCAAAGGAAAACTTTTTCTCTTTTAATAAATTAGTTAAATGTTTTCCCTCAAGTTTTTTAAGAACCCAAGACTTGGGGGAGGCGGGGCAAATTTCACTTAGGAAAAAAAATGTACAAAAACTTACAGACCAGGCAAGATACGCTCCTAGCACAGGAAAACACTGATCCTGGCTTAGGACCTCTCTCGGTGTGGGACTGTCGCCAGTTGTTATGTGCTGGTTTAGGACTCTAGTAACAAAGGTCACCCAAGGCCCACACCCTGAGAGGTGCCCTCCTCCAGGGCAGGCAGGAGTCACACCTCTCCGCACACAGGGCAGATGCGGGGCGCTCCCAAGGTTCCTGCTGTGGACCACCGACAGGCAGCGAAATCTGTTGGGGCCCAGCCACCAGCACTTCTGCAGTGCCGCTGCCTGTTGATAATGCCTTCACCACCAAGTGCCGGCTGGTTTGCCCCACGCGCAGCAGCGCCCCTGTGGAACTCCGCATCACCTCCACCAATACTGGGGGCTGGTGGAGGCAAGAGAGACCTGAAGTGGAGAAAGTGCCCTCTGGACTGTCTGACCCGAGGGTCCTGACACAGAGAGGAGAAAAGGGGGGGCCCTGAGCTCAGGCAGCCAGCAAACAATCTTTGCAGCTTTTGGAACACAAGGTAGGCACAGCGTCTTTCTGTAGAATGTAGCTTTCCACCTTCCTTGTTTTCTGAGTTCCTGTGCTTATTTAAACAGCCCTCTGCAAAACAGGTTAGTCTTGTGGAGTGTGGGAAATTGGTCTTGGCCCGCAGGCTCCCCCTGCTGGTCTAATGCCTACACTGACATGCTCTCCATTGGAAGCTCCCAGAAGAGCCCAGGAGAGGGCAGCACCGGCCCAGGAACTGCAGGGCAGATAACTCAGGCAAATTCCCACAATTTCCGGGGCAGCCAAGAGGCCCCTTCACAGGGAAAAGCAATTCCTAACAGCACGGGAGGCAGTTATTTCTCTTCCTACTGCAGGAAACTGCCCTTGCAAAGCTTCAAAGCACACACAGACCCACACTTACTCACACCCTATTACCAAGGTTTCCCTTGGACTTGTGCCCTCGAGGCTAGGCCCAGGCCTCCCAGTCAGCATTCTCCCTAGCACATGTGTTCCGGGGCCACTGAGGGGTGGTGGAGACCCCAGCTGCCCCTCCTCACCCCCTCCATTCTCTAGGATTGGAGGTGGGATTCAGACTGAGAATCTAAGTTAAAAAAAAAAAGGCTGGTTGTGCATTGGGTATTATTTACGTACCAGGGAAGAACTGCATAGCTGGCAGCATCTAGTTTTCCACTCCTAAGGACCCCACCTGCTCTGGTCCTTCCTTTAGTCTCACTTCTTGAAGGCCCACCCAGCCGTTGGCCTGGTCAGCTGTCCTGCCTGCTGGAGGCGGGGCCAGCTTCCCTGGGCTTGCAGGGTGTTGGGAAGCCAGGGCTGCCACGGCCACCAAGGCACTGAGAGCCACCCGAGGGCTGGGTGTATCACAGCAACTCACCACAGGGAGACTCTCTGAGGAGGAGGGGAGGGCTCACTCTCGCCAGCACGGGATGCCAAGGGCTTCACAGGAAAGTACCCAAAGCACCAAAACAGTGCTTAATGGGGGTGGGGAACTCACACAAGGCAGAGAGCGCAGGGGCTCCAGGGCTGGAGAGGGGGGTCAAATGAGTCTGGCCAGGTCAGGCTGGCAGCTGGTTTGTCTTCCTCAGAATATTGGTGCCTGGAGTGAAAGGCACCCCCACCCCCACAGGTGAGTGGCAAGGACTGTGAGTCACTTTCATCTTGGCTTGCCCCTGCTCCCCCAGCCAATGTCAAGTTCACCAAGATCCCATTCCCTGGACTTTGGTCCAATGTCAGACGTTACAGGGAATGTAACAAGCCCACCTGTTTGGAGCCCAGCTCCAGGGGTGACTCCAGGTCCCAGGGGCCAGCTTCACTCCTGTCCAGTCCCAGCTCACAGGCAACATCAGGACTGAGTCTCAAGTAGCTCTCTCAGTCCTGCACGCAGGATTCGCCCCCCACATGCAGCGTCAGTTTCCCAACCTTGTGCTTCCTGCCCTGGCTGGGCTGTCCCCCGCCACAGGGAGGTGGCGCCTGACCTGTGGCTGCCACCCCAGGAGCACATACACAAGACTGTCTTCTGTGCTGCCATCACCCACTGTAAGGGGCTACACCCACAGCCACCCTCAGGCGTGCACCCAGCCCCATGGCGCACCATCTCTCCGGCCTGAACCCTGCCCGAAGCAGACCAAAAAACAAAAACAAACAAAAAAAAAACAGTACAGTGAAGGTGGATGGTAAACAGTGGAAAATCAAAGAAACAAGACCTACAATCAAGACCTCTTTGCCCTTCCCTGATCCCCCACCTGCCCTCCCAAATAAATAAGTTAATGGATTTAGGAATGTTCTCAACACAAAGTTCTTTCTGACCAGCTCAATTCCTCCTCTGGTTTTTTGTTTTAAATGAATCTTGAGATTCGCTCTCTATGGTTGCTCCTCAAAAAATAAGAGTTGTGCCAGGGAGCAGAACCAGGCTCCCGGCCTGCTGTCTGCTCTTGTGTTTTGGTGAAGACTCCACTGTGATGCTCGGACCCCAGCAGGGCAACACCAAATTGAAACCTTCCACTGTAAAGTCCAGGCTCTGGTGAGAGTCCCCAAATGACGTCTGCCCCCTGGCTCTGCCAGGACGGGGCGGGAGCCACTGTCTTCCCCAGCAGAGTGTGTGCAGGGCCCAGCCGGTGGCCGCTATAGACAGTCTTCACAGAGGGCCACCTGGCCCTTGATGAAGTCCCGGCAGGGGCAGATCCTCTGGTGCCTGGGGTGGGCGCCTGCACAGCTGAACAGCAGGAGGTCACCTTGAAACACACAGTGCTTGTTCTTGGGGTCATAAGAGGGCACCAAGATGTCCTTGGCCAGCTCTGAGCTTTGGCAGATCACTTTGTACCTGAGGAGGAAGAGAAAGGCTCGTGGGTTGGAGATGCAGAGAAGGTATAGGTGGGCCAGGCTGACCTGGATTTGAGTCCTGGCTCCATCTGTGACCCTGGACGAATGACGGGGCCTCTGTGGTTCAGTTTCCTCTTCTGTAAACTGGGGATGGACCACCCTTCACTCACAGGGGAGGTGTGGGAACGACAGCAACACTTACAGAGCACGGGCCAAGTCTAGCTCTGAGGAAGGGTTATTAGTACAATCACCATCGTCACCACCACCGCCCTGCCCTGGCAGACACGGGTGGGCCCGGCCGCCTTCCTCCCTGGTCCTGCAGCGCGAACCGACCCACATGCCAGCCGTCTGCATTTTCCTGTGTTCACGGAAGCCTCGATCCTTGCTGAAAGGTGGGGGTCCAGCTGGGGAACCTGAGGTTTCCTGCTGCCCCTGGAAAGCTTCCAGATACTGGAAGAGAAGCAGTGTGTCACCGCGCCCTGCCCCACAGCCCCCGTTACTCCTGCCCCCTTTGGTCTTCCTGCAGCCGACCAATAAACTCCCTGGCCCGGAGCCCTTGCCAGCATCAAGCAGGCGGTTCCCAGTGCATCTGGCAGGGACGAGGGGGCTCTTGGGAGCTGCCGGCCGGGCTCCTGCTGCTCCGGAGGGCGGCCTTCCCTCTCGTCTTGCTCTGCAGTCACCAGAGAGCTCTGTGACAGCTCTAAATGCCCTAACACCTCTGGTCTCGGCATGTCAGCTGGGAGACGGAGGCACCCAGAGGGTTAAGGTCATGGACCATGAAGGCGAGAGCAGGAAGTGTGGGTTTTACAGACTTCCTGAAGGAAAATGAGTCAGAAATTTGGGGCTTCCGCGTCCAACCCGAGATGCCCCTGCTGGTCAAGCCACAGACAGGGGTCTGCAGAGCTCATCTGTGTACCGAACGTTTCCATGTGGAGCATGGCCTTAGGGTACAGTCACGCCTACGCTCTTTATCTAGGTGAATTTCAGAAGCTGGTATGTCTTAAATCAACTCACCTGCCTGGTGCTCTGCTCCCCAGGAGTGTGGAAATGTCTACAACTAGTCTTAGACCCCATGGCCAGGGGTACACGTGTCAGGAGCCATGAAGAGACCCTCCTGCTCCAGCCCCTGCGTCTCCTGGCTTCTGGCTCCTGGCCCAGCTTCCTGGGTGTGAGTGCACATGGCAGACGCTTCGGTGGAAGCAGCCCGCCTGGGACGATGCCCTGACCGCCACGAAGTGCTTGCTTAGACAGTGTGTGCCAGCAGTCACAGGAGCCCGTTATAAGGCAGCCCCACAGGGGTTCCCTTGATCCCATGCCGTGGGCACACGGCCCCAGCGCCCAGGGGCTCTCCCTTTTTTCAGCACGCAGGTCCCTGCCCCATAGCCCTGGCCGGTCAGGAAGGCCACTCCAACATTCTTGCTTAAGCAGTGCGTGGCAGTCGTTGAAGAGGCGAGGTGGCCTTCGCCACCAGGGGAGTGCGTCTGGACTCCTGCCAGCCTCTGCAGGCCAGCGTCCTCATCCCCCGCCCGTGGGCCCCTTGCTTTTCAGGGTGCGCACGTCACTGTTTCTGCCTCTCTATTGCTGTGATGTCTGTCACACCCATTCTCGGACACACACACACTGACACCCGCTTGGAGACTCCTGGCACAGCCTGCAGTTTCCTTTCTGCAGAGGTGCAGACCCCTCCAGCTGGCCCGGGCAGCTTCTCTTACGGGACGGGAGTTGGGTTTCTGAAGCCTATCAGCCCGCGGTTCACATTTCACAGCTCTTGAGGAATGAAAGGGCAAAGGCCCGTCTCTCCCTGGGCCTCCGAATTCCTGACAGCGGGAAGCTGGCATTACTCCTTTTAGAAGACACAACTTGGAAAGGTAGCCAATTCACAAACGAGGTCTTGCATTAACACCCATTCTTATTCACAGAGCCGAGGTCTCCAGCCTGGGCACTCGGGCTCCTTCCAGGGTCTCTGCCCTCTGGTTTGGATCAGGTTGGGTCACAGCTCAGCCACGCATGCTCCTGTGCCCAGGAGTTTGTGGTTGCCCCGGCACGGACACCACGCCCGGACTGCACCGGAGCTCCGACAGTGGCCACCTGTGTCCTGAATTCAAGACGGCAGTGTGGGACACTCCAAAGGATTCAATTCATGTCACAATCCAGGCCCCAAGCCGGAGAGGAGAAAGCAGCAGTAGCTGTAGGAGGCCCTCACTGTGAGCCAGCCCTGAACACGGATGGGCCAGGACTGCCAGAAAGACAGTGAGGGGGGCCGGGAGGTTAACAACGTGATCAGTATTTAGGGACAGAACACAGGGACAACATACTCAGTAGGGTGCTTACGTTCAGAGCAGTAAGTTCAGGCAGCTTTACTGCCAGAGAGCCACCGCCGCTGTCTCCTAGGAAGAAGCATCTACAGTGCGGGGTGGGATGGGTGGGATGGGTGGGATGGGCCCATGCACCGCCTGGCTTTCCCATCCTGTCCCGGTGACTCCGGGCTGCCCCACTGCCCAGGGCTCTCGGGAAACAGGGGCCATTCTGCCTTGTCTTCAGCACTGGCTGCACACCAGGTCACCATCACCCAGGATGTCCCCACTTTACAGGTGGGAAAACTGAAGAAAGTGGCTCATCAGCTCCCCTTCCAGTCCCCTAAAGGGACCTAGACCCATCCCCCGGAGGCGGGCCCGCGGATGGGGCCCTGATCCCAGGACTGGGTAGCACATCTCAAGTTTCCTCCCCCAGAGGTGGGGACAGACAGTGGGGGACACACTGGCAGTTCAGTGTGTACGGTCCCTGGTCTGCCCGCAGCGGATCCACACTCTGACACTTAGCTGCTCGGGGTCCTCAGAAGATGTGCTGTGGAAATGGAAGCTTCTGGGACCAGTGTGGGCTTTCCACAAACATCAGACCACCACTCCCCCTCACGGTTTCACCAGAGCAGGCACCACACAGCTGTCCGGGCCTGGCGTGTGGGCAGACGGTGAACAGGGCACCTTTGCAGGAGCGGTGGCACCTCCTGCTGCCCTCCACAGAGGGCTTCACGGGCGGGGGGTGTGATGCCAGAGGCCCAGCGCTCTTTCTGGGCGGGGTTTCATTCCACCCTTGAGAAGAGTGGCACTTGCAGGTGGGACCAGAGCAGCTCAGACCACTGTGCCCTGGCAACCACTGTGCCCTGGCAACCACTGTGGCCAAGCACGCTGTCTACAGGGCGTGATGTGAGGGCGGGGCGCGGGCAAGCCCTGAGCCCTGAGCCCACTCCTAAACACCCTCCTAAGGACGGGACGGCACCACTGCTCTTCTGCGCATCTGGGGTTGGGAGAGCAAATCTCTTTCTTAGGGGAAACATCTGATTAGAACTATTAAGGTGTGGGGGGTGCTACGCAATTAAGCACTGGGTGGTTCGGGGCGGGGTGTGACAAAAATGGGGAGATTCAGCACTGCTGGGGCCACGAGTCCGAGGTGAGAAGAAACCTCACTCGGAAATCCGGGAACTGCAAGTGCCAAACCCCACATGCCAATGCAAAGGGAAGTGAGTGGCGCCAGGAAGAGCAACGTCAATGGGAGTGCAAAGGGTCACCCAGTGCAGACGGCCCTCCCTCCTGCAGAGGGGGGGGGGCGTGTGGGGGGGTCGGGCCAGGCCTGCTCCGCCCCGGCAGCACACCTGTTCCAGAGGTGCCGGCAACAGTAAAAAAGGGATGGGGACCGCAGCAGGGGACGGTGGCAGCTGACTCTGCCGTGGGTGGTTCTGTGTCAGCTCCTCGCCCGTATTCCTCATTGCTTCCTGACTCCAGGACACAAGACTGTCACCCACCACCTACATGGCTCGGACAGCTGGGGGCNCGTCAATGGGAGTGCAAAGGGTCACCCAGTGCAGACGGCCCTCCCTCCTGCAGAGGGGGGGGGCGCGTGGGGGGGGGGTCGGGCCAGGCCTGCTCCGCCCGGCAGCACACCTGTTCCAGAGGTGCCGGCAACAGTAAAAAAGGGATGGGGACCGCAGCAGGGGACGGTGGCAGCTGACTCTGCCGTGGGTGGTTCTGTGTCAGCTCCTCGCCCGTATTCCTCATTGCTTCCTGACTCCAGGACACAAGACTGTCACCCACCACCTACATGGCTCGGACAGCTGGGGGCCATCTGGGGACAGGGCGACTGCTTGTGGCTTTGTGCCCACTCCACTCCTGTGGTTCTTGGTGTGACATTAGCAAAGTAAACACTTCCCACGATCTCGAAGACCAGACGTGACATTATTTATGCAAACACAGAACCCCCATTTGAATCCTAAATATGTCAGCATGCCAGGTGCCTCATTCACCTAACAGTAGCAATGCCAGGCTAACTTTCTCTGGGGCATCCTGCTGCGTGTGGCCCGCTCCCCAAATCCTTCCCCGGCAGCGCACAAGCCTGGAAACAAGAACCTCATCCTCTCAACCCAGCTTGGACCCACAGGTGAGCTGAGCTGCCCCTGCCCCACCCCAGCACCTACTTCAGCATGTCCTTTTCCTTGTTCAGGTGCTGGAAGAAAGAAGGCTCACAGATGAGCTGGTTCTCCTGGCACACCTGCTTGCAGGACTGCCCGGGCTCGGCGAGCTTCACCTGCAAGGCGCTGAGGGGCGGCCACATCACTTGCCCATGGCAGAAGTCCTAGAATGACAATGAAGCTATCAGCCAAGGGACCAAAGATGCAGCTGGCGATCCCCAGCCTGCCCGGCAGCGGGACAAGGGGAGGCGCCGGCTGAGAGGGGTGGGGCAGTGAAGGGAGGAGGTGGGAGCCAGACAAACTTGGGTTGGAATCGGGCTCCACCAGAACATGGCCTTGGGCCAGCTCTTCACCTCTCTACCTACCAGCCTCCTAGAATTGGAAGGGGACAGCAGGACCTCCTGCCAAGGGACGAGAGGTGCTGCCATCGGGCACGCAGCACGGAGGCCAGTTATTACCATTACCAGCAGCAAGCACACAGTCCAGCTATTTAAGTCCTCCGCCCTCGAGGGCCCATCTCCAGACCCCCTCCCACAGCTGTTCAGTCTCCTCTGCTCTAATTCCCAGTGTCTACCTAATTTGGCAGGTACCTAACGTGATACTTTTGTGAGCACCAGTTTCAACTTTACGAAGCAAAGCAGATGGCAAGGCACCTGTGGGTGTCACTCACACAGCCCCTCGAGGGGTCATGGCTTTGGTTGGGGGTCTGGCGTTGGTTGAAAACAATTCCAAGACGCACTAATTCAACAGCGAAGTAAACAGTCTGAGGATGTGTGATAGGACGTGAAGTAACCTAGAAACCCCTCAGAGAGGCGCCCCAAGCACAGGTGTAAGGAGCTCAGAATGGGGCAAGACCAGTCATTCCCAGGGTCTAGAGGGACTGGAGGCCACTAGTGTGCCCAAGGAAGACCCAGGGTGGGGTGGGCAGAGGGAAGTTCCGTGGATGGAGGACCAGCACGAGTGCATGTCCTGGGTGGTGAGAGAAGGGAGTGAGGCTGGAGAAAGGGAGAGGAGTGGAGACTCTCTGACCTGGGGCCCAGCTCTCATTTCAGCTGTGCCCAAAGCCACGCCGGGCAGCCAGCACTGCTGGCTCTGGCACTCGTGCACCCTGGCAGCCAGAGCTCACTCTGCTCACCCTGTCCTCCGAGTCCCTGGGCTGTCCCACCTGCGGAAGGTGCCATCTGTCTGTGCAGGGGGCCTGTGAGTTTAACTCCTTTTGGAACAACTGGCACCCAGGAGGGCCCAGTGGTGGTGAGGATCCCGAGCTCCAAACTCCACTTCTAGGAATGTGCCCCGCTGACATGCAGGGACACCTGCACAAGACATCACGGCGGTGTTGTCAGAGTAGAAGCATTAGAAGTGAAATAGCCGGGTGTCTGTATTTAAACAGGTAACTGTTTAAATATAGATAATAACACAAATGCAACAGGTTTGTGTTGGGGACACAAATGGTGCCTGGGTTACACCAAGAGGCGAAAGCGGCTGCGTGCAGGACGCTTCGAGGTGCTCCCACTGTCCCAGACCCTGGGGGACAGACGGAAAGATGCACACGAATGTGCATTGGCTCCTGCAGGAACATCCCTGGTTGGCATGGGTGCCGCTGAGAGAGGAAACGGAGGATCGAGATCAGGAGTGGTAAGGAAATTTTTCCGTGGGTGTCCTTCTGGAATGTTTTATTTTTCCTCAAGTTTTCTTCCCCACTTTTCAGACTAGGAGCTGATGGAAAACTTCGGAGTTGGTGCGGGCAAACGAAGGCCATGGAGCCCTACAGGCGGGGTGGGGCGGGGCAGCCTGACCTTGCTGGGCCCCTCACGGAGAGGTGGGTATGGCCCCTAGAAAGCAGGCCTGAGCTGCCCCCAGGAGGGGCCTCTGTATCATTCTCAATTTTTTTTTAATTTTTATATATACTTTATTGATTATACCATTACAGTTGTTCTATCCCCCCTTCATTCCCCTCCACCCTGCACACCCCCTCTCCCACCATTCCCCCCTTTAGTTTATGTCCATGTGTCACAAGTTCTTTAGATGCTATATTTCCCATACTGTTCTTGCCCTGCCCCCTGTCTATTTTCTACCTACCGTCTATGCTACTTATTTTCTGTACCTTCTCCCCCTTCTCCTCCTCCCACTTCCCTGTTGCTAACCCTCCATGCGCTTTCCATTTCTATGGTTCCGCTCCTGATCTAGCTGTCCTCTTGGTTTGCTTTTGTTTTAGGTGTGGTTGTTAATACCTGTGAGTTTGCTGTCCTTTCACTGTTCATATTTTTCATCTTCTTTTTCTTATATAAGTCCCTTTAACATTTCATATACATATTTTTCATCTTCTTTTTCTTAGATAAGTCCCTTTAACATTTCATATAATAAGGGCTTGGTGATGATGAACTCCTTGAATTTGATCTTATCTGAGAAGCACTTTATTTGTCCTTCCATTCTAAATGAGAACTTTGCTGGATAAAGCAATCTTGGATGTAGGTCTTTGGATTTCATGACTTGGAATACTTCTTTCCAGCCTCTTCTTGCCTGTAAAGTCTCTTTTGAGAAATCCGCTGACAGCCTGATGGGAACTCCTTTGTAGGTGACTGTCCCCTTATCTCTTGCTGCTTTTAAGATTTTCCCCTTCATTTTAATCTTGGCTAATGTAATGATGATGTGCCTTGGTGTGTTCCGTCTTGGGTCCAACTTCTTTGGGACTCTCTGAGCTCCCTGGATTTCCTGGAAGTCTATTTCCTTTGCCACACTGGTGAAGTTCTACTTTATTATTTGTTCAAATAAGTTTTCCACTTGTGGCTGTTTCTTTTCCCCTTCTGGTACCCCTATAATTCAGATGTTGGAATGTTTAAAGATGTCCTGGAGGTTCCTAAGTCTCTCCTCATTTTTTTGAATTCTTGTAACTTCACTTTTTTCTGTTTGATCCTTTCTTACTTCCTTCTGGTCCACCCCCTTGAGTCCCAGTTTCCTTTCCTTCACTATTGGTTTCCTGTGCATTTCCTTTCATTTCAATTAGTTTAGCCTTCATATGTTTCTCTAATTTGTGGCTAAAATCAACCAGTTCTGTGAGCATCCTGATCACCAGTGTTTTGAACTGTGCATCTGAGAGGCTGGCTATTTCTTGGTCACTTAGAATTATAGGCTCTGGGGTTTGAGCTGTTCTTGGGCCATTGTGTTTTGGTCTGTTCGTGCCTGTTATGTATGAGGAGCAGAGCCCTAGGTGTTGCCCAGGGTCGGGCCACTCAGTTGCTGGGTTGTGACGCTGTATGTGGGGGTGGGGTCAGAGGAAAGCAATGGCGGCTGCCGGGGCCCGCACGGTCCGTCCCACTGCTCAGTCTGCTGGTTTATCTGCACGCAAATGTGTGACTGCAGCCTGTCTGCCGCCCCGTGCCCTCACTGGGTCTGCCCGACGCAGGGCTGCCTAGGTGCCTGGGGTCAAGGGATCTTTCTTGCCCGTCCCCATTCCGCTGCTGGCTCTGCCCCTTTTACCAGTCCGGTTGAATGGTTGGTTGTTGTCGGACTTCCATATAGTTCAGTTTTATGTTCTTTGGCTGCGTCTTTGTTCTCCAAATCTTTGTTGTATTCAAACTTGGTTGTGGGAGAAGGCACAGTGTTTCCACCTACACTTCCATCTTGGCGGAAGTCTCATTCCCAATTTTTTAAACACCTGTGCTTGTATTACTTTTAGTGAGCAAAATGAAAACAAACAAGAGCAAAGTGAAATGCGCCCCCAACTCTATCTGTAGCAGGCTCTGTGGGTACTTCCTGTTCCTTGTCACCAGCTGTGAAACTTTGGACAAAATGCATAATGTTATGAAGCCTCAGTTTCCTCGTGGTAAAAATAAAGATGATGATAGATGGTTTCCCATGGTTCTTGCTTTTCCTACCTTTTTCCTGAAAGACAGACACTACTACCTGCTGAGAAAGGCCACTGGCAGGTGGTGGGCACTCACGGGGCTTCTATTCTGGTCTGTTTAGATCAGTGACCGAGACCCCAAATGTAAAGCAAACCCAAGACATCTGCCACATGACAGGACCCCATGATGAGGGGACACAACTGAACCTGGGTGAGTTGTGAGGTTGACAAAGAGAAACCCTTCAGTGCACCGTGGTTGGAAACCCAGGCCTGGATCCCTATCAGCTAAAAACAGAAGATTCCAGAAGAGTAATAATTTGGAGACCACAGTAATACAATGAAATATGTAGAGATACTAGATCAGCTTAATATTCTGAAAGGGACGCGTGGCGGCGGGGGTTGGGGGTAAGCAGAGTGCACCCCACACGGCTCTGGGAGTCGCCAGAGACAGGCCACACGCTGGGCGGGAAGATGCTTATCGGCCTCCCCATGTTCGCGGTGATCTTGGGCTCAATCCTGCTTGCCGAGGCACGGCAGCACTTTGGTCTGGATGCGGTCACTGAGGGTGGTGGCATGACCGCCGACTGGGGGCACCTGACTGTCAGGGGGTTCACGGGTGACTGTCCCTCTCTTACCTGGTGGCATAAGGCAACATACTGGCTGACCCTTACTCTCTGTCCATCACATGAGGAGGCTGTCATCAAACAGGAAGGAGGAGGACACAGGTGAGCAATGAGGTTTTGCTGGTGAGAGCTGAGTGGGCACATGGACACTGGGAAAAGGTTAAGGGGTCCTTTTTAATCTGTTTTTCTGGCTGGCTAATGCAAGCAACTTTGTTTATATAATCATTAAGAGACATTTGATAACTTCTGTGGCATTTCAGTATTATAATGAGGAGACTTTAAATCCAACATGCACCTAAGCCTCCTCTGTGACTGTCCAGAATAGGCAAACCACTAGAAAAACTCAGGTCAGATCACACCGTCTACACCAAATAGAAGCCAAGGCTCCACCGTCTGGGAGCCAAGTGAGAATTTTGTTCTTTGCCTCCTGGATTTAGCTGGGCCCAACCCTTCATTCAGCTAGGGAAGTGGAAGCCCACTGTGGCTGAAGGCTCAAACTCTGGCTTGTAGAGGTTACAAGAAAACCGTGAATGTCTTTCCTTATATGACACGTGCAGGCAGCTAGAGCTGGGGACAGTCTTTCTAGACCTGTTAAGTTTAGCAGTCTCTTAAGAAACTCTGCTCTTCATTCATTTCTAGCCTCTTGTGGTATGTGAAGTAGTCCCAGGGACAAAATAAACCAGGACTTGATGTGGCCAAGACAGGCACTTCGAGTTGGAAGGCCCGGATTTGGAGCTGTTTCCCCGTGGCGCCTTGGGCTTGCTGCCCAGTCTGGTCTTGCCCCTGTATCACTCTTCTGTAGAAAGTGATGCTAACAGACTAAGTGATGGAGCCAAGCAGAAGACTGGCAAGCAGCAGGTGGCCCTCACTGGGGTGGGGGGTTGCCTGTGCTCGCACCCAGATCCCAGGAACTTCAGTGTTGCATCTGCAGACATGGGGCACCCCGCACCCTGAGGAAGTGCCCTCAACCTGTGCGGCAGGGCAGATCTGAGTAAACCGCGGCAGCTGACCTTTTTGCGATCCCCTTCAATAGGCGAGCTTAGCTCCATTACACGTGCACTGGGGCCCCGTCACTCTTACTCAGGGCTCACTGGGTGCTGGTCTGGCATCCTCTCAGAGGTCTGTTTTGGAGGCCAGTAGGATCAGGGATAGAAAAAATAGCAGCAGGGCCTTATTAATGCTTGGTGAGCCACCTGATAAAATGAACAAAGGGAGGCCTAAAGGTGTAACTAGTAAGCACCAGACCTGTGCCTTGTCACAGGTAAAGGAGGGGAGAGTGTGGGGATCCGGGCTGTGATTCTGGCCCCAGCTGGTGGACTTCATAAGATGTCCATTTAGCTTTCTCTGCATTTGTCCTTCAGTCCTTACATAATTCCTGTGAGGTAAAATGAGGTAACTCTTAAGAAGGTACCTAGAAATGTGAAAGATATTATACCAAGGTCAACCATTTTTTGCCACCAGGGTCCAGAGGTAAAAAGTCAAGTTGCCTGGATTGCATATGGCGATTTGTCCACGAGAGCCACCCCTGTCATAAGCCTCTTGTTGCCCCTAGATCCAGTCCCCACCCCCTAGGTGGTCATGGGGGTTGGGGGTCTGCTTTCTGTCAGCCTCAGCATAGGCTAACATAGTAATGCCAACTTGTCTCCTAGCTGTACTCACTCTCTCTCTCTCTCTCTCTCTTTCTTTCAACAAAATACTTGCTAAGAAGCAGAAAAGCATAAAGGTCCAGAACCCAAATGCCTGGGTCTGAATCCAGCTCATCCGATCACTAGCTGAGTGCCCTTGGCTAGTTATATAATCTTGCCTCAGTTTTTTTGTGGTAAAATGCAGGATATATCAACTGCTACCTCCCAGAGCTGTAGATGTGATGAATTATAATGTATACAGTGCTCAGAAAAATGCCTGATGTAAATAACACCACCTTCGGTCAGCTCTCACTGTTCCTATATGCAAGGAACTTGCCTAGGTCTATGGCGGTGACTCAGTGAAAAAAAAAAAAAAGAAACCAAAACCCTTGTCTTCATAGAATGTCACAGACATAGAGTGTCTTCAAGGAGGAAGACAGAAAAACAAGATAAATAAATTACATATACATGTTAAAAGGTGGTTAAGTGATCTTGAAAGAATGAAGTGAAGAACATGCAGGTCATGAAGTGCTGAGGGCCCCCGTTTCTGGTCCCCCTCCAGCGTCAGTGACAGGAGAGAAGTAATGGCCTCAGACCAGACCCAGGCGACTTCGTTCAGCAATCCTCCATGAAACTCATGTTTCAGAGTTGGGCTTTGAAGGTTCTCTTACCATCCATTCAAAACTTCACAAACGACTATTAAAGTCTTCCTAGGTGAAAGAAATGTAAATAAGAATGCGGCCCAGTCTCCGGACTGAAGGCTCAGCACACAGTGCATGGTGAGAGAGGCCAACATCAAAAAATTTACAATAGTACAAAATGACGTCCAAATAAGAAGGGACAGACCACTCAGGGGAGGAAAATAATTAACTCTGTGGGGAGGGGGAGGGCGACAGTGGGAGCTATTCTAGAAGGCTTCTGGAAAATAGGGACTTCTAGACTGGGTTTTGTAGGCTGAATAGGAGTAAGCGGTTTATCATTAACATGGTGCTTTGCAGATAACTGGTGCTTGGTGAAGAGGTGTTCAACTGTATGGAATGGCTGGGCATGCTGGAGCTTTGATGGAAGAAGTAGAAAAGAACAACACACTAACCGAGGGGGCCTTTAGATAGACAGAGTGAGGCGTAAACAGTGATTTCCAGTGATTTCACAAGCCCACTCGGAACAGAGAGCATCTGCATTCCTCTCTAACGATTATTTCAAGCAGTTGCCCAATTTCCCTAAATTTGCTTGATTATTCTGAAAATTTCCTACAGCAATTATGAGAAAGGTTTATTCATCACCACAAATTTATGGAAAAAGCCGCGTTCTGAACAAATGAACGAAAGTTACTGTGAAAAAGAGGTGCAGGTGTGTCACCTGGGCTATGTGCCAGTGTCGGGGAGTGCGGATCACGGAAACGCCAGAAGGGCTGGACGGATGGGGTGGGCGGCTCCCCGGGAGAGCGGCACTTGGTGGAGGGCTCGCTTGCCCCTCCACATGCAGGTGATGTTCACAGCAGCACTCTCCACAGTAGCTGAAAGGTGGCAGTGGCCCCCATGTCCGCCGGCTGGTGAGCGGATGAACACACTGTGGTATGTCCAGGAAAAACTAGTCCGCAATGAAAAGGAACGAAGCACTGACACGTGCTACAATGTGCGCGGACCTCACAAACATTATGCTAAGGAAAAGAAGCCAGAAATCTCAAGCAAAGACAAAGCCACAGAGACACAACATAGATCAGTATTTTCTTAGGGCGTGGGTCAGGGAGCAAAGATGGCCTGCAAACAGGCACAAATGCAAGCTTTTCAGGGTGATAAAATCTTTACCAAACAAGATTGCTGTGGTAATTACATACACAACTATCAATTTGCTACAAAATCACTAAATTATATCCTCACATGGAGTGAATTTCATGGTTTGTAAACTACATCTCAATGAAGCTGTTTAAAAAACCACACCTTGTGCCCTGATTGGTGTGGCTTAGGGCAAAGAGCGAAAGCCTGCGAACCAAGGGGTTGCTGGTTCGATTCCCAGTCAGGGCACATGGCTGGGTGGCAGGTGAGGGGCAGCCAATGGATAGTTCTCTCACGCGTGGATATTTCTCTCCTTCTCTGTCTCCTTCCCTTCTGCTCTCTCTAAAAATAAATAATAAATAAAATCTGAAACACACACACACCTGGTTTGGTTTGGGTTCCTGCAGTGGCAAGTAAGGCTTTCAGAGGTCCTGCTTTATGTCAGGCACAGTCTTCGCCCTCAACATGTGTTCATCTATTGATTCCTCCCCCAGCCCTGTGGTGTAGGCAGTCTTATCCCCACTGAATAGACCGAGAGCAGTGAGGTTAGGAAACTTGCTCAGGTCATAAACAGAGTGGGGACAGAGCCCACTGCTTAATCATTATCCACCCAGTCTTGCTAGCAGCACTGAAGCTAGTGATAATTTGACATAGTCAGAAGCTGGGAAAATTCCTTGGCAAGTAGAACAGGGCAACTGAGACAGAGAGCAGAACACAGCGGCTGAGAAATTTACAGCCAGACACAGAAGGTCACCTCCCTAGAGATTACATCTAAGCATCAGTTGTGTTTCAGCTCCAAGCCCAGAAAAGCACTGAAACCAGGTGGGCGATGCCAGGAGCAGCTGCAATGACTAATGAGTTAGTGCCCTGCCCTGGCACTGACCAATCAGTGGAGACCAGGAGCCTGCAAGAGCACACCTGGAAAACTGACGAATATTCTGCGGAAACCCTCCCCTGAGACTGCCACCTGCAAGAGAGAGAGAAAAGCTCAAGACAAAGGACCCAGTGAGCGCCGTCTCCCTCTGGGGAGCAGGCTGCACCGT
This sequence comes from Sturnira hondurensis, assembly GCF_014824575.4. Classification (NCBI taxonomy): domain Eukaryota; kingdom Metazoa; phylum Chordata; class Mammalia; order Chiroptera; family Phyllostomidae; genus Sturnira; species Sturnira hondurensis. The sequence goes on along the minus strand of NW_028072887.1, from coordinate 1,500,168 downwards.
TCCCTTTCCCCCTCCTTCCCCCACTTCTCTCCCTGCAGGCGGGTACCTCCTGAACTCTAAAAAGCTCTGAGACTTGCAACCAGGGGGCACTGGGTAGTAGCAGCTCATCCCAGGCTAATCCCCCAAACCTGTCCCCAAGGCCCCCTTTTCTCTGACTCCCCAGTGAGCTAAGGCAGCCCAGCCTTGGCTCTCCTGTTGCTGCTTCAATGCTAAGCCCTTCCTTGTTTCACTGTCCCCAGCTTGAATAAATGTACCCTCCTAGTCACCTGGACTCATACTGTGAATTCTCTCCTACACAAAGTCACGAGCCCACACAGTACCAGCTGGCCCCAGGCAGACCCGCTCAGCACCCGGCCCCCTGTCCAATAACAACCACCCCTCCCTTTTCCATTGCTTTTCTTCTAGCCCTGCAACCTGTCACCTCCACCACTGCCCCCAACTGGACTATCCAGATGCATTACTGGGCTTGCCCTTACTCCCCACGGAGTTCAAGGTGAGTCGATCTCCCCGGAAATGAAGCTGATTCCACAGTGGCTCCTGGAGTTAACTCGTTTTTCCCTCCATATCTCCAAAATGCTTTTCATGTGAATTACACAGCTCTCTGCCAAATAATGTGAGCACAAGAAAGTAGGGTTGATGAACATAGGTATGGTTTTCAGAAACCATTCCGAGCATTGTCGATCGCCATTCATTTAAAAGAGCCTGCTATGCTCTCTGGCCTGAGGCAAACACCTAAGTCTTTGCCAAGAAATACATGAGAAACTTGACAGGCCGGGGCCCACTCAGGCCAGGGCCCACTCGGGCCAGGGAAGAATGGCATTCCTGATCTTGGATCACAGGATTTTTGCCTTGCCACCTCCTGCTGCCAGAGAGAGGACCTCACTGGGGGAGATGATTTAAAAGAGCTTGCAATCCAAATCAACATTTTTTTTCATGCGGTAAAAGGGAGGCAAGGACATTAAAGGGAAAAAGCCATGGGTTGTCCTGAAGCCAGGACTCTTGCTGGACGCACCAGTGGGGTCAGCAGGCACAAGGTAGGTGTCCTGCTGTCAACCACTCAGCTGTATGTTGACGCCTGGGGCTTTCGCGATTGCGGTCAATTGGGCTCTTCTGGCTCCCGCCGCCTTCAGTGAGCGTGATGGACACCTCCGAACGGGCTCTGGGATGAAGGCTTCCTTGTTCCTCTTGTAGATCACAGGGAGGACTTGGAGGCAGAGATCAGCCTAATGAGAGCTGTGGCTCCTGAGGGAAGCTTGGGCTGTTACCACCGCTTCAGAGCTTGAGGCTTTCCTGCTCAAACCAGAAACACCCTCTCTCCAGTCTCACTGCTCTTTGAAGATACCCCTCTAGCTGCAAAAATAACAACTGCCCAAAGCTCCAAAACACCGTGGCCTGGAGGCACCTGTTAGAGGCAGACGACCCAATCTGTCAGCCACTGGAGTTTTGGTTTCCTGTCTTCCCAGTGGAGTTGGGGAACATGATGGCATCAATAAAAGCCCTCACAGAAGCCTGGGATAAACTCAAAATGGGCCCCTTCATGGCTCTTTTTGCAGCCCTGAGAGAATGTTTAATAAGAAATACCCAGAAGATTCCTAGAGTGATTTTTCTAAAACACCAGTCCGACAGCACCCCTGCCCTCACCCTGCCTTACACCTTTCTTTAGCTTCCTGCCGTCCCACCATCAAATCAGAATTCTCCACCTGAGCGTCTGCCTTGTTTTGTGATCCGTCTCCCCCCCAGCCTCGTCCTCTGTCATCTTCTCTCTCTTCGGTCATAGCTAAACTTTCAGTATTTTCTCCCCAGGCTTTTGTGTCTTGATGCTCGTGCCCTCCTCACCCTCCCTGTCGCCCCAGTGTGCACCCCGCCTCATCGCCTGCCAATGCTCTAGCACAGACTGTCCCACTCTCCCCTGCCCCATCCTGTGGGCCCAGCTACGTGATCCCAAAGCACCCCGGTCACATCACTGTGACAGGGTGTAACCTACACCAGTGGCTTTGCCTGTGGACTGGGCTGGCCTCTCTGTGACACTTGAAGATATTTGAGGACAAGGACAAGTCTTTTGACATCTCTCTCTCAGCCCCTGGCACAGACCACAGCACGCAGCTGACATGTATTTACTGAGCAGATGAATGAACGAACAACACCAGGCAAGCAAGCAAGCTCTGGATTTCTGTGAGCCACAGAGCTCGCCGAGAAGCCTACCACCAGGAGGTGGCGTGGAAGGGCAGTTCCATTAGCATGTTCTCATTAGAATGTTTTAGTGACATGTTTTCCAGTCATAAGGTCCACGATGAGCTTCCTGGTACACACACCCACAAAAAAGCCAGAACACACATGCTCACTCACCCTCTCACCCATTGCACCTACTATGTGCTGGGCAGAGGGCTAGACACGTGGCATTTAGAGGTGAACAAGATTGGCCTGGCACCAGCATTATGTAGCATGAGCAAGGTCTGTTTGGAGTGTACAACCTCCCTGCTTGAAAAGAAACTGAGTAATAGATTTAAAGGGAATGGGCCCTATGAGAACTTGTAAGGACTGGCTGGGATTCAAGAGTCCTAGGAAAGAAAGAAAGCAGAGCCTTCAAACAAACTTGATGAAGAGTCCTTTTACTTGTGGTGCAGAGTAACCCTTTTCCCTGAAGGAAGTGGAGACGGAGAAGAAGGAGGTGGGTTTCGGCAGCAGCTGCAGGGGTCCTAGTAAAACCGCCACTTCCCATGATGGTCGTAAGAGCTATGTCTTAAAACTCACTGCCAGAGGAGGTCACAGCAGCTCCTGCTGCACCTTCAGTGGGGACCAGCAGCTGCCGGTGGTAGAAGACAATGAGAAACGTAGCTCTGGGTCACCTGCCGCGGCCCCGCAGCGCCCTGGGTGCAGGCTGCCCAGCACCAAGCCTTGATTCCAGGACTTGTGAGCCTGTGATTGTGAGATTGAGTTCCCAGCATCCAGAGAGTGGGGTCATTACTGCCACCTCCCAGGGTCACATGAGAATTAAATGGGGTGATGCACTGCAGTGAGCTCGGTACACACTGGCATAAAGTCTGTAGGTAAATGGCTGCTCGAGTTAGGAGGATGATACTGTCACTCTTAATTTAGGTGTCAGACAAAAACTGCACGGTGATAATTCAAATGCTTAGCTTTCATGGTAAAGTCTGATGAGTAATACTGTATAATATATAATAATAAAATAGGTCTATGTAAGAATATAGTTCAATACTGTACATGATAGAATGTATTAGGCAACCAACACACTAGTTGCATTTACTAAGCACTGCGTGCCAGCCCTGTTCTGAGCACGTCATAGGTATTAGCTCACTGAACCCTCCCATCAGCCCTCTGTGGTTCTATTATTAACCTTATTTCATTGGAGTAGAAACTAAGGCACAGAGAGGCCTATAACACACCCATGTCATACAATGACAAAGTCACAGTGGTGGGACTGGAACCCAGGTGGCTGGCTGCAGAGTGGGCCATCCTTGGCCCAAAAAAATCAGAGGATCAGACTCTCCCCTGCTCTCCAACAGCAGCACCCTGTCCACTGCTCACCACAGGCTGTCAACACAAATCTTTCCTTTGCAACCTATATTAGGCCTGTGATCTATGCCTACTTATATTTTTAACATACCATTTCTATTTTAGTCTGCACAATCCTCATCTCCTATTGTGTAAAGATTTCTTGATCATCCCAAGACACTCTGCTTTACCCTTTAAGGGAAGCCCTTTATTTCTGGAATCTGGTCAAAGAGTTCATACTCCCCTACCCACAGGGGTTCTCAGTCTGCCTATTTCTAGATGCGTTGCTTTTGAAGCCTGAGGAATCAGAGAATCACAAATGGTAGCAATGACACGCTTGGCCTTTACTTCCACGAGCCATAGCACCCACGCTCTGACGGGGTCACGGGACTTACAGAACTCTCCCCTGCTTTGGAAGTCAAGTTCTGCTTTTGTCTGTTTTATATACTTAGATTTCACGTAAAGTTTCATTTGAAAAGGGGTCCTGTTTTAAAAGACGTTTGAAAACTGCTGAAAAGTCCTAACATATTTGGAATTAGAGAGCACATATTAAAGAAATGCTTGGAAACCACAGGGTTCAGTCCTTCTGTTCCCAAGGTGAGAACAGACCACCAGGCGGGACCACAGGCTGTCTCTGTGCCCCGCCCCCAAGCAGTTTCGATGCCTCTCAGAACCCAGTGAGGGCAGGTTGCCATCTTGACCACTCCATTTCTCCCATAAGTTTCCTTTTGGCCTGTCACTGTCATAAAGAACATTCTTCCCCCGGGGACAGACTGACTCTGCTGGCTGACCATGACAGGGCATGCTTTAGAATCCCAACAAACCATTATCCAACTTCTGGAGTCTTTCAAATCAGGAAAATAACCACGTAACCATGGTGAGCTCCTAACTCTTCATGAGAGCCTGCCTGGGTAGCAGGAAGCAGGACATGGCACAGACAGACGGCCTCTGCAGAGCCTTACCTGTTTTTCAATGAAAGCGTTGATTCTCTGCAGCATCCCCTCACACGTGAATTCATATGGCATGTACGGCTCAATCTGAGGAAACAGACATGGTATCACAAGAGGAAGACAAGGAATATGAGACACTTACCCAGTCTTCCACTGACTCACTCACACTCAGGTGCCAGCCCTGTAGTCAACCTTGTGAAGGGCTGCAACTACGAACTTGGAAGTAGAGAGACGTGGGCTCACAGCCTCACTGCTCCTTACTAACTGTGGGATCCTGAGCCAATTACCTCCCATCTCTGAGCCTCAGGTTTTCATGTGGAAAATGGTGACCAGAGAAACCTACCTCTTTGAAGTTGTGGTGAAGATTATGTTGGGGGAGAAAAAGTAAAGCACTTAGTTCAGTGTCTAGCACAGAGAAGGCATTCAGCAAACGGTGGGGAGAATCACTTCAAGGAGGTAAGCGTCCCCCGCCCCCCTCGGGGCAGCATCTGCAGCTGCTGGGCTGTTTTTGCCTCTCAGTGCTGAGCAGTGTGGTGCATACAGGGACTCAGCATCCGCCGACAGCTGCTGCGTGAATGCACGCTCACTGCTCTGGGCCAGGCACACGATGGGGGTTTAAGCCCCCATGGTGATGACAAAAGCATTGTTCTACTGTCATAGGTGAGACTGACATGTGCCGAAAACTATAATATGTGGTGAAAAAAGAAAAAAAACAACAGTGATAAAGTGCTACAAAGAGTTCATGTAGAGGGTCCTAGGAGGTTGAGAGGTCAAAGCAGACTTATGCTCATGCTGGGCTGTCAAGGTCAATGGTGATCCCAGCAAGCCAAGGTGCAGAACGTATTCCAAGTAGAGTGAATAATATGAGATTAGACACCAAAGAAGACAGCAGGAGGGTAGAGCTCAGAATCACAGAGGCTGGAGATAAGGCTGAGAAGATGTTCCCTGGATTTCCACAAAAGCATTGAGATCTCTAAGCTAAGGAGCCTGGACTACTTTCGAGGGTGGCCTGAGACCCAGAGGGAGCTTTCCTGGGGTGGGCAGGCAGACTGACCAATACTGCGCCACTTGTGGGGAGGGGAGAAGGTGAGTTCGACCCCTGCTGCACCGGGCTTTGCCAGCACTGTGAAGCCTGTGTCTGCAGGACAGCCAGCCAGCGTTTCCAACCTGGAATGGAAATTTCACTTGGCAGACAACCATTGGCAAACAGCGTGTTACAGCTTCCTAGAGCCCGGCAGCACTGTCCACGAGAGGAGACAGGGCACCTTCACCATCTCCCTCTGGAGTCTGTACTTGCCTATCTCGAGACTATAGGATAGAGAACCAGACAAAACATCTATGAGCTGAAAATGGGACAACTGATAGAGAAGACATTCTTCTGTGGGCCTGCCAGCAGTTGGCCTCAAGGCAGCCTCTCTTTTTTTATGTTAGTTTACACACTACATTTACACACTACGTTTTAAAATCTTAAAATTTACATTTACATCTCTATATTTTAAAATTTACACACTATATTTTAAATCTTAAACTATGATTGCTAATTTATCTTCAAACATACAACTAGATGGTGCACCTCACAAGTTGTATCTCACCATCTCTGCTACATTCATCCAAACTGAGCTCAAAGCGGGGAGCATTAAGCACTATCCTGCCAGGGCATGACTGTTCTGCTAGAAAAGAAGTCATTCTGTTCCCAGATGGTTCATTGCTGAAAAGTTCAAAATACTTTGAAAACTGACTTCCCTGTTCCGAGCTTGTGCCTTCTCATCTCAAGCTTTTGCACTTGCTGTGTCCCCTCTAACCCTGACATAGCCCTTCATACCAAGAGTAAATTTTATATTTTCTTTTAAAGGTTATTTATACATTCAATCAGTGGATAATTCCAGAAGCTTCCTATAACTGGCCTAGAGACATGTCTTTTTTCAAAGGTTCATAGAAGAAACAAACAAACAATTGACCACAGAGCACTGGGCATACTGGGCTCATTTACAGGGAGCCGGGTGGGATTTCCAGAGCGAAATAAACATCAGTGGTCATCTGTCAGGAGACAGCAGCTCCAGTCATGTGGTTGGGAGCAGGCTGAATGCTGGAGGCTGTTCCTACAACATATTCCAAAGGGCATCCACTGGAAATGGAAGTGGATTAGTTCAAAGGGACTAAAGTATACGGAAAAATAGTTCTTCCTGTATTGTCCTAGCAACCAAACTCAGTTTAACAAAAGGGAGGCTGACTCATTCACTGCTTTGTGATCCAGTTCACTGTTTTAAAAGACACAAAGCCAAACAATTTTCTCTTAAAGGAAAAGCAAAAAAAATGAAATTGTATCAAGCCACCTCTGCCACCCTGAGTTGCCATCCTGCTGTGGACAGGAGCAGAAGCCAGGGTCTGGGGATGAAGAATGTTAGTGAGCCTGTGATGCAGAAGCTGTTATGCAGATTGGAGGGTGTGTGTGTGTGTGTGTGTGTGTGTGACAGTTTTCTGCATGGCACTCCTTCCGCTACAAGTCAAGGAATGAAAGGAAATGCTGAAACCACAACCAGTCACTGAGAAACCCAGGCAGGGCCAGTTGTGGAGCAGCAGGGGAAAGTTCTGGGTCATCCTGCTTTGTGGATAAAGGAGTGCTACTCCTCCCGCCACAGACAGGATGTCTGCTGGCAGCACGGTGCAGGCCCTGCGCTGGGAAGGATCTTGGCTTTGGACACTTTCCATTACCTTCTCCTCCACTGTCTCTGTGTTTTGATCTGGAAACTTTCTACTGAGAAGTCTTCAAGTTCACTGATATCTTCCTCTCCTGTGTACAGTCTGCCGATAAGCCCATTGAAAAAATTCTTCATTTCTGATACTGTATTTTTCAGTACTAACTTTTTCTAATTTGGCTTTTAAGAAGTTTGCACCCCTTTGCTGAAATTCCTCACCTCTTCATAGACGTTGTCTACTGATTTCACCAAGGCTTTTAATGCATTCATCCTAGCATTTTAAAGTTGCTGTGTGATACTTCCAACACCTGGGCCATCTCTAGGTCTAGTTTTATTCAGTTTCTTCTCTTAATGATAAGTTGTTTTCTTGCTTTTTTTACTTGTCATATAATTTAAATCTTGTAAATTAAAGATGAGAAAGCTTTACACCCACTTCTGACCCATTTCTCACTAGTGGGAGGGTTTTAATGACAATTGTTTTGTATTAATCACATTCCTTACTTCATCCTTCTTACTCTCGTCTTTCCCTTTACTTCATTTCATGCCTTTTTTCCCCTTTCATCTTCTGTATTACCTTAACCACCAGTCAAAAAGACTGAGGTATCAATCCAGGTTTTACTGTTTATGAACTGTGTGATCTTGAGTACATTAGCTAATTTCCTTCAATCTTAATCTTCTCAACTGAAGAAGGAGTAAAAGGGACAGGGCTCATAAAGGGCTATATAAATTCTAGATGCGTAGGAAGAGGTTCTCTCTGCCTATCATCTACAATAATTACTTTTTTTAAAAAACAAGTGGCCCTACACAGTTTCTGGAATGAGGTAAAAAAAACGCTGATGAGTGGGGGCACCCACGTTTCCACAGAGTGAACGGAGCCTGCGCCACGTGGGAGCGAGCAGTGCCCACTCCTGGTGCTCTGTGTGCCAGGCACGCCTACTGACTTCCGACCGACCATAGGGATCTACTATCGAAAACGTCTGTGGACTCCACGATGCAAGGTTTTCTACCTCTACAGTAACTTTTTACACTACTCCACTTAAGGGGGATGTGCACTTAACTAAGTATGTGGGTTGGGGTTGACTAGGTTTATGGAAGTCCCCCAAAAAGATATGAGGAAGTCCTGACTCTTACTACCTGTGAATGTGATCTTATTTGGAAATAGGGTTTTTGTAGATGTAATCAAGTTAAGATGAGGTCACAGTGAATTTGAGTGGGCTCTAATCCAATATGACAGATGTCCTATAAGAAGTGGAGAAGACAGACAGACACACATACACTTAAGGAGGCCACCATACGATGACGAAGACAGAGGTTAAAGTGCTGTAGCTGAAATTCAAGAATACCTGAGCCACCAGAAGGTGGAAGACACAAAGGGACCATGGTCCCACTGACATCAGACTTCTAGCCTCTGAAATTGGCGTGAAATAAATTTCTGTTGTTTAGCCACCAAGTTTGTGGTTCTTTGTTACGGCAGTTCCAAGAAACTGATACGCTACGGGGCTTGGAGACTTAAGAAAGAAGAAAGACCTTCGGTCTCCACAGGAATGACTTTCTGGTGGGGAAGCTTTAGACATGGGGGGGACACTTTGATGGAGTCCAGTGGCACCACACTCCACTCGGCACTCTCCTGGCTTGGCCACCCGATGTCTGGGGGACTTCTGCCCTAAACTGTCAAGGCCAGGATTGACATCATCTGTCACTAATGGGAACTCTGAGAAATTACACCAAAAGTCAACAACCACCCTCTCTTCAGAGGGCGCAGAACGTGGTGATGCATAGCTGTGCTCCTGTTCCCCTGGAGGTGTTTTGAGTGAACTGAAACCGGCAGTTCAGTGGGCCACGCACATCTCATTTCTCAAAAGGGAAAGATGGCCTTTTACATGGGTCAATGGCCCGTCCTCACAGGGTTCATGCTTTTCCAGGCTCTTCCCTTTACTCACATTGGGCTTGGAACTCATGCTATTCTGAGCTCACTTCTCTGTTTAACTTTGCAAATCTTGCTCATCCTGTAAGAGTTAACTCAAAGCTGCAATTTCAAGAAAGTCTATCCCAACTTACACGCCTCAGTCTTTGGCATGTTATTGGCACTGAACATATTCTGCAAACATCTATGCCTCCCTCTCTCCATCCACTGAGTAAATCACTAAGCTGGGTTTTCAGAATACAGAAAGTTAGATGTATTCACTGCCCTCATGTTTTTAGAGTTTAGTGGAGATCAAGACTATCAATGACAAAAAATAAGAGTAGTATATTATTATAAAAATAATACTAATATTGACTTAATAATACTAACGAACCACATACCATGTGGTAGACACTGCCGTAAGCTCTTTATGCTCATTATCTCACTAAATCCCCACAACTGCCCTCTAAAGTACATAATATTAGCCTACTTTGGAGATGAGGAAACTGAGGCTCAAAGGCTAGGTAACTGCCTGAGGGGATGGGATGCTGCTAGTACGAGGTAGAGCTGGAACCTGAGCCCAAACTGCCCGATTTCAGTCTGCCTTGCCAACCATGCCTGTACTGCTTCCCTTAACAAATCAAAACAGGATGGAAAAAGTGCTCTGATAGGATGAGTACAGGGGAGAGGTCCACCCGACAGAAGCTGCCATAGTCCTGGGGTTGGGAGAGAGGGTAACTTAAACTACTCCTGCTTGGTGGTAAGCTTCCTACACGCAGGACGCCAGCCTTGACTAGGTTTATGGAAGTCAGCATCCCCTAGAGAGGCTCAGAGGATGCTCGGTGCGCAGTTGGTACTTAATAATACATCTGCTGAATTGATCAAGAGAGTCTAGAGATGTTAGTTACTTATACAAAATTCTAGGAAATGCTTAGGTAGAAAAGCCAAATAAATGGATGCAACATAAAAGCACAACCTAGGAATATTTCTTTAAACATTCCTCATCCTCACTTTTTTTTTTAGAAGATCAAGTCTATCTTTTTAGGCCTTTGTGGGAGTCACATCATTAGGTCCCTGGAGCAAGTACTATGATCCAAGCTCCTACTACTATGCCTGGGACCCAGGAGTCATGTCAAAGGGTCTTAAAACCATGCACACATCTGGACACCAGCTCTGTTCCCATTTCACAGAACATCCATGAAATCCCCAGGCTAAGTCCAGTGGCTTGGCTATTTTCTGATGTCAAGGTTAAGCTGACATGGAAATGTTTTAATTACTCAAACAAAGGTCCTGTGATACACCCCACACTTTTCAGTTCACATTACAAATGGGGAAAAAATGAAATAAAAGAATGAACCTTCTGATTTAGAATTGCTTTCACCGCATCCTCAACTTCGTCCTGATTGCTGAGGTCAACAGTCCAGACGTGTGGCTGACCGATGAAAACTTCAGCATATGGATGCTGAGACGTCAGCTAAAAAAAAAAAAAAAAAAAGATAAAACATCTGAGTTTCACACACTTTAAAAAAACACCCTTCTGTGCTAGATGAAGTGTTAGGTGTGGTACCTAGTTGTACATGTACAAGTAGCAAGATACTATTTTTGTCCTTCCTTTACTATCAAAACCTGCTAAGCAAACTACTAGCAGATAACAAGGGAATAGTGATAGCTCCACATTTTTTTTGACTTGGGACAGTCTTGGGCCCACCCCAAACCATCTGGATACACAGGCACAGCATTAACAGGTACAGATGAGGAACCTGAGGCAGCGCCTGCCTGGATGCCCAACAGGTTCATGTGGAATGCTTTAAAAGACAGATGCCCAGGGCTACCCTGAGTCCTTTGAGATGGGACTTCAGGACTTGGGAGGGGTCTGTGGGGGTCCAGGATGGGCAGGCCACGGCCTTGTCTGAGGCTGTGAGACAGCCCTAGTGATGGCTCCACATCTTATACCCCACTTGGAGAGAAGAGTTAGAGTCATAACCAGGACACACGGAGGATGTTACAGGTGGTCCCAATCCCTGAATATCACACCAAGAAATAAATGAAGATTTATTAGCTGCCATCACGTGCCAGCCCTGAAATCGCCCAGAGCAAACTTGTGTGTGTTAAAAGTCAGTCAGGATAGGCAGTAAGCATAGGAAAATTACAATAAGGGTTTTTGAGTCACAGGAAGATGGATAATGGCACATATAAAAGGTGATAGAAAGAGAAATAATGCCAGAAAACCAGGGAATTTTGGAATGGTTTTCAGGAATAATCATTAGCATAACACTGAAGACTTAGTATTTATAAAGACAATCTGGATTCAGAAAAGCAAGGAAAGGCAGTGTCTGCTCTGAAGAGAGCTTTATTTTAAGAAGAAAGGGTGGTCAAGGAAGCCCGGTACAAGCACCGGTAAGTCTCAGCTCTCGAAGAGCCCTTTCTCTGAGACAGCTAGATTTACCCCTCAAATGTGTTTCCCCCCTTATTCTTGTATTCCTTGAAGGCTGTGGTGTGAAGAGAGCATTCTGGGCATTTGTGAGAGCATTTTCAGTTCTCACAAACACTTGGGGTGCTACCCTTGATGGGTGGGGCGAGACGAGGGATGTCAGACACCTCACAAAGTGCACGGCGGTCCTGTACAACATGGAACGGTCTGCTTCTCACACAGCCTTTGCACGCTCTGCCGGGCTTTCCTGTGGGCTCACAGGATGTAGCTCTTTGGCACAGTTTTTATACACACTGACTTTGCTAGGAACATGACTGTCACGTAAATCAAGGGGTGTCTGTTTGATTTGGAATGTCACCAATAAGCTGATTCCATTTCGGAAACACGACAGCAAAGTCAACACTGTCCACATAATTTGAATCTCCAGTGCGATGTACCCAAATGATCTAATTTGCGGCCACCCCACTAGTGTCAATTGCATATATACTTATATGCGTACATATAGGAACTTTCTTACTTAGTTCCTCTTTCATGTCAGTTATAATCAAAAAAGACCTGACCAGATTCAGCTGCATGTTTTATTCCTTTTAAACATAAATTTACTCATTGGAAAGAGGAACAAGACATCATGATGTCTTCTAGTATAGTTCTTGGGTATAGATTAGTATTTCTTGACTATATATACATTAAAATATGCATTACCTTATTGTAAATTATTTTGCTTTTACTTCTCTCATATTAGAGTTAGAAAATCATTCTTTTTTGAAATTACACATATAGGCAGGGTATATTATTTACAAATTTCATTTCAGGAAGCAAAGTAGATGTTATATTATTCTTGTAATAAAAGGGGATGTTGGGTCTGGTAGGGTTGGGTCCCTTGCTTTAGGGGTCAAGATGGCTCTTTCCTTAGTTCAGACCCCAGTACACTCAAGAGGACTGAATGATTTAACTGGCACCTCTTCACCTTGCTCACATCACTCTTCTCTGCAGCCTACCACACAGACAGTGTGTATGCACTACTCAGGGTATGTAAGTTCCTGAGTCTCAGCTCCAAGCCTTCACTAGCACCCTATCAGAAAAATCACACAATTCTGAGGTGCAGGTACCCTAGACTTTGCTTCTGCCTTCTCTGCCAGTCACGCCCCTTACTATCCTGTTCAGTTCTCCTTCCTTCTGAGCAAAACAAGAGGTAACCTCCTCTTTTGCTCACACTCCTGGTTAGTAATAGACCCTACAGAATGCCTGCAGGCTCACGGAGCTGTAAAAACATCATTCATTTCCCTCAGCACATATTTTCTTTCTCTTCTCTTTCTTCCTTTTTAAAATATATTTTATTAATTATGCAATTACAGTTGTCCTATTCCCCCCTTCACTCCCCTCCCCCCTGCACACCTCTCCCCTACCATTCCCCCTTTAGTTTACGTCCATGTGTCTCAAGTTGTTTAGATTCTATATTTCCCCTACTATTCTTGCCCTCCCCCCTATCTATTTTCTACCTACAGTCTATGCTACTTATTCTCTGTACCTTCTCCCCCCTTCTCCTCCTTCCACTGCCATTGCTAACCCTCCATGTGATCTCCATTTCTATGGCTCTGCTCCTGATCTAGCTGTCCTCTTAGTTTGCTTTTGTTTTCGGTGTGGTTGTTAATAACTGTGAGTTTGCTGTCCTTTCACTGTTCATATTTTTCATCTTCTTTTTCTTAGATAAGTCCCTTTAACATTTCATATAATAAGGGCTTGGTGATGATGAACTCCTTGAATTTGACCTTTATTTGACCTTGAATTTGAGAAGCACTTTATCTGCCCTTCCATTCTAAATGAAAGCTTTGCTGAATAGAGCAATCTTGGATGTAGGTCTTTGGATTTCATGACTTGGAATACTTCTTTCCAGCTCCTTCTTGCTTGGAAGGTCTCTTTTGAGAAATCCGCTGACAAGCTGATGGGTACTCCTTTGTAGGTGACTGTCCCCTTATCTCTTGCTGTTTCTAAGATTCTCTCCTTCATTTTAGTCTTGGCTAATGTGATGATGATGTGCCTTGGTGTGTTCCTTCTTGGGTCCAACTTCTTTGGGACTCTCTGAGCTTCCTGGATTGTCTGGAAGTCTATTTCCTTTGCCAGATTGGGGAAGTTCTTCTTTATTACTTGCTCAAATAAGTTTTCCACTCATGGCTGTTCCTCTTCCCCTTCTGTTTCCCCTATAATTTGGATGTTGGAATGTTTAAAGATGTCCTGGAGGTTCCTAAGACTCTTCTCATTTTTTTTTTGAATTCTTGTTTCTTCATTCTTTTCTATATGGTCATTTTTTTCTTCCTTCTGGTCCACTCCCTTGATTTGAGTTCCAGTTTCCTTTCCATCACTATTGGTTTCCTGTGCATTTCCCTTCATTTCAATTAGTTTAGCCTTCATATGTTCCTCTAATTTGTGACTAAAATCAACCAGTTTTGTGAGCTTCTTGATCACCAGGGTTTTAAACTGTGCATCTGAAAGGTTGGCTATTTCTTGGTCACTTAGAATTACAGGCTCTGGGGTTTGAGCTGTTCTTGGGCCATTGTGTTTTGGTCTGTTCGTGCCTGTTATGTATGAGGGGTGGAGCCTTAGGTGTTCATGAGGGCAGGGTCAGAGAGGGAAAAAAATGGTGCTTTGCTCTGCTCTCTCTCAGATTTCTGTCCCCTCTGCGGCTTCCCACAAGCAAATTGGGCCCCTCTGGTGCTGGTTCCTGGGTGTGTGGGCCCTCTATGACCCTGTGGGTCACTCCAATGAACTCTTTGTGAGCCTGGGAGCCTTACCCAGCACCTCAACCCTGAAAGTCTTTCCAATTGGCGATTTCAAGCTCTAATTCCCATCTCTAAGGCCCTAGCCTGAGCAGTCTGTCTCACTGTTCACTCCACTTGGTTTATCTACGTGCGAATGTGTGACCACGGTCAGCCAGCTGCCCTACGCCCTCACTGGGTCCGGCTGTTGCCACCCCACGCCTGGGATGCGCCAACTTCCGCTGCCTACACTCCTGGGTTGGTCCAACGGAATGATCTTTCCAGCCCGACCCCGCTCCACTGCTGACTCTGCCCCTCTTACCGGTCTGGCTGAATGGTTCGTTGCTGTTGGACTTCCATATAGTTCAATTTTCTGTGTTTTGGCTGTGTTTTTATTACTAAAACTTCATTGACTTTAAACTTAGTTGTGTGAGGAGGTACAGTGTTTCCACCTACGCCTCCATCTTGGCTGGAAGTCCCCCTCAGCACATATTTTAGTTTCAAGGTATACGATGAAGCCCCTGGCTAGGCCAGATACAGTGCTAATCACCTGCACATGCATTATTCATCAGGTTTCCTGAGTATCAGTGAGGATTCTAAGGGTTAGAGAAAGTTACAATTCCCCAAGATGACATGGCTAAAAAGTACCTGAGAAAATTCAAATCTAGATGCTTCAACAACTTACTAGCTTTAGAAAGAAAAGAAAATGACAATTATTAGTGATGCTATTGGGTTCTTAAGGCAAAGACCAAATGAAGTCCAATGTAAATACTAGCCTTTTAATCATTCTCTTAAAACTTGCCAACCTAAAAAAAATCCCATGCTGAATTTACACCTGTACTAGACCTTTTCTAAAGATAAGCAAATGTCACGCCCTATTCATTTTGTGGCCTGGAGGACAAACTGCACAATTAATTCTTACAATGGAATCGGGGCAAAAGTTGGCACGAAGGTCACTCACTACTTTGCCACTCACAGATCCGCAGTCTCCCTTTCCTACCCTTTATAAGGCCCTCACTTGTTTACAACTTTGGTTTAAATTCTTGGAAAATATAAAAGGCTGAGCCATTACATTTTATTAATTTACATTTATTAAGGGTTACTTAATTTTATGAGTAAGGCATTTTGTGATTCATTATTCCTTCCCCGCCCCCGAATATCATGTTCCTTCTTGTTAATTTATTGAGAACTGTCTGATCTGAGCTACTTCCTTGCCTATCATTCAGTAAATCTACTGGAGTACAGTTTGTAAAAGTGATGACAACCTTATCAAATACGAGACACTACTTCAGAGCGGCTACTAAATCTCCAAGGAGGACATGAATTCTCTTCGTGGGAAGAGCCACAACTCTGGAGCCAGGGAATTTTAATGGTTTACAAGGTGTCATGATAATCATCCAAAACCCACTAATATGTTTCCCAAAATAATGATAAAAATCCAATTTATGTTACATTTAAAGTATGGCTTGAACCAAGCACATTACTGATGGTATTATAGAACTTGTTCCCTTCAGTGTACTTCATGGTCTTAGAAATTTGTCCAATGAAAAAAATAACGACAAAGTATTTTTGTTTTTCTAAAAACAGAGAAAAATCTAGATGTTTTCTTCTCTTCAAAGGAGGCAAACAAGAGACATATATGCAATTTATATGGACCAATTGTCACTTAACTTGAAAGATTAGCATGGGCACAAAAAGACAGCTATAGTTATATATACTTCTGTAGAAATTCTTCTATTTGCTGAGGAAGAAAAAGATAATTTCTTACCCTTAGAAATCCATAGAACAGGTATCAACCTGTTTCCTAGTTAATGGCATCTTTGACTAGGGACGTTTTTGGCTTTTGCAAGCTAAAAGAGCAGAGTCCAGTGGCCCACCTGGCCCTAACACGTCATGAGATCCTAAGTTCATTAGCTCCTCTCAAAACTATGTGATATTGCTGGCTCCCAGCCTGCTCTCTGGCTTGTGTCCAGCAGAGGAGGAGATGAACATCAGATAGAACCTGCCCTTTTGCATACTGATGTGACCTTGGGGTTTCCTTCCAATTCATCAACATGCCCCTAAAGCTTAAAATCCTACTTTCCTTCTATTCCTTAAAGGCACAGCTCCTCCACCATCCATCCCTTCTCAGTTAACCCAGCACATTCTCCACCTGGCACAACTCTAAATTAACTTCCCTCCTTAATCTATTTTACTATTGATTTATGCATTTTGGTTATTATCCATCTGTCTTACCACTCTTCCATATCAAATTATGAGCTCCTAGAAAGCAGAAAATGTGACTTAACTAGTTCCTCCAAATGTGGTGACAAGCACCATGGACTGTACAGGGTACAACATCCATCTGTCAACTGCCCTTCTGCATCCTGGCCCTTCCACGGGAGCCCAGGACCCACAGAGTCACCTGTGTGAGTCACTTGCGGGCAGCCATTGGAAGTCTCATTCAAGCATGGGCAGAATCATCTGAAGGGAGAGGAGGGACCAAACGCCTGGGGGGGGAGAGGGCAGCTTCGATGCCTAGTCTCTCTCTAAGTCATGAAGAGTGAAAACTCTCCATGATCTCAACAAAAAGTTCATTAGTAAATGATGACAACTAATAGAAAACAATGATCATACTTTTCTCAGTAACTTCATACTGGCTGATCTGGTCTATGTATTATTATGTGATTCACTGTGAAATAGACTGTGTTTAATTGTCCTACTTTGTGGGTTTTTTTTTTTTCAGGAAAAAAACTACTCGTGTGTAACAAAGTGTCATCAAAATCTTCAGAATTATCACTCACAAAAAGGTGCTAGTTGCCAATACAGTCTGTGATACTTTTGATTAATCATTCCTCAAAGGCTTACACACAGAAACTGTATGTAAGAAAAACTGCAGGAAGAAAAAAGATGGGTTTCTTTGCCTTCCAGGCATTTAAAACAAGTCATGAGATCCAAGACGGCAGAGGAGTAAGTGGAAGCTGCACCAACCTCCACCCAAGAGCAGCCTGGAACTACAACTAAATTGTAGAAAAATCACCATAAGTAACCAACTGAACACTACCTGGAGAGAAACCTTACAGCCATGGACAGAAGAAACCACATCATCACAATGAGACTGGTAGGGAGTGTGGGGGACGTGTGAGAGGGCTGTCTGGGCTCTCACGGGCAGCTGCTGAGGCACCAGAGGGATATGTCAGTGGCTGGGACCTTCCCCCTGAGAAGTGTGGGATCTAAATCCCAAGCTGAGCTCCCCAGCCTACAGCACCAAAGCCAGAAAGGAATCCGGATAACACCCAGCTGTGAAAGGCAGCAGAGGTTTGGTCTGCCAGGGAGAGATAGTTGGAAATGCAGAGCACCTCTTAAAGGGCCAATGGCAAAAATTTCATTTTCAGCCACTTATCTGGGCTCTGGCAGAGGGAGGACAGAGTGGATTAGAGATGCCTGAGGAGAGTCTGAGGTTGGTGCCTCGGGGGAGAGAACTGAGGGAATAGCCACCAGGCTCCCTGTCATGAGTCCTCCCCATATGCAGTGGCCATCTTACTCAGGCAAAGCAACTCCCATCAAGTGGCCTGAAGGGAAGCAAGAGCCCTGCCCACAAAAATTACTGTGCCCTACCCTGTGGAGCTTTAAGCCAAGGTACTGATTACAGCATGATTAGCTTAACAGTTGATCTGTTGAAAGCCGATTACTTTAACAAAGAAGCAGACACAATGGGAAGACAAAGATTCCAATGAAAGAACAAGAGAATTCTCCAGAAGAAGAACTAGATGAAATGGCGGCAAGCAATTTATCAGTCATTAAGTTTAGAGTAACGACTACAAGGACACTCAACAGCATGGAAAAAAAATGACATAGAAACAGTAAGAAAGGACCAGTCAGAAATAAAGAATGCAGTATTTGAAGTAAATAATACACTGAAAGGAATAAACAGTAGGTTAGATGAAGTAGAGGACTGAATCAATGATTTGCAAAACAAGGTAGAAAAAGACACCCTGACAAAGCAGCAAAAGGAAAAAAGAATTTTTAAAAAATGAGGAGAGCTTAAGGAACATTTTGGACCACATGAAGTGTAACAACATTTGTATTATGGAAATACCAGAAGGAGAAGAGTGAGCAAGGGATTGAGAACCTATCTGAAGAAATAATGACTGAAAACTTCCCTAATCTGGTGAAGGAAAAAGACAAACAAGTCTAGGAAGTTTGGACTTGGGCTTTGGGTCTGAGAGTCCCAAATAGGCTGGACCCAAAGCAACCTACACCAAGATACATCATAATTAAAATGATAAGGCTTAAAGACAAGAAGAGAATCCTAAAAGCCACAAGAGAAAAGCAGGTAGTTATCAGTTAGGCTGTCATCCGATTACTGCACAGAAACATTTCAGGCCTAAGGGAGAGGCATGAAATATTCAAGGTGATGAAAAGCAAGGACCTATACCTAAGGCTACTTTACCCAGCAGGGCTATCATTTAAAATTGAAGGAGGAATAAGGAGCTACCCAGATAAGAAAAAGCTAAAGGAGTTTGTTAACACCAAACCATTACTGCAACAAATGTTAAAGGGCTTGCCTTAAGAAGAAGAAAAAGAGAAAAAAAAACCAGAGGAAAATAATCTGATAATAAAATGGAACTACATACATATCTATTAATAACCTCCTTAAATGTAAATGGCTTAAACATTCTAACGAAAAGACAGTGAGTAGCTGAATGGATAAGAAAACAAGATATATATGGCTCCCAAGAGACCCATATCAGATGGCAAGATATACCAGACTAAAAGTAAAGGGATGGAAAAAGGTATTTCATGCAAATGGAAAAGAAAAAAAAAACCTTAAGTAGCAGAACTTACATCCAACAAAATAGGCTTTAACATTAAGGCTATACAGTAAGAGACAGAGAAGGACAACACATAATGATAAAGGGAACGATCCAACAAGAAGATATAACCCTAGTACACATGCATCCAACACAGGAGCACCTAAATATGTGAAGCAAATCTTGATAGACATAAAGGGAGAGAGTGATAGAAATACAGTCATAGTCAGGGATCTTAACACTCCATTAACTTCAATGTACAGACCTTCAAGGCAGAAAATCAGGGAAACAGTGGACTTGAACGACACACTAGATCAAATGGATTTAACTGATGTCTTCAGAGCATTTCATCCCAGAATAGCAGAATATACATACTTTTCAAGTGCACAGGGAACATTTTCTAGGATATAGAGTACATGTGAGGACACAAAACAAGTCTCAATAAATTTAAGAAGACTGAAATCATATCAAACATCTTCTCTGACCACAATGCTGTGAAACTAGAAATCAATCACAAGAACACTGAAAAACACACAAGGACATGGAAGCTAAATAACATGATACTGCACAATAAATGGGTCAACAATGGGATCAAGGAAGAAATCAAAAGATACCTTGAAGCAAATGAAAATGAGAACACAACAATCCAAAATCTGTGGGACATGGGAAAAGCAATCCTAAGAGGAAAATATTCACAGCACTACTGGCCTATCTCAAAAAACAAGAAAAAGCTCAAATAAACAGTCTAACTTTACACTTAAATAAACTTGAAAAAGAAAAACAAAGTCCAAAGTGAGTAGAAGGAAGGAAGTAATAAAGTTCAGAGCAGAAATAAATGAAATAGAGTCTTAAAAAATGATTTAAAACATCAATGAATCCAAGAGCTAGTTCTTTGAAAAGATAAACAAGATTGATAAGCCTTTGACCAGACTCATCAAGAAAAAAAGAAGAGGGCCCAAATAAATAAATCAGAAATGAAAGAGAAGAAATAACAACTGACACCAAAGAAGTACAAAGAATTATAAGAAAATATTATGAAAAATTATATTCCAACAAACTGGACAACCTAGATGAAATGGATAAATTCCTAGAAACATATAATTCTCAAAAATTAAATCAAGAAGAACCAGAGAATCTGAATAGACAGATCACACCTGGTGAAATTGAAGCAGTAATTAAGAACCCTCCCAAAATAAAATCCCTGGGCCAGACGGCTTCACAGGTGAATTTTACCAAACAGCTGAAGATCTAACATCTCTGCTCAAACTATTTTATAAAATTCAAGAGGAGGGAAGGCTCCCAAACTCATTTTATGAGGCCAGCATGACCCTAATTCCAAAACCAGAAAAAGACACTACAGTGAAAGAAATTTATAGGCCAATATCCCTGAACATAGGTGCTAAATTCTTCAACAAAATATTAACACACGTAATACAGCAATGCACCGAAAAGGTCACACGCATGATCAAGTGGGATTTATTCTAGGAGTCCAAGGCTGGTACAACATTTGCAAATAAATGTGATTAACCACACAAAGAAAATAAAGTATAAAAATCACATGATCATATCAATAGATGCAGAAAAAGCATTTGATACAATCCAGCATCTATTTATAATAAAAACTCTCAGCAATGTAGGAACATACCTAAACACAACAAAGGCCGTATATGACAAACCCACTGCCAGCATCACACTCAGTGGGCAAAACCCACAAGTGTTCCCTTTAAGATCAGAACAAGACATGAATGTCTGCTTTTACCTCTTTTATTCAACACAGTACTTGAAGTCCTAGACGCAGCAATGAGATCAGAAGAAGTAAAAAGCACCCAAATTGGAAAGGAAAAGTAAAACTGTCACTAGTTGCAGATGACATGATACTGTACACAGAGAACCTGAAAGATTCCACCAAAAAAACCTACTAAAACTGATAAACACAGTCAGCAAAGTAGCAGGATACAAAATAAATATCCAGAAATCAATTGCACTTTTATATGCCAAGAATGAACTAACTGAAATGGAAATTAAGAAACCAATCCCATTCACAACTGCTTCAGAACGAATAAAATGCCTGGGAATAAATCTAATCAAGAATGTAAAAGACCTGTACATGGAAAATTATAAGACAGTGAAGAAAGATACTAGTAAGTGGAAGCATATACCATGTTTTTAGATAGGAAGAATTAATATCATTAAAATGTCTATACTACCCAAAGCAATCTATAGATCCCATGCAATTCCCATCAGGATTCCAATAACTTATTTTACAGAACTAGAACAAATATTTCAATAATTTATAGGGAACCACAAAAGGCCCTATATACTAACAACAGTTATCCTGAGAAAGAAAAACAAAGTTAGAGGAATCATGCTACCTAATCTCAAATATACTACAAGGCCATATAGTAAACAAAAAAGCATGGTACTGGCACCTTGATCAATGGAACAGAATAGAAAGCCTAGAAATAAACCCACACCTTTACAGTCAATTAATATTTGATGGAGGAAGCAAGTATATACAATGGGCTAAGCATAGTTTATTAAAAAACTGGTGTTGGGAAAACTGGACATATAGGTAGAGAGACATTAAACTAGGCCAACTGCTTACACCACACACAAGAATAAATTCAAAATGGATCAAAGACTTTAATGTTAGACCAGAAACTATAAAAATCCCAGAAGAAAACAGGCAGCAAAATCTCGGGACATTCCTTGTAGAAATTTTTCTTGTGTCTAACTCTCCAGGCAAGGGAAACAAAAGAAAAAAATAAACAAACAGGATTACATTAAAAAGTTTTTGCAGTGGAACAGAAATCAACAACAAAATAAAGAGACAACCCATGGAATGGGAGAACCTATTTGCTGATACATCTGGTAAGGGATTAATATCCAAAGTTTATAAGCACTCACAAAACACAAGCAACCCATTTAAAAAATGTGCAAAGGACCTGAACAGACACTTCTCCAAGGAGGACACACAGATGGCCAACAGACATATGAAAAGATGCTCAAGGTCACTAATCAACAAGGAAATGCAAATTAAAACCACAATAAGACACCATCTCACACCTGTCAGAATGGCTATCATCAATAAATCAACAAACAACAAGTGCTGGCATGGATACAGAGAAAGGGGAACCCTTTTGCACTTTTGGTGGGAGTGCAGGTTGGTATAGCCACTGTGGAAAGCAATAGGGAGTTACCTCAAAAAATTAAAAATTGATCTACCTTTTGAGCCAGCGATCCCACTTCTGGGAATACATCAGAAGGAACCCAAAACTCTAATTTGAAAGAGCATATACACCACTATGTTAACTGCAACCTTATTTACAATCAGCAAGATATGGAAGCAGCCCAAGTCTCCATTAACAGATGAGTATATAAAGCAACTATGGGACATTTACACAATGAGATACTTCTTGGCTGTAAAAAGGCAATGTTACCCTTTGTGACAGCATGGGCAGGCCTGGAGAACATTATGCTGAGTGAAATAAGCCAGTCAGAGAAAGACAAATACCATATGATTTCACTCTTGTGTGGAATCTAATGAATAAACTGAACTAACAAGCAAAACACAGATGGGAAGCAGGATGACAGCTGGGGTGGAGGTGAGGTTAGAGAGTGGAGAGACTGAACAAAAAGGAGAAGGACTCATGGACATGGACAACAGGGTGGTGACTGCTGGGGGTAAGGGGGTATAAGGGGACTAAATGGTAATGGAAAAAACTACAATGGAGATACATAAAAATGCAGTATCTGTGAAGTACAATAAAGTATAAGAAAATGAAAAAAATAAAACAAGTCATGACGAGGGCAAAAAAAATCACTAATACAGCACCACAGTAATAATTGCTACAGGCAAGATCCCTGACACACAGTAAAAATAAGTGGGCAAAAGTTTGAGGAGAACCAGGATATTTGCATATTATCCAAGTATTTTCCCCAATATAAAGACAAATAGTAACTGTGTAGTATTACCTTATAGTTACCACCACAACCAAGTGATCAAGGTTAACATCACGTGTAACAAAAGACACTGACCCAGTGCCCCTGCGGACGTGACACACTGAGAAGGGCGTGGTCACCTCTGCGGTATTACTGCCAAAATGTGCAGCCCTCGCACTAATCCTGAGAGCACATCAGCCAAAGCGAAACTGAAGGGCAGTGTACAAAAACAGAGCTATTCTCTTTCAAAATGTCAAGGTCATGAATGAGAATGAAAGGCTGAAGAACTGTCATAGACTGCAGGAGACTAAGGAGACTTGACAGTTAAGTGCAATGTGAGATCCTGGATTGGATCCAGGAAAATAAAAATGGTATTAATAAAAAAAACCGGTGAAGTCCATGTAAAGTTTGTAGTTTAGATAATACTATGGTACCAATGTTAACTTCTTTTCTTAAAAAAGGATTTATTTATTTCTAGAGAGAGGGGAAGGAAGGGAGAAAGAGGAAGAAAGGAACATCAATGTGTGGTTGCCCCTCATGTGCCCCCAACTTGGGACCTAGTTGGCAACCTAGGCATGTGTCCTGACTGGGAATCGAACTGGTGACCTTTCAGTTCACAGGCTGGCACTCAACCCACTGAGCCATACCAGCCAGGGCCCAATGTTAATTTCTTAGTTTTGATAACTGTACTATCATTTTGTAATGTTACCATTAGAGGAGGCTGAAAGAAGGATTATCCAAACTCTATGCAATTTTTCCAACTTTATGTTAAAACTAAAATTATTTCAAATACTTAAAAAGTAAATTTTGACAATTCCACTTGTAGGTACACACCCCAAAGAAGTGAAAAGGACTCAAGCAAATTCTTGTATACCAGTGTTCAGAGCAGCACTGTTCACAACAGACAAAAAGTAAAAAACAAACAACTCCAAGAATGGAAAGATAAAAGGTAGTATATACTCATAGAACACAATGTTATTCACTCTTAAAGAGAAACGATCCTGACACAGGTTTCCACCTGAACAAGCCTTGAAAACATCATGCTAAGTGAGATGTGCCCGTCACAAAGGACAGGTACTATGCAATTCTACTTAGGTATCTGCAGTTTGTAAGTTTATAGAAAGAAGAAAGGTTACCGGTGGCTGTGGAGAGAAGAGGATATAAAGTTATTGCCTAATGAGTACAGTTTATGTTTGGGATGATAAATAAGTTCTGGAAATCACTGATGGTTAGACAACATGGTGAATCTACTCAATACCAGTGAATTGTACACATAAAAATCATTAAAATGGTCGCTGTTACATTATGTATATGTTATCACAAAAAAGTAAAAAGGTAGACAATTACAAATAATTATACTATGTGAAAAGAAATGGAACTTCAGAGATTTCCTTCACCTAAATTAAAACATAGGGATCATTTATTCACTCATATTTTCTGTCCCAAAGACAAAGTTGTAAAGAAGTCAGCCACACTCGAAGTCAGAGATCCCTCCACTCAGAGGTTCGCAGTGCTGGGAGCGCCCTTCCAGGCCTCCCAAAGAGCACATTCTTCAGTGCCAGACTGCACATGGGCACGGGTGCAACTCAGGAATGACCTTCCCAAAGGAAATGGCTCCCCAAAACAAAGAACTCAAATTTGTCACATTAGCAGAAGAAAAAGCAAGCAAGTAAACACACCTAGTGAACCCTTGTCTGAGGTTATCTCGGCTACACGTTCAGCTTTCTGAGGATCATCTATGGATCTTGTTGCTCTTCCTCCTTTGGCCATTTCAGCAATGGTTAGGAGGCTCAAATAAAAAAACTCTCAAAATAAACAACTCTATAAACTGGCAAGATTGCTGATAAGAATACTCATGGAAAATGCAATTTTTGCAATATCTAGGGGTGGGGGAGAGTGGACCCAGAGGCTTCCTCCCTCTATACCTGAATAATAAAAAATCAGTGCTGTGGTTTCTTGCACACACCAGTTTCTGAGCAGAAAAACACCCAGCTTGATCACTCACAGGCTCTAAAGGAGGTTTGTTTATTGCCCCAAATCGAATCTGACTGCCTCCAGTGGTGATTCATTATTCCCCCCTGTGGATTTTTGAGAGTATCTCTGAAGGCAATTCAAACAAAGCTTCTGCAAAAGGCAGGAGCGATGGCAGGATCACTTCTCAGGGTGGTGCCTTCTGAGGGTGGGCTAAGGTACTAGGCACATTACTTCAGTCACCCACGATACATCCTGTTTCTCAAGGTGGATCTGTTTTCAAGGACCCCGCAATGCATCATGGAGAGTAGGTCCTTCAGAAATACCTGGTGACCAGTTGACTTCCTTATTCTATTACTCTAACCATTCAGGAAAACAGAGTTCACAGCTCATTCAGCTGGGGATGTCTGTTTGAATTAAGATACATAGTTGGCACGGAGTGAAGAAAATCCCACACTTTGCCCTGACTGGTGTGGCTCAGTTGGTTAGGGATCATCCTGCAAAGTGAAAGGTTGTGGGGTTTGACCCCTGGTCAGGGCATGTGCCTGGGTTGCAGGTTGGTCCCTGATTGGGGCATGTTCAAGAGGCAACAGATTGATGTTCTTCTCTCACACTGATGTTTCTCTCCCTCCTCCCTCCCTTCCCCTCTCTCCAAAAATAAATAAATAAATACATACATACATACATACATACACACACACATACATACATACATATAGTCTTCTTAAAAAAAACAAACCCCACACTTTGTGGAGAGGCAGAAATAGATTCAAATCCCGGCTGCCACCACCTAGAGCTAAGCAGTGTCATCCTGCAGTTCCTCTCTAAGCCCCTGCTCACCCTCCGTCCACCCACCGTCCACCCACCGGTGTTAAGTGAAGTTGATACCACCTGCTGTTCAAGGCTATTAGCTTAAATGGGCCCCTGGCATTCAATAAATAGCCATTATCATGTTACTGAAAGTAGAAGGATTTTAAGAGATGCTTACCTCTCTCAGCGTTGGTTTGCCAATGAAAAAGTCTGTGTTTTTGCTGCTTTTGGGTGGGTTGAACTTGGGATTCAGAAAAGCACATCCGTTTGCGATGGCCTCCAGGGGAGCTGGGCCCTCATAAGGGAACCCAAGTCCAACAAACAACTGCAAGACAGAAAAGCACACCACACGTAAGCGCTTGGATCAGAAATGGCGTCCCTGGCTCACAGGGGGCTGTTCTGCGTCCCATTCCTGTGTGGAAGCCTCAGAAACTCAGGAGGGTCCCCAGGCCCTGGGGGGCAGAGCCAAGAGAAGTCAGCTTACATCGGGACCAGGGACCTCTCAAGGCTCAGGGTGCTGCTCAGGTAATTCCGTTCTCCTTTGCGAAAAAAGTAAAGAAGTGTTGGGATGGGCTGTTGAGGAGGGAGGAAAGAGAGGGTATTAAAAGAATAAAAACAACAACAAAAAACAAGACCCAACAATCATCTTTCTGTAACTCACCAGGGGACATGGTTGGAAAAACACTTGCTTAACTAAACAGAAGATTTCCTCATTGAACCAAAGGAACAATAGGCCCTTTCAGTGATGCTGGGCAGAGGGACAGAAAGGTCACTTGGTAGTTTGATTACAGTTCAAACGGAGCTGCTTTACAATGGCAGTCAGTCAGTAAACACAGGTTTTCATAATGGGGTTTTCACTTGGGGACACCAACATCTTGGTTTTTATTTCCCCCTCAAGGTGCGGTGAGGGTGCCCAGGCTGCTAGGTGGGCAGGGCTGCTTCTCCTCCCGCAGGCAAACCGTGTGCTCTCCCCACAGCAGACAATAGGTGGCAGCAAAAACACACCATCACAGTCCTCGTGGCAACTGCAGCCGGAGCAGCTGTGACAAAGGGGACTTGCAGCAGGTCAGTGGCACTGATTTCTGGGTCCAGAAATGAAATAGCTCATAGAAACCCCTCACTGTGATTCCTCACCACAGGACATCACATTGCTGAAGGGCTGTAGGTTATCGATGGGCAGGGTCCAAGCCTGGGCTTGGTGAGCTGTGAGCTCTCCCTACCCCCACAGAGAGCCGGTTCTGAATCACTCCAGTCTTGGGAGGCACATCAAGTGACAAAGGATAACTGGGCCCCAGGGCACTGTTTCCTTCTGCCACCACACTGAGGAACACCTGATCTGCCAGGCCCAGGGAGGGAAGGGAGGGCACTGCAGAACTGGGTAAGGCTGCAAGCTAGATTCTCCTTCCCCAGGCCTTCCCCACCCCACAGCAACCCAGCCTTTGCAGCTGCTTTAATTGAACCATTATTTAGAGTGGTTCTGCTTGGACAGCCCTGAATCCAGGCTGCTGGCTTCCCTGGGCAACAGTGGAAGACACAGGATGTATGCGTTGGGCACACAATTCCAGGGCCGAACATTGAGCGTGACCCACATTGGACATATTGGACAGTTACGTAGCCCCTGTGGGGGGTTTTCCATGGCAGGAAACTAAACCAAGATCTCTGGTTTTCAGGAGAGATTCTTTATCCTATAACTGTGTGTTCTTTTGCACAGGACAGGGCACTTGACCATTTTGTTTTTGGAGGAATAAACTTGCACTTCCCACAAACCTTTACACCACTGGCTACACTGTCAGAAACATCCACGAGGGCACGAGGCAAGAGTGTTTAAAGAGGAAACGGGCTTTGAGAGGCCAGCGGAGCTCCTACTGCTGGCTGGGTCCCCTCTCTGTGGCAGAACCACTGAACACACGGGGTGGAGGGATATACGATGGTAAGAGCCTGCCAGCTGTAAGATCCAAGGTCATCTCCGCGCTGTTTGGAAGCCCTGTTTCTGGGTCTTATTCTGTAGCTAACAGAAGTGAGATTATCGGAGAGAATTTTTGTGTACAGGGTGTGGCCCAAGCATGTGCCTCAATGGGGCCAGGCCAATAGCAATATTAGAAATGGCAAGAAATGGACCCCTGGCTGGTGTAGCTCAGTGGATTGAGCGCGGGCCTGCGAACCATAGGATCGCGGTTCAATTCCCAGTCAGGGCACATACCTGGGTTGCAGGCCAGTTCTCAGCATGGGAACTAGACATTGATAGCAACCATACATTGATATTTCTCTCCTTCTCTCCTTCCCTTCCCCTCTAAAGAAAAATAAATAAAATCTTTAAAAAAAGGAAAAAAAAGAAATGGGGAAGTATTAGTCCCGAGACATCCAGCTTTGTTAAATATGAAGATCCAGGGCTCCCATCCTTGAGGCTTTGATTTCTGTGATCTGTCTTCCCATCTGATTTTGGGGATGATGTACCAGCTGTTCAGGGGAAAGACGACCTCTATCAGGCTGAGGTTGGGCACAGGAAGGTACAGGGCTTCCAGATCTCTTTGAGAAGAAAGATGCTGGAAGATGCAGATGACGTTTTCATGCAAATGGGTTTGATCTGAGCCCTGAGCTCAGTGTTTCCTGGCCTCTGAGAATCAGGGCCTGCCATTAGGAGCTGATACAGTCATCAGCTCTACATTGCAAAGAACTTTGGAGGAGATGCAGGAAGCACAATGCATGTTTATTTAAACAGAAAATCCTGGAAAAAAATTAATTAGCTCCTTGAGACCAACCAATCTGAACCCATTAATTAAAAGGATTTGAGGCTCTTGCTTAATGGACTTGAATGTGACCTAGGTTTAATTATATCTGAAGAACAATTTACACCATCTCTTCTGCCCTCCTGGCATTGGAATATATCAGTACACATAAAATGAACACTTTGGGCTAACTCTCCAAAGCCTCACAGTTTTAGAATGAAGCTTAAGCAAATATCACATAATTTCTTGGCAATGAGTTTTCTCATCACACAAATTAGAAATGCATTGCTTGATAACAGAAAATAACAATTTTTGTTCTGTCAATAAGCAAGAAAAATTTGCATTCATTTCCTTTGATATGATAATGGACACGTGAGGTCAATCAAACATTGAGTTTTAAACGACAACAGGGGAGGGCAGAGAGAGCTTCACCACCATCAAGGAGCAGCATTCCATGAACTTCTGAGTGCTTCCAGCTTTGCCACACACTTGTACCTTAGCCCCACTAAATCCCACCCCCCCCCAACCTCCGACTTCGCCTGTCGTTCTGCCCACTTTCCGACTTCCTTAGCATGGGGGCAAGAGACACATTCCAAGAACGCATTCAAGTGCAGAGGCTTAAGTCTCAGGAGGAAACCCGGCACCTTTCATTTATGCTTCATCTGGACGTCAGTAGCCCAGACTCTAATGGGGACAATTCCAGATGACGGAACTGCGCCACGGCTGCAACTCCAGCTCCATCGACGAGCATTTCTAAACAGAGGAATTACATGCTCTAAAATTACACTTCTGAACTAATACGAAGCAAGAGAGAACAGATGAAGCACCATATGTTTTATTCATGGCACAAGACTGGGACATTCCTATACAGCAACAAAAGAGTTGCAGTGAGACCACTCTGTGGCGAAGAGTGTTTACTCTGTGTGAAGAGAGAAAAGGAATTGTTTTAAATGCCCAAACGGAGTAGTTAACAAAAAACCCTTTAAGCATGGACAAAGGTAGTTCTTAGGAAGACTCCATGGGTTTGGTCAGTTTCCAGTCACTTTTGACCATGAAAGATGATCCAAAATAAGAAATATGCAATCAGCATACACTTTTCTAGTTTTAGGTTGCCAACCTGGTGGGGTGGCTCAGGAGGGAGTTTGGGTAATGAGGCACCTCAGCTTCTCCATGACACTGATGGCTGGCACGAAGCGATCAGGACAATGTGGTGGTCACCAAGGCAGGCTCTGGAACCAGGGCGACCTGGGCTCCCATCTCAACCCCATCACAGCCTAGATTCTGAAGGCCCACTCATCACCTATTCTCTCTAGCTATGGGACCTTGGTCAAGGCGACACCAGCTCTCTAAACCTGTCTTTTCATGTGTAAAATGGGGAAAATAGTGCTGTATTTCGTGGGGCTGCTGTGAGGATTAAATGAGATATTTCATGGAAAGGATATATTCTAAAGCCTGCCACACAGTAAAAGTTTACTCGAGAGCAGTTCAAGTTTAAATCCAGACTCAACTTCACACAGCTACAGATACATAACCTTGTATTGGTCAGCGGGAGTGAAGGTGTGTAGGCGTTGTGGCTGTGGATTTTCAGAGTATGTTCAGCACCTGCCTGTGCGTTTATGAGTTCTCACGCTTTCATAAAGTACCTGGATTAAAAATGGAGGAGGGGCATCCATCGCAAGAGAGAGAGGCCATGGTTTATAGTGACTGCGTCATGGAAACGCCAGTCCCATGAGCCACATGCTGTTGCTGAGCCTTGTGTGTTCCTTATGTAATGATCAGGAGTCATTATATTTCTGGTGTCTCTTTTACATCTTTAAAAAGAATCCGCACAATGGCTAGGTATTGAGGAAACTCATTTTCCTGATAGGTGATGCTTTCATGTACCCGAAGGCACTGGGTACCCGGTCGCCTCTTTGACCACCTGTCTTCCCCCTTTCAACCAATGCTGTGGGGAGACAGCAGAGCCACTCTCTCCCACGCAGGTTTGGCGACACCCTCTCATGGGCTTCCATGAGCCCCTGGCCTACCCTGCCTGGAAATTCTCTCATAAAGAGCCCGAAGGGCCAAGGAGACAAAGACAACTATCCTTGTAAGGCGTGTCTCAGCACCCAAACTGGTCTGCTAAACCAAAGACTATTTCCTGAGACCAGCTTACCGGAGAGATTCCCAAAGTGTGCCCAGTTACCTAAGAGGCCTTTCAGGAACAAAACAAAACACAAACATCATCACGGAATCTAAAACTTCCTGCACTCCCATCCTTCCTTTGCAAAGTCCAGCGCAGGATCAAACGGATTTAGAATTTGCATTGTAGATGGAGATGGGGGAGTAAGAGGATATTTGGATAAATGCAAAACTGTGGATGCTGACCATCTCTAGCCGTGCCAGCAGGAAGTGTATGCCATTAAAAGGCAGCTCAGGCATCACCTCCCTGGGGGAACATTCCCTAACTTCCCCATCTCTCACCCAAATTCCACACCAGGCTGACCCCTCAACCCCCCGACAGTGAGCACCCAACAAGCCTTGTCACTACCACATTAAGATGGGTCCCCATGGCACCGTGATCGGAGGAATTCTGATACTAAAAGATAATTCATGGAAAGGGCTTACCGTAAGGGTCAGCAACATGGCTATTATTATATTAAAACACTGTGGCCATGCGCACCTTGATAAAATGAGTATGCTGAATGAGCTAAAGGGGGCTGACTACCCCCGCCCCTGCTAATCACTGACTCCAGTCATGTGACTAAGTGCAGCCGTTTACCAACCGGCAGGCTGACCCTGCTCACGGCACCATGGGGAGGGTTCATGCTGGTATCACTGCTTCCTGTCATTTCTAATCCTACCCGTGTGCTTTTCAGATTGTTATAGTTCACCTGTTTACCTGCCTGTCTCCTCCCCAGTACCTGTGTACCCATTGTGGGCACAAATGCCTTAATTATTTCTGTATCAAAAGTGCCTAAAATAGGACTTCCGCCAAGATGGAGGCATAGGTGGAAACACTGTGCCTTCTCCCACAACCAAGTTTGAATACAACTAAGGTTTGGAGAACAAAGACACAGCCAAAGGACAGAAAATTGAATTATACGGAAGTCCGACTACATCTAACCGTTCAATGGGGATGGTAAGAGGGGCAGAGCCAGCAGCGAGCAGGGTCGGGCAGGACAGATCCCCCGACCTAAGCGTGCAGGCAGCCCGGAACCAGTTGGGGTGCGGGGCAGACTGACCGCGGTAGCACATTCGCGCACAGTGAGATGGACCACACAGGCCCCTGGGGCCGAGGGCCGACGGCGGTGGCACACTCACGTGCAGTGGGACGAAACTCGTGGGCCCGGTGACGGTGGCAGCTGCAGCACCAGTGGGGGCCGCGGCAGCAGGCGGCAGACAGGACGCCATTGTTCCTCTTTGACCCCGCCCCCACATACAGTGTCACAACCCAGCGACTTAGTTGCCCTGCTCTAGTGAACACCTTAGGGCTCCAATCCTGCTATGGAACAGGCACCAACAGCCCAAAAGATGGCGCAAGAAGAACTCAAAGTCCCAGAGCCGATAACTCTCAGAGACCGAGAAATTGCCAGCCTCTCAGAAGCACAATTCAAGACACTGTTTATCAGGATGCTCACAGAACTGGTTGATTATAGTCACAAATTAGAGGAACATATGAAGGCTAAACTAATTGAAATGAAGGGAGATGTCCAGGAAACCAATAGTGATGGAAAGGAAACTGGGACTCAAATCAATGGAATGGACCAGAAGGAAGAACGAAACATCCAACTAGAAAGGAATGAAGAAATGAGAATTTAAAAAAATGAGGAGAGGCTTAGGAACCTCCAGGACATCTTTAAACGTTCCAACATCCGGGTACCAGAAGGGGGAAAGAGACAGCCACGAGTGGAAAACTTATTTGAACAAATAATAAAGGAGAACTTCCCCAGTCTGGCAAAGGAAATAGACTTCCAGACAATCCAGGAAGCTCGGAGAGTCCCAAAGAAGTTGGACCCAAGAAGGAACACACCAAGGCGCATCATAGTTACATTAGCCAAGACTAAAATGAAGGAGAGAATCTTAGAAACAGCAAGAGATAAGGGGACAGTCACCTACAAAGGAGTACCCATCAGCTTGTCAGCGGATTTCTCAAAAGAGACCTTACAGGCAAGAAGGAGCTGGAAAGAAGTATTCCAAGTCATGAAATCCAAAGACCTACAGCCAAGATTGCTTTATCCAGCAAAACTTTCATTTAGAATGGAAGGACAGATAAAGTGCTTCTCAGATAAGGTCAAGTTCAAGGAGTTCATCATCACCAAGCCCTTATTATATGAAATGTTAAAGGGACTTATCTAAGAAAAAGAAGATGAAAAATATGAACAGTGAAAGGACATCAAACTCACAATTATTAACAACCACACCTAAAACAAAAGCAAACCAGGAGGACAGCTGGATCAGGAATGGAACCATAGAAATGAAGAACACATGGAGGGTTAGGAACAGGGGAGTGGGAGGAGGAGAAGAGGGGAGAAGGCACAGAAAATAGCATAGAGGGTAGGTAGAAAATAGATAGGGGGAGGGGAAGAATAGTGGGGGAAATATAGAATCTAAAGAACTTGAGACACATGGTTATAAACTAAGGCGGGGGAGAATGGTGGGGGAGTGTGCCGGTGGAGGGGAATGAAGGGGGGGAATAGAACAACTGTAATGGTATAATCAATAAAATATATATATATATATATTTTTTAGATTTTATTTATTTATTTATCTTTAGAGGGGAAGGAGAGAGGGAGATAAACATCAATGTATGGTTGCCTTTCGTACGTCCCCTGCTGGGATCAATAAAATATATTAAAAAAATAAAATAAAATATGAACATGAACTTATATATTAAACTTATTATAAAAATTTTAAAAAAGTGCCTAAAATAAGGCCTGGACTACATTCAGTACTTAATACACATTTGTCAGATAAATGAGAAAAAGAACAGGAGAGTTCCAGCCAAGATGAAAGCGGAGGTAGAAACCCTTTGCTTCCTCACACAACCAAAAGGAGGATAACAACTAATGTAAAATCAACAAACAACCAAAAACTCCAGAAACTCAAACTGTACGGAACTGCAACAACCAAGGAGTTAAAGAAAAAATCAACCAGAACCACCAGACCGGTGTGCCAAGACAAAGAAATATGGCCCAAATGAAAAAACACGCAAAACCTCAGAACTAAGCAATGAGACCGCCCATCTATCTGATGGAGAATTTGAAGCCCTGGTAATCAAAATGCTCACAGAACTAATTGAGCTTGGTCAAAAAATGAAAGAACAAATGAAAGATACTCAAAATGAAATAAAGCAAAATATTCAGGGAACCAACAGTGACAAGAAGGAAATCAAGATTCAAAGCAACGATTTGGAACAAAAGGAAGAAATAAACATCCAACTGGATCGGAACAAAGAAAAAAGAATCCAAAAAAATTAAGTGAGGCTGAGGATTCTCTGGGACAACCTGAAATATCCCAACATCCGAATTATGGGGTACCAGAAGGAGGAGAATGACAGCAAGAAATTTAAACTTATTTGAATAACTAATAAAGGAAAACTTCCCCGATCTGGTGAAGGAAATAGACTTCCAGGAAGTCCAGGAAGCCCAGAGAACCCCAAAGAATTTGGAGCCAAAGAGGAACACACCAAGGCACATCATCATTAAGTTACCCAAAACTAAAGACAAAGAGAAAATCCTAAAAGCAGCAAGAGAAAAGGAGACGGTTACCTACAAAGGAGTTCCCATTAGACTGTCAGCTGATTTCTCAAAAGAGACCTTACAGACAAGAAGGGGCTGGAAAGAAGTATTCCAAGTCATGAAGGGTAAGGACCTACATCCAAGATTGCTCTATCCAGCAAAGCTTTCATTTAGAATGGAAGGACAGATAAAGTACTTCTCAGATAAGGGCAAGTTCAAGGAGTTCATCATCACCAAGCCATCATTATATGAAACGTTAAAGGAACTTATCTAAGAAAAAGATTAAAAATATGAACAATAAAATGACAACAAACTCACAACTATTAACAAATGAACCTAAAAGAAAAGAAAAATAATGAAAACAAAAACTAAAGACACAAGAGAACAGGAACAGTATCAGAGAAATGGACATCACACAGAGGGAGTTCGGTGAAGAGGGGGAAGGGAGGAATGGGGGGAAGGTACAGGGAAGAAGCAGCATAATTGGTAGGCACAAAATAGATGGGGCAAGATAAAAAATGGTATAGGGAACAGAGAACTCAAAGAACTTACATGTACAACCCATGGACATGAATGAAGGGGAGGAATGCTGGAGGGTTGGAGGGGCAGGGTGGAGCGGGGATAAAGGGGAAAAAATTGGGACACCTGTAAGAGCATAATAAAAAACACTTTAAAAAAAAAGAAAAAGGATAAATACTAGTAGGTTAGATTTTTCCAGCAATCGAGTGTCTCTATGAGGAGATGCTGTACCAATCTGAGTGTATTTGGATGTGGGGATATGCTTTTGTTCTTGAAGCCAGAGGTTACTGACCGAACCTCTACACACTCTTCATTTTACACATGCATGTGGGAGGGGAAGACAGAGGGGAATACACCAGGTCTGTCGGGAAAAAAGTCCAATGATTGTTAATATAACAAGAACTGTTTGCACAACATTGATGTAACCTGGCAGCCAAGAGGAGTGGGCTGGAATGCTCATGCATGAACAGTGAAAACTTCACTGTACCAGTCAGTGGGGGCCATAAACGCCATTGAATGAGCACGTGTACTGCATGGCCATGTATTCAAATGAGCGAGTAGAGCAACGGATCTGCACCAAATTTTGTGCTCCGCTTGAACACTTCTCTGCAGAAACTATTCAGATGATTTAGAAGCCTGCAACCATGGGCATCTGGTGACTGGCAGCTTCATCACGACAACGTGGCTGCTCAAGCATCACATCTTGTATAGAGTTTTTTTGCAAAAACCCAAATCACTCAGGTGATTCAGACCACCTACAGCCCAGATTCAGCACCCTGTGACTTCTGGCTTTTCCCAAAACTAAAATCACCTTCAAAAGGGAAGACATTTCAGATTGTCAATGAGATTCAGGGAAATACAACCAGGCAGCTGATGGCAAGTGGGAGAACTGTGTGAGGTCCCAATGTGACTACTTTGGCATGAACTGAGGCATCACTGTCCTATGTACACTGTTTCTTGTATCTTCAATAAACACCCCTATTTTTCATATTAGTGGCTGGATACCTTCTGGACAGACTTTGTATGTATATGGAAAGTTTTCCCCATATAGTTGGAAAGAGAATAACTTTAGGTACTAGTCACTAGGATGCATGCGCTAGACTGCCCGAGGGTGAGTGTTTCAGTATCTGAAACAAATGGAACATGGACTGCTGTCTTAGTAGCTGAGCTCCTGGGCTCTCTCTCAGGCGGGCAGGCCAGGAGTATCAGAAGGAAAGGTCACTTGCTGGGGAGATCTTAGGGACCTGGGTGCCTGATTCATGAGAAAAGCAAGAAATCTCTCCTAGAGGGTATGACCCTGAGATCCCAAATGGTGAACAGATTTCATCTTGACACCTTCCTTCATTCTTAATTATCTGAAGGCCTTCTACAGCCAGGCACTATTTGAGTTGGGTCCCCTGGTGGCGGCTGTCTCAGCCCTCGGTTTCTGAGAAAAGCTGTGCAACCTCGTGGGAAGGAGTCATGGTTGACTGGGGAGAGGGGGGAGGGTCAGACTTGAGGGTGGGACGGAGCAGTACACACTGAACACCTTCCAACCCTTCCCAGGCTTTTAGGTGAGCCCTACAAATAAGCAATGAGCTGACATGGCAAGGAAATAGGGCATCACGATCCCGGGATAGAGGGGGACTGACCAGAGGCCTGGGTACGGAAGGGGTGCAGGAACAGAATTTGCCCTCGCCATTTGCTGTAGAAGGAGAGGTACCTGTTCCGGCTCACTCCAAACGCTCCTCCACCCCAGAGGAGGATGCTAAATGCCCCCTTCTGTAAGGAGCTGCCATGGTAAAACCAGGGGGGGTGGGCATGAAGAGGTTAAAATTAGGAAGGAGAAGGAAGAATCACATTAAAAAAGATGGGGACTTAAACCAAAGCAAAAACAAGCCACCCAAAGCAGTGCTTATTGCTGGCTTGAGCTGTACCCCTGGAGTCTGCTGGGCTTGATGACTTGTCTATGGCCCTCTGATAAATAATTAATTCATCCTAACTTATATGCCTATTAGAAGAGTCTTTTATATTCCATGACTTCCCAGCTCTCTCAGCCTGGCTTTAGTGCCACACTGAATTCCTTCTGTCTTCACAGGCTCCCTGCAGTTGCAGTCTGCTAATGACACCTGAGCCACAAATGACAGGCCAGGACAAAATTCTGCTGAGCAGAGGGTTTGCTGGGCTTGGTGCAGAGATTCAAAGATGGCTCATAAAGAAAAATAATGAGTCAAAAGCTGATTAAACATCAATCATTTCTATGTCTCTAAACCTCGAGGAACGCCAGAATTGCTTTCCTCTCCAGTAACGAGCCTGAAAACCATTCATTCTGCAGACATTTGCTTCTCTGCATCTTCAGTTCTCCGCTTTCAATGTGGATTGGAATAAATTGCTTTTAAATTGCTCAGAGACACAGAGAAAGGAGTTAGAGGCAGAAAGGGTTATACATGCAAAGCCTGACTGGTCTTTAGTGTCATTATTTCAAAGCCCAAGATTCATTCATTTTAGTGCCTGCTGCTGTGCTCTGGGTATAAGGGGCAGGGGGTATCTCAGCAATACACTGCCTCATTTTCATCATATTTGTCACTGTTTTAGCCATAATTCTATGTGAAGTACTTCAGTATATTCTAGACAGATGACTAGGTGATACAAAATGAGACCACGGACATCCTCTGAAAGCACCAGTTTTTCAAGGAAAAATACACTGCTTCTCATGCTCAAAATTCAAGCTGTAGTCCTTGGTTGTTAGGCAATCCCTGACAGGGTGGCCTGGGCCTCCCAGGCCTCTTCCCTATTCCTTCCTTAGTTACCGGGGGCCTCAGCCTCAGTCTGCTTCCCATTCTTTCACAGGGTAAATGGATGGTAGGTAAGTGAGAATTCTTTTAAAACTTGCAAGGCTGAGTATGACATTCATGACGCCGGGTTAATAGAAGTGTGTGAGACGGTAATGACATCCTGCTGAAAACTAGTGTTGCCAAAGGTTATTTTAAAGGAGCTTACACTTTCCCTACAGTCTTTGTGGGGAAAGTAAAATGAGGGCTCGCACATGCTAATAGTTCCAAAATATCACCTAGGAGAGAAGGTGAAGGGAAGCACACAGCATAGCTGGGAACACACTTCAGGCCTGCCAGCCACGGTCATCAGGCTACAGATGACCTTGGGAGGAAACAAAATCCTAATTAAAGCAACCACATCTTCAGCCAAGGAGATGAATGACTTATCCAACTGTTTCATTCATGGTATTACACAAATGGCTGGGAGGTAGAGATGGTCAAACACGTTCATTTGCCTGTGGAGAAACTGAGGCAGAAAAGAGATGCGTATTCTTTTGTCTGGGGAGTGTCCATGCAATGTTCTTAAATGTGAGTGTTTCTTCATGACGTCGATAAGTTGAGGGCCAGCAGAGCTTTATTTTCCAATAAAGAAACTCATGAGTTACGGCCACCCTCGAGCTGACCACAGTGACGGAGGGCAAGCCGAATGCTCCGGCCTGTTTCCTCACGTTCACAGGAAAGGTAACAGCAGCGCCTGCCCTGCCTACCTCCGAAGGCTGTTGTGAGAATCACACAGGACAGCAGGTGTGAGTGCACTTTCCAAAATCAAAATATCACACCATAAGTATAAATCCCTATTACGCCACAGAAGTTCATCCACTCAGCCTCTCTCCCCTACTTTGGAAGTGAAAACACATTCAGTTGGGGGCCAGAGCTGAAAAATTCACTCTTGATAACGAGCTTCTTTCTCCTGTACTTAAACCCTGCGGCAAGGCTCTGCTTGTTTTGGGGACCCCGAATCCCTTGCATGAGGCCTGGCACATAGAAGCTGCTCAGTCAGAATCTATCATATTCATAAATGACAGCTTAACAGTAAACATGAGAAAGCTTACCCAGCACATTACCAATCCTTCAAAACCAAACTCTGATCCATTCATTTGGCACTTCCATGGCAGAATTTCAGACGCTGGGTGGACGTCTCCACGGTGTCCAAACAACACACTCATCACACCCCTGGACAGTCCTCTACCAATGGCTGCCCCCCAACCCCCCGCCGCTCCCTACACCACGTGGTCTGAACTCTGTTTCTGTCTGTGATAATCAGACCCTCAGTCCCTTATCACATTTTATCCTCCACTCTTTCCCAACACTCGTTAGACTAGCTGGGCTGGTTTCGGGCTCCCTCCACCTCCACCACCTGACTCTCAGTCTTGTCTGTCTGTCCCAAATGCCAGGTGTATTCACACCCCATCTGTTTCTCCCCCCGCACGTCTCCCCTGTTGCCCTCCCTGCTCCTCGAGCCTGAAGGAGCTTTCCCCTCATCTGGACTTCCTCGGTGTGCAGTCCAAATGAGGAGATGTGAGGAAGAGCTGGCTGGGGAACCGATCCCTTGGAGTCAAGCACCCCACCCAGGCTTGCGGTGAGAGCCACTGATCTGTCAGGAAGTCTAGTCCTTGAGACAGGGTCTCACCTCTCCTGTTTGCCACCTTATCCCCAGCCCCTTGCTGGGTGCCGGGCACAGAGTAAAACCTCAGCAAGCATGTTTTAAACTGTAGCAACCTCATTCCACCATGCGCTAACTTGTCAGCTCCAGCCCATCTCCAAACGCACCGCCCAGCAATGGCCTAAAGAGCCACTGCAACACCGAGAAGAAAGGGCGAGCGAGTCTGACCCCACTCTAGTGTCAGTGGAATACACCTGAAGACAGTATCCCTGATGAATCTCTACAAAACTACTGAAAACTCACCTTGGTTTCTCGGAGAAGAAACTGCAGGTCCCGCCCACTGAGGATACCATGGTTTTTCACGTAACTGGGAATGTTCTTTGTGCTGGAGCCGTAAACAGTAGCGTGCACCTCCATGTACGTGTGAATGATATCCAAGTAGAGTTTCTTATTCTACAGAGGGGACACAAGAAGGTGTTTCTCATTTCTTTTCACTCTCATAACCACCCATCACATGGGAGAGGCCACAGAGTCAGAAGTTCCTAATGTGGAGACAGCAGTAATTTGGAAATTCAACTCTTAACATTTCTTTCAAAAGGAATCTTAAAGGATTTTCAGGGTAAAAATGGTCACATGGCCACTGAACAGTTTTGCAAGAAGAAGCATATTACATAGCAACACACTACTGAACACCAACGCTAACTCAAGGCCAATTGTTTTGGAGTATCATCCTCACTTTGTAAACTACTAAGGACCCAACACTTTGGTTTAGGCTGGTCTGCCTTCAGGGGAGCATGGTGGGGGAAAGAAAGCCCAGGGAAGGCAGTCAGTTGAACTTGAATCTTTATCCGGAGATGCTATGCTGTCCCTGAGGAATGCAAACATCCCTGGCTCTTGCCAATATTTCTAGTGATGATTAACTCATGTTGTCAGAACAGGATTCCACCTAATTTGCATGATGAGAAGAGAGTTTCCCACAGTACACAGTGACTGACTTGGCAGCGGGAGAGATAAGACTAGCCAGGTAGACAAAGGTGGAAAAAAGATTAAATGTAAACTCTGATGAGCCCCAAAACATTCGAGAGTAGTTTTACTTTTATTAGAAGCAAACAAAACCTCTTTTCTGTACTCAATTTTGAGGCACATTTTCCAAATGGAAAATACCCGTGAAGCAGAGGCAGGCTCCCTTTCCTTCCTCTTCATGTTCCCCTGTGGTCGAGATGCATAAAATGCATTTCATGGGCTGCTTTTTTTTTTCTTTTTAATTTGAAAGATTCAAGTTCTGTAATGTCTTCCAGTTGCACAGAAGTGGAGCAAGGTTTCCCGTCTGAGCCTGCGACACTGGCAGCCCCAGAGCTCGGAGGCCGGCACTTCTCTGCCTGCCCGGGGGGCTGGGCCCTGGTTCTGACCATGGGGGGCAGCTCCTCGTGGTGGCATGAGCAGGGCTCAGGGTTAGCCCTCTGCCATTTACTGCCCTGTGAGAATATTACAAAGGATTCTCAGCTTTGGGGGTACGTGTTTCAAAAGCCTTCCTGACTGGAAAAGCAGTACAGGCCATGTTCTCCAGGAGGACTTTGTTCAGAATCAACCAAATCCATCCCTGTGCCCTGCTGTGTGAGTAAAACGAACACTTTGACTGAAAGTTTAATTTCATGCCATGTTTAGTGTGGCTGGAAAATATTAAATTCATTCCATCAGAGATGTACACTCTTGAATTAGTGCAGAAGTTACTACAAACCATTTATAAACCATGACTTCCCATTCAGAGCTTGAGCCAAATTTAGGATCACCTCCCCCCTGGGGTAAGTTAAATTTGAGGGGCTCTATGACATTGTTCTTTGCTAGTTATTACCTGGTAACTCCTACCCCCACAAACCTTGCTTTCCGCACCCAACCCCATGCCACGGATGGCCGGCCCAGGCTGTGTCTGACCCGGGGGCGCCCATTCCTCAGCTGGCCCACAGCCTGGGACAGTGTGTTCAGGCTCAGGCAGATGAACTGAGCCAACCAGACCCTCTCTGGGGAGTGCAGAATCCTGTACACAGGGAGATTACTGCCAGATGGCTCTGGGCTTTCGAGCAAAAAGGTCATTCAGTGTTGGAGTCTGGGCAATCATAGACCAGATACAAGTTTTGAGGAAGCCAGCTGCCAGTTTTGGGGGGTGGAGGTGGGAAGAGAATGACGTAAGAGCTGAGAGAAAGGAGGAAAGCAGGAGACAGAGTTGGTAATAAGAGGGACCAGAAAGTGACTGAGACCTAGATATCACCCTGCAAGTATGACAGACAGAGGGTGGGGAAGGAGCAATGACAGAGGAGGCTGGTGGAGAGGGGAGGGGGGAAGGAGGGGAGGGAAGGGGGAAGAAGAAGAAGAGGAACACGAAGAGGAGGAAGAGAAAAGAGAGGAAAGAAAGCAGAGACAGAAGAGACCAGGGCCCAGAGCTGCTCCTGGGTCCCGTCCCACCCACAGTGGCTCCGTATCCAAAACCCCCCCGGGTCTTTCTGGACCTTCACCATAGCAGCAGCTGCCCAAATTCTTTGTGCCTCCCACCCTCACTTGAGCTGCTCTGAGTGGATTCCCATCATCCAAAAGGAGGCCTGGCAGGACATTTTACTGGGCTTTTGGTAGAGACTGGAGTAGGGGGGAAGGCATCTTTCCTTTAAGCAAAAGGAGACTTTTCCCTGTGAAAACCAGCTGCTAACGAACGAAGATGCACAAAAGGCCCCTGGACCAGGTCTGGGATGAGTGACGAAGGAGGATGCGAGTGGTTCACCTGGCTCCTGTCCTGGGGAAGAACACTCAACTGAGGACAGACTCCAGGTTGGGATTCTGAGACCAAATGCCTGGGTAGGGAATGCTATCTGGGACACACGGGTATCATTAGCAACCCCAGGCCTCCTTGAAGTACAACCAGGGGGCAAGTTCAGGCAGATACAAAGTAATGCAGGAGCTAATAAAGTCTATGAACTTATTAACATTAAGGCATGGTAAAATATGAAAGCAGAAATTACCTGCAGAGAGGACTCATGTAATTTCATGAAAAGCAAACCACAACAGGTTATTAGAAGGAAAAAAAATGTTTCCAACACAACTCTAACCTTTGAAATTGCCATGGCCATGAGGTGATCCCAACCAGGTCTCATGTTACCACTTGTCACAGTTCTGTAGGAACCTGGCGAGAGTGAACCACGCTATGGGGTTCAGGTAAAGGTGATGAGGGGCCACTCACCCCGAGCTGCCCCCTTCCCAGTACTCACGCTCGCTGGATGCTAAAGGCACCTGAAGAGGAATCTCCAGCTCAGAATCGCTGCCTGAACTTCAGGTCCAAAGATCCAACTACCTCTTGGGCCTCTCTACCTCAGTGTGTGGCAGGCGCTTCCAACCCCACAGGTCAAAGAGGGGCTCGTCACACCTTCTCACCCCAGGGTGGTGTCACCACCCCACCACGCTCCCAGTCTCAGCGACAGACATCTCCCAGTCAGGCGCCCACCCAGGAACCACACCTGTCATTCCACACATCAAACCAGTCGGGAACCACTGCTGATTCCGCCTCCCTAACATCACACTTGCCTCCTTCCCTTCAGTTCTTGATCCTTGCTCACCTGGATTGTGTCAAGATGAATAAAACCAGCATTTTAACACATCTCTCTGTGGCTCAAGAAGGTGTTGCTCACATATGGTTTCTACAAGTAAGCAGCAGTATCGAGACTACAAAAGAATTTGTATGGCAATGCCATTTTTGAAACTATGTGAAGCAACACTATTCAATATAACGTATAAGGACAGCAGTCTCAGACATGGACAGTTACATAGCCAAGTACAGAACTATACATGGAGATGACAGGCACTGGCTTCAGGACAGTAATCACTGAGCAAGGAGAGAGGGAGGTGGATGGAGCTTTAGTGGTATTTGTGAAATATCATTTCTCTGTTAAAGAACAATACTGCAGAATAAGAACATCTATAGATCTGGGTGGCAGGTATATGTACTATAGTTAATATATTTCACAATAAGATAGAAAACTTAAAAATATACACAATCAAGAAAAAAACAGAAAGTAGCCAGTAGGACTTCTGAGTTTGCACCATTGACACCACACTGGGGGCTCAGTTCTTGCCACAAAGAGGTTCACAGAACCCCCTTCCCTTCTCTCTTTAATGTGCATTGCCGTCTTTTGTGTTTAAGAAGTGGGGTGCTGGCCCTGTTCAGCATGACCCTGCCTGCCTTTCCCATGGGAGGGCCTAGTGTGCCAGTAGCACGCCCCTCCCCCTCTCTTCGGGAAGTAGGTGTTCTGCTGATCCAAGAACTGGAGCAGGATCAGCCCCAGAAAGCTTTCCCTCCATGACTTAAGAGACCAAGGTCAATGAAAACCACCTACTCCCTAAAAATGATCACCTACAAGTTTGTTGAGACGCAGTCAAGAGGGGCCTGGCGCCGAGTACCCCAGCACCGCATGCCGCACGCTGCTACCCATCTGGGGTGATCAGTGAAACCTCCAAAAGGTCCCGGGCGGGCAACTCACAGCCCCATCATGCCTTCAGTCTCAAGTCCAATTTAAATTCCCATTAAACACAACCAATCAAACCGACGAGATCTGAAATCTACCCAGACGTGGAGGGAAAGGAGAGCGCGTGCTGGAGCAGAGGAGCAGTGTCCCCAATGTGTCTTCCGCTGCTGTGATGCAGCCAGAGGAGGGTCCAT
Source organism: Sturnira hondurensis (assembly GCF_014824575.4). NCBI lineage: Eukaryota > Metazoa > Chordata > Mammalia > Chiroptera > Phyllostomidae > Sturnira > Sturnira hondurensis. The sequence continues at coordinate 1,456,326 of NW_028072887.1, read as the reverse complement.
TTGCAGAACTGGCAGTAAGACTGGCAGAGCTTGAACAGAGAGCTTCAGATAAGACAGTTCTTCCATCTAAGACAGCAAGGGTGTGATTCCACAGCAGGGGGAGAGGTAAAATGTGGAACTGGAGAAGCAGGAGTTTTTCGATTTTGCTGGTGAATTAGGGGTGCAGGAATGCTTTTTGGCAAATGGCAGGATTCTGAGCTTTTGGTTGCAGTGGATAGTATGTACTCTTCTCCCTAGCAACCATCCTGCTCCCCACTGCAGACATACGCATTCTGGGCCCCATAGCGCTCCTCCACATGGCATCTTGTGACCTGCCATTTAAAATAATACTAATGCTGCAGCCCTGCCCCGAGTTGGCTGGCCTGTGGAAAGCACTTGGTGGACACTGAGCCAGTGGGCCTCCTCTCCAGAGAGGGCTGAGTGGGTGTGGAAGACTCCATCCCTCTCTGCAGGGGCAAAGCAGTGAGCTCCAAACCAGGCTGCTAAAGTGTGGGTCCTGCTGCGTGGGGGTCAGGATCCAGTCAGAGAAAATGAACATCTTTGCTCAGACAAGGTCAAACGTGAGAGAGCTCACGTTCTGGTAGGTCTTGGGCCACAGTTCCAGTTACGCCTCAATCCCGGAGTGTCCCTGCCCTTCCCCGCACTCTGAGAGCAACCAACCCCCACTCTGGCCCCCACTAGTTCGCTGGTACATCTGGACCTCTGTCGCTTAAGCACGAAGGGTCCTGACACTTGTGATCAAGTCTTTATTTTGATTATCGTAAATTTTAAATCATTTTAAAAGTAGTAGCTTCTACCTCTTCCCCCACAAATACAGAAATTGGTCCACTCCATCATTTTACGAATACACAAGGATGAATCACGTTTTAAGAAACACAACGTTGGAGTGTACACTTTGTCCCAAACTAGCCACGGATCTTTACTATGAGCTGCTGTGATGGAACTGCTTGAAAGGTTGGGGTCTGACTTACTGACTGGAGTGAACGAAGACTTTTTAGATCTTGCTCTACACCCAGCCTCCTCCCTTCACTCTGGCACCCACCCCCTCCTGCTTGGATGACTGTCCTAATCTCTGAGCTGAGCTCCTCGTCTTCCTGGTCCTCAGCTGGTGTCCACACGGCCAGGCTGCCCTCCACTCTCAGAATGGGAAGAAGCTACTACATGGGATGGGGGAGTGGGGTCTCCATTCCTGAACACTCTCCCAGATCCCTGTGAGGTGAACCAGGGATGATAAGAAGCAGGAAACAGAAGGGAGCAGGGCGAACAAAACTGCCCTGTTTTCTCTCTTCTACACACTAGGTATGCTATGGAAGCGGTCCTCCTCACAGAGCCCGGTGCCAGGGAGTCCACAGAGCCCGGTGCCACGCTGCTGCATGAGTGTGTCCCCCCACCCCCCAGCAGAAGCCAGCACGGTCACACGCTCCGCCACATTTTCTGCACTTCTCTTAGTCCCACTTCCTTTTCCTTCAGCCTCACTGCCCTGGGTTTGTGCCTCCCACCCCAGTAACTAGTACTACTTGAATCTTTGCCTCAGGCCCTGCTCTCTAGAGGTCCTGGGCTAAGATATTGTTTCTAGGTTCTTACCCCTTCAATCCACCCACTAGTTTCCAAGACTGAAGATTCAGTCCCCCCATATGACGTCTTCGAGGGCTCCTGGTGGCATTAAAGACCACCTACTCAGATATGCATACAAGACCCTTCACGACCTGGGCTTCTCAAAGCTCTCCAGTTTTACTCCCTACTACAGGTGACCCCTGAACAATGCAGGGTGAGGGGCTCCTACCTCCTGTGCAGTAACAATCTGCATATAACTTTTGACTCCCCAGAAACTTAGTTGTTCCTTGGTATCTGTGGGGGATTGGCTCCAGAACCCATGCAGATACCAAAATCCACGGGTACTTGAGTCCCCTATAAAATGGTACAAAAAATGCATACAGTCAGCCCTCTGCATTCACCACTCCCAACTGTGGATCAAAAATAGTACAGGTATTTTTTGAAAAAAAGTCCACGTAGCCCTGGCTGGTGTGGCTCAGTGGATTGAGTGCCATACAGCGAATCAAAGGGTTGTGGGTTTGATTTCCAGACAGGGCGTGTGCCTAGGTTGCAGGCCAGTTCCCAGTAGGGTGTGCAGGAGAGGCAACCACACACTGATGTTTCTCTCCCTCTCTTTCTCCCTCCCTTCCCCTTTCTAAAAATAAATAAAATCTTAAAAAAAAATAAAGTCCATGTATAAGTGGACCCATGCCATTGAAACCTGTATTGTTCAAGGGTCAAATGTATTCCCTCTCCCTACACTTATTCCTCACTCCCAAACCTCTCCTGCATCGTCACACACAGCTGGCCTGCCACTGTCGTTGTCAGACTGGCCCTCCCTTCCGACTTCCTTTGCAAGGTGGCATTCCCTGGCTTGCCCAGGTGAAGTTAGCTGCTAACCTCCTCTGCGCTATTAGTAGTGTTAAATTAAACAAGGAGGCCATTACTGAGGTGGCTCTAAGGCTTCCTACATAAGCAAATAAAAATCTAAGCCTGTAAATGCCCCAAGGTTACAAAATCAGAATCCTAAGGACAGTCAGTCACAATGGCCAACTAGGCTTTAAGCTGTAGGCAACCAAGTAATCTCTTTAGGAGACAGAATGAAAAAATACCAAGAGGTCAGGAAGCCAGTTAAGACCAGGTGGCCAGAAGGGAAGCCAGATAAGCTGACTGCAAGAATATCATCACCCCTCCCCTCCCTACTTAAAAACACAGAAGTAGCTAATTTTATCTCCCCTCTAACTGTCTGCTTCCTTGTAGGTGTTAAAACTACTGATGCATGAGTGCAGTTGGTCAAGGTGTGACTATTCCACCACCTTCCTGGGGTGGCGGTAGTGAGCTGCCCTGCCCACACAGAACACCAGGGAACAACTGGGCAATGCAGCTGGAGAAGGAAGTCCCCTGACCCTGAAATGAAAAATTCCACAAGCCTGCCTTTTTCAAGAAGCCTGCCTTTTGGCACAGGCCCATTATGTCCCCAGCTTATAAAAGTGGCCAAGCCAAGTCAGCCGTAGAACCAGTTCGGAGGGCCTTCCTTTCTTCTGTGCTGCCTCCCTTGTGCTGAAGCACAAGCTTAATAAAATCTGTCTGGAAATTTCCCTGGGGTTTCTATCTTGGGGAAGCCAAGAACTCCAATGCTGGTAACACTTTCTTTGCCTCTCCTCTTTCTGGAAGCCTTTCCCGGGCTCCTGTCAGAGGAGTGCTCCTAACCACTTCTGGCTTTCACTGATTGGAATCAACTTTTGTTCAAATAAACTCAATTAATATGCCTCAGTTTATCTTTCAACAGTGTCTTCTGCTTGGGCTCTTGGGCTGTGCTGTCACTGTGTGGCCACCCAGTGGGGCTGAACTCCTCAAGGCAGGTTCAGGACCTGCAGAGGCCTGGCACAGAGCAGGCGTTCAGTAAATACACAGTGGCCGGAAAAGGAAACAAAGAGGCCCCACGAACCACAAACCATTCACGGGCCTATGGAGATGATGGGTCGCAGGCCTGAGCCAGCCCTCTCAGACTCCTGCCATGGTCCTGTCCACGTTCCCAATTCATTGCAGGAGTCAAGTTATTCACCAACAAAACCTGCTCCCAGCGAATGAGGTTAAGGTCCATGACTTAACCTAAGGGTATATTTGCATCAAAATAAAAGAGCGCAAGCCTTAAAAAAATTACATTCACGGTTGATTCAATTTCCTTTTGACATAGCTACGGAGCCAAAGATCCTCTTAGGAGTGGTGAGGTAACAGGAAGGGAGGGAGGGGAAGAGGGAGGCAAGAAGACAGCACCCTCATCTGCCTGTTCCTGAAGGCTGCACACAACTCAAAAAGGATGAAAATGTCTTCTATTTCAAGATCAGAAATAAAGTTCTAAATTGAAAATCTTGGTTCATTTCAGCAGCAAAGAAGAAACAACTTCAAGTAACCTTCCAAGGCCGAGGTGTGCGTGATGGGGGCGAGGGGGTCCTGTTGTGTCCCCCTGGGGCCTCCCAGGGCTTTAGAAGACCCTGAGAAGCTAACATTCTCAAAGCCTGTCCACCTCTGACCCCTCCCCCCCAAATCCTTCTCTCTCCAGGATGGTGCTCAGTAACTGGAGTGGGAATGATGTGGGGAACATCACTTCCTTGTCTCCCACGAGCCCACGGGCAATAAAAACAAGGGGATCTGCTTCCTTTTGCTGGACTGAGCTCCATGCTTCTTCTTGATGGGACCGCACCTGGTATAAATGGCGATTTATATCTATACCAACAGGTAAACAGCTCTCTGTAAAGCTGCACTTCAGTGTGGCATGAGTGGTTCTAGAACTGACCTACTTTTGAGTTTTAGGAAGAGGACAAAAAGGAGATGGGGAGCAAATGAAAGGGAATAGTAGTCACAAGCATGTTAGTTATTATTCTTTATTATCTGGTCAGGGGAATATTTTGGGCTCTGGCCTAAAGAAAATGGGAGGCTTCTGGGGCTAAATGGGTAATGCAGAGAGAACAATCAGTCCTATTTTTGCAACTTGATGGATTTATAAGTAGAAGATAATATCACTTCCTAGTTATTTTAGACACGGTCTATATATGCTGAGCTAGAATTAGGAATAATGAAATATGTGTAAAAGCTGTTTAAATACATACCTTATTTTAAAATATACAGTGGCAATATTGCCCCCAAACCATAAATGCGGGACAAGTCAGAAACGAGGTCCAAGATGGCTAGAGCCTCCGCCTCACTGCCCAGCTTGAACCGGTGCCCGTTCCCTTGGATCTTTCCATGGGCACCGGCTGGGGAGTCGGGTGCTTCCCCACCTCCCCAGCACTTTCAGGTTCCCGGGGTTTCTCTGCCTTAGCACTGGAGTCTTCTGCTATTCAACAAATGCCTCTTAAAGGACCCTGGGGACCCGCCAGCCAGTTTGTGAAAACAAGAAGCCATTTGGCATGACCTCCTTTCTGCTTTGAGAAGGGCAGGAGGTCTTCAACTTGTCAAGCAGGCTTCTCCCCCTTCCCCCCATGCAAATGCAGTCGGTTATGGATAATGATGCCTCTCACCCTGCTCTGACTGCCTCAGGCCTCAAGCAACAAAGCCCACCGGCCAGGCGATTGTGCCTAGAAGACAGACTGAAAGGCTGAAAAGAGGCCACTCTTCCAGGAGCTTTGTTACTAGATCTATATGGGTAGTAATCATAGAAAACAGACTGTTTGGGGACAAACAGAAAGGTGTCACCACGGAAGGTTAGGGAACCAAGAAGGCGAAACTGAAGTTGTACTTGTTACAGAGCCTCCTCTGGGTAGGTGAATTGTGGGTTGGATGGACTTGACCAGCGAGGCTGTCTCATCCATGCCTGAAAAAGTAGAGGAGATGATAGCCAGATGGGCTCTGGCCAGAGCCTGTCAATCAGATGCTATATAAGGGCGAAGGAGAACTGGCCACTCGGCAGGACCATCCTGTGTGTCTCTAGGGAAGGATTTTGGAGTGCTGGGGCTGGGTCTGCCTCGCAGGGCATCATGGTCACACAGGTGGAGGGCGGGATGGGCATGAACATGGGGCTTCTCCCACCAGTTAAAGTCAGGCCCCAAAGGTCAGCAACCAAACAAGAGGTACCAAGTACCCTCCCATGTGAGCAGCCAGCCCACCTCCCCACACCCCAAGAAGGGAGGAAGAAGACCGTCTTTGGGGACCTGTTGGCTACTTTCCCTCCTCTACCATATCAGGTTAAGAAGGGTCTTCAGGGGATCACTCGGAGAGCATCCCTGTTAATTTCTGGGGCACGCAGATTGGCTCTAGGCTCAAGACTTGAAACACCTTATAGGTGGGGATTGGGGTGGAAAGAGGTCCTGAAGGCGGAGCCATGTGCAAGGCCTGCTTCCGCAGAGGCAGAGCTCCCAAGTCCCTCAAAGAAATGGATGCTTATTTCCCTTGGCACAGGTGTGGGCCACACGGCGCCCAACTGGGTCCTATGAGGTGTGGGGTCTGGCCAATCTGCCCTGAATGGGAGCCACAGAGCCAGCCTGAGGCGGCACTGGCTGTGATAAGGGAACAGATTACTGTAGGTGAGTGGGTCACGGGAGGAAGGGAGGCACCTAGAGACCCACTGTGAATTCACAGCACCCCCTCCAGAGAAAAGGTTCAGGCAGCACTACACTAGATGGTGCCACTTCTATCCCCACAGGAGTTTCCCTGCCCCCTCACCTCAGCCCTTCCCACTGCACCTGTGGAAGAACTCTCAGCAGCCTGGTTGGAGAGACAGGAAGACCCCAGCGAGGGTGAGAGGACGACCTGCAGGATGGGGTCCCACCCCCCTGCAGGCTTCTCAGGCAAAGCAGCACTTCGAAGTGGGACGGAAGAAGCTGAACTGGAAGTGACGTTCAGAGTTTCCCCTATTCAATGGAACTGTTGTTCCATGAAACTAGAGTGGATGCTTTAATTATTGCATTGGGATTGCTCTTGGAGCTAAAAGTAACAGAAGGGTTTTTTATTATTTGTGAGTTATAAGGCTTATACAAAATTGTGTCCAAGTGGTAGAAAAGACTAACTCTACAGTTCAAGGGAGAAAAAGTTGTTTCTTTCTTGAATTCAGTGGCGGCCCACTTTTTAAAATTATTGGTGACATCTACAAGGTGACTTTAAATGGAACATGAATTAATTTTTTAAAAAATTGTAATAGTTTATTTCTGGTTTAGAAAAGCATAAGTATCACATCCATGTGACCTTATGTTTATTAATCACTTAGGACATAGCTAAAGTAATTATGTTAAAAATGAGTCCATTAAAATATTAAGACATTAATAGTCCAGGTGGGGTATGGACACAACAGAAGTCCTGATTCGGGGTAGATGACTTTCGTTTGGCAACTGACACCTAAAAGCAGCGAGTGGGTGGGGTGGGGGATGGCCTGCTGTCAGAGGTGAGGCTCTGGGCGGTGAGGAGGAGCCGCAGTCTGTCATTCCACCAACCACCCTGGAGGCAAGACTGTGGCCAGGGGACTTGAGGTCACTCCTTCTATCAGACAGCGGGAGCAGAGAAAGGCGAGGAGCACAGAGCATGTGCTTCTGAGCAGAAGCGAGGACAGATGGAAGAGGTGGGTGGTGGTCCAATCCCGAAAGAAAAGCAGGTGGTTCACCATTTCCATTTGAATGTTTTCTCACTTTGCTAAGTCCAGGATGGAAAGTGTCCTCACATACCACACTTGCACCCTGCAGCAGAGGTGTCAGCTGCTAACTCCTCAGCAAACACCCAGTAGGAAGCTCCGCCCCTGAGTCTGACCTGCAATGACCCCCTCCCCTGTGAATTTCTCAGGTTATCCAAAAGAAATTTTTTCTTAGGTGAGGCTGCGCAAGGATATCCAGGGGGAAGCATCAGGGAGGAAGAAGCCTTGGTTGGGTACAAGCCTTAGCTCCCCAGGCACTGCCCTGATAAGGCTGGAGAACCTACTGCATTTTTGCAATTTCAGGTTTCTCAGCCATAAAATGGGGGGCTCGAAGGTCCTTTGGGCGTGAAAGTGCATGATTTTTAATGTACGACTGAACGCATCTTTCTGTCTGCCTCCCCATGGGGCAGATCACTAGTCCACAGAGGGTAGGAGGTGCGGTGGCTGCTGCTGGCCACCCAGGGCCCCTTTTCCACTAAGTCAACTGTCCCTGAGTGTCTAGCACTGGTTGTTAACCTCCCAGCTGCCCCTCCTCAGAGACCTGCCTTCCATGAGGAGGGACAATGACCGACTGTCAGGGAGTTAGAACGGGCAGACCCTTGCCTCAAGGTGCAAGAAACAAGGATGACCTCTCCACTCCCACTTCCCCAAAGAAGCCAACTGCGGCTGGTCCCCAGCTGAGAGCCTGGGGCGTCCCTGCAGCACCTGGCACCCTACGGGGGTTGTTAACACTCCCTCCTTAAGGTCAAAGGTTATTTTCAGTGATAACCATAAAATGGAATGAATAAAAATAATGGTCAGAAGAGAAATGTAGACCGTAGACATTTTCTTTTCTGAACTTTGTGTGTATCTGTATCATCATCTCAATAAAGAATTTAAAAAATTATCATGTGAAAACAAAAAATAGGTTAATGTTTTTAATCACCTTCATGTGTTTTTCCATAAAGAAGAATAAATTTCTTTCTATGTCGGTCTCAGTGGAAAACAGTAACATCGTATTTTGTTTCGGGTAGTTCACTTCTGCAGGTCTGCCAACGACTCCATAGGAATCGACGCTCTTCACGTGTTCACGTGGAGAGACTGAGTCCATGTATCTTCACTTGTACTCACAGAGGAAGACTTTTCATTAATCTCACTAAGTTTCTCTCAGATGAAGCACGATACGTAAATAAGAAGGCACAAAGGGAGTGGCAGAGTCACGTCCAACCAGGCTGCTCCTGCATGCCGGCCAGGATGAGAAGGAATCACCTTCCTGCCCTCTCTGCCTTTTCCGCCTGTAGTCACCTTACAACCAGGGGGAAAGAAAAGATAATACCTGTCTCCAAAATCGCATCTGGCAGCCCTGAAAGGCACAGCTCACACGTGGTGACTAGGCAGAAATCTGGGAAGTGAGATAAACGGAGCAGGCCCCAGGCTGTTGGGAAATCAGGCAGGGCACAGGAGCCAGTGCCCACGTCTCCGGGCCACGCACGCCTTCACCTGTTATTCTAAACACAGTGGATCGGGCCTCACCCTCCTGCCAGCCTCTCCCAGCTCCGAATAAGAAAGGAAGCTTGACTTGGATGAACCACACACACAGCACACGAGGGAACACTGCACTGAATATGCACTCACTTCTTGAATCCTGCAAATGTGGGGTGGGGTGGGGTGGATTCTTTNCCCCCCCCCCCCCCCCCCCCCCCCACAAGATCAGGTCAGACTGTGCTGCGGAGAAACCCAGACACAAGCAGTCTGGGGCTGTAAACAGTTTCATGTACTGCTTCATTGGCTGTAAGGAAATTAATGAAATAATTCTGCGATTGTATTTGAAGGTGTTCTTCTCTTTAGAGCCCGAATTAATGATAAAAAGTATCTCTTTGGGGACACCAGGACAGCCAAACAGATGCAGGCAGGCCGCAAACATGCCCCTGGCGCAGGGCCAGATCTTGACGGCAAGGTCTGCATGGGAAGATGACAGAATCCAAGTCAGACACAATTTAGTGCCAGGGATGCTCTCGTTGTTGGGATAGTTTGGGCAGGGTAAACAGCACTGCTTCGGAAAGATCGAGGACTTCTGAAGATCTGTATTCTTGGTGGCTCTCACCAGCAGTTGGCATTCTGCGCAAACACCGTCTTCATGAGTGGATGGCAGAGGTGAACTGCCTGTCACCAACCTGCTTCATTATCCAGAGTAAAACAGGGAAGAACTGGTCTCTGCCTGTGAATAGCATTTCCATGGGCAGGCCAGCCCCAAACGGATCCGCGATAACACAGCCATTTCTGGGGACCCACACACATTTGTGTACAATTTAGTAGGCAGTTTGGGGTCAAGAACGAGGCTGCGTTTTTATTCCAACTTTGTAACTAACTTCTTGGGCAAGTTCCCAAGCTTCTATCTTATCTGTAAAATAAGGAGGTATTAAACCTGCCCTGTTATCAGAGAAGTGATCAGAGAAACAAGTAAGACTTTTTAAATTAAGTGAAAGGGTCCTAATTCCCACATCGTCTGCCACACACAAAGATTCGCACACCCTGTCCTCTGCTGTGCCTCCGAAAGAATATCACCTAGCGCATGGTTATGGCAGGACCAGGGCACCCAGGGGGCGCAATGCCTCCTCGAGGTAGGCCCTGCACTCACCAAGGGGCCTTTGGTCCTCAACGCTGGGCTCATGACTGAGGGGATCCCACCCTCTACGTGGCTGTTTTGCATTTCTAGTTTTAAGCTCTAGTGCATACGGACTGAGCTTGTTGAATTTCTTCTCCAAGGCATTCAGCCCGGTGCCATACGCATTAGTGCCCAGGACTTCACGATGATGGATGTGTCCGTCTGTAGTACTGTGCATCATCGCTCCCCTCAGAATTGCAAGTGTCAACACCTCTTTGTTGGAAAGACTGGGACCTGACATGTAATAAACCAGGCCATTTAAAACACAAGACTCTCCTCTCATGGGCTCCTTTCTCCCCCTGTTCCAATCAAACTAAGAACAACGTTCCAAATTGCAGGCATTATCTTTCTGTGCTTTTTGAGGAAGCCACAGTGTATAGATTGAGATTCTGATTTTGGCACAGCAGTGAAGGTTCCCCTAGAAGGACCACGAACTGCTGCTAGTCTTTAAACGAAGGACTGATTTTAGGAGGGAAGCTAAAAATACCCTTCTTCCCCTCTCCTTGAAATAAATCACAGGGTTTTTGAAATTTCTTCACTTCATTCCTGACTTTTTGAAAACATGGAGATATCAGAATAAAAGTGATCAGCTGAATTAGCACATATTTGAATCTAAAATACTGCAAATAAATATATTTAGAATGCAAAAATAGCTGAAGTGTCTAATTTAGAAGCGGGATCTTGAAAACAATTAAATTACACTGGGAAAGTAAAGCTCAGGTCTCACACTTGTCCATCATTTTGCAAAATTTCTCTCACACTTTTTTATAGCATGAGAGATAAAAAGATACCTCCTCTCTCCAACTCAATCAACACCTCTCTCTCACACCACTCAGGTTTCTCAGACGCTGAAAGAGTTCTTAAGCTCTGCCCCAAACCAACACTCCTTACAACCTCCCTAGTGAGGTCCAGGAAAAAGGTGAAGGATCTGAATCAGGTCACCTGGGTTCTAGTCTGGGATCTGCCACTCACTGGCTGTGTGTCTGTGGGCAAGTGGTTTCTCCCACCTGCAGCTGCGTTCTTCAGGCATTAACCACCTTCCTTTCCAGAGAGATGCAAGAGATCATGTGTGATGATGCGGACTTAAACTACAAGGGGCTGTGCCATAGCTAGGGGTCTCCTCTGCACCAGTCAAAGCTTTCTTTTCTGTCCCCAGTCTCTGTTCAAGAGACTCTCCTGCTAAGAAATGCCATCTACCCTTTACCACCTCACGCAGTTTCTGAGAGGCACCTTCCTCTTGACACTTTCGTCAAGCAGATCACTAATAGCACACCACCTGTCTCCTCCGGGACAACGGACTACTGATCTTGTCCTTCGTAACGTCTCCCACCTTCTCGAACACCACCTCGTGGTTCAGCGACTCTCCTTCCCCTTCCACGCTTAGGAGGTGGCAGGGCAAGGACCTAGCCAGATGCATCTCTGATCATTAGTCAACACCATCAGAAATTGCTCTGTAAACATCTGCTAAACAAAACAAGCATCTAAGAAGCAAAGCTCTCTGGAGTCTGAAATAAGACAACAAACAGCGAAAGTCTGAGAGTTGGTGTAACTGATATTGACTGAAGAAGAAATGTTTTTCCAGTAAAAGCAACTGTGCAGAGGGGTTCAAACTGGCCCACACCAGCGGAGACCTGGGCCCAAATAATTTGACATTTTTAAAGAACTCTGCAGTGACTGTTTCAGCAAAATCAGTGACCGCTATCTTAGAGTTTCTTGGTGGCCATGCTGGAGGGAGGGGGCGCCTGAATGTTCACACACCAGAATATAAACCATGCGATTTAACTTTGTCCTGGGTGGTAGTCACACTACTGAGTGGAGAGATATTAGTGGACGTAGAGTCAGATTAGATTAAAGTCATTCAGGACGTCCCACGTTTGACAGGATTACAGCCCCTTGTCATACTGTAATGGTGCAGCCAAGGGGGCCCCCAAAGAAGGATTTGTAATGGGGTCCAGAACTCAGGGTGTCAAGGAAATATTAAAGGAAAAAATATATAATGTCCTCACCCCCACAAACCTGAGCTGGGGGATGGGACACATGGAGCAGGGCCATTGAGAGTTGTTTTGAATAGCAACAGCTTTGCAGCTAACCTCTAGAATGGTCATTTAACATATCTATAACTTTTAACTGGTTTCATAGATATGTTAAATAGCCGTGGCCATGCTTCGAGGTGGGGGATGGGAGTGACTTCAACCCATGAAATAACTGGGAGGCAACTCCTTCCCACTGTGCCCCCCCTTACAGCCTGGCTCCACCCCAGGGGGCCACACCTGCCCAGACTTACTATGGCAGCCCAGTAAAAGCTGGAAGGATACAGGAATGCTGGCAGGTGTAACTGATTGTGGGAAGAGTTGGAAATGGGGCTGCAGAGGAAGATCGGTGCAGGGATGTAAACCCAGACTCGGCAGCCATGAGAAGAGAGGACCATGGGGCTCCGAGAGTTAGGACCATGAGGCTTTGGGGTGCTCCCTTTTGCCACGTGGGTTAGGAAGCGGGAGAGACTTTGCCTGGAAGAAAAGGGATGAAAGCACTGGCGGGCCATGAGAAGGTGCCACATGGTTTTGGATTAACTGGATATCATGGTGGCAGCACAGCTGACGGTGCTGGGAACCTGAGCCATGGACTTCTACTTCTTTCCTGAAATACAGTACCCCAGACTGGGCAGAGGGAGGAGGAAGCACTGTGTGCGTTTGAGGGTATTCTAAAGAACTTTAGTATTTTAATGAAGACATTAAGTCATTGCTCTAAGTCTGTATAGCTTTTAAATAAATAATTCCTTTTCCCCAATCTCTGGCATTGAGAGACGTCTTTTCTCTGGTGGCAGACAAGGCGAACCTAGTACGGTGAGGGGGGGCGCCCAGAGAAAAAACGGGGGTCCTTTTGGTAATAATATATTTTTTGCACCCCCAGTCTGTTCTATAACAATATCATTCAGGATAAAACTTCATTTCTAAAAGCAACAGAAACATAGATGTTTAAAGTAACAATTTATTTCCATATTTTCTGATTTTGCAAATTAATTGAAGTTGCAGTTTTTGTTCTGGTGTCGTTTTGCTGGAGGGAACATGGCTTTGCTGGGGCCTCACACACACAGTGCCCAGTCTCACTAAGGAAGCGGCCCTGAAGGGGGACACGCAAGATCATGTCAGGGGCATAAGAAAAAAAACACAAGAATGTGTGTTTACAGTTTTCAATGTTTTTATAATGTATATAATGGTCTTACGTTGCTGTACACTTTTATCAATAAATCAACATCCACAGATTGGGAGGGCATGCTCAAAACTGTTTTCGTTGACATGGCTTCGATGATCAAAAACAAATGGCACCCCCCTCCCCCGCACAGAAGCTTGCTAACGACTCTGCCACAGCAAAACGGGGCCTGCAAGTCGAACGCTGCTGGCATGCGTTTTCCTAGAAGGTTGGGAAAAGCTCGTGAGATCACACCAATGCCTGATCTGTTTTGGTCACTTGAAGTGACCAAATTTATAAAAGAGCTTGTAACAGGAGAAGGATAATGTCTTTGGAAGCCCAGCAGATACAGAAAAGGGAGAATGAACCCTCTCATTAAAACGGATCAAAGTAAGAGGCATTTGGTCTCCTGTGTCCTTAACAGAATGAGTAAGGCCAGGGCCTGCAGCGTCTCTTCAAGAGAGTCCCCTGACAAACACCCGCTCGGGCAAAAACACAAGTACCCCACATTTATGACAGGAACAGCTTGCCATATTCCACATCAGTTCTGATTTCAAATTCATTCAGGTCACCTTCACACACCATTAGCTCAGCTCCCACCAAGGCACGGCGCGCCATATGTGCATGACTGCGGGCTTCTGGGTCTCAGGAAAGAACACTCATCACCGGGAAACCTGTCGAACTGGTGGGTCTGACAGTTCAGGTGGTGCAGCATATGGAGCTAGTGCAGAGGCTGTGGATTAACTTTATTTGAAAAAAAAAATTAAGTGAAAAAGCTTTCCTGTTGAAAAGGAGCAGTGTGGAAAAGGCAGAGGGTTGCTAGCTCAGTGCAGATGTTATCCAGGTCTCTTTCCTTAGATGACTTTTAGGAGTTCCTGAAGTTAGCATTTTTGAATTTCAAATAGGCTAACCTTAAAAGTCCATATAACATAGTAAGAATAACTGCAAAGGACTGAAAAACATCAAATATCTCTAAATTAAGTGAGTCCATAAAGACACCTAGAATATCACCATTTGCAAGGACTAATGAACTAACAGATCTAAGGCATGATCCTTAATGGCTGAGAACATCAAGAAAAGCAAAATAACTAGCCTTCTGTGCCTCCTGGTGTTAATACCCAATCACACCTAAGAGGTAGCCTTGCAAAAAGGTCAAACATGAACTTGATCAACCTGTAATATTTTATCTTCCAACTTCAGAAAACACAGCAGGGAGAAAACGACGGTAAACCACACCACGGGTAAGCGATTAGTGAGACTAGGGGATCAGTAATCTGGTTTCTCCAACACATAAACTTCCATCGAAAGAGATGTAAGAAACATACACAATCACAATGTGTGGCTCTTATTTGCATCCTGACTGAATGCAGTTTAAAAAAATGAGACAATGTAAGAAATCTGAACACTGACTGTGTATTGTTAATAAGTTACTATTTTTAGGAGATAACAGTATTATGGATACTTTTTTTGAGTCTTTTTTTTAGAGGTACCTAATGAAATATTTAGCAATGAAGTAATATGCCTTGGGTTTGCTACAATAATCTGGGGGCAGGGTTAAAGATGAAGCATGACTAACCTTGAGTTGATAGTTGAAGCTGGGAGATGGGCACACGGGGGCTCATTACACTTCTCTTTTATTAGAAATTTTCCACGATAATGTTTAAGGGAAGAAAAGTCACTATCGTTTATTCTGAGAAAAGTTTTCAAATACTCACAAGGGGAGAAAAGTCTTATTTGTTGTCCTTGACTTTTTGGGGAAGATGTGGCTTTATTTTTATTGTATTTTATTGTGTGCTATTACAGTTGTCCCAATTTACCCCCCCCTTGTCCCCCTCCACCCAGCACCCCTCACTCTCTCAGGCAATCCCTACACCATTGTTCATGTCCATGGGTCATTCGTTTAAGTACTTTGGCTACTCCATTGCCTATACTGTACTTTACATCCCCATGGCTATTCTGTAACTACCTATTTGTACTTCTTAAAACCCTCACCTCTTCACCACTATCCCATATACCCCTCCCATCTGGCAGCCATCAAAACCCTGTCTGTGTCCAGGATTCTGTCTCTGGTCTTTTTGTTTGCTTAGTTTGTCTGCTTTCTAGGTTCAATTGACAGGTTGTATTTATTGCCATTTTATTGTTCATAGTTCTGATCTTTTGTTAAATAAGTCCCTTTAACATTTCATATAATAATGGTTTGGTGATGATGAACTCCTTTAGTTTTTTTTTTTTTGGTCTGGGAAGGTCTGTATCTACTCTTTGATTCTAAATGATAGCTTTGCTGGGTAAAGCAGTTTTAGCTCTAGGTCCCTGCCTTTCATGACTTTGAATACTTCTTGCCAGTCCCTTCTAGCCTGCAAAGTTTCTTTTCAGAAATCAGCTCACAGTCTTATGGGAACTCCCATGTAGGTAACTCTCTGCTTTACTCTTGCTGCTTTTAACCTTTGGCATTTTAATTAGACGTGAGTGGGCCTCTTCCCATCCACCTTGTTTGGGATTTTCTGTGGTTGCTGTACTTGCATGTCTACTTCCTTCACCAAATCACCAATAGGGAAGTTTTCTTTCATTATTTTTTCAAATAGATTTCCAATTTCTTGCTCTTCTTCTCCTTCTGGCACCCCTATGATGTTAATGTTGGAACATTGTAGTTGTCCCAGAACCTGCTTATACTATCCTCATTTTTTTGGATTCTTTTTTTCTTGTTGTTCTAATTGGTTGTTTTTTGCTTCCTTATGTTTCAAATCATTGATTCATTCTCTGCTTCATCCACTCTACTGTTGTTTCCCTGTAATTGTTCTTTATTTCAATTAGTCCTTCATATCTGACTGGATCTTTTTTATGTTATTGAGATCCTCACTAAGTTTCCTGAGCATCCTAGTAACCCGTGTTTTGAACTCTGCATCTGATGGATTGCTTATCTCCATTTTGTTTAGTCCTTTTTCTATAATTTTAACCTGTTCTTTCATTTGGGCCACATTTCTTTGCCTCCATGTCTGGCAGCCTCCTTGTGTTTGTTGCTGCTCTGACTCCCTATCTCGTATGCGGCCTCATGTCGTAGGCGTCCTGTAGGGTGCAGTGGCACAGCTCCCCATCACTGAAGCTGAGTAAGCAAGGTGCACCCTTTGGGTCGGCTGACCCTCCTCTTGTCAGGAGCCTTGGTTGCTGTTGGCAGATCAATGGGAGGGATCTACCCAGGCCAGTCAGCTGCAAAGATTGGCTGTGACTACTGACCACCAACCTCTGCCCTCCGTAGAGGATCAGCTGTGCAGGGGCAGGGTGGTGGTTTTCCAAAGTGGTCTGTAGTTGTCCACTGGGTGCATAGGTCCTGGGGTCTCCTGGGTTGTGCAGCCCTCACCTGTGTTTTGCCCGGGGCCACCCTGCTCGAGCTATGGAGCAATCTGAGATGGCCACTACTTGTGTTGAGCGTGGGGACTCCCAGGTGAAGCCAAGCTGTGAAACCTAGGCGGCCAGCTGCTAGTGCCAGGCCTAGGCCACTTAGCAAGAGGTCTTGGGCTGAGGATTCACTGAGGCCAGCTGTTGCTTGTTTGAAAGGATTTGGGAATTTGTGAAGCTTAAACCACAACCAGCCATTCATACAGAAAAACTACTGTTAACAGCTGTAAATTGGGTGGGACGGAGCCTCAGAGGACCTCCTGGGCAGGGCAAACAGTGTTAGCCAGGTTGATGGAGTCTCAGGTATGGCATCCACCTGTTGGTTCTGTGGCTCTGCTGGACTTTCGCTCTGTGAGAAAGCTGTCCTCCAGCTCTCACCTTGATGCCAGACGCTTCAGTTCCTCTCTCTATGCCACTGGTGCCTTTTACGCTGTTACCCTGGTGCTGGAGCTCAGAGACAGTGAGTCTGAGTAAGTTTGTGTGTGGGTCTTTAAGAGGAACTGCCTGGGACTCCAGAAGTCTCTTCTACCTACTGAATCCCTGCTGGTTTTTGCAGTCAGAAGTTATGGGGGCTTATCTTCCTGGCACTGGTACCCTGGGCTGGGGCGCCTGGTATGGGGCTGGGTCTCCTCACTCCTAAGATATCCCTTCCGAATTTTTGTCCACCACACGCGGATGTGGGACCAGACTGTTCCGCACCTCCACCCTTCCTACCAGTCTGGATGGATGTGGTTTCTTTAATTCCATAGTTGTCAGACTTCCATTCAACTCAATTTCTGCCATTTCTGAGTGATGGTTGTTCTATGAATTTAGTTGTTATTTTGATATGGTTGTGTGAGGAGACAAGCTATGTTTACCTATAGCTCCATCTTGACCAGAAGTCCTAAATGTGGTTTTGAGCTTTAGACAGATGTTATCTTTACCTTTCACTTCCTTGCTTTGCTTTGGTTATCTGTGCATCCTTCTGATCCTGCCATGAATTCAAGCTGATGTTTTCAAGTGTCTCCTAATTTCTCATCACAGGAATGGCCATGATTGCATTATAATGTTGTAAAGTGTCCTGATTCTTCAACAGTCACTTAACCAGTCATCTTCCCTTGGGGCTTTCCACTCAGTCTTCCATTCAAAGACGTCCTCTCCTTGGCTTTGGGACTCTTGGACACACGTTTGAACAGCCAACCCTCTGTCGCTAGGAGCGCTGCTTTCCTGCCACATTCCTGCTCCTTCTCGTTCCCCTTCACCAAACTACTCTCGGCTTTGTCCAGGACCGAGGCAGGAGGAGTGCACCTCCTCCTTCTCCCTCCAGCATGGAGCGTGTGAGGCAAGAGCTTGCCAGGTGCTTTGCTCTCAGCTGAATAGGCCTTCTAGCAGAGATGGCATGGCCACATTAGTGGGCATGGTGCTCCTGGGTGCACAGCTCTCAGCCTTGTACAATGACTTCCTATGCAGCATTTCAGTTAATTCTCACCCCCACCTTAGGAAGAAGGGGCTGCTGTGTCCATCTTACGAATGGACAAACTGAGGCTCAGAGAGGTCAAGAAACTCGCCTAAGGTCATCTAATAAGTTACATGGCAGAATCAGAATCAGAACAAAGCTCTTTGGCACTGCTCTATGAAAGCTAGTTTCTACGCCAGCTTGGCAAAGAGAATCCATCATATATATTTTATCTAGCCAAGTAGTCTCTGCTATATTCCTACTGTGATAATATTTTTGTAGCTCTTTATTTTTATCTTCAGCACAATTTTTGCTTATTCTGAGATGTTCCACACAAACTTATTTCTGGGCATATAACGGGTTGGGCATATCCTCCCAACTGTTTTTGTTTAACACAAAGATTAGCTTAGTACATATCCCCTTTGTGGTAGAGACAGCTGAAAGATACCCCTCTTCTTGCTTATGAACAGAATTCCTCATCTACTTGGGTCAGAAATAGTCCCAGATAAAAGATCACATTTCCAAGTCTCCTTAGCAACTGGAGTAGGTTAAGACTGAGTATAACTTACAAGAGAGGTCTTTCAAGACAGCTGCCTCAGCAGAGGATTGTCATACCCTTTCTATACTTCCCTTCTTCTTCTTACATCCTAGGTGGATTGAGGACGTAATGGCTGGAGCTCCAGCAGCCACTTTGGGTCAAGAGGTAACGTTGAGGACGGGCACCATTACTAAGATGGCTGAGTAAAAAGACAGAAACAGCTTGGGTCCCAGATGATAGGCCGGCCACTAAAGCAGCCCTGAATTGCCAATCTTTCTTAAGTAAGATAAAACTTTTAAGTTATTGAGAAGTTCATTTTTATGGTGTGTCAATCTATTGTAATATTCACATTTGAATGTAATTTCGAATATACCCATGTATATAATATACTCATGCAAATGCAACATTTCAATTTGGGGAAAGTTTCACCCCAATCTTCTATCTATAAAGGCACTCATTCGAATGGCATGTCTTCTAACACCTCTGAAGTCATTCCTCCCTTCTGCATTTTCCGTCAGTGGCTTGTTCAAACATTTCCGATTTTGCCTCTGATAGCTGCTCATGCCTTGACACTTCACTGACTTTCTGTAGTCCAGCTACAAGCTAATTCTGCACATTCAAAAATTACCCATTAGTTTATTCCCATCAAAGTTTTGCTCTGACACCCTTCTGAGGATTTTTACCAGCATAACAAAATGTGTCCAGTGCTTACTGTGAGGTGATTTTGCTGATAACAGGTGCTATTTTGCAGCTGCTTAGCATAGCTTCTGCTTAACTGTTCCTTATTTTCTCTATTAGGACCAATACGACCTCATTTTCTACACCCTGAGTAAAAATTGCTAGGCTTATCTTCCTTTTAACAAACATTTAGCAAAGTCTAATTTTTTGTATTTTTTCCTCTTGAGAATGCAAAATATTCTTTCCTCTTCTGTGGGTTTATTATCTTTTTCACAGTGTTCAGATTGTCACTGATTTTTCATTTTCATGTTGTTGTGCCCTATACATGTGTTGAATATATTTATAAATACCCAACCTCCAATGGGTCTTTGACAAAAATGATACATGTATATCTAGAACCTAATCTTTGTGGTTTACCTTGCTACCTCAAATCCTGTGACATTGAAAATAATGTTGCTCTCCACCCCCAGTTTGTGTGATGTACATTTACATGTAATGCAACCCATCTGAAGTGAGCACAGCATTCCACCGGCAGCTTCGCACTCTCTCCAGATCGGAGTCCAGAAGGGACAGGCTTTAAATGGCACTAGAAAGGACCAGGTGATTAATGATATCCCAGTTACCCTCACATTCCTCATGCTCTTTGGATTTAATACACATTACAGAATATACATGCTATCTTGACATAAATGCTGACCTGAAATCTTTAATGCTTATTTGATATCTGCTTGGTTGTTTGTTTTTTTTTATTTGGCTAGTTTTGGGGATTCAGATTCTGCTCATGCTGCTGGTTAATGCCCAACATTATTTGGAGAAGGTAAGAAGTGAGAGGGATCAAAGGAGGAAGTGAAATCTGTTCTGCAAAAATGCACATTTCTCCAACATTGAAAAGCTCATGCATGAAGGGTAACTGGGGACTGGTGTCAAGGGAGCATGTAAGTCGCTTTGGTACACACGCAATCTCCCCCCCCCAGCACATTCATATTTTGTACAGTCATTAACAGCAGCTCAGTACAAAATACACTCAATCAGCTGTGCGCAATAAGCCACAGAGGGGCACAGCACCACACACCTGTTCTGTCTGCTGGCTCCGTGTGGCCACGGGCTCTGTCTCGGAAGTGCTCCCAGGGGGGTTTGCTTCCATCGGTGTGAGCTTACGCTGTTCCCACAAAGCAGAAGTAGCCTCAAATCATCTGATGCCCCACCCCTACCCAATTACGCTATGTGACTTATTTTTAAGGTGAGGTTGTACATGTATTATAGTATTTATTTTTTAGGCTTTAAAAATGTCTTTTTAAACTGCTACGATTTTCACCAGGATTATTATATGAATATTTTTATACTTACTTTGGACCAAAGTTTTTGGGATTCACAGTGGTCTGGCCCAGCCCACATGTTCTCCCAAGGCCTGTCCCTTCAGTCCCAGTACTGCAGTTTGGTTCCCAGGAGCGTGGGTGGTGCTGACAGGGCGAAAGTGCTTGTACATCAAACTTCAAAGAGGCCCAGGCACAGCAAAATCGATTTGAGGTATTTAAAATAAATGTGTATTTGTAAAAATCAAACAGTTATGAATCATTTGCATTTTAGAAAGTAAGATTTGGTTTTACAACTATTTTATGGCTTAGAAGAACTGGGAGCTTGGTTCTTAGACACCAGAGGACTGGCCAGAATCACGAAGGTGAACAAAGAACCCCTGCACAACTGACCCAGTTACATTCAACCTGTTCACTTTAAATTAAAGGCAGGCTCCAGACAAGCTCTCAAGGACAGTGAAGGACAAGAGCAGTGGCTGCCTAGAGGAACAGCCATGAAGGCAGGAGACTCAGGCAGACCTGACATTTGGGTCAGGCCCTTTTTCTTAAAGGGCCAGATAACAAATATTTCAGGCTTTGTGGACCATGCAGTCTGTTGCAACTACTGGGCTCTGCCACTGTGGTGAAAGCAGCCAGCATGGGTAGCAAACAAGTGGGCATGGATGCGTCCCGGTAAAACTTTGTGGAACACTGAAACATGAATTTCATGTGTCACAAATTCCTGTTTTGATTTTTTCCACCCATTTAAATACATAAAGCCATGCTTGGCTCACGCGTCATGTGAAAACAGATGGTGGGCCTGTAGGCTGAAATCTGCTATCCTGGGTTAGATCATTGAGAGCATTTTAGGGGTGCGATTAACCCCTGTATTATAAATAACAATTAGATACCAACTTGCCAAAGTGGACAACAACAGTACTGAAAACAGTCTGGGTGGCCAGCAGGAGGAAGAGAATTTCAAAAGCAAATCTTTTAATGAAGTGCAGTTCAATAGCTAGGTTAGGAACAAGGTCCTTGAGTAATTTTCCTTTCGGTGCTTGATTTAAATTACTTTGTTTTATAAGAAAAACAGAAAGTTCACTAAATTATGTACTGTTACTGAAATAAAGTAGAAAACCGATGTATGAATATGTCAATGATTATCACAGCTACTCCTACTTACCCACAGCAGACATTACTGCCCACTGATTCTTACACAATGCAACAGGGAGAAGTAGTTGGTCAACTAATAGAATCCTTCAAAGCAAATGAAAACATACACCAGCAATGCTTTATTTTAACCTAAACTACATTGCAATTGCTAAAATTTCTTTAAAGTGGCATGTACACTTAAAATTACTTGCAGAGCATCATAAATGCAGCCTCCAATTTTTCATGAATTTCACCGTCATTACTATTTGTCGTCTCAACCACCCGTATAATTTCATAGCAAGTTCTTTTAGAGCTCTCGTCTTGATCAAATCCTTCTAAAGCTACCATCTAAGTTTGTATAGAAATTGTTGCTCTTAATTTCAACATTTACAGCTCATCAGTTTATGCAATAGTTAATAAAAATCATGTAATTACAAAACAGGGCATGTGGCATCAACAGGTTTGGTAGCGGACACAGCTGACATCTGATGTGCACACAGCTCACCCTGTGGGTGCAGTGTGCATGGCCGCTGTAGGGGTGGCCCAGCAGCGCCACCATGTGGCGGGCTGTAAGCCTGGGCACATTGGACAAAGAAAATGGCAGATGTAGGTTAATCAGAGCTTTGAGAAATGGAGGCGGGTCAAGAGCTCTTTTGTTCTACTCTGAATTCTGCAGTACAGTGGATCTCAACCCTGGAATACCTCAGAATCATCTGGGGAGAGAGAGGCTGAAAGTCTCTGTCTAAGTTTGGTTCCCCCACAACCTGTATCAAACTCACCCAGAACACCTGTGATCCTCAGACCTACCCAGTCTCGCTGCATCCAAATCTCAGGGTGGTAACTGCTTTGCCAAGTCCCAAGGCAATTCTGATGCACGCTATACTTGAAAGCCACCCTTTAAGGAAGCTTGTCTGAAGCCTCAATCTTCCCATCAGATATAGCAGTGGTGGTCAACCATGGTTGTGCATTGTAATCACCATCTGGGAGCTTTAATCAGGCTGACAAGGCTTCTGATCTAACTGGTCGGGGGTGAGGTCTGGGCGCTACTTCAGACAATACTCCAGACCATTCTAAGAGTAGCAGCACTCAGGGCTAACATTATAGATGGGGCCAGCTCATACAGACGTTCCAAAATTCCTGAAAACCCACATAACCAGGGCTTAATACACAAATAATGGTTTGCATTAAATATTTTTCAGAGAGTAGGGGAGGTAGAAGAGGGTATAGAGGGGAATAAATGGTGATGGGAAAAGAATTGACTTGAGGTGGTGAACACACAATACAATATAAAGATGATGTATTCTAGAATCATGTATCTGAAACCTGCATACTTTTATTAATCAATGTCACCCCTCAAAATTCAATAAAAAACCCCCATACATTTCTAGTGTGCTGAAAAGACCCATGTTCACCATTAAGCAGGGCCCAAAGCACACAGGCAGTTAAAAATCAACTTCTAAAGAACTGCAAATTGAAATGATTATGAGAACAAGGGCCACGTTTGTAAGAGCTGATTGCAAGGTTTGAAGTAGCCAAGAATAAGATGTGCATTTGGGTGCCTGGGCAGGATTTCTGGAAACTTTGCATTTCTAAAGAAAGTAGGAAACCAGCCACTTTTTCCTGGCAATTACCTGGGTACTTGGAACCACAAGTCACCATAATCAGGCTAAAGACATGAATTCAACCTCCCATGATTCAAGAAGAATTTGGGTCTCATTTCCACAAAAAATGACATAGGCTTTTCTATTTATAAGGACATGACTGGAATTTGGGGAGGGGACAAGTATATGTTTAAAAAAAAGCAACCGGTCCCCAAAAGGGGGGCAACTTTCATCATTTTTAGTTTTCTTAGCTGGTTTTATTATTGCTCACAGAACATATCACTATATATTTATTTAGTGGCTTATTGCCTCCATTTTCCTTAATAGAATATGTACTCCATAAAGGCAAGCTTACGACCTACTTATGCTTACAGTACTAGACCTTGGGACAATGTCTGGCATACAGTACATATATATTTGAATCATCGAAACAAGGCTCTTGCCCTCTGGAAAGTTAGAAATTGAATATAACCCACTTGGCTGGGGTGGAGCAAAACAAAACAGCTACATATGAGAACATCTAACCATATGCATGGCACTGAAAGCAATACCGAACTGAGACATAATCATAAAAACAATGACTTCCGTCCTGGCATGGCACCTGTATCCACACTCCTCTCCTGAGATCTTCATAGCAAACCTGTCAGCAGATGAGGAATCTGAATCTTGGAGAAGACAGGTGGCTTTGTTCAAGGCCACAGTGCTGGGTGGCAGAGGGGGCAGGAGAGGGTCTGCTTCTAACCCATGCTCTCCCCTCCTTAACCACACTACAAGCCCAGGATGGAGGTGAGGGGGAGAGTGCAGGGTGGGAGCAGGAGGGCTGTGGAGCACCTGCAGTTTAATAGCATAAAGCTAACAGAGATAATTGTTTATCTTTACAAAGCTCACTTAAGTGCAATCATAAATGATGAGTGCTTGGTGCTAGTAAGGTGCAACAACATAACAGCTACCATTTATTGAGCATTTACTATGCGCCAGCAACTGTGCTACATGCACATTCCTAGTTTACTCCTCCCACAATCCTGTAAAGTGAGTATAACTCTCCTTGTTCAGCAGATGACATTTTAAAAAGTTGGTGATTTAAGGGCAGGAACGATAGAACCCGAATCATAAAATGATCTCTCAATCCCACTCTTTATGTAAAAAAATTCTGTCTGAATGTCACCCTCCTTGACTTACACTAAAAGAATCCACCAGCAAATCTTTCTTGGGAACTTTCTGCAAGCCAGGCACTAAATTAAGCACTTCTTGATCTTCTTTACCTCATCTCTAAACCCTATGGCCTAGGTACTGTCTGCATTTACAGAGGTTAAAATGTGCCTGGGGCTGAAAGGCAAGTGCGAGAGCAAGTCCAAGCCTGTGGCCTAATTCCTTCCTAGGAACACACCTCCCAGATGCAAAACACCCTGGTTTTCTCTTTCACTGAAAGATGCTGGAGTTCCCACGGTGGGGATGGAATCGGCAGCACGCTCCTCTGCCCTCGTCATCCACAGGTTCACATTTCTTTCTCTTAAAATAGTATTTTGCCCCTCCTGTGGCCAGAGCCTGGCTGAGCTGCCTCAGGATACACACAGTGCAGCCCGGGCACAGGCACTAGCAGAAGCACCCCGGGCCCAGAGGGCCCCTTTCTCTGGCTTCCATGTGCCGGCAGGCTGCTTCTGTCCGTGTGAAATTTTATTACTCGAACTCCACATCCAGCTGGTGAAAGGGAGCCCTCGAAAGTTACAGATGTTTCCTCCTAAGTACAAGAAACCACTTACTCAGAGACCTTTGTTTCTGCTCCTGAACTGTGACTCATCTGCCTTTTGGGTCACAGCCACAATAGTGCTTCCTTCTTATCTTATTCCTCAAAGAACAAAACTGGAAGGGAACACTTGACCCTGGAAACAAGTAATACTAGCAAGTCATTGCAAGATAATAAAATATTCAGAACAAATGCCTGTTTGTTTCTGCAAGGCCCTAAGGAAAAAAAGAAAGAAAGAAAGAAAAGAAAAAGAAAATGCAGTTTCTAAACTAGTTCATGAAACCACTGTTAATTGAATAAAGTAGGGAGAAAAAATGGAAAGAAACAAAAGAAGAAGAGCACAAGGAAGAGCAGGGATAGGAGACAGAGCAAGAGGAGAAGAGAAGGAAGAGAAGGAGAGAGAAGGATGAGAAGGAGAGAGAAGGAAGAGAAAGCCAGGCATGAGGATGAGTCGAACAGGAGGGGTGAAGCCGGGCGGATCCCTGTAAGGTGAGAGAACCTGGAGTGGAAAGGATCAGAAATTATCCCGTGCAGCCAGCCACCGAGAGCCAATGTGCCCCAACAATAGCCACCACGTAATCCTGCTCATAGTTACGGAGAGATTACTCTGTGCCAGGCACTGTTCTAAGCGCGTTCATCCATGATCGCTATCGGAGGTCATCCAGATTGCGCTGTGACTTGTGTACTACTACCATCCCCAGTTCCCAGGTGAGAACACTGCGGCTCACACATTCGCTCAGTGTCCGGGAAAAGAGCACCCAGTGAGGAAAAGCGTCAGATCCTAGAAATGAACCCTGGTCTATCTCTACAGCCTGTTTTTAACTGCGGCTCTTGCCTTGAGGGTTTTACAGACACTTCTATGGCTGAATGTCCTTTTAAATCTGACTTTGGTGAAAGTAAATAAGAGACAGAAACAGAGTCTAGTTATGAAACATGAGAACCTTGTTACAAGCTCTGCTTCTCAGATGACAGACCCTGAGCTCACATGCTCTGCCCCAGCCACATGGACCCATCTCCTTCTCTAGCTACAGGATGTGGGTGCTGCAGGAGCCACTAGAGAATCAGATGGGAAATCCTTTTCCTCCTGTAATGTCTTTCTAGCACTTTTACTGATAATGCTCTGGTGTCAGCTGCAAAGGAAAACTACTGCAGAAAGGGTAAATCGACAGAGCAGTGGTAAGCCAATAATTCGCATGCTGGCCTACCTTCATGGCAAGGTCAGGGAACTCCATGTGTCCGGAGGCCTTCTCATGGGGTTAGGAGTGGAGGACTAGAAACACGGGTGAGGTGTTATGCGGGATGCATTTCCCGCCATATGGAGTTTGCTGAGGACTGTGCTAGAATTAAGCCCTGGTACCTGCTGGGATGTACCTGGTGGTCAGGTCAGTACAAGCATTAGCCAATTCTCTGTAAAAGAGAAGTTAGCAGTTCTGCTCCAGAAAACAGGAATGGGAAAACCAGTTGGGGAAAGGAGGACCAAATCAGAAAAAAAGTTATCAGTTTTGAAGGTGGGAGCCCTCTATACGATCAGGTCACTCAGGTCACATCCACTAGGGAGGGCAGGGCCCCAGGAGGGCACAGGCTTTTTACTTTTACTTTGTCTCAAACAATACTGCCTGTGGTGTCCTCTACCATCCACAGTGTCGTCTAGCTATGATACAGAGAAAGAAGTGACCATGCCACAGACACAAAATCCATTTGTTCCCTTCTACCTTGCTACAAGAATCCCAATATTTATGAGGACACCATGAATCCTGACTGATAAGCCCATCACACTGTCCTGCCTCTACTTCCCCTGTCTCTCTTGCAGCCAAGGATGGCCACGTGACCCAGGTCAAGTAACGAGAAATATCGGGGAGGAAGGCCAGGAAAAGCTTCTGTTTCTTGACAAAAGGAACAGAGGCATCTGGCTCTGGCCCCTTTATCCTTCTTTCTGCTTTGCCTGCAGATACGATGCTTAGTGCTGCTGGAGTCCACGTGACTGCAAGCTACACACTAAGGAAGACAAACAAGACAAAGACAGGAGTGACCTGTGTTTTTAGTGACTTTAAAGCAGAGAAGAACCCTGCCCGGAGCTGCAGACCCCAGATTTGATGTGAGAGAAGTAGGCTCTTGTACGATTCACTCTTGGTGAGGTATTCTGCTCACTGAAGCTGAATGCACTCCTGACTGACCTGGAGGAACAGGTCCCAGGCACACTTGTCTAGCTTGTGATAGTTCAAAAAGTATCTTTTCCACTGTCTCTTGTTCAACTCTCACGTCCATCCCATGAAATAGGCAGAAGACGTGCTGAGCGCCCATCTGCAAGATATGGATGTGGTTTAGACATGCGAAGCGATTTGGGCAGAACACGGAGACGCTTAGCAGCAAAACTGGAAACTGTCTGGGTCTACTGAGCTCCTATCACTTTGGATGCTATCGGTAGGAAAATCCACTGTAGCTACTAACTCAGTTCCATTTTGGAGGCCCCATCCTTGGGTTAAAATCCTGCAAGAGCCAGGACATTCTCACCAAATGTAACGAAGCAAGCTAATTTCATAGTCTGAACCCTGGCCTCAGCCGCAGGATGGAAGGAGGCTGTTAATTCCCAGCTGCATGTGGGGAGCCACTGGGTAAGGATGAGGGATAGCTTCTCTCCGCCCCTAGGCTCCACCACAAGACTCCTCCTGCCCGTCTGTGCTGATAAGTGGTCACTGAGGAGCAATTACTATCTGTTCCGAACAGTGGGGAATTTGTCCTTGAAAGCGGCTACACCTCTGCTTCTCCTGCGAAGTGCTGCTCAAACTGCCACTGGTTTAACCAGTCCAAATGCCAATTCATTCTGTGAAAATTATTGCTGATTTATGAATAGGAGTATAAAAAGACACTGATTTGGGAAAAATTCTCCACACCAACTCTAATATATAATCAAATTTGTTATTAAATGAAAAGAGGACAGGGAGGGAAGAGGAGGAAGGAAAGGAGAGAAGAGAGGGGGAAAAAGACAGAAAAAGAAAAAGAGGAGGGAGGGAGGGAGGGAGGGAAGGAAAACAGTCTTTGCCCTGGACACAGCCTCTCTCTGGCAGTGGGTGAGAACGCCACTCTCCCAGACTCTGAGGTCCTCCTGCTAGAACGCAGACAGTGGCGCTGTCTGACAGGGCTGCTGGAAGCTCCTGCCTGGCTGACATTCTCACTGCAAGTACAGGGGCACCATCTGGAGGCCTGGGCAAACCTTGGCAGACTCAGAGGACCCAGAATGATCCCTAATTGGTCTGCGTCAACGGGGCTGTTCATGGCTTTACTCCATTCCCTGCAATGGGCACACCGCCCTCCAGGCTGTGCTGAGGACAGGCGGGACCCTATGGGGTAGCCTCCCACTGGCTCCCATGTGGGGTCATGAAGCTCCCCCGCAGCCCGGACAGAGGATGAAAATACCAGGTCAAAGCTTCCTGGGCCCCACCCTCCCACCACCCTCCCATCACCCTCCCACCACCACTGCTATAGGCTGTCCCCTCTCTCCTGCACTTGAGTTGTGTATTGGGACTTAATTAAGGAAGCGAGTTCTTCAACCCACACGTGGACTATGGCTAATGTCTCACAACCATCCTTGAACTCCTGACTTCTTCAAAAGCCATTTGGGCTCATGCAGTGCTCTCCCACCCAGTTTTCAATTTCACTTTAAAATTTCTCCTACTTCTCACTTGTCTAGGTCAGTATTTGTTTCTCAAGTTCCCAGAGGCCAGACATGTCTTTGCAAGTTCAGATATGCAAGCAGGCTCCTAACAACTAGTTCCAGATGACAGCGATCATTATAAATATAATGAAAATGAACATCTTTCATCTTTATGTCTGAGAAAAGGCAAGCAGTTTCACCCATTCAGTTTCGCTAGTTCTTCGTAAGAGATCTGAAGCCTCCACACAGAATCCTACAGACCTATTTCTTGAAATATGCCCCATGCCATCACGAACACAGTCGGCCTCTTGAGTTGGAGGGGCGAACAGAAGACAGAGGAGGAAGTTGCCACGGACAGTCCATTCCCCGGGGGGGGGGGTGCTGTGAGCTGGCTACAGTAGCTACACTCTTTCAGTTCAAATCTCAACTCAGCCATTAGCCATGGGATCTTACCCTTTGCCCTCCTCAGCTGTGTTGCTCGACAGTGGGGTTAACAGCACTGACTCGACAGCGCAGTTTCACGGACTGGGCCTGGCACACAGGAAGTCCTCAAATATTAGTCCTCATTACCATCGTCACCTCCTCAAAGAGCTCAATCT
The DNA here is from genome assembly GCF_014824575.4 of Sturnira hondurensis. Taxonomy (NCBI): domain Eukaryota; kingdom Metazoa; phylum Chordata; class Mammalia; order Chiroptera; family Phyllostomidae; genus Sturnira; species Sturnira hondurensis. The sequence continues at coordinate 1,427,256 of NW_028072887.1, read as the reverse complement.
AGTCAAAAATAGAATCAGGGAAGGAAGAGCAAAGGCCAGCCAGCTGTCAAAATGCCAACTGAGCAGGGGCAATGCCAATACCCCCTGGAGCTCTGCTGTCCCTGGAACTGGACCAAAAGTCTGGGGGGACGGGGGCGGGGGAGGGGTGAGTTGTCTTGAAGACAGATGGGCTCATTCAGCCAGATCACATGGGCATATGCCACATACATGATTTTTATTTAAGTATGAATTTATATAGGTGCTAAGTATGATTTTAAAAGCATACATTATTACAGTTAAAATATTTTACAAATTGCTTTACCAGTGTTTCTTAATTTCATAAAACTTCTTCTTACAATAAAACAATGGATTCTGCTTCACACAAACACTTTATGTTGTAAAATATGCTCCCAATCTGTATCTCTGACATAAAGCTCCATCAGCACACTGTGCCCTTGCAGGGCCTGACTTAAGGCCTTGACGGCACGTCTCTGCACTGACGTCGAAGGTTCCACAGGGCCAATCCCACGGGTTTGGTTTCCACCAAAGAAACAGACCTCGAGGACTCCAGCCGGGTGCCGACTCGCACTACCACCTCATGTACCTGTTCTCTGTGGCAGTGTAGACGGCACCCGGAAAAGGCCCAAATTCCTTCAACAGTCCCAGCACACTCAACTGGCTTGTTGGATGCCATTCCCAGATTTGAGTTGCTTCTCCACTTTTATTATAAAAACTTCTACTTTGCGTTTCCTTCCAAGAAAGCCAGAATGCCGGGCTTTTATTTCCTTCTACTGCCACAATTTTGCTTTCTTTGCTGAGTTTCTAAACAAGGGCAGTGTAAGAACCACAGAGTACTCTGTCAAAGGCACCCTTTTCAGGCATCTGAACCCTTTCCAAGGGCCTCAGTGGGTAAGGAGCTTCCTTCTCCCAGGGGCAGCCTCAGGGTTCCTAATCCTTAGCCAAACAAAGACATCAGAATTCCCCTTGCCCCACCAAGCCTTCCTCTGTCCTTGACAATCTCCCCTTGCCTCTCAGAGTCTCCTGGGACTGGGCTCCCTCAGCAGGGCTGAGATGCTGCTACCGGGGGATACGTGGGGACACCCCCCCCCCCCAGGCTCTGCCGTGGTCGGCAGGATCCCGGAGGAGGCAGTGCTGTGCTGTCCTCCCAGCCCAACCAACTGCCGCCTGGCATCGTGAGTACAGGTGCGTCCCTTCCAGCTGCGACCGTGCTTTGGGAAGAACCTGAACTCTGCCCAGAATTTTCATCTCAAACAGCTTTCCTGCAAAGCTATTCTTTAACAACGTTCTACTTGGGGGAAAAACATCAGTCAAAATATAATATCTCAGATCTTATAATCTGTGCCTATTCACATTCAGAAAGCTGTGCCTTTCAGACCACTATAAATTCAGGGACATTAAGTCTCCCTCTATTTTCAAGAATGACTTTAACCCTTTCTTTGCTTTAAGGGAACAACGTTGCCATGCTTTCATAACTCCTTTCTACAGGGGTCATCCTGCTCCTCCCTTGCTGCTCAGCATTTGGGGGCCAGAGACCCTTTGGTCACTACCTGGGAGGCTGCCGCCTTCTGTGCGCAGCAGGTTTTCACACGCCTGGCTTCTGGATTGCTCGGAGGCTTTTGTCTATAGATAGCGCAGAGTCCTGTCTTTCTTTGCTCACAGACAGCAACTCCTTTCCCATCCCAGAAACACCATTGTTCCCCTATCAGTTGCCAAACTGTTAGGGTTGGTGGAATAGTAAAAGCCTCGAGGCGATTACAACCACAACAGCTGTGTTTACTGAGAGCTACAAATGAACTCGTCCCAGCACTACTAGAGGGGCAGGCAGTGATCCAGAGCCCTACAGGAGCACCCGCCCCTCAGGATGCTTGCTGGCCGCCCACGCCAGCCCTGGCTTTCCAGGCGACCCTCTGCCGAGCACAAGGGACCTCTTTTCACCCACAATGCTTTTAGATCTTTTCTTCCCACAGCTGCAGTCATTTTCACTCAGCTGTTGGGGCCTCTGGGAGGACTGCCAGTCACTGACAGAGCGACGACTGGCTGGGGCTTCTCCTGAGGGGCTTCTCCTGAGGGGCATCCAGAAAACTCCTCCCCAACCCCAGGCTCCTCCGAGGCAGCTGCAAGCACCTGCGAGAAGGCCTACAGCCCGACCACTCACTACACAAACCTCTGCACCATCAGTGACCTCTCTAAAGTATCAATGTCACAGATGAAATGACACCAACAAGTCTATCACTCACCCCTATGTTAAGGTGGATTGGGTTTTTTTTTTAATGTCGTTGAGGCTGTTTTATCACCTGTAAAACTGACACATGCTTCATGAAGTTATGTGGAAATGCTTTGCAACCCTCTTAAATTCCTACAAATTCTTATTTGAATACTGGCTTTTAGCAGGCAAGCATTCTTGGGAGAGACTTCACTGGAACCTGTATCAGCTGACTGCACCCTCACAAGGATTCCTTTAGGTGACTTGCTACTAACATGGGAATGAGAGGGCGGGTCCTTGGAGGCAGGTCAGGGAGCTGGTGAGCTGCACTAGGAAGCAAAGGCCTGGGGCACAGGATGCAGCCGCGCAAAACGAGGGCGTCGGTGTCTTCTCCCGCGTTCAGTGGTTGCTGGCGACCCGGCAGCCATACACCATGCGCAGAAAGGAGCTGATGAAGGTTTCTCTGATCTAGGAAAATTAGTGACTCCCTAGTGCAGTGATTTCCCAATCTTCTTGTTTAAAAGAGTCACCTGGAGCCTGCTGATTCTTTTAACATACAACGCCTAGGTCCCTTGAGGCTGAGGAGAGTCCCTAGCATCTAAAAGTTTAAGTTCCCAGTTGGGATTTATGAGCAAGTACGTCTGTTTAGCATTGACCTATATTCTGAGAACTAATGTAAGTTTTCCTGCCTTTCCTTGGAACACAGGCTGGAAACCATTTAAGCCAAACAGCCCGTAAATCAGTGCTGCTCTGGAGGACCATGCCAGGTTCCTGCACGGACCTACAACAGAGCTGCCACTAGAAACTGTAGCCAGGAGAGGACTGATCAGTGACTTCTGAGCAGAGCTTCCTGATCCCAGGAGGGAGGAATTCTAAAGACTTTACTACATTATGAAAGAGCCATAAGCCAACTGACTTCAAGTCCCAGATACTGAGTTAGTTGCTATGCATTCTTCCTATGCACCCCAACTGCCAACCCAAAGAAAACCGAGTTTCAACCACAAGAAAATTTGGCAGGAAAAGCTCTGGCAGCTCAATCGGGGCTGGGCTGTCAAGCGGAAAGTGCTCATGGGCCAGGTGCCGACAAGAAGAAATCACCCGACGTTTACCTTGCAGATATTAAGAACCTGGGGTTCCTGCTGGAGCTGCACGTGGAAAAGGGGGCCGTGGTCTTCCTCCCTGCTCACCTTTATAACTCAAAACCTGAAAGACTCCCAAACAGGTCATTCAAAGGATGGTTTGGCCCAGATGAAAGATGGAATTCATTATTCCATTCAAAGTCCCCTTTCTAACTTTGCCCTCTTCAGAGGAAACCTATTCTCTGAGAGGACTAGACAAAAATGGTTAGTGTCTTCCTGACCTTCTTGGTGCAAGGTCGCACACTGAAATACCCCTGGGGGCCAGTGGGTCAGGGAGGGGGTTAGAGAAGACGCTGAAAGGACGGTCATCGCTAGAAGCCCTAAACCGACCGCTGGCAGCCACTACCCGGCTCTAGGCCATCTCTGGCACGTGACACCAATTTGCCACACCATCCACATTTTCTAGAGAAGCCAAGAATTCCAGCTTTACAGGTGAACCTTCCCAAACGGCAAATTTTCCAATTTAAAAAACATTGTGCCACCTAAACAAAAATGCCTGTGAGTTGGATCTGATCTGTGGAGTCCACGGCTGTCTCCGTTGCTTCAGGCAGAGGGCCTTGCCCTGACAAGACAACAGTCACCTGGACCACACGTTTTCTCACACCACCAGCTATGGATAGGTCTGTCCTCCACAGAGCGTTCCCTCCCATCTCTCTGCATCGTGTTCTACAAATACAGAATCTCTGGGTTGCCTGTGCAGGTCAGGCGGTCCAACGTCCCCCTGGCATTAGGGACATCTCTCCCAAAGCCCTGCCAAATGGCCCTTCAGCCAACAGCAATGGGAAGTTAATGGCTTCCCAGGTGGCTCACCTCATCTTTGGAGGGTTGAGTTACACCTTCTGTTATCCCTTGAAAGCTCAGCATGTTCACTAGTGGCCTATTTTCTGTCCTTTTGAGGGGGCATCCAGGACAAATCAGATTCCTCATTTGTTTGCCACCCCTTTGGAATCCTCACCCACCTGCCTGCAGCTTCAAATAAGACTATTTTTCTTTCCTGGCCAGACATGTCAGTTTCTTTAATCAGTCTCCATAAAGCATGGCTGTGAGTCACCCTACATTTTATTCCTTCTGATCAAGAGGTTCTGATTTGCCTGGATAGTATCTGTAACAGCAAACTAGCATAGACATGAATGAATACCAGGCATTGTTCTAATACCTCTGTATTTATTTACTCATATGATCTTCATAGAAACCCTAAAGGAGGTTTTTATTATTACCACCCATTTTACAGATGAGAGGACAGGCACAGGGAGCCCGAGGCACTTGCCTGTGGTCACACAGCTAGTCACTGCAGAGCCGGGTGGGAGCCCACCAGTCTGGCTCCACAGTCCCAGCTCCTGGCTCTCCAGGTCCCCAGCTGGGCTCACCGTGCCGAGAAAGGAAGTGCACCCACATGCACACAGCACTGGGCAATGGAGCGCACTAGGTGCTCTCAAATGGATGGGAACTAACAGACCTTCAATCTCCATGTTATGCATCAACTAAGGATCCATTATGAATTGTTGGCAGTTCTCCACACTTGACTCACATGAGCTTACTGTGAACAAATCCCTTAAATCTCTTTTATTCACATGGGTGCTAAGTTACAGCAACCTCATCCTTTCCTCGGGCAGTTGGTTTTATGGACTCTGTGTCTGACCCGGCCCAATTATCACCCCCCGTCCTAGTTCTGATGGCCCATAAAGTTGTCGTGCAGGCTGTCTTCTCTGTGCCCTTGCTCTTGAGAGAATCAGAGACAGCCAAGGAGTTTAGATTATAGAATCATGGAACTCTGGGGAGTAAAACAAAGGAACATCCCGTCCTCTGCCTTGTTTTTACAGATGAGGAAAGCTAGACCCAAGGGCAAGTCAAGTCCAAGGACAAGCTGCCAGTGGGTGAAGCTGAAATTAGAATCTGGGCGTCTGCTTTCCCACCCAGAGCTCTGCCAACTGCTCCAGACTGTCTCCAATCAGTGTGTCAGGCTGAAATACAGTTACAGCAAGTCCTCACTTAATGTGCAGGATGGGTTCTTGGAAACTGAGACTGTAAGGGAAATAATGCATGTGAAAACCAACTTTACTATAGGCTGATTGATACAAATGAGTTAAGCTCCTATGGCATATTCCTGGTCACACACACAGAAAATCACCAAACTTCTAAATGAAGAGCCAAAACACTTCCAATAACAAGCACTGAAATAAATGTGAGCTATACAAACATTTAAGAGAGATGGATTTAACAAAATCATTCTTTTCTAGCCCACTTACTACAGTTCAGGGTCATGGGTGGCCAGAACCTCTCTTGGCAGCTCAGAGCTCAAGGAGCAAACCCACCCTGACCAGGACACCCTCCCATCGCAGGGTGACTCACACACCCACACTCCCTCAGACTGGGACAGCAGCCACGCCAGTCCATCCGAGGTGCACATCTGTGGGATGTGGGAGGAAAGTGGAGAGCTGGAGACAATCCATGTAGACGCAGGGAGAACATGCAACTCCACAGACAGTGGCCCCAACTGGGAATAATTACTTTTAATCAACACCGGAGTGAAAGAACGCTGAATGAAATGACGTTACTAAAGGAGCTGCTGCATAAGGAGAATGTGTTCTTTGTGCTCACGGATGTAAATACCCACGGGTTTAAGATGAGAGCAGAAAACGTGCGGAAAAAGGGAACAGACCACTAGGCTGATGAGACAGAAGAAAAGGCTGCCCATGGGTTCTCAAAGCTCAGTGTTCATTCCTGTCCACGTGTGCTCACCAAACATGGACATGCTCAGGACGATGCCACGTGGGGTTAGATTAGAGTCAGCACACGAACAACACTTTTTTGGAAAATCCTTAAGTCCTCTGAACTGTAGACCTTGGAATCTTCAAAGCCAATGATTCATTTCTGATGTTTTTCTTTGCATTTGGGTTCCCCTTTCTATTCCCTGCCCCCACCCCACCCCCACAAAATTTGCGCCTAAATTTTGGAGAAAGGCTCTGCAATGTGACTGCACTTTACCCTGTGTAAAGAACTGAGCCAGATGAAAAACCATGCACAGGTGACCGAGGACGGGTGCCAGGCTGCCCCGGAGGGGTGCTCTCTCCGCTGGCACACCTGAGTCTTCTCTGAGGAAAAACTTGTGATCCCTGACACCCTCAAGTGTGGTCTCAGGGGATCATAACTAGGTCTGTTCTGATTGACTTTTCCCCCAAGGGGAGTAAGTTGGGGGGGGGGATACAGAGATGCTTCTGAATGTTCTGGTTGGAACCAGAACCAAGAACTGTAACCACATTAGACTTCCCGGCAAATTCAACAAAACTGACTTCAATTTTGCTATTTCAGAATGTGTGCCAATTTGACTGATGATGGCTTTAAATTTATCTGGTTGACAGCTACATTATCTGGGAAGACGGGTCTGACCAAGTAGATGAAAAAACAAAGAGGACTACAGGTTTAACCTACTTACAAAAAGGTGCCCTTTGCAAGGATTTCTGTACATTCTCTAATTACAAAGGTCTTCTTGGTGGTTTAGTAAAACAATATATAACTAAGAGCAATTACTTTGTATTAGAAAGTAAGTTGCCATTTCTCCAAACTACCCCTCTTTCTAATTTTGCATTAATTTAAGCTAGGCCCAAGTCAACCAAATTAGTGAGATAATTACATCATTTTTAGAATGAGAGTCTACCTCAGACTCAGAGGTTACCTAGTCTAAAGACTTACAGATTTATAAATATTTCAAGATTTATATTTGGTTGTTTAAATAAAGCAGTTAAACACTTTTCACGGTGAACGTTGACTGGAAATCCACGTCGCCACAGGAGGTAAATCAGACCCTTCTTCCGCTGGTGGGACCTACACAGTGCGGCCCCCAACTTCCCTCAGTGGTGGGCCTTGTCCGGTGCTCCCAAGAACACAGGTAAATAATTATTGATCTCATCCAGGGGTTAGCAAACTTTGAGGGAACACATAAGGTCTGTCACACATTCTTTTGTTTTAGTTGTTTTTTTTTTAAGGATTTCAAAATGGAAAAAAGCATTTTTCACTTGCAGGCCATAGGCCAAATTTGGCCCCTAAGGTCGCTGCTTGCCAGCTGTCATTTATGTTAACAGCACTGCTGAGGTATAACTGGCATAAAATAAACTGCACACATTTAAAGCCCATGATTTTGTAAGTGTGCCTGTGTGGCTGTACTGTAAACCCATGGCCACTGTGAAGACAGGGACACACCCACAGCTCTCTCACCCTCCCCAGGCAACCACCCACCTGCGTCTGTCACTATGGATTAGTCTGAATTTTCTAGTTTTATATACACAGAATCACACAGTCTAGACTCTTTTTTATGTTTGGCTCTTACACTCCGCATAATTATTTTAAGGTCCATTGTGTTATGTGTAATAATTCATTCCTTCTTTTTTTAATTTATTTTAATTGTCGTTCAAGTACAGTTTTCTGTCTTTTACTCCTATCCCAGCCCCACCCCCGTACTCTCTACCTCCCTCCCATTTCCACCCCCTTAGTTGTTGTCCATGTGTCCTTTATACTTGTTCCTGTAAACCCTTCCCATTTTCCCCTGAAATTCCCTCCCCTCTCCTCTCTGGACACTGTCAGCCTGTTTCAGTGTGTTTGGTTATATTTTGCTTGCTTGTTTGTCATTCCTTCGTACTACTACCTTCATGCACACAAGTGAGAATACAGAGGCTGGTGGTACCTGCCCAGAAGTCATGTGGCTGACAGCAGGCTGGCCCAGAGCCGGTCCTGCCTCCCAGAGCCGGTACTGTTTCCTTCCCATGCCATCTCCCTGCTAATTTCACCAGGGGTTTTGAAAATCTGGAGACCTCTATGTGGTCTGTAGAATTTGTACAGGTCTAGCTCTACTCTTTTTCCTTCAAACCCTGTCCTCTAGTGTCCCTTGGACCTGCAAGCACAGGCCAATGACCAAAGCAAAACACATCCAAGTCATATCCCAGGATCCCCAGGTAAACGGTATTTAACGAAATCAAAAGAAGATAGATGCATTCATCCAGTAGTTACTAAGCAAGCACCTACTGTGCGCCCGGTACTGTGTTGGATAAAGCAAAATCAATAACGATTTCTGCCCTCAAAGAGTTGACAGTCTAGGGATTAAGGAAAGACTGACAGAAAAAGATAAATACATGATTACAAAATGATTACAATTACATAAAAGAGGATGCTCTGATAGGGACGGGCAGAAGTGACAGTTGGTTGAGGACATATGTGAGGAACAGGGTGGCCTTAGGAGGCTAGGGTGGGGGTAGAGCAGGGTAGGTAGAAGCTGTTACAGAAGCCCAGCCAAGCTTCAGGATACAGAGCGGCAGGGGGTCCCTGTGTGGCCATGGCCTTGGTGGGTTCGGGGCACATGCGGCCTTCTCGAAGACAGCCTCACTAGGTCACACCGCGGAGACTGGATTTCATCATAAGTGTGGTGAATCTAAGTGCTTTCATCTAAGTTTAAAATAAATCCACTGGGGGCCTTTGAGAAAAGGAAAAACACAACCCCATTCACATTTTTTAAAAGATCACCCTGGCTGCTGCTGTGTGGAGAATGGATTAAGAATGGCAAAAAGTTAGGGATAGAGTGAAGGGAGAAGTTGCTCCTCATTTCAGGAAGGTGGGCTGCCCTACTACTCAGGCCTGTGGGTATGAAACCACATCATTTCAGGGGCACTTTAACCCCACGCAGTCTTGCACACGTAGATAAAGGGGCTTTCCCAACTCAGTTGACACTGGTTGACTGTGGCTGCTGCGAGCAGGCTAGGGCTGGGCAAGCCGAGCCCTTGGGGCCTGGAGGTGGAAACAATCTGAATTGCCCAAACAAGGCTCTTCGTACAACTGACTGCAAGGCTGCTGCAGACTTCGTCACTTGGGAGGTGGCCAGCCAGGAGCAACACTTTACCTGTTAGCCAATATCTGCCCAGGGCTCCTGCTGCCTACATAAGTCACTCTGTAGACCTCGCTTCCTGGCTTCCAAATGCTGCTGTGAACATGACCTTGGCCTCCCGGGCAGGGGCAGAGAAACAACGTCTCCTGCAAGTGGCAGCAGGGAGGCAATCCTCAGGGAAGAGGTCAGAACCCTGATCCTGGCTCTGGACTCGTCACATAACCTGTAGTAGGACATTGGCCAAGTCACTCTATTTCCTCAGGCCAGGTCCTCCCCAGGACAGTGAAGGAGGATGAAAATTTCCCACGCTTCCTCAGAAGGAGTGGGCATGCACCTCCTTAAATGATGGCTGTGGAGGCTCAGAGAAGTATACACACACTAATATAAGGCCAGGCTCTGGGCCTGGGGCTTTGTCTTTAAAGTAACAGAGATTGTAGTAAAAAAAAAAAATCACACTTCTTCATTTTTCCATAGCTTATCTATCAGTCTCAATCATACAGAAAAAAATCAAGAACGAACAAACTGTTGGCTAAATGTATCCTACAGGAGGTTTGATTTACTTGGAACATGATGTATTGATACTCCAGGGGTCTCAAACTTTTTCTGTAAAGGGCCAGATAACAAATATCTTATGCTTTGCTAGTTTGAGAATCTCTGTCACAGCTACAGAACTCTGCCGTTTCACTGCAAAACCAGCCACAGACAACCACCAGGTATAGCTCTGTTCCAATAAAACTTTATTTACAAAAATAGATGGCTGGCTACATCTGGCTGGAGGGCCAGAGTTTGCCAACCACTATCATAGTTTAAAAACTGGAATCTGAATATCTCTGGGCAGGCTTACACCTGCCAGCTCCTACCAGGCATCACTTCACCCCCGCCCCAGTGCAATCTCACAGCCACACACCTTCTCACTATGTTTCCCGTCCGGCCCCAGAACTAGTATCACTAATAGCAGACTCACTGTGAGTTAATATAAGCCCTTTACATACATTAACTCATTTAATCTATACAGAAACCCTGTTATCATCTCCATGATGAATGAGGCCAAGTGAAGTTCAATGAATCACCCAAGATCAGGCAGCTGGTGGAAGAGGCAGGATTTGAACCCAGCTACTTTGCTCTGAGTCTGTGTTCTTAACCACTGTGCCACACTGCCAGTAAGCACCCCTGTAAAAACCAGGAGAGCAGATGATGAGAAGACACCGCACCTTTCACTTCCCCTTAGAATCCACTGCTTACCACACACAGGTTCACCCCATTCCTAGGGGCTGAGCCTTGCAAGGGTAGGGAGAGGGAAGTAAGATTGAGGGGTGACTGGAATCAGGTGCAAATACTAAAAAAAAAAATAAAATAAAAAAACATGGTAACTGGCAGTCTAACAGAGTAGCAAGAAGACAAAAGTAAAGAGGAATTATTCTTTCACTGAGTGGTCAGCTACTCACTGCCAACCACTCTGCACAATCCTAAACACCCAACGCCTTGTTTCGTAGAACAGCACATCAGCATCACCTGGGTGCTTGTGAGACCCGTACAATCAGCACCTGAACAAGATGCCAGGAGATCTGCATGCAGAACAGTGCTGTTTTATGTGGTGGATGCTACTGCCCTTCTTTTGTAGGCCAGGAACCAATGCTCAAAGCCTCACATGCTGGTGAGTTGCAGGACCACCTCTGAGCCCCAGCCTGTGGTTCAGAGGCCATGCTTATTCCCCAGTGGCACTCAAAGCAAGACCTTCAGGACATTTACCCTAGCACAGTCGTGCATCAGTGAGTAATTAGAAAATCCTGGTGGGGTCAGGAATATGTAATATGCTGACCCTGCACCACCAAAGGAAGATTCAGTTATGTTCAGGCCATTATTTTTATTAGTTATTTTATTTTATTTTTTTAGAGAAAGAAACGGAGAGGGTGGGAGGAAGAACAACGGGGTGGGGGGAGAAACAATGATTTGTTGTTCCACTTATTTGTGCATTCATTGATTGCTTCTTGCATGTGCTCTGACTGGGAATTGAACCTACAACCTTGGTGTATTGGGACAATGCTCTAACCAAGTAAGCAACCTGGCCAGGGCCAGTCTGCTAATTTTTTTTTTTTAGATTTTATTTATATATATTTTAGAGAGAAAGAGAGGGAAACATCAATGTGTGGTTGCTTCTCACACACCCCTACTGGGCACTTGGCCTGCAACCCAGGCTGTGTCCTGACTGGGAATCAAACCAGTGACCCTTTGGTTCACAGGCCAGCACTCACTCCACTGAGCCACACCAGCCACAGTCAGGCTGCTATTTTTTAAAGAAATGTGGAAATAAATAATACAGTTAAGCAAGACTTCAACTGATTTTAATTTCCATAACTTTCAAAATCTCTTATTTTTACCAAAATGGACTAATTTTTCATTCCCTGATGTTGAAGGACCTTGAATTCGGCCATACTGGACACATTCTTTTTCCTGGCACATGTGTTAGGTGATACTAATGATCAGTGTGCCCCAGAGGTAGATGTCCAGAACCTAGAACTATGGGTTCGTGGGCTAAGAAAGAGATTTGTAGTTGGGATTAGGCTCTGAGAAGTGTTATTTGATGCTAAGGGTCTTGGGCAGAGATGATTCCTAAATTGGTATGTTTGGGATTCTGGAGTCAGATAGCAATGCCCCCCCCCCCCACTCCTCCACTATATATTATAACATCAGGGTGAGACCACAGGGAACCTTGGCCATGACTTGGTGGCCAGTGGGGAGGAGCTGAGGAGGCAGCCTCTGTACTGAACAGGCTGCGTTTCTTGCTCGGCACTTGGAATGCAGAGAAGGCCTGTTATAGGGTGTGACAGAGCAGGTTTACACTTACAAATATGCAACACAGAGTTTATTCTTGTATTATTATTTATTAATTATTGTATTACTGTGTAGACCAACAACTGTAAACCTACTTTTGCCCCACCCCGTACGTTAGTAGACATCCTTGACATGACTATAAGGGACAGAAAGCGCTCGGGCTACTGCAAAGGAACAGAGTGTGATAAAAGGATGTAGGACAGGAAAAGGAAAGCTTCCAGAACATTGGCAGCTGCTTTTTCTTTCTCTCCAGGCCGCACGGCTCACGCCTGCCTGGCCCTCAAAGCACCCACACCTCTCCCGGGAGTGCCCCTCTTCCCTGAGATTCTGCTCCATCACGCTGGCCGCGCCCTCTCCCTTTCCAAACTGGCCCTGTTTCTTCATCACTGGACTTCTGGAAGTCTTCTCCCTTAACCTCATGATAACTATGGGTATATCCTTTTAGTTTCTGTCCCTATGGCTGTCACTGTCCCTCTGCTGCCTTGGAGCAGAGGACAACCCCAGGCCAACCAGCCGTGTGGAGGCGTCACTCAGGTGCGCCGGCAGGGGAGGAGGTTCCCTCAGGAGGAGGAGGAGGACCGCGAAGCAGGGCTGACAGCAGAGCAAGGTGCCCTCAGAATTCCAGTGAGTCCCAGACTCTGTAGGGAAAGAGGAGGCCTTCCCGAGATCACTCGGTGCAGACCTGTGCATCCCCATGTGCTCCACTGGCATGCGAATGCTCCCAGGACTGACAGGGCCACCCCCTTCCCAAAGATCTCTGATGTAAAGGATGGGGGGCGGGCAGGGGAAGAACGGAGCAAGTGGTGGGAAAAGCAACTTCCAAAATCCTGCTTGCTCAAGTCCGTGTGGAATGCAACTCTGGGAATGTGGATGCTATAGTATCACACCTAAAAGGTGCATCTGTTAGAAGTGCACCCTCACTGGGTACCATGGGATGAGGACGGTTTTGGAAAAAAGAACCTGACCTCTCAATGCAGTGCTGTATTCAAAAGTTTTAGGAGCTGTCCTGAATTTATGTGAAAACTTTACAGTACTTTTCATCTTATTGCACTTTTCTCATCAATAAATGCTAGGCAATAATGATGTAGTAAAACTAAAAAAAAAAACCAGCCCAGATTTCTGGTGTTTGCCCAGACTATGTAGGCACACTGCCTCTCGGCACTGTGACACAGCTGGACAATGCACAGTGCTTAAAAGGTCAGGTCATCCACAGAATTTCGGAAGAATTTCCAGACCACACGCCAAGTCACGTGATTCACACTTTTCAGATTCCGCCTGGCATCAAGAAATCATCCTTTCAGTGGTGGCTTTATTTTATCCAAGAAAAGGTGACCCCAAAGTATTCAGAACTGCTTTGTTGTTTTGGTTCTCTAGGAAGACCAAAAAAGCTGCCAGAGGCACCTAGGAGGAAGCCGCACTTGCTTTCAAAACAGAAGTGATATAATTTGAAGGTGAAGTCCATAGAGACATGCAAATTATTTTCTGTGAGCAGGTGCAGAGGTGAGAAGGCAGTTACACTTTTTTTTAGGAGCCCACACCTCCCTAAAACCAGTGACGGGTTCCGTTCATTTCATAACAGAGCTGAGAGCGGAAATGCCCAAAGTGCCCTTTTTAACCCAAACTGGGCCGAAAGTTAGCTGAATAATGCTGTTAGCATGGGTAATTTTCATACATCTTTCAAAAGATGTATAAATTTATGGGAAGTTCTTAAATAACCATTTATAATTCAGCCTGATTTTATTTTATGTGAGAGCAGAAAAAGTAGAACAATGTAGGTAGGAGGAAAATCGTATTCACCAGCCCAGGTTTCGACACCTCAGCACTGCTGGTGTTTTGTGCCACATAAGCCTTGTTGCGGAGCTGTCCTGTGCCCTGTCCCTCGTTTGGCTGCATCCCTGTCCTTCACCAACAAGACGCCAGTAGTACCTCCCCTCAGCCATGACAACCAAAATTGTCTTCAGGCACCACCCCATGTCCCCTGGGGGGTGAACTGCCCCCCGTTGAGAACCACTGTACTGTACACAGACAAAATTCTAGCCATTTACAGCAAGACAGTCACCTGGAATCGAATCCGCTGCCCCGGAAACAGGCCGACCGAATCGCCTCCCTGGCATAGTGAGAAGTTCAGACCTGAAGAGCAGGCAGCGGTGCTTTCCCTTTTTTGATCAGGGGTCAGAAGACCGAGAGCAGGATTCTGCCCGGACATCTCGTGTGCTCGCATCCTCAGCGAGCTGACCTCTAACTTCCTCAATAAGGAGACGTGATCATGTGAGACCACAGTTCTTGATCATTCTAGAAAGTGATTCACTTATGTTTAGAAACAGGCATGTTTTGGACTCTTGGAGTTTGTTTTGTGCTACACAAACATGTCCTCGAAAATAATCAAGATATTTGCACGTCATGTCGATTGCTTCCTTTCCTGTTTGACCTTCCCCAGATGTGCTCTGGGAAGAGACAGGAGAGCCAAGGGGGCCCTCTAGGACTCAAGAGCCCAGCACTTTTGGAAAGCCCAGTCAGCCTGTGGCTGAGAATGCTGTTTTACCCAAGGTGTCCCTGAGCAAACCGCCTGCAGCCAGCCCCGGCGGGCACGGTCCTTTCCTGGTTAGCTGACCGCTGCCCACTGTGAGCACTGACAACAGCCATGCAGGTGTGAGGCCCCTGTGCTCCCCGCACAAAGGGAGCTGCTACCTGTCTCCACACACACCGTTTCCCAAGGTGCAGAGGCAAAGAGCCATTTGGCAAAGGGCCCCTCTGTGCAATGCTCTGCTCCAGAAAGACACCCAGCTTCTGTGGGAACCTGGCTTTCAGAAGCAAATATAAGATGTGAAAGAAGCTGTGATGTGTCACATCCAACATGCAAAGAGCGAGGGCTTTGTGGGGCAGCCACTGTGCGGACAAGCAGGTATAGCCTTGATTAGATAGACACCCAGATGCTGAGCAACCAAATCTGTGCACATTCTTGTTTACTTCTAAGCAGATTCCATTAGACCCAGGGCACTTGGCTTGATTACTTCCTGGATCAAATCTAAATTAAATTACCCAACAAGCCTCTTTTCGGGGAGACAGAGGGAGAAACACAGACTGACTTACCTTCCAGAAGCTATCCACTTTGCCATACACCAGGGACTGGTTCTGTCTCTTGATTTCATTAATGTGGTGGATGTCGCTGGAGTTCAGGTGCTGCTCCACCACAAACCCCAGGAAGCTGTTGTCTGGGGTATGAGCTGAGGTGGAAAGGAAAGGGCAGGGCGGTCAGGATTTCACCCGCGAGAAGAAACAACAGTTAACAAATTTAACAAGCCATCTCGCACCTAATTAAACATTTTCATTTTACCCTGTTCTTTCTTACCTGGGAGGGGTGAGGAATTGCCTGCCCCCACATATCCCAGCAAAGCATTCTCACAAGAATAATTCTCTTCAGATGGATTAATCTGAACCAAATACTGCTTTTGTTAGTGGAAAATACATTTGTCTAAAAAGCATTCAGCTGTGTGCTCGTTTCCTTCCTGTTTCCTCAGAACAAGGCCACTGCCTCCTGACAGAAACGCCCTCATCTGGGTTTTATCCACTAATACCCAGAACTCTGCAGGGAGCAGGGCTGAATCAAGGGTTCTCAATAGGGTTGGCGGTGCTGTCTGTGGGCCCCACACAATCTATTCGGGCTCCAGCTGGGTAAAAAGGGATTTGAGGGCAAAACCCAGCAACGTCACCCCCAATCCTCTAGGAATTACTAATGAAAAATGTAATTATGGGGCCATATTTTGAATGAAATAAAGGAAAAAAGAAGGTAAAGCTCACTGTAATGTGAACCACTCTGTAAAGCCAACCACCATAATGACCAGTGTCTGGTCCACAGAACAGACTCTTCTCGAAGAGAAAAGGCATTTTCCTCTGGATCTGTCATAATTTAGTTTTAAAACGTCATTATTTTAATGCTTGACCCAGGCAGAAAGCAGCCCCAAACCCTCATCAAACATTTGCCTCTTATGCTTATAATTTTTAAAGAATTTCACCAGAAGGCAATAATCGGAAAACAATGCTCTTGATAAAAAAGGCACTCTTCTCCTGTACATTCATTCTGTCTAGAGAAACCTGTTTCTCAAGGAGGTGGCGCTGCAGCGGTCTGCGACATTAAACGAAGCAACGGCTCTACTTGACTCAGACCTGAACAGAACAAGTATAAATAATCTAAATGGAGAGATACTCGACACTGAGTGAAATCCTCGTAGTACACAGCCACTCGACACTGCCATGTTCATTACAGGTGGGTGGTCAACAAACAGAGGAAGCTGGTTTCTTTGTCTGTTCTGGTTTTCTCAAGACTCAGGGGCCCTTTCCAGGCAGCACAACAGCCCTCACAACCAAGGCCCAGGGTCCTGGAGGCCCGGGCCTCTCTCCCCACGCTGTGAGTGAAGGTGGAGGAGGGAGCACTGGTGAAAGCCTGAACTGCGGAGATGAGCAAGCCGCAGAGAGACTGACTGATCACCACCCAGTCTCCCAGGACTGGGCCTGACAGGGGCGACAGCACGAGGAGATAATAGGGCTGAGACTGGGGAGTTGTGTTAGGTCTGGCCGATCTGTTACTGCATTTCTGTGTTTTTGAACAAGTGCCCAGAGGCAATGGCACTGGCTGCAGTTGGCTGGAAAGTAAATTACTGAATAAATTCTACGGCCAACGAGAGGCGATCATTGCCTTTCTTTTGTTTTGTTTTTTTTTCTTAGGAGCCAGGTCAGGGGGATCTGAAGGCACATGGGGTAGGGAAGAGACTATGAGCATTCAGAAAGTGAAGAATACAGCTTTAAATACTTCTTCGTAAAACTTTTAATTGTAAAAATTCTGAAACAGGATCTGACGTTTTTATGGTCAGTAAAGTTATGTGGTGACCAGAGAGTCTTGCTTTGGAATGCCTCTGCAGTTCACGGCTCTAGTCCTTATGTGGGCGCTTTCATTAAAAAAAATGAAATCATCTGGCATCTAGGACACTTAGTAGGCTTTATGTTATGTTAAAACACACTCAGATGTAGTCAAAAATGAAATGATCATCAAACCCCCAGAAGACGACTCATCCATCTTCAGATTTTTGTGTCAAAGATCCCCCTAGTGTGTAGTGTGAGGAGTGAGAAGGGGGGGGCGGTATGTGATTTATTCAAAACCGTGTGAGAAACGGCAGGCCTCTGCCACACTGTGGCTCTAATGTGGTCCCAAGTGAACTTCAGCCCTGTATGGAGACTGAATTACACCGACAACTTCTCTATTTAAGGTTTCATCCAAACACTTTATTTCAATTCCTTTCTCTTGTCTGGAGATGTTCACCTGAGGAGCAACAGCGAGCAAGCGCAGTTTAAGGACCTCAGACAAGACCTAAGAAGTGCGAGCCTCAGTGCTCACAAACGGCACCACCGCACGTCATGAGCAGTGGTCAGACCCTCTTTGTTCCCTCCCAGGTAACGCGCAGCCTTCACAGGACACTGGAGATCAGCAGCACGAGGGGCTGCTCAGCTGTGGCTCGTGCAGCAGGTGATGTGGAAATCAAGGCAGGCCAGCAGCCTGGTACTACATGGTGACATCCTAAAATTGCTTATGATAAATCAAAAGCCTCAAGGTCAGGCTCATGGTATCCAAAATGACCTTTTTGAGGAGATCTACACTTAACCATGGTTTGTCTTTTTGGTCTGCCTTCAAATGGGGACACAGACTTTGGCTGTATTGAAAGGGTTTCTAAAAGAAAGTATTTACATATTTTAAGGAAAATTTTTAAAAATCCCATCATAAATGGGGCATAGGAAATCCTGTACCTTTTGGAAATCACTCCATCCCAGAAGAGAAACAAGTGTGTGTTTAAAAAATGGCTGATATTTGAGTTCGGACTACATGCTGAGTTCTGTGCTAAGTGTTCTACAGTGACTATTTCACTGTATCTTCGTGACACCCCGATAACATGTTTGTATAGGTGAGAACACAGAGTCACAGTACCCATCCTAGTCCACACACTGCAATGTCGGGACTCAGAGCTGGGCCAGAGGTTCCAGAGCCCACGCTCTTTAAAGCACTTCTAATATATAGCCTCATAGTCCAAATAACTTACTTTCTGGGCTCATGAACTATAGTGGTAAACATGCTTCAGGGGAAAATAATGTTACAAGAAAGACCCAGGGAAAAATACAGGGTCCAGCACAAATAATGCCCCTTTTCTATTACAAAATCATAAGCATGTAATTCTGTAACATAAGACTATCACACCAAATGGCATTTTAGGTGAAATGTTCACATGA
Organism: Sturnira hondurensis; assembly: GCF_014824575.4. NCBI lineage: Eukaryota > Metazoa > Chordata > Mammalia > Chiroptera > Phyllostomidae > Sturnira > Sturnira hondurensis. The sequence continues at coordinate 1,408,940 of NW_028072887.1, read as the reverse complement.
AAGCTATAAATGATCACATTCATATTATTACCTACCAGCCACACTCACACAGGTGCTACTTCTGCCGGACCCTGCATCTAATCTGTCACCTCAGTTTCTCGAGCAACTTACGCTCTTTGTATGTAGGACCAAGCTGATTTTCTGACATGTATGAATTAGAAGGGATTTGTAAACATTAACGATGATCTTAAAATAATTGGGGAAAAACTTTTTTCTTTTTAAGAAAAGCATTACTTTAAGCACTTTGGAAGGGCTCTTTACAAACACAATTGTGTGACAAATGGGTCTGAGGAGTTTCCTGAGGTTAGGGCGCTGACTTCTTTTAAGAGCTAACATTAGTTTGGCTTCAGTAATTCATTCAGTGACAAACGTTTTAAAGCATTATTTTACAAACCAGGTTATATTCTAGGTATTGAGGGATTTCAAACATAAAGATGATTTCTGCCCTCACAGAGCTTACCAACTACTTAATAAATGAGGTATACACTATATCTACCAAGCAGTAATAATGTCCTTTTTTAAAATGTAAATAAAAAATTTTACTAAGTCAAATGGACTCTTCCTTCATTGCACAAATCTCCAAGGCCAGTTTTTATACCACTAAGTCCTCAAAATCTCTAAGAAGAGCAACTATTCATTTTAATAGGCTGTCTGCTGGCCTTCACCCTCAGCTGGCTCTAGCATTGGGTACTACCTGCTGCCAGGTCTCCAAAGGCAGAACCCACACAGCCAGCCTGGATCCTGCCTCAGCCAGTCAAACACCAAACCCTAAGGATGTCAGCTTCTCAAAAATCTTTCAGCTCCTTCCTTCTTCTCAATTTTCTCGGTTCTGGCCTCACTGATTCTTACCAATATTTCTGCAATACATAAGTTTTCCTTTTTCCTAAATAGAAACAGAGTTGGTTTTCCCTCCCTTGATTACAACAGAAATATACCCTCAGTAAAACTTTTTTTTGGAGAATAGAGAGAAAGATACAAGGAAAATAAAGATGACATCTCAGTTCTGGCCAAGATGGAAGTGTAGGTAGGCATGCTTTGACTCCTCACACAACCAAAAGGAGGAAAACAACAAATTTAAAAACAAAGAGCAACCAGAAATGCCAGAAAATGGAACTGTATAAAAGCCGACAACCAAGGAGTTAAAGAAGAAACATTCATTCAGACTGGTAGGAAGGGTGGAGATGGGCAGCTGGATTGGAGAGGATGAGCGATGAGCAATGAGCCAGTGGCTGGAGGACCAGGAGGGCAAAGTGGCAGCTGGCAGACCAGGGAGGGCAAGGTGGTGGCAGCTAGACAGGTGGTCCCACATTTGCATGTGAATAAACCAGGACAAACTACTGGGGAGCGAGACAAACCATGCAAACCCAGGGTTCCAGCATGAGGAAATAAAGCCTCAAAAACCTCTGGCTGTAAAAATCCATGGGGGTTGCAGTGGTGGGAGAAACTCCCAGCCTCAAAGGAGAGTTCGTTGGAGATACCCACAGGGTGCTAGAACATACAGAAACCCACCCACATGGGAATCTGCACTGGAAGGGCTCAATTTGTTTGTGGGTAGTGGGGGTAGTGACTGAAAGCCAGCTGAGAGGCGAGCAAGTGGCATTATTTCCTCTGGGACCTCTTCCTCACATACAGAGCCACAAAGCAGGGACATCGGTTGCCCTGCCCTGGCAAATACCTAAGGTTCTGCCTCTTACTACATAACAGGCCCGCCAAGACAAAAAAATATGGCCGAAATGAAAGAACAGATCAAAACTCCAGAAAAAGAAGTAAGTGACAAAGAGATAGCCAACCTCTGATGCAGTATTCAAAACACTGATAATCATGATGCTCACAGAAATGGTTAAGTATGGTTGCAAAATAGAGGAAAAAGTAAAGGCTATACAAAGTGAAATAAAGAAAAATATACAGGGAACCAACAGTGAAGGAAAGAAAACTGGCACTCAAAATCAATGATTTGCACCAGAAGAAAGAAATAAACATTCAATCAGAACAGAATGAAGAAATAAGCATTAAAAAAAATGGAGAGGCTTAGGAACCTCTGAGACAACTTTAAACATTCCAACATCCAAATCATAGGGGTATCAGGAGAAGAGGAAGAACAAGAAAACAAAAACTTACTTGGAAAAATAATGAAGAACTTCCCTGATCTGGCAAAGGAAATGGACTTTCAGGAAGTCCAGGAACCTCAGAGAGTCCCAAAGAAGTTGGACCCAAGGAAGCACACACCAAAGCATATCATAATTATGTTACCCAAGATTAAAGATAAGAAAAGAATCTTAAAAGCAGCAAGAGAAAAGGAGACAATTGCCGACGAAGGAGTTCCCATAAGATGATCTGATGATTGCTCGAAAGAAACCTTGCAGGCAAAAGGGGGATGGAAAGAAGTATTCCAAGTCATGAAAGGCAACATCCTACATCCAAGATTACTCTATCCTGCAAAACTATCATTTAGAATGGAAGGGTAGATAAAGTGCTTCCCAGGTAAGGTCAAAGTAAAGGAGTTCATCATCACCAAGCCCTTATTATATGAAATGTTAAAGGGATTTATCTAAGAAAAAGAAAAGGATCAAAACTATGAACAGTAAAATTACAACTATCAAAAGCTGAACCTAAAAAACAAAACAAAAACAAAATGAACTAAGCAAACAACTAGAACCAGAATAGAATCACAGAAATGGAGGTCACAGGGAAGGTTATCAGCGGGGAAGGGCAGGAGGTTAATGGGGGAAAAGGTACAGGGAATAAGTAGCATAAATAGTAGGTAGAAAACAGACAGGGGGAGGTTAATAATAGTGTAATATTGGGGACTGCTCTGCCTAGTTTCAGGAATTGTAACTACCCCCCAGGGCTAAGGATAAGCAAGTGACCTCTAGAATGTGAGCCACAGGAGACAAAAGCTTGTCTCTGGTAGCAAATGCTGCCTCAGTTTCCTCCCTGCCCCCATAGCATGGTTGGAAGTCAGAGACGGGTAAGACTCCTCACAGCGAGGGGCGACCGAAGCCAGACTCGATCACTTGAGATGCCATCATGGAAGGACTAAGGGGGCTGCAACAAAGAGCGAGCAATAGACCCTTGCCCCCTGGCTATGTGACATAGCCCAAGCCTCCACATCCTCTGGGAGAAGTGCTTCCTGGCTCTAATCCACTTAAGCCTGAAAACATGATGGGGACGGGTGCAGCTCCTTGCTAGAGCGGATTGGGGGAAATTTGGCATAAGAAAGAATTCCTAAAAAATCCTGTGAAACCTGCTTTGCTAAGAGTGATTTCATTCACATGTTAAGGGTCCAAGCGGGAAACCCTAAAGTTTCTGCAAACCCCCTTCCTGACAGACTCTGACTCAGACTAAGCCCTCAGATTTCTTTGAAATGTTATCTACTGTTTGATTCTTGCTGCCCTTTATTCCTGTGTACTACAACCCAATAACAGCCCCTGGAGGAAGGGGCTCAAGGCCTTTTTCCTCTGAGAAACTGGCCACCTCTCCTCCCCAAGCAGATCATGTCTTGGTAGTGTTTACTTTCATCTGTGGTGGATGGGGGGACTCGAGGGCAAAGTCGCCCCCACAGTATAAGAAATGGAGAAACCAAAGAACTTATACGTACAACTCACAGATATGGGCTAAGGGAGGGGATGCCAGTGGGAGGGGGTGTGCAGGGTGGAAGGGGGATAAAGTAGGCGAAATGGGACAAATGTAACAGCATAATCAATAAAATATATTTTAAAATTTTTTAAAAAGAAAAAGAAGATCAAAACTACGAACAGTAAAATGACAACAAAGTCACAACTATCAACAACTGAACTTTAAAAAAAGACATAAAACAAAAACAAACTAAGCAAACAATTAGAACAGGAACAGAATCACAGAATCATAGAAATGGAGATCAAATGGAGGGTTATCAGCTGGGATGGAAAGAGGAGGAGAATGGGGGAAAAGGTACAGGGGACAAGAAGCATACATGGTAGTAACAAAATAGACATGGGGAGGTTAAGAATAGTATGGGAAATGGAGAAGCCAGAGAACTTATATGTACGACCCATGGACATGAACTAAGGGGGCAAATGCTGGTGGGTAGGAAGATGCAGGGCGGAGAGGAATCAAGGGAGAGGAAAAAAATGGGACAAGTGTAATAGCATCACCAATAAAATATACTTAAAAAAAAAAGAACTTAGAAACACACACACACACACACACACACACAAAGGTGACATCTATCATCTTACCACCTAGACATAACCACTGTTAATGGGCTTTCCTCCTAGACTTATGGATCAAGTCAAAATTGGGTCCTACTATACCCGCTCTTTGGTGACCTTTTTTCACTTACCAAATGTGCGACAGGTATCTCTCCGAGTTAATAACCACAGCTCATCACTGCTTGTTAAAGCAGAACAATACTTCATGCATAAACTCATTCCGTCAGCTGGAACGCCCCCTTCTGGGCTGCCAGCATTACTCTGTGGAACCAACTGCCCTTCCTCCCTAGGCCATGATAATCTTTTCCATTCAGGCAGAATTCAGACCCTGGGACTGCCCTAACTCTCCGTGCCTCCAAGGACAGGGCACACAACCCAAGGGACTCTACCTAACCAAAGATTAGTTGAAGGATGGGTTAACAATTCAAGCCTGCCAATCACAGTAGCTCTAGGACTAGTCAGAGCTACTTTTGAAGTCACTGTCTTTCTCCCATCCAAGTACTAACCAGGCCCGACCCTGCTTAGCTTCTGAGGTCAGATGAGATCGGGCGCGTGCAGGGTGGTATGGCCATAGACAAAGTCACTGTCTTTCTGCTACATTCACGAGGCTGTCAGGGTAGAAACCCAGAGCTACAGGTATCATCTGTGTGCCCACATGAGGACAGCCTGCCTGAGAAAAATGCCAATCCGGAGACATGCAAAGCCAAGATATGGAAACAGTAAAGATTATCTTCCAAGTCCTAAATTCAGTTCCGCCTAAAGCCAGTTTCAACAATTCCTAGTGACCAGAGCCAACAAGTCCTTGCGGGCAAGTCAATGTGACGGAAATCCTACCTGATACACCCTGCCACAAGACATTCAGGATGTCCAATGCTTTTCTATCTACATCAAGAATATCACAGAGATCATCGCACCCTCATAAATGCTGCAGTGGCTTCTGTGAGTGGTCCCCATACCTTCCGCCTTGCTCCTTCTCTCTGCTCCCTAACTCTGATCCATCTTCTGTGTTGATGACAAGATAGTTTTTGATACAAATATGTGACTATAGCAGTTGTCTGCTGAAAACCTTAACTTCCTTCAGGATGAAGCAAGCCCAGAACATCTAGCATTCTAGTTTCATTTCGGGTCATCCTTCAGCCAATACCTTTGCTCCACGATGACCTTCTCGGGGTTTTAACTGCCATGTTTTTCTATCTTATCTCGTGCTGACATGCGTGCGACACATCTATCACTTCCTGTTCCCTTTAAGTCTCAGCTCCCATCACTTCCCAGGTGAAGGATTCCCTAACTTCCTACGACTGAGATAAGTTCCTCTCCCCGCAGAACACGAAGAGTTAGAGCTCCATTACAAATCTCGATCTCCCCTAACAGACAACACGATCTTTGAGGACTGAGCCTTGTTTTATGTGTCTATAAATTCCCAGAGTCCAAAGCATAGTAGAAAGTCAGCAAATATTTTTTGAATGCATGATGGATTAAGTCAATGAGGAATGTCTAATTAGCAGGTGTGACTGACTTGTAGGCAGATCTACATTATTAGGCAGCAGAGGCCATGGTCGAACTACTTCTAGCACCATGTTCTTTACACAAAGCCCCAACACCAAGGCCTGTTTTTCAAAGCTACTTATCATTCTATCCCAGAACCTGGCTCAGGTCTGGCATATCATAGGTGATTAAAATACATTTTTTTGAATAAATTAACATGTCTTCTCATCTAGGTCACAAAGTTGATGTTGGAAGAATGGAAACAAATCAATGATACAGACTTTTAAAAGTCTAACATCACAGGTTTTCTAAATACTGCCATTCATTCAAAATCAGCACATCTATTGAGCACTTACTAAAAGCCAAGCAATAACTTAGGAGTTCAGGATGTACCGGTGAACTAAGAAGCAAGAGCGAGGCTCCCTTCACTGAGCTTATGTTCAGCTGGGGAGATGAGTAGCAAATAAATAATGTAATGTTATAGATAACAATGAAATAAACATAATTGGTTTGGTGACTAACACTGAACTCTAGGTAATGATATCATGCTAAAAAATCTAAAGATTAAGTGTTCTTTTATATACATTAAAAAGGGTGAATTGATGGATGGAGAGAAGATAGATATTCATGTATAGATGTATCATGGAATAAGCAAACTGTTCATTGCAGAGTCTAGGTGCTGGGTTCGTACTATACATTTCTCTTACCTTTTTTGCATATTTGAAAGATTTTGTTGAAACAAGGAGGCATACTGCCTACTGTCACATTCACGTGGTTAGTTCTAAGCTCCATGATAATGAAACTGACATGACAGAAAAATTTATTGAAAAATAAAGTTACATCACACAAGTAGTGATCTGGTCTTAAAAATTATACACAGATAGTGAGTGATGTTATGCTTTGAATTTTGCCCCAAATGATTTTTTTGAAATGGTGGTGATACCAGTCTCTTGAGAGAGACCGAAGCTAGGGTGCAGGGTAGGGAACCCATTACAAACAGTTGAGTTGAAAAGGTAAGTGCCTGAACTGCTGACAGAAGCACACTAGAGTAATTTTTTCAAGTGTCAAAAAACAATTTAGGAGGAATGGACTCTTTAGAAGAATATCACTCCTGAAGAGACTCAGACGGAAGAAGAAGTTGCCAAGGCTGATGCTATTACTCTCTGGTCTGCACACAAGTGCAGGGCCCTCCTGACCCAAGTTAAAGGCCAAAAGGCAGTTTAAGTCACAAATAGCTCCTTTGCTTGTCAGGACCCAAAAAGAAAGTCATACATGGAAGCAACTGATCCTTAGCTGAAGCCAACAGGTTTGTCATTTATGTGAAAAGAAAAACAAAAAAGGAGGCTTGTTTCTAAAATTCCTCCTTTATCAGGCAACATTTTTGGGCTACAAGCCACTATTCTGATCTGATCAGGCACATAACTGTGGCTGGAAGTCTCAACTCATTAGAGAAATTCAAAGAGTTAGAACGTCAATGACAGTAACCAGTGTGATCTGAACAACACTTGAAACCCAACCATGTAAATGAACTCTATGAGGAGACAAAGAAAACCCCTTTTACATGGACTAAAAACAGAACACATATTATCATTCAATTTAACTTAATTCAATTGATAAAAAACTTTCTGGATGCCTACCATGCGCCAAGCATTTTTCAAGGTGTTAAGTTTTAGCAACGAAGAAAACAGACAAAACCCCTGCTGATACATATGGTGGGGGGGGGGGCACACAGAATGACACGTAGGAAGAGAAGACGCCAGCTGGGCCTTGAGGCTGCTGGCATAACTCACCTCTCCCGTGTCGCGACCCTGTGACAAGGAGGGTCATGATCTGACTGACGTTTTAATTCACTCCATTTTGTAGTTGGGGGTATTTGTTCTTTATTCATTAATTCAACTGATATTTATCACCAGTGGTGTAACTACTTCAAACACTGAGGACATGGCAGCAATCACGCTCATGGGGCTGCCAAGTGGGTCTGGGCTGGAACACAGGTTGACGGTGCCACAGAGCAGCAGAGCCTGGCTCCCGAAGGAAGGCTTTCCTGGGGATGTGACGCCTCCCTAAAGGATGAGCAGGGTGAGGGGGAGTGCAGGAAAGGGGCTTCCGGACAAGGGAACAGCACATGCAACGGTCTGAAAAGAGGAAGCCACACAATACCAGAGAGGCCGACGGGGGCTAGATGGTGTAGGAATCATGATGAGGAGTTCAGATTTAGGACCTGGTATTCTCCTCAAAGGCTCCCGCGGTGTGTTCATTTGGAAAAGAGAAGATGAGAGCAGACAGGTATCTTTCAATCTTTCAACCATGAGCATAAGGGAAAGAATGAACCATGAGCTGTGAAGTGCTCTGTTCAAATCTTAACTTTGCCACTTATTATTTTGCGCCAATTGCTTTAAACTTCTGATGCTTAACTTGAATAACAGTGACTACACAGGATTACATACGCCAAGTACAGACACAAAGCTGGTGGTCTTCTATTTACTGCTTGGCCCCCGTCTCTCACCAAATCCTAATCCCAATGAGATGAACTGGCACACCAACTGGGTCTTCACCTGCAGCCCTTTGATAAGAAGACCATAAGCTCTTTTTCCAACACTTCACCTAGAATTCTCAAAGGAGAGACAAAACTAGGCAGATGTTCTGTCAACTAAAGAGGCATCATCTGGAGAACTGGATGGCATTATCTTCCCATCACCGAGGAGGTCACAGAGGGAGGTATTCCCTCCCCTGCACTGCTTCCCTTTCCATTAATTTTGCCCAAGGAATGGGTATCTGTCAGCTGTCTTTGCTTCTTCCCTCCTCCTCTACACAACCTTCTGCTCTACCCTACAACATCTCCTCACTGGGAAATGGGTTGAACGACCATCCCAGTTTGCATGGGACTCAGGGTGTTCCCATGATGCAGGCCATTTCACTTGAGAACTGGGATGAGCTGGTTACCCTACTGCGAACCAACACTGTGAAACACATCCTCAGAAGAGAGTATAAAGCAAACAAGATATGCTCTGCCTCTCTGCCCCATTCAACTGGGTCTGTAATTTCTCAAGTGGATGATGACAAAGCCTTATTTTTTATTATGTTCCTCCTGCCCCATAAAGAAGTAACCCAGAGAGCAGACACCTTGCGATCCCACAGAGCCTGGTATACAGTACATGGTCAGTAGACTTATATTGATTAAATAGATAAAATCAACTACCTCAAAACATTCCAGTCTAAGTCTTCAACTCACTCTCACAATGAAAAAGCAAATATACTCAGGCTTAGTCACTTCTTAAGGCCTTATTAAGGAACAACCTCAGAGATTTGGGAAGGAGGGGTTGTTAAAAAAAAGGCGAGATGGATTGGAGATGAAATAGAAAGGCTGTGATTTAATGCCTCCCAAATCTCCAATCTATTCTTCACTCAACTTCATTACATCTCCATCTTCTCTGCCCTAAATTACCCCCAAACCAGGGAACTCTGACTATTCCTCGGCCTCGACTATAACTACGGGCCGTAAGCACCCAAAAGGCAAATTCTTTGGGTTTTCATATTGTGAATGACAGCTGAAATGTTGCAGGCACTCAAAAATTAGTTTATTAAATAAAAATAAACATTTACACCCAGACTTTGCTGGAAAGTAAGGAGATGTTTTATGATAGTGATATGAATAGTATGGTTGTTAAGCAGACAGACTACTAAACATTCTTCCAAGTTTTCAACTATCGTATGTAAATATAAGCCTGAAATGAAGCTTGCCTGAAACCAGGAACAAGGAATCCGATAATCTCTGCTACTGCTACTTTCAGCCAGTCTCCAGGGAAAGAGAGGAAACAACTGCACTAGATGAAGATATTTCCCCACTGCTGGTGTTTTTACATAAGCCAGAGGAAGCTGTGAAAGAGGGCATCTGCAGCAGATACAGTAATTAGAACTACCTAAATATAGAGTCACTCAAGGCACAAGTCATCACCTTAGGGTTTATTTTTATCTTCTAAATTGTGTAGGTAAACGGCTTACCTCTGGGCAGATTTCTTTCATTCTGAAGTATAATATACCTTGTTTGGCACTGAGAAAAAGAAAAGAGATTGTCTTCGGGAGTTAGGGAAAGGCAGAAGGCACAGCAGACTAAAGGACACTGGCTGGAACAATGCCTACCGACAGGGTCAGCCAGGCCCCTGACAAGCTCGGAAAAAGCAACAATTACCTCTCAATAAGAAATAACAAAAGAATCTCCAAATAAATACAAATTAGGAGTTAGCCACATGATGCACTATAAAACAGACTTGGAAACAATGGTTCTAGAAATTTATGACATATAAGTGGAAGGAAAACAAACAAAATTCTAGTATGTGTGTTAAACCCATGTAAAAATGTATGTGTGTTAAAGATAATAATAGTCCTGGCTTGGAGCGTTGTCCCGATACGCCAAGGTTGCGGGTTTGATCTCTGGTCAGGGCACATAGAAGAATCAACCAAGTAATGCATAAGTAAGTGGAACAACAAATTAATGTTCTCCCTCCCCTCCTCCCCCTCTCTAAAATCAACAAATAAAAAGATAATAATGCTTACATTAGGATACAGGAGACATTTTTGGTGGAAAGGGGCTTTCTTTGTTTTTATAATAGGGTTATGTTTCTTTTAAAATTTCACTGGAAGATGGAGGAAGTTATTTAAATGGAGTCTTGAAGATAAAAACTAAAATTTTGCTGTCAGAATTGTTTAAAGGAGGCAGGAATGGTGAGGAATCTGGTTGGCTTCTTCCAGGACCAGCAGGCCTTCTGGTGAGGCTGGGGCCAGGACCCGGGAAGGGCAGGGGGCCCGAGAAACGAGGGTGCTGAGTGCTTTGCTATGCACTTCGGATCTGACTCTGAGGTCAAAGAGAAGGCACCGTGATCTCTGAGGAGAAACAGATTGGCCCGAGCTGAGCTTCCAAGAGCTGGCTCTGGTGGCAGGATAAAGGCCTCAGTGCCTAGCTCAGAGGCCATGCTAGAGTGTGGTACGCAGAAAAGAAGGGCCCATCTTTAAGGGAGGAACAACCGGACCTCTCAGCTTCTTAGAAAAAGATGCTCAATAGAAACAGTTGTCTGACCACTCAGTTGGGCCCTGCGGAAGCTGCTTAGGAAGGTATCAGAAACAGTCTATGCTGACATAAAGAACTGTCCAACCGCAAAGAGAATACAAGGAGAGGAGGGTTCCAGTGAAATTCTGAGATCAGGGGCAAAGCAATAGAGAAAAACCAGCCTTTTCAACTTGTAGAAACTCCTCCAAATTAGGAAATGAATTAGAGGAGACATAGGAACAGCTTTAAAGTGAAAAGTGTACTCTTAATATTGGAGAACAAATGTGTTCTGGTCAGAAATATCTCACTTCACTGCTCCTAAAAATGTTTCCATTGGTGCATTTTTTCTTCTTTATCCTCCTGCTGGGCCCTTTCTGACCAGGCTTCCCATTCTCTCCTTGCACTCCACTCATGCCGGTAGAATACTACTAATCTCAAAGAAGGCAGGTGCGCTCGAAGACAACTTGACCCTACAACACTCTATTTCTGTGGTCTCTAGACTTTTATTGTGCACCAAGCAGTGGAAAACAATCTAAGTATACCTGCAATACACGTGCCTATTTATACATTGATTATATAATGATGACTATCAGCCCACATGCTAAGCACTAGTAAATTTGCACTTCAGACCACGGAAATAGCCACATTTTCTCCAAAGAATGAGGGAATGAAAGATTTTGTGGAAAAGACAGGGCTGGACTGGACTGGACCCCATCCCTTTGCCGTGTGGGAAGGAAGGGCCCCTCTCTTCGGTATACACCCAAGTTCTCTGAGGTCAGGCTCTGGGAAACAGGGCACAGGATTTGGCTGCAAATCCTCCAACTGACACATCTCAGCGTGATAAAAGACCCCAAGCTGCTTCATTTCCCTGTTTCCTCCATCCAAGACAGCTTCATCCATGAAGAATTTTCCCACCAACCTGTTACTTAATAGATTTCTCAACCATTGAGGTTCCCTGCATGGCTCCATTATCTCATTAGGACATATACAATGCTGATTTTCTCATTCTTGGGTGCTTTTGCATTTATTAGTTGTGATTTCCTCATGATTAACAAGTTTTTCTCATCAACTATTTGACTGTCTTCAAATACAATTTGTCTTAGAAAATCAGGATCAAAGCAGGATTCTTTCCCTTTATTTTCCAGAGTAATGAAGACGTGTTCTAGCAACTTGCTAAGGTGACGACCGATTTTATGCGTTTTTCTCATTTGAAGTATCATGGATTCTGGGACTCATGGATTATTTGTCATTGGTCTGAGTCAACCCACTGCAGTCGTTCATTCTGGTGCTCTAACCTGTCTTTGGCTCCTGTCTCCTTCTGACTCCACCCCGCTGGTCTGCCTTAGCTTCCTTGCTGTCTGGCATGACAAGATGCCCCATCCTGCCTGCTTCCAGCCCTAGACCTGGAATCAGCTACTTATCTAAGCAGGAGGTTCCTTTCGGTGGGAATCTCAGGGAATCTGAGGGAATATGTAGGGAATCTCAGTCTGAGTGCTAAGAATACTGCCTGCTAGTGAGTCACCTTTACTTCTGATCCTTTTCAAAGTACCAGGCTAGGAAACACTATCTTTTTAAAGAGAAAAATAATAAGTTCATGTTGGTATTTCCTATTCACATTAAGCATTATACAGTCTCTTAGTACTCCTCCTTTCTTATACACTGAAAATTTTGATTTCTACAATATACGTGCAATATTTTCAAATAATAATATAAATGTTCCCCCCTATAAATGTATGGTCCAAAGACTGTTTCAAAGTCACTTGAAATCATTTATTTCCTCTGTGTGAGAGATTAACACTAACCTGATATATCACTAGGTTTATTTCATTTTTTCAACCTCTTCCAGTTATTAGTGAATACTCTTCTTTTTGATTTTTCTTATAAGCTATGTAAAACAATGAATGGTCCCAGAGTCAAAGTAAGGGACGTTAAAAGTCATCTATTTTCTACCCCTGACCCTGCACACCCCTCCTCCAGTGATAATCATTTTTATTAGCTTATTTATTCTTCCACTGTTTCTTTTGAAAATACAAGCAAATTCATATACATGGATGTATTCACACATTGCTTCTTCATACCCTTCTTTTACATAAGGGAGTAACCCAGCGCGCTGCCCTGCCCTTTGGTTTTTATCACCTCCTATATCCTAAACATCTCCCTCCAGAGCAGTGGAGACCTTGCTCTTTCTTTCCCTAGTTCCACAGTGCTTCGCTCTATCAGTAGACCCATTATTCACCCAGTCGCCTGTTAAGAACATTTCGGGTATTTCTAGTCTTTTCATTCTTTAATCCCCACCTGAGGATACATTCACTGATTCTACAAAGAGAGGAAGGGAGCCCTGGCTGGTATGGCTCAGTGGATTGAGCACCAGCCTGCAAACCAAAGGGTTGCTGGTTCGATTCCCAGTCAGGGGCACATGCCTGGGTTGCAGGCCAGTTCCCCAGTAAGGGGGTGCGAGAGGGAATCACACATTGATGTTTCCCTCTTTCTTCCATTTTCTTCTCTCTAAAAATAAATAAATAAAATCTTAAAAAATAAAAAATAAAAATAAAAAGAGAGGAAGGGAGAAAGAGAAAGAGAGAGAGACCACAGACAGATACTGATATGAGAGAGAAACAGCAGTCAGTTGCCTTCCTTATGTGCCCCGACTGGGTATCAAACCTGGAACCCTCTGGAGGATGAGATGACACTCCAACAGAGTCATCCAGCAGGGCTCTAGCCTTTGTCTGTTACAAACAGTGCCATAAGGAATGGCCTTTAAATTTTGCTCACATATCTTTGGGACAGAGTCCTAGATGTGATCTGTTCAGTCCAGGGAAAGATGCACAGGTAGTTTGGCAAGATGGTGACATGTACCCTCCCCCCGTTGGTGCCATACTGCATTCTAACCCGCAGGCTTGGAAAAGACGGCTTCCCGGAGCCACACTGTTGGAACAGCTAGGTTAGCAAACTTTTGGATGTTGGCCTAACTGATATGCGGGACGGGGTATCTTGGTGCAGTCTGAAAACTCATTTCTGCTTATTGTGAGTGAGGTTAACATGTTTTAATTTGTTTGAAGTAACATATTTCATTATTTTCTGAACCAGTAATAGCTTTTGCCCATTTTCATATTAGATTGTAGAACTTTTTACTCATGTTTTAGAAGTTCTTTATATATCAGTGGTACTAACCATCTGCTATAGGATTTGCTTATGGTGTTACTGTTGTTATGTTTGCCAGTTTCTTTTTTTTTAAGGGCTATCAAACGCATCAGTTTCCCCTTGATTCCTGCTGAATATAAGTCAGTTAGGACACTTATACACTTCCCAGGTGAGGGGGAAATTAATCTGGTGTCACCTCTAACCACATTGGAAGAAGTGAATTTCTTTCAGTTCAATCAACCGGCACTGTGGAAGTCCTCCATTCATGTACAACAAAACCGGCTTTTCGGGACTCTGATTTCTAACACTCTAAAAGAGAACTTTATAATACTTTTTGGGAAAGTTCTTATTTCTGTTCCCTAGATGCAGAAAAACACCGTCTCGTGGAGGGCATACACATGTCACTCTGGCCATTTTAGACCCAGCTAACATTTCTTTTCATTTGATGTACCACACAGGTCACTGTTTACATTATTTTGTACCACCTGATCCCAGCCTTTCAAAGTTACACACGCTTCACCATGGTGACCAGCCACCTGTCACCAAACATGCCATATACGAGTGTGTCCCCTAAACTGTGCCCCATGGACAGGATGATATGGCTCCAGGAACAGCAATAATCAGGTTTACCACGCACATAACATGCTCTCACAAATCTCTCTGAGCTAAAAACATTTAAACACGAGCTGATTGTTAAAATTAACCCTGCTTAATTCTCCCCCTTCTCATACCTTACACCCAGGGCTTAGTCCAATGTGTCTGCTGTCACACTTAGTGAGCCTGAGAAGAAGTCACCTTCAGGTGGCTGCAGAGAAGCAGGTGTGGCAACCACATGGGCAGAGGCAGGGTAGGGGTCCCTTGGGTCACAACCATACAAAGGAAATAGATTTACCTCTTAGATAATTCATTCTAGGATGGAAACCTCTTGATTAAAATTATCTGGTAATTTTGGAAAACGAGAATTCTCCACTCTGAGCATCCCAATGAACTGTTTTGCTCATGTGACCTTTCATTTACAGAATCGAACTTCACCTCATCACCAAGACCTACTGACTTAAATAACAAATCTGGTTTCAGAGTAATCAGCTAACTGGGAAGGAAATGAGGCTAGAGGCAGGTAAACTGATAGAAGCAACAAGAGACAGTGAAAGTGGGGAACAAAAACCGCTATAGAAACAGAAAAAGAGCTAAGAGCCTACCACTGGGGCCCATCAGGGCACCACCTCCAGTGCGCCCACTGCTTCAGGAACAGTGAGGTCTCCTTCAAGTCTCGTGTTAGGGAAGTCAGTAATGCATGAAACCAAGTTTCTAAAAGTTCCATTTAAAAGACACTAACTTTTTTCTTGCAAAGTTTGATACAGATATATTTAAGGTTTCATTATTTGGAAAAATGTGTGGACACAGAAGACCTCCTTCCTCATCGCTGATCCAGTGGACCCTAAACAGCACCGGTGTGGCGGGAAACAGGTTCAGTGCCTGCCAGTCCAAAGTTGGCCTGAGCCCCTTTTCCAACGGTTTCTTGTGATACTTCCTATGGGAACATTTTTATCCAGAACATTTCTAAGGCTTTTTACAAAAGGCACACATGGCCTTTTGATTGTAATTAAGAAAAAAATCAGTTATTCTCAAGGCCAAGGTTCAATGGCACATTATTTCTACAGCTTAGGGCCCTGGGAACCATAACCCAAAATGCATGGCTGTCTAATTTCCATTTATCTTCAGTGGTGTTCTGGAAAGCAGAGGTGAAACATGAATACTCACGGAACATGGTGTAAAACTGTTGCGGGTTCAGATTCCATTTTCCCCAGGGGGTCTTGTGGCCTTTAGACTGGGCATAGTTAGCATGGTTAAACTCTGGCTCGGTGCCAAATGAGTCCAGGACTCGGAGCATGCATCTGAAAGAAAAATACACTGTGGGCAAAACGACGGCCTTGACCCAAAGTTCAGGAAGTAAAAGCTGTAGGCCCTCTTTCAGGCGCTACCAAAAATGAACAGACACTTTTAATGAGAACTGCTACTTGACAGGAACTGAGAAGTTTTAGAACAGGTTGTATAACCAAGCATTTCCATGTGCGATTTTTGAGTCTGGATGATCACGCAGCAGATATATCTGCTTCAGATTAATTGACTAATCATAGACGATCAGTTAAACACCTGTGAAATAAAAAGTTTCCAAAAGTTGGAACCACCGAGTGCATGTCCACTGCTGTAACCCCAGCCAGGGCCAGGCATACAGTGGTGACTAATGAGCACTTAAAGAAACAGAGAACGACCATTTTTTAGAGGTTGCCATGGATGGTCTGTGTCCCCTAAAAATTAAGGTTGAAACCCTAATCCCCAAAGGTGATGGCATTAGAAGATGGGGCTGTTGGGAGATGATGAGGTCACGAGCGTGGAGCCCTCATGAATAGGAAAAGTGCTCTTACAAAGGAAACTCCACGTTGCTCCTTCCACTGTGCGAGGAGGTAAGAAGTCTGAAACCTGGAAGAAAGTCTTCACTTGACCATGCTGGCACCCTGTCTCAGCCTTCCAGTTTCCAGGGCTATGGGCAATAAATGCTTGCAGTTTAGAAGGCCCCCAGGCTGCTCAGCCCTGTCATAGAAGCCTGAGCAGATACAGAAGGTGGTCTTATTCTGCCTAAAGCACATGGCATGCTTTCTCTCTTTCAACAACCATTCAACATTTTCATCAATTAATCACAGTATGTTTAATACTCTGTTTTAAATGTGGTTTTAGGTAAAGCTTAGAAGGCTGCTTAGTAGGCAGTGGTAATTTTATGTATTTGATAATAAGAGAAGGCTACTGCTTTCTCTCAGAGCCTGAGGGAGTGAGATGTCTCATTTGGCCGTCCCACCAGTCTGAGAACAGAGCCTTGGGGTTGGCCAAATCCCTTCTACCACCCATTTCTGTATGGCCTGCAAGCTGAGAATGAGCTTTACATTTTTAGATAAACAATAAAAATAATCTTTTGTGATGTGAGAATTATACGAAATTCAATTTTCAGCATTCAAAAAGTTTTATTTGAACATAGCTACACCCGGTTCTTTACATATTATCTGTGACTGCTTTCACACAATGAGAGAGATGGAGACCATGTGGCCAGTAAAGCCTAAAATATTTACTCTTGGCCCGAAACAGCCTGCTGACCACTGCATTACAGTGCACAGGGAATGACTGATCAGAAGAAAGGAATCAATACTGAAACACAATTTATTGATTTTGGTGGCATTTCATTACTGATTCTCAAAACACTGATGTAAATTTACCTCATTAATGGCCAATTAAAACAGCACTGTTTTCTGTTGTCATGTATCAATAGTACTTTTTGAATAGCTCTGATTGGACCAATAAAGCATGAAAGTAAATAAAGATTAAAGCCCACATTTTAGAATAAGGGATGGCAATGACTTAGTTATTTGATTCAATTTCTTCCTTTTCTCACTTTTAAGAAGTTCATTCTTTCAGCTTTTTAATTTTTACATCGATATGTGATTCAGAAAAACAAAATGCACACACCAGACTGGTTTTCCGAGAAAGAGCAATAGTAAACTATCAATTTGGTGTAATGATTTTTCTCATCGACATCACCATCACTTGTCTAGACAAGGAAGAAAGGAGAAGAAGAAGGAAGGCAGGTGGAAGAGGGGCGGCCTTACGCAAGTGAAATGCGAGCTGGCCTCAGAAAGCAGTTCCCTGTTTTGGATCCCTGTGTGGCTCTCGAGGAACATGCTGTCATCACAGGGACACTTTTCACAATATCACTGAGCACATGTTATCAGCTGCGCGGCCAACAGGTAGACAGAAATGGCATCCACGTTCCAGGAGCAAGAAAGCTAGGGATGCAAGGAACTGGCCATGCATGTTTTTCCTGCTCTTTGAACAGCTTAGAACATTCCTTTTTTCTCTTCTTAATAAAACATTCCCATGGCATAACTTACAGTTTTCATTTTAAAATAAAGATGCAAAAGGAACAGACTGGGGCCCATATATTTTCTTCCGAAGAAGATGGCAGTATTCAGGGCAAGGAGGACAGTGGCAGCTCTGCAGAAGTGTGCTGCGAGACACGGAGGGACACACTGCCAGGCAGGGCTGCGGGAGGCCCAGCTCCTGCCAGAGGGCCTGAGCTGGGATCCAAGGACCACAGCACCGTGCGCAGGTGCAGCAGGACAAACAGGCATTCTGTCTTAAGGATCCTTTGCCCTGGAAGCTGTGGCTGCTTCCACTTATTTGCAATTGACTGTATTTCTCTCTAGGTGTGGCTTATCACTCTATTTTTGACTTGGAGTTGTACTGGCATTATTTTTGATTTGGATAATTAAAATAAAGTCCAGTGAGTAAAGACACCTAGTAGTTGCTTGACTCTTAGAAGCCCGGATTTCCCTAAAATGTCTAGATGTTCGCTGTGTAATGCTGGGCTTCTTCCCAACGGAAGAATGAATGCTGTCATGTCTCGGATACTCCTAATTCTACATCCTCATACTTGAAGCTCTGATTTAGAAATTGTCTTTTTTTTTTAGCTTATCTGGGTTTGTTTTACAACTCGAAGCAGGAAACTGATCTCCTTCTATAACAGAGGAGGCTTAACATAGCTTTTCTTTTTCAATTGTGTTCTACATATGTGTATTTTAGAATTGTGTTTATTTAGGCCCTTCCTCTAATGTCTTTTGTGTGTGTGTAGCATCAGAAACAGACTGATGACTTAAAAAGCTACTTGCCTTGCCGCCCAAGCAGCTGGCCTACTTCTACCAGGGATTCCTGCAGTTACGCCAAACAACTCCTGGAATATTCCCTCTGCTCTGAACCACACTATTATGAGATGGATGCTTCCAACCTCCTTGCCAGGACCTTTCCAATTTGGAGTTTGATGTAAGATGTCATAGTGCATGTTAGACTGTTTGAATTGCACTGTCTTGTGTATTCTCAGTGCTCAGCAAAGGCCCCACGTGAAGCAAAACAGGTATGAGTTTTGCATTACCTAGCAGTACACTAGTCATATAAGTACTAAATAAACACTTGAGTTTTCTGGGTCCCTACATAAACCGGAAAGAATTTACAAGATCAATGTTTTCCCAGATCAATATGACTCAAGGGTTTGCCCCTAAATGAAAAATCAGAAGGTAACTTCACACTTAATGGAATTCATACCATCTACCATCAACCAAAATGAACATAGACAGCCCTGACAATTTCTACTCTTCAAAAAGCAAAGACGTAAGCAATAAAGTTTTTAGAAAGCCTGCTTGGGCTTCTGATGAAAATTTAGCCTCAGCACACCACAAAGACTGCAGGGCTAACACGCCATCATACCTCCTGCCAGTGACTCACCAATGCCATTACGTAGATGATTTACAAAAGCAAGGAGGGGTACACATCACACTCCGCCACAAACCCGAGAGGGCGTCTTTTCACCCAACAAGCACCGATCAATCGTGACAATTTTAATAGTGAAACTGTCCTTTTTAATTGACCTGGATACCAGCACTGAGAGTATTTTCCCATCCAAACAGCCCCTCTTAATGGTGAGGACACGTGAGTCCAGGGCTGCCCACCATGGCCAGTTCCTATCACACATTCATCAGATGCCTGCCATCTGCAAAACGCCAGGGCACAACAACAATGCCTTCCTTTCAATTTTAATGCTGTAGCTAAAAAAAGAAATATGTTTGTTTACTCACATGGCTCATTGACCAAGAGAGATTGTTAGTTCCACATAACTGAGAACAAATCTGATGGTCAGGGACTCATGACGATTTCAAGAAAACAGCAAACCCAAACCAGGAAAAACCTGATGCAGAGGGCAGAGTGCTATCCAGGACCAAACCAAATTTTTATTTTGCTATTTTATGAGTCTATCTAAAGGCAATGAAAAGCACACAGTTGCTCCTCAATCAGCCCCTTTCCTCTGCCCGTGAGCATTTAACTGCCCAGTGAGAAAATCATTGCTACTGCAAGGACAGTCTAGGACTCGGTGTTTTCCCCTCTGTGTTGTTTGGTAAGATTCTTGATATTTTGAAGTTTCATTGCTTCCAATTCTAAAGGACTACCAATGCGGCATAACCTGGGAGGTGAAAGTTAATAATATTAAACTATAAAGTAACCTGAAATGAAGAAACCTAGTTCAAGCCATTACAGATTCATTTATTGGTGAAGTTAAAAAGAACACATGAGAACATCTCTTTACCAAATACCAATAGAAAAGAAACATGTGGAGGGGTTTCCAAGTCGTTCTAGTTGAAAGATTTTCAGAGTGTTATCTTAGGAAGTTGGCTTAAATTATAGACTAACATTTACTATCCTTGATAAAGGTGGTATTAACATCAAGTTTTTCACCCAAATTCAAGCAACACTATTAAATAAATATAATATTTATTTAAATTTATTTACTTATAAAATGTACTGGAAACTTTTATAGACCATAAGTAAAAGCCAGTATCAACTGCAATAAATGGAAGACAACAAAAGAGCACGTGACTTTTGCCTGCTGAAGGCCAGGATGCGCAGTACCCTCACTGTTAAAAATGCATGCATGCAGTGTTAAAGGTAGAGTTGGAGAGACAGTAACATCAAACCAAGCCTTTTTCAGAAGGATTGAAAGAAAACTGAAAAATGAATAAACTTCATTATGTAATTCAATGTCATTTAGTGTTATGCTGTATATCATGCAAAATTGTTTTATTACCTAGGTAGTTAACCAGTTATTAGTGAGACAGTGAGAAAAGAAAATTAGACACTGAGCTTAATAAACTGGAAGCATGAGCCTCCTTGCTTCACCAGGAAGCTGCAGCTTCACATCCCAGGGGATCATAGCATCCCTCTGCCAAGCGGATTAACATTCCTCCCTTCCCCCTCTGGTCCCAGATTGCTGGAGGAGAGGGTGCCCAGGGGAAGGTACTTGACCACAGAGGTTTGTCAGTCTAACTAGGGGGTGGGCCTATCAAAAGCCCCCCCAAAGTTGGTTGGTTATTTTGAAAAATCTCCTGAATATAACCCCAGGGGAACAAAGAAGTGCTTGCGCTCGCTCGCTCTCTCTCTTGTTCATAACCCCCACACACCCTGTTTGTTTGTGCTCTCTCACCTGGGAGCATGAGACCAAGGAAGTCTAGCAAGTTCCTGGGATGCCCGCAGCTGACTTCGTGGATTTCAAAGGACTAAGCTTTGCTATGAAGAAAAAACGCTGGACACTGGCTTTCGTTTTGGCCTTCCTGAAGACAAGGTTGGACTTTTCCCATGGCAGGAGAGGCAGAGATGGGACACTGGAAACCCTCAGGGCAGCTTCTATTTCCACCCGAATAAACCTTGCCACATCACAGTCTCCTGTGCGTGGCACCTTGGATGCTTTCTTTGTGATCTCGTGGAAGAGCCCAATTTCCACTGATAATAGTTTCAAATACTAAATGGTGCCCTACACCCACAGCAAGGGGAACACAGAGCTCTTCCACCAACTAGTGAAGACTCTGGACAGGGTAGCACAGCATTCCAGTCGTATAAGCATGAGTATGGCTTATTGCAGAAAATGCCAGACCCCAGCATTCAGACAAGCCATCCCTCCAGCTTTTTCTCCCAGAAACACTGCTGGTGGAAAGGCGAAGAGAAATGAGTCATTAATCTCAAACCTAAGAAACACAAGAAATGACACTGTCCATATTTCATCAAAATTGTTATTTGATTAAATAGATGAAATTGTTGTACACATACTCAGAGAGGTATTAGGGAGGGTAAAAAGGAGGTTGAACATTTGTTTTCTATTCTTAAAAGAAATCAATGAATATAATGAATAGCCTTTGAAAGTAAAAAGTTGTTGCACAGAATCTGAATTTCAACTCAGAAACGAGAAACATACTCCACACAGTTCAAAAGATATTTGATAAGCTTTTTTCTACCTACAATCATTCAACTGTATGTTTAAAAATAATAATAAAAAGCTCTACAAAATTAAGAACTGCATGTAGCACTTACTGGTAATGAACCCAGGATGGTCCGAGAGTTTTCTTGAATTGAGCAAGTCCTACAATATCGATATAAATGAGCTCAACAATTCTGTCTCCTACAGTTGGGCAGCCAGATCGGTTTCCTACAACCTTCTTCATTATTCTAGGGAAAGGGCAGAAGAGAGGGGAAAAAAGAAACAATTTACTTCAAGGTACTATACTTAACAACTTTAACAGCCAAATAAACATCCAATAATCCACATGGGGAAAATGGCAGGCCCTTCCCAAGTCACTGCTTATCCAAGTTCTTCCCACCCACCCAGGCCCACCCAGGCCCACCCAGAGTCCTGACTTTGGCTCTTGCAAGAGCAAACGAAGGTGTGCAAATACCACTTTCGAAACCCAGCAAGAGATGGGTCTGATTTTCTCCCCTTTGTAGCAGCTGTGAGATCTGAGACAAGTTACTTAATCTCAGAATCTTTCCTCATTCTCAAACAAACAAACAAACAAACAAAAAGACACCCACCAGAAAACCAGATTGGATAGCGACCTCCTGGGGATTCTTCGGTGGTTAAATGAGGTATTGAAGAGAAAGTGTCCAATGTACGCTAGATACTCAGTGACTTAGTTTCTTATTATTCCAGCCCTCATTGATCTCCTATTTCTGACCTCTACTACTTCCAGCTTATGTAGTGTAAACTTCTTTCTATAGTGCCTTGTGCTGTTTCCTAGTTTCTTCTCTTACGTCAAGTTGTTCCTTCTGATTAGACTGTATGACGGACTGGCACTATGGTTTATATTTTTCCATTACCCTTTTTCCACCCACCCATCCATACAAACCCACACTTGTACTCAGATAGCTAACATACCTGACTGTGCACCAACTTTGCAAGTGGGAGTACACTGCTAAGGGTACTGCCATTCTCCTAGAGGTGGTCATCACTGAGGCCATTTATCCCTGCTCAGGCCCAAGAGCCCTTTGCAGAGTTACGGGTGAACATGCTACTTCAGAGGACAAGAGCCAAACATAGGACTCAGCTAACTCCAAACTGACACTGTTGAGCACCTTGGTCCTCAGTTCTGGTCCCTAGAAGCAATTTCTCCCCAAGAATTTGAGGGATTTTTTGGGGGGGGGGGTAAATGAGCAGATAGTAAACACTTTTCATCTCTAAAGGCCACAATTTCTCTTGTGGCAGCTACTCAACTCTACCATTGTAGAGCGAAAGCAGTCAGACAATACATGGGCAATGGGCGCAGCTCCCATGGAACTTCAGTAGCAAAAACATGCAGGGCTAGACTTGGCCTGCTAGAGCCATTTTTTCCCAGCAGGAAAAATGGGTCTACCCAGTATTCATTGGTTCCCGAACTTATCTGCACACTGGAATAATCTGAAGGCATCAGAAGGTACTTATTTATGTTTGTGTCCTGTCCCCAAAGGTGGTGATTTAATTAGTCTGACACGGTCTGGGCTGTGAAAGTCTAAAGACCCCCAGGAAGTTCTAATGTATAGGCACCGTTGGGACCCACTGCTCTACGCTCATCCACAATTATCTTCCTAAATAAGAGACATCTGTCCCCTACCACCAATGCTTAAAGACCTCTACAGACTTCCTCTTGACCACAAAACTAAGTCTTTTCCTGACAGACCACTAATATGTCCTTCCTGACCTTCCTAGAAAGCACTTGTCCCTGGGGCTCCCACAGTGTCCTTTGTTTACCCACCCCGTCATCCATCCATCCACTCACTCACCCTTTCACTCATTTACTCAGTCAACAGTTAGGAGCACCCAGTGTATGCTAGGCACTTTTCTGGTGGTAAATAACAGTGGAGAACAACATTCACAGTTTCTTCACTTCACATGCTTACATAATAGCATTCACACCTCAATTAGTACTATGCACACTGTAATTACTGTAATTATTACGTAATGTATTGATTGTAATTATCAAAAGATTGGCACCTCCTTGAGCACTCACCGGTCATATCTGTATATCCCATATCAAGAAGCACTGAGAGAATGAGTGCTAACTGCATGAATGCACCTACTTCATAGGCAGTGTGCACAGTGTGTTTCAAAGTAAGGAGGGAGGCAACAGGAGGCAGTGTGCAAAAGGGACAGAGTGGTAATTAAGGGTTCGAAAGAACTTGGGTTTATCCAGACCTAAAAGGAGCAATGTAGTACAGAGGTCAACAGCACAGGCTTTGAGGTCAGAGAGACACAGGGCTCAAGTCCATATTCCCCATGTGACCTTAAACAATTCACTTGTGGTCTGAACCTCAGTTTCTTCATCTTTAACATGCAGAAAGTGACAACATCTACTTCCAGGTTTGTGCTAAGGACTAAACAAGATGAAAGCATATAAAACGCTTACTATCTGATGCACAGTAAGTGCTCAGCAAATCTGAGCTGTGTTAACAGCCATTGTGGTTGTCATCATTGTTGAAACTGTTATTGTAACTAAAGCCCTGATCACAGTTTCAGCATATGGAAATCATTTAACAAATGAAAGCCAGTATTATCTTACTGATACTGCTTTCATCTCAACATGCCACTGATCAGGTGTGGACCTTGGACTTTAACACAGGTAACCTGTCTGGCAGTCAATATCTTCAACAGTAAAGTAGGAGTGAGGTGGGCCGTAATCGTTGAACACAGAACATTCATTCAACATGTCTCTTCTACAACATCTGACCGATTGCAACACAACAACCTGGCTGTGTGTGTAGTGGGGGCGGATTTCAGTGGGCAGTTACCCGAAAGGAGCGAGGGGGCTCTAAGCATTCCTGCTCAGCCAGCTGTGTCAATCTACAGGCGATCAAGAGAGGGCTACAGCCACAAGCAAGTTTCAGTGAAAGAGAAAACCCAAGTGGAGTTAACAGACTCCGCGGTGAAAGGTGGTTAATGGAAAAAGGATTGGATCAGGGCTTTCAGGAAACTCATTCTATCCAAATTAAATTATAAACAGGAACCTGCTCTGTTCTAAGATTTAGAAAGCTTGATGATGTTGAATAGGGAATGGTATGAATTTCAGCAAAAGACAGGGAATTAGAAAAGTCAATAATGTTTTGTGCTGCAGATGTTGGAAGCACCTGTAATAGCAAAGAATAAACCCCTTAATTTGAATTTTCTGGCATTCATTTATGAAGCCTCTGGGGCCTGTAGCTACAATGAAAACATATTATCCTTTTCACAGTGTATGTATTTAGCTCCTGAAAATAATCTTCTTATCTCCTGTTTAGTGAATTATCACTTTCATTTTCCTCCATAAGAAATTACACACTAATAGAGGACTTTAAGAGTTTACAATTTCTTTTTGTATTCTGATTCTAAAATTGAAAAATAATCTCCTTACTCCTTGAGCTCAGCCAGTGAAGCTGAAATCCTAATGTCATGGCCCAGTAAGTACAGAGATGTAATTAAATCACTCCACTGAACTAATTCACCAAGAGGGCCGCCACTGAAAGCTGTCTCCGCAATCTTAAATCCAGATTCCTTCGTCAGGAGTCCCAGGTGAACAAGGACCTGAAAAAAACCAAGCAGAGGCACATGCTGATTCCCACTGAACCAAGTACAAACTCCACAGCAACACACTAAAAAGCCATCGACCAATTCTAATGCCATGTTTACTTTGTAATGAAATCTCAACGTGGGGTAAGCAGTTTTTCTACAAAGCAGAAAAAAAGGAAGGAAATGATTTTTTCCATTGTTGGTTTAGAGGAACAACTGCCTTCAGTGCAGCTATGAGGAGGAGATAGGACAGGTCAGCCTTCTTTTAAAAAGAAGGATATATTTGAAAACTCAAAATTAAAGGAGGGTGAGCCAGAACAATAAAATTTTTTTCAACGACACTGGGCTATTTTCCACAGTTGAAATATTTTTATGTTCATAATATGGAAAATTTCAAATACACACCAAAGCAGACATGACAATAAGGTCAATTCTGATGTACTTCTCATACAACTTCAACAATTAGTAACTCTTACAAATCTTAGTTAATGTACACCCCTCATTTTCTCCCAACCCCTCTAGCTTACCTTGAAGCAAATCCTAGGTATCATGTTTTCACCTATAAGGATTTCAATTTATATTTCTAAAAGAAACATATCTTCACTTAAAAATACCATAACATCACTAACGCCCCTAGAATAGCTATTAGTTCCTGCTATTACCCAGTTCCCAGTTAGTGCTTACACTTCCTGTAGTTGTTCTAGTCAGAAGTTAAACAAAGTGCATAAATTATAATTGCCTCCTATGTCTCTTAGCTGTCTCTAACCTACAGTAATGCCTGATCATTGTTTTGCAGGGGTGGGAGGAGTGGAGTAGGGGTGGTGAGGGGCTTGTAATTCATTTGTCAAAGAAATCAGGTTGTATATCCAGTAGTCTCTCTCACACTCTGGATTTTGCTGATTGTATTTATGGTAAATCAGTAATTAGAGCTACAGACACGGCCAAACTCATATTCAGTTTTTTTGGCAATACTACTTCGCAGGTAGTGCTGTGCACCTCCTTCCATGGGTGGGAACAATCTTTGTTTTGTGATGTTAGCAGCTATTTTGATGATCATTAAATGCATTCATCCATTAGGGGTGGCAGAGTGGTGATGTTCTCTCATTTCTTCTGCATTTATTAGCAGGAATACTTCTATAAAGAGAAACTGCCCTATATCGACTATTTGAGCACTCTGAAACACAGTTTACATTTTTTAAAAAGGTTAGTAAAATTTCAGTCTTTGATAGTTTCTTGGTATGACAAGGTGTTCCAACCTCACTGTATACATTCTGTCTCAGACTCTAATCAGCCAGTTTTCTAAGGACCTCCAATCATGTGGTGGGAAGGGCATTCAAAGATCTAAGTCCAGTGTGACCAGTGCTCTAGGTTACCACCGTCCGTAGGCCTCTCCACAGCACACAACTAGAAAACGAGTCTCTCCTCACGGATAAAGCTGATCATGAGTTCACTGGCTTTTCCAATTCAAACTCAGGATCACAGTATTTTACGTCACATTACCTATCTGACGTCTGTTATTTCCTCTCTCCCACATTGGAAATCCCACTTTTAAAGTACACTAACATAATTACTTGCTTTATTCCACTATACACAATGGCTTCAGAATAAGAATATGACCACTACCCACCTCCTACATGATTAGTAAAAGTTAAAAATATTTTTTAATCCTTTCCTTAGGATATTTTATTATTGATTTTAGAGAGAGGAAGAGAATGAGAGGACAAGAGTGAGAGGAAGAGGGAGAGGGAGGGAGAGAGAGAGAGAGAGAGAGAGAGAGACAGACAGACAGACAATGATGTGTGAGAGAAACATCAGTTGGTTGCATCTTGTACCCCCTGCAACTGAGTATCAAAACAACAACCTAGGTAAGTGCCCTGACTGGGAATTGAACCTGTAATCTTTTGGTGCACGGGATGACATTCCAACCAATTGAACCACTGGGCCAAGGCTGTTCAGAGATATTTTGGCAGTTTTTTTGCCCCTTGTGATATCCCATCAGGAAATGTCCAATTGATTATGTTCTAAAATCAGTAAAAAATGGTACTTCTTTATGCATTTGTATAAAATTACATATGAAATGAGTTGATTTGTCTTATATTCCTTGTGATTTTCAAGTATTGCTTTTTACTGGTAATTAAGTTTTTACACTTCTATAAAATGATTCCAGTATCAAATCTACAAAGTAAGATATTCAGAGAAGTCTGTCTGTTCTCTACACTTGTTGCCTCGACGCTATTTCCTCCCTCTCTTTATTTGAGCTTTTTTATTGTGGTAAAGTGTATATATATAAGTATACACTTTATATATAGTGTATATTTTATGATATATATATATATCATAAAATTTACCATTTTAACCTTTTTTTAAATATGAGCAAGAAGTGTATATGTATATTAAATATACATTTTAAATGTGTGTGTATATATGTATGCACCTCTATGTATATGTGGAAGTATAGATATAGACTTATAGATAAATTCTCTCTCCCCTCAAAAAATAATGTTTCCCATTCTCTACCTAACATCTCCCCACCTAGCAACGTATCCTGGAGGTTACTGCACAGGATTCCACAGAAATGCTCTTCACTTCTTTTTACTGCCCACCTGCTGTGCAGCCACGCACTCTTCTGTGGAAGACCGCTCAGTGCCAGGGAGTTTGGCGCTGCCGTCTCATAAACTCAAGGGATCTGAGCAGAACTGACCCACCAAACTGTGACTTGGGATTGGGAAGCACATCTGTACTTTCTTTTACAGGGCTATCAAATTAACCAAATTAGAAATAATATCAAACACATTTTACATTTATTTTTAGATATAGGAACATGTTGTTTACCTTGCTCAGTTGTTCATCATCAGAACAATTCATCCAGAGCCACAGTCACTTAGTCTCTAACTAACAGGGCACAGAACTTCCCATGCTCAGGAGTTTTCTAGAGGTTTCCCAGGCATTTCCTCATGAACTCGAACAAACCGGCTCAAGTTTAATTCACAGTATTTCTCTTTCAAGAATGAAAGCAGAAGCACCAACCCACAGAGCAGTAATGGAACTCACCAGTTGCCCAAAGCCCAGAACTGACAAGCTCTGAAAATATGAAATTGTCACGACGATGTAACAGGAAGTTCTCAAAGGTTGTATTTGGGTAAAGAAAAGAGGATTGAGTTTCCTGACACCACCGAGAGAGAGACTCAGATGGTTCAAAGGAAAATCCTCCAGGCAGATATTCTGCTTGGGTGCACCCAGCTAAGCAGGAAGACTGCGGCCGGCAAAGGAAACGCAAAAGGGGCCGGTTCCCACTGGAGAGACTGGGCGGGTTCCCACTGAAGGAAGGTCGTTGAGGCATAACACTTCTCTTAGTCTTGTTTCCGAGCAAATTTGAATTTTAAAAGAAAACCAACATCTAACTGAATGGAATTAACCACAAACTCACTTTCTTCCTCTTTCTCTTTTCAAGATTCTGCTTTTCTGCCAGGGACTTGATTGCTTGGATCCACGCATCAGCCATGCGCCGGATCCGCAGTCTCATCCACCGGAATTCTTCGTGCTTTTTCATCATACTGTAGAGAATATTAAAATCCGTACGAATTTCTGCCTAGAAACAGAAATTTAATAAAAATGAGAAGACGAAAAGTCAGAAAGCATAGTGGTTTTCATGAGGTGATGTTTGAAGACTTAAAAGGGGTGCTCAATTAAACACAGGCTTCAAACGTGAGTCTTCGCTGCTGCACAGCTTTACTTTAAGGTCCCGGAATTGCAAACTGAAGCAAAGGCCCCCGACTGCTGATCTGCCAAAAGGGACGTCATTTAAAAAATTAGAAACTGGGAAAGAAAGCAGAGTCACTGAAAAGCCCTGAGCTATGTTAAAATGCATTTTTAAAAATAAGCCTGTTTGATGTACCTTGAAATTCTTTGCACCTCAATTTACTGGCCACTTCAATCTACTGCAGGGCAGCACAATCCTGGAAAAACTGAAGTCAGTTCTTAACAGCCTGCCTGGCGTAGTAGAGGCTGCCAAAGAGCCTCCTCCTGTCCACAAAATTAAGTAGGGAAATACATGCTCCTCTCCCAGGTTTTTCCCAATCCAAATAAAAGTTCATTACTTTCTAAAGAATTCAAAAGCCAGGAATAACATTTTCCTATTACAACTGTATAAAATTCAAAATTCAGGCCAGAACTATGTAAAAGCCAGGAAGAACATGTTTGTAATACAGCTGCATATGCGATTAAAATGACAGAAATAATAATAACATCAGTATTGATTTCATGTAACTGGATCAACTTTTTAGCAGTCCCCACGGTTCCGTCTAAATACCCACCTGATGATATCCCTCCTTCATTCAACAACTTCCCCAGGTTCCCATGAGCTAAACTACAGGTCTTGGGTCAAATCCTCCCCACTGCTTGTTTTTGTACATGAACTTTTATTGGAACACAGCCACGCCCATGCATTTACATCTTATTTATGCTGCCCTCTGTGCTACAAGGTCAGAATTGAATAGTTGTGCCAGAAACCTTACGGCCTTCATAGATGTGAGTATTTACTATCTGGACTTTTACCTAAAAATCTTATAGATCCCCAATGTAAAGAGGAAAAACTTAAGCTTGTAATGTAACATATAAAACCTTTCCCTGTCCCCCCTAGCTACCTTTCCAATCTCACCTTCACCCCAATACATCCAAATGCCTATGGCCTTCTCCCCCTGAACCCTTGTTTACTCCCTGAAGATGCCAAGCTCTTATATTCTCACCTCCCCTCACTGCCGATGCCCTTCCCTCCTTGACCCAGCATAAACTCACTCATCACCATAAATTCAGCTCCAATGTCGTCATCTCTTTGCAATGTCTGCTCATCCCTGCAGGCTGAGATCACACTTTCTCATCAATTCCCACGGGTCTATATTCCAGCATTCACACAGGTATGGTCACTACTTACAACCATCACCCTCATCAGACCTGAGTGCCTCCACATCTGGCGCAAGGTCTTATTCCTATCAGTAGCCTGTCACTTAAGGACGCTCAGAGAATTGCTCCATAAATATATGTGCTCACTGGTTGACTGATTTGGTCACTGAGATTTCCACAGGGCTGAGGACAGAAGTTCTTCAGTTTACCACTATTTCAGATTACAACTGGCATTTCTAGAGGACTCCACATGTATCAACTGGCAGCAGACCCAAACCACAAGACTAATAAGAGGTTTCCAAAATCACTTACTAATGAATTATGATCAGCTTCTTCATAGGGATTTTTTGCTCTCCAAGGTAAATGAGGACACCAATTTTCAACCTGAAAAATATAAGTCAGATGCACTAAGAACATTGGCTCATCTGCAAATGCACTAATATATATACACAGCTCTGAGTGCAGCTCCTGACACGCCGCGAGCACTATACTGAAATGGGTTATTGTTCTTAGTCAGAGCCCCACACTTTAGCTAGGGATCCGGAGGAGGGTGTCCTCTCAGATGAAACAATAATCAGCAAAGGTCCCAAGGAGAATATGATTACATTTTATATCTGTCCTTCAAAATACTCCACAGTGACTGACTCCTTTATCATTTAATTCTCATATTTCTATACCAGGAGAGGGAGGGGTCTTACGGCAGAAAGTTAAAAGACCTGACACCCCCTCAGGGGAAGGAGAAGGGAAAGGTGCCTCTGTGACTTGAGCAGGAGGACAGGAGTGATTCGTTACCTGCTGTGGCTCGTCTGGCATTTGGGCCACAGAAATCAGCCATTTAACT
This sequence comes from Sturnira hondurensis, assembly GCF_014824575.4. NCBI lineage: Eukaryota > Metazoa > Chordata > Mammalia > Chiroptera > Phyllostomidae > Sturnira > Sturnira hondurensis. The sequence goes on along the minus strand of NW_028072887.1, from coordinate 1,377,903 downwards.
CGGAATTAGGAATGCAACTGATGTTTAAGGCTAATTGACCCGGGCTTTCCCTCATTTTCTGGTTGTTCCCTTGACACTAAGGACCAAGATGATAAAAACTACTGGAGATAGAGATGAAAGGAAAAGGAAAAAAAAAGCCCTCAGTGATTTTGTGAGATCCATTCTGGAAGATGGATTGTTCTGTCAACGCACAAGGGTCTGGTGAGTTGTGGGGAGGAAGACAGAGAAAGGAAATGTGCCAGTTTTTACAGGAATCACTTCAACAGAGGTTATCAAAGAGGATTAGGCAAATTCACAATTTCTAGTAAAGAAAAAATAAAAAATGCATTGAGTAATATTGATGTCTAACCTCATTGTCAAAACTGGCCATACAATTGTCAGACTGCATATCACCCATTTACTAACACATAACGAGATTATTAAAGACGGATAATAAATAGCCATTGAAATAATTGTTTCCTATGGCTAGGAGGATCTACAGAAACCAACAAAGCATGGGGGTGAGGGATGACTTGGAAGGTCACTGAGAAAGCAGGCACGTGTGTGAGACTGCAGCCTCCTGGGTCAGTAACGCAGAGTCGAACAAAATGGTCTGTCTTCCTGCCGAGGGTGAGTTTTCAAAGAAACAGTAGTTTCACTCACCTAGAAACTGTGCTTAAAGCAAGGTGATTTTTGCTAAGACCAAAACAACTGCTGGGATTGCATACAGCCAGATGCCTGCAAATGAGCTGAGAGCGATTAAGCAGAGGGCAGCAAAAGCGAAGGGAGGGTGGAGTCCCTGAAGAGGAAAAGCGCAATATTCTCTTTTTCTTCTTGTGGAGTAAAATTAGACTTTACCATATTTGTGAATAACTTCAGAGGTTCAAAAGGACTCCCCGTGAGGAAAGCTGAAATGGTTTCTACTCATAAAAAAAGAAAGTACTAACTTGACTGGATGCCCATCCTAATTACTGAGACCTCACAGCAATATCACCATGAAAGGCACTATCTGGAGCCCCACAAAGAGAAAAATGAGGGGAAACCAACAGAAAAGAAGCAAGAGGATGAAGCCCAGTGGGTCCCAGCAGAACCGCACCCCTGTGTACCTTGCACTGCTGGGCCAAACTGAGTTATTTAGTACAAATTAAATTTTTGTCAATGGACTCCAGAAAACATTGCTATACAGCATATTTATAACATGAAGGCTTCAAATGATTGCAGACCTCACCGAGAGACCCTCAACCCCACACAAAATGATGAGTAATTTTGTGGGTAAGGTGGGTAAGTAGGGTACATTTGTGGTCAAACTCACACTTCAGAGCAACATCGGGATGAAAAATTTCCTTGTGAATAGCATACCAAAGAAAGATGAAACAAAGAAGTGACTATAAATAAAGAAAACCGAGCAAAAGGAGAGACATTAGTGAGATCGGACACTGTTAACGGAAAGGACGTTTCCTCCTCACTCTTCTACCCTAAGAAGAATCTTCCAAAACACTGATGAAAATATGGTCCAAGGTAATCTTCTAAAATACAACTTCCTATAGAATACTTAAGGCTTTAAACCCTCTTTGAAACTGATCATTTATCTCAGTTCTTGTTACTCTAAATGATGGGATAAATGCTTCCTAAGACTTCAAGGGCATTCCTGAAAGCATGGAAAATGGAGTCAGTCTGTTTTAGCTTCTAGCAAGAAATCTTACTGTCACACATTCACTCATAATGGAGAAAAAACCAACTATGAGCATCTGACACAGAATGAGGAAGGTGAGTTTTTTTTTTTTTTAGATTTTATTTATTTATTTATCTTTAGAGGGGAAGGAGAGAGGGAGAGAAATATCAATGTATGGTTGCCTTTTGTGCGTCCCCTGCTGGGAGTTGGCCTGCAGAGAACTGGACTACAACCCAGGCATGTGCCCTGACTGGGAATCGAACCGTGATCCTCTGGTTCACAGGCTCGTGCTCAATCCACTGAGCTACACCAGCCAGGGCCGGAAGGTGAGTTTTTAAGGTTGTTTTTGTACACAGTGACAGGATAACTGGTTAAGAAGATAATTAAATTGAACACACACCAATTTCTCCAGGCTTGGGGGGGGGGCGGGGGGAGCATTTCTTTCTGAAACCTCAGAGGATTACCAGGATTAGAAGGTCAGCACTGGTAGTAATTCCACCTTGTCAAACGGGCAACCGGTTCCTAAATAAGAGTCACCAGTTACACTCGGGGAAAGTCCCGCTCGAGCTAATAAATCAGCCTCCTAATATTCGGTCTGATTTAGTCAGGCTGCTATAGGAAACTGCACCCCCAGCAGGACGCCAGGACAGCAGAGTGAGCCCACTGCCTTTCGATATGGACACTTCCGTTCCAAATCATCCTCCTCATCTCCTCTCCCGTCCTGGGTCTCAGAACCCCAGTGTCCTGTGTCAACCTGCGGCTGCTGCCGTCCTTCACCCACTGCCTTGGCCGCACTTTTCCACCCGTGACCCTGGGTGCTCTCCCTGGGACAGGGTTGTGTTACCTGTCCCCAAGCCTCCTGCCAGTGGAGGGACTGCACATCCTTAACACAGTCCACAGACCACCACAGTTAGTCCAGGACTTGAAAACTGTCCCAGGTCACGGTAACACACCCAAGAATCAATAGAGGAGCAGAACCGTTACTCTAAAAACATTGGATTTGAAGGCAAAGCTTCTTCCAAGGAAACTAATCTTTTTAGTACATTGGCCTCAGGCAACAAAATGCAGAGGCAGAGAAAACAGAAAAAGACCAGCTAGGCTAGACCTTTCCACTGTGAGAGCTTCATAAATCACTTTTTTGAAGGAGGAATATAAAATTAACCAATTTGATTTTTGACGTCCCTCTTCCCAATGATTTAAACTTCTTTGATTTGAGGGAGTTTTGCAGCTTAATCATGAGCCATGTAAATCGAAGTCCCTAAACAGCTCAAGCAGGTCACACTTTCAAGGTCTGTGGAATGGACAATTTATTATTCTTAAAAAAAAAAAAGTAATGAAATGGCAGCAAAAACTAGAGGAGACTGACATATGTACACGTGTACTTAGGGTAGTTCCTCACAGTAACGTTCAACTCCTTGGAAAGAAGGATGATCGGGCTCTGTCATGGCTTCTTCTCCAGGGATGGATGGTAAGTGTTTCACTCTAATGGGTCCCTGACACAGAAATGCATGCTGTGTTTTACGGATAGTGAAGTGCAATGAAGACTAAAGGAGAAAAATGCATAAGAAAAAGTTTGAGATTATCTCTGAATGATGATGTTATGGGTACTTTTCTTTTTCTTCTTTATACTAATCTGCATATTATGATTTTTACAATGATTTTTTTACATTAATAATTTCTAAAGGAATTATTTATATAAGAACCCAGTCATTTACTGAAGATTCACAGCATGTCAGGGTCTCTGGAAAAAAAACAAGCTTGCATACATTATATCAGTTAATCTCCTAGGTGCTCTGTCAGATTACACGTGAAGAAATCAAGGCTTAGAGGGGTTGGAGACTCGCAAAGTAAGTTCAATAGTCAGCAGAAGGGCTGGGTGACACCTGAGACCTGTGGCTCCCCTGAAAAGCACATGTTAGAGCCACCTTAGAGGCCCAGCTTAGCAAAGGACAGGAGAGTGAGAAAGAGGAGTGGAATTGGCTGAATGAATTCTATGTCCAGCTCTACAAACTAGGAATATAACCTTAAACCATTTGGCTTTCAGGTTTTCTCACCTACAAAATGAAGGAACAAAATAAAGGAACACCTACAAAATTTAAATATATATTTAAATATATATTTTAAAAGGCTTCTCAACCCCACTCCACCCCTGGCCCACTTCCCTTTCTAAAGTTTCAAAAAGGCAGTGAAATGGTAAAAGATAACTACACATGTAAATGGTTCAGCTCTCTAGACTAGTCCTGTGTACCAGACAGGAGGTGATTAATATTTTGGCCAAAGTGCTCGTTAGAAATGGATGTGTATGGGAGGGGGGAGGAGAAACTGCAAAGAACAAAAGGCACAATATATGGAGCCAGACACTAGGCTAAGCACTGTGCACATACTATTTTAATTGGTCTTCCAATAACCCTCTGAGAACGGCTGATAATCATGCCAGATGAGCCCACCGGCACCCGGGGCACCCACAGCTGAGCCCCGAAACCCGGTGCTGCCCCAGAGCACAGGCGCTTATCACCACTGGACACCCACAGAAACCTGACATTCGGTTCCTACAGTCCCATAAGCACAGTCCAGTCTTCAATATTAGAGTGTCAGTGCCTAAACCTTCTACATAAAATCCTTCAAAATCGGTTCACTGTGCTCCCGCTGCTCAGTGTATTTTAAGTTATAATAATAGCTCCCTGCTTACAAACTCTCATCCAACCTCCTGCACATCGAACAGAGTATTTCTACTTCAGAAGGGTTGCCAGGTTTCGGTGGGCATATATGAGAGAAAACAAAACAAAACAAAACACCCAGTTAAATTAGAATTTCATATAAATGATTTTTTTTAGTATAACTATGTCACACACTTACAGTTTTAAAAAGCCATTGTTTGCCCTGGCTGGAGTGACTCAGTGGATTGAGGGCTGGCCTCCGAACCAAGGGGTCACCAGTTTGATTCCCAGTTACAGCACATGCCTGGGTTGCGAGCCAGGCCCCCAGTTGGGGGTGCGCGAGAGGCAACAACACATGGATGTTTCTCTCTCTCTCTTTCTCCTTCCCCTCCCTTCTAAAAATAAATAAATAAAATACTTTTTAAAATAAACAAAATCTTTACAAAAACCATTGTTTACCAGAAAATTAAGTGCCATGGGGTATCCTACAATTACCTAGTAACCCTATACCTCAGAGCGTCTGCATTTCTTATTCCTTCCAGAGAGTTCCATGCATCACTCCCTATTTACTCAGTATGCTCCAACTTCTCCTCCAAGAAGCCTTCCCTGACCTACTCACTGGCCACACTAAATCCTTACTCTATTTTTCTAGAAGGGAACTCGCTACTTGTGAAAATTTCTTCATGTACTATTGTTTACTATTGTTTGCTGCCCCATCCAAATGTAAGCTCCTTGAGGAGAGAAGCTTCAATTTGCCTGTTCAGTGCTTTATCCTCATCCCTGAGAGCAGTGCCTGGGAGATGATAGGGACTCAATCATTATGTGTTGAGGAGTTAATAAATAAATCAAAAACATCACTTGAGATATTTGTGATGATGATTCTCTTTTCCATTTACGTGGCACTTATCCATTTCCATCATTTTGTTACAACGGAGGCATGCTTAGCTTGACCTCAGTGAGAAGAAACCAAGTGAAAACTGAAGGGAATGCTCTAGACCACGTAGGTAGGAGGTAGACCCAGACAGGCAATCGGGTCATGTGTTCTCTATCATACTGTACTGCTGCCACTGACCAAAGGAGGCGGGAATATTATGAACAGAAAGTACAAGCCCACCATGTGCAAGACAGAGCCCAGGCCAGGAGAGATCCATGATAGTTCTGCTCAGGATGTTAGGGAAGGGGCAGAACTTAAGAGAAGCTGCAGTGTGTTTTCAACGTGCCACAAAACCAGCAGGGCTCTAATGAGAAGATGTTACTTTAAAAAACCCATCCCAAATAGTTCTCGAAGAACTGTCCATTTTCCTTTACCCAGGCAAGGCAGCAAATGAATTCCTGTGTTGTCAACTACATAGACAATGCATAGAAATGCTTCCTGTACCAGCTCTCACTGGGTACGGTTCTTGCAGCACAGAAGCAAACTGGCCCCCATCGAGCCCATGTCCATATTGAGGGCACTTCCATAGTCAAAATCACCCGATTTATAGAGGTAGTTACATGATAGAGACCAGGGATACAGTTCCTTTTTTTTGTTGATGTGCAATTTTGCCGGAATCATAAATCCAGGCAAATAATGTGGAGTGGCAACGAGAATTGAAAGATGGGGAAGAAAGCTGTGCCTACCAATATAATTGGCTCATTCCATTCTAATGGTCTAATGTGAACACTTGTACTCCCTTATAAATATAACATTAAAGAACATTATATTAAAATTGTTAATAAGTGCTTAGAATGCCCCTGCTTCATGTCTCAAAATTAATGTTTTAGTAGATTTTAATGTTACACATTTTACAAAGTATTTTTTCAAAATTAGAAAGGTGATAGCTGGGAGAGGTTACTACCAGAACAAACAAAAGGCTAACACCTATTTACAAAATGTTGTAAACAGAATCATTCGTTCAATAAACATGTGTGCCAGGAACCATTATACCTGTGAAGAAAACAGACAACTCCCTCCGGAGAGGATCCTCTGTGTGCTCACTCTCCACGCTGGATGCCGAGGGTCATCCGGGGCTTCTGCTAACGAACCACCCTGCCAGACACCCACACCTTTCACTCTCCCCGGCCTGCTGTCCGGCACCATCCTCCCCTTTCTCGGTGGGCATGTCCTGACCGCTCTACCCAGCACGGACGTCATTACTCCTCAGGAGCATTTCTTCACCCCCCTCTCCTGTTTTATTTTTCTCCATGGCACTTACTACCATCTAAAAATATATATTACTTTTTAACTTGTCTGTCTCCCCCTGCAAAACATAACCTTAATGAGGGATGTTTACCTTCCTATTCGTTGTTTTGTCCCCCATACCCAGAAACACCCAGCAGCACTACACACAGGTGCCCAGCATGCAAACCATGGTCTCTGAGTGTTATTTCCCACAGCAGGACCAGGGGTCCTTAGAGGAATGGTTGTTTCCAGATTTGGGCCGAAATTGTGTAAGACGAACCTGGAAGAGCTTGACATACCGGGTAGCAAAAAACAAACAAAAAACTATTAGAAACTACCAAAGTCATGTCAAAAGGACTCAGAATATAATACGAATTAGCTTGCTGTAGCCCAAGAAGGGGCAATTTGAGACGCAGTAAGAAAATAACTGGAATAAAGTGAACATATCAAATATGTTCCAATCAATGACTTCATAATGATGATAAAAACCAATAAGCATACAAGTAAACAAACAATCCAATTACAGTTCACAGTGGAAGATGCTAGGCAATCAAGAGAGACACATATAAAGATTTTCCACAGGAACTATCCCTCAGGGGAACCAAATACCAGAAGAGGAGTTTTTTCTCTTCACAGAACTATTCCTGGTAGATTGAGTAGGACCCTCTAATGAACGGATGAACCCAGGCTCTGATCACCAGCAGCAGCTAACACCACAAAGAGAGATAAGCAGACATTGATGGGCCAAGTATATATCACCCATGAAGCAGTCTTGCAAAAGGGTGTTAAGCCTGACTCTGATCAAGGCCCAGCTCTAACCATCAATTCACAGGAAATATAAGGGGCCGGGAGCCAGGTTCTACAACAACATGGGTGGGGGCGGTGGGATATAATAAGCGCAGAGTGTAACAAATTCTCTAAGGCAAATAGAGAAATATTTTCAACAAAAAGTCACAGGTTGTGGTAGGGTGGGGACAGAGGGAACTTAAAATTAAAAATAGACTTTAGAGCCCTGGCTGGTGTAGCTCAGTGGATTGAGCGCGGGCCTGGGAACCACACGATTGTGGTTCAATTCCCAGTCAGGGCACATGCCTGGGTTGCAGGCCAGTTCTCGGCAGGGGACTCATGAGAAGCAACCATACATTGATATTTCTCTCCTTCCCTTCCTCTCTAAAAAAAATAAATAAATAAAATATTGAAAAAAAAATAGACTTTAGAGACACCAACAATTGTAATTCACAGTCCTTACTTGAAACCTAGTTCAATAAACTTAATTCATAAGACAGCCTAGAAAATGTGAATACTAACTTGATACTTTATATGATATTAAGGGATTGCATTATTTTTACATAAAATGATATTAATCATTATAATGGGAGTAGTTATATACTTTAGAGGAGTCTCTTTTAAAGCCACACATTGAAACACTCGCACATGGAATCTGCTCCACAATAATGGAGGGCAGGGGTTACTGGAGAAACGAGACTGCCCGTGAAATGACAACTGTTAAACTGAATCGTGAGCACAAGGGAGCTCGTTACACACCTCCTTTTATATACATACTTGAACTTTGCCGTAGTAAAGTTCCCATGTTAAATTTAAAACATAAAACGTTTTTACAACTATTTTACTGGCATGCAATAGAAATTACAAGAGAATGTTTAAAAGTTTGTTAAAGAAAAACAAATTGGAGATGAATGCACTGAAGCCTCTGTCTGTCAGCTGTACTCCAAGGAGCAAGGAGGTGTTGGCTGGGGCTTTGGCAAGTCCTGCCCTTTCTAATTTTTGCAAGGAGGAGGCCAGCGCAAAAAGTCTCCACATAAATGTTGTAGTACCTGAAACTCACCTACAAACAGGGTATCACTGAGAAGATAAACTTGGGAGAAGACAGAGGTTTCGGGGAGAGAACTGAGAGATCAGTTAAGCTGCCTGTTGTATAAACTCAGGACTTTTTTCTTTAATCCTTTTTCTAAGGATGTCTCAGAATTCAGGTAATAAGAGCTACAAAAACACAGAGATGAATAAGATACAAATAAAGGTTGAACTCAAATAGGGAAAAGAACAAGATCATAAATCTCTCCCCACTCTTTTACTGCCAAGAAATGTTATCTCACACAAAGGGAATTTCCTACTGAAGCAGTTCAACATTTAAAAGGTGTGTGTTAGTGTTCTTAGGCAACAGTCACATTTTTCAAATACTCTTGACTTGTCCCAAAATGTCAGTTATGTTTTTTTCACTCAGGTTTCTCCTGCAATCTAAACAGTCAGTTCTTTATCGCTGCCCACTTTGACAAATTAGTCTGTGCAACACAATTTCCAAGTTATCTTTAGCAGCCAACACAGCCCATAAATCCAAATCACTGTGCTGGTTATTAGGATTCCATTTCATGCTTGCATTCACAAACAGTTAAGCTTTCAACCTTTGCTGTTGGGCATTAAACTTGACATTAATCAAGAGATTAAGTACGATGAATTTAAACCCAAGGTTAATAGCATGCTCAGCCAATATTAGTTTTACATATTGCCTAGGGAGAACAGAAAGAGGCAAAGAACTTTATGCCTGTTGTTCATGACACAGAAGAGACAGATCGACAAGTAAGGTAGGCCATTACTTCATTTGTTCCTTTAAGAAGGAGTCACACACACATGCACGCGTACTCACTCATCTAGGCCGAACTAGCATCTGAAGTAACAGCCTACACACATCTTAAGGTCTAGCAACCAGTCACTGGGCAATTTGATTATTTCAGGGCAACTATACTTGCAATGGCAATGGAAGTGCTTTAAAAAAACAGCACAAACCATTTAAGAAGTCTTGAAAGGCATGGTGGTTGCTAGAATAATTGTGTAAACAGAAAAAAAAAATCTGTGTCAAATATATCAGCATCATCTATCAGTATAATATCAATAGGGGTAAAAAAATCATTCTAAATTTCATAAAAGCTGAACGCAGTAAAAGGATCTGCAGAGGGCTAAGTTAATATACCTGAAACAATGACAGAGTAAGTACTTCCCAGGCCTTGTCTCCATAACGGGAGTAGTTACATGGCTCACAAAAACAGATACAGAAAATGAACTGCCTGATGATCTGGAAATGCACGGCAGCCTAATTCATTCACTCCCACAGCTCAAAATGACTGAGCACCTAGTTTTCATGAGTTGTATCCTCAGGAGAATTGCGAGGTGCTGTTTCTTTTTTGGGGGGGTGGGTAGGAAATCAAAACTGTATTTGACAACTAGCAATGAAGATAGATTCATGGAAACTAGCAAAATGGGAGCAAAATTTCAAACACAGGTGGATTTGAGCATCACACTGAATATAAAGTCAATGGCAACAAATCACCTAGTGAGCTGAGTTCAGTTCTCCTTTGACAGGAAGGAGCAACAGCAATGAAAAGTGCAGAAGCCCTCATCAGCTTAACCCCTCAGGGCCACTCTGCTGACTTTCTCCTACTCAGAGCTAGGGAGCCATTTAAATGACACCGTGTATTCCAGGCGTCTGGCCTGCGGTGGAGCTGAATAACTTTTCATTCTTCTCATACCGTCTGCCACCCAACAAGGGCGAGGACTGGGCTTTTACTGCCACATTCAGCCCCTAACACAGCATTGCGTAACAGGCGTCTGTGGGGATAAGGTGAGGGGAAATGCTTTACTTCCTGGAATTTACCAGAAATGATTTGCAGATGACAAATTGGTGAGGGTAAAAGTAGAAGTTTATAATTCCACAATTCAGTGAAGGCTGGCACACTGAGACCACAGGGGACAGAAAAATGAAGAAGGCCATCTCCTAAGACTGGTTGGAATCTAAATGCCTCCATTCAACTGGTGACTGACTAAATTTTATTTCATGTTCTTTTTTTTATATCTGCCAAAGTTGTTAAGTTAAATGTAGATGACTTAAGTTAAACGTAGAAAGAAGAACAGGTTTTTTTCAATAAGGATTAAGAAAAAATAAAAGTCCCTGCCCTGGCTGGTGTAGCTCAGTGGATTGAGCACAGGCCTGCGAACCAGAGGATCGAGGTTCGGTTCCCAGTCAGGGCACATGCCTGGGTTGCAGGCCGGTTCCCTGCAGGCCAACTCCCAGCAGGGGACACACCAAAGGCAACCATACATTGATGTTTCTCTCCCTCTCTCCTTTCCCCTCTAAAGATAAATAAATAAATAAAATCTTTAAAAAAAAAAGTCCCTGGTAAACCTGTTGAACAAGTAAACACATGAAATGAAGATGTCTCTCTCAATCATTTTTGCTACTGCAAGAGAAACCTGGCATATGATACAAGTTGAAGGAAAAAGGAAAGTTTTAAGAAATCAAGAAAAAAAAGATGACAAAAATAGCACCACAAAGCCATAGATATTGTCCAGAATTTTAAAAATATAGAATAGAACTGGCTTAAGAAAACATCTCTAGCCCTCGCTGGCATGGCTCAGTGGATTGAGCACTGGGCTGTGAATCAAAGGGTCACCGGTTCAACTTCCAATCAGGGCACATGCCTGGGTCCCTAGTTGTGGGTATGTGAGAGGCAACCTCACAATGATGTTTCTCTCCCTCTCTTTCTCCCTCCCTTCCCTTCTCTAAAAATAAATAAATAAATTATCTTTTTTAAAAAAGAAAACACCTTTAATAATTTACACTAACAATTCAGCTGTTTCACACATCCAGTTCACAATCTGAATCAAACAGAAGTGTCCTATCCAAGAAAAGAAGCCAAGGGAAATAACTGAATTTCTACATTACCAAAAGTCAAGGGATCTAAAATTAAATTAGATTGCTGAATAAAAGCCATAAATTGATTCCAATTCTAAAATAAATTCAAGGTACCACATAAAATGTCCTAGGCAAGTGACACCCTACAACTGTCCTAAAAACATAACAACATGAAAAAACCAAGTGCCCTGACTGCTGTGGCTCAGTGGATTGAATGACCTCTTGCCAACCAAAAGGTCACAAGTCTGAGTCTGGATCAGGGCACATGCCTGTGTTGTGGACCAGGTACCAGGTAGGGAGTTTGTGAGAGGCAACTGACTGATGTTCTCTCACGCATCAATATTTCTCTCCTTCTCTTTGTCCCTCTCTTTAAAAATAAATAAAATCTTCAAAAAAAAAAGAAAACAGAAGTATCAGTTAGATTTATTGAGTGTCATCTATCTGCCAGGCTCTACTCTAAACATGTTCTACAGTCAGGAATCCTCAAGGCAGGATCCCTATAAAACAAACAAACAAACAAAATTAAAACTATTATTTTACAAAGGAAGAACCTAAGACACAAAGAGGGTGGGTAACTTTTCCAAAAAACACAGTTTAGAAAGCATCAGAGGCACAAGCTAAAGTCCGGTGTGAGGCTCCCCAAGTCAATACTTCCTATCAAAATGACCATATTGGTGAAATTCTGCTCTAACTCTTTTAGGGTGCCTGTTAAGATGATATGATAAAGTGGAATTTTTTTTAGAAGGGCAGAGTTTTCAAAGTTATTTTCAAATTAACACTAAAAGAAAGTTCCTAGTTGTCTCCCCAGGGGAATTACCTTCACTCTCCTGGTTCAATTGCCTGCATCCACTCTTTTTCCTACATTATTCTCCTAAGATAATGAATGCACAGCATGGTGCCAAGAAAATGAGTTCTCAGGAATTGTTGACGATCAATGAGTATAATAGCTGTGTAATAAGTGCTCACTGAACTGAATTCAAATGAACAAAAAGAAAATCCCAATCATCTGCATAAATAGAGATTGGAATAGGCTAATGAAGAACTGTTTCGCACCTCAGGAAGAGAAAAAATAGTTAAAAGTTCTGAAAGAAAACACCCAGGCCGCAACATCAAGTATATATGATCCATCATGTCTTTACACAGCCAGTCTGTCCCACATCCTGTCAGTTTACCTTCCCCAGAATCTCACTTTTCTCTCATCTTAGCCACATCCTGCCTTCAGACGAGTGGGAGTAGGGCAGCTGCTGGAGGAAGGGAGCAGCGTCGCACAGTCCTAGCCACTTGCCAGCTGGACCATTCTCCTAGGCCATCCCAGGTGGAGAAGGGCTGGCGTGGGAATGCACAACCTCCACCTTCACCTTGGTGGCCTGCCCCAACGTGCCAACTCTCAGGAAGGCGTGAAATCAGCTCAGCTCGTCAATCAGGGAGCACAGTTGGACTCTGGCTGAATTCTAGCCAAGGGAAGGGGAAGAAAACTTTTGAAAATTAAATGGAATGAAGAGCATTTTCCTCAGGGTAGGCCAGGTGCTTCTGATGACTGCTCCCTGGAGAGGGGGTTCACCCAGGGCCCCAGGCCTTCCTCCTCTGGAGAAGGAAATGGGAAGATGGGCCACTGGCAACCTAAGCCATTTATCACACACCATGATAAATGTCACAGAATCAATTTGCCAGCAGCCTGCTAATGAGGAGCATCGCACACCCAATCCTCTGTGCTTTTAATTTCCAAGAGGCATTTTAACTGACTTAGCTCAGACATGATCCCCTGGGGAGGCCATGGGGCACCTGTCCAAAAAAAAAAAAAAGGTCAGACTTGGTCTTACAGAGGCCAGAGAAGTAAAGGTGCAGGAGAAGGACAACCCACAGCACCCAGGGCCATGCGCCTAGAGTGTACTGGTTTGGCCTCTATCCCCCAAAAGCTGTTCCTGTTACCTTTGTGCCACAGAGAAGAGGCCCTTGAGTCCTGCGAGAAAAACTACGGAAAAAGCACTTCCTTCAGCCTCATAATGGAGCCCTCCTCCTCCTGCATGGCAGCCCCAGGGAGGTGTTAGCCACTATTTGCCAAAGGGCAACTGCACACAAACCGGGGGAGAGAATGAAAGAGAAATGGCAACTGAGAGCCTGCAAGTGCACGTCCTCTGAAATTAGCCACCACCGTTTCCATGAGGGGTGGAGGGGAAGCCAGAGTTTGTCCTACTCAGCTCTTTCCCAGTACCGTGCCTGGGATAAAGTCTTAAGTCTGTTCCATCTGCTCAACTTTCCTAAAGATGATGTAAGGTCATTGAAGCATGTGGTCTACAAAACGCTCTGCAACCCCTTAACAAAGAGAAACAAATTTAAAAAGGCTGCCACTTTAATTCAAGCGCACAACAAATAAAACTCAAAAAAAAAAAAGGTGCCCTGATTGGCAGCTCAATTGGTTGGAACATCACGCCCATACACAGAAAGGTTGAGGGTTCAATCCCCACTCAGGGCGCATACAGGAGGCAACTGATTTGAGACTTTCAACGGATGTTTCTCTCTCACACTGGCATTTCTTTCTCTCTCTCCTCTCCTCCCCCTCCCTCCTTCCCTTCTCTAAAAATCAATAAACATATCCTTGGGTAAGGATTTAAAAAATTGTTTTAAATAAAAAAGAGAAAAAAAGGCAAAAGTAATTAGTACATTATGTAAGTAGATAGCTAACTCAACCAATAAGCACATGAAAAGATGCTCAAGCATCGATAATTATTAAGGAAATGCAAACCACAGCCACAATGAGAGTCCCTCACCTCCATTAAGATGGCTACTCTCAAACAAACAAACAAAAAACCCACAAAACAACAAGTGTTGACAAGGATGTGGAGAAACTGGAACCCTTATGTACTGTTGGTAGGAATGTAAAATGGTGCAACCACTTTAGAAAAAATCAGGAAGTCCCTCGGGGAGAAAAATATCAATTACCATGTGATCCAGCCATTCCACTTGTAGATATATACTCAACGTCCCCCCCCCCCCGCAAAACTGAAAGTGGGGTCTCAAAGAGCTACATGCACACCCATTATTCGCAATAGCTAAAACGTGGGAGCAACCCAGTGTCCATCAACAGATGAATGGGTTAAGTAAAATGTGGTATATAATACAACAAAATATTGCTTGACCTTAAAAAGAAGGAAATTCTGACATAGCTACAACATGGATAAACCTTGAGAGTGTTCCACTAAGGAAAATAAGCTGATCACTAAAAGAAAAATACTGCATGATCCCACTTATATGAGTCCTTGGATTAGTCAAAGTCACAGAGAGCAAAATGGTAGCTGCCAGGGGCTAGAAGAAGGAGGGGACAGAAAGTTACGGTTTAATGGGCAGTTTCACATGGACAGGATGGGGGGTTCTGAAGACGGGTGGATGGTGGTGACGGGTGCACAGCAATGTGCGTGCATTCAGTGTACACTCAATGATTTAGAATGGTTTTTAGAAAAAAATTCGTTAGCTATGCCTGTTTTCTGTCAAATTAAAAAAATGTCACTCTATGTGGGGTGCAGAGGAGAGTAATAAAGAAGAAAAATCACAGGTCTACCATGTAAAAACAATACACATTTTCAAGCTCTTTGAATTCTAGGCTTGTCTGCAAAAACTACTTAACCACGCACATCTACCCCTCCAAAGCCACTCACCTCACTGAGGTAAATAAAAAAAGAGCAGGTGGACCCATCCACTCCGTAGTCTGCGTAGCAGGGATCCGAGCGCCACATATCTTTCATCCACTGAAACAACAAGAGCCAGGTAAGAACATCTCTGAACAGCCTGTTCTCGGTGACCCTGCCCATCTCCTGACAGTGGGAGAGAACGTGTGCATGGCTCGAGTGCAGGCCTAAGCGCAGTCACTTAGCTGTGGTCAGGATGACAGACTCAGCTCCTGCATGATCCACAGACACACGCGGACTTGGGCTGGGCCTTGAGATGTGCTCAGGGTAGAGAGGTCACGGGCACATCAGACAGTGAAGCCCAGGAGAGGCAATAGCTAGGAGAGTTTTGTCATGAGCAAGTGCCTCATGGGACCCTTGCATCAAAATCCCCTCCCCAGAAAGCTGGTTTCAGCAGCAGGAGCACAGTGCCAGGAAGGCAGCGCACGAATGAGCACGGGAGTCCCACACAGAGACCGTGGAAGTGTTCCTGGGGCTGGGTCTCACCACCCTAACCTTACTCCTGGACCAAGACTCTTCTCTGGCAACTACTGAGCAGGGGAGTGGTCTCCCCAGTGACAGGCCATGTAAATAAGATTTTTAAAAAAATATTAAGACTGGAAAAGTGGCCTAGTGTCTCTGGGTATTCAACAGCAAATGCAAATGTGACATTTAAATGACAATCTGGAGACCTTGGAGGTGGGCCTAGGGACTGAGAGAAAGAAGCTGGACACTAAATAATGGCAACCCCTTGTCAATGGCCCTTGAAAGATCACCTGCTGGAGGCTGGGAAAGCAAGGGAAAGGCAGCATCAAAGACACAGCAGGCGCCTGAAATGGTCTAGGCTCTTTCAGTCCAACCAGTCAGAGCCACTGTTGACTGACCTCACAGAGTTGGCAGTGGCAGGGAAGGGTTGTCATGACCACAGCCCCAAACAGGCAGGACTGAAACAGCCCTTAAATGACTCCCTTAAAGGGCTCACTCACCCTCTAAAGAAGGGTGAGTTAGTGCCGAATGAGGATGATGGAAATGAATGCTCAATACTTCAGCCTTACCTTGATTTTCCCCTCACAGTGGGGGTAGCCATCCATAGGAGGCAATACACATTTTTCTTGAGCTCCATTAATGATATCTGTAAAGAATGAAAAAGAACAAAGGATATATGAAGTTCATGAAACAAAGCCTAGTACCCTTGCAAGCAAGGGACAACAAGAGAAACTGAAAAGAGAACTGCAGTGGTAGCCGTGCGCTGACCTGTGCAACCCCTCAGCTAGCAAAAGGTCTGACTGCTGTGCAGTGAGGACAGCCCACCTGCAGGATGTGTGTGGCCCAGTTTGAATGGGTGAGCTACATCAACCAGAGTGGTTGCTTGGAAATCTACAACTGGGAAACTGAGAAACCAAAGAAGTAGGGAGCAGGAAATAGAGCCAAGGGATTAGGAGGGCCCTCAGGCTGGCAGGGCTGATGTCGGGCCATGCTGACAGGCTGAGCCCACGAGTAGCTTCGTGAAGACATGCGCTAGGGCTGAGGCAACCGGCAGGAGACAGGGGTGAACAGAGTTAGTGGGCGGAGGAGCAGAAAGCCATTAGGTACTATGAGCAGAACCTCTTAGGGACTCAGGTCTTAAATTTCCTTGAAGATCTCCTCACTGCTTCAATTATTTCCTCACTGTAAGCTCCCTTTCAACTAGCTAGCTCAAATGGGCTCCTATTCCTTGTAACTACAGAATCAAATCAAAAAGAATGCCTTTAAGAAGTGTGTGGTTTAGGGGTGAACAGCAGATGAATAATTAAACAACTGAACAACGGAACACGATGGACATCATGTTCGGGAGGGGGAAGGGAAGGGTGCCCGCCCCACTCTGAGAGTCAAACAAGACCTCCCTCTTGAGACCAGCTACAGCTTAGCTGAGATGTGAAGGGGAAGTAGGAGTGAGCCAGGAAGAGAGACAAGGCAGAGACGGTGTTCAGGAACTAAGGTGGTTGGCTGCAAATGCAGGGACCGGCTCTGACTGCAATGACACTGGGAGGTCAGACAGGAAAAGCAGGCTCGACCCAAATCAGAAAGACCTCAAGTACCAAGAGAGAGACTCTGGTCCTTATGCCAAGGGCTTGGCAGAGCTCTGAAAGGTTTTAAGGAGGGAAGGTTACAATCAGGTTTTTGTTTAGGAATGTCCTAAACAAATGGATGTCCTAACATACACTTGAGTTGTATGTTAGGATAACCCTAAATGTACTATACTTTCTGGACCTACTATATCTTCCAGATCCGCTTGGAAAATGTCACCATTACTTACTGCTAACAGTTTTCTATCTTTACAAAATATCAATGAGAAACTGGATCCCAGGTCACAGTATCATTTGACAGTGGTATGTAAGTGATGTCGGCAGCTGCTGGGGTTAGAAGGGAGGTTAGTGCTAAAGGGGGGGGGGGGCTAATTGTATCTTTTCTGGAAAATCGGTTCTTCTGATCATCTGAAACAGAGAAATTTTGACCTCTTGGTTCAGTGTTTTCTAGTTCCTAAGGAAGCAGAAAAATTAGTATCTTCCTTAACACAGATGAAAGCAGTGCCATGTAACAGTTCACATGGAACGCATTCATCTCGTCAGAGCCTGTTTCCCCACCCATAGGCTGGGAATACCTACACCTCTATTTCACCCAGCTCTTATTTAATAGGCTAATATTTGTAAAGTCTAGCACTCCTAACAACCGATAACACTGAACAGAGCAGATGCTTCAAGTTGGCATTTGCTAAGTAATTCGACACAGCCGTCAGTCACTATACCCAAGAAAGCAGCATTTCAAATGCACTGCCGCTGCTGAAAGCACACTCTCTCTCACTTACTTGTACGCCAGCTCCACAATCCACTTATCAAACGGACTGCCTCACCAGCGATTACTGATGCTTCTCAGTGACTATGGCTCCTACCACTATTTTTAATTCGATTTTGCTTGGCAACATTTTACCAAGCAAATAAGCAGCAGCAGCAGAGGTTGTAAGAAATTAGACTGAGTAAAAAACAGCTGGGAATTGGGGTAATCAAACATTTAAGGGGAGGCTTAGGGTGAAATGCCTCCCTTACTTCACGTAGTATTCCAGTTCCAGATGTTCAGAGCCAGAAGTCACCAAAACTAGAAGCTACTGAGGTGCAGGTGTAATGTGAGAGGTGAAGAGAAATTACTGGGTGGTTAAACTAACAGGTCCATGAACATCTGCAAGCAAAGCCTGGCTGCTGTCAATGTGTGTCCTCTTCACTAAGAGTTTTAAGGAATAAAAATGTTACGTCAAGAGTCAGTGAACACTGACCATAAAGGACCAGATGATCAATGTTTGAGGCTTGGCAGGCCACATGGTCTCTGTCACAACCACCTACTCAGGCTTGTACCAGCAATGCAGCCCTGGCCAATAGGGGGAAGAATGGACATGGCCGTGCTCCAGTAAAACTTTATTTACAAAAACAGGCACAAACCCCCTATATCTGCTATGCTAAGAGAGTTCCAAAATGAGGAGCCTCATTTCTGCCAAGACCTATTGAAATGACTTTTTTAAGGCTACCTGCAGGATCCTCTGCCAGGAATGCCCTTCCTCTCGCTCCCTTCTGCCTTCCACTCTTTCTCCACTCAGGAAAGCCCCTCGTGTGAGACCCCGCTCAAGCCCCGCCTCCAGAAGAAACAGTCCCAGTCTTTCCTCCCCACACTCAGTCAGCATTCAGTGCCACCCTGGCTACGAACAATCGCGTGCTCTTCCCCACTCCCTCCCCCCCTGCCCATTTGTCCGTCTTGCCTCCTAAGCCTTGAGGACTTTACGGGAAGGTGATGACTTTCTGCCCTGTCACCAGGCCCTGGTAAGTACTGTCTGACTGAGGAACACACCCGTGTCCCACGGGCACTCTGGGTCTGCCTCTTTGCTCGGAGAACTGAGCCGAGACCCCCGCCAGGCCAGCCTTTTTACTGCTTCTCCAACCAGCTGTTTGTCACCTCATCCAACAGGGTCTCCTCTGCAATCCCATTTTCTTACGATGAACCTTCTACTTAGTCACAGTGATAGGGATGAATACACAATGAATTCCAAAAGCTCAGTTTAGTGGCTTGAGGCCCTGGGGTAGGAGAGATCTATGAAAGGGAGAATCAGGTGCTTCCAGCTGCCTCCCCAGCGTGGGCCAGGGCTGCTCCGAACCCCAGCACCAGTGACAGGCTAAGACCCCCATCACCTCACAGCTCCTCTCAGAGGACAGCCCCCCATTCTGCTTTCATCACAATGAGAAAGATCCAAAACATAATGTTTTTGTTAGCTGGTGTCCACAGGGTACTTTCCTACCTGTGGAAGAGCCTCCAATTTAAGTTTGGCTGAAAACCAAAAATTCAGGTTAATGTTACTGCTTTTCAGGGGAGATTTACCTTATTGTACATAAGGCTCCTTCAAAAGGAGGAGACAGGATTCTGCCAAGATACATTACTAAAATCTTTTCCCTGCTAGTCACCCCATGCTGTCCAGCACCCCATTTTTTAAAGGGTGAAGGGGCAAGGGAAGAAGATGTTAATGTAAGCAACGAAGCTTAGCTCTTACTACTGCTTGGGATCCAGTTTCATCCCTCACTCTCACACACCAGCCCACGCTGCATCTTTTGCTGAAGACCTGGCTTCTGCACTGATCCTGTGGTACTGTCAACCAGGCACTACACAAGGGGCAGACAACACAGGTGTGAAAACTCTGTTGTTTTATCAGTCACCAGGACTCACACAATGTAGGAGGGGCTAAATACCAGGTTTAATCTAACAGTACACTTTCCCTGTTCACAAAAATGATTGTTTCTGGAAGGACATGGATGGTACGAGCAGAAGCAGCCACAGATGTCACAGACACGCCCAGGGTAGGCTGTTTCTGTGAAGTGTGGAGCCAGGGCCCCCCGGCAGTCCTAATGCACAAACACAGATTCGATACATGTATTTGGAAGCCACAGGGACAGAGATAGGGAATCCCACACCCATTTTTTGACTCATGCTTTCCTTTGCCTCTGAGGAAGGAAGGAAAGTGGGGAGAGAGGAGGGCAGGGAGGACAGAAGTGACGACGGCTCAGGGAGACAGTGAGGACGGTGAGAGGGCGACACAGGGAACCAAGGTGAATGAGAACTACCTCCCTCGATACAACAGCTGCCTTTCCAAAGTGCTGTTGCATGCATGACTGCATGGTGTGGTACCCATATCCTCCTGAGAAAGGCAGTTGATTATCTACTAGTTGGAAAAAGAGAAACTTTAAAGTCCTCAGTGTCTGCTTCCAAACTCAGCCTGCAGTCACTTGGAACATCTCCAGGAGCCTGCTGTTTGCCATGTGCTGAAATGTCAAAGCCGCATCCCTGAAAGGCACGCTCTGTCCTCAAGGAGCTCACCACAGCGCAGGATGTGGGGGAGGTGGGACCACACACAACAGAGTGAGGCAGCATGTTCCTGGGAGGTGAGACAACACCCTCAGTGCCAGGGCCCAGTGCCCGACACAGTGCCTGGCCACTGGCAAATCCATAGTATATTTTTTAAACTAATGAATGAACAAATGTAACAAAGGAATGAAGAGCCTAAGTTCTAGAAAAGTGTAGAGGGGAGAAAACGTCACAGAGGAAAGG
Source organism: Sturnira hondurensis (assembly GCF_014824575.4). Lineage (NCBI taxonomy): Eukaryota > Metazoa > Chordata > Mammalia > Chiroptera > Phyllostomidae > Sturnira > Sturnira hondurensis. Next base: position 1,357,448 of record NW_028072887.1, on the reverse strand, counting down.
AGTGGGAAATTCTCATTTGGAATCACTGAACCAGGAATTCCAAGTTCTGGACCACACGCTAAACACAATGGGAAGGAACTTGGGTTTGACATAAAGGAATGGGGGGTAGGGCAGAGAAACACAAATCATTTCTGATACAAAGAGAGGGGAAGTGGTTTGTCTCCGGTGTATTACGGGCATTCACACCTCGTTGGTATTTAAAAAGAGAGGCTTATGGTTTTGCTAGTTATGATCTTAATGATTAATATGTGTCTAAAATTTTGGCATCTCTAAGCCACACTGGAAGAAAATTGGTCTTGGGCCACACATTAAATACACTGCGACATGTAATTGCAAAAAAAAAAAAAATCTCAGGATGTTTTAAGTAAATTTATGATTTTGTGTTGGGCTGCATTCATAGCCATGCTGGGCCACATGTGGCCTGCAGGCTGTGGGTTAGAAATCCCAGTGTGTGACTACAAGATCCACTGGGTACCACACAAGGATGCTTTATCTTTCAGCTTTTATGTTTTTTAACACATCATCAACTATTAATACACAACATCATAAAACACCCACCTATTAGAAACTTATTTAAAGTCAATGATAACCACACCTCACTGCTGAACTAGAGAGACCAGAAACACGTTTTATAGAAAGAGGCCCAAACAAACCAGGCCAGCAGTCAGGTGTCGCCTGCCATCCCCGTTCTGCGCAGAGAAGAAGCAGGTGTTTGTTTGCAAGCAGGCTCCGCACGGAAGACACTACTTCAAAGTGAGAGTTCACTCTGCCAGACAGCCTCCTTGTCAGGCTCATTTTTCCATACATTAATTACAGCGAAGATAACAAGTTCTTTTTAAGAACTTGTTGAATGTGGTACTGTTAATTTCTTATTTAGAGCTGGCCATGCATCTGAGGGGTTAAGGGTGTCTACTTCTTTCATCATGGCTGTTTTAAATGAGGGGTGAGGAGGGGAGGGAGAAAAAGTAGGTTTTAAAAAACCCCTCAGAAATCGCAAAAAAAAAAAATTCCCATCTGTCTGCCCCAGGAAGTTTCAGGAAATTGAGTTCAGTTTCCTCATCCAGTTCCTCTGCCAACAACTAAGATAACCATCTTCATGAATGAGGGCTGAATGCAGCCCAAACATACCCCACACGTATCTCCTCTCAAAAGATAAAGGGCCCCCAGTGATTCGTTCGGTGTGTTGGATAAGGCAGTGTTTCTCTTGCAACAGCTGAGAGGAACATGCGGCCTCAGTTATCAGATGGTCCCGTAGGGCGCCCACAGGAGCACGCCGTGGTGCCAGGCTGTCCACGCCAGCCAGGAACCGGCTCAGCCTGGAGACCAAGCTCCTGCCAGAACCTCCATCACTAGCCTTGCACCAGGAGTTAAGAGCAATAAATCGGACAGAAATCAGCCACAGTGAAATACATTCTCCCATTAAAAATGACCTCACCAGTCATTCTCAGCTTGGCCAATATTCACTTAGGGCCACTTTACATTGGCGTTAGGAGAAACATGATTTAATTTCTATAACCGAGTCAAGTACACATGACCCAGAGCCAGGGCCCATCAAAGGCCCATGCAGGGAGCTACATCCTGCAATGGGTGAGACCTACTCACACACCCTCAAGGACGCATACCAGGCACCTTGAAAAGAGTTGCTTATTTCATTGTTTTTGTTTTATTTTTCACCTAAGAAGCTGGAAATGCGATCTTTGTACCAAAAAGTTTTAGAGCTGCAAGGGACTGCACTTTTCCTGATTCACACAATCAAGGCTCAGAGAAATGAAAGGCCTTGCTCATTCACTGACTCAGCATAATTCATTAAGCACCTCCCATGTGCAAAGCATTCTACACATTACAACCAGACCTTTGTCTTCTGAGTCAAGATTACTTACAGTTTCTAGGTATTAAAAGGCACACCACTGCCATCACCACCACCTTCATGTGCTGCACTAGAAGCCTAACAGGTCAATACTGAAGAATAAAAACCTGGGGCTGCACTACTGCCCATGTACAAACACCATGGGCATGAAGGAAGTTAACAAGAGAGTCATATTCAGTACACACAGGTTCACAAGTATGCACCACTTTTTGAGAATGGAACTGATATATAAAAAGAATGAAGTTGTGAGGATTGCCACGGACAAAACACACTGCCAAGGATAATCAATGTCATAAAATTTCAAATCACAGTGACAGTCAAATAACCCTGGATTATTTATGCTGGCTTTTGTCATACCCTTTGTCACTAATTTGTCATTTTGCAGGATCCTGCAAAAAATAATAATAAATGACAGATGGTATTACAAAGGGCAGCATAAATAATCTAATATTAATATGCTAGCATTAATAAGGTTTTTCCTTTTGTCATAGAACAGCATTAAAAAGCAGGGCCCAGGATTAAGATTCTCAGTAGAAGGGTTGGGGTTTACAAGAATGTTGCATACACAAAGACCAGCCCCCCGTCCCGAGAAACCCCAGGCACTGCTGTAACAGAAGCATGTGAGAGTCCCGGGAATGCTCAGGCAGAAAGGCTGGTCGTCTCACACCCAGACACATGCATGTGCAGCCGGCAGAAAGAGCTGGGGATAAATACCTGCTACTGCCATGAAAAAATTTAAAAAGCTCACCATTCTTGGTCACCAGGGAAATGTGAATCAAGACAACAATGAGATGCAACTTCACCCACTGAAAGGGCTGTAATAAAAAAACTCGGGTAATAACAAGCATTGGTAAGGATGTGGAAAAATCAGAACCTTCAAGCACTGCTGGTAGAAATATTAAATGGTGTAGCTATTCTGTAAAAGAGGCTAGTATTGCTTTAAGAAGTTACAGTGTTATCTGGCAATTCTGATTCCAGGTATATACTCAAGAAAATGTAAAACTGTGCCAGCACAAAAGTTCACAGTAGCATTATTCATAAGGGCCAGAAGTTAAACAGTAGAAATAAACCAAAAATTCACAAATTGATGAATGAATAGACAAAACGTGGTCCACCCAGACAGTGGAATATTATTTAGCCATTAAAAAGGAATGAGGTAGTGATTTGTGCTACAGCATGGATCGACCTTGAAAAAAATAATTTAAGTGAAAAAAGGCACTAACAAAAGACCACATATTACATGAAATATCTAGGATAGGCATCTAGAAAGACAGAAAGTGAGTTAGTGGTTGCTTAGGACTAGGGAGAAGGGAGATTGGAAGGAGGGTAATGATAGTTAATAGGTATTGAATTTCTTTTTAAGGCAATGAAAATGTTCTAAAATTGATTGTGGTAATGGCTACACAACTGTATGAACATTCATAAAGCTACTGAACTATATGAACTGTATTATATGCAAATTATATCTCAGTAAAGATATTATTTAAAAAAAACCCAAAACCTGTCACTGATTCATTCAACAAATACTGCTGTACTTAAATGAGCATCTGCAAATAGTATGTAAATAAGAGGTGAAGGGCATTAAGAGGTACAAACTTCCAGTTATGAAATGAAAAAGTCACAGGGATGCAACACACAGCATAGGGAATACAGTCAATAACACTGTAGTAACTTTCTATGGTGACAGATGGTAACTAGCCTTACTGTGCATGCCATGACATACATCATCACTATGATGCACACCTAAAACTAACAGGGTATCCAGGTATGATTAGTACACACATAAATTTTTTAAAAAGGGTTCACCAGTGCTGTATTTTCAGAAAACATGTATACATATATATTTCTGTATATGATATTTTAAAAAATAACACACAGTACTGACAAGATTCTGATGCATCCTCAGTCGTCTATTTAGAGTTAAGAACTATACTGAGAAGTAGGTGGCAGGTGTAATTCACCTGCAAAAGTTCTCAAGTTAGGGGCCTAAGGCAAGGTTCACACCTGTTCTCCAGTGAGCAAGGTGGGGCACAGCCTCTCCTGACCCGCCCCCCACTCACGTGCAGCAGGTCTCCCAGGAGAGGGAAAGGAGCACTGCGCCGCCCTCTTCCTGCAACAGCGACACGCCCCGGAATGGGCAGCACACTCATCTTCCTTCTCCCCTCAGACAATGAGTGCTTCGGTTTTTCTTCTAAAGCACAGTTGAGTTCAGCACAGCTCACACATTTGTGACTGTCCTTATCAAACTGCCAGAGGTACCTGGGGTTTGAATTTTGTTAAGGAAACTACAGAAATATATATACATACATGGATATATATAATATATATAATATATATGATATATACTATAATATATACTATATATATATAGTGTGTGTGTGTGCGTGCATGTTAGTGTTTGCAGTTCTTTCTTGAAACTGAAGAAGAAAATAAAGAAATATAGAATTAACAACTATAGAAGGCAGGCTATATCCCTAAGCTATTTTCATTGTACAAACTGCCAAAAATAGGTGTTATTATAGAGTGCCCCCTTTCTGAATCAATTGTTAGAGCTTTTATGCAGCTGCTGGTGAAAAACAGGGATTCGAACTGGCCACCCAGACACCACTGGGCACAGAGGAAGTGCTCTGATTATTCTTTTAATGGAGATCAAGACAAATTTTTTTCACTCTCTCATATGAACTGTGTTTTTCATTTTGTTTTGTTTGCTTGATTATAGCTTCTCTTCTCCCTTATTAGCATGAAAAAGTAAATTGTAAGTTAATTCAGAATTAAGATGACACCTTGATAATAAACTTTTGGTACTTAAAAGAGAAGTAGAGAAAAAACAAAAAATGGAGCCAGAAGGACAGAATGTTGAGAACACCCAAAAGTAGACTAAGCCCTTGCATATACTTGAAGAAAGGCTGAGAGAGAAAATTTTTAGGTCTCATCTGGTTTATCCAGAGTTGCATCAAATCTGTAAGCCCACTGGCATAAAACATATATACACTATGCCTGTTAGATATATCCTTGGCTAGGAATATCTCTCAAAACCCAGGTTGTACTATAACTTAATTCCTTTTGCCTCTCCTAAGCCTTAGCAGGTTTTCTTTCCTGTGAAAAGGAAACATCCCTGGTACTAATTAAGGCCATGTAAATTTGGACACTGGCATGCAGCTTGTGAAGTTGACAGAATAATGTGCATATTCTTAAATGTTATGTGTTACCCTGGGATGCTATTCATCTGCTAAACAGAAAAGGCTAATACATGTATGAATGCAAGTTCTTTATAGTATGAAACACAAAGGTTTTCAATGCCCGAATATTTGTTTCAGGAAGGGGTCTGTGCCAGATGGGGCTGTGGTTTTTGAGACAGTTCCTGGAGGGCGCTGGCCCTCTGGTGGCTGTTACTACCTTAAGGTCTTCACCAGATACTGTTCCACTGTGCTAGTACCCAGAACACACTCATGCCTCTCCCACCAGGGAAGAGGGAGAAACTGTCATTACAAACGCACTCTCCTTGTCAACCCCAAAATGGCTACTGTATCAAAGGTAAAAAGAGTTGGCATACACACCAAAGGCAGGAGAAAGTCAGAGCTCTGGTGAGCAATAACCCTGACTGTTGACCAGGGCAGACTGCTTAACTGCAATACCTGTGCAAGAACTGGATAATTAAATGCTGGTGGGAGGCGGGGAGCAGGGCGGAGGGGGATAGAGGGGAGAAAAAATGGAACAACTGTAATCGCATGATCAATAAAATACACTTAAAAATTTTTAAAAAATCAAATAAAAAAAGAAGTGGATGATTAATTTAACATGGAATTCTTTACAAATCAAAGCTGAGAAAGTAAATNACCAGGGCAGACTGCTTAACTGCAGTACCTGTGCAAGAACTGGATAATTAAATGCTGGTGGGAGGCGGGGAGCAGGGTGGAGGGGGATAGAGGGGAGAAAAAATGGAACAACTGTAATCGCATGATCAATAAAATACACTTAAAAATTTTTAAAAAATCAAATAAAAAAAGAAGTGGATGATTAATTTAACATGGAATTCTTTACAAATCAAAGCTGAGAAAGTAAATACTCACAACGGCAGAGAAGCTTATACTAGAATAATCTTGCCACAGATAATACTTACAGTAAGACAATGAAGAGTAAGGAAAAGGGGCCCACACTAGAAGAGATTCGATCCTTCCGGAAAAAGAAAGTGCATTGGATAAGAACATTTACAAGGCTGGGTCACTGCTGGGAACCTCCCTACTGGGTGGTGGGAAGTAAGCAGAAGGTAAGCAAAATGCTACTGTTTTAGAATTAAGTTTGGACCATCAGGGTGGCTAGAAACGGAGGTAGGGTATCTCCAGAAAGTGGGAACCTCCAAAGCCACATATAAATTGTCTTAATATCCTTGCGCGACCCCATAATTGAGGATTTGTAGGGGAGACTCCAAGGAAATCTCAAAAGGTACTGAGATGCAGCTACTGGCTGATTGTTGGGGAATCCAAGTTTGAATCCTGACAGGTCAAAAGGGTTTGGTCAACATCTCAACTTTCCAATGAAATCCCAGAAAGGCCCTGCATCAGGCCCAGGACTTGGGACTCCCTAAGACTAGGGCGAAAACTCAAACGGACATGCCCAACAAACCATGAAATCAAGTCTTCATAGTTGAAGGTGTTAAGCCAGTAATTGAACTGCCTGTTAGAACAAAAATCAACACTCTTCAGAGGAAGACAATAGAATACAGACACTTTACAATATAGTATTATAATGTCCACACATAATAAAGAATTACCAGACATGTGGAGAAGCACGAAGATAAGAACCAACATCAAGAAAATCAGTAAACAAAAATATAATGCAGGATTATATAAAGGTTGAAATTCACAAAGAATTTAAAGCAGCTACTAATTAAAGAAAAGGATAATTTAACAAAAGAAAAAAAGAGAAATCCCAGAACTAAAAAGTTTTTCATCTAAAATGAAAAATCTATCGCCTAGAATTGACAATAGTTTGGAGATGCCAGAAAAAGAAATGGAAACGATTCGATTAGGAAAACAAAGACGATAAACACAAAGATGGGGGGAACAAACTGAGCAGAGCCTCCAGGACCCATGGGACATCGTCCTGTGGCCTGAACCGTAAATGAAATGGCACTCGGAGGCAAAAAAAGAGAAAATGGAGGAGAAAGGTACTTAAAGAAATAATGCCCCAAAACTTTCCAAATTAGGTGAAGAACATTAACTTCAGATTCAATATCTCCGCGAACCAGAAGCAAGACAAATACAAAGACAATTACACCAACATAATCAAACTGCTGAATGCCAAACATAAAGACAACATGTGGAAAGCAGCCAGAGAAACATGAGATACATTCCATGAAAGGGTGCAAAGAAATATCACCAGACTTCTCATCAAAAAGATGAAACCTAGAAAACAGTCTTTAAGTGTTGAAAGAAAACTAAAGTCAACCCAGAATTCTCTACCAGGTTCTATACCTCTGTCCTCAAAAAATTCCTGTCAAAAAAAGTCATTTTCAGATAAATGAATGAAGAGAGAATTCACAACTAGCAGCCCTGCATGGCAAGAAATAAACGACCAAAAAAAAGTCCCTTTGCGATGAAAGGAAAATGACATCAGGTGGAAACTTGGAACTAGAGAAAGGAATGAAAAGCATCAGAAATGTTAATATGCAGGTAAATACAGAAGACAATCATTTTTCTCTTCTTCGATGTCTTTATCACCTGCCTGTCCAATGCAAAAACCATAGCAGGGTAGACTGAGGTTTAAAACATTTATAGATGCAAGATACTTAATAACAACAGTACACAAGGTGAGGGATTAATGGAATTAAATGTGGAGTTTATAATACTAACTCAAATATTAACTCTTGAGTGTGGTTTTCCCTTCTTGGCCGCCTGACCTGTGGATTTCAAGCTCCAGAATCAGACACAAAGAAAACAGTCTTATAGAGACGGTTAAAGTAGTTCCCACAACTGTGCACAATCAGCGTCCTGTAACAAACCCCTTCATACACACACAGGTGCACACGAACATCCCCTCCTAGTGGTTCTGCTCCTCTGATTTGTCTGAGACCAGTTAACAAAGCCAAAATTGGTTGTTTGAAAAGATGAATAAAAATGTTAACCCCCGTAGCAAGAGTGATAAGGAAAAAGAAAATATAATGAGTAGTATTAAGAATTGAAATACTATATCACTAAAAATCCTATAAATGTTGAAAGAACAAGAAAGGATTATGAACAACTTACAGCAATTATAGTCTACAATTTAGAAGGAATGATGAGCTGATGTATTCTGGCAGCATTATTGATAACAGTCCCAAACTGGAAGTGACTCCCATGTCCATTATCAGAAAAAGGGATAAATCTATCAAGCTATATTTATAAAACAGATGCTATTCTGTGATTTAAAAAACAAACAAAAATGAACTACTGATATGTGAAACGCCATGGATGAATTATGCTGAGATGAAGAAGCCAGACACAAAAATTATTGACACTGTGTGATTTTGTTTTTATGAAGCTTAAGAACAGGCAAAATCAATCCCTGGTGATGGCCATCAGAAGTGTGGTCACCTGTGGTGGGTGGAGACAATGTCACAGGAGGCCTGCGGGAGCACCCTGGCGGTGGCTCTGCTCTGTGCCTCGCCCGTGGTACTGGTTTCAGGGACACGCACATTTACCAAATGGTACACTTAACATCTGTGCTTTGCATTATATGTAATCTTACATAAAAATTAAGCTAAATTGCTTTAAAAGTGCTTTCTCTATGACTTAGGAATACAGATGAAGGAATATTATTTCCCTTCACTCATTAACCCTTTGCCAACCACCTGTCGAGGAAACACTTATTCTCCAACAAGGACCTACATATCTTAAAGCATCTCAAATAACAGTCCCCTCCGTGGCCTCCAATATCAGGATTCACTGTGGCTGACCATGCTAGGGGCTCCCTCAGTTTAGGTTGGTCACAAAAGCACAGAGAGAATGGACATTTAATCTTTAGTCCTGAAATGACGATCTCAGAGTTAAGTACAATCTGTTGGTAAAGGGTTTTTCTCAGCCACTGACTATCTCTAGGTGTCCTTCGTTTGGAGCAGACTAATTCATTGTGCATTTATAGTGCTTGGCCCAAAGCTGAGGAGGGGCTTCAATAACAGCCATTGCTCTAAAATGTAACTGCACGTGGGCAGAAAAGAGCCAGCAGTCCCGGGAAATAATTCACCTGCAACACACTCAACATGAGAAAGCCTGTGACTCACTCCTCCCTGCCTGTGGGCTTTGACAGAAATCACTTAACTCCAATTAACAACGTGCAACCCTGTTTCTCAGTCTATTTGTAGGATGCAGCTTTCTGCCTCTCATACTAAGCTCTGAAAAGGACTAAAAAGAGAAAATGCTCTAATCTAGGGAAATAGGAGTAATTAGAAACTTTTCATTTCTCAGCATCACGTAGAGGTCATAAACCAAAGGGTCAGAGAATAGCTGCTTCTTGCAAAAGTCACAGTGAACAACCAGAAGGGTAAGGAATTACTCTCCCTTTACTCTCATTTTGTTCATTGGAACACAGAAACTCATTTCCTAGTAACCTCTGCCACAGAACTGCAGAATGAAGAGCAATGACTAGTGATGTCCATAAGTACATGACAAAATTGCACCAGACGGGTTTCGAGAATTCACACAGTCCCAGGTAAGCTCAGCAGAAGGCAAAGAGAGGCCAGGGAGGAGTTGGTGGGGACGAGTGAGGCTCCCGTGTGCTGGGGCGAGCGCCCGCCGCAGGGCAGGGACAGGGCCCCCAGAGGCCTCTGAGCACCGAGTATGGGGTCGCAAGAAGATGGCTTTGAAACGGAAACTTTTTCTTCATTGGGGCCTATACATACCCAATCTAAAGTTCTTGAGGAATAAAAAAATGAGACAGGAAATATTAGATATTGCATCTGAATATTAGATCAGAGAGAGAGAAAGAATTTCTAGGAATTCTTTGAGGTATTCCTCCTCTTTGGCACGGCCCTGCAGGAGACAGGGCACATCTGCCCTCACCAACACTGTGGCTCATCAGACTGAAATAAAGAAAGTCCGGATGCAGATGTGCTCCATTTAAAAGAGCAAAGTCAATGGGCTACAAAACCTTAGATATAAATATTCCCTTCATTTGTTAAACTTAATGAAGGTCATGCAAGAAACTTTCAAAATCCTACCCAGCCTTTAGACCTTGCTCACACTCTCCCTTACTTGTGAAACTTTGCAAGAGTATTTCAGCTCAAATAGACACCTGGGGCTGCCTGTGAACTTCTGTAACTGTCTTATACTCACTTTGTCCTCTAGCTGGGGTGTGTTGTGTATGCAAACATGAGCATAACTCAAAAGTATGGCAAAACCAATAACTCCTGCAAGGTCAGTGATGATGCATTGGCCGTTCTTTTGTATTCCGCAGAACAACAGAACGACCAAGGCTCGCTGAAACGGACAGATTTTGTGAATTAAAGACGGTGATAATGATGCTGGCACACAGAAAGGTCAGAGACGAACCCCAAGGGAGAAAAAAAATGACAGGCACATGTGTTTCTGGAAAGATGGAAAGTGCTGTCAGAAGGACCTAGGTGAGTATGTTATTCTCCAATGAGGACCTCTCTGTCTCAGAGGGGAGGGGAAGAATCATTTTTTAAATGTCACTTTCTTCTTCTTTTGCCTTCCTTATTCAGAAGGAAGATAGACTGAAACTGCTTTCATGCTTTTTGTTGCTTTGAAATCATCCAGCTTTTACACATGACATGCACCCAGCCCTAATTCAAATCTGTGACCCCTACCAACCAAACACAGCCTCCACCCATGAATACACACTCACCCACCACCACCGTCACCACCCACCACAGTAAACAACCCCTTCCCCGATTCCTCAGCCTCGGTCGCTTCATTGGTATACTTCTGATCATAGCTAATCAAAACAGACTCCAAGGGCTCAACCAAATTCATCTGTGGTCCTGAATTTATGTCACTGGAAATAGCTTCTAAACCCTAGTAACTCAGAACTACATCTGGACATTGAACTTTGATAAGGATCTGCAACAAAAGAATTTGGTTTTCTTGAAGTCCAGTCCCCCTTATAAATGGCTCCTTCAATTCTCTGATCACTCTGAGGGCTGGACACGACTTACTACAAATAAAAATAATGTTCTAAGTTTTCAACTATATTACTTATACAAGGAATTCAACACTAATATATAAAGATATATTCATTCATATTCAAAAGGTATTGCTAACATGATCTTCAATAATTTGGCTAAACAGAAAACAAGACTTCAGTACGCAGTAGTTTTTTTTTCAAATAACTTGTTATTTCCTCTAAATTTATTGAAAAAAGCTGAAACATATACAATATTATGAAGAATGATATGATGAACCCCTACTGCCCATTGCTCAGTTTCAACAGCTGAATATAAGCGGCAAGAATGGGCAAATTTTGTCTTTTTCTTTATCTTAGGGGAAAAGCATTCGGACTTAATAACATATTATTTACCTCTAGGTTTCCACTCATTTGTTGAAGTTTTTTCACACACAAGTCAATTTGATAGGAACTCAAGACTTGGAAAATTTTAGCTTAAGGTAAAAAGTTATAAGCCTAGCAAGTAATGTATATGTTAAAGCTTTTGTTTCAGAAACTACAGATAAGGCCTGTCCTGGCTCCTGGGAAAACAGCCGACCTCCTGGGGCACTACTAGAGATCACCGCCTGGGGACAAATTGGAGGCATCTGAACCTTTGTGTTCCTCCCTGGGAACAGCTAACTGCCCAGGACAGGAATGTTGCAGCTTCTGAGTCTCAAAGCCCACACTGCACCTTGTTTATCTTCCCCTCCCTCTCTAAAAAAGGTCTGGCCTAATAAGAGAAGGGGAAGATGGTCTGTTAGGGTATGAACACACCATCTCAGATCACCAGCCATCTGAATAAAGCACCCATAAAAGATTCAATCACTGTCATTGCTTATTGGGTTTGGTAGTGACAGGCAGCCCAAACGCCTGTGTCTTTTCCGGTTACAATATTATGATTTGTATATTTGGTCTCTAAACATAGTTCTTGCCTGACAGCTCCCAAAACCGCTGGAATTTCCTAAGTGTTGAGAATGATAACTGTGTCTTTGTTATGTTAATGAGGTGGCTTTTGGGCCCCACTCAAGTGTAGGGGCTGGTTGCCAGGAGAATCAACCACGTGATTAAATGGATTAAATGGTCCCACTTCCAGTCTCAGTCCCCAACCTCTCCACCTCTGGGAAGGGAAAAGGGGCTGAAGAGTGAGTTCAATGGCCAATCACGATTATGTAAAGAAGCCTCCACAAAAACTCAGGAAGACAGCTCATTAGTCTTCTTTTTCAGAGTGCTTCCACTTTGTGAAACCAAAATGCTCACATTTACTGGACTCCAAGCTCCAGAGGACCTCACTCTATGGATCTCTTCACCTGGCTGTTAATTACTATCCTTTAATGTACTTTGCAATAAATCAGTAATCTAGTGAGTCAATGGGTTTTCCCAAGTTCTGTGAGCCATACCAGCAAATTAAACCCAAGGAGGGGGGTCCCTGGAATCTCAATTTGTAGCCAGTAGCACAGGTAACAAACAGCCTGGGCTTGCAACTGGTGTTTAAAGTATGTGTGTGGTGAGGCGCAGGCAGTTCTATAAGACTAAACCCTTAGAGTCTGTGAAATGTGATGTTATCTCTGGGTGGAGAGTGTGAGAATTGAGTTGAATTCTTAGACGCCCTGCTGAGTTTTCTTGTACATCACTGAGTTTCTTTATAACTGCAGCCTTTAATTCTGTCATTTAAATCACAGTCTTCAAGGCTTTCAGGTTGGTTTCTAGAGACTTCATTTCCCTTCTGTGCTCCCAAGTTACCTTGATTGCTCATGGTATTTGATGGATTGTTTCTCTGTCTGAACATTTGAGGTGTGTAGATGCTGTTTTGCTCCTGACAATCCAGCAGATTGATAGGCAGGGCATTTTCTTTTGTGTTTTCAGGAGATGGTACTATAGTGTAAGTATTTGTTTTTCCTTACGTGCTCTCTTTGTGCCTCTAGGATCACTGTGGTGTCACTTTGGTTAAGAGAAGTGTTGTTGGTGGGTGGCCTCCCTATGATCAGCTTTCCTTGGTAATGGGACACTGTTCTGTGGTAGGGGGATGTGGTAGGTGGTAGAGGACCCATTTTGAGAGCTCCCAGAGCTACATCCTTTTCCCACTGTGTTTTCAGCTGTTCCTGGGCACGTCAGGGAGAGGAGGCAAGTTCACCATCCTGTGGCTGTGTGTTCTGTTGTTTTAAGGTTTCCCAGCCACCTCTATCTGTTTCTGCTGCAATGGGCAGGGAAAGGGAGACGCCTTTTCTGAGAGAGAAACTGCTTTGGCCCCTCTTATGCTCCAGGCTGTAGTCGGAGGGCTGCAGCCTGACTTCTTCCCAGCTCTCATTGCTCCATAGAGCTGTGGTGGGCACTGAACTACATCTGCAGCCACTACTGTCCCTGTCCTCCCCCCAGCCCCCACCATGTCCCCTACTCATTACAGCACACCATCTTCATATGTCCCAACGCATGGATCTATCAGACTGGTTGTGTGTTGAGCAGGGGACCCTCTGCTGGGTTACAGTTGTCCAACTTGTTATATGTGCACATTTAAGGGGAGAAACAACAGAACCTTCCCATTCTGCCATGTCACTGGTGTCCCTCAGTGTCAAGAACTAACTTTTGGTTTCACTGACTTCCTCTAATTAATTGATTTTTCACTGTAATCTTTATTTTTTCCTGGTTTCCATTTGCTTTGGGTTTACTTTGCTCTTCTTTTTCTAGTTTCTTAGTGTACAATGACTTAGTTTCTTAAGTCATTGAAATCTTTAACCTTTTCAAATGTAAGTTCTTAAACTTACAAGTCATTAATATATGCTATAAACCCAACAATACTGTAATTATTTTTATAGAATTTTGAAAAAGTTAAGCAAAGAAAAATGTGTCTATTATATCTAGCTACTGTCTTTTACATTTACTCATTTACATTATCTGGTGTCCTTCATTTCTTTGTGTGAATTCATGTTACCATCTGGTATCATCTCCTCTTACCCCAAAGGACACCCTTTAGTTTTTCTTATAGGGTAGGTATGCTTTGGAACAAATTTTCTAAGTTTTTCATTTGTCTGGGAATGCCTTGATTTTGTCTTCACTACTGAAGAATAGTTTTGCACGAAAAAGAAGTGCTAGTTTGTTTGTTTTTTAACTAGCACTTCATGTAACACTGTCTTACAGTCTTCACTGTTACTGGTGTGATGAGTTGTTTCTCTCTTATTGCTTTCAAGATTTTTCTCTTTGTCTTTCAACACTTTGGCTATGATGGATCTACCTGTAAATCTCTATGTTTACACTACTTTGAGTTCTCTGAGTATCTTGGTCATTAGATTAATGTTTCTTATAAAAAATTTCAGCCATTATTTCTTCAAATGTTTTTTTTCTGCCCCTTTCTGTCTCTCCTGCTTTTTTCTGGCAGTCCTATTGTGCATATATTAGTTTGACTGAATTCACATAGGTTTCTGGAACTCTGTTTTTTCATCATTATTTTTATACTCTGTTCTTCAGACTGGGTAATTTCCATTTATCTACCTTCAAGTCCACTAATTATTTCTTCAACATCTCAAATATTATCATGGGCCTCCTACATGAATTTTTCATTTCAGCTATACTACTTTTGAACTCCAGAATTTCCATTTGGTTACTTTATAGAGGTTGCCTCTTTGTGTGATCTTCTACTTATTGAATCATTATCATACTTTCCTTTAATATTTTAAACATGGTTTTCTTTCATTCTTATAATAGCTGCTTTATAGGCTCTGCATGCTAAGTTCAAGATCTGAACCCACTCAGGGACAGTTTTTATTAACTATTTTCCCCTCTTATTGTAGATTACTTTATGTTTCTTTGCATGTCTTATAATATTCTTGCTGAAACCAGGTATTTTAGCTACATGTACTGCAGCAGCTCTGGATTCTGACTCTCCCCCTGAGTACTGTTGCTATTATTTGTTTAGCAATTTGCCTGGACTAAATCTGCGGAATCTGTTTCTTCCATACTCTCCATCACGTTTGACTGTCATCTCTGCTCAGGTTTTTGCATTTTTTGTTTGTTTGTTTGTTTTGTTTTCTTAAGACTAGAGTCCTAGGGATCACCCCTGGGTCTTCACAGCTCAACAATCAGCCAATAATTGGTTACAGGTTGTACAGAAATACCTGAAGTAAGATTCCCACCTTCTACTAATGGATCTGTATGTATGTGTGTGTGTTGGTAAACATTCAATATTCAGCAATATTCAAAACTAGCCTTTGCTTTCTGCCATACCCTTTTATGATGATTCTGTGTATTCGCACAGGTTCACGGACAGCTACAAATAAGTGGACAGCTCTGGTCCCCTCTGGTCTCTCCTGTGCAGATTCATGTAGAGCTTTTTAAAGCTTCTTGTGACTTTCACTTCCAGATGTCCACACTAAATATCAGGCCAGTCCTCTGGTCATTGCTTGCCCTAAACCAGAAGGCATCCTCAGTCTAAGTGAGTCAGGGCCATTCACATTCACTTGCCAAGATCGCTACTGTAATCGACTGGGCGTGGGATTTTCCTGTGGTTCACTCTAAATCAAGTTCAACCTCTATCACTAGAGCTGCTAGTTTTCACAGCCTGCCCCACCCTGTGAGAACTATCCCCCTGACAGAGTTAGGCAGAGAATGGCAGCAACTCCAGGCAAAAGGGCTATAGTCAACACCATTGTTTTTTACAGAGTTAAGAGCTTTTCATGATTAATCACATCTCAACTTGAAATACACCTTTCATCAATTTCCAAAGCCCTGAAATGATTATATTTGACAACTTTATCCAGTTTTCCCACTGCCATTTTTGTCAACCTACACCCTCCACCTTACTGAAAATCCTGTCTCCAACTTACACTGTGTTTACAGAAAAACTACAAATACTCTGAAATGTGAAAGTATAATTTATTCATATTCAATAGTTTTGAACAGAAGAAGTCATAATTTTCTTCTATCTTCCCCTTTTCAGGATTCTAGAGCTTTTGCTGTTTAAGTAAAAATCTTTGTTTTCCTAATCAAATACCAAGCTATTTTAGGAAAGTAAAATAACAGAAGAATGAGAGGTTACGTGAAATAGATTACAACATCTGCAAAATAAACAATTGTATAAAAAGATTCTCCCTTTTTCCTGTCTTCCATATACTCTATAAGGAATACGGGAAGTGGTTTATCTTTCAAGTATTAAAATTAATTCCAAAGGGTTAAAAGGGAAAAAAGAGGAAGCAAAATAACCTTAAATTTCAGTCATACGCTGGCAAGGTGCGGGGGCAGGAGGGACCTGAATACTCAACCTCCCATCAATTAAAACTTGAAGCCAAGAATATTAAGAACAGGAAGTTCAAGCAAAAATGAATCATCTGGGAACTCCCTCAATACCAAACCAAGTAATTTAATATTTGGTGTTTATTTAGTGCCCACAAATTCCAGACATTGACTCCCAAGTGCAGAAAGTTATATATGATCATAGAGAAGTTGTGTGTTGTTTTTAAAGTGTTTGGTATCTATGCCCAAGTCCCTAAAATATGGCCCTGCAATTCAAATGCAGTTGATTCTGTCTACCCTGCTACACAAAATTCAATGACTTTAGTCTGTGCCCCACTCTCTTCCCCTTCCACTCCACCTCTCTGCCTAAACGGCCAAGATTTCTTTTTTTCAAAGAATCAAAATTCAAGTAAGAACAAATATGTGTGCTTAAGTCTGCCAAATAGCACTAGATGAACCACCCTTCACTTGCAAATGATTTCACCTGAACTTTCTCTAACTCCCAAATAATGTTGAAGTCAGTTTTGGGTCCCACTACAAATACTAAACCCATAAATTCCTGTGATTTGGAAGGAATGCTGTGAAACCATCTAGCCCATCTCCAACTCCTAAAGCAGAAGTTAGGTTAAGATAGAGGAGTATTTGTTGTGTAAAAGAAAAAGACTGACTGAAATACAAACTGGAACTCAGTGTAACTTAAGCTTCCCGAAACCACTCCTGCTAGGTCTCACAGCTGCCAAACAGTATTCCTGATGCTCTCAACAGAAACCCCAAACAGCCCTCTCTTGTCTGTTCGAAGCCAGTGACACCACTGACAAGCCACTATCAGGCTACTGCTGTTGCTTTGGAGAGTCTGTATGATGTGTCAAAAGAGAATAAACACTCTTAGTAAAATGACAATGAAACTACCTATTTAAATTAAGACAGAGAATAAAGAGTAAGAATAAAAGAGGAGGCCAATCAGGGGTAAAGATATTTTCAACACCGTGAAGATTTCTTTATAATTATATCCCATCTCGAAGCTCTAGTGTTTGGAAATTACTGAAAAGGCGCCCTAAAATGAATGTAGTTTCCCTGACTGACTGATTTGGCCCACAGCCAGTCTCAGCAGGCACTTCTCCAGAGACCCAGCTCAACTACAGCCATCTTCAACTTGTAAGTGGCTTAACCGTAACTTCTAGGTTTTTCTGGTCACTCTAAGTTTCCAATTGCTCTTTTCTGGCATTTTTACATCCCTTAAGAGTTACCAAATGTCAATAAATGACCTAAAATTATACCAAGTCTGTCCATAAAGTATCCAGCCACGCACTATGAAAAATAGACACATTTACTGAAGAAGATACAAGAAACACTGCACAAAAGACAATGAGGCCTCAGTCCCCTTCAGAGTAGGCACCTGCGGACCTCGCACAGTTCTCCCAATCGCCATCAGCTGCCCTGTCCTATTTCCTGAATCTCATTGATGGTCTGAAATCTCTTCCCTTTCAAAGGTGATTTTAGTTTGGGAAAACCAGAAGTCACAGGGTGCCAAATCTGAGCTGTAGGGGGCTGAGTCACCTGGGTGATTTGGATATTTTGCCAAAAAAAACTTTGCATGAGACGGTACATTGTTGTGATGAGGCTGCCAATCACCAGCTGCCCATAGCTGTGGCCTCCTGAGTCATCCAAATGGTTTCCACAGAGGAACAGTCAAGCTTAACAAAAAATGTGATGCAGACCCATTGCTCTATGGCCTTGTCATTTTGAATGCAACGGCCGCACAGCATACACATTTGGTCAATGGTGTCTACCGCCCCCACTGAATATTACAGTTGAGCCATCATTGTTCTCTCATGTATATTCCAGTCCACTCTCCTTGGCTGTCAGGTTACATGGATATCGCACAAACTATTCTCATTATATTAACAATGGTTGGACATTTTCTGGACAGCCCTTATATATCTGGACCTTTTCTAAAACGCTCAGCATGCAGGACTACAATCACCTTATAAAGAACTTGACGTGCAATAGGACATACCTGGAATAAAAACCCTTTCTTAAACTACATATTTCTAAGTTTCTCTCAGAAATATGAGTATCATACCCTGAACACTTAATCCTAGTAGTGCTTGAGGCAAAATAAACAAAACACCTGGCATTCTAATAAATCCTATGTTGGGACCCTATATTAAGACTTGGAAACAGATGAAAATGAAAACATTAAAATGAAGACAGTTACTCTACTGCTAATGTACAGACGTTCCCAGCATTTCTAGGGTCCATGGGGATAGACAACAGCTACTGCCCTTAATTAATGCCTGAAACAGAGCAGACCAGCAACTGTGAAAGAAGATAGAACACAATCATCTCTTTCCTCTATTTGTCCCTCACTCAGGCTAAAGGGTTGAGGCCACTAGAAAAAGAGCACGGGATCTCTTTAGTGAATGGAAGATGCTGTGTGAAGCAGTCAGTACTAGTCTTTGTTACAACCACCTTCTCTCCACTTGGACACTGAAAACCCAGAAAAAGAGTGGGGAGGGACCTGGGAGGGGAGTTACCTGCTGGAGGGTGGGGTCCAGCCTTGCCTCCCACTGTGTTTCACCTCCACTAGGGTGGTCTGGCTCTTTGCCTCAGGGAGACCATGACCTCCTCCACCTAAAAGCTATTTGGAGACTCCACCTTGAAACATGGCCTTCCCAGTACCTGCCTGATCCTATTAACTTTGGTTTCTGGCTCAAATGCAGTGGCTTTTCAAAGAGCTGTCAGAGTAGAAAAAGTCATATAATGTGCTTCGATAAAGACCCCTGTGTGTCATCTACAGCACAACTGCTGGTTATAAGAGCTGCCCATGGAACAGAAACATTCAAGTAGAAATCCGGTCACCAGCTACAGCCCCAGGCAAAAAAAAAAAAAGGCAGATAGATCCTACTGGAGAGGGGCGACACTCAGTGATGACTGAGACCACAGACTGACTCAGGTGGGGGTGTGTTGGAGAGGATAACCTAGAAGGCACTAAAATCATAGAAGTTTGGAGTTGGAAGACCTTACAAAGAACCCGAATCTTCTCATTTCAAAAATAAAAAACCAGAAGTCGACTCAATCCCCGAGTTAAAACTACCAATCATTAGCAGAGCTGCCAAGAGAAGAAAGCTCTTGTTACCCAATACACTAGGATGGACTGGAGAGGGTATGGGGCCGGGTCTCAGGTGGCCTGCTTAAGAGCAGGGACTCATGAGCAAACAACGTTCCTCCTCGGTGCTCTTCTCCAAGCGAGAACTAGGAGGGACATTCCCGTACTGCTTCCTGTTCTACCTTTCCTGAGGTACACACTGTTCCAAAGACAGAGACCCATTCTGAAATGACTTCACTAAATGAGGCCATGTTTACCTGCCAACATAAAGGAACGCTTCCATTTTACTCCTTCATTCCACCTGGGCCCCTCTCTTTCACAAATGAAAAACATCACTCCAAACAATGACAACAAGAATGATGTGATCATCTACGCCAGCCACTCCAGCCTGGCACAGCCTACCAAGTGAATGAACTTCAGAAGGAAACCTTGTCTATAAACAGTCATGATAAGTTCCAAAATGGACCAAATTCTATAATTAATGACGAAGGGAGAGGCAACGCACTATGCTTAATACAGTCAGAGTGACCACCAAATACAGAACATTAAAACATTCTAGCAGGGCTCAACTCTTACACACTTTTAGAAAATATTGACAATGAATGGGAGAAGATATTTGCACACAACATATCCAACAAGGGGTTAATATCCAAAATACATAAAGAACTTGTACAAGTCAATACCAAAGAAATAATCCAATCAAAATGGGCAAAGGACCCAAATAGGCATTTCTCCCAAGAAGACACACACATGGCCAATATATATATATGAAAAGATGTTCAACTTCACTAGCTATTAGGGAATGCAAATCAAAACTACAATGAGCCCCTGCCTGTGAACCAAAAGGTTACCAGTTTGATCCCCAGTCAGGACACATGCCTGGGTTGTAGACCGGGTCCCTCTTGCGTGCGAGAGGAAACCACACACTGATGCTTCTCTTCCTCTCTCTCTCCCTCCCTTCCCCTCTCTAAACATAAATAAACAAAATCTTTTAAAAAACTGAAAACATTTATTTGCAAAGATATGCGAATTCCTATGTTCTTTTCAGTACTCATGGTGGCCAAGGCATGGTGACAACTAAACTGTTCTCCAAGAGGACTGGATAAAGAAGATGCAGTACAAATATACTATGGAATACTACTCAACCATAAGAAAAGATGAAATACTGCCATTTTCAACATGGATGGACCTTGAGAATATCACGCCAAGTGAAATAAGTCAGTCCCGAAAAGCTAAGAACCATACAATTTTACTTATATATGGGATATAAAACTGAAACTTGTAGACACAGACAACAGTATGGTGGTCACCAGAGGGAAGGGGAATTAGAAGTGGCAATAAAGGGTAAGGGGGACAAAATATGGTGACAGAAGATGATATGACTTTGGATGGTGGGTATACAATGCAATATACAGATCATATATCATAGAAACGTATGCTTGAAACCAATATAATCTTATCAACCAATGTCATCCCGATAAATTTAATGTAAAATACATTTTTTAAAAAGTTGATTCAACAAGTAATCATAGCACCTATCACAATTAACATAAATATATATTCTCAAAACACCCAGCAAATGACCCTAACTCAGCCTACAAAACTCTCACCTTCAACTCTTACCCTCTTACCCTCACTCCCTGCTCTCTGGCCAAACTGGCCTCACTTTGACCCACAGACATGGTAAGAAATGTCCTGAGTCCCAGACTCTCTCTGCTGTATCCTCTGTCTCAATTTCAGCTCAAACGGCATTCCCTGTGAGACCTTCCCCAACTAGTCTAAATGCATCCTCAACCTGTCCCTGGTAATTTCTGCTTACTCCTTCACTTATTGTACTTTTTTAGTCAGACCTATCACTTGACATTATTATATGAAACTTGTCTGTCTACTGCCTGTCTCCCTAACTTTGTTTTGCATTTGTCCCCAGATCCAAGAAGAAGCTCAATAAATATTTACTGGATTATGTAATTAATTTTCAGACTCCCACTTAGCTCCACTGTAGGATGTATTATCTGCTATATAATTTTCCTTTTAAAGATTTTATTTATTCATTTGTTTAGAGAAAGGGGAAGGGAGGGAAAAAAAGAGGAAAAGGAACATCAATATGTGGTTGTCTCTCACCCACTCCCAACTGGGGACCTGGCCCGCAACACTGGCATGTGCCCTGACTCGGAATCGAACTGGTGACCCTTTGGTTCACAGGCTGGTATTCAATCTACTGAGCCACACCAGCCAGGGCTGCTATGTGCGTTTTTTACCACCACTGTCAAGTGCTGTAGAAATTAGTTTTACTTGGCATTTCAGTCCTTCTAGTATGTGTTCCTGTGCTGACAAGAGACATCAAATAGAGAAAGCCACAGAATCAGCAAGGCCCTCTGCCACAGTGATCAATCATGCCGGACTAAACTGCCAGTGTCCATTTTCAGTGGCCACCCGCTTTAATGCAAAACCAGCCATGGAGGCCGCCTGGCCAGCAGGATTCTGAGGGATGATCAGGAGAGGTTTTAGAACAACTTATAAAGTCAGACATCAGTATAAGCTAACTGTATGGCATGACCAGAGATAAGAACAAATGCCTCATTTGCTTCTAGAGCTCCTTCTAGAACACAGGAAGAAGGAGTGTGATAAAGGAAAAGGAGGATGGCAACCATAGGTCCCTGATCTGCTTGCTGCACTGTAAGTGGAATTGGTCTCTGTCGCCTGCTTTAATCTCCCACAAAACACCCCCTAGAGATTGCCGAGGACAACACGATCAGAGATAAAAAGAAGGCAGCTCTAGCCAGAAATGGTGAAAGAGGAAAAGCTAAAAGCACACTACAATGCATCGCTGGTGGACAGACAAAGCCGGTGGGAGTGGCTCTTCTCAGTTTCATTTCACCAGTTTTAAGTGCGTGCTTTCGAAAGAGATGATGAACACAAGAACACATGTGAGGAAACATCCAACACCAAACAGTCTACTTAGATTTACAATTCTGGACATTCTGAGAACCAGACCTGAGAATAACAAGCCCTTGTGTCAGGGGAGGATACCCAAGACCCCTCTCAAGTTTGGTGATTCACTAGGAGATCTCCTAGCTGAGATTTATTACAACAGGAAGATGTAAAGCAAAGCCAGCAAAAGGAAAGGTGCAGGGGGCAGAATCCAGAGGGGCCCAGGTACGCACTTAACTCTCCCGGTGGAGTCACACAGTACATGCTTAATGCCCCCAGCAATGAGTTGTGACAACATGTGTGAAATGCTGTCTATCAGGGGAGTTCTTTAGAGACTCAATGTCCAGGGTTTTTACTGGGGGCTGCTCACATATGCACCTCTGCCTACCCTGTGCCTAGATTCCAGAAGGAAAGCAGATGTGCAACATGAACCCTATTATCTGTGTAGTTTAGGTAGAGTGAGCCACTCTTACCGGGGAATGGTCAGAAATCTCTCAATATTCAAGTTCCCAGATGCCAACCACAGACCAACCTTGAAAGCAGGCCTTTCTAGGGATAGCATTCTTGGGCTTGCTACACTAACCCTTTCTGCACAGTCTTGCACTGTACCCAAGTCTGTCACATCTCGGTACACATAACACACAGTGTGCTGCTGCCCAGACACCCTGGCCTCACTCGGCATGCATGAGAGTGGGCAGGAATCTGCAGCTGACATCTCTGTGTCTGGGCCACTACCAAGAGACAGGTTATTGGCAGGGACTCGGCAAGAGTTCCAGGATACTGACCCACAGAAGGAGAGAATGGTCTCTGGGAGCACAGAACTAGGCAGAGAGTCCAGTCCCAAAATTAGAAAGGGTGAGGCAGGTCCACATAACAAGAGTGGCCCCACCAAGCGAAGAAGTGCAGCGGGAACAGTCAAGAATGCAGCTACAAAAGCAATATTCCTGGAAATCAATTATATGGGCAAGTTCTTCCTCAAAGGGTGGGCGGACACAGGTATTACAGTCACATACATCACTTGAAGAAAGATGACTGCCACTATCATCTCATTTATTGGTTTTTGCAGAAGGAATGGTAATCACACTAGTTTTTACTCCTAAGAACAAGGAACCATCAGTTTTCATGAGACTTTGCAAATAGTTTATGGTATCAAGAAACCAACAAACATCTAGTTCAAGGGTTGATAAATTTTTATAAATGGGAGGATCGTAAATATTCTAGATTTTAATGATCTCTGTTGTAACTGTGCAACTCCGCCATTGCCACGTAAAGGCAGCCATAGGCGATGCATGAACAAATGAGCACAGATGGCCGGGTTCCAATAAGACTCTGTTTACACCAGCCGTGGGCAGACCATTGATTCATATACAGAACTTCTAAGAGGTGGAAAAGGTCCTGGAGGGGCACTGGGGGTTTTACCTGAGCTGGTGTTAGCCCACTGGAGAGGAAATGCACATCATGCATTTCCAGATAAGGCATGTCAGGTGCCCCTGGCCTCCCAGGAGGCTCCTGAAGCTGCGTCAGGGCCACAGGACTACACAGAACCAATAAATGCGAAGGAGGCTTCCAGACACCAGCAATAGGACTCAAACTTCAGTGAGTGCTCAAGAGAAGAAACACACACAAAAGACACAAACAGGGTATCCATGTAATATACGAGGCTATGAAACATATGAAAAACATCCAATCACTCTAAAAATCAAAGAAATAAGATGCAAAATATAATTTTCTATTTATTATACTGATAAAACTTTTTTTAAGGAAAATACGAAGTAGTTAGGCAGAGAATGGAATGGTCATACGTTGTTCAGGGAATGTAACTTAAAATGCCCGTCAAGCCATAAAATAGTTATTCTAGAGACTTCTGGTCATAAACAGCAGAGGTTTCCTCTCTGGAGAGACTGAAACAAAAAGGGTTCAGATCCTAGAACAGAGGAGAAGGTGGAGAAGTTGAAGTGAGGCGCATACCTGATTTTAAAAGGCCCGAAAATCACCAGCTTTACAGCAAAATTACAGCAGTGACAATGTTGGTCCCCTGAACAGGACATTGAAAGATTGACCTCTAAGGAAACAAACCAGAAAGAAAAGACTGGTAACAGATACTTAAGGGACTCTAGCATCATCTCTGATTCCCCGTTAGGTGGCCCATCACCTGTCAACACTCACCAATGGCCAACTGCCGTGGTTTTAGACGGCTGCCCCTCAGATGAAAAATAACGCCTACAGGTTACCAGACACTTGAGAAAACATGAAAGAAGTCAAAACAAACTGGTAAACAGAAAGAGAGAGAGGAAAGAGAAAGGACAAAATTCTCAGGAAATAGAGACAATGCAGAAAACAAAATGTGATTTAGTTTTTTTAAAAAATTCAATATATAACAGATAAGCAAAGAAACATATTGTTTTAAGAAACCATAAAAAGAACAGGATGTTATTTATTTATTTATTTTAAAGGGAACCTTGAGAGAATAAGAAGTCTGGGGCATGAAGACTAAAGTAGAAGAATCAACACCTTTGGTAGAGGAGCTAGATAAAAAGTGGTCGAAATCTTCCAGAAAATAGAGCAAAAAGATAAACAGAAAGATGATAGGAGAGGAAAGTTAGGTGTGAAGAGAGGGGAAATTGATCACGTAAGTGCACATCCCAAATAATGTTCTCAAAGAAAAAGTAGGGTAGAGTAAGGAGGTCTGAGGGGAGGAGGGTAGGCAAGAAAGACATAAACATCCCCAATAAACCTCACCAACGCTTGCCAATTCTACCTATACACCCCGTCATCTTCAGTAAATCCTGAAAAGGAATTACAGCAAGCCCAAGGACAGAACCTGACATTAGCTTGAGGTATAGCTCACAGGTTGGAAAGAAGGGTCAGAGTCAGGATGAAACATGGTGCACAGCAAACACGAGCAATGTGAAGACCAGAAACAAACCCACAAGCTTCCAGAGGGCCCACAGGTGCCATCCAGGTATGAAAACACCACTGGACTTATCAAAAGTAACACTGAAAACCACAAGGCAAAGGAATGAGATCTTCACATTTTTAAGAAAAATAATTTTCAAACCTAGAACTTTACATTCAACTAATTTATCCTTCAAGCGTGAAGGTACAATTAAGATACTTTCCCACATGAGAGAAATTTCAAAAATTTCTCCCCACGTATCCTCAGTCAACTACTGAAACAAGAGCTCTACCTGGACGAGGTAATAAACCAACACAGGGGAATCCAGCAAATAGAAGACCTGGCCCAGGAGAGAGGGAAAGGCTCTTCCCAGGGTATCGGAAACAGACAGGTCCAGCACAACAGCTGAACAGCAGGCCGGAAAGTGAGCAGGCTGCTGTGGCAGGGGCACAGGTGCTCAGGGAAGAATGCTGCTGGCTCCGGCCACGTGGCTCGGTTGGTTGGAATGTCGTCCGGCACACCAAAAGGTTGAGGGTTCAATCCCCAGTAGGGGAGCACATATGGGAGGCAACGGTTTCTCTCTTTCTCTCTCTCTCTCTCTAAATCAATAAACATATCCTCGGTGAGGATATTTTTTAAAAGGATGTTGCTCAACGAAAATGTATGCAAAAGCTGATCTGATAGGATCTGCCGGCCACGTTAAGAGGGATTCTGATGGAAAATTTAGGGATTTAGGGCTGAATTTTAGTGAGGGAAAGAATTTTTGTCTGTTTTGTTCACTGATGTCTTCCTAGCAGGTTGAAAGTAATCAGTAAATATTTATTGTACTAATTAAGACTAAGCAAATATAAAAAGTAAGTGATTAACACTGGAAAAAACAAAAAGATGTGTCCAAAAGGCAATTCAGTATCATACATTTTACTGAATGGCTAAGCACCGTCTTTATAGAGTGAGCATGGACCACTGATTTAACTTAGAAAAGAAATCGGGTATTAGGATTCTGGAGGATGGGGAGAGGAAGTGTATGTGGGGGCGGGGCGTGGATTCCTGGCAATGGGTGTGTGTAGTGCTCGAAAGTTAAATTCCCATCTTCCATAACAGAAAATCAGGAGACAATGTAGAAAGTTGCAAGATAAGGAAAAGTAGCATAAACGTGTTAATGAGAAACATGAAGATATACAGTGGAAGGAACAACTACAAAAAGTTCAGGGTATTTGCATTTGAGCAATGTAAGTCAGGAGCCGGGAGGAATAGAGAAGTACAGGGTAGGGGGATGGTTTTTTTTATAAGCCTTGTATTATTTGACTTCTGAAATTATATGCATGTCCAAAATGGATAAAAATTAAAAACCTAAAAAATGCTTACACTGTAGGCCTCACCCTTCCATAGCTAAGAAACTCTCTCAAAAGAGTAATAAAAGATGCAAAGATTTACTAGACACACGGCAAAGGCCTTCACAACAGAAAAAAGTTGAAGCTAGGGATCAAGTTAATGAAACAAGAGAATATTATGTAGTTATTGAAAAAATAAAGCTTTTGAAGAATAATAAAGACAAGAGAGAATGCTCCTTTAAAAAATCAAGATTTAAAAAACAATTACAATTTTTATGCACTGCAAGCATAGAAAACAAAAGACCAGTACTCCAATAACTGTGCTCCAATAACTGAATTGCAGGTGATTTTTATTTCTTATTTCTTATTTTCTGCATTTTCCAAATTTCCTGCAATGTATTTGTATCACTTTGTCAAGCATTTTTACAGTGCTTTTAACTTTTAAAGCAAAAAAAGGAAATTAGAAAGCAGTTCTCCGTATTTCTCTAGAGAAAAATTACGCATTTGAAATGTTTAATGGTTAAGAAGAAAAATCAAAGGGAAATCAATGCACATTGGCAAAAAGACCAAAAAAAATTCACAAAATAAAGTAGGCTTGGTTCCTGAAGTATTTACAATCACATATAAATCACGTAAAAGTCCTATTTCTTACATTATCTTTCATTTTTGAGCCTTAAGCTATTTTCATCTTTAAAAACACCCTAAGTGTGACCTTTTGGTGTGATGTTCAATGAAATCCTATTGTGGCAGCTGTGGGAAGCTTCTGTGAGTATGGACTTTAGGTCTGAGCCACCAGGATCTGAATACTAGGCTTTCACCAACTTGAACAGAGATTATATGGTATTTCCCCCTCAGACACCCCTTGTCTCTTAACTGGGATAATTATTTTGCAGTTTTTCTCTGAGGAAAACATTAGTAATGTACTTTAAAATGATAATTAGTGCCATGGACATAGAGATCCATTAAAAAATAGTGGCTACTTTTGGGTCCTATTTTATAAATACCCCACAAATGTAACCTGCTTAGCCACACTCACCAACAGAAACTGTGCGCTCACCCCTTCATTGACTCGTTCTCCCAGACTCGCCTTCACGCCACACATGCTGAGGTTTGAGAATGAGCGAGAAGTGAGCTGACTTCAAAGAAGAGCTCCACGGCAGTGACTAGCTCTCCGTGTCAAATTTTTGGAACTTCATCCTTTATAACGAAAGTGGCTATTTATTTAAAGGGAATTTGATCAAACGTGCAAATGATTTGCAAGCTCTTTTTTCAAAGTAACAAATGTAAATTCAAGAGATGTAAGAGCTGTTCAGCAGTGAAATAACAGAAAGCTATAATGCTGCAAAGTAGATGAACCAGAGCATTATCTGTTAGACCGGCATTTAGCAAGGTCAGTGTGTTATATCCACACTAAGCATATCTAGGTGATTATTTTTACCATCATCTCTGACACTACTTTTAATATACATTTTTAAATCCTCACCAAAGGATATTTTCAATAATTTTAGAGAGAGAAGAAGAGTGAGGGAGAGAGAGAAACACTGATGTGAACGAGAAATCACTGATGTTGACTGGTGGCCTCCTGAATGCGTCCCAATTGGGGATTGAACCCACAACCTTGGTCGGTGGCCTGACCAGTAATGGAACCCTCAGCCTTTTGGTATATGGACAACACTCCAACCAGCCAAGCTGCACCAGGCAGGGCATGCTTTAAGTATTTTTAATAGTGCTTTCAATGACTCTGCTTTTGGTTTCTATTGCCAAAATCTGTAGAATGGCAAAGAATAAGTATAATGTAGGTAAGGAGGATAAGGAAGCTTGGCACTATTATTAAGGGACTGTTGAGAAGACTAGAGATGGGCAAATGATTCCTCTGTGCTAAAATGTGATAGGGGAGGCACAGTTATGAAAAGAATGGGCTTCCTGTTCATTCCCAGCAAAATGATTATTTCGAGATTGTTAAACAGATGTCATGAGGGCACTTAGAATACCAACTACGCCAACATTATTCACAACTCCCTCCCTCCCCCCTTGGAAAGGGGTACTAGACCAGGAATGGAGGGAATAGAGGACACAGAGAAATGTCCCCTGACATGCCATCTTGACTTTAGTCATTTAATGATATCCTCATGGACAAAACGGGAAAGTGACAGCCTCATTAGTTGTATTTGTGCCTGGCTGACTGAAAGACAAAATGGGAATATTGATACCCATCTGGGGGAAAAAAAAAACCCTAATAAATCAGTGGACAAGAAAAACCTTAAAGTTGATAGTATGTTTAAATATTTAACAATAGATGCAGTAATACTGAATAGGGACGAGGGTAAAATTCTGTACTCTGGGAATATAAATAAAGCATGTATTGCTGGGAAGAGAGGAGTAGAGATAGGGAGACCACGTGGCTTGAAACCAGTCCATACAGAGAAGACTGTAAGGTTCAGTGCGAGTCAGAGCTGCAGCACGATGTAGCAGGTGTCCATTCAGATGACAGTAAGCAAGCCCAGTGCGCAGAACAAGATGGAAGGGCCCCTCTTTTCCTCTGAGCTCTGGACTACTCAGTTACTGAAGTACTGAACACAGCCCTATTGTCTCACCATACACAGAGTCTTGACAAACTGGAGCATGCTCAGAGGAGGGCATCTCAGGGGCAAGGGATCAAGATTCTGCACCAGGAGCGGACAGGTGCCAGACATCAGGATGGTGAGGACGTGCTTTCTGAACAGGAATACTCTGCAGACTGACCCAAGTCTCCAAAGAGTAGGAGTTTCTCTAGAAGGTGAAGCCAACACCACCAAGTGAAAAAAACCAAAGCAGATGTACCCTACACCCGTATGATTATCTTTTACAAAGACTGAGCCGGACGAGGCCCACAGCACATGGGGGCACAGGCTGTGCATCCGCTCCAGGGAGCAACATCCATTAAGATTAGGGTCAGCAAACATTTTCTGTGAAGAGCCAGGTGAAAAATACTTTCCGTTTTGAAAGTTATATGGTCTGTGCTACATGGCCATATGACTCGCGAGTCATCTTTTGTAGAGAACTGGGAAGGGACGACAGACTCTCACCCACCACTCCATGTGTCCAAGAGTTCATCTCATGTCAAGGGGCGCAGAGCAGAGGCCTGAAACAGTGACAAAATCTGGATCTTGGACTTGGCTATATCACGAGGACTTACTAATTCAAGTACCATCTTGCAGGAAGCATTAACTAAAAGCAAAACCCAATTTAGGTCAAACCTCACAAATACCACATAGGACCAATGACAATTTTCCTGTGGTTTTCTGAAGACTCAAAGCCACACACCAACTCCCCAAAGCTGAGAACAGTTTCTGTCAAAATCAACTCTACGTTCCTTATCAATGCTTTTAAATCTGGAGAGATACAGGCAAGAAGTTGATCTCCACAAACTCTGAACCCACTTCATGACCAAGCCTAAACCCTACCCAAAATGTATAATCCTTCTGAAAAGGCTTATTATATTTTGTTTATTCTTTGACAAATGATTGTACTTGCTCCCACTTTGGCGCCTCTAATACAATTTCTGAAGCTTGTTGGCTTTTGGTTGAAAGGCTTATGGAACAAAGTCATGCACAGAGGCTTTGAAAACTATTTGCCAAAATCTCATTTTGATCATTATAGTAATGACCACTATTTCCAAGCACTTACTGTATGCCAGCCCTTCTTTGGCACTTTCTGCCATGACCCTCCCAATATCTCTGTGAGCCGCTTTCTGCAGTATAGATGAGGGACCGAGACTTGATCTCTCTAAGTGACTTGGCCCGAGTCTCACTGCTGCTAGAACTCGGCTTCAAGCCCCAGCAGCCTGAGCATGGAGCCTGTACTCTTGGCTGCTGCAAACACTTAGGTATCATCATATAGCAAACCATGGCGTTAACACATCAACACCCAACCATGGGTTTAATGCCGTTCTCTCGATATCCAGTATGAGCCTAGCAGAAGTGGGAATCTCAAATGATAGTTTTGTAGTCAATGGTCTCCATGGGAATCTTAATGCGCCACCTTCTGCAGTAAGATTCAAGGGGCATGGCAATGCTTTTGGAACATCCCCAGAAAGAATGTGCCTGGGACCCCTCCGCACAGAATCTTTCCCAGGTACACGGCTCCCTCCTTCACTCATTTGGGTCTCCATTCAGTGTGTCATTTCTACAGAGAGGTTTTCCCTGACAACTGGCCCATCCTGAAGCAGTCTCCCCTTCCTGCTCTCTCCCCACCCTGTTTTATTGTTCCCACAGCACTCATCTCCACTGGGCACGGTATGTTTGTTTATTCGTTGATTCCAGCAGCCTTCACTGCTGGAATGCAGTCTCCGTGGAAGAGGAGGCTTGGTTCTGCTCATTCCTCCACCCGCAGTGCCTAGACAGTGCCTGGCAGAGTGCAGACACTTACCGCATCTGCTAGGAATGAGTCCGATCAATCTCTGGGTGACAGCGTAACACCTGCTTTATATTTTCACCTTTTGCTTAGCTGTAATTTCCAAATTTCTAAGCAGTAAAATTTTATCTTTTTTTATAATACAGAACAAAAGTTCTGTTTGTGAAGTCTTTCCCTTTGGAAATATTACCCTGCCATGACACAAATGGAAGAAAAGTCATGGCTGCTTTTGGTCACTGGTAATCCAGAGGCATGAAAACCATGGCTGGATTAATCCCCTGGGGCCCTGGATGACAGATCAGCATGCCCAGTCCATGGACCCACACTCATTACGGGCTTTTCCGAACAACTCAGCTGCTGCTAATGGCCCTCCTTGCATGGCACAACCACGGGCCAACAGCCACGTCCTTCATCCTCGCAGCACTCCTGGAAGTACGAGGAAGGCAGTTTCTCTTTGTTACCACCTTACTTTGACAGGCCAGAAATGTAGGGAGAGAACAGAGTTCCTAACTGTCCCCTGAAGGACATCCATTTGTCTCCTCTGAGCTGTGATCAAGAGAAGACAGACACTGAAGAAAAACCACTGGAACTTCAGCCAAGTGGCCCATGGTATTTCGATGTCAGATACCATCAGATTCAGCTTTTACTAATCTTCTCTTTGCCCCAACCCAATGCACCCTGAAATAAAGCCTTAAATATTTACTTTGTTCTTCTGCTTATCTTGCTATAACTTGAACTGCTCATATTAACCATACTTAATGAAAGCAATTATTGAGAAAGTCCTATTAGCATAAAGTTTAGGCAGGTTAATGACTGTCTTCCCTTGAGAGCTGAGTTCCACAGCACGGGAATTCTCCTCCCTACAAGGAGTAAGAAGGTTCAGGGAGTGGTCAGGCATGGTGTCGAGACTGGCTGTGAGGAGGGCTGAGTGACTTCCACCGTGCGGGAGCGAAATTCTCTCTGTGCCAAGTCCTATAGGTCATTCCTATCCCTATCCCCAGAGGGCTATAGAGTTAAACAGTCATTCCCAAGGCCAAAATCTCAGCAAAAACAACAGGTTCTGTTGGACCAGGATGAAAGAAGCTCTAGGGTGAGGGTCAGGGAAGGTATGGTGAGCATTGGTATTACTCTCTCCCTATCCTCCACTAAACAGTGAGCCCTTTGTTCACAAAGGGGCCCTAGCTTCTTACGCAGCTGTACTTCCACTTCTGGACACAAGGACTGGCACCATCCAGGCAGCGCTGGTTGTATAAAAGATACATCAGTGTTTGCCATATTACGCATTCAACATGGTATTAACCATGGAGGGCAGGGTCTGTAGGTCAGCATGTGTAAGATGCCTCCTAGGTGCTCAACATACATTATCTCTTGGCATCCTCACTGGTGCAAGAACAAAAAGTATTGGCATCACTGTCTCCCCTGTGCAGAGAGTGGCCTACTCCCCTGTACAGAGGAAATACCAACAGTGAGTAAACAGGGTGCTGGGAGTTCAGCTCAAAACCAATGCCAAAGGCCAGGTACAGCTTGTGGCTTCCAGGCAGTTCTCTCTATAAAAGACAGCATTGGGTCTGGGTACGCTACACACTCATCAAGCACTGGTCATCTGGCAGGCCTGGTCCTTAAGGACCAGAGTTGGGTCCTTAAGAAATGCACGTCCCAAAGGCCGAAACTTACTGGGCCCTTACTTTGTGGCTGGTCTTGAGTAGTTTCACATACGAACTCATGGTTCTCACAACAATACGATGGCACAGGCAGTTTGTAGTTCCCATTTGTAGAGAAGGAAACTGAGTTTATCTAAGGATACACAGCTGCAAGGTGGCAGAGCTGGGATCTGAACACAGGCGGTCAGGGTCAGGTCTGTACCTGAAGGAATCACAATCCTATGGCGGCTATTCCGCAGGGGAAACAGTGGCACTGACCCTACACTGGATGTTCAACTATAGCTCCTCCACAATAAGTCTGTTTTAAGAGAAAGTCCCACTGCAAATGTCGACACAAAAAGTTCACCACATGAAACATTAAGACAGCTTAAGTTCACCTCCACTGGCTCTGTCAATGCTTCGGGCCCTCAGCTCGATGTAACTGGACGTGGAGGCTGTGAACATGCGTGTGAGACTTGCCGAATGAACGTCCAAAGGCAAAGGAGGGGCAGAGAAAGGAGACTGCAAGGAAGGTCAGTGCCGCTGTCAGTGCAGACTGAGGGCCAGACCAGCCCCTCCTAATCACATGTCTGATTGTACACCTCTTTTCTTTATTTTTAGGCCCACCTTCACCACATATGCTTTATGTCTTCTTTCTCTCAGATACAATGAAAAGGGGACAAAAACAACAAAAACTAGCACCTCATTTTCATTTAGGTCACCTAATTTTAGAAGCCGTGGCTAGGCAAAGTCCAAAGCACAGCTTCAAATAAAACCCCTCGAACCCCACACATCTAACAACATTTTCAATAACACAGAGACAGACAGATGACTAGCTTTAACTAGGACATGGCTGTGAAGTTGTCAACCTCGGGCTCTGCAGTGTGGCTACTGAAATATGTGTCAGTGGATCCAGGTAAAGGGCCGAACGGCGAGGAGAGGAGCGTGTGCGGGGAAGCATATGCTCTGCCGTAGCTGTGGAGCGTCTACGAGCCGGTACCACATGTGAGCTGATGGCGCAACTGTATACACACACCTCATTAAGCCAAATCAGAGCACGTGGGATCTGTCGCCTTCTGACAAAAACAAACAGGTCTAATTCCAGTACGTCCTATCTCCAATCCACAGAACAACACTGTGTAGAAGCATTTTCATTTAAAAAAAAAAGAGTGAATTTTTCCCAAGCTCCCCAGGCCAGTTCCACGGTGCACGTTCCTGAAGGCTTCTGTTCTCTCCACTGTCTCCCTTCAAATTGCTGAGGAGGAACAGCAATCCCTGCAGGGATATACACTCTCACCTTCTGAAATGAAAAAGCCACATATTCCTTGAAGGGTCAGTAAACTAGTCCAAAGGCATTAAGACTGGTGGATCCTGGCCTCTTTTCTGCAAGCACTATGCTTTCAGAGCAACCTCTGACATAGCGTAGCTGATCAGAACGTTTTTAAATCTTACTTACATTTTTACAATCAGCCACCAAGAAGTTACAACAGAAATGATCTTATTATGGAATATCAGCTTTCAGAAAGCGTAGTAAAGCAAAAGCACTTCCTTTTTTGACAATACAGCAGTCAAAAGGCACAGCAGGCTGATGGCAGAGTTGCCAATGCAGAACTGAGTGTGTGGCCATCACTGTCATGGAGCCTGCTGTGTGTTCAGGAGGGTGAGGGGTGCACACACTCAGCTGCACAATCACTGACTGAAATCCTGCAATTTACCAGGCTCCCAGCTAGGTATTGGGTTTAAGGGGAGAATGCAGGATATTTTACCCATGCCTCTGAATAGCTTACAGCCTGGCTGTGGAGACAGGTGAAGCACGGAACATTCCCAAAATGTTACAGCAGGTGTGGGAACACAAAGCAAGGTCACCAGAAACCTCTGGGGTGGGAGGGGTGTAGAAAAGGCTTCTTAGGGCAGACAGTGCTTCAGATGAATCTTGAAAAGGATGGGAAGAGTTAACCACAAAAACAGGAGAGCTTTCCAGGCTGTAAATGTACAAGGGCATAAATAAACAGCCTGCTGGGGACTAGGCTAGTTCCTAGCAGGAGTGAGGTACACTCAGCCTCAGCAGCATTTAAAATGGGGGGCAGGAAGATTAATATTTCAGTAGCTTTGCCCTCTGAGCCCTCAAGAAAAGAAATGTTAGAGTCAGGCTTAGGATGACTTTGGACATCCAAACCGTGACAGGGGTCTCTAAAAGTCTTATCTATTTTATCTGCTTGCCTGGAGTCTCTTTAGGGACCCTCCTAATATCAGGGGTAGCCTTCCTGAACCAGGCTCAGCCCACCAGGAGGTCCCAGGCACAGTGACTGGATCACGGATAAGGACACATCCCAAGCCAGCTGGGTCAGAACCTGCTCAGAGAATGCTGCCAGAAACAGTCTCCTGAGACCACGGCTGCCACCGCTGTGCAGACGTGGCCTATAATGAAGCCAACAGAGAAGGCAGGACAGTTTCCACGTCTGTACCCAGCAGAGCTGCTCTCAGCATTATCTTTTAAACTTTTCAGTGACATGAGCCCTAAAATTCTCTTTCTGTTTAAGGCAATAAAAGCTAGGGGTTCTTTTGCCTCTTGCAACCAAGAGATTACTGACTCATGGATTTCTTACTAAGCCTCTAAGTATAGATAATAAAGGTCTCTAAGTATTGACAGAAAAGGTCAATTTGGAAATTTCTTCAAGTTTAAAGCACTCAAGTGAAATAATATAGAGAGAAATATTTTCTAATTTATAAAGCACACATACTAGTTATTAATTTTTCATTATTAGTGGTAATATCCCAATAAACCAGTCAAGGCAATTTTAATTGTTAGATCAGTATTTCAAATGTGCCGCTTTTAAGCTGTAATTAACAAATGCTCAGGTAGTACTTACTTTGTACTGGGCACCTTCCCCAGTCATGTACCTCATTTAATCCTCATAACGACCCCATAAGATGGGTACTACTATTACCTCCCCAATGTTACAGATAAGGAAACTCAGCCATAGAAAGTTTCAAACACATGCCCAAGGTCACACAGGTAGGAAATGGAGGAGCCAGGATTTGAACCGGGGCAGCCTGGCTAAACAAACATGGCCTTTTCTTGTCTCTCATGTTCCAGTGGCCTTTAAACTGTTACTCCTAACCACATGGCTCACAGCAAAGCATTTATACTCCTTAAATCCACACTAACACATGGCTCTGTCTTCCCACAGTCCTGTCTCTCTGCTGGTTTGTTTCCTCAATATATGCATCACCCAGTCATCCTTGAAACCGTGTCCTTGGTAATTGTTAGCACAGCTCCTCCCTTGCCCTCTCCCATGGTTCACCAGCGTCCTCACCATGTCAGCTCCACCCTGACACGGTCTCGGATCTGCCCCTTTCCCCTGGGACTCAAGCACATGTCCAACTGCAGGCCTTCTCCCTCCTGAGCCAACTAACCCTCTTTCACCTGGCTTACAGGATCACCCCCTTCAAAAGCATCCCACTTCCACGTGGCCATTCATTTTTCTCTGAAAATACAGATTTCATCTAATCATGTTCCTGCTTTAACCCTCATCAGCTGTCACTGCCTACAGAACAAAATAGAAACTCCTTAGTAGGTTTACATTGAAAACACTTCACAAATTTCCCAGCCTACCTTGCAGTCTCACCATCTTCCGTTCTGCTCCAGATACACTGTGCAGGGCACGCCACGCTATAAAGCAGATCTCCAGGAACCTGTCTTATTTTCCTTAACTTATGTAATTTACTTCCCCAAATCTTGATAATTATATAATCTGCTTAAAATAATAGAATGAAATTTCTTCTAAAATATTCTTGTAATTTAAATCCACTCTCTCTGACTACTTCACCATCATTTTGCTGAATTAGTGCCTCTTTCTTGAAAATAATTACTTTCTACATAAGCAGGAGTAAAATACAGACTGCCAAAATTTTACTGATCTGGGTCTAGGAAAAAGAGATTCTTAAGGTCAGGATCTCAAATAGTCTCCTGGGAGCTTATAAAACCTTACTTAGAGATATCAAAGATCAGTTGTAAAGCTAAAAGTGGTTGGTGTTGGGGACTTGCAAACAGCCATGGAAGGAAGAGGGAAGGAGACTTGAGGTCTCAGCAGGCCTATCAGGAAATCTCAACGTCTCAGGCATCTTTCTGCACTGATCATATAACTGGTAATCCCAGGTTCCAAGAATAAGTTACAAGA
The DNA here is from genome assembly GCF_014824575.4 of Sturnira hondurensis. Taxonomy (NCBI): domain Eukaryota; kingdom Metazoa; phylum Chordata; class Mammalia; order Chiroptera; family Phyllostomidae; genus Sturnira; species Sturnira hondurensis. The sequence goes on along the minus strand of NW_028072887.1, from coordinate 1,320,740 downwards.
CCTGGGTTTCTCAGCTATAGCACAACTGACATTCGGGGCTAGACAGTACTCTGTTGTGGAGCCATCCTGTGCACTGCAGAATGTTTAGCAGCATCCCTGGCCTCTACCCACCAGGTGTCAACAGCATCTCCTCAGTTGGGACAACCAGACATTCCCAAGTGTCACCTACAGGGACAAAATTGTCTTGAGATTCAGTGGTATAAATACACAGGCTCAAAGGTCAGCATGAATTCTCCTAAACTGTATTTTTCCCCCTTGTTGCTTCTCCTGTTCTTCCCCTCCACAATAAAAGTCAAAATGCCCATGACCACGCCAAGTGAAAACCACACAAACAAGGACATACATCTTTTGGTGAAAGAGCTGTTTCTGACAGGTGACTGAGTATTTATTGCCGTCCTTGCAAAGAATGAAACAGAAAGTGACAGGTAGGACAGGAGGAACACGTGTGTTTCTTGCTCCAATCAATAAGAAAGCACCTCTCAGCTCTCATCTCTCTCCTGTCTCTCACCAGCATCTGGGGAGCCACTGACTGGCCAATGGAAAAGCCACCTGCTGAACCACGGCAGGGGTAAGGGGAACTTGGACTCTTCAGGTGCCAGTCTAACACAACTGACAATGTGGGTTGTACAGGTGCAACTTAATTTTAAAGTCCATTAGCAGCACAAAGTGGGGGACTGTACTTTTAAACATAAGTCCTAGAACAGAGCAGGGACATTTTTTATTTTCAATTTCAAATGGTGAGAATAATAATTATGATTCTTTTTACTAAGAAGAACATCCAAGTTCAAATACACTGCACTTCAAACCCAAATACTAGAACATACTGCCTGTTGCAAGTGATGTTTGCAAAATGCAAGATTGCATAATGTGCAGTTTGGACTAAACATCAGGAAACAGCCACTGGAATTATTCCTGCATCTTTGATTTGTGATGCTTCTCTTGCAATTGTACGTGGTCAAAACTCAAAGGGATGCTAGCATTATGCTGTGCCTTTTAGAGACTGTCAATGCTGGCCAACCTGTTCAGCTGATGTTGAATGACAAGAATTGCTTTTTGAGAGTATAAATAAATGTACCCATGCACACATCCATGCTTCCCTTTCCTCTCACCACAGTACAGAGCTGTACAATGTGGGGCCTTCCCCCCAAATATTACAATCTGGAGTTGTAACTATCACTTCCTCTGAAGGCTCCACAGGTAACAGAATCACCTGGGAGCTCAGTCATTTCAAACAGAAAGAAAGTCCTGCTTCCTAGGCAGTGCAGTATCTGCTAAGATCTGAGAAAAGGGAAATGAGATACCAAATACTACTTCCAATGCAAATCCCCATGAGCATAAATAGAGAAGAGAAACTGTAAGCTAACCTTTGAAGCAGTAAAACCAAATGCTCTCCCCATCCAGCATCATCCCAACCACATGAGCAGGGTTTATTGAGCACCTTCAATAGGTTAGCTTTGAACCAGGCACTATGGGCAAAACAAGGACAAACGAGGGCGCTGTCAATTGTCAGGAGACAGGCATTTTCATGATCACAGATCCATACTTTTTACCTTCCCCCATGCTAGTTACATGGCAAAGAGCCACAGACCCAATACTGTTCGCTCTGCTTCATAATCTAAGACCACAAATCTGGAGAAAAGCAGAAATTGTTTTTTTCAAAAAAATACAAAACAAGGTATCATTCTGAAAGTAGATACTTTTTGACAAAGGCACAGACAAGTTCTTTCAGGGAGAAAACCTATAGAAATGATGATTAATTGAAGGGTAGGGATTTTTAAATATCTGTTTTTTTTTCCATTCCTTTGATTCACCATCCTCTTCAATAAAATAAATAGAGCTCAAAATGTAGTTCAATATAATTCTTGATCTTCATAAGGCTCATTTTCACCTAAATTTCTCTAGAGGAACATTCACTTTCACATAATAAAAAAGCCCAAGAGTGATAAATTTGGAAGGAAAAACCATTTTGGATAAAAGCCACATAGAACACAGCTAAACAGAAAGGGAAAGGGGACACAGACTCATACACACAAATGTCCCCAAAAAGAAAATAAATTTAAGAAGCCCTGCTTCAACTGCTGTGGTATCCAATTTAGAGGCAGTTTACAGCCAACCAGAAGATATATCAACAAGCAATAAGACATAACAGTAAGCAATCAGAAACATCATGAGCAATAAGACACCAGAGCAAGCAGTAAAGACACACCAGGGAGAACATTTCTGAGCAATTACCAAATGTCTTAATGTAGAAAGTGAGAATGAAAAACTTCACTCGACTAGGACTGGGACCCTATAAAAACGAATTCTCTCACAGCTCAAGACCTAGTATTCCTGCTTTGACAAGGGGGCTGTGAGGACTGCCTGTGCGGCCATAGATCAGCGAGAGGGCACAAAAGCACTGGGGGACTGGTAACGAACTAGGTCTAAGAACTTTAGGTTCTTGTTCTTCTTTTTCACACCCTAATCTATAGATAAGACAAACAAAAACTTTACATCGATCACTGTAAAAGATACAAAGGACCCTTCAACCTCTGGGGGAAATAAGGGAGGGTGCCTTCACTCTCCTTTTCACATCTACACCCACTGTGACCAACAGGGTATCTAGGGAAGAGATGCACAGCATGCACACACACTGGGGGACAAGCTGCCATTCTTTTTTATTTTTTCAAAGTACACAGGTCAACCAATGATTAGACACTCCGACATAAAAAACTTCCTTATTAAACAGGCTACACCGTCAGTTCTTCAGGAACCTCTAAGAAAATGATAGCACATTTCCCCAGACCCATCCATTTGCGATGATTCACAAATAGAAGCAACAAAGACAGTGCCCTCAATGTCTTTCAAACACAGACTCACAGTGTCTTCTCCAGGTGGTGCCAGGAGGTCTGAGGCTGAGCTCAGGGAGCTACAGCACCAAAGGTCCCCCTCTCCCAAATACTTCAGCTCACTAAAACTTGCGAGATCACTCACTTCTCAGAGACGTGGAGAGGATTAAATAAAACCAGGTGGCTCCAAGAGTCAGGAACAGTACCTGGTATTAGTGGATGGTTGTTACTTGTTAGTCTCCAAGTGTCTTTCTGGGCCACAACCCATTCCTACTCTATATCTCCTCTATGAGGGTCCTATGCCTCAATCCTTCCTACCTTCAAAGCTCACCTTCCCATAAGTCTTCCACACGGACTGCCACTTAGAGTGATCACAATCTGTGTTATTTTCCTTATCAGCCAGTAAAAAATCTCGAAGGCATGAAGGGTATATAACACACATGAAAATTACAAAGGATCAAGATGAGATTAATTATTAAAGGCATAATGTAATTTTTCTCCCATTTCCCCCAAAGGAAAAAATAAACCAAAATACTTAGTTCTTTAAATATTAGTGAACACATAGGGCTGATGGTATATAACTAAAGGAACCCACCTCAGATCCAATGGCTTAGAGAATATGCTCCAGAGACATTTGTTAACTGAGTAAACTAGTTTAATACATGGGGCTGGACCTCATTTGAAAGAAGCAGCCACCAAATCCCCCCTTTGTCACTGCTGAAGGTCTCCCCACCATTCTGTACCCTGGGACATGGAGCCCAGAAAGAGAAGGTTCCCTGTGAGCCTGGCTCACAAACAGGACAGCCAGGGGCAGGACGATCCCTTATGAAGGAAAAGAATGACAGCAGACATATTTACATGGTTCCTACAGGGCAGAGGCAATGGGAGCCACACCATTAGTGGCAGAGCGCCCTGCTCCACCTCCGAAATTAAGAAAATGCAGAGCTGCCGTGAAATCAGATGGGAGCTTTTCATTAGCGTTTCCTACAGGGAAAGGGGTGGAGGAGTGGAGACTGGAGAGGCATGGGTTCTGTTTATTAATAAGCAGCTCAACACAGTGGGAGGTTTTCTCGTCTAATTACAGAAGCTGTTGGGAACTGCAGGGGAGACAGGATTTATGGCCTAGATGACACTGCCTCTGTGTTGTAATTAAAAGTTATTTTTAAAATCTTTGGTTGGCTACTTTGGATTATCACAAGTATATTCTGCAATTTGAAACTTATGAAAGGGCAAAGAACACAAAAAACAGGTAACACAACAAGCTTGCATAATGTGAAATGATTAAATGTCCTGACACTGGAGGGGGAAAGGAAAAGGATTGCTCCCAAGTAAGTCTGTGAAAGGGGAACAGAGAAGCAAGCCAACAAGTGCATGCTAAACCAGATTTTAAAAATTTCAAAAGTAGCCACTTACTTTACCTACTAACTACAGTTTGGATACCACCCACCAGGAGTACAGGATGAGTATTCACGACCACTCCCCCAGGGCACCTAACACTAACCCTCCAGCCCTTTGCTTTGTCCTGAGTCCCTAGGAAAGGACAGTGGTCACCCTAACAAGAGCCCTGACTCAACCACAAAGACCCAGAGGCCAGCCTGAGGGCAGTGAGATGGGGGGGGGTCCTGTGAGCTGTGGACAGTACATGCAGTGTATGATTTTGGTTTTGTATTTAACCCACTTCTCTTCTCTCATGCAAGATTGCAGTCTCAAGAAGGGGCCAAATGAATCCCCATGAGATGCCTGGTGGCAGCATGAGGGGCCAGAGGCCGGGGCGGTTATGTCCTACATGTCATTTCCGGAACTGAGTTTCCCACATACACACAGGAGGCACGTTCTGCCACGGCGGCTGAGAGGAGAGAATCTGCCATATGTAACAAACGTTTGAAATTGTCTGATGAAAATGGGGAGGAGGAAGAACCTCTAACTGGCGTGAGCTCCCCAGATCACCTCTATATTTCATTCATCCATGCTAAGAATCTTCTCACTAAAAGTGACTTCCAGGAGCTCATTATGTAAAATATGTCACAGAAACCACCACATATCACACACCATGATGAGACTATAAAAGCATTTTACATCTGTTATTCAAAAATAAATTTAAATGTAGCTTTACAGGAGCCATACCAAGTTTATGGGATTTACGTCCTATTGAAAAGAGCCACTGTGCTTCTTTCTTCTTTTCCCAGTTCAAATCAAGGTTTGGCTCCATGCCAAGCTACAGGGCTGCCCTTCTCACCTGCCACGTTGATTTTCTCAAGTGCTACCAAGCTGGGAACAGCTGTGGTGGAGTTGGTCGAGTTCGCTCCTGTGCCGTTGATTACCAGGGTGTCCACCTTCGACTCTAACTTGCCAATGCGCTGCAAAATATTATCCAACAATACGGCCAGAGTTTTCTTCAGATCTGTAAAATAAAATGCAGATAGTTTTAAAATTCTTTCGCCCCAGTATATTTAATGTACATGCTCTTTCTCTCTCTGACATTAAGAACAAAGAGCAGCAGTCAAAAGGTACTGCCTAAGACCTGTTCTAACAAAGCGTATCTCAGATATGACCAAGTCCCTCCCATGTCACTGCTGAAGGTCTGCCCTCCATTCTGTTCCCCAGGCCAGAAGGTACAAAACAACATGGTCTGTTCTGTGATGCAGGTTTAGCATAAATGACATAAAATTATTTCTAGCTACTGGCCTGATAGAGAATGCTCATTGTTGCTCAGCATCCCACCAGAGCACTCTATTTAGAAATCCCTCCTCCTTATAGCACCTACCATCGTGCTATATTCGGCCAGTGAATTTACTGGCCGAATTTCACTGATGCACAGAGTGACAACCCCAAAGTCCCAAAGTACCTTCTGGATCAAGTTCGTTACTATTTTTAGTGCCCTGTGCTCCAGCATGTCCCACGTGTTTTTTTGCAGTCATTATATCTCTTGGTTACAGACAGTAATAATAAAAGTCACAGTTCCACATTTCCAGGCACGCTATACTCAGTTAACTAAAATCAGATTTAGAAAAATACGCAAAGACCAGAGGCATTTGTTTGTTCAAGAAATATCTATCAGACAACTGCTGTGTACCAGGCACTGTTCTAGATGTCAGGGATGTTCTCTCACGGTGCTTACACCCTGAGAGTTGACGCCCTTTCTTACACATGTGGCTGTGGATCAAGGAGTCATACACTTCCTTCCAGATGTATCATCCTCACGCATGTATCAGCACACACACACAAGAGATGAAATAGCCCTTCTCCTCTGGAAACTCGCAATCAAAGAAAGATACACTGACTTGCGCATGGAAAAGGCAGAAGGACAACAGGATGGTCATCCATGTGGACAGAATCCGGACTCATTATGAACTGGGAGTGGGCCAGGGGGCAGCACTCTGTGTGGGTAGCAGGATATAGTAAAGGCTTGAACTGAGACAAATAGGAAGCTGCTCCCTTCTATTCTGCTGGGAACAGAGCAAACCTGCTCAGGGCAGGTACTTTGATCCGGCCCAGAAAGAAACACACACCTGGTTAACTCACGGACCCGGGCCATAGCCAACCAACCTCAGTGAGAGGCGTTTGGACTGCCCCATTCCACCAAGTCCAGGGAGAAACTCTTCCCAACAGAGGCACAGATACGTAATTAACAAAGAAGTCTGTGTTCTCAGTGGTTTATAGACAACATCATTGGAGCTGACTGAGAACTACAGACAGAAGCAGAGCCCACGTCTCTGTACTGAAAGTCTGGTTTGATGTGTTTGGCATTATCTCACCATCTCCACCACTGCCCGGCACCAAACACCAGGCTTCTTCACAATGTGAAGGTTGGTAGCAGTCTGTCCACTCATTAATTCTGACAAATATCTGACCAGGCCTATTTTTTGCTCTTCAGTATGTATCTCACCAGTGGGCAGTAAGACAAGCTGGCCACGACACTGGAGTAACAAGGCCAAAAATCTGATTACAGAAAAGAAGGGTGGAAGAGAACTAACATTTCCAGAAGGTTTATAAATACACAGACACACACATATAAAATCCCATGACATGTCCACATTCTCCATGAGTAGGTATGACTTCATTTTACAGATGGGAAAACTGAGGTTCACAGACCTGAAGTAACTTGTTTGTGGTTACAGAGGTAAATCAGAGTGAACACTCGATTCAGGTCTGCCTAGTTCCCTGAAGCCTCCCTGGACCCAGCCAGAAGTCACTAGCCAAGGCAGAAAAAGAAAACCAAGGATGAAACTCAGTGTCTTTCATCTACAGCAGGGTGGTGAAGAGCCCAGACTTTGGAGCCAAACTCCCTAGGTTTGAGCCATCGCTCCCCATTCCTGTTTCCTTGTCTGTAAAAGAGAAATAACAATAAGCCTGCCTCTGGGGCAGTTATGAGGGTCTAATGGGTTAACATGTATAAAATATTTTAAACACTTCCTGGTATATAACAGGTACTACATAACTGCCTGTTATAGATATTTAAATAAAAAATAAAACTATCCTCTGGAATATGCTTCTGCCCTTCCTGAAGAAATGTCCCCCTGGGTGATACAGCTTTATCGCCCTATCCAGTCACAAGATCGCTCTCCTGCAAGGCTGCAGGTCCCCCCGCCCCCACGCCACCCCTGCCATCTGCATGACTCACAGTCTGTCCCAGGCACATCACTAGCTGGCATGGTCAGCGGGAGTCAGCCACCAGCCCTGCTTTTACACTGAATCTAGGGCGCCGACTGGTCCTCCAGTGTTCTAAAGATTGCCAGAGGCCAGCCATGCAGATGGGGGCCCGGGGGGCATGGAGAGATGGCTGCACTCAGTACAGAGAAACCGCTCCTCTGACAAAAGACAGCGAGCTCCCCCACCTCCAGCCTCTGCCTGTATCGCCAGCCAGGGAGTCCCTGTGTAAAATGGCATGTAACTGGTACCCACTACTTAGCCAGGCACAGAAGCCTGGCCCTATAATTGGGTTAACTCAGGGTTTCTCAACTTCAACTGTATTGACACTATGGGCCAGATAATTAATTCGTTGTCTGTGGGGCTGCCCTGTGCATTGCAGGGTGTTTGGCAGCATCTCTGGGCTCTAACCACTAAATCATGGTAGCAATTCCTCCTTTGTAAAAATTAAAAATGTCTCCAGACATTGCCAGAGTCCCGGGGAGGGGGGGACAAAATATCTCCCATTTGAGAACCACTGAATGAGGCACATTCTCTCAACCCTTTTCTTCTCTTTGCTCCTCTGTGGAGATATCAAGAGGGAACTCTGACAAAGCGACTCTGGGGTAGGGAATGGAAACACAAGAAGCCACTCACTGAACTTGCCTGATGTTGACTTCCGTTGCTGAGGCACTGGAGCATGCTACAAGGACAGTACCGTGAGGGAAGTCAGCCTTCCTGCCCGAGAGAGCTGATGGACAGATAGACAATCCAGGGTTGGTAACCTTGTATGATGGTAACAGGCACCGGGACCACTGGACAGAGTCCCCAGCCCACAGTTATCATCGGTGTACACCTTAGTTAGGGCACAAAGTGGTCACACCAGCATTAAGAAGATATTCTTCCTCAATTCTTAAATTACAGTCCACCAATAAAGATGGCTTATCTCTGGCTGTGACTGACCTTTTGTGACTCTGATATGGTGTAAGTATGGGAATCTGATGAAGGCAGATGTCCCTTCCACCCCAATGCTACTGCTAACCACTGCCGCCACACTACCGCCACCACTACCTACCTTGTCGGCTGCCACCCTCAGCCCCTCCATGATGAACTCATTTGATCCTGTCCTGACAGTGTGGTGACTGTACTGTGGGCCGTGCTCCCATTTTATAGACCCATGAAGCACAGCATGAGCAGGATGAGGTTAAGAAATTTGCTCCAGGTGACTGCAGACCTGGGCTTCATATCCACAGCCTGGTGCCAGCGCCGAAGGCTCCTACCCACCACAGGACACCACCTCTAAAGAACCACCACGGACCTGCCGGCCAGCAGGCACCTCCGCTCTGCTGCTTCCAAACACACTCACCAGGGATTACCCTCTGGCCTGCAGCCATGCTAAATCACACCGCAACCACCTGCAACAACTGCTGTTGCCACTGTTTTTTAAGCAACTCCAGCACTAAAAATAATTTTTAAGCCTGCCCTTCCACCTTACAATGAGAATGAAATACAAGACTATCAAAAGCTTTGGACTCTCTAAGGTGTGCCAGCTGGGTAGGCATTTGTCCTCCCCTTACATGAAAAGGAAAAAGTTCACTTTCAACTCAAGCGTCTCTTTGAGTCACTATTTCAAGGCAGTCCCACACGAAAGAAAAGATACTACCAATGACACAGGGCGAAATGGTGCCCAGCCCATCTCTGGGCCCTCGCCGACTGGCACGGAGTCCCCACACTACAGTGCTTGGAGGCGTGTGGTGCACGGGGCACGAATGAGGGGGCAGTCTTCCCACCGACGCGACCACATAAATCACACATTTCTAGGTGATAAAATTATTTCTCACCTTTGTATTTTACAGTTAAACCTATAAACAGTTTTATTTAGAAGCTGTCACAGTTTTATTGCAATTTGAAAGTGATGCCAAAGTGTTATTTGTTTTAGTCTTAATCTTTACTCTTAACGCATATACCCAATAAGACTACACACCCAAGAACAATTTCTATAGAGTTTCATAAATATGAGGGTGAAAACATCCTCCCAAATTCCAGTTTAGTATTTTTTATATTTATCACTGTGTTTTATAGTTATTATAACAGTAAAGAGTGTCCTCAGCAGCATTACAATTTTCAATTACTAACAGGCTTTTAAAATTTCATTTGTGTTTCAAAGCCTTAACAATAAAAAATTAATCCCAACATTACTAACAAAATTCTGCATCTCTAAAAGTTGCTGTACATGACAAAGATGAGATCTGAAAACATTTAAAATGTCCCTCTGGGGAAAGTAAGCTTTGGTTCCTATCTTGCTAGAAAGGGTGAGATCTCCATTCTCTCGCAGCATTAGATTAAGGGCTGGAAGACGCCTCTGAGTCCTCGAGTCCTGGTGCAGGACAGCCAAGGAGGCACCGCTGCTACACTTTCCTCCCCAGCTGGAGCCCAAGGAGACAGGATCTCAGTGGGGAGAGGGGTCTTGCTAGTGGAAAAGATTAGTATAGTAAAGGTCTATTTGCTAAAGCTGTGAGAATGGGTGGTGAACCCTGATTTCCCAGCCCATTAAGTCAATATTTGAGAAATTATCGAGAAAGCCTGCGCTTCGGGCCCATGCTGGTTCCGCCCCCTCCGCTGGGATACGTTTCTAAGACAGAGGCTTTCCGGCCGGCTGTCCTGCAGGCTCGCCCGTGAGTTCGAGTTACCCGGCCCTGTCCTCTGGGCACTCCCGGAGAATCTGCAGAACCAGCCCACACGCCGCCGAGGACTCAGGCACAGCCATGGTGGAGCACTATGATGAAGGTGCGGCTGCCGTGATTCACCAGCACAGAGTTGCAGTGAGCAAGGACTTCCACCTGAACTGCCAAAAATCATTTACATCTGTGCTTGCTTCTAATGAAAATGCCTCTTCACCATGGCAGCTCCCCAAGGGGCCGAGTGTGAACAAGAGAGCGGCTTCACTTTTGGGCTCCAGAGAAACCAGCAAAGACAGGGCGTTAATGAGAAAGGAAGGTGCTAATGAAAAAAGGATTAACCCCAAACTCTCATTCCTGTCAACTGCCAGGCATGTCAAGTTTCATCGGTTATGTATTTTTAAATTAATTTTAAAGTGACCTTTTCACAGAAAGAGAATGCAGTTACAGTGATGACCAAAATACACTCCATTCATTATGTACATAGATGTTAAAAGCAAAGTTAGTTATAAAAGAGAACAGTGTTATTTATTATAGATAAAAGCTGGAAACTTCCCAAATACCCAAACAAAAGATTAAATTACATTACGTCTCTTTCTTCATAATGTAGAACAAATTGCTAGACTGGAAACTCAAGGAAGGCAGAGAGCAGGTCTGTCTCGTCATCTCTGTTTGTCACCACCACTACCTACTAATATCAGGAGATCAATAAGTATTTATTGAATGGGTGGGTGAGAAAGAAAAAGCATATGGTCACCAAATATATCTAATGGCATGAGGAAATATAAGAAAGATTAATTAAAAGCTGTATATGAAATACTCCAATTTTAAAAAATGAGCACACACACATATCTCTCTGCATTTAAAAAAGACCCGGAATGAAGTGTCAAAATTTGTCTGGGTTTGGGGTAAGAAGTATTTTATTATTTTTTTAATTCTTTTCTGGGTTTGGGGTTATGGAGTACTTCGTCTTTATGTGCAAGGGCACAAAGACAGACTTGGACCGCTTTGCTCTCGTGTGTTTTACTGACAGCACGTTTTGTGTTGGGCTGTGTTGAAATAGTGAGTCAACCAGCTGCTTACGTTATGGACTTTTTTCCTTTCATGCTGCAAGAGAAAGCATGCCCACCCCAGTGACATGCCTACAGGCCCCAGGGCTTTTGATAGCTTTATCTCCACATGCTCTCAACTTTACATAAGCACACACGTTACTCTCACATTACAAAGGTACTAAATGCTATTTTAAAATACACAGTACAGTGACTTCTATTCTCAGAACTCAAAGATACTGGCCACAAGTGCCCTGATGTCAGATAAGAAGATACCCTCCCACCCCGAAACATCTCCGCCACTGACTCCCACCGCCTGACCCCAGTGGAGGACTTGCCTGCGCCCAAGCTCACATGTGACCTCCCACCGTGGTGGTTGCAGACAGCTACACCAGGGCACAAAAGGGAGTTGCCGACCATCACAGAGCGACAGGGCGGCTCAGGTGCTCAGTATCACTCACCAACACTCTCCTGGGTTAGGATCTAAGTGTGGATTTCAGCTCTGACTCCGACTCACGCCCAGTGGTGAGTGCTGCTCCGGAGGGAGCGTGGGGGCTGTCCCTGGCGCTTTGAGAAACTTTCTATGCAGCAGAATCTGAGAAAAGATCATGTCTATGCCTGTTAATGATATCAGGTACTTTATGGAACCTGTAAATGTCCAGAATGACATTCTTGGGCCTTTCTCTCAATTTTCCTAATTAGCCAGCTACACAGAGTAGGAGTCAAGCATTTCTGCTTTTTTATAGAAGAGAAAAGAACTCAGATTCCAAGAGGTCAAGCCCATTGTTGCCCAAGGTCACCAACCTGACTCCAGGGTGTGTTCCCTGGCTCTCCATCCATACAGAAACTGTCCCCCTAATGTGCCCCCTTCAGAGACCCAGTGAGCTATCTCACGGTCCAGAGAGGGGAGTCTTCTCTCTTCAACAAGGCAGTAACAAACACACCTCCTATTTCTAAAATGTGGCACTAACACACCTTTAGAAAGGAACCCAGCCCTGGCTGGTGTAGCTCAGTGAATTGAGTGCGAGCCCGTGAAGCAAACAACCGGGGTTCGATTCTCAGGGCACATGAGTTGCAGGCCAGTTCCCAGCAGGGGATGCACAAGAGGCAACCATACATTGATATTTCTCTCTCTCTCTCCTTCCCTTACCCTCTAAAGATAAATAAAATCTTTTTTTAAAAGAAAATAGAAAAAATTAAAAATTTTGAAAAAAGGGGGGCCCAGTGAGGAGCCCAATGCCATCTCTCTAGGGGAGGGGCCAGAGCAGCAGTTCCAAACCCCGACGGCATGGTGCCCGGCACTGCTCTTCTCAAAGCAGCCCAGGTGCTTCTGGTGGATGAGCCTGTCCTTGTGTAGGAGAGGGTGTCTGGCTGAGCCTCATCCCCCAGAAAAATGCTAAGGACAGCTACATAAAGAGTTTCTTGAAGGCCTGCATTCAAGGGAACAGCAATGTCAGGTTTACAGGCAATTTCGGTTGGGTGGTCACAGATGCAGGTACGTGCAGGCCAGGGTTAGTGACGACTCACTGTAAAGAAGGCTCTTTATGAATCTCAAGGCTCTAACAAACTCAGTCACATGTCATTCTTACAAGAATCCTATGAAGTAAGTAGTATTATAATCTTCTATTTAAAAAGAGGAAGCAGGCTCTTAAAACATCAGTGACTTGCCCAGGGTCACACATCTGGTTAAAGACCCCTTCCATAAGCCACAGATAAACACTCTCTCACTGCCTTCCAGAATAAACAATGGTTCTCTATGACAGGAGTACGTGTAATAGCTACTTAGAGTCTCTTGGGCATGGAATCCACAGGGAATCTCTCCTCATTTCCTGTCTCACTAAAAACATTACTCTGATTTTCAAAGTAGCCCTAACTGTAGCTGTACCACACATGGACTCCCGGGTTGGGGCTGCTAATCACTCATAGTCCCTACTATGTGCCAGGCATGTGCTAAGCCCTGGGGGACTAAATAGACAAAAATCCCTATGCTCTGTGGGCTTGCATTGTAAGTGAGGGAGAGAAATGATCAAGTACAATAAATATGTGATACTAAGTAGTTTAAGTGTTGAGAAGAGTGAGAATGAAGTAGAGGCTGGCCCCTACTTCTGAGAGAGAACGGGAGAGCAAGGGGTAAGCCATCTGGACGGAAGACTTGTAGGTGGAGGCAAGAGCTGATGCAGAGGCTCAAAGACAGAAAACCGCTTAGCCAGACCCAACAGCTGGTCCTAGGAGACAGTGGGTGCCAAGGCTGATGACATGAGAAGGGTGAGCGGCTCTCCAGGGTGGCAGAGTGGCAAGAGGCCTGCACAAGCAGTTCTGACAGGGGGAGGACACCAAGACAGAGCCAGGAAGGAGGGGCTATGGCCACCAAGCCAGACGAGGGAGCCCACTTCGGGGCCCTCACTTGTGCTTTCCCCTCTCAGGTCAGGATGTGGATAACACCTTAAGTGGCGTGGCGTGAGAGAGAAGTCTGGGTGGCAAAGGGTGCAGAAGCACGAGGCTCCAGCTCCTCCCAGAGACCCCTGTCCTGACTGCACTTCCACCTGACCCTGGGAGGCCCTCCTCAATCTTCCAGACTCGAGGGGGGTTGCTTGTGCGTGCATCCTGGAGCACACGGGCTGCTGGGCGGGCTGGGCCTCCACCACAGTGTTGCTGAAAAAGCTCCGAGCCCAGAGAGGCCCATTTTGCAGGTTCCAAGCTCCCTGAAGCAGAAAGCCCTCTCCTTAGTCACACTGGCCACATCACCATGGGGCCACCAGGGCCTCCTCAGACAGAGCACACAGCCCTGCCACCTTCACCCCAGGAACAGTTCACTGCCCTCAGGGCAGAGAATTCCTGCTTCGGTGATGGTTTTCCACAGTGCCCCCTGCCCTCCACAACAGTCCCTGCACAGTTGTACAACAGAGGCAAAAAGAAAAAGTGAGAAACCCTTTACAAGTCTCCATGTCCAATAAAATCCAAATTAAGTTTTCCTCCTACTTTTTCACAGGAGAGGTGGAATGAAAAACATGTAAAAGTTGTTGTCTGATGCTCACAGGTTACCTAGGTCTTCAACTCAAGGCAGGAGCTACCTTTCCAGGGCCACCAGGGCCACTGTAGGCAGCCACGCAGGTGTCACCGAGCGGGCCTCCCACTGGCTTTTGAGCACATTAACATGGAAAATGGTGTTAATATCTCAGAAGAGGGCACCCCAGGCCAATAAGGGCTACCTGAAGCCTAAAGCAGCTACTACACCACTGCTCCTGACCAGCACCCAAAAGCCCTACCCTGGTTCTTCACTTCCTTAAGGAAACAAGAACTTCCTTCCTTCCTACCCTCCCCACGACCCAAGGAAGTGACAGCAGGGCCAAGCTAACGCCCTAGCTCACCCACAAGAGCACCAGCCCCTCACGTCCCTGCCCTTCCCATCAGACTGTGAGCCACAACCACATGGCTACCCTGCCTGCTGCCCCCTCCCTGCTTCGCAGCAATGACACCTTCCAGGGGGCTCCCCGCAGACTCCGTCCCAGCTGCAGCAGCCTGTTCTGCCCCGGAGTGCACATGTGGGCCTCAGGGCCTGGCACGCGCCCTGCCTTCTTTCTGCCTGGCTGGCTCTGCCTCAACCTCCCTCTTCCTGCCCAGCACTCCTTGTAACTTGAGCTAGCGAGACACCTCCTGGGAGAGGCTTTCCTCGACCTTCTCATCGAAAGTAGCTCCTTAAGTACTTAAAAAAAAAAACACACACACACACACATACACATCTTAGCTGCTCTGTCAGAGTTGTCTCTTCTCTGTCTCCCTGCTTCACTAATAAACACACTTTCACTTTAAACTCTATAAAATATCACATCCTCCTGTGTCATTTTCCTTTTAAAAAATACTTTATTTTTAGAGAAAGGGGAAGGGAGAGAGAGCAACGTCAATATGAGAAATGTTAATCAGTTGCCTCTTGTACACGACCTGGGCTGAACCTAGAGCCTAGGCACGTGCCCTGATGGGAAACTGAGCTGGTGACCTTTTGCTTTGCGGGACCATGCCCAACCCACTGAGCCTCACCAGTCAGGGCTCCTGTGTCGTTTTTCTTCTCGGAATTTATTACTATCTGACATTCTCTTGTTTATTATTTCTCCCCCCAATATCAACACAGCCTCCACAAGACAGGGACCTTGTCTGCCACTTTCCAGCTGTACATGCAAAGATTAGATAGCACTACCATACACCGGCCAATGGCACAGACATTTCCCTAGGGCCAGGCTCGCAGAATAAGCACCCATCCAGGGGACAGTCCAGGCCCAGGAAATTCAGGGAACCAGGAGACAGGAGGAAAGGCAGGGTAGGCATGGAGACTTGGAGGTCAAGGGGAGCCAGGCAGCAGGAAAACGGGATATTGGTGGGGAGAGGGGTGGCAGAGAAACTGAGGGCCCACACCCACTTCAGCTGAACTGATGAGCTGTCCAGGGCAGGGCATCCCAGCACCCAGAGAAACAGGCAGGTCAGAAAGATGGGGGGTGAGGGGGAATCTCTCATCATCCCAGGTTTCCATTCCTGTTACTTAGAGAACACGAGTGGACCTGGTCTGTTAGATAAGAGGTGATCACTGAGAATGAGAATTTGGGTCAGGCCATCAGAGAAAGAAATTGATTCTCCTCAGAAACAAGAACGGCATTGACTGGGGTGAGTGACATCATTCACGACGCGATTCCGGCAAAGGCACTGACAGGCATGGCCCTGCCATGCTGGCCGGGGAGGCACAGCGGAGGCTGGGCTGCAGGGAGCCCTGGCTCCACACACTCTTCTCGGGAGTGACAGAGCAGCCCACAGAAATGCCCAGCACACCCAAGAATGAATGCTCCAACTGTTCCACACAGGCTGCCCGGGACACCTGCCCAGGCACCACTGTTGAATTACCAAATCCCAAAAGAAGTTCAAGAGTCTCTTTCCAAATCACCAAAAAGGATGGGGAAGGGAAGACACTATTTAAAAGTTCTATTGTTTGAGGCCCGGTCAGACAAACAACAAACAGCAACTGCTCGTCAGGCACCTGACACACAGCACCTCGTTCATGCTTCACACTCACCTGGCCAGGCACGAAGTGGTATGTATGCCACTCCATACTGGTTTGTGCCACCAGGGCCCAGGCCACACAGCCATGAGGTGGCAAAGCCAAACTGGCTGGCTCCAAAGCCCCGGCACCTAACCACCCAACTCTCAACGTGATGTTAGAAGCACTTTCGGAGGACTGAGAAATGTAGCCCTGGGATGTGTGCCTCCCAAAGACGCCTTGAGTGAGTGTAAATGCAAAGACGAAAGAGCCTTGAGGGCAGCACACAATATCTCCTGTAGGCAGAAAGCCTGCCCAGGGACTACCTAGAGCAGAGGCCGAGATTTCTGGCAAAACGGCAGACAGCCAATGTCTTAGGTTCTGCTGTCTCAGTGGCAACTTCTCAGCTCCCCCACTGTAGCTCAAAAGCAGACACTGACGACATATCAAAAAGGGGTGTGCTGAGTTCCAGGACACAGCCACAGAAAAGCAGGGAGCCAGTTTGCTGACCATGCCTTAAACCAGGGGAGTCCGAGGAAACTACTGAGTCAAGGACAAACATGATCGGATGAGTGCTTTAGAGTGGACTAAGGTCACGGCCGAAAGACGGAGTCAGCATGTTTTAGATGTTATGTGAAATAAACTCTGGTGTTATCATGGTTTTTAGTTCTTACAGTTATTAATAAATGGGAGTGGTTGGCTT
Organism: Sturnira hondurensis; assembly: GCF_014824575.4. Classification (NCBI taxonomy): domain Eukaryota; kingdom Metazoa; phylum Chordata; class Mammalia; order Chiroptera; family Phyllostomidae; genus Sturnira; species Sturnira hondurensis. Next base: position 1,303,836 of record NW_028072887.1, on the reverse strand, counting down.
GCAATAAAATTTTATTTGCACAAACAGGCAAAGGTCTGAATTTGACTGAACCCTGTCGCCCTAGGATTTCAGGTCAGGGATTCCAATAAATCAGTAACAGTCTGAAATCAGCCACCCTGGTTCTTCAAACACCTGCCACAGCACAAAAAAACATGGCAAATGAGGAACCTCCGATGATGCCAGTATGGGGTTAGGAAAAGGGAGCTTTTTCCCCCTTTGTCTACTAACTGGATTCATTCAAACCAGACACAGATCCAAACCCCAGAGGATCCTCTCTTCACGCTTCCAGAGAAGATTCTAGGCAGATTCTGTCTATGGATACATTTGTGGGACAAAAAGAAACTGCAAATTGGTGACTCACGCACGCATCCTCCTCCGCCCTCCACCAGCCCAGCTAAACCAGTGAACCATCTTTCCGTCTGTGCGTCTCCACCAGACATACGGCATCAACCGCCAGAGCTACCTCCCTGCTGATCTGTCTATGGCTGGTACCGGTGAATTACAGGGGAAGCAACGCCACCACAATGGCTCTCCCGGATGCCGGGGCTTGACGTGCATGTATCATCTTGTTCAGTCCCATGGCTGGTGCCCAGAATCGGGAACCAGGGAGGAAGACAGGCTGTCACATTTTAAAGAACAAAAACCAGTTATCTGCTTGAGAATTTCCAGAAGAAGATGCTGTTAGCTAGTGTTTGCTGTCTCCACTCTTAGTGTTCTGGTTCTCCAAGGGGGGAAGGGAGGCATTTCGGCCCCTGCATCTCAAGACGTTTTGATTGTCACATCTGGGGAGGTGCTACTGACATCCAGTGGGGAGAGACACCAGAGATGCTGCTAAACATCCTACCCTGCACAAACAGCCACCCGCCCCCCCCAAAACAAAGACTTATCCAGCCCACCGTGTCAATGCCGCCGAGGGAAGAAACCCTGACTTAGCATTTCAGCACGTGATGGTGCCACTGCCTCAAGCACACATGCACAGTCCAATTAAATGCCAGAAACTCGGCTCCGGAGACCATTTTGACTGACATATCAAGTTGATTACATGAAAGAAAAATAGCAGCGTGAGCTAAGACTTGCTGATGGTGTCTGTGTGGTTATTTCTTTGTTGTTTCTGAGAGAAAAAGAAAGATCACTTTGCTAGGGGTCATCTGTAAAGGGATGAAGAGAAAATAAATAATTTCTGAAGTTTCTTTGAGCTCCAAAGTCTTATGATTGTAAGTATCCAAGGTGGTTGAAATCTAACATACTATTTCAGGGGGTTGATAACTTTCTGAAAACCATAGCATCTCTGTGAGGATGAAAAGCTAAGACCAGACCCCTACCCTCTAGAATGTGGCAGAAGCCCACCCTATGAGATATTTAGCTGTACGCAAGAAACAAAAAGTAGTCAAACTAGAGAAACTGAAAGTCTGTATTTACCATCCGCTGGTTCTTTCCATCCCAGGGGAAAACATTTGATAGGCTGAGATAAACAGAAGGAGGAAACCAGTACTGGACGACTCCCTTCTCACTCCCAAATGGAATACACTAAACCAGATACTCGAAAACAGCATCTATTTTATTTTTTACTTCTTTTCAATTTATCTTTATTATATTGTTTCCATTACAATGTATCCCTCTTCTACCCCTAAACCCCCTGCAATCACCGCTCTGCTGTCCTCCCTGAGTCCTTTTTCCCTTTTGATCAATCCCTCCGCTCCCTAACACCAGCCCCCCAGCTGCCATCTATCTTGTTATGCTGACTTATTACACACTGGTAATACCGATCGTGACACTTTGCTTCATTTCTTTTTCTCTGGTGGTTTGCTAATAATAGACAGGAAATACAGAGTGGGGAAAAATTAGGTTTAGAGTGTGAGTATATAAAGCATAGTTTATTTTATTATTATTATTATTATTATATTATTATTATTATTTTCCATAGCAAAGAACTATAAACCTAGTTTTGCCCCACCCTGTATTACAGAAGTTTGAAGTCAATCAGCAATTTTAAAAAGCACTAAAATGATTTAGTTATTTTTCAATGTGGGCTTTCCAAATGGAGTTTCCTTTTATTAATCTATCAATTCAAAAAAGGTGGCATTGTATTTAGACATATTAGGAGCTGACGTCTACAGGCATGGCCAAACCATGAAGGAATAGATTAAATGCAGACAGAGTGATCATTCAAACAGTAGGCACTGGAAAAAATTTTCCGCATTGTATGCTAAAGACCACCATTTTCTCCTTGCAAAAAAAAAAAAATGTGTGCGTAAAACTAAAAACTAACCAAGTTTCCTGGACCCTTTCAAAAAGAAAAGAGTATATATATAAACATAAAATTGAGTGTGAGTCCCTGTGGTCTGAACTCATGCTTCAACCGGCCGCTGTACATTTTCAGGAATCATCATTTGAACTCTGCGTATGTCAGGGGACGTTCCTTGGTTGGGTCCTGAGATGGACCATCACTGTTTTCCTCCTCACCCAACCCCATTCTTGTATCTCATCTATATCACACCTCAGGGTCTGAAACCCGAGGCCACTGAATTCTCCATCCAAAGACTAGACACTCCACTGAACAGCAGCAGGTCATCCCACAGATGGTCCATCCCAGTCCTCAGTGACTATCGCAGGGCTGGGAAGTGGCTTCTCTAAAACACAGTATAATCTAAATTTCATTTGGAATTTTTGTTTTGTATTTATGTATACATGTTTTTGTAAGTACTTTGTATCTATATATATTTGTATGTGTAGTTTCATGGGCATATATAAAATATTAGAAAGATATACACTAAAAATGTTAATTGTGGTTATTTCTTAGCATAGTATTTTGTGTGATTTTATTTTTTCTTACTATTCTTTTTGCTGGTCTCGTCTTCCAAATTTTTCTATATTAAGCATAAATGTTGCCAAAAGAAAAATAAATGAAATACCATATGCATATTTTTTTTTACTGAACCTCATTTTAAAAAAGGTTTAAACCAACTGACAAAAAAAGCAACAAGTACAAAAAGATTTCTTTCAAAGCAAGAGCACTTAGAGTCCAGGGCAAGAAATAAGAGCAATAAACTCTGAAGAAGTCAAAGGTTAAAGCTATTAGCCAGCATGCAGCTCTGATGTCCTGCACACTAGCCAGAGGGAGGTACACATTGACTCTGAGTTTCTTGGCATCCACAGAACATTCCTCCCCAGCCTCTTTACCTCAATCTACCAGTTCTAATTAAGTTTGTTTAGGGAAAGATAATGAGAATATTTTTCTACATTTCCTGATCATTGTCCCAGATGAAATCATACAATCCAGAAATATGTCGAGGAAGGAAAAGCTAGCTGCAAATACAAGCAAGAGAATGCTAACTGTTCTGCCCCATTGCTCCTGAGGCTGTCAGCGTGTACAAAAGCTCAGAACCTCCCAAAGGGCATTACTTCAACTTTCTACAAGTGTCCCTCTGTGTGCAATTCACTGCCATGAAGGCGGTGGCAAGGGACACACTCAATCCATGACAAAACCAAGTCTGAGAGACTCTAGATTCCTTTCAGGGCAAAACCATGTTCAATCAAGCCCAGAAGCACAGCACTTACCATAAGCTGTCATGACACCAGCATATGGTCCGTCTACCACATTCCTATTTTCTTCTGCCAGTGCCTTGATGTACCTCTTGCTGAGGTCCAGGATCTGCTCACGCAGCATGGAGCTGCTCTCAGGCTGAGTTCGCTGCTGGATGGTAAAATGCAGGAGCATCATACCCCAAATAAAGCCAAAAGTCACAAGGAAAAAGCCCAGCTTCTGAGAGGACAACTTCCATGGAGTAAAGAGAGCCATTGCTCTCCGGCAACTTCACCTGCCGTTGGCTCTTAAAGCGTGGAAGAGAAACGCATGTTCACGGTGGTTCTGTACATCTCATTCCGGCTCCTGCGTCAGTTGATTTCCTTTCCTCTTGTTCATTCTGCTGCGAAAAGGGAGGAGAGTTAGCACGGTGGTTGTGGCAAAACACGGTAAAATAAACCAGAAACCCTGGTTTCACTTAACTCTAAAATGTGAACTTTCCTTTTTTTTCTTAATTTGCTAGTTTAGTATTCAGGGGACAAAAAGCTATATAAATACAGAGGAGGAAATGTATGTCTCAGTGTGTTAACAAGTGTAGCAGGGCTGTTCTAGTCTGGCCCAAGTTCAAAACAGGAAGTTTGTTTTGCAAGGTAAGGAGGAGATAGAAGGATATTTCATTGAATGTCAGCAGAAACCCAAGCGGAGGGTGGAGTTGTATCACCCCAGGGCACTTTTGTACATCTGTAATGTGAGCTTACAAAGTCGTTATTCTGTGTTCTGGTAAGGATTAGAGCATGCAGCTGGACAGGTGAGCAAGAAAGTGGATGCCCCCCAGGGGCAATCAGACTAGGAAAGGGGAGAGAGCCCTCATATTACTTATGCATGGCCAGCTTTCATTAGCAGTGTCCAAAGACAAGCTGCATCTCTCTGGGCCACCAGGTGGCCTCTCCCAGGTACCAGCACGGAGTGGCTATGCCAGGGTACTCGGTGGTCTTTCAGTTCTCCGTACCATGAGTGGAAGCTACACCTCGCTTCTCACCAGCACGCTTCTCACAGGAAATGTGGAATACTCGCCTGCCTGCTTTTGGTGTGGCTGTTTCACTCACACCATCTGGCAACACGAAGTTAAAAGGCATAGTTTCCTCTGCCCATCACATCGTAAGGAATACAAATGTTAAATCAGTATGTTGTATACCTGAAACAAATATACTATTGTATGTCAACTGTACTTTAATTTACAAAAAAAAAAAGAAGTAGTGCAACCAGATCCTATCTGGTATCAGCACAGTCTGGGTCCTAAGTCAAGGCTTCCCAACAAATAGGGCTGAAGCATAAGCTGAAAATGAATCTCAGGTGGGCTACGATATCCAGCTATTGAACCCCCGTGGCCCCACGCAGAGTCCTGAACCAAGAACCACCCAGCTTAAAAAAAATAACACCATTTTCTAAGTGTGCAATGCAAAGGCTGAGCAAGGGTCTCCTAAGGGGGACTAAGCTGGGAGGTATTCACAGTGTGCATAAGTTTCAGTTCGAAAGACTCTTCTTCATGAACAACCTAACAAACTGTAACAAAACCTTGGTGCTTTGTGTGCGATGCAGGGAATCTATGTTGGTCTTCCTCTTTCACTGTCCTTCCCTTAACTATCAAGAGTCACCAGTAGTGGGTAGGACCACTACAATGTTAACAGTAAATAATAAATAAATTCTAGGTATGTCCCACGCATTGTGGTTAATATTCTTTTGTGCCATACCTCACTGAACTCTTATAAAAATCTCATGTGGAGGACTTCCGCCAAGATGGAGGCGTAGGTGGAAACACTGTGCCTTCTCCCACAACCAAATCTGAATACAACAAAGGTTTAGTAAACAAAGAAGCAGCCAAAGAACAGAAAAATGAACTATACGGAAGTCCAACAACAACGAACCGTTTAACCAGGACCGGTAAGAGGGGCAGAGTCAGCAAAGGGGCAGGGTCGGGCAGGACAGATCCCCTGACCCAGGTGCGCAGGCAGCCAGTGTAGCAGCTCGGACCCAGTGAGGGTGCGGGGCAGGCTGACCACGGTCACACATTTGCGTGCAGATAAACCAGCAGAGGAGTGAGCAGTGAGATGGACTGCGCAGGCCCCAGCAGGCGAACCCAGTGAGGGCACAAGGTGGCGGGCTGTGGAATGGACCAGACAGCCCAGAGGGGACTGCCATTGCCCAGAGGAGACTGCCATTGCTTTCCTTTGACCCTGCCTCCACATACAGCGTCACAACCCAGCAACTGAGTTGCCACGCTCTGGTGACCACCTAGGGCTCTGCTCCTCATACATAACAGGCACTAACAGGCACGAACAGTCCACAATATGGCTCAAGAACTCAAAGCCCCAGAGCCAATAACTCTAAGTGAAAAAGAAATAGTGAACCTCTCAGATGCACAGTTCAAAATACTGGTGATCAGGATGCTCACGGAACCGGATGATTATAGCCACAAATTAGAAGAACATATGAAGGCTAAAGTAATTGATATGAAGGGAAATGCACAGGAAACCAATAGTGATGGAAAGGAAACTGGGACTCAACTCAATGGAGTGAACCAGAAGGAAGAACAAAACATCCCACCAGAAAAGAATGAAGAAACAAGAATTCAAAAAAATGAGGTGAGGCTTAGGAATCTCCAGGACATCTTTATACCTTCCAACATCTGAATTATAGGGGTACCAGAAGGAGAAAAGAAACAGCCATGAGTGGAAAACTTATTTGAACAAATAATAAAGGAGAACTTCCCCAATCTGTCAAAGGAAATAGACTTCTAGGAAATCCAGGAAGCTCAGAGTCCCAAAGAAGTTGGATCCAAGGAAGAACACACCAAGGCACATCATAATTACATTAGCCAAGATTAAAATTAAGGAGAGAATCCTAGAAGCAGCAAGAGATAAGGGGACAGTCATCTACAAAGGAGTTCCCATCAGACTGTCAGCTGATTTCTCAAAAGAGACCTTACAGACAAGAAGGGGCTGGAAAGAAGTATTCCAAGTCATGAAATCCAAAGACCTACAGCCAAGATTGCTTTATCCAGCAAAGTTCTCATTTAGAATGGAAGGACAGATAAAGTGCTTCTCAAATAAGATCAAATTCAAGGAGTTCATCATCACCAAGCCCTTATTAGATGAAATGTTAAAGGGACTTATCTAAGAAAAAGAAGATGAAAAATAGAACAGTGAAAGGACAGCAAACTCACAGTTATTAACAACCACACCTATAACAAAAGCAAACCAAGAGGACAGCTAGATCAGGAGTGGAACCATAGAAATGAAGAACACATGGAGGGTTAGAAACAGGGGGGTGGGAGGAGGAGAAGGGGGGAGAAGGCACAGAAAATAGCATAGAGGGTAGGTAGAAAATAGAGGGGAGGGCAAGAATAGTAGGGGAAATATAGAATCTAAAGAACTTGAGACACGTGGTCATAAACTAAGGGGGGGAGAATGGTGGGGGAGGGGTGTGCAGGGTGGAGAGGAATGAAGGGGGGGAATAGAACAATTGTAATGGTATAATCAATAAAATATATTTTTAAAAAGTAAATAAATAAAAGGGAAAAAAAGAGTGTGAATTAAATAAAAATTTAAAAAAAAAAGAATCTCGTATGGTAAGACCGGTCAATACTATGTCTGTTTCAGAGAATAAAAAAACAAAGGCATAGACAGAGACATGCGCCACGGAGCAGAGGACAGAACATCGTGGGACCACTCGGGAGTCAGTCTGCCTTCCTTACCTGCCCCTCCTCTCCAGCCAGCCTGTTTATCTATAGCCAAGAGTGACCTACACATGCTAAAAGGGTTGTAAAAAGCGACAAATAAGAATATGTGACTGAAATCATGCATAGCTAAGAGGCTAAAATGTTTATTACTGGCCTGTAACAAGAAAACTCTAGGCCGTCTGTTTTCAAAGTGGGGCCCCTGACTCAGCGCAACAAGAGCCAAAGTGAGAAACGCAAACCTCAGGCCCCACTCCAGACCTATGGAATCAGAAACTCCGGGGGCAGGGGTGAGGGACAGAGCAGCCTGAGCTTCGACAGCCCTCCATGTGATTTTGATGCCTGCTCAAGTTTGAGAGCCTGACTCAGGCAGAGGGTAGCCACCATCATGCCACCCCACCCCACTGCTAACACAAGGTGGCCTGAAGTCTGTCTCACACCACTTTATCATCTAAGTAAGTTCCTCTGTGCCATCCCCACCCAACACACCTGCTGCTTTGCTATTACCACAGCCTTTTGATTGTTCTCAGGGTCTCCCCATCTCCAAAAAGGCTGCTCCTGGCCCCTGGCTGGCCTTGCCTTGCCCCTGGCCCTGGCCCTGCCCCTGCCCCTGCCCCAGCAGCTTCAGACCACTTTCCCCACCTCTCCAGCCTGTGATGTTCTTTCCTACTCTGCAGTTTTAAACTGCCTGCTGCTGCCCTGGCTGTTCTACTGGTGTCTGTGTGGAATCCAAGGACATCTTCTAAGGCAGGGGTGTCAAACTCATTTTCCCCAGGAACCACATTAGCCTGTTGCCTTCAAAGGGCCAAACTAATTTTAGGACTGTATAATGTAACTACTCCTTAAATGTTAAGGAGTTGAAATTACATTCAGCCCTTTGAAGGCAACCTCAAGGCTGATGTGGCCCCTGGTGAAAATGAGTTTGACATCCCTGCTCTAAGGGATTCCAGCATAGCTTTTCAGAGAAAGACACTGAGGACAGGGGCACAATAAAACACTGACTAAGTGAACTAGTAATCTGGGCCCTGTGACACGTTCCCAGCCTCTCTAAATGCTGGGCAGCATCTGCCACCTTTGCTGCTTCCATTCGTTCTACAAGCATATGCTGCCACTGGGTCCTGGGGACCGAGCAACAGACACAACAGAGGTCCCTCCCTCAAGGGGCTGATTATCTAGGAGCCAGTGGCCCTAGTTCCTCAGGAAGTGGCTGGACCTTCTTTTTGGTAAAGAACAATAGTGATTAAAAAGTTGTCTGTCAGGCCAAGAATTTGCCTGCCTCTAGACCTTCCAACAACCAAATCCTTTAGCCCAGTGGAACTGATAGACACAAAAACGGACTAGACAGCCTATCTCAGGAGGCCTTGTCACCAACCAGAGTGATGACTGCCAGGGAAGCCATGACCTCTTCTGCTCTCCTCCAGAAAGAAGTTTGCTTGCACCAAGTCTGTTTGCAATGAGTTGAACTTCTAGATCAGTCACTGCCAGTGACCACCCTAACATGCGTTTCCTCTACTCCTGCCATTCTTAAAAGAGCTGCACTCACTTCTCTTTTCCCCTATTCACTTGTCAACACAGTATCTGGCTTCCACCTTTCCAAATGTGATCAAAGATCTTTGGCAAGAAATTACATCAACCCTTTTAGTTAAAAAACTAAAGCAGACACTGGGGATTCAAGATGGTGGAGGAGTCAGTGGAAGCTACACTAACCTTCTCCTAGGATCAATCTGGAATTACAATCAAATTCTAGAGAAATTATCTTGAATAACCAACTGAACACTAGCTGGAGAGAAGCCTTACAACCACAGACAGACAGAAGAAAACTCTTCAGTACAATGTGACTGGTAGACTGTGTGGAGGAGGTATGAGAGGGCTGGCTGGACTCCCAAGGGTGGCAGCTGAGGTTCCAGAGGGATATTTCAGCATCCAGGGGAACTCCCCCTGAGAAGTGTGGGTCTAAGTTCCCAGACTACAGCACCAGAGCTGGGAAGGAACACAGATTAACACCCAGCTATGAAAAACAGCACAGGTTCTATTGGCCAGGGAGAGATGGCTGGAAATGCAGAGAGCCTTTCAAAGCGCCAACACAAAAAATTTTGTTTGCAGCCACTTACCCTGGGTCCTGGCAATGGGAAGGCAGGGTGGACTAGAGATGCCTGAGGAGAGTCTGGGGTTGGTGGTCCTCGGAGAGAATGGAGGGAATAGCAGCCAGGATCCATGTGCTGAATCATTCCTTATACCGAGGGAGCTATCTCTCTCAGGCGAGAGCACTCCTCTCTGAACGGCATCAGCCTGAGGGGAAGCTATAGACCTGCCCTGTGGTGCTTAAGCCTGAGTGCTGATCACAGACTGATTAGATTAACAACTGTTCAGATTAGTGGCTAATTACTTTAACATCTAAGGCAGAAAATACAAAGTAGCAGCCAAAATAGGAAGATGAAAAAACATATCCCATATGAAAGAACAAGAGAATTTTCCAGCAAGAACTAGATGAAATGGAAGTAAGCAATTTGTCAGACACAGAGTTTAGAGTAATGATTATAAGGATACTCGACAGCATCAAAAAGACATGGAAACCATGAAAAAGAATCAGCCAGAAATAAAGAACACAATATCTGAGATAAATAATATACTTGGAGGAATAAATAGTAGGTGAGATAAAGCACATGACTGAATCAGTGATTTGGAAGAAAAACTAGGTAGAGCAGTGAGAAGAAAAAAGAATTTAAAAAATGAGGACAGCTTAAGACACTTTTAGACAACATGAAGTGTAACATTTGCATCATGGGAGTACCAGAAGGAGAAGAGAGTGAGCAAGGGAGCGAGAACATATTTGAAGAAATAATAACTGGTAACTTGCCTAATGTGGTGAAGGAAGAAGTTGCACAAGTCCAGGAAGCTCAGGAGTCCCAAACGAGATGGACACAAAGAGAACTACACTGAGACGCATCCTAACTCAAATGACAAGGATTCAAGACAAGGGAGAGAATCCTAATAGCTGCAAGAGAAAAGCAGGCAGTTACCAACAAGGAAGCACCAATTAGACCATCATCTGATTACTCAACAGAAACATTTCAGGCCAGAAGAGAGTGGTGTAAAATATTCAAGATAATGAAATACAAGGACTTGCCCAGCAAGGCTATCATTTAAAATAGGAGAACCTTCCAGCCAAGACGGAGGTTTAGGTAGACACACTGTGCCTCCTTGCACAAGCAAAAGAAGGATAACAACAATTTAAAAAGAAAAAACAACCAGAACTGACAGAAAATTGAACTGTATGGAAGTCCGACAACCAAGGAGTTAAAGAAGACACATTCATCTAGACCAGTAGGAGGGGCAGAGACAGGCAGCGGGGCAGAGATAACTCACGGCAAGGCAGAGGCTAGTGGCCCAGCAAGGCAGCAGATTGTGGAGCGAGGCAGGGAAGGCTGCAGCTGGCCAGCAAGGCGGCAGCAGGTGGACCCAGTGAGGCAGCAGATTGCAGACTGGGCGGTCCTACGTTCGCATGCAGATACACTGGGAGAAACAACTGGGGAGTGGAATGGACTGCAAGACCCAGGGCCCTAGTATGGGGAAATAAAGCCTCAAACAACAGATTGAAAACACCTGTGGAGGTTGAGGCAGCAGTGGGAAAAACTCCCAGTCTCACAGGAGAGTTCAATGGAGAGACCCACAGGGTGTTAGAATGTACACAAGCCAACCCACCTGGAAATCAACACCAGAAGGGCCCAATTTGCTTGTGGGAATCTGGGGAAGTGACTGAAATCTGGCAGAGAGCAGAGCAAGAGCCAGTGTTCCCTCTTGTCACTATATGTCCCCTACTTACAAGGACACAACGCACCAATGTAGGTTACCCTGCAATGGTGAACACCTAGGGTTCCACCCCTCACTACATAACAGGCATGTCAAGATTTAAAAAAAAATGGCCCAAAGGAAAGAACAGATCAAAGCTCCAGAAAAAATACAACTAAGCAATAAAGAGATAGCTAGCCTATCAGATGCATAGTTCAAAATACTGATAATCAGGATGCTCACAGAATTGGTTGAATATGGTCAAAATTTAGATGAAAAAATGAAGACTATGCTACGTGAAATAAAGGAAAATGTACAGGAAACCAATAGCGATGGAAAGGAAACTGGGCCTCAAACCAATGGAGTGGACCAGAAGGAAGAAAGAAACACCCAATCAGAAAAGAACGAAAAAACAAGAATTCAGAAAAATGAGGAGAGGCTTAGGAACCGCCAGTACATCTTTAAACGTTCCAACATCCACATCATAAGGGTACCAGAAGGAGAAGAGGAAGAGCAACAAGTAGAAGTTATTTGAACAAATAATAAAGGAGAACTTCCCCAATCTGGCAAAGGAAATAGACTTCTAGGAAATCCAGGAAGCTCAGAGTCCCAAAGAAGTTGGATCCAAGGAAGAACACACCAAGGCACATCATCATTACATTACCCAAGATGAAAATGAAGGAGAGAATCCTAGAAGCAGCAAGAGATAAGGGGACAGTCACCTACAAAGGAGTTCCCATCAGACTGTCAGCTGATTTCTCAAAAGAGACCTTACAGACAAGAAGGGACTGGAAAGAAGTATTCCAAGTCATAAAAGGCAAGGACCTACATCCAAGATTGCTCTATCCAGCAAAGCTTTCATTTAGAATGGAAGGGCAGATAAAGCGATTCTCAGATAAGGTCAAGTTCAAGGAGTTAATCATCACCAAGACCTTACTATATGAAATGTTAAAGGGACTTAACATTTCATATCTAAGAAAAAGAAGATAAAAAATATGAACAGTAAAATGACAGCAAACTCACAATCATTAACAATCACCCCTAAAACAAAAACAAAAGCAAACTAAGCAAACAACTAGAATAGGAATAGAACCACAGAAATGGAGATCACATGGAGGGTTATCAGTAGAGGAGTGAGGGTGCGGGGGAGAGAGGGGGGAAAAGGTACAGAGAATAAGTAGCATAGATGGTAGGTAGAAAATAGACAGGGGGAGGGTAAGAATAGTATAGGAAATGTAGAAGCCAAAGAACTTATACGTATGACCCATGGACATGAACTAAAGAAGGGGAATGTGGGTGGGTTGGGTTGTGCAGAGTGGAGGAGAGTGGAGGGGAGTGAAGGGGGGAAATGGGACAACTGTAATAGCATAATCAATAAAATATATTTTTTAAAAAAATTAAAAAAAAATAAAATAGAAGGAAAAATAAGGAGCTTCCCAGACAAGGAAAAGATAAAGGAATTTGCTAACACCAAACCAGTATTGCAACAAATGGTAAATGAATGTCCTTTTTTTTTTGCTTTAAGATGAAAAATAATAAAAAAGAAAGGAAAAAAAAACATAGAAAAGCAGTCTAACAATAAAATAGCACTGCATACATATTTATCAATAATCACCTTAAATGTAAATGGCTTAAATGCCCAACCCAGAGGGTAGCTGAATTGATAACAAAACAAGACCTGTACATATGCTGCCTCCAAGAGACTCATCTCAGATCAAAAGATACATACAGACTAAAAGTAAAGGGTTAGAAAAAGATATTTCATGCAAATGGAAAAGAAAAAAAGTTGGGGTAGCAGTACTTATATCTGATAAAATAGACTTTAAAACCAACATATCTGATAAAATAGATTTTAAAACCAACACTATAGTAAGAGGCAAAAAATGACACTATGTTGTGATAAAAAGAACAATCCAACAAGAAGATATAACCTTAGTAAACATTTATGTACCCAACATAGGAGCACCTAAATATGTAAAGCACATCTTGATGAACATAAAAGGACAGATTGACAGAAATATGGCCATAGTTGGGGATTTTAACACCCCATTGACTTCAATGGATAGATATTTCAGGCAGAAAATCAACAAGGAGACAGTAGCCATAAAAGACACACTAGATCAAAATGAGTTTCATTGTTATCTTCAGAGCATTTCACCCCAAAGCAGCAGAATATATGTACTTTTCAAGGCATGTGGAATATTTTCTAGGATAGATCACATGTTAGGACACAAACCAAGTCTCAATAAACTTAAGATTGAAATCATATCAAGCATCTTTTCTGACCACGGTGCTGTGACAGTAGAAATCAACCACAAAAGAACACTGAAAAACATGGGAAAACATGGAAGCTAAATAACATGCAATTAAACAACGAATGGGTCCACAATGAGATTAAGGAGAAATCAAAAGATAATTTGAAACCAGTGGAAATGAAGATACAACAACCCCAAATCTTTCCCAGTGGTGGGAAAGCAATCCTGTGAAGGAAATTCATAGCACTACTGGCCTAGCTCAAAAAAAAATATGAAAAAGCTCAAATAAACAATCTAACTTCACACTTAAAGGAACCTGAAAAGGAGCAACAAACAAAGCCCAATGTAAGTAGAAGAAAGGAAATAAGATCAGAGCAGAAAGAAATGAAACAGAATCTAAAAAAAATACAAAATATTAATGAATCCAAGAGCTGGTTCTTTGAAGAGATAAACGAGATCAATGAATCTTTAAACAGAGTCATTAAGGAAAAAAAGAGAAAGGACCCAAAGAAACAAGATCAGAAATGAAAGAGAAGAAATAACAACTAACACCAAATACAAAAGATTGTAAGAAAATATTATGAACAACTATAGGCCAACAAACTGGGCAACCTGGACAAAATGGATAAATTCTTCAAAACATACAGTTTTGCAAAAATATATCAGGAAGAATCAGAGAACCTGAATAGACAAATTACAGCTAATACAATTGAAGCAGTCATCAAAAAACTCCTAACAAACAAAAGCCCTGGATCAGATGGCTTCACAGGCAAATTTTACCAAACATTCTGAGAACTAACACCTCTCCTCAAACTATTTCATAAAATTCAAGAGAAGGGGAGGCTCCCAAACTCATTTTACAAGGCCAGCATTATCCTGGTACCAAAACCAGATAAAGACACTGAAATGAAGGAAATTTATAGGACAATATCCCTGATGAACATAGGGCTAAAATCCTCAACAAAGTATTAGCAAACTGAATGCAGCAGTGCATCGAAAAGATCATACACCATGATCAGGTGGGATTTATACAGGGAATGCAAGGTTGGTCCATTTGTACATCAATAAATGTAATTTACCACCTAAATAAAATGAAGGATAAAAACTGTATGATTATATCAATAGATGTAGAAAAAGCTTTTGATAAAATCCAGCACCTATTTACAATAAAATTTCTCAGCAAAGTGGGAATAGAGGCAACATACCTAAACATAACAAGGTCCATATATGACAAACCCACTGCCAGTATCATACTCAATGGGAAAAAACTACAAGCATTCCCCCTAAAATAGGGAACAAGACAAGGATGTCTGTTTTCACCTCTCTTATTCAACCCAGTACTGGAAGTCCTAGTCACAGCAACCAGACAAGAAGAAGAAATAAAAGGCATCCAAATTGAAAAGAAAGAAGTGAAACGGTCTTTATTGGCAGATGACATGATACTGTACAAAGAGAACCCCAAAAGAGTCCACCAAAAAACTACTAGAACTGATAAAGGAATTCAGCAAAGGAGCAAGGTACAAAATTAATATTCAGATTAAAGTTGCATTTTTATATGCCAATAACAAACTAACAAAAAGGGAAATTAAGATGACAGTCCCATTTACAAGAGCTTCAAAAAGAATAAAATAGCTAGGAATAAACCTAACCAAGGATGTAAAAGACCTGTACTAAGAAAAGTATAAGATACTAAAGAAAGAAATTGAAGAAAATACAAGTAAATGGAAGCACATACATGCTCACGAATAGGACAAATTAACAACGTTATAATGTCTATATTACCCAAAGCAATCTATGGATACAATGCAATTCCTATCNAAATAAACAATCTAACTTCACACTTAAAGGAACCTGAAAAGGAGCAACAAACAAAGCCCAATGTGAGTAGAAGAAAGGAAATAAGATCAGAGCAGAAAGAAATGAAACAGAATCTAAAAAAAATACAAAAGATTAATGAATCCAAGAGCTGGTTCTTTGAAGAGATAAATGAGATCAATGAATCTTTAAACAGAGTCATTAAGGAAAAAAAGAGAAAGGACCCAAAGAAACAAGATCAGAAATGAAAGAGGAGAAATAACAACTAACACCAAATACAAAAGATTGTAAGAAAATATTATGAACAACTATAGGCCAACAAACTGGGCAACCTGGACAAAATGGATAAATTCTTCAAAACATACAGTTTTCCAAAAATATATCAGGAAGAATCAGAGAACCTGAATAGACAAATTACAGCTAATACAATTGAAGCAGTCATCAAAAAACTCCTAACAAACAAAAGCCCTGGATCAGATGGCTTCACAGGCAAATTTTACCAAACATTCTGAGAACTAACACCTCTCCTCAAACTATTTCATAAAATTCAAGAGAAGGGGAGGCTCTCAAACTCATTTTACAAGGCCAGCATTATCCTGGTACCAAAACCAGATAAAGACACTGAAATGAAGGAAATTGATAGGCCAATATCCCTGATGAACATAGGGGCTAAAATCCTCAACAATTAGCAAACTGAATGCAGCAATACATCGAAAAGATCATACACCATGATCAGGTGGGATTTATACGGGGAATGCAAGGTTGGTCCATTTGTACATCAATAAATGTAATTTACCACCTAAATAAAATGAAGGATAAAAACTGTATGATTATATCAATAGATGTAGAAAAAGCTTTTGATAAAATCCAGCACCTATTTACAATAAAATTTCTCAGCAAAGTGGGAATAGAGGCAACATACCTAAACATAACAAGGTCCATATATGACAAACCCACTGCCAGTATCATACTCAATGGGAAAAAACTACAAGCATTCCCCCTAAAATAGGGAACAAGACAAGGATGTCTGTTTTCACCTCTCTTATTCAACCCAGTACTGGAAGTCCTAGTCACAGCAACCAGACAAGAAGAAGAAATAAAAGGCATCCAAATTGAAAAGAAAGAAGTGAAACGGTCTTTATTGGCAGATGACATGATACTGTACAAAGAGAACCCCAAAAGAGTCCACCAAAAAACTACTAGAACTGATAAAGGAATTCAGCAAAGGAGCAAGGTACAAAATTAATATTCGGATTAAAGTTGCATTTTTATATGCCAATAACAAACTAACAAAAAGGGAAATTAAGATGACAGTCCCATTTACAAGAGCTTCCAAAAGAATAAAATAGCTAGGAATAAACCTAACCAAGGATGTAAAAGACCTGTACTAAGAAAAGTATAAGATACTAAAGAAAGAAATTGAAGAAAATACAAGTAAATGGAAGCACATACATGCTCACGAATAGGACAAATTAACAACGTTATAATGTCTATATTACCCAAAGCAATCTATGGATACAATGCAATTCCTATCCGGATTCCAATGGCATATTTCACAGAACTAGAACAAATATTCCAAAACTTTATACAGAACCACAAAAGATCCTGCATAGCAACAATGATCCTGAGAAAGAAGAACAAAGCTGGAGGACTCACACTACCTAATATCAAACAATACTTACTACAAGATCATAGTAATCAAAACAGCATGGAACTGGCATAAAAACAAACACACAGATCAGTGGAACAGAACAGGGCCCAGAAATAAACCCACACCTTCACAGTCAATTAATATTCGACAGAGGAAGCAAGCACATACAATGGGCTAAACATAGTTTATTCAATAAACTATGAATAGGAAAACTGGACAGATAGGTGCAGAGAAATGAAAATAAACCACCTTCTTATACCACATACAAGGATAAATTCAAAATGGACCAAAGTCTTCAATGATAGACATGAAACCATAAAAATCCTAGAAGAAAACATAGGCAGCAAAATCTCAGACATAGCTTGTAGAAATTTTTTATTGGGTATCTATCTCCCCAGGCAAGAGAAACAAAAGAAAAAAACAAACAAAACAAAACAAAACAAACGGGACTTCATCAAACTAATAAGGTTTCACGCGGCAAAGAAAATCGTCAACAAAATAAAGAGACAACCCACAGAATGGGAGAACATATTCACCAATACATCTGGTAAGGGGTTAATATCCCAAATTTTTAAAGTACTTACAAAACAATACCAATAAAAAAAAACAATCCATTTTAAATAATTAGCAAAAGACCTGACTAGACACTTCTTCAAGGAGGGCATACAGGTGGCCAATAGACATATGAAAAGATACTCAAGGTCGCTAATCATCAGAAAAATAAAAATTAAAACCACAATGAGCCCTGGCTGGTGTAGCTCAGTGGATTAAGCCTGGGCCTGTGAACCAGAGTATCACGGTTCGATTCCCAGTCAGGGCACATGCCTGGGTTGCCGGCCAGTTCCCAGCAGGGAATGCATGAGAGGCAACCATACATTGACATTTCTCTCCCTCTCTCCTTCCCTTCCCCTCTAAAGATAAATGAATAAAATCTTAAAAACAAAAAAAACCCAAAACCACAATGAGATACCATGTCACATCTATCAGAATGGCCAGCATCAATAAACATAAAAAACAAGTGCTGGTGAGGATGTTGAGAAAGGGGAATCTTTTTGCATTGTCGATGGGAATGCAGATGGGTGCAGTCACTGTAGAAAGCAATGTGGAGACACCTCAAAAACTTAAAAATGTATCTACCTTTTGACCCAGGGATCCCATTTCTGGGAATATATCCGAAGGAACCCCAAACAGTAATTCAAAAGAACGCAAACACCCTTATGTTCATTGCAGTGTTATTTATAATGGCCAAGATATGGAAGCAATTTAAGTGTCCATCAGTGGATGAGTAGATAAAACAACTGTGGACATTTACACAGCGGAATTCTATTCAGCCATAAAGAAGATGAAAATTTTACCCTTTGCACCAATATGGATGGACCTAGAGAACATTATGCTGAGTGAATTAAACCAGCCAGAGGAAGACAAATATATGATTTCATTCATATGTGGAATCTAACGAACAAACTGAACAAGCAAAACAGATACAAACTCATATATGGAGAGCAGATGACAGCTAGTGGTGGGAGGGGAGGTTAGTGGGTGGAGAGTTTGAGCAAAGAGCAAAAGCAAAAAAAAACTCATGGACATGAACAACAGGGTGGTGACTACTGCAGGTGGGGGGTGTAAGGAGACTAAATGGTAACGGAAAAAAATAAGATTACATATTAAATAAAAGGCCTTGACACAGAAAAGAAAATTTTAAAATGCAATAAAAAAGGCACATGAAAAGCTGCTCAAGATCAACAGCCATTAGGAAAATGCAAATTCAAATCACAATGATATGCCAAGTCACACTCATTAGCATGGCTATAATCAAAAAAGGCATGTAAGAACAACAAGTGCTAGGGAGGATGCAGAGAAACTGAAGCTCTGCTGGTGAAAATGTGCAAGGGTGCAGCTGGTGTGGAAAATACTTCGGCAGTTCCTCAAATGGTAAGCCCAGAGTTACCATATGACCCAGACAACCCTGCCCCCAGGAATCCTCCCAACAGAAATGAAAACATATGTCCATGCAAAAATCTGTGCACTAATGTTCATAGGAACATCATTCATAATAAATAAAAGATGAAGCAACCCACATGTCCATCAACTGACAAATGGATAAGCAAAATGTGGTACAGTCATACAATCGAATACTGTCGATAAAAAGAAACGAAGTACTGACATGTGCTCCAACATGGATAATCCCTGAAAACATTACTCTAGGTGAAGGGGAAAAAAAGGCAGCCACAAAAGTCCACAATGACTCCATTTATATGAAATGTCTAGTAACAGGCAAACCTATAGGTACAGAAAGTACAATAAGCAGTTGCTTAGGACTATTGGGAGGGGACAACTAAGGCATGCAGTGTTTATTCTGGAGGGTAAAGAAAATGTTCTAAAATTCGTGGTGAGAGATGCACAATTATGTGGATACATTAAAACTCGTTGAATAACACACTTTAAAAGGGAGAACTGTATATGTGAATCATATCTCAATAAAGCTGGGGGAGCGGAGAAAACCCACCTTCAAAGCTGAGGGTGGAGGAGGAGCTGTACTCGGAGGTGGGCAGAGAAGACTCCCAGCCCAGCGAGGACCCAGCTCTTCCCTCATTCCCCACTGAAAGGCCAGGACCAGGCTGTACCATTACTAAGGGCTGACCACCTAGCAACAAAAGGATATTACATGGAGAAATTTGCCACCAGCTCAGCAGACACAGCCGTTCTTACACGCTCTGGAACAATCTCACAGGCCACCAAGCAGATGGCTCAGGCCTGCCTTAATGCTAATTTCTCGAACCACCTGAGAACACCCTGAAAAACAAACCAGTTCCAAGGGACTGAAAACCAGACTGATGGAGCATTTCCTTCAGGTGCCCATCCAACACCCCATTTCTTATATCGGAACCTGTCTCTTCAGAGGATGAATGAAATGGGAAATGACCCCTCCTCCAGGAGCAATGCCAGCCCCAACCACACCGACCTGACCTTTTCCAACAGTCCCACGGGATAATCCCGTCACTGGTTGCTGGTCCAACATTCACATGGGGCAGTTCACTCTAACTTAGCATACCTCTTCTGTCCTAACCACGCACCACCTGAACTACTTCATATCTGTCTTCTACTGGTGGCTATCAACTGAAAAATGGATAAGCAAATGGAGGCTTATTTTTAGCCTCATCCTATGCAATAGCTTTCAAGAAATCTTGAGTCTGCTGTGCTCACCCAAGCTACCTTGGGAAATCCCACCCCATCTCAAAACTGGACCCCACCTCCTGCATCAAGCTTCCCAGGGAGAGGAGCGCTCATCCTCCCTGGGCATTCACGGGAGTCTGTGTTCTAGAGAGCTTCTTACTACTGCTCTGTAGAGTAATCCTCTTTTTCACCTCTAACTGTAAATTTCACAGAGACAGGAAATGCCAGAGATGGCCATGCCTGGCATACAGTGGCTACAGATGAAAGGACAGGATGGTAGAAATGAGATGAACACCAATAAGCAATGACTCCAAGGCCTCCTTTTGGTGTGAATCACAAAGAACCCGGCTCCCTGAGACTATTGCTGGTACTTGACCTGCTAGAAGCCTTTACCCTAGGATCTTGCCACATACCAGTGACAGTCACTGTGCCCTGAACTAGATGGGCTTGACTACAGCAGTTACGGTAGTAGACAGGAACTACAAGAGAAAAAGGTGAGGGGAAAAGCTCCAGAAAAGAATTCTGGAAGGGGCAGTGGCTGAGGGAACAAAAATGTCCAGGACAGAGAGAACGGGGGGCAGGGGGGAGGGCGGGGGGGAAACCAGTGCTAGGACCTTTGGTGGAGGCCGCTTGCTTCATCACTGGTGATCAGAGGAAGTCATGCAGGGGTGGTGAGGAGGAGCTGAGAGGCCCTGCACCCAAGGCCTGCGAATCTTTGATCTACAGCTTATTCCACCTGTTGACACTGTGTGATCCTAGTCAAGTCCGTCTGTGTTAGTTTCTGTATGTATAAAAGGGGGAAAGTTTTAGAACCACAAATCACTGGGAGAGCTGGATGAGTGAGGGGTTGGAGCTCCTAGTTACTGGTTTTCAAGCCGTTCCAATGGACATCAGGATTCCTAGGATGTTTCAAAGGTTCCACAAATGTTTTAATTTTATTTATTTTTTTAAAAATTCTGTTCTAGTTAAAAATTTTGTTAGGAAAAGTTTTTGCGTGCCGAATTTTAAGATACTGGGGACAATAAGTATATGCGTCAAGGTACACTCTAGAGATTCAGAACAACACTTCCCTAGCTACTTCTCTATGTAGAATTTGAACTTTGAATTTCTGTGTTTTTTGGTTAGGAAAGTAATGCTTGGCAGTGGTCCAGTTTGCTTACTTGTTCTATTAAATTCCAGTCTATATGTAGCTACTCCTGGAAAATTGTACGATAGAAAACACTTGAGTAATTAAATGCTAGATGAGAGTCAGTCATAAATAGTAAGTTTCAGAGATTTCTTGTTTGACTTCCTAATTACAAGAAGTAACAAAGTCTTTAGATAATGTTAATGATTCAACTTTGAAACAGTTTTTCAACTACTTCATTTCCAGCCTCTGTATCAACTACATTAAACGTGAGTGCTTGGAAAATTGTTTTAAAAAATGGTAGCCACTACCATCTGCACTCAGGATGAACCTGAATTTCCACTACCATGAAACCCAAACATGGTATACATACATACACATCAATCGGATGCTAACTTTGAAATGACTACACACCATTTTACCAAATTTCATCTGAGTAGCTCACTTGCCTAATGAACAACTTTGGAAGGAAATACGAATTAAAATGTGTACTTTTTAACACACAGACTTTATATAAACTGGAAGACATTAGATTTTGCTTCAGAAAATAAAAAGCAAGTACAAACCCTCAATTTATAGAGAAGACACGGAGGTCCAGAGAATGTTCTGTTTTCTGGTTGGAGTCGGAATCAAGCCGTACTCAAGTCCACTGAAGCCCCAGACCTGCTTCCTAATATGACATGGTCTCCAACAAACCGAGCTGCAGCTACCACCCCCCTGCAGAAGCTCAAAGGAGAAGATACTTATCAACGGGAAACACAAAGCAGAGACCACAGTCTGGTGAATTTAAGGAGCTATAGGTCTAATGCAACATCCCACCTACCTAAACAAGTAGAGAATCAAGAGATGATAGAAAGAAAAAACACAAATTTACAGAAATACTGGTACAAGGAAGACAGATGGTCTGGGAATACAGTTGTCTTCTGTTGTTAAAAGGAGAAGGCAAGGAGGAAGAAGGAAAGAAAAGCAAAGCAGCTTTTCCTCCAAAATAAGTCCAAATTCCTGGGAAGACGCTCTGAGGTTGGTTCTTCAGCTCCCTGTATGGCCGGGATACACAGGCCTGGTGCCACCAACTTGAGTCCGAGCACACGGCCCACGTGGCCACAGCCCCCAATGTGAAGTACGACTCCTCGACAGCTGTGATGATCACCACTGGGCCTCCTCCTACTCCAGGGAGCGGAGGAACTCGGGCTGACAGAGGTGACCAGAGCAGGTATGAACAGGGCCCTTCTTTCCACTTTCATAACTCAGTCCTCTGATGAATTCTGCAACTTTTCTTTACAACCAGGAATTCACATTCTAAGTGAAAACAGCCTGCTCTCTTTAGAACTGGCTGAGCAAGTGTTATTTTGAGTCACTAGCTGAAAGACACCCACTAAGACAACACACCTTTGGTATTCTTAGGAAGGCTTTTTTTTTAAATTCACTCTTCATCCTGGCTTTATTATAAGCCCTACAAACTGTTGCCAGACACAGGCTTCCACGTGAGCAATGGCCTGTGTTGTGGAGAAGCCTTGTTAATATCTGGAGTTTTAAACCGTCCAGTCTCCTTCATATTTGAAGTGATCAAACCACAACAGGCTGTGCCCAGAGCTTTCACTTATGCTACCTTTGAATTCTTAGTGTGGGTGGGGAAGGAACCCTCCGCCCCCTGAAGTGGGTATTTGCCTCACAGATGCAAGATCTACTGAGTGTAGTTCAAAACTCCATACCTGGTGTCAATGGCAAAATAAATTTTTAAATACTGTATTAAGATTAATGACTCATCCAGAACAGGCCCCCACCCTGCCCTCTGCCCGCTCCCACCCCATCCCCTGGTGACTTCACACACGGCCATGTCCACTAGAGGGTGCGAGGGGCAGGGAAAACACCTGGGAAGGAACGTTTGGTGCTTGTATTCTGACTTAGCTTCTTGGGTGTACACATTTCTGGCAGGTGGACAAAGGGGCACAGGAGTGAGAGGGAAGCTGCCGCTGCTGCCGCCGCTGCTGCTGCATCAGATAAGATCTTCACATTTCTGTCAGTTTCACTCAGCAGGCCCACAGGTTATTCACAGCTGACAAAATTTCCCATCAACAAAAAAATGAAACCATAGCAAGTCCAAGAATTCTGAAAACATTAACCAAAACCAAAAAGCATGGGTCCCTGAAAAATGAAACAAACCCCGTTTAATCCAGGATTTCTCAATCCCTGGCACAAGTGACCTCTGAAGCCAGACACTTCTTTGTTGCAGGGCTGTCCTCTGCTTCAGTGGTCTCCCTGCCCTCTACCACTGGATGCCATGAGAACCCTCCATCCCCCAACTGGGACAATCAAAACTGTCTCCAGACATTGCCAGATGTTCCCTAAAGGATACAAGCACCCCAGTTGAGAACCACTGCCTCTAGCAATCTGTAGAGCCTTACCCACACAACAGGAAGGGGTTCAGCAAAAGTAAGCCCACAGAACTACATTGCAGAGCAAGGAGAAGGGGAACTCAGAAGTCAATCAAAGGCCTAGAGATGAGCAGGCACAGTGCCCTGTGCTAAGACTAGAGACCACAAAGATGTGAGGGGGGCCCACTTCCGACACTGTCCCAAGATGATCGACAGATGAGTATTTTCTTCCACATCCTTCAGGACAGCACCATCTTGGCACCAGCCAAGGAGCTCATTCTAGGCTGGCCGTGCCCCCTTTACTAATTAGTACATGGCACTGGGGCTTTGCCCCACCAAGATCCTAGTCTATGAAAGCAAAAGGCACAGGGAAGAAGGCTTTGAAAAGCAAAGTCTGCATGATGCTACGTCAGGCAGTCTTCTAAAGAAAGGACTGCCATCTGGCTTCCAGCCCAGGAAACCATGAACACGCATTCTGACAGGTCGATAATGACTCTCTAAGAAGAGGAGGAATAGTCAGCGAAGAGATCACAGAGTGTGTAAATTTGTTAGGTAGTTTTTCTGTGTTGAATGAAGATGCTCAGAAGATTTGCTTTCACCCAGAGCCAAAGGACAGCAGAGCTGCAAAGGAATCTTTATGGTAAATACAAAATGTACTTTTTTGTCGGAGGATGAGACTTCTGGCAACTCTATCTAGAAAATACCCATGAATAACAGACAACATGCCCAAAATGGCCCTAGTGACGGGGGAAAAAATCTGTCATAAAAGTTGTCAAAATTATTCCCCAAGGGTGGGGCAATGTCCACAAGGCAAAGCTCATTGTTCAGCCAGCGCTCCCGGAACCTTCCAAGCCCTGACCCCACCCCCAGGAACCTGCTCCTCTGCCCGGACAGAGAAACGGGCTGGTGCTGGTCTGCCCCGTGAGAGCTCCAGCCCCACTGTCTGCAGAAATGGGGCAGCCCTCCAAGCACCTGACCTGACAGAGGTCACCACGTTAATTTAAAAAGAAAAAAAAACTAGCTGATGAGTGACAAGGTGGGAACGTATGTGTGTACATACACACACAATCCGAGATGGCCACTCAGAGGCCTCTCACCTTTCAACCTTATAATGAATTTCCCTTCTCTTCTAACACTGGGCTAGAGTAAATGCACACGGAGCACAGGCCCCAGGCTTTGGCAGACCCTGCGTCATAATGTCCCAGGTCTGAATTTTCTTAGGGAGAAACACAACCATCCCTCCCAATGTATAAACCAAGGTGAACTTTCCCAAATGCTGCAAATATCTTGTGTCAATCTGACTGGGATCTGATCACAAGCCCTCTGATGACACAAATGACGAGTTAACTCAAGCTACCACGGAGCAGTCTCAGGAAGGCCTCCTGCCCACCAAGTGAAAACATGGCCAAACCGGGCCTCTCAACTCTGATGAACTTCAGAATTTCCAGGTGTCATGCCTGAAGATTCTGACCTACTCCATCAGAGGTGTCAAGGAGGGGTATTTTTATTTATAAGCTGCCCTGGTGATTTTAATACACAGCTAGACATGAGGACTAATGCGTCTGGGGAAAGTTGTTCCTTGTATCAACCCCATGGGTCCTACCGAGTGGGACTCCAACTGTGATCTGTCCCAATATTTTACAAGAAAAGCTAATTCCGTTCTGGCCAAGATGGAGGCATAGCTAAAAATGTCACTTCTTCACACAACCAAAAGAAGGACAACAACAATTTAAAAACAAAAACCAACCAGAACTGCCAGAAAATCGAACTGCATGGAAGCCCTGACAACCAAGGAGTTAAGGAAACATTCATCTAGACCAGTAGTAGGATGGGTGGAGATGGGGGACAGGCAGTGGGGCAGAGGAGACACACAGCAAGGTGGCCGCACGGTGAGGCAGGGCCGGCTGACGGGGCCATCGCACATTCACGTGCAGATGAGCTGGGAGGAACGAAGGAGCTAGTCAGACCAGGGAACCCAAGATTTCAGCATAGGAAACCCCACACTCAAAATCTCTGGCTATAAAAACTTGTAGGGGTTGCGGTGGCAGCAGAAACTCCCAGCCTCACGGGAGAATCCACTGGAGAGGCCCACGGGGTCCTAAAGCATATATAAGCCCACCCACTTGCAAAGGGACTTATTAAGAAAAAGAAGATCAAAACTATGAACATTAAAATGACAACAGACTCACAACTATTAACGAGTGAACTTAAAAAACAAAAACTAAGCAAACAACTAGAACAGGGACAGAATAACAGAAATGGAGATCACATGGAGGGTTAGCAGTGGGGAGGGGAAGGGGAGAATTGGGGGAAAAGCTACAGGGAATAAGAAGTACAATAGGTAGGCACAAAATAGACAAGGGGACATTAAGAGTAGTGTGGGAAATGGAGAAGCCAAAGAACTTATATGTAGGACCCATGGACATGAACTAAGGTGGGGAGATGCTGGAGGGTTGGGGGTGAAGGGAATAAAAGGGAGGAAAAAATGGGGCAAATATAACAGCATAAAAATATACTTAAAATAAAAAAGGAAGAAAAAAAGGTAAGCTTTCTGCCCTCCACAAATGTAGACCCACTGGCTTACTAGATAATCCACCTGCAAGGTACACTGGTTTTCTCCTTAAAGAACATCAGGCTGGTTTCCTCAAGCCAGTGCCCAAGAAGGCAGCATTTTAGGAAGAGGCAGTCCATTAGGGAGCCTTGTTACATCACCACCCTGCCATGAAGACGTGTTGAGGATCATGCTGGCCTGTCAGGGCTTTTGTTAACCTCTCCTCAGTATTTGGCTCCCAAGGTGAGAAATTACCTGGGGCTAACCAAATAGCTTCAATGTCTACCAACACTTCTAGTAACCAGCACCTCTCTGACCTTGCTACTCACAATCCGGCCTGTGCACCGACAGCACCGAGACGGCCAGGCAGATTGTTAGAATCGAAGAATCTCGGGTCAAACCCCAGAGCAAATGGATCAAAACTGGTGTTTACAACAAGATCCCTAGGTATTTGTTTGCACACTAAAGTTTGAGACACACTGCTTTTCATCCTTTTATCCAGGAGAGTAAGAATGAAGGAAAACTAGACACTCATTTCCAGGGGAGGACAACAGAGAATATGGCACAGCTGCTCTCCTTTTTATAATGAGCACAGAACTTTCGAATAAGACGGCTACATGTCAGTAAGAAGACCACTTGATGTATGGACACTCATAGTTACTGTTAAGATGCATTAGCTGAGATGAGAATGATACATGCAGACAGCATGTTTTCACCACTGCCAACTAGGAGTGCGTCTAAGGCAACTGGTTGTACTCCTATGTGCTATGTCTTGATCCATTATGCAAAAACCCAAAGACACAGTTTGGATACACGTCTTCCAACACTTAACTCTATTACAGCAAATACTGTAATGCCATGTAGCAATTACCCCATGCACTGAGTTTTTGTTGTTTTATAATTGCTGAAATGCTCGCTTTAAAACACCTGGTTAATACCCATTATTGCTTTTCCAGTTGACTTCAAAGTGAAACAGTCTTCAACTGAGGTAACATCTTCATTAGGTGTCTTAATTTTGTATAAAATGATGTCCACCAATAAAGTTTCTGCAAATGTCTCTAATTCTGTTATTTTCCCAGGAACATAACAACTTTATGGCCATTGAAAGCTTTTCAAAGCTGTGCTGAGCCCTGGCTGGTGTAGCTCAGTGGATTGAGCATGGGCCTGTGAACCAGACGATCGCAGTTTGATTCCCAGTCAGGGCTCATGCCTGGGTTGCAAGCCAGTTCCCAGCAGGGGCCAGTTCCCAGCAGGGGATGCACGAGAAGCAACCATACACTGATGTTTCTCTTCCTCTCTCCTTCCCTTCCCCTCTAAAGATAAAGAAATAAATTTTTTTTTAAAAAAAAAAAGCTGTGCTGAAAGAAATTATTTGAAGGATGACTTCAGGGGCACACAATTCACCCACTGTCCTAGATCAACCCTGCCCAACCTTCCGTAACAAGTGAGCTCCTCTATCAGTCTCTCTCTCTCTCTCACACACGCGCCCATCAGAACTTATAAATCATTTCTTAATTTTTACATATATATGAAAAGCATTATTAAAATTATATTTCATTTTTGAAACAAGACATTAAAGTTTATAAAGTTCATTGATTTTGAATTTTTTAAAGATTTTATGTATTTATTTTTAAAGAGAGGGTAAGGAAGGCAGAGAGGGAGAGAAAATCAATGTGTGGTTGCCTCTTGTGCGCCCCCTACTGGGGACCTGGCCTGCAACTGAGGTATGTGCCCTTACTGGGAATCCATCCAACCAAAGGGTCTTGTGACCCTTTGGTTCACAAGCCAGTGCTCAATCCACTGAGTCCACACCAGCCAGGGCAAATTAATTCATTTTGATACCATCTTTGTTAATGTTCAAAATGATTAATGAAAAATTACTTTTTGCCCATGTAACATACAGAATTTAATTCTGGAGGGGAAAAAAAGGATGATTAGTCAACAAAATGAACTCCAAAATTATATCTTATTAGTATACTAGAATACAATTGTTGTGGCGACCAGATGTATATTCGATACCAGGCAGCAATCTAATTTCTGGCCCTACCATCAAAACGAGACGAGAAACTGCTCAATGTTTGGACTTCTTGCATCGGAACTTAAAAACAAACTAAATGGTTTATAAGAGGAGGACTCCTTCCTTCCTCCCTGGACGTGTTTTCACGCAGAATCTGTGCTCCATTTCGCAGGAAGAAACCGCAGAGCAGACAGTTCCTGCTTCTGCATCAGAGCACACAGGCCTTGTAGGGGAAGAAGGACGGTGTCTAAGTTGGGCAGGCAACGGGGGGTGCACTCTCTCTCTTCCTGCCCCCACATGTTAAATGGACAGAGCTTCCCTGGCCTACAGAGAGCACCCACACCACCTGGCCATTGCCCCGGCAGATGTGTGGATTCCCTGTAGGGCAGATCAGAAAACCTTGCACCCAAGACACACAGCTTTACTCTAATAAAGCTGGTACTGTATTCAATCTTCATCTGGCTTTTTCTATTTCCTCTAGTTCTGAGCCCAGAAGAGAAGGAGGGTGTGACTAACTGGCATCTGCAAACACCCGTAAGTTTATTTTTACATTTTTTTCTGTTTTGTTTCTAAATATCAGGAAAAGACACGTGGTTTCCAGAAGCTATTTTGAAGGCATTTCTCCACACATAACACATTGCAGGTGTAGGAATCTCTAATCCTAATAAATTAAAAGAAAAAATTAGTATGAAAGTCATAATATTTTCTCTTTCTAAATACTAATTTAAAAGAAATACTGTAAGATATGCCAAAGGAATTCTGCTCAGATGAATGCAACTATGGCTAGAAGGAAGGTAACCTGAAGGAAAACAGCAGAATTACCAGCACAAGGGTCAATAATTATATTTTGACCTGAATGTTGCTAATGCATCCTGTTTTTCACCAACAGTCCTTTAAGGGTATAAATAAATATTTTTATTGTAACATATTTTCAAAAACCTTATGGGCTGCTAGTGCAGCCCACTCTTCTGAATGTCAGAAGAACTTCTGAATGTCCGATGAACTTCTTCATCGGAGAGGGGGATCAGAGATGGAGATCGAATATGTAAATACATATTTTGTTTAATGAACCTCAAAAACAGAAGCAGGAAAACCGGCATCAGTGCCTTTCACAGCAGAAGCTCCTGCCCCACAGGAGCCGCTGGGCAGGAACCTCTGCTTTTGATATTTCAAACCCCTGGATTTGGCCTCACCCTTGGCCATATT
This sequence comes from Sturnira hondurensis, assembly GCF_014824575.4. NCBI lineage: Eukaryota > Metazoa > Chordata > Mammalia > Chiroptera > Phyllostomidae > Sturnira > Sturnira hondurensis. The sequence goes on along the minus strand of NW_028072887.1, from coordinate 1,274,618 downwards.
TTGGAAGAAACTGTCAAAGCAATGCATATTTAGCCTAAAATAGAAAGCAGTAAAAATAACTAAATAAATAACTAAATAAATAAATAAGATGGCCAGGTGAACCGTATTGCTGGGTTTACCATAAACCTGGTTTCATGTATCCAGTCAAAAGTTCTCTTTCATCACAGCATCAAGAATATTCACGTGGGCACCTGAATACTTGGCCAGATTTTACTCCCTGACACAGTAAAATAGTAACTGACATCACTTCTCTCTCCAAGAGAGCCGCTAAGTAAAGCTCAGGGTCCACTTCCAGTAAATCGGTATCTATTTTGTGCTTAAATTTCATTCCTGACTCTTTTTTTCTCTTAATTGTTGTTCTATTACAGTTGTCCCAATTTTCTCCTGTTGCTCTGATTTTCTCTTTGCCTCATTTTCTTTCCTTACTGAATTTTAAATGTATTTTTATCTCCCTGTATTACATGTTTTCATTCTTTTTGGAACATATTATGATAATAAGAAAGTAAGCAAAACAAAAAGGAACAAGATGGCTGTGGTAAGAACACGGCCCTCCAAAAAAGCCACTGTCCTCATTCCCAGAACCTGCTACATTACATGGCAACAGGGAATTCAGGTACCAGATGGAATTAATGGTTGCTCATCAGCTGACTTTAACATGGGGAGATGATCCTGGATTATTCTGCTCAGCTTAAGGCAATCACAGGGTCTGTAAAAGTACAAACAGGAGACAGAGGGTATGTCATAAGGATACAATAGTCTCTCCTCAACTCTCGGACTATTTTTTAAATTTTACTTGTCAATTAAGAGTTTATGCTCAATACTATTTTGTATTCGTTTCAGGTGCACAGCACAGTGGTTCGTCAGTCATATACTGGAAGTGGTCCCCCGAACTTCCAGTACCCACCCAGCTCCATACACAGTCATCACCGTATCATTGACCACACTCCCTATGCTGTACTTTACATCCCCATGACTGTTTTGTGATTACAAATTGTACTTCTTAATCTCCTCACCCTTTTTACCCAGGCCCCCAACACCCCTCCCCTCTGGCAACCATCAGTCTGATCTCTGTAGTGAGTCTGTTTCTGTTTTGTTTGTTCATGTATTTTGTTGTTTAGATTCCACAGAGAAGTGAAATCAAATGGTACTTGTCTTTCCCTGACTGACTTATTTCACTTAGTGTAATACCCTCTAGGTGCATCCAAGCTGTAGCAAGTGCTAAGATTTCATTCTTTTTTATGCCCAAGTAATAATCCATTGTATGTATGTACCATATCTGCTTTACCCAGTTGCTTATTGATGGGCAATTAGGTCCAAATTTTGGCTATTGTAAATAATGCTGCACTGAATATAGGGGTGCATATATTCTTTCAAATTAGTGTTTAGAGTTTCTTTAAATAAATACCCAGAAGTGGAATTGCTGGGTGTTAAGACAGTTCCACTTTTATTTTTTTAAGGAACCCCATACTGTTTTCCACAGTGGCTACATCAGTCTCCATTTCCACCAACAGTGCGTTAGGGTTCCCTTTTCTCTACATCTTCTCCAGCACTTGTTTGTTGATTATTGATGGCCATTCCGACAGGTGTGAGATGATATATAATTGAGGTTTAATTTGCATTTCTCTGATGATTAGTGATAATGAGAATCTTTTCATATGTCTACTGGCCATCTCTATGTCTTCTGTAGGGAAATGTCTATTCAGTCATCTGCCTACTTTTTAATTGGATTATTTTTTTGGTTTCTTGAGTTCTTTATAAACGTTGGATATTAATTCCTTATCAATGTATCTTTGGTGAGTATCTTCTCCCATTCAGTAGGTTGTTTTCACATTTTGTTGGTTTCCTTTGCTGTGCAAAAACTTTCTTAGTTTGACATAGTCCCATTTATTTTTCTCTTTTGTTTCCCTTGCCTGAAGAGATATATCAGAAAAAATCCTGTTAAGAGAAATGTCTGAGAGTTTACTGCCTGTGTTTTCTTCTAGAAGTTTAATGGTTTCAAGTCTTACAAATAAATCTTCAATCATTTAAAATGTTTTCTTATATATAGTGTAAGCTGGTGATCTAGATTCATTTTTTACATGTATCTGTTCAGTTATCCCAACACCATTTATTAAATAGACTGTCTTTACCCCATTAGGTGTGTTCTTGCCTCCTTTATCATGTATGAATTGACCACAGAGACATGGGTTTATTTTTGGGACCTCTATTCTGTTCCATTGATCTGTGTGTCTGGTTTTATGCCGGCACCAGTCTGTTTTAATTACTATGACCTTATAGTACAGTTTGGTAAAGTCATACCTCCAGCTGTGAAGAATTCTCAAACTACGTCTTTCGTGAAAAACTAAGGTCACCAGTTTAACAAGTCTGGTCATTTTGTTTCTCCTGGTGACCTTTGTTTCTACTCTAACAGCAATAGGTTAGGAATTTTAGAAGTAAGGCGGTTCCCTAGTAAAGATGACAAAACAACAACAACAAAAAAATCTCCATAAAAGGAGAATAGTTTTAGGCCATTTAGCACAAGGGCAAGCAGTTCTCCGAGAGCCTGAGAGCATCTCTCTACAGTTCTGACCAAAACCAATTTTCACAATAACAAGGCATCATTCAATAACAGGATGCAAAACAGATTTCTGGGATGTTTCTAAAAAATTTCATGAAACTAAGCTCCTAAGTGACAGTGAAAGATAAATGAGGCATTAAGGTGGCGGGGGGGGGGGGGGGGGTGGGGGGTGGGGATTGTATAGTATGTGAAAAGCACAGGCAGGGACTAATGCCACATACACTGACCACGGGGCTTTGCCTCTGGACCCTGACTCCACCAAACTCTCTGCTCTCTGAAGGCAGGACTGTCCTTATCATCACTGCAGTGAGAACAGACAGTTATCACCTTAACACACACCCTCTCAGCCTATGAGGTAGGTGCTGTGACTGTCCCCATTGGAGTGGGGGAAACTGAGGCGTGAACTAAGTAATGTGCTCAAGGTCACACAGCTGCCAGGTGGTAGAACTGCTAGGGACTCTGGCCATCTGGCTTCTTAACCGCCCTGCTCAGAGTGCCTCAGAACCCGTAGGGGAGCCTGATACCAAGAAGGTATCAAAACTCATGGTACGAATAAATGGAGCGGGATGGGACTGAATCAATCAGCCAGGCACATAATAATATGTACTTAACAAATATGAGCTGCTTTCTCATATTTGTTGGGCTTTTCCCCCACTTTCATTAAAGAAACCCTGTAAGCCAATTATTTTCAAATGAAGAACCACAGAGTCATATAATAATCACCTGGAAATTTTTCTAAATCTATAGCCCTAAGCAGAGACCTTCCTCATCCCTGTCCCAAATTCTGCTGTTGTCATTCTGGGTTGGGCTTCTATTGGGGGATTTTAGAAGAAAAGAACATGCCAGGTGACCCTGCAAACACCGGCTCACAGCCACCGCCAGCTTCATCAGTGAAGCACCTCTGCTGGGAGGTGTCTCAGCTCCCAAGGCACATGGAGGAGAACCCAGAGGGGACTGAGGGTGGAGCCTCTTGGTGTGACCTCATTTCAAAGACACGAGGATGCACAAGTAAAATGTAAACAGTGAGCAGAACAATCGTGCTATTACAGCTGGGCAGCCAGGTGCACAGCGAGAGGGTCAAACACATACGCCTTGAACTAGAGGTGATCCTAAAAGAAATCAGAGATTACTCACACATCAGCAGTTTAGAAAGAGACTGTCCATCCTAATATTTTTTTTCTCTCAATTTCACCAAAGTGACACTAGAGTGCTATTTTAGAGTATTTGCCATAGGACAAAAGCTAAATGAAAGGTCAGCACTAGGCCAACCTGAGAGTTGAGACCCCATCAGACAAACACTCAGGGAAGGGCTCACTGCATGCTCACCATGGTCCTACACATTGTGGAGAAAACACTGAAGGTTCAAGAGATGTCCCTGCCCTTCGGGACAGACCCCCCCACCTCCCCAACACTCACAGAGAGCAGTAAAGAACACTGCTAACTCAGGGGCACATCTGAGAGCAGGTCACAGTGGGTCCCTGAGAATCAGAGGCCAGAAAGAAGCCCAGAAGGTTCCACAGAGACTGTACCCTGGAATGCATCTTCTTTCCTTCATCATCCCTCACTGAACTGCAACCAATGCCAGGCCTGGGTAGACACTGGAGGACAAAGGTGAATAAAACAAAGTCACTAAAGTAACTGACTACAAGCTGTAATCTTAAAGAAAAGTACAGAGCATCAGAGATCCCCAGTCACTGCAGTCAGGGGGGCCTGGGGGACCTGCGCTAACGAGGAGGGACAGAGCCATGACACCAAGGCTCCAGTAGGGGCACAGCTCAAACCAGTCACTTAACATCTCAAAACCTCAGTTTTGTCTACCCTTAAAATGAAGAGGCAGAAATGGGTAGTGTGCAAGCCCTTTCCACTTTAAGCTTCAGATGAGAAGAAGGTTTTTATTAATCAGCTACTTGAATTTTTAAATAACTCATGATGACCACACTCATATCCTAGAATGTGATCCTGACAGAAGGGGGAGGGGGCATGGGCCAGAGATGATGGAAATTGACTCACAGTGAGAGAATGTGGATGAATAAAGCCATTATGTAAAGTTGTGCCCCTCATTTTATCCCTTGACTCAAATACACTAAATTCATGCTACTTGCCTCTCATGACCACTAGATATATAAGCCCATTAAAAATACTTCCATAATCACTTCGTGCAAAAAACTATAGACATTATAATGATTTAAATGCCCATGGCAATACAGCAACACCTGGGGTAAGTTTATTAATACCTTAGTGAAACAAGCCATGAATATGCCAATGGGATATTTGCTTTTTAACAGCTCCCGATTTTTCCCAGTGAGCTCCATTACGACTGAACCCAGGCTGTGACTGCCCCAGTCAGTGGGGTCCGGGAAACTGTGTCCTTGTCTCCCCTGCTCCGTGGTGCTTCACTCCATCGAAACCCACCCCAGGATGGAGCCAAAGCACTGGTCCTCGGCCCTCACTGTGCATCACACTCACCTGGGGAGGTTTTTAAACACAAATGTCCACCCAACACCCTCCGCAAGATGATGATTCAATTGGTCTGCGTAGGGCCAAGAAACCAAAATATTTTTAAGCACTCTCAAATATTCTAAGGTGCAGCCACTGCTGAGAACTATTGAAAGTGTCAGCCTTCCCAGGCAGATAATAGAAGGGAGCAAGGGGGTAGGGGGGCAAGTCTGAGGGGAAGGGTGGCAGGGCCCTGTGATGAACCCGTGACCACATGGCCCATCTAGAAAGAGTGGTCACTTTGCAGCCTCAGCCACCAGACAATTTGAGGGAAGGCAGCCTGGGGTGGCCAGACCTTCCAATCTTTCCTGGGAAGCCAGAGACCTAGAGTTTGGGGTAAAATCTCTGTATTTATAAATATTCACACTAATTTATACCTGTAAAAACAAATTCTGGGTGAGCCCAAGTTCGAAGCAGTTTAAATCTTGCTCACCTGCTTAGTCTACTCTATTATAGGTCATCTGTTACTTTGCCCTATTTGCCCAATCATTCCTAACTCGCTAAAGAGTAGCTTGTATTGTTTTCAATCAAATACTAATTTCTAATCATTATCAAAGGCATCAGAACACTAACTTCCAGCCCACATGTTCTACCCAATAAAAGCCTGTGAATTAGTCACACCTAACTGCCAATCCTGAGAAACGGGAAGGGCACTGAAAAACCATCGAGAGACAGAGAGAGACAAAGATAGGCAGGCCACAGGATCCAGAAAGTCTAAGTGACCTACCCAGGGCCACAAAGACTCGAAGGCAGGGTGTCCTGGTGTGAGCACTGCAGGTCTCCCGTCCTACTAACCCTGCCCCCGTCCCAGCAACGCAAGTGGCCCACCGCTGCCCGCCCGTCGGACAGAAACCCCATCACCTGGTAATTCCTGATGCCCACACGTTTAAGCTTCACAGTTTGATTACAACTCTTGAAGAAAAAGAATCAAGCATTTCTGCAAATCAACTTACTACTTGTTTGGAAAAGTCCTTATAGCCCCTTGATCAAGACAGATGCCGGCTGGTGTGATCCTGGGGAGTCTCTCTGAAGGTCCCCATCACTCAACGGGCCCTCCTTCTCCGCCCCCAGGAACTGCTTCAGCACTTTGCTCACACAAAGTAAGAGAAACACAAAGAACTGAATCGGATAAGTGACTTCCAGCTGGCTACTTCTGTCTGTGCTTGGGCCACAAAGTCTTCCTATTCTAAATGAGGTTATTACGCACCATCATCATCATCATCATCATCATCACCATCATCATCAAGGGTCATGGCACCCAGTGTGTTTGAAATTCTCCACTCAGAGATACACCTCAGAAGGCAGCTTCTTAGCAGTGAAAACAGTCAGTCTTAGCAGTTCCCTCTCGGAAGCCTGCTTTGGAATTATTCCAGACAGTCAGAGCTGACCCCAGGGTCTACATGGATGGAGAGGCAATCTGGCATGGTAGAGAAAGGCTTGGGAATTAGCTCCAGATTCAAATCTCAGGATTGACATGAATTGGCCATGCATCCTCTTCGGGAAGTTACAGAAATGAAGATCTAGGTTTCTCCTCTGGAAATGTCTACCTGGCAGGTTTTAATTTACAAAGGGCCTAGCCCAGTGCCTGACCCTGGAGGAGAGTGAGGTCATGGTCTCATGACCCCTCAAAGGAGCCCAGATGCCTCTGCAAGGTAGGTGGGAGAACTCACCCTACCATTTGATTGTAAAGCAGAAGATTGGCCTTCTCTGACTAGTTTTCTTCTGAAGCAGAGAGTGGTTTCCTTAGTGCTCACAAGCCCTTTCTCAGAAGATGTAAGCAAATTCTGAAACACAGGAAACACAGACAAGTGTCAGCAGAATGTCACCACAACTGGTAAGGATTTACACAGAGTTTTTCTAGCTTGTCCAGCAATTTTGATGAGGAAACCAAGCACAGCTGGTCACCAAGCTCAATTCCTAGTACTGGGAAAGATCGCTACTTCAAAGAATGTCCTCGGTTAGTACCTAAAAGTCTAAAATCCATTCCACCGAATTCATTATAATGCAGCATAATATGCCACCTCTCAGAGCAAAACCACACTTTATGATCACCGCGTGGAGCCATTCCCTAGCATATGCTGTATTTCAGAATTATGACCAAAACATAACAACAGAACAAGCCCTGTGCCCTTATGCTTTATGATCCAAACAAAGCAAGATTTACACACGCCTGGGAAGCAATTCACACCGACATAATTTTAAATTAACTGTATCTTAGGTTCAAGAAGAATAAATGTCTGTACTATTCTTCTAGCATAAAACCTGGTATGGCAGTTCTGACTTTTTACGTAAGAAAGTTATGACCTTAGGTCACTAGATAGAATTACGTTGCTCAAATCTATTCTTTGGCAAGCTCTTTGGGGTATAATTCACTTTGTAAGAATAAACAACTGGCAGCTATCAAAACCTTACACACACAACACACACACCACCGCCGCTCCCAAAATTAAGAATGTCCATTCCATTCCCAAATTGAAATGTGTCCAATGAAGTCAAGAAATAACCCAATGCTTATGTACCAGGACTGTAACCTGGCAAGAGAATGAACATTAAAAAGTATTACTTAGGTATGTAGTTTACGTAACATTAAGTATCATTGTTAATTTACTGGTTTCGATAGTGTACCAGAGCATGTAAGAGGACACCATTTGGGGAAGCTGGATTCATGGGCTTTCCTGTACTTTTTTTTTCCGCAATTTCCTGTGAAATAATTATTTTAAAATAAAACGCTATGTTTAAATCATTATTCATTGCATTTTTTTTTCTTTTATATTTGTGTTTCAGGGTTCTTAGGATATAATCCTAACAGTGGAACTGCTGTGTCAAAAGGCAGATACATTTTTAGTTTTCTGAGAAAATGCCATACTGTTATCCATAGTGGCTGTACCAGTCTGCAATCCCACCAACAGTGCACTATTGTCCCCTTTACTCCACAACCTCTCCAATACTTGTTGTTTGTTGCTTTGTTTATAATGGCCATTCTGACCGGTGTAAAGTGGTATCTCATTGTGGTTTTAATTTGCATCTCTCTAATAGCTATCAATACTGAGCATCATTTCTCGTCTCTCTGGATTCTCTGTATGTCTTCCTTGGAGAAGTATCTGTGCACCCCAATGTTCATAGCAGCACAATTTACAATAGCCAAGAGTTGGAAGCAACCTAGGTGCCCATCAATAAATGAATGGGTCAAAAAACTATGGTACATTTACACGATGGAATTCTATGCAGCAGAAAGAAAGAAGGAGCCCCTACCCTTTGCAACAGCCTGGATGGAACTGGAAAGCATTATGCGGAGTGAAATAAGCCAGGTGGTGAAAGACAAATACCATATGATCTCACCTTTAACAGGAACCTAAACAACAAAACAAATAAGCAAGCAAAATATAACCAAAGACACTGAAATACAGAACAGGCTAACAGGGACCAGAGGGGAGAGGGGAGGGAATTTCAGGGGAAAAGGGGAAGGATTCACAGGAACAAGTATAAAGGACACATGGACAAAAACTAACAGGGGTGGAAATGGGAGGGAGGTGGGGAGCACTGCGGGGGTGTGTGGCTGAGATGGGAGCAAAAGAGAGAAAACTGTACTTGAACAATAATTAAATTTTTAAAAAAGAGTTTAACCTCCAAAATGTACAAAGAACTTACACCACTCCACTCTAAGAAGAAAAGCAACCTATATAAACAGTGGGCAAGTCATTGCATATTTTTTATGACACTGAAGCCCAAACCCCTTCCAGTGCCCCCATTCTACTTACGTGTCTAGGGTGGGACCCACACCTAAACACTTTGAAAAGGGTCAGCAGAGTCTGGAAAACCTCCACTGTCCGATGAGAACCACTACCCCAGACAACGTAAATCACTGGAGACTTGAAGAGTGGGGGGGCTGCCATGTGTGATCCTGGCCTCCGTGGAGAACCTCAGAAGAGGAGGGGGCTGGAGACCCGGAGACCCAGAGACCCGTGAGGGGTTCATGGGATACTGGGTGGGTCAGATAAAGGTCTCGGCAGGGTAAGAACTATCATGGTAGGTGGAGACCAGGAGCCAGAAACATTTAAGAGATCAAATCAGCCGATGATGAACAATGGCTAACTGGAGGGGACAGGGGAAAAAGAGTCCCTCACGACTGCTGGACTTTCAGCTCAGGCTGCTGAGCAAACACTGTGTCCTTCACCAAGACAAGAAAATGGGGAGCCGGTCTGTGAGGGAGGAGGAAAAAGGCTGCCTAAAGGTTATACAAGGCAACAGTGCTCCATTACATATTGCTGACCAAACAGTCTCCTTCCTCTGTTGGGAAATATCCTCTTCTTTGTTGAACTAGGTGTGGAGTACTGGGAGATGAACAACTTTCTCCCAGGGTGAGAAGGGTGGCCCTGGCCAGATCCCTCCCACATCAGCCATGTGGCCCTGACCAGACCCTTCCCACATCAGACACGTGGCCCCGACCAGACCCTTCCCACATCAGCCACGTGGCCCCGGCCAGATCCTTCCCACATCAGTTACACACCTAGTCATTTGACCCCATATACTGCCACTTGGAAAAGGTCTACCCAACTGGGTTCTTGGTTTATAGCATTCTTATAAAAAGATCTAAATGCCACAGGAAATTAGACTTAAAATTTTTTCTTCAAAATTAAACATCCTGACAAATATTCTCATACTTTTTTTTACTGGTAGGAGTATAGGTTACTGGGGAACAGGAAGAGGGCCTCTGTTCAAACATTTCCTGAGCAGACTGCCACAGCTTCTCCAGTTTCAGTAGGAAGTACATTCTGTGAGGTAGAGAATGAAAATTCCAGGAACCCCTTAAAGCAAAGACATGGTCCTAGAATAAACTACTAAAAATCATAAAAGGTACTAGAGACCTAAAAATACATACCTCCTATTACCCTCTCTATACCTAAAGGAAGTCCTTCCACACATCACTGATTTTCAGAAATTAGCCTATTCACCATGTCCTCCAACCTCCACCCCAATCTTTCACCTACTGAAAGGCCATTTTCAAATGAGACATTGCTTCTTTGGGCCTCAGTATAGAAGACTCCCCCCTTCTCCAAATCCCAGAGCACTCTGCATCTCCTTAGGACTTCTCTTCAATGACTGCACCATAGTTACGTTTGTATTTGTGTGATTCCGACAATATTGTGCTGTTGTATAGTACAAGTGCTATTTCTTCAGTGCTTGCTAATAAGCACCAGCTAGGTGTTTTATGTAAATCTTAATTAGTCCTCACAGCCCATACGAGATCCAGGTAACAGATGAGGAACTCGACACTGAGAGGTGGCAGTAAAGCACAGTGCCCTCCTCACTACTCTGCACTAACAACCCCCTACGGGTGAGCCCTAGTTTATTCCGTATTACATGTGATGCAAGGTTTCTATCCCCACTGCATCTAACACAGTAGTCTCACACAAGATACCCAATAATTAGTAGTTGAAACTACATTCACATCTCCCGGCCCCTCCCCCATCGGGGACCCTGTACCTGCAGTCTCCTTAAGCCAGTGATTCTATTAGCCAGATGCCAGTGTTTCCAATGGGATCTGATTCTTGCAAAACACTGGACCTGTCATTATCCTTATTCCAGACTCCACACTTCTGGAGCTATTTTGCTATCATCTGCATCATTATCATATAGTGCCTACTGTGTGCCAAGTACAGCTTCACAAACATTCACCTGGCTGATCTTCACAACTTCTAAGGTAGAGACTATTATGCCTACTTTACACACACAGAACCTGAGCTGCAGCAGGTCTAAGTAAACTGCCCTGGCTACTCACTTTCTAAGTGGCTGAACAAAACTAAGAGTTTTCTGAAAGCCACAGCAACCTTTGGCTCTTATTCAGCCTTCCCTACCATACCCCAATTAAAATCACCATGGTTTTGTTTATAATTAGAATGCTATTTGGCTAGGTCTCTTTCATTCTGAGTTGGTATAATTGACTGTTTTGAAAACCAGGTGCAAAAAATATTCACTGAAGCTGAATGCAGCCTCTCACAACAACGCCATCCGGTACACTGATACAGATGGGTTCTTAGAACACTCAGAGGAAGCCTGTACTACCAGGGGCAGTTCCTCCAAAAGATCATTTTGTTTTGTTTGGGTCTCCCCTCATAAGCCCTGCTCTGTGAGTAGGCCCCTGCACAGCTGATCCTTCATGGGGGTAAATCCCATACCCCCTACACTGACATGACAACAGCAATCAAGACTCAACTACGACAGGAGGGTATATTCATCCCACATGGGGATGGAGGGGGAGAGGATTGCATCTGGGTATCCAGTTGGGTAACTGGGAAGGCTGTACCACTGGAACCTATGGGACACGTACTATATAAGGCCACTCTACCAAGCCCAGGAAACAAAGCAGCTCTGCACAATACATAGAAACCAACACAGGGAGGCTGCCAAAATAAGGAGACAGAAAGAGGTACCGTACAAAAGGACAGTATAAAATTCCAGAAAAAGAACTAAACAAAATAGAGACAAGCAACCTACCAGATGCAGAGTTCAAAACTAGTTGTAGGGATGCTCTATGAACTTAGGAGAAAAGGAGATGAACCTAGTGAGAATATCAACAAAGAGAGAGGAAGCAGAAGAACAGAACTAGAGAACATAAAAAGGTACAAGTCGGAAACGAAGACTACATTAACAGAAATTGAGAATACATTACAGGGAATCAACAGTGGAGTAGAGGAAGCAAAGAATGAAAGTAGCAATTTGAAAGATAAAAAAGCAGAAAACAATTGTAATAGCAAAATGAAAAAAAGAATCCAAAAAAAATGAAGACAGTGTAAGGAGCTGCTGAGACAACTTCAAGCATACCAACGTTCACATCATGGGGTTCCAAGAAGGAGAAGTGAGAGAGCAAGAAATGGAAAACCCTATGTGAAAAAATGATGACAGAAAACTTCCCTCACCTGGTGAAGGAAACAGACATACAAGCTCAGGATGAGCCCAACAAGATGAGCCCAAAGAGGCCCACACCAAGACACATCATAATTAAAGTGCCAGATTAAAGACAAAGACAGAAAGCAGCAAGAGAAAAGCAGTTAGTTATCTACAAGGGAGCTCCCATAAGATTTTCAGATGATTTCTTAACAGAAAATTTGCAGGTCAGAGGATTGGCAAGAAATATTCAAAGTGATGAAAAGCAAGGACCTACAACCAAGATCACTCTACCCAGCAAAGCCATCATTTAGAATCAAAGGACAAAGGATAAAAAGAGTTTCCCAGATAAAAGAGTTTCCTAGATAAAAAAGTTTTCCAGATAACAAAAAGCTAACGGAGTTCATCAGCATCAAAACAGTATTAAAAGAAATGTTAAAGGCCTTCTTTAAGATGTGAAGGGGGTTTGAGGGATGGGTGAAAAAGGTGAAGGGATTAAGAATCACAAATTGGTTGTTACAGAACAGTCATGGGGATGTAAAATACAGCATGGGGAGTACAGTCCATATATTCCAGTGACAATGAATGGTGTCAGAGGGATACTAGCTTTATCAGGGTGATAACTTAGTAAGTTATGTAATGTCTAATCACTGGGTTGTAAACCTGAAACTAATATAATATTGTATGTCAACTGTAATTGAAAAATAAAAAATAATTTAAGGCCACATAAAAAGTGAAAACAAGGATTCTAATTGGGTCTTCCCAAATTACTGTGTAATTTGACACAGGCTGACCCTCAGTGTTTATATATCTATAACGCCACTAATTCTCTACATTCCCCTGTGAATCCTCATCACTTCTCCCCTCAAAGGAACATTCTCCTTACCTTCCACTTCACTACTGTTCTTCTCCTGACCCTCCAACACACACACACACACACACACACACACACAGTCCTGTCCCAAACAGCCGTCCTGTTGTGACAACAGGTGACACTGCTGTGATGGACCCCACACTAACTCCGGGCCATTCGGATCACTCCCTCTGTATAAATCCTTCAATTTTGTGCTAATATTCTCACTTGGAGATCACTACCCTAAGCACGGTATTTTCTGGATCAATTTTTCCCTGCTGTGAGTCTTTAAACCACTGTGTTTTGCTTCTAATGGCTGGCAGGTGAGTGAAAAGCTGGCTACCTGAGCCCTAGGCTCATAATAGAAGCGTGCAAATTCCTCTCTGGCATGTTCCACAGCCATTGGCAAGACAATCTGTTAGCACCAGCCACAACCACTCCAAAGCACGTGGAAGTGGCTGAAGAAGAACAGCTCCCACCCACCATGAATCAGAACAGTCTGAGGCCACAGGAGGGGCTGAGGAAAGGGACAGTTAAAGAGAATCCTAGAGAAAACCAGGGACCGTTTCTCCTTAAGAAGTCTTCCCTGCCCAGTTCACTCCCGGTAACCACACAGTGTAACTCAGTGGTAAGTACGTACGTGTGAGAGCTTGGCCGTTCCAGACGACAGCCTAAAAAATGCCGTGCTGACAATGAGGCTGATGACAGTGTTTTTTGAGAGGTACTATTTTTTGTTTGTTTATTTTAGTCAAAATTTGTAGCTCACATCTTAAGTGCTCATAAATGCAAAACCCTGTACAGGATGAATATAAATGCAGGCCCTGCCGAGAATAGCTAGTTTCTAAAACACACTGTTTCAGATCTTCATTTTTAGGTTCAAGTGGAAGCAGCAATTAGGACAGCATTAAAAAAGAAGAAAAAGAAAAAACCTATACCCAGAGCTCAATCCAGTATGGACCTTTTAAACTGTTTTATTTCAGAAAAGTGGCCATTCCGTGGTCAAGTTTCTCACTGTTGTGGCCCACAATTCATGAGGAGGAGAGATTAGCCAAGGCCCTGGGGTACAGACCCCAGACATGTGTCCTGTAGGTGGAGGGAAGACAGGTAGATAATTGGAGCCCTGCTTTGTGGTGAAGGGATGGGCCAGAACATCAAAATTACATTTGTTGATAAGGACACACTCTTACTGTCATTTGAAGTCGAAATCAGGTCAGGAAGATTTTTTTTAATTGATTGGCAACATTAGAAAAGCAGGGAGATTTAACACAAAAATCTAAGTTTCTAGCATCTTCTGGGAAAAAAATGGGACTATCTCATAACACTGCACCCTTGCCTGTAAGGAAACCTTGGTAGGAATGGAGGCTCGCGACATAGTTCTCCAATTTTCTACAGAACCTATACAAACTGCTCCATGTATCTGTGTTACAGGCCTAGCATTTCCATTTAGTCATATATTAAAGGGTGATAAGCTATAATAAGGACAGGTCTTGTCCTCATTAGAAAAAAGGCATATTCCAGCATGTCTAGCATGCACGTCCCAGTAGCTGTGCCTGCTAGATGCCAGGTGCTCAATATAAAACAAACAAACAAACAAAAACGATAGCGTGAACTCTACTAGACCCTCTGTATACTTCATCTCAATTCCTTTTGAAATATGTGCTCTCAGCTTTACACATGAAATTCAGAGAATTAGCTAACTGCTCTTGTCAAGCTTACACAGCTAGTACATGATTAGACAATTTGTTTCCAGGTTTATTTTACTCCAACACAAAAGAGTGTGGATACACAAGTCAGGGTACAGAAAAAAGAGCTTCTGGTTAAAAAATAAAAATAAAGAAGGCAATAGGCTGAATGCAAACACTCTCTAGTTTCCCAGACAGTTCTTGTTTCACAGTAAACCGTACGAATATTATAAGGCCATTGCTTCTTTTTTCTAAAAAACTTTTAAGAATTTTCATCGAGAGCCAAAATCCACCTCCTAAATCCTCAAATGGAGTTCATGCCACTATAGGGATTAGTGACCATGCTCCAGCTAGGCAATCCTGAAGGAAAAGCCATAAATTTAAACATAACGTGCCTCTGATCTAAGAGCACAAAGACAGAGGTCACAGCGGGAAGGCATGCTTCCTAACGGGAAGCGGGGACTCAGCCATGGGCAGAGCAGCAGACCAGCCTGGCCCAGCAGACATTCCGACTCTGGCTGCACACGAGCAGAAGTTTGTGAAGCCAGTTTTGCTTGAAAACACAAAAGTTGCTATCCATTCATAGTCTGCAGAGGAATCACAACAGCTCCCTAAAAAGGTCAGAAGTCTGGCAAGGCTCTAGAACTGTCTTTTATCATATTGAGTTGTCCATCTATCCATATATATTGATACCCCAACAGTAAAGAACTACCCACGCTTCCCTCTGGTCCCTTATGCTACCACAAGACACAGCATGAGATGAATTACCCTTTTATATGTTCATATTCCTGGACCAGATTTCTAAAAAAACCTAGTGTTTTACCGCTTTCCAAGGTGGCTGCCCATGGTAGGCATGATGGTATCTTGCCACCCTCAGACCTCAGGCAGAGTCAAGGACCATTTTTCTGATCTACACATCTGCCTGTGAACACACACCAAAAGGGACTAAATCAGATCACATGCGGGCGTCAGAGCCACATCGAAATCACTCTGTTTTAGAATTTACCGTAAAGATGATAGCAGATCAGAACTTAGTCCGAAACACTGAAGCCACACCCAGGACAGGCTGCCTGTGAGAGATCCGGCTGCCGTAGGGAAACAGGCGGAGCCCAGGATTTGCTCCTTCACCTTCCTGTGTCTGTGAGTCATCCGGGCACCTGGCCACATGGTGGGTTCTGAGTCAGTGGGCCTGGAGAGTCTGCGTTCCTTTTTTTTTTTAAATATATTTTATTGATTATACCATTACAGTGGTTCTATTCCCCCCTTCATTCCCCTCCACCCGTACACTCCCTCCCCCACCATTCTCCCCCCCCTTAGTTTATAACCACGTGTCTCAAGTTCTTTAGGTTCTATATTCCCCCCACTATTCTCGCCCTCCCCCCTATCTATTTTCTACCTACCATCTATGCTATTTTCTGTGCCTTCTCTCCCCTTCTCCCCCTCCCACCCCCCTGTTTCTAACCCTCCATGTGTTCTTCATTTCTATGGTTCCACTCCTGATCTAGCTGTCCTCTTGGTTTGCTTTTGTTTTAGGTGTGGTTGTTAATAACTGTGTGTTTGCTGTCCTTTCACTGTTGATATTTTTTATCTTCTTTTTCTTATATAAGTCCCTGTAGCATTTCATATAATAAGGGCTTGGTGATGATGAACTCCTTGAATTGGATCTTATCTGAGAAGCACTTTATCTGCCCTTCCAATGAAAGCTTTGCTGGATAAAGCAATCTTGGCTGTAGGTCTTTGGATTTCATGACTTGGAATACTTCTTTCCAGCCCCTTCTTGCCTGTAAGGTCTCTTTTGAGAAATCAGCTGACAGTCTGATGGGTACTCCTTTGTAGGTGACTGTCCCCTTATCCCTTGATGCTTCTAGGATTCCTAACTAGCTCCAAGATGGATCTGCTGGGGCTGGTTGGGGGACCCCCTCTGGAGCAGCTAGGAGCTCCAGTGGGGACCCCAAGCCCCTGCTGTCCCTGGCAGCCTACAGCTGCTCTAAGGAGCAGAGCTAACTTGCCAAGGATGGAATTCGTGAGGCGTGCTTCGGACTGGAATTCCTCAGGCAGCCACCTTTTCTTTTATTCCATCCAACCTCTAAGGGGTGAGAATTAGCAGAGGGGAGAAATTCTCAAAACAGGTCTCAAGCTCCTTTATTACCACGGCCTGTCTGGATGGCGGAGTTGTGTACACCTGCACCTGTGCACCTCCCAGGTACCCAGTATGGGCTTTATCCTTACCGGAAACAGGATTCTGTGTGCCCCTGTAGCCTCTGTCCTCCCCTTCCAGATCACACACTGCAATTTCAAGTCTCTTCAGGCTAAGTAGGCCAGGCAGGGGGTCCTCATGCATAGGGGCCATACACCCCTACAGGAATCGATAAAAACTACCAACACTCTCACCCCCAACAACATGGACACTAAAGGTTTACTTAGTATTTCAGGGGGCTCATAGACTGTCTAAATCTATGAAAAGGAGGCTTGCTACCTGTCTTTTAGAAGATTTACTTTAAAAACAGAGGTCAACACTCAGAGCACTTTATTATTAAAATGAGTCCTCTCCAACAAATGTTCTACACAAGATACCAGGTCCCTGCCTCTGGAAACTTACCACAGACCACAAATGCCTGCAGTCACACACCTTATTTATTACAGAGCAAGATGACAAAGTCACAACCTGGGAAATAGTAACTGGGACTAATATTCCTCCAACCCACGTTTTCTTAAATCATGGGAGAAATCCTGGGTCTGGTACTGGTTATCCACAGACGGACAGAAGGACAAAGGGGAGGGGGCAAGAAGCAGAAGAGGGAAACTAATTAAAAAGCAAATAGGGAAAAATTAGCTGGGAAAGGGCTCACTGAACTGCTGACAGAATAGAGCACTGAGGTGAAAAACAAATGCAAAAGAGATTTGGCAGACTCCAAAAAGAACATGAGCAGAATGAGAAATGAGGCCAAAGCCAACTCCCAGTTACAAGTCAGAGAGGCAGTCAGAGTGACGTCCATGGAGATGAAGAGAGGAAAAAGTTCCCTGGGCAGAAGCAGACTGGACTGAAGGAGAGAGAGGGCTGAGGTGGAAGGTGGCAGATCCCTGCTAGGAAACACAGAACACAAAAGCATCTCTCTCTCTCTCTCTCTCTCTCTCTCTCTCTCTCTCTCTCTCTCTCTCTCACACACACACACACACACACACACACACACACACACACGCCCCACTCTGAGGACAGCAGAGAACCTAACCCAATGTAATCTGACGCTCTCTTAAGGAAAAAAAAAGGAGACCAACTGGGGGTGGGGAACAATGATCGGCTTAAGCCATCACAAATCAGCTTATAGCTACAAACAAAATCCTACGTGGTGTATGAAGAGCATTTCTTCCCAGTTGCACAAGCACCTCACCCCATCACATACACACACACACACACACACACACACATTATCACGTTCTGCTCCTTTCCATTAATGTCAGAAATGACAAGGCACCATCTATGCTCCTTTAACCTGTGCTACTTAACGTAGAGACAGGTTAGTTCACTTGGGGGCCTCGGGAGGAGTAACGATACACAGGAGATAATATGAATGAATGTGCCTGAGCATGTCACTTTGAAACCAGAGCTGCATTTGGTAAGTTAAGTTTTCTGAAATGAGGGGCTGGTGGAGAACCAGGATTTTCCGGAGGAGCACAAAGGTATGCAGCAGTGTCCATTTCAGCTTGTCATTTCACGCAGAACGTAAAGTCCTATTTGTCACTCAGCAGCTCCTGAACTGCCCTGCAGGCCTTCCTTCCCCCGACAGGGAGGGGTACCTGTGCTGTGCTTTCGTTGCCGTTGCAGAACCTAGCAACAGCCAAAGTTGGCACTACTGAATTACTAATGGTAAGAAAGTAGCTTCCAAGATAAGTGCTTACACTGTGCCAGGCTCCATTTAAAGCTCTTTCCTCTTACAAACTCATTTTTTCCTCCCAATAATCCTAGGCAGGGAGGTATCATCTCCACTTTACAGATGAGGTTAGAGAAAGTAACTCACTTGCCCAAGGTCACACCTCTAATAATAGGCAGGGAAGGATTCGAACCCAGTACTCTTAACGACTTGACCAGAGGTTCCCAAACTCAAACTTTCCCACTTTACTGCACTGTTAGGGATTCAGTCACTTTTTTCATGGTACCCATAGGCCAAAAGAAATACCTAATACAAGTTCCACTCACTGACTACAATAGACCCTTGAACAACTTTGGTTTAGACTCTGTAGGTCCACTTAGGCACAATTTTTTTCAGTAAATATTGTATAAGCATTTTCTCTTCCTTATGATCTTACTAGCATTTTCTTTAGCTGACTTTATTGTCTTTATTGCGTACAATACAGTACGCAATACAGATAATATTTAGCTGACTTTATTGTCAGCTGACTTTATTGTCTTTATTGCGTACAATACAGTACGCTATACAGATAATATACAAAGTATATGTTAATCGACTGTTTATGTTATCAGTAAGACTTCTGGTCAACGGCAGCTATTAATAGTTAAGGTTTGGG
This sequence comes from Sturnira hondurensis, assembly GCF_014824575.4. NCBI lineage: Eukaryota > Metazoa > Chordata > Mammalia > Chiroptera > Phyllostomidae > Sturnira > Sturnira hondurensis. The sequence continues at coordinate 1,255,621 of NW_028072887.1, read as the reverse complement.
GGTGTCAAAAGTTACACACAAATTTTGGCTGTGTAAGGAAATCAATCAACACCTTTCTAACCCCTGTGTTGTTCAAGGGTCAACTGCAGTTAGGTCCGAACAACTCCACAGTAGTAGGTAAGAGGTGTGTCTGGCTGACAGACCTGTGTTTCTTTCCAAAATGTTCTAACACCCCATCGCACCCTCCTGACTTTCCTGTGGCACCCAGGGAACCTCCACACACAGTGTGGAGCCCACAGAACTGCACTTTCCTACCTTCCTCCTTTGAGAAAAAGGCATTAAAATGAAGTAATCACACTGTCTGTTCCTTAAAGCAGATGAGCCACTGAATGTGGAAAAAGAAAAGCTGTGAACCAACTGCCTTTTGGCCGTTAGTAACATCTCAGCCGCTGAACCCTCAGAGCAGGCTCCTCCACCCAGCCGAAAGTTGGGCACACTTTTCCCAACCTTATCTCCTGCTTTTCCCACCCCTAATGAAAGCAAGCAGAACAAATACTGTCATCCTCTTGCCCCTTCAACACCTCTCCACCTTCTGTACACCCTCTCTTCTCTCCCTGTTCTCCAGCCTTTTCCTGCTCCCAGGTCCTAGGTGACTTTGTTCCTCTTCTGGTTCTGATCCAACCCACAGACTTGGTTCACTCTTCCTCTGGGTTCACAGCCCACTCTGCACACAAGCTTCTTTGGGCTCACCCCTTTTCTCTCTAGCTTGGCCGCATTTGTGTCTCTTTGCCACCTCTGCAGTTGTGAGTCTCTGCAGAGCGAGCCTAGTATCTTATCTTGGTGGCTTCCTCAGACCATGCACAGTAAGTGGTACAGTCTTTTGTAAATTATAATTACTAAAGAATGGAACAAGAGGATAAAAGATTGCATAAGGGGCCACAAGGAACATTATAAGATAAATGAATAAAACAATGGACGTGGTAGACTGACTACATCAAGGGCCCCAGTTAATGGTCTCCCTGTGTGCATGGCCTTGGCAATGAGGCTGCAGCAACCCCCATTGAGAAGAGGCTCTGTCCCTACTCTGAATCCAGCCTGGTCGCACACCTGGCTTTGGCTGACGGAGTGCAGCCGACACCACAGTGTGCCAGTTCTGAACCTGGGCCTCCAAAGCCACTCACTGTACGCCTCTGCTTACCTTCTCAGAACCACGTGAATAACCTGCTGAAGAGGGCAGGCAACACGGAAGCGAGTCCAGCTTTCACCATCTGAGACCAGACTCAGCCACCAACACCCTACACGTATGAGAAAGCCCAGCTAAGACCAGCAGACTGACCCCCAGGCCACATAAGTGAACCCAACTGAGATGCAAATAATGACCCAACTGACCTATAGTCCTGTGAGCACCAATGAAAACTGGCTGTTTCATGCCATCAAGTGCTGGCGTAGCTGGTAGTGGCAACAGCTAACTAACGATGAACAAATTTATGGCAGTGAAGACTCGGGCAGGCAGGTGCTCTGAGTCTTCTTCTGTGCCCATAGATCTTCAGCACAGTGTGGCAACTCATTAGGAGGTATACAGTGATCTGTTGTAAGGGACTTGAACAGGTATTTCTGCACGTTACCAGGGATTTACTTTCAGTTAGTGTTGGATTCAGTCTCATCTATAACACTACTGCTGTGTATTTTAATAAGTTTCTTGAGAGGGAAAGAAGGAAAGTGGAAGAGCGGGATGGAGAACCTATTTCCCACTACACCTCCTGGTAGCCAATAATAATGGGAACAGAAAGCATTTACTGATGCCTGTCTTATCCACCTCTGCGCACATCACCTGCCTGAGGACCAGCTCTCAATGAATGTAAACGGCAATTTCTATTGATGATGTCAATTCCTTCTGGGAAAGGGCAAGGCATAAAAACATTTTTCAGAATTATAATCCCTATTAGTCCCCTTCTATTCTATGTGTTCTTCACCTTCAGTCAACAAAATACCTAGCTTGGTGCTCAGTATTGAGGATACAACAGACATGGCTTCTCCCCTCTGGGAACTCAGTCTGGTGGAGCTACAAGGGCTTCTCGTCAGCAAGAAGCCAGGTAAGAGCCCAGCCTTATTCTTTCCTACCATAACCAGCAAAACCCACAGCAGGTGGTGAGCCCCAGGGTATGCCTTCTAAAAATGGAAAATTCCCGTAACCACACCTGCTCTGTCGTCATTGGCAGAGCGGGAAGATCCTGATCTCAACCGCATTTCATCAGCAAAGTACTTAAGGAATGTCCTTGCTGAGGGTACCTGCTGCTGTGGTGGCTGATGCAATGTCGTACCCACACCTGCTTTCCCTACATTCTCCCAGGTAACTAGTCCAGCAAATGATCAACCCTGCAAGCTTCCCAGATACCAAATGGAGGATCAGGTGAGGCAATACAACATTAGAGTCCAAAGGCCTGGCGCTGACCTGGACGCTTATCAGTGTTCAAAGAAGACTACTTCCAACCCTTTCAACAACAAAAGCACACTTTGTACACCACAAAACACGTGTGTGCATGCACACACATGTATGCTCCTTCAGGCCACACTCATCCCCTCCTGCCCAATAAAACGTCACATTTGTAGCGGTACTAACAGCATAAAGTCCCAGAACAATGGGAATGAATTCAACTTGTACCCACCATGCCAGGTGCAATCAACACGGGATCCTACCAACCTGCCGGGGCTTTTCTCTCCCTGGAAGGGAGACCAACAGTCTCTTCACACAATCCACAAGGTAACTAATGAGAAAAGCCATTTGAGTCCTAGGAAACAGCATCCATTATCCTACTAAAGTTGGTCTTTTGCCAAGCCCATAGTGAATTCATTTTTCTGGCAAAAAGTATACTTTTGCCGGGCAGGATCCCTGCGCAGACTAGGGCTCCGACGTGTTGAGCAGGCCCTCACCTTCGACAGAGGAATCTGAACTCAGGAGCTGCACTCCCGCCCACCCTCCCTCATTCACTGAGCATCTGAGATGGGTACCAGATGAAGAGCAGAAATGGCAAAAGTACCTTCATAAACAACAACGGCAAATCCATCTTCGCTAATCTCTCCCCTGTGCTGGTGTGAACCCTCAGGAAAACAGCCGAGGAGTGAATCATGTTACCCCACCTCCATGAGACCTGGGTCTTCCCCACATGTTTCATACACAAGCACTATTTCTTAGTCAAGCTTTAGTTTTCCTTCAGGATAAATCATTCAGCTCATGAAATGGCCTGGACCAAGAGAAAAACCTGGATGAACTCTGTGCTAAGAAGTACCACGAGGGTTGCAGCTTCAGTTGTCCAGCGGTTCTGAGCTGCTGCTTCGTTTTTCTTCTTCTTCGCAGTCCCTCTATCCAGGCAGCACCCTGGATTCCCCAGGGAATGTTGTCCCATTCAAAACCTGAAAATCGAGTTGGGTCTCATGGGGCCTTGATGTGAACAAGCTTCAGACTTGTCCATCTTTCACCTGCCGATTCCCCTGAATAAAACTATAAATGTCCAGGTTTGCTGCTAATAAATTCAGCTAGACCAAACTAAGCTGGCTTGGTTCCTTATTTTCTGCTGCTCTCCCTGCAACAAACCAAACATATGGTGAGAGCGGAATGTTATTCAGTGTAAGACACCAACTCCACATGCTTCTCTCTTGCAGAACAGCTGAAGGATAGGGCATTTGTTAGAACCCATCGGCCTCTTCGAAAACTTAAAATAATATTGCCCTCCTAAGGTCACCATCCAAACACAGTGAAGATTACCAAGTCCATGCCAAGCACAGCAAAAGCACATATTCCAGTTCTTCAGAATCAAATATAAAGGCTGAGATTAAAACCACAACATAACCCTATTACACACACACCATAATGGCTAAGGTGAAAAAGATGAGAAATACCAAGTGCTGAGGATGTGAGGGAGCGAAGCCCTTCATACGCTGCTGGTAAAAACACGCGCTGATACAACCACTTGGAAAAACTGGCAGCTACCTCATAAAGCTGAACACAGGTAGCCCTATGAGCAGAAATTCCACCTCTACGTAGATACTCACCTGTAATGTGGACCTGTGTTCACCAAGAGCCACACACTAGCATGCTTCCAGAAGTACCAGTCACAACAGCCCCACACTGAAAATACATACACACCCATCTCTGGTAGACGGACCAACCAACTGCGGCATGTTCACACAGTGGAATGCTCTACAGCAATGACACCGAATCGCTACAACAGCGACTCGCAACCAGTGTGCCACAGAATTTTTAAAACATGCAATATCTGACTATTTAGTCAGGGGCACTGACCTGTTTTCCCTTAGACTGTCAAATTAAAAAAAATGACAATAGCCAGCACAACAATAGCCATCTGGTGTGAATGAATCAAAATTAAATCTATTTTTTGTCAAATCAGCAAAAAATGTATTTTTTGGTGTGCCTCAGAACGTTAGTAATTAGTTTATGCATGCCATGAGATAAAAAAGGTTGAAAATCTCTGGCCTACAATTATACACACAACATGGATGAATTTCACAACCATGATATTGGCCAAAAGAAGCAAAACACAAAATAGCACACTTCGCATGAATTCATTTATACAGCATACACAAAAACAGGCCAAAGTAATCTGTGCTGGAGAAGGTTAGGACAGTGGTTGGGGGGAGCACAGGTACCGAAAGGAAGCCTGAGGGGGCTTCTGAAGTGATGGCAATGTTCTGTTTTCTGAGTGGGTATGTGAGTGCGTGCACTTTGGGAAAATTCATTAAGCTGTATATTTGTCATGAGTGCTTTTCTGCATATATATTATAGGTCAATAAAAAGTTAAAAATAAAATACCGGGTATGGGTTTCCTTGTTAAGTCACTACTCACCTCAATGACTCTATCAAAATGCTGGTAGGGCCCTGGCCAGTGTGGCTCGGTTGGTTGAGCATTGTCCCATGCACTAAAAGGTTATAGGTTTGATTCCTGGTCAGGGCACATGTCTAGGTTGCAGGTCCAGTCCCCAGTCAGGGCGTGTACAGGAGGCAGCCAATCAATGTTTCTCTCTCATATCGGTGGTTTTCTCTCCCTTTCTCTCTAAGATCAATTTTTAAAAGTGCTTGGAGAGGATTTTAAAAAACGCTGGTTGACTGTACGGCAGATATAATGTTCTTGACGATGACTACCACCAAAAGGTAACCAGTGAGCTCAGGCACCAACTGGTTGTATGCCTGGGGCACATTCTTTCACCCACTTGCCTAATTGCACTAAAAAGATTGGACAAAATATTGGCTTGTGTTTCCTCAACTTCAGTTCCTGAAGGTTCTAAAATCACCTTCCTCATTCATTCTGCCATCCTTGGCCTTTGTGAAGTGGATCAGAATCAAAGGAGGAAGTTGCCCAGGACTAGGTGTATAGCCCAGCTGAGACCTGAAAGAGCGTCTGACACTGACCCTCTTCATCTTAGAATACAGGATTACAAAGGAGGAATGCCTAAGTGCCACTCACTGGATGTACTTAATATTTCCAAAGCCAGCCCAACAGCTAGTAGACAAAATGACACTTCATGACCTGGGTCACTTTTTATTCACATGCAGTTCCAGCCCAATAATCTAATTTGCTGCCAGCCTGTCAGTTGGCTACCTTTGTTTCCTCTAGGAAAATGAGGTAAGGAGGTATCCAAATACATTTACCCAAGTCAGCAGCAAAGACTCTGGAAATAAAATGCAAATATTCAAAAGGTCTGTCCAGACAGCGTTCTTCCCAAGAGCAAAACAGTATCTCAGTGTTAAAAAGGAGAGTTACATTTTGCACACACATCAGCTTCAGCAAATCAGCATCTATGCCAAGAATGTCCACATTCAAGGTGGTTCACTTACCACCACTACTCAAGAGACTCACCAGTCTCCATCCAGGTCTCATGACATCTTCCAGCTCCCTGGAAAGTGACAGTTTGATACAACTGACTAATAAAAGGAGTATTTCTAGAGAAGACGAAGCAGAGGGGAACAGACCTCGAGCGACAGGGAAACCCAAGGCTTCTCGCAATTTTCCATGTAAAACTAGACCCTTGATTTTTGAGGAGGATGGAGAGGCTCCAAATTCCCAAAGAACTCTGACTTTACACTCTCTCAAGGCTGGTCAAGAGGAGGACCAGGAATCCAGCTAATCATTTTACGGTGCTTTTATATTGTAAGAAGCAGCGAACCTCACAGACAACTCCTGTGACCCCAACAAGGTTGTGAGAGAAAGAGGAGACAAACACTGCAGAGCACCGGGTGGCAGGACAGGCCTCGGGGTCCCCGCGCACACAGTCTCCCTGCGCACAGTCTCCCCCGTGCTGACGGCGCAGAGGCCGGGCAACCCACTCTCGGGACACTTCCAGAAGCTGACACTGAGGCAACAAGAGGACTTTTCCCCACTGACCCTTTGTTATTTAATTTTTAAATTTTCCCCAGAGGCCGAGAGCAAAAAAACTTTATTAAAACAAAGAATATGGTACAAAAATATTTTTTAAAAAGGCACAGCCAAGAAAGGCCAAATAAATAAAAATATGGTGTTAAATTCTTATGGTGTTAAATTTCACGGCTCTGGTGAAGGCCCTGTTTCCTTCAGATAAACGTAATGTAAGTTCTTCCTTAGTGTTTACCCACAAGTGGAATAAAGATGAAGGTTTCTGGAGTATATACGTATCTATGTAATTATACTGCAAATACTACAGAGTAAGTAGAGACACCCTTTTGCTTTCTGTGAATAAAGGAACATCCGCTCCCTGGGGGACAGGTATTCTTCTTGAAATGTCCTTAAACAGCTAACAAGCCACCCTCTTGGCTGACAGAAGACTGGCTGATTGATGACTGATTGATCATCAAAGTCTATCTCCCTCGGGCACAGAGCCTCTGGGAAAGTCGACAGGATCGAACAGAATTCTTTCTCTGAGTGTGGGCGAGCACACTGGTGCTGTGGAGCACAGTATGCAGACGCACTGTTTTTTGTTCTAAGAATTACGCTTAGTGTATCATGCAGAAGCACAACAAATCCTAACTCTGGATGTGTTAATTACAATAAGATCAAATTAAAATAAATGAGTTGACTTGGAATAAATTAGAAGACAAGTATGCTGCATACAGGTGGTAACAGGGATACCATAAAAACTATGCCTGAAGTTCTGAAAACACTGGTCCACTTAAAAAGAAAAAAGACAAAAGTACAGCCCAGATTCAGCAAGCTCTGGTTCTAAAGGCTGACTTACTGTGTCCTTATGGGTCCTTCACCCATGTCCCCTGGCAGGCCTCCCCAGAATGACAGCAACAGAGCTGATAGGGTTGGGACCGTGTGACACATGGGAAATCTTTGGAAATAGAATGCAAGGTCTTTCTGCCTTCAGGTAAGGTGTGGCCACTGTCCTGCTGAGACTAATGAACCGTTATTGAGTTTTGACACAAAAAAACAGCAAGGCGAGGTGGGGAAAGCAAAGCCCTCTCCTAAAAGCCTCCCCATGCAGTGGGGGAAAGCCACTTTCCAAACCTGCAGCACCGACTCCAGAGGCGCTCCTGGGGGCAGAGTACAGACGATATACATCACGCAGCCTGGTGTCCGATCTCAACAAGCACTGTGCACAAGATCTCCAGGAAGGCAGGGCTTTCCAGGGTCATGATTCACTGCCAGGCTCTTAAAATCTGAGCCCAGCAGACGCAAATGCTCAGTATCTCTGGTAAGCAACTGTCTTTATTTTAACTGTTAGTGTCATCACGGGGTTTGCTACGTGCCTTGAGAAACCAAGCTTGATCTAGAGGCTCCAGAGGAAAGTCCGGCTGGCTCCCATCGTGGAAGGAGGGTACACACACCTAGTAACCTCCGGGGGCAAGGCAGGCTCCCCAACAAGACCTATTTCTCCACTAATCTTAAGATTAGATGCTAATCTTAAAAAATTACCGCCTGTGAAAGGTAGAATAATGGCCTCCAAAAACGACCCTGTCCTAATCCCCAGAACCTGTCAATATGTTGGCTTACATGGCAAAAAGGAATTAAAGCTGACCTTGGAACTAAGGGGCTTAGTAAGATGATTTTAAGATTCTACTAATCAGGTGGGTCCAATATGATTCCAAGGGTCCTTGATGGAGGTACAAGAGTCAGGGTCTAAAAAGTGTCAAGAAAGACCAGCTTTGAAGACAGAAGGGAGAATGAAGTAAGGAATGCTCACAGCTCCTGGAAGCTGGAAAAGGCAAATTCACATTCTCCCTTAGAGTGGCCAGGAAAGGGGGGGAAATCCACAGCCCTGGCAACATTTGATTCTAGCCCAGTGAGGCTCTGTATTAGTTTCTTATTGCTGTTATAACCAGTTACCACAAATTTAGTGGCTAGAAACAACAGAAATTTATTCTTTCCTGGTTCTATAGTTCAGCAGGGCTGTGCTACCCCCAGAGGACCTCAGGGACAATCCTTTCCTTGCTCTTCCAGCTTCTGGTGGCTGCGACCATTGCTTGGCTGGTGGCTCCAATCTCTGCCTCTGAGGCCACACGGTCTTCTACTCTCTGTCTCTGTCATCTGCCTCTGCCTCTCTGTTATAAGGACATTTATGATGGCACAGTGTCCTTCTTGATAATCCAGGATAGCCTGCACATCTCAAAATGGTTCATTTACTCAACCTGCAAATATTAGCCTCTGAGGGAATATTTACAGGGGTTGGGAGTTACAGCCCGAGATCTTTGGAGGGCATTAGTCAGCCTACTACAGACCTCCTTTAGACTTCTGACCTCTAGAACTGTAAGATAACAAATTTGTCTTGTTTTTTTTTTTAATATTTTATTTATTTTTACAGAGAGTGGAAGGGAGGGAGAAAGAGAGGGAGAGAAACTTCAGTGTGTGGTTGCCTCTTGTGTGACCCCTACCAGGGGACCTGGCCCAGAACCCAGTCATGAGCCTTCACTGAGAATCGAACTGGCAACCCTTTGGTTCACAGGCTGGCCCTTGGTCCACTGAACCACACCAGCCAGGGCTAAATTCATCTTGTTTTAAGACATGAAGTGTGGTGATCTGTTACACCCACAACAGGAAACTATGGTAATACACCCCCATCTCCCAAATGGGTGCCACAGACCAGAAGGCCCACGTGAGAGCGCGGAGCTGGCCTATCCCGACTGGTCACGCCAACACCCGGGAGATTCTCTGTATATTAAATGGCATCGCTCTTCCCCTTGTCAAAGAAATGACAAGATTCAGCAGCAAATGGCCTTTAGAATTTTCAGAAATCACCCTTCTCTTTTTCCTCTCACCTCTTACAAGTTTCCGAAATAAACTTTGTGGTAATTCATAAAGCAAAGCGTAGGGGAAAAAAGAACTGACATTCATTTCAGAGCATTTCACTTAATAATAACAAGCAAACTCCATCCACAAATGTCAAAAGCCTTTGCACACAAAGCCAATAATCCCTAACACAAACATAAGACAATGTGAGATTCTAAAGGGCCATATTGCTCAATCAGGCACAACCTCCTCAGGTAGCTTTTCTAGAATTCAAGGGGCAGAACATCACACGTTTAAGCACCTCTCAACCACTATGCTTTCTCAGGCCATGCTGTATACACAGCTGGCTGGTTTTCTGTTGCCTCCGCAGGGATTTCTATTCATAGCACTGCTCCTTTCCACTGACCCGTCTTCAGGACACTGCAGCCATTCCCCAGAGGGCTGCTCTACTAGAACTCCCTAACTGGAACACCCCTAGATTCTGTCCTTGGCCCTCTTCTCTCTCTAAAATCTCCTGTAGTGAGTGCGCCCTGGCCATGATCTCAAACATACATCCTGCCTTCAACCCTCACCTGAGCAAGCACCAGATCCAAACACCACAGTGCAGACTCAGTCACCCCACTGGAATGTCTGGGAAGCGTCCTCAAATTAGCAGCCAGACCAGAGCATGCATTAGCTCGGTTACCAACACTGCCATCCACCCAGTGCTCAAACAAAACCCACAGCCCCCACGTACACATTCTCTTCTTGCCCTTCACATTTAATCCATCAGTAATTCTATAAGTTCTGCCTCCAATCTTTACGCCAAATTTGACTGTTTTCCACCGCCTCCCCTACTGCAACCCCAATCCAAAGTATCCTCACGCCCCACCCAGATGACAGCAATCAGTTCCCAGCCAGTCCTCCAGCATGCTCACCCTCACCTGAACCAGCCTTCACCCTCCACAGGGCAGCTGGTCACCGTTCTGAAGTATAAATCAGAGGTCACCCCCAGGTATTAACGATTCAGGAGCTTCTGGCTACAGGCAAACTGCACACTTGACCATGAGCTATTGATCTGGCCACTGCCTGGCTCTCAACCTCTCTGTCCCTTCTCTTCCTTATTTACTAGTGTGAACCCTGAGAAGAAACGTATCTGGCATTCAGGACTCCTTGTGGTTAACTGGGCTCAAATTCATAACCAGAGTCCAGCAGCCATTGCTGGCAGAGGCCTCTCATGCACATTGCATGTCAGGGAAAAGCCACAGACTGAGCTACCTCTGAGCTCCTGCCATCTGAATGGACCCTTATAAAGGAGTTCCTGGAATCCTAGTTCCAACAGCCTGAGACCTTCCTGTGCTAATGGGAAGTGCAAGCTGCACCCTCATTTCCATCTATACTGACCAGTCAGAGTGGCTCCATAAAGACCATTACAAAGTTGTGAAGCTGACTGATCGAGACGGTGCTACTTGGATGAACCAGAACTATGCAACTGGGAGTTCTCAACTACATAAAAGTGGACCGATCAGGACCGAGGACAGGTACTTTGTCCACGCAGGCCTTCCCTTTGTCCTGGGAGAGAACACTCTTGGTTTTCCCTGGAGGCTGAAACTCCTGGGCTTGGCAAATTGTTCACCTGAATAAACTTTCCCCTTTTTCTGCACCTCAGATTAGGGACTGCAGTTGGTATGAGATTGGTGGCGGCAAACTTTGGTTGACATTCCCATGCACACGGGCTTGTTTCCAACTCAGGGCCTTTGCACTTACTGCCTCTTCTGCTGTGAATGATCTTCCTCCCCATCTATAGGCCTGCCTGTCCTCTTCCCTCCCTGAGGCCTCACCTCAAATGTTGAAGTTGTCACCCTACTCTAGAGAAAGTCACCCCTCAGTCACACACTTTCTTACTGCCCTGTGTCTTTTTCAGAACGCTCAGGAGTTCCTGACACTCTCTTACTCTGCCGATGCAGTGTGTGATCCCTTCTCAGGGCGTCCACTCACTGAGGACAGGACCCTTTACCATGGTAGCCCCAGGGCCTGGTATATATCGGGAGCTCAGTAAACACTTGATCACAATCTACTGAGTAACATGGAGCCGTATAATCAACTTGACAAGCTAGGGGAAAAGGGGACGCATGGCAGGACTTACAAAGCTGGTGACTGAAGGTAACCATACAGGATGGCATGGACATAAAAGTTCGTGAGTCACAGTGGGTCGTCACTTCCTAGGCCTGTAGCTATTTGATACTTTAAGGGAGCTCTGCCGGCTGTCCCTGTGCACCAGGAGAACATCGCTTTGGAATGAAAGAGCAAGTTTTTCCCACACCCCAGCACCAGAGCACAAGACCATCAGAGCACTAGATCACAGAGCCCCTCCTTGTTAGCTTGCCGCCTACATATGATCTTGTTGCCCGTGTACTATCACTATGTACTACAAATGTTAAATACTAACAACCTTGTACCCACCAATATAAAAGTATGTGCTTCTCCATTTTGTTTTTTGTGCAACCCTAGAGATTCCCCAGCTCTGCTTTGTCTCACCTCCTTTATCCACCACCTATGGATTTCTCGTAACCCTCCTTACATCTCCTCCTCTGATTGTTATGTGTAAAATAAGCTGCAAACATTCCCTGGAACATTTTCTCAATTCACTGAGACTGTGCTTCCATCCATATCCTCACTGGCAAAATTTTGGCTCAAATAAACTCTTATAAAACTTTTCTGTGGGCTGGACATTCTCTCACTGACAAACAGAAAAGAACAAGATCTCCATTCTGGGTCCTGCACTGCAGTCTCACTCCCTCTCCCAGTTTCCTTGCACTCTCTTGCTCTTGCTCCCCCACCCCCAACTCCCTTACCCATTCTCTCCTTTCTGCCGACTCGCTGGCTCTCTAACCTTCCCGAGCATGACCAAGTTTTCTTTTAAGTGTCTCACTGGCCTGGAAAGAAGGGGACACAGTAAAAACAAGGCCACTCAAGTACGTGGGCTCTGGTACTCTGGTAGAAATTAGAAACTCCAGTACGGAGATGAAGAAATCCTCCCGACAACAGAAGACCAAATGCATCTCCAATCATCCTCCTTCAAGAGATGAGTACGTGATGACAAGATTCTCTCAAAGGGGTGGGACGGCTGTCAAACACGACAGATGGTGGGAATCTCAAGAACATGTGAAATGAGTGTTGGCATGAATGAGAATGAAGATTAGGAGGGAAAAGAATCTCCATGTAAACAACATGATTGATTAAAAAAATGAAGCGGTGAAAGGACAAGTCTGATCCTTCGAGTGTGTGTACCAAGGCAGGCTCCTAAATGGAACGCTTCCTCTTGGCCCACGTACCACTCCAGTTTACGCCGGACAGTAAATATGCCAGAGGGCTTTTACACATAGTGGCCCCAGTGCCCACAACATACCTGCAAAGTAACTACTATCTCATTTTCCAGTCAAAAAACATGTTATGTTCAGGAAGAACATAACATTATCTTCCAAAGAATGTTAAGTCCAAGGCAGCCTGTGTGCCATGCTTCCTGGACGGGTCGGCCTTGCACCCATGAACCCTTTAGGGGCCATGAAAACACATTCATTCTTTTAAAATCAGAAGGAAAAAATGAATATGGCCCACCCTGGATGCAGACGTAAAATGTAATTATCACCATTTTTTGAATAGAGGAAGCAGTCTACTAAACCCAAAGGGCCTGGGCCCAAGGTCACAGCAGCAAAGAGTGGAGAGGTTAAGACCCAGCTCTTTCCAGAACACTCAGCCTCTCATGAGTTCATGCCTCATAAAACCCTGCGTGTCTATAAAGTTTTACAATCCCTCCATCAACTGACCTTTTTGAAAATGCACTTTTAATGCATGAATCATGAAGCCAGAAATGTCTCTTTTAGGACCAAAAAGGTTAGCTCACTTGGAAGGCCAAGTGTTCTTAGCAAACATAAACATAAGTGGGCTCTGGTGCTCCCTATTTCTAGAACACCCCGTGGAGAGCACTCAAAGTAAATGAAGACTGAGTATCAACTAGTGCATCTCAAAGGTGGTCTCCAGGTCCACTAACTGCTCCAGAAAGACCTGGGATGCTCATTAAAAATGCAAAGTCCAGAACCCAAGAGACGCCTGCTGAACCAGCAATGGTAGAGGTCATAAATCTGCACTGTAAATGAGCACCCCGGGGGAGCGTGATCTGCGGAGTGATTAAGACCCACTGGTCAGGGCCATATCTGGGGACAAACTACTTTTTAAATAGCTTTAACATATTCTGAGTTTTCCCAGAACGTACTTGTACCTGTACGATGAGCCTAGAATATACTTTGCTTCGGTCTGAGCTTTTACATCAAGGCATTAATTATTTTAAAAAAAACAACAAAAACCTGTAACACTGATGATGAAGTCACTTCTGGGTTATGAGTTGCCAGGTTAGGGTACCCCTGTGTTTGGAGTTGTGACCTGCACAGGTGATTTCACTAACAGATACAGGGGTCTACCTGTTTGCCTCCTTTTGTCCTCTTTGTAGGGCTGGGCTTTGACATAATGAAATATCTATCAGATTGCAGATTCCTTTCATTTCTCTTTACATTTACTAGCAAATAGCATCACTTTTTGTTTTTGAAATTGTGTGTGCTGGTCAGCTATATGATCCATGACTGGCATTCAGGATGCAAAGAGACCATTACAAAGTAATTGCTACTAAAGACAATAATGGGCCTTATAGGATTAAGTTTGACTGCAAAAGATCCTGTATAAAATGACTCTTTGAAATTTTGCTAATCTCACAAGTAGGGGATATCCCTAAAGACATTCCCCCCACCCACTCACCCAAATACAAAAAAAAAGAGTGAGTTGGATGCTTAACAGTGGCAGCCTGAGGCACTCCTATCCAGGCAGGTGCTGAGCCCAGGGCCAGCCGCAAAGGAGAGGCTGAACAAGAGAACAATGAACACAAATTTCCAGCTAGTGGTTACTGGGGAGGTGGCAGGGATGGGAGTTAGCAGCAAGTGCAAGAACTTGACTTAGGTGGTTTCAAAGATATTCAATAATAATAATAATAATAACATTATAAAACTAGTTGCATATGCTCAATAGGATCAATTGACTGTTGTATTAATAATCATAAAAAGGAAATAATTAACTTAGCAACCATAAACCCAGGCAGCTTGCATTACAAACAGCAAACTTCATATTAGCATGGGACAGTTTAAGCCTGAGTGGTAATTAGCTGCTTCTGGAAGGATGGGTAGCTGCTGTCCTCCCATTAATAAAAAAAGAAGAAACAGGCACCTGGTATGGGGAGCAGGGCCTCCAGAGCAGTGTATCAGGCAGATAAAGAGGCCACCAAGCCACCTTGGAAGACCACTCAGTTTTCTCTTTGGCATTGTGCAGCTGCTACTTCACTGGACAATAACACCCCCCTGGAGTAATATGACAAGCACAGGTCACCCTGAAGGTGGAAGGAGAAAGAGATCCACAGACAAGTCACAAAAACTGTTTCACCCTGACCAGAGTTGACCGCACAGCAGAAGGTGGTGACTTCTTTTCTTGGGGGCCTCCCAAGGCTTCAAGGAGCACGCGACTGCCTATTCTTCCTCTTGTCACCCCTATTATCCCATCTTTTCTTGTATTTGCTGATTTCCCAACATAAAAGAACATAAAAAGGAAGAGGCTTTTCAAATAGAGGAGAGAAAAATAATTTGCTTGTTATGGCCAAAGCATAAGAGAGGATTACAATATGCCACCCCCCACTCCACCATCTTGGAGAGCAGATGGTTCTTGGGTGCTCCCAAAAGAGCCATCTTTGTGTTCCCACTGGCCCTGGGTCTGCCCTCACAGTGTTACACAACACTTCACTGTACCTGTTAGCCCACAGGTCAACCTGCCTCAACTAGATCAAACAGGCCCCAACAGGACAGGACAGCCGCTCCTTCGGGAAGCAGCACCAGGGGTGAGGTCAGGCACAAATCAGGTCTTTAATAAAGGGAGCTAAACAAATAAACACAACAGATAAGCTCTGCAAACTGAAGTGTAAATTCATTTTTTTCATATGTGTTTGAATTCCAAAGTAGCTTCTAGCAAATCTCGACAGTGTCATAACTTAACAGACTATGGATATGCATTTTATTGTGCTATGTAACACGTGATCTTTAAGTCTTTTTGAGCCCTGATAATAATTGACAGGAATAGTAAGGGAGATAGAAGACTCTAGGCATAGCCCAAATGGGAAAGCAGAAGGGCGAGGAGGGGACAGAAAGAGAGCCACAGCGCTGACAGCGTGAGTAACAATGACCTGCTCTCGCCGCACTTTATTCCATTTCCCTTTCCTCTCACTACACCAGGAAGAACCCAGAAAAAGCATTAGTTAAAGGGACCCAGGGACATACAAGGCAGGCAGGGTGGCCCGAGCTTTCCTTCCGCAACCCCTGTACAAGTCGAGACCATCACAAATGACAGCTTCTGCGGTGGCAGGTAAAGGCCTCAACTGTGGGGGATGAACGTATTATGGCAGTGGTGTGATGTGCCATTTCTAGGAAAGAAATTAAGTTTATAACCTGGCCTTGGATCTCTAGTGTCCACATACAGTGTGTAACCCAAAATATCAGCACTATGGAAATGTGAGGCCATTTACACAGCCTTGCTAAGGCTGTGTGCACTTTATTCCAATGACTTCCCATCACACTTAAGGAAATCTGAAACTCCTTACTCTGGTTACATGCAGACTACTATGACCTGGCCTTCTGCTACCTCCCCAGCCTCATTTCATCCCACTCTCCTTAACTCCCCCCGAAAAACATGCCAGTTTGACCTTCCCCTCACAGGGTCTCTGTGCTTGCGCTCTCCTCCGCCTGGGATGTCCTCCCACGCCTGACGCCTCACTCAACTCATCGTTCCAATGTAGGGCATTAGGCTGTCCCTGATCATTTTATGAAATGCATGTTCCCCTCTAACTCTCCCTGTCCTTCACAGGCATACAAGTATCTAAAATTATCCTATTTATTTTATTCACCAAAATACGAGCTCCACGACAGCAGAGCACTCACCTATTTTGTTCGCCACTGTATCCTTGGCAATGAGACTAGCACTCAGCACACAGTAAGTGTGCAGCTATTCCTTGAACGCGTGTAACACATGGGGAAAGGCTAGTAGCCGAGAAGTGACACAGACGCGTGACCTATACCAAATCAGAAGTACCTGATTACAACCAAGGGGTGAAGGACAAAGAGTGGCTAAACAGAGAAAAGGGGAAAAAGAAACCGGTGGCACCACGAACTGGCCATGACTGCCATGGCCACGGAGAAGAGCTATGTCCCTGCAAAGGCAACATCACCGCAGAGACCAGGGAAGTTTCCAGAAGAACTTGCACAGAGAGATGATGTCAGGGGACCTCCAAACAGCTCTGTTTGAAGCATTCAGGCTGAAGGTTATATTCCCTTCACAGAAAATCTGTGAAAACCCTTCAAGCATGACTACTGGCAGTATCCTTACCAAGGTCAGTCACCCACACACTTCTGGAATACTTTCCCAAAGTTACGACTTTCTCAGCCTTTCCTGGGGGATGGGAGAGTCAGCTAAAACAGTCAATCATTATCCAAATTTTTTTAAAAAAACACTCTACTGTAAAAGAACTACCTACTTGATTTTTAATTTCAGAGAAGTTGACCATCATTCATTTCAAAGAAAAGACAGACGGAAAATAAGTCCCTAGGTATTCCAGAAACATATTTCTAGACAATGGCTTCAACAGTCTAGTTGTGCTTGAGATGCTATTTTTGTCAGACTACCGAAGTTCCTTGCAGGCGAGGACCACGGTCAATCCCACCACCCAGACACTTCCACATACAGAGCACCCAGTTGGTACCCAGTCAAAACCTGCTCCCATCAAACACCAACTGGACTGATGAG
This sequence comes from Sturnira hondurensis, assembly GCF_014824575.4. Classification (NCBI taxonomy): domain Eukaryota; kingdom Metazoa; phylum Chordata; class Mammalia; order Chiroptera; family Phyllostomidae; genus Sturnira; species Sturnira hondurensis. The sequence continues at coordinate 1,238,597 of NW_028072887.1, read as the reverse complement.
TAACAATGGAGAAGCACCACTATGCAGAGGCATTTCCCCAGCAAAGAATTCCTGGGTATCCTTCCCAAAGCTGAAGGTTCAAATAGCAAGGGAAGAGAAGAAAAAGCAGAGGATTCCAGGTCAACCCTATGAAGAAAACCCTGGTGGGTAGAGGAACAAAACCGCAGAATGAATATTCAAGGGATCGAACACTTGGGGGAAATCACAGAACGCTGACATCAAAGAGCTGTCGGAACAGCATGCGGAACAGGGTAAAAATCATTATGTTTTTCCAAACAGAAATTTAATGCTCCATCCCCACAGAGTGAATGGAAGAATGAGGTACAAGTTATTGTTTTTAGAAAAAGAAAACAGAGCGAGCAAACAAAATACAGCTGCAGCCACCAGCCAGCCCTGGATCGTCACCTTCTATCACAGGACAGCCCGACAGTTCACAGGTGGCAGGAAAGAAGTGGCTTCTTTGCTCTGACTTGCTCCAAGACTCCCGACCCGTTCTGAGAGATTTTGTCTTATAGGAAATACATGCCTCTGAGTCCTATCAGGAAGCAGGAAAACATACTGCCCTCCATGAGAGCTGGAGGATGGGAGGCAAAGGCCTGCAGTTAAGAAAGGACAGAAATTCAGCACGCTCAGAATTTAATCAAATTATGTGCAACAGATTTCCCTAAGAAACACTGGCTTAACATAAAAACTGGAATGGAGTTTAATGTTTACTTGAAAATCCATCACCAATTTTGGAAGATATGAAACTATTTAATTTCTCTGAAATGAGGCGCACGCAACATTTCCTGGTGTGCTAATTTTTACCTTCTGTTAGCCGAAGTGTTTTAAGACAACTTAATATGCCATGAGAATACATTTTAGGGGAGTCAGGGAGCTTCACAAAAATACCATTCATTTGAAAATAAACTCTGGTCTCTCTTTCATGCTTACTGAGTGTCAGAAACAACCCAGTGCCTAGCATTTACAAATTAAGCTGTAATAGAACGCTCTCAGTGGGAGGGGAAATGTGGACCAGTCCCCCAGGAGTGAGTGGTACGCAGCAGTAAGAGAGTCACACCAAGCAGTGGCTCCCAAAGCTGGCCCACCACCACACCCACGTGGAGGAGTGTTCTCCCTGGGCCCCACCCTGAGAACCTACTCTGGCAGACCGCAGGAACACACAGATTGAACTAGCCCTGCTCCAGGGGATGTGGAGCTCGAGGTAGGTTTGGGGGCTACTGCTATAAGCACTATGGCAAGGGTGAATTGACCGGCCACACCCACGGAACTCCAGGTGCACAGGCTGCTTGTCCTGAAATACCCAAGAGGTCTTATTAACTCAACCACCCTGGAGGGAGGCCAGATGGCCCAAGAAAATCAGCCTCACATCCAGCTGGACTCAAGAGCTAAAGGCGTCCTCCAGCAAACTTCCTGGGCATTCCTGCCACTTGCTTGGCAGGACTGAAGAATGCCAGGTCAGAAGACTGGAAAAGCTTGGATCAAGAAGGGTGCGTGTCCAGCAGTACATTTGTATTGCCCACGATGGGAAAGGCCAGGGAGGGTACTTGAGGCCAGCTAACAGGCTCAGAGAGCCTGAAGAAGCAGAGAGATAATAACATGTTTTCTTCTCCAGTGAAGAGAACTCGGAGAAAGTAGGCTGTGGCTACCCTCCTGGGTTAGTCAGGGTTTAAAGAACCTTTCACTTCCAGTTACTAAAGCTTCAACTACAGGTGACATGGTCCAAATAGCACTGTGACGGACTGCCATTGCGCCCCCCAAGCCATTCTCCCCTTCTCCCACAGGAGTCAGACGTGGAGCAGAGCACCAGCCCCTCCCGCAGTGGGCGGCAAGGGGACCAAACCCTGCCCCCGAGCAACGTCTGGGTCATCACCTCCCTGGGCCCTTCCTCCCATCCTTCTTCCTCCCTTGCCCTGGGCCACACAAGGGATGGCAGCACTGGACCTGGCAATGTGATCCTATGGAAGGAGACGGGGCGCCTGGGACTTTAGCAGAACAGAAGAGTCGTTCTAGCTGATTTTAACATAAAAGAAAATACACTCTATCTTGTTTAACTATGGTTTCAGGTTCCTGTCAGAGCAGCTGCACATGTGTTCTAATACCAAACATTTCTTTTCTACTTGGACTAAGATAAGAACTACTGATCAAAAAGCCATGCCCTCACACTGCCTTTTCCTCCTCTGCCCCTAATTGGGTAGACATCACCACCTTCAGCAAGGACGGCAAGTCCTATCAGGATCCTCTAAACCTCCCTTTCACCCTGAACCTCGGACTTAAGTGCCAGACCCCCTTGAAAACACAAGCATTCCTCTTTTGCCCAATGTCCCAATCTACCTTTTAAAGTGAACTTTCTGCCAATAATCACCATGTAAGTTATTCACAACTTCTGAACAAGTCTCACCAATGCTATTACTGTCCCCTCTCCCTAGAAGGCCCTTCCTAACCTAAAAAATTCCTAACCATCATAGCCAAGTTCAAATGTAAAAACATCCCAACTCCTAAGGGCTTGGAAGACTTTTTAAAAGTGGACTGAAGTACATGTGATACATTTGCCTGTCAGCCCTCCAGTCTGCTGGGGGTTTGTTGGCGAGAACTGCTTACTACGGGCCACATCCCCGACCCCCAACTGCCTGCCTCTCAGAACCTGGCGCAGTGAGACAGCAAAAAACATTTGGTGAACTAATGAATGAAACTCTTAAATTAACCGTGCTATCTTGCAAGTAAATAGTTTAAAATTCAAAGACAGTCTATGACTTAAGGCAATTTCCTTGTAAACCCAACAACAGAAGTATCTCCTTACACTCTTACACTCAGTCTGTTAAGACAGGAGACACAACCTTTAAGGATAAAAGTGGAGCTAAGGACCCTTGACACAATCGTCAACTATCATCTAACAGGAGTTGCACGTAACAGAAAAACAATTAGCTAGTGCAGCATGAAATCTGAGCTGTCGTATTTTTAAACAATCATTTTGCTTTGAAAACATACCCCACACTGAATCAGAAGGAAAACACACATACATTAAGCAATGTTTTAATAAGCTCCCTTGGATACTATACAGATATTTTTAACCTTAAGAGTTGAAGAAGAAAATAAAATTATACACACACATCCCATACTACCTGAGCACCAGAAGCAACAGCCTAAATCTTCTCTTTTCAAAGATAAAGGAAAACATTCTTTAAAATACCACAGATAGGTCATAGGTCATAATTTCCCAGCACAAAGCCAAAATAGACAAATTCTATGCTCAGAGAAAATTTCCACTTCTGCTAACTGCATATAACTTGGCACAAGGACTAAACAAATGTCTAACAAAAGGTTAAAGAACAACACAGAGCAATGAGAATATTGGACCATCTATGACCATTCCCAGAGTACTAAACAGGAGCCTAAGGGCAGCTACCTCGAATGATAAACTGAGAAAAAGTTACTTTTAATTCCATGAGGATCATCTTACTGTTTACCCTGGAATTTCCCCAAAATAAAGCAAGTCATTCTTATTTTTAAAATCACAGCATTTTAAAGGTGAGGGGCCTCAGACAATTTGCTCTGGATGCCCAGATACATTAAGTGACTTGCTGGAGAACTCAAGCCAGCTCCAGGCACAGCGAAGCCTGGACTCCCTGGTCCTCAAAGACCCAGCCTAGGTTCTTTGCCAGCACAGAAGAGAGAGTAACAGCTGCTCCTTAATACAAGCTACACACACACACACACACACACACTAAAAACCACGTCTGGGAAGAGAGATCCTCCAGCCCATAAGTTCTACCCAAATGCACATTTATGCACACACACACAGCTCAGCTATCAAATACAACAAAGATTATGGACATTAAAAAGGCCTCAGGCAAACTTTACAAGGGAATGTACTTAATGCAGTAGGTGCGAGAAATGAAACACAAATGAGGCCAAGGAAACCACCCCACCAGGAACTCACTGCGAGTGAGAGGAACAGAGACTACGTATGGGCATTATGAAGCGACATGCTGCAACCCACATCGGAGACAAGAACAGGGTATTATGGGACATTTCTGACGCCACGATTAAAACGTTTGGATCCTTCTTCCCTCTAATTTCTAGGGTGACTTCTAGAAAATTATAATCTAATGTAAGTGAAAAATAAAGTAAGAACTGTTATACACAATGCCCAGACTAAAATCAAAATACTATTTTAGAATCTCTGAAAATATAAATCCTTCTCCAAAAGAGGAAATTCATACTTAAAACTTTTTTCTAAGCCAAGTTTTAAAATGTTGAGGGTGTTATATTTGTCGAAGACTAAAAAGGGCACAATACTAGTACAGCATCTGCTAATTCAGATTCAAGTCACCCTTTTGGGTGGGTGACAAGTGAACCAGTAACAAGGAGAGGCGCAAATGCTCAAAGGAGATATTTGCAGGGCCTTCCCCCTGCAGAAAGTGAAGGCAGAATTAAGGAACACTCCTGTCTCTAGAAAGGCCTGGTGACGGAGGCAGGGTTTCAGAACCCGCGTAAGTGATCAGAGCTAAACGTCTTCTCTATACGTGATCTGAGGGATCTAATCTACACCTGCTGGGAGAGGCCAATAATTTATGTTGGCAGGACCAAAGCTCTCGGATTCTCAACAACTCCCCCAATCATTTATTTCATTGTCTGGGGAATAAATTGATTAGATTGATTCAAACATTATTTATTACTGCACAGCACCCAGACATCTTATCTTCAAGCTGGCTGGGCAACTACTGGGTAGATGAACTTAATATTCTACTGTCTGCCTCCTTGTTACTGCTCAAGGTTGTGGTAAGAATGAGTGAGCCAGAACCCCAGGGAACACCATGCTGAAATCGGTATTTCAGTGACAAGCCCCATCCTTTCTGGTCTCCTTCACACTAATACCTACACACATCCTGTTCCAACTCAGGCAGAACTTTATTTTAAAGCTACCGTTAGAAAGATAGCTCCGAGAGTTCTGGCCAAGATAGAGGCATAAGTAGAAACCCTTTGCTTCCTTGCACAACCAAAAGGGGGATAACAACCAATCTAAAATCAATAAGCAACCAGAAGCACTAGAAAATCAAACTGCATGGAACTCTGACAACCAAGGAATTAAAGAAAAAATCAACCAGAACAACCAGACCAGTAAGAAACTGCAGCAAGGCGGTGGACTGCACAGGCAGGGCTGGCTGAACAGAAACTGAGACTCAGAGCTGGCCGTGAACTACTGTGGTTGCCCTAGTGGGAGAAACTCCCAGTCTCACAAGAGAGTTGAGAAGTGGGCTAGAAACTAGCAGGGAAGAGGCACTGTTCGCTCTCTGGCCCCTCTGCCACAGGCAGCTCCACATCGCAGGAAAGAAGGTTGCCCTGCCCAGGTGAATACCTAAGGCCCCGCTCCCTTACAACCTATCAGCTGCAACAGGACAAAGAAACAGGGCCCAAATGAAAGAACAGAGCAAAGCTTTAGAAAGAGAGCTAAGCAAGGAGGAGATCACCAACCTATCTGATGAAGAATTTAAAACTCTGGTAGTCAAAATGCTCACATAACTGATTGCGTTTGGTTGCAAAATAAAAATAAATAAATAAATAAAGATACCCAAAATGAAACAAAGCAAAATATTCAGGCAACCAACAGTAACAGGAAGGAAACCAGAACTCAAAGCAACGATTTGGAACAAAAGGAAGAAATAAATATCCAACCAGAAAAGAATGACTAAACAAGAATTCAAAAAAGTGAAGAGAGACTTACAAACCTCTGGGACAACTTGAAATGCCCCAATATCAGAATTATAGGGGTACCAGAAGGTGAAGAACAACAGCAAGAAATCGAAAACTTATTTCAACAAATAATGAAGGAAAACTTCCCCAATCTGGTGAAAGAAATAGACTTCCAGAAAGTCCAGGAAGCCCAGAGAGTCCCAAAGAAGTTGAACCCAAAGAGAAACACACCAAGGCACATCATCAAGTTACCCAAGATTAAAGACAAAGAGAGAGTCTTAAAAGGAGTAAGAGGAAAGGAGAGAGTTACAAAGGAGTGTCCATAAGGCTATCAGCTGATTTCTCAAAAGAGACCTTGCAGGCAAGAAGGGGCTGGAAAGAAGTGTTTGAAGTCATTAAAGGCAAGGACCTATACCCGAGATGACTCTATCAAGTGAAGCTATCATTTAGAATGGAAGGGCAGATAAAGCGCTTCTCAGATGAGGTCAAGTTAAAGGAGTTCATCATCACCAAGCCCTTATTATATGAAATATCAAAGGGACTTATCTAAGAAAAAGAAGGTCAAAAGTATGAACAACAAAATAACAACAAATTCACAACTATTAACAAATAAACCTAAAAGAAAAGAAAAACAACAGAAACAAAAACTAAGCAAACAACTAGAACAGGAACAGAATCAGAGAAATGGACATCACATGGAAGGGTTTCAGCAGGGAGGGGGAAGGAAGGAATGGGAGGGAAGGTGCAGGGAAGAAGCAGCATAATTAGTAGGCATAAAATAGACAGGGAGAGATAAAAAATGGCATAGGAAACACAGAACTCAGAGAACTTACATATCCAGCCCATGAACACGAGCTATGACGGGGGGAAATGCTAGGGGGTTGAGGGGGCAGGGCGGAGGGTGAGTAAAGGGAGAAAAATTGGAAAAACTGTAATTGCATAATTGATAAAAATACTTAAAAAAAAGAAAGATAGCTCTGAGAAGAAATTTACTTTTCCCAGAAGTTGGCACAACACATGTTTACCTAGGGAGACATTATCTATACACTACGAATGAAATTTATTCAACCTATAGGAAATTATCCAGAGACGCTGTCATCTCTTTCTCCTTCCTAAAATCAAAACGTGGAGAGAAAAAGAAACAAATGCAAATTGCCACTGGCACAATTTCGTGCTTAAGGTGAACTGAATGATTCAAGAGAAACTCAGGTTTTTGGCTAATGCCTGCCTGTTCATTAACCCAGTAGGAGGCACAAACCATCTGCCAGCCGTGTCCAGTGGAAGATGTACCGCCTAGCATCAATTCTCAACAGCAAGCAAGTTTATTTTTAACCTTTTCAAATTTTGTGCACAAAACTACAAGGACATAAATGTCTGCATCAGGCATGCCAGGGAGACTTAAAAAAACTTGAAAATGGGATCCAAAAATGGACTCCAGCAGAAGTTAGCTTTCATCGCATTTGATTAAACAATGCCCCTCTAAATTTCAGGAATCCCAGTACAGCCCCCAGTGTCTCAGCTGGAAACTCTTTAAGAAACCACCAGGACTTTGAGCATGTGAGGGAGGGGAGACTGCCCTGCACCCACTAATGCCACCAGACTTGGAACCGGGGCGGGGGGGAGGGGGGCTGCTCACATTCAAACTTGGGCCTTGGAGTCTGGCTGGGCAGGAGGGCTTATAGGGCAAGTGCACCACAGCCGGGGCACAAGGTCAGTCAATCAGAAAACTTGTATCAAAACTTCCACTAGCAATGTAGAAGATTGACCATATACCCTGTGCTCTCACCAAAGTTTTTATTATCTGTAGTTTATCGTCACTCAATAAATTATTTGCCAATCAGATAGTGCAAATGACTATTGCTCATAAACACCACCACCATGATGTTTATCAGGCACTTACTATTGCCAGGCACCTTTCTAAGTGATTGGCATGTCTGAAATAGGTCATGCTAACCACATAAAAGGGCATATTTGTTTTCCTGTGTCAAAAATAATTTGGGATCCAGCAATTCCACTTCTGGGTGTGTACCCCAAAGAATTAAAAGTAAGGACTGAAATGTAATTGCTCATCAAATTCGCAGGAGCGTTATTTACAATAACCAAAAGGTTAAAGCAACCCAAACGTCCATCAATAGATAAATGGATAAACAATATGTGGTATACACATCCAAGTGAATATTAGCCTTAAAAAGGAAGAAAATTCTGTCACATACTACAACACATATATACACTGAAAGCATGATTCTACACTGAAGAAGGCAGAGACAAAGGACAAATGAAGTATGGTCTTACTCACTTACCTAGAATAGGCAGTCCCAGAGAGGACAGAGAATAGTGGTTGCCAGGGGCGGGGCAAGTGGGAGTTGTCCAATGGTACCAGTGGGAAAACGGAAATGTTCTGGAGGGGGATGCTCGGATGATTTCCCAGCAATGTGAATGTTCTCAATGCTACTGAACTGTATACTTGCAATGGTTAAAATTATAAATTTTATATCATATATATGTACATATACATATATATTCACATATATCACCATAATAAAAAAATGACTTGGAAGAAAAGGGCTTATTTTGAGCTTTTTACTAGTTAAGATGCTTCAGCCACTTATAAACCCTAATCAGATAAACCCCTCTGGGTAATGCTACCTAACAGAAGTGGAGGGCGGGTGGGGGGGGGCGGGCGGGCAGAGAGGGGGCATGCGATACATATGCTTAAGAAAAGAGGAAAAAGCCTCTGGAAATATTCAATCTTTAATTGCAGAGACCAACTTCTACTGTGATGTTCACATTAGTGAGCACCCTGGAATACAGAGAACCAAAGAGAGACTACAAAGACCACACTTACTAAAGGAATCAAAGAACAAATGGAAGAATCAGGTGGGCATTCACTAGTGACCACTGAGAACAGCTAAGACAACCACAGCTCTTACCACAAGCCTGCAGATCATCAGGCCTCAGGTATTCAGTGGTCAGGAACACAGCAGACAGAAAGCAGAAAGACTGCCCTGCCCCAGGCCAGCACTGCATGTCGGTCCAGGGCTGGGGTGCACTTATCAGGAAGGATACTTCTGGGAGCCAGAAAGACAGCTGTGACCAGTCAGTAACTCACTGTATTCAAACAGCATCACAGAACAATTCCAAAGACACTTTTGAAAGACTCAAATTCAGAAATGCTATCTTTGAGACTTATTGGATAAAAGGTCACTACAAAATCCCCAAAGACTGCTTAATCACCATGAGACTATATAAAGTTGTTCTAAAGAAAGAAAAGCTTGCCCTGGCTGGTGTAGCTCAGTGGACTGAGTGCAGGCCTGTGAAGCAAAGGGTCATCGGTTCGATTCCCAGTCAGGGCACATGCCTGGATTGCAGGCCAGGTCCCCAGTGGGGGACACATGAGAGGCAACCACACATTGATGTCTCTCTCCCACTCTTTCTCCTTCCTGTCCCCTCTCTCTAAAAATAAATAAATATAATATTTTAAAATAAAGAAAGAAAAAAAAAGAAAGAAAAGCCAGACCTATAGAGACTAATCATGTTACTGCCTAGTCACAAATCTAACCTGACACCAGATGACAGTGACAACACCAAGACAAGAGCTAGGCTCCTGTCCCAGGCCACTGCCTTGTTTCTCGATCTCAAATATAATCCTCTAATATATAGCCAAAATACTGACTGGCTTTTGTCCCTGGCTCCTAAGAGGGAAACTCTTAAGTCCTTGGAAGTTCCCATGTAAGAGGAACTCATGTAATTGTTACTCATGAGCCCTTTACATCACACCTGAGTTTATGCTAAGAGATAAGAAGACTCAGCTTGGGGCTGAAACCAGAAACGCCAACCACGTGATCAGAGGGCTGGGGCTATGAGTCAGGCCCATCTTGCTGAGAGGAAGGGCCTGGAGATTGAGTTCATCCACATGGCCAATGACTCAGTCAATCATGCCTACGTAACAGAAACCCAATAAAGAAAGACTTTGTGCACCAAGTCCAGTAGGGATCCGTACCAATATTTGAACACAACGATGTTCCACGAAGGTGACATACCCTAAATCCTACAGGGAGAGGCCATGGAAGCTCAGCATTTGGACCCCTCTGACCTCACACTCTATGGCTCTTCATTTGGATAATCTTGGTTTATATTCTTTAAAATAAAACTGTAATTCTAAGTATAGTGCTTTTCTAAGTTCTGTGAGTCCTTCTAGTTAATTACTGAACCTGAGGGACTCATGGGAACCCCTCGGATTGTAGCCAGTCAGAAGTGCCAGAGGCCGGGGGACCCCGCTTGCAGCTGGCATTTGAAGAAGGGCCAGTCTTGCTGGGGACCATCCCATGGTTGACACCAACGCCCTCTTCCCTCACTTTTTCCTATTATTTAAACTCTAAAGTGTTAAATATTTCTTCATTTTTATTAAATTGATACTACAGTTTGATGTTTTCAATGTGCTTATTTAGCACTGCAATTAAAACCTCAGGCAGTCATAGCAGTTTTTCAAATAGAAATTATGTAATCAGGACATCAGCTGGCTGTCCTTCCGTTTCATGCACTCCTTCAGTAAATATTTTGAGCATTCTAGGAACATGAAACTCAGCCATAAACATGAGAAAGTCCCTGCCTGCCACTGGGGCACCTGCATGCCAACAGGAGAGAAAGTCAAAGACGCAACAAGCGTGTGTTTATGTGCACATGTACATCATTTCAGGAAATGAGTGACATTTAAAAAAATAAACAAAGTACATAGATCTGGGGGAAGTACAAGAAGACGTGTGTGGCGGGAGTGAAGCCGATCATGGGAAGGGCAGTGGGAGACGCAGACCGGGAGAGGCCTGATCACTGGGAAATAGGCAGCCAACCCTCACCACTATCTCCCTCCCCAAACCTCAGCCTACGCCACCATCGCCTCACACAGGCCAACAGTCATTATCCAGCAGCCCACCTGATATCTATGCTCTCCACCTTGCCTCTCACAGCCAGTCCTCCCCGCAAGCTTGTCCTTTCAGAAACCACAGCTGGGGAAAATATGGTGTCGGTCCCTATGCTCTAGTGTGTGAGGAATCAGTGACTGAAGGGTCTTCCAGCTTGGCTGCGGGGTACTCAGCCCCCTTAGTGGAATTCAGGCCGAAGTAGGAAGTGGGGATCTCATGACTGATAGGGAGGGGGAGACGGAGGGAGAGGAGAGCCTCGCCCGTGCAGCTGCCTTCAGTCCTTTCACAGGGGTCAAAGCGACTTTTCTTTTCTCTGGGCAAGAGCAGTGGCTCTGAGGGCAGGGTTGCAGTGAGTAACAAAGCCTACTAACCTCAGGCCTGGGAAAGGGAATGTCCTTCTGAGGTGGCACTGTCACAGCACAGCGGAGATCAGCAGGTGAAGCCTTAGTGATGGACAGCACTGTCATGGCTGCTCAGTCTTCACTTGTCTCCTTTCTACCCATAAGACTGAGCAGAGCTCCCTTGTGCCCAGGCCAGTGGGGGGTAATCCACTCGGAGTAACAACCACTCCAGAAAAGGTCAGTGCATTCCGGATGTGGCAGCACCCAGACCATCCATGCTGGTCTGCTCCCTTCTCCCACGTAGAGAGAGGCAGCGTTGAGGACTGTATTTCGGAATCAGTCTTCTCTTTCATTTTCTTACCCCCAACTTGGGAGCAAGGAGCCATGCTGTGTGAGCCCAGGCCTGAGGTAATGTGCCTCCTCATAATTCAGGGGTCCTCAAACTTGTGAAGGGAGCAGAGCCCCTAAAATCACAGGCTCTCAGGACACCTGGGCATCCTGCAACATGGAATCCCCTCTTCACTCAGGAACAATCCAACTGGAAGGACAGGGCCTGTGTTAGGCCAAAGGCCTCGGCACCACAGAAAATGCAGGAAATAGTAAAAATGCACATCTCTCTGCTCTCCTACTAAATGCTTGGTTACTCATTTCATGACCTGGTGGGCACTCACTGGCAAATAAGCGATCGCCAAAGAGCAGGTTAGGGAAAGAAAGACTTAAATTTGGAAAAACTCTATCCCATCATTTACTTTATTTTTCTGGGAACTAAATAAACACTGCTATGATCTGATTCTAGGAACCTTTACTGGGCTGTAGTGATCATGTAAAAATGACAGTTATCTCCCTTAAAGGATGATAATTAATATTGCCTTTACATAATCTACTTTTTTTAAACTGATGTTTTCCTGCATCAGCAATCAAGAGGGTAATCAACATCACTGTCAGGAGTTTTCGCTGAGAGATGAATGCCTTCATCAACACTTGCCCACACCAGAGACACTCCCACTTCAAAAACAAGGGGGTGAGGATGGGGGAGTAACAGGGCATGGTTCTTACCCCACAGCATTCTGGGATTCCCTTGCACCTGTCACAAAGCCACAGGATGAGGCTCTGCCCATATACTCAAGGCTTAATACAAATGACTGGGGTACAAGGAAAACTCCCTGCCTCTAGGTGTAAAATGCTCATCTTCCATTCAAACGTTTTGGGGAACCTCTGTCAGGTGCTGAGCATGGGATGATGACGAGGCGTGATCCCTGCCTTCAAACTGTAGTAGGGAGACAGGCATGTCCATGAATCAGAATATAATATAAAAATGAAATTCACCCATAGGTATTTGTTAAGCACCTGTATGTGAAGGACACTACTCTGAATGCTGGGCACACACCAGGCCAGTGGACAAATGCAGGAGTACACTATAGACACAGGAATCAGGAGAACACAGAACAAACTTCTCTAACACAGAAGCAGTGCTTCTCATCCTATCTAGGAGGATCGAGGAAGAAAATCCTGCAAGGAATCTTGGAAGATAAAAGAGGATGATGGAGGAAGGCCTCCATGGCAGGGAGAGAGTATGTGAATGGAGAGAGGTACCAGTAAACAGTCCCACACAAGGGCACAGTTCCTCTGCCTGCCTGGACTGCACAGGAGGCACAAGGCAAGTCCTATGTGGCAAGTCCTATGTGGCAAGTCCTATGTGGCAAGTCCTATGTGGCAAGTCCTATGTGGCAAGACAAGGTAACCAGGGACCTTTAATGGCACAGCAGGATTCACAGCTACCTGTACCTGAAGAGTGACTTTGAAGAGACTGAAGCCCAGGAGTGTCATGATCCAATTCCCATCTCAGATATAAGTTCCTTAACGGCTTTATTTGCAAGCCTCACCTCTACTGCATCAAAAGCTCAAAAACGCAAAATACAGGCAGATTAAGCAAGAGGACATAAATACGTTTCAAAGATTAAAGTATGTAAGACTCTTCCCTGTTCTAATTAGAGAAGATAGCTATAAACCACCGCAGGGAAGAGAGAGAATGTTTTTCACAACCGAGAAATTAAGTGAGCCAAGACCAGCTTCTCAGAGACAAACATCCCTGACTTAACAGTTCTGCTAGAACTCTTCCTTTTCGTCTCTGCTGGAACCAGCAGAAGTTGCGTGGCAAATGTTTTCCCCATCCCGTGTGGCCTGCTGCCACACAACACCTCAGTAGGAGCCACACCAACCTCCCAACTTGGCCACTGCAGCTGCTCATCGTGAGTAAGGCAGCCTCCGACAGATCCAGGAAGGAATGAGAGTATGTACTCTCACCGTGGATGACGGTTGTAGAGGAGGCTATGTTTTCTAAGTAATATTTTATGTTTAACTCAACATTCCCAAAAGTCTTCAAACTGAGTCTGAAATTTCCCCGTAACGTGAAGGGCAATTTCAGATCCCCATGGCCCCAACTTCAACTATGAAGCCTCCCACCTGTTCCATCCCTATAGACAAGACACGCTGACTACCCAGAAAATGGTATTCTGAATGCAATACACTGATGCAATAGAACTCCATTACAATGTTATGGTTTCCAACCCACATGCAATTATAAGCTTCTACATGGTGTGCCCAGCTCACTGACTACACTTTAAGCCCATAAGCTACTTTAGCTGCAAATGAACTTGATTGCTTCAATACATACACAAAATCCAGTTTAACTTCTGTACAATTATCTGCCTCCCAAATAAAATTCAATTGCCCAACAAGTAATACCATAATTTGGTTGTGGTCTTCATTACAGAAGCAAGCATTTTCGATGTTACTACTTGAAGGCCAATGCTCCTATTAGTGAGGCCACAACAGGAAACAGCATGGGAATTTTTGTTCATCTGCTGTTAAAATTGCAAGATGTTTTATTTAACTGTCACATTTTAGAATATTTCAAGTGTGTCCAGCCTGAATCAACACCCAGAGATGGGTTGAAAATTAGTTTTCTCTTTATGTACTGAATACTTAATTCCATTTACATAACATCCAAAAACAGGCAAAACTGATCTGTGCTATTGGAACGTGCTGGGAACCTCCCTGCCTGGTTCCAGAAGCTGTACCCCCACCCCCCACCCCCTCCACCCCCATGGCTAAGGCTGAGTGAGCCACCTTCGGACCATAAGCCACTAGGAGACAAAGCTTATCTCTCTGGCAGGAGCTCCACTTCTGCTCCTCTTACTTCATCCATAACTGGCCCCCAATGCTTGATCTGTTAGCCAATGACAAGTAAGATTCCCTAAGGGGGTAAACAACCTAAGACAGGTACGATAACTTGAAGGCCCCAGAGAAGGACTTGGGGGGCTATGGAGAAAGGGAGCGATGGACCCTCGCCCCTCAGATATGCCACAGCCTGAGTCCTCATTCTGTCTGCAAGAAGTCTCCTAATCTCTTAGCTGCCTTACTTCCCCTGCCTGATTTAAGCCTGAAACAATGGCAGAGGGCAGTGCAGCCCTGTGCTGGAAAGGGTGGGTTCCCCAGGTGATAAGGCCTAGAAAAGAACATATAAAATCCTGTGAAACCTGCTTTGTTAAGAATGCCCTCAATTTTCTGATGAGGGTCCAAGCAGGAAATAAGTTTGTTTCCCAAAGTTTTGTAGCCCTTTAGCTGACTGACCTTGACTCAGAATAGGCCCTTGTAATTCTTTGTATGTTATCTATTGTTTGATCATCACTGCCTGACAATGATTAATGGGCTTTACCTGTATTCCTGTGCAAAATGAGCCAAATAAAAGCCCATTGAGGAAAAGGCTCTGGGCCCTTCTCCTCTGAGAGATTGGCCACCTTTCCTCCCCAAGCAGATCATGGTTTGACAGAGTTACTCTCACGTATGGTGGGGGGGGGGGGGGGGGGGGGGGGGGGGGGGTCGGGCGCCGGCNGGGGGGGGGGGGGGCGGGGCGGGGAGGTGTGCTGCAGGTGGAGCCACCTCCACAAGAATGATCAGTGCATATGCTTGGGACAGGGGTGAATGGAGATCTGCACAAAGGAGCTTCTGGGTACTGTTCAGTTTGGTTTCTTGATCTGGGTACATTCACACAGGAGTGTTTGGCTGTGGCAATTCATCATGTATACTAACAACGTATGTACTGCTCTTTATGTATAATTCAACAAAAATGTTTTAAAACATTAAGGTGGAAGGAATTTTGGCTACTCTCACAAAGACATTAATAGGTCAGAACTTTAATCCTATGTAGGATTTGAAAGAGCACAGGTTTCACAAGGGACAGAAACCAGATCAACAGAAATAATGAATTGCTTTTGCTGGGCCTGCTTTCATTCTCTGTCACTCATTTCCCTTAAAGGTCTCAACCATCCTAACAGTGACATACCTAGCATGGGGGCACACAGGGCCGATCTCTATTTAACATTCTCTCCCCCAAAGGACAGAATTATTTCCAGCAACAATCATGCAATAATCAATTATCATTATATTCTCGATCAGCTAAAACAACCATTTAAAAAGAATGTTAATTTTAAAGTTACTTCTAAAATTTAGTAAAACATTTCTTCTATGAAATAAAGAATGCACTCAAACAACATTACACCCAAGTGTTCCACTCTTGCATTGTTTTACATTTTAGCCAGATAAAAACTGCAAAAGGTCACACATAGTAACAGAATTCAAGAAACTCCAGTTCCATTTCTTCATTTTAAACTGCACTCATTGTTTATTGAAAAGCTCTATTTAAACATAGAAATAGGTTGTACTATATTCCTTGCACCATGCACCCAGGGTTAGAAGCATCGGCTGCACCTGAAGCAAGCTCTAATTGTGAATTGTCCGGAACTGACTGTCATAGAGACACACACAGCTCAGCGCATGTGTGCCAGGGCCAACGGCATGACAGGAGATCTCCAAATACATTTGCATGTAGGAAATAATGTTTATTACAGGGTAAGTTCAAAAAGTGTGCTCATCTAAGAATTTAGAATTGCCCACACACTGTGAAAACAAAAAAAGCAGACCTGCTGAAGTCAGTTTTACTGTTCTTAGTCTCTACAGATAAGTACCCTGTGTGGGTTCCTGGAGAAGACCACTCTCACCCCAGGCAAACAAAAGCCTTCCAAAAATACAAAAGCAACGTCAAGGTTCAGATGAAAGTTTTTGTGTTCCACACATTAAGCCAACTCCTCATTTAACATTGAGGGAAGAGTGGGGTTTTTCAACCTGAGCACTACTGCCTATTTGGGCCAAATAATCCTTTGCTATGGGGTTGTCCTGTGCATTGTAGGATGTTCAGTGGTGTTACCCACCACATGCCCTAGCCTCATCCTCCATCCAAGATGTGACAAATGTCCCCCACGAAGCAAATTCAGTACCTGTTGCAAATCCCTGAGGTGGAGGTTGGAACACCAGTGGAAGAGTATAGTGAGTCCTCCTGTGTCAACAGGTTCTGCAAATCTAAGCATAATGATGAAACTAATTTTAGCAGAAATTCATTGATAAAAATGAGAGTTACGTTTCTACAGTTACGTTTCTACATCTCATCACCATTAAAACAAAACATTGAATGAAAGGATATTATTTGAGGATTTTCAAGATTTGCTGTATACCAGAAATCAAGTACAGTGATTGCCTTTCAAGGAAGTCTTTGGGTTTTTTTTTTTAAGATTTTATTTTTTTACAGAGAGAGAGGAACAGAGAAAGAGAGGGCAAGAAATATCAAAGTGTGGTTCCCTCTCACCTGGCCCCACTGGAGACCCGGCCCACAACCCGGGCATGTGCCCTGACTGGGAATCGCACTGGTTGGTGACCCTTTGGTCCGCAGCCCACGCTCAATCCACTGAGCTACACCAGTCAGGGCAAAGTCTTTGTTTTATATAGTACATTTATTATTCTTAATATCTATATCTACTTCTTCTTTAAACACAAATTGAACAACAAACAGAAGCTAGAAGAAGGCAGGAACAACATTTAAGTGAGAAAGTAGACCAATGACAATGTTCCAGCAGCCCTCCAATTATTTCTCCTCCATTTTCTCACTTATTTCCAAATATTCCCCTAATGAACAGAAAAAAAATTAACATCTTTCCCAAAAAGTCATTCGAGCCCATGGGAGATTTTCTATGTACCTGGAAATAAATAGTCTATTTAAAGAAAAGTATTCTCTACACACAATTCTAACTCTCCGTGGTTTCTCCAGGTCGACGCAGGATGGAAGCAGCAGCCCCCAGGCACACAGCCCCCAGAGACTCCCCAGTGGCAGCCTCCGTAGCGCAGAAGAGCCAGGATTCAAAGTCAGGAAACTTGGGTGTGAGTCTCTGTTCTACCACTTTCTCATCCTGGGACCCTGACCAAATCACAGCCTCCCAAGATGCCAGTTTTTATTTATGAAATGAAGGGTAATGGTGCTGTGAGAACTTAGTCATTCAAAGCACATGGAGGTTTTTGTAAAAATGTCAAATATTGTTACCTTTATTGCAGGATTATACACATCACAATTCTCAAGCAGAAAACTGTTGGCTTTACCAACAGGAGTTTTATCACTGAAAACAGCACTAGGGGTTGACTCCAGCAGCATCAGCAGCAGATTCAGGAGGGTGTAAAACAGTGGGAAAACAGACACAAAAGGCAGTACAGTGTGGAGGTGAAGAGAGAAGGGTGAGCAACCAGACTGCCTGGGTTCTGATCCTGCTGGGTGGCCTTGGGCAACATGCTTGACTCTGTAGGCCTCTGTCGCTCTAAACTGGGAACAACAGTAAGCAGCACAGTCGGCTTTTTTTACGCACAGTACCTTTATCCTACAGAGTCACCACCGACACTGAACTGGCAAACACTGAACCAAAGACGTGCAGGGGTAGGTCCTTGTGAGCTTCTGGTCACAACATTTTTGTTAACTGATTACATATAAGCAGGTCACATGTGTTTCTGTGTTGATACCTTAATTAATATACACTGTTGATTCATTAACATTGAACTCTCAGCCACAGTGCTATAACTCAGGTTTGAATAAGTCATCTAACATGTTCTTTCTACCTAAAGCACAGCCCAGGTTTCTTGCACTTAGGAACACTAGACGGCAATTTAGCATGATGCTTAGTAGCCATCATAAATAGCAAAATAACTTTTTCCAACAAAGCTCACAAATGCCTCCAAAATGGCACTAACTAGAGCTCAAAGAGGACACACATACACAGTATGGGACCTGACCTGCTCCACCTCAGTTGGGAATGTGCCCATCAGGCAACTCGGGGTTTCCTCCACCTCATGAAAGGTCACAAAAGCACTGTAACTACTGACTTTGGCAGTACAAATAAATTTTTAACACAAATATGCAAGTCTGCAAATACAGGATCCACAAATAACGAGAACTGACTAGACCTGCCTCACAGAGCAGCTGTGATGATGTAATGGGTTAACAGGCACCTTGCAGACATTGCGAGCTCGGTTCCGATCAGTACCTCCATAAAGCAAGCGTCAAGTGAGTCACACGAACTTTCTGGTTTCCCAGTGTACGTGAAAGTTAGGTTTACACTACACTGTATTCTATTAAGTGTGCAATAGCATTATGCCTAACAAAGCAATGTATGTGCATTAATTTAAAAATGCTTTCAGTGCTAAAAAATGGTAACTATCCTGTGAGCCTTCAGCAAGTTTATTCTTTTTGCTGGTGGAGGGTCTTGCTTTGATGCTGATGAAAGCACAGGATCTACGAAGTGCACTAAAACCAGATACATTGTACAGATAACACCCTACCTTCCCAGCACACAGTGAGCAGTCAGTGAATGTTAGCTATTGTTGGGGTGTCTAACACAGGGTGAAGCAAAAGTCGGTTTACAGCTAGTCATACGGATAAAAACAATTCAATAATTAACAAACAACACAAGAATAAACTGTGTTCTGTACACTCACAACTGTAAACCTACTTTTGCCCCACACTGTAGGTCAATAAAAAGAATTTAGAGTGTCAAGAGCATAACAAAATGATAGAAAAAAGAACTTTAGCTGGTAATAGAAAACCACAAATGCAAAAATATATATGGCTTGAAGAAAGACATCAAAAAACCAAAACTCAAAAATTTCTTGCTAAAGCAATCTCTCACTCCACCTGTTTCTCTTCCTTCCTTTTCACCAAGAGGTCACACGCCTTGTGCCAGCCACCTACCTCTTTGCTCTCAAATCCATTCTCTGCACACCTTGTCCTTTCTGCAAGGTATCCAAGGACATGTCCCAAACACGCTTGCCCACTGGCTTCCCCGCAGGCTGGCCTGTGGGAGGCACCGGCAGCAGCTGGAAGGGCAGGCACACAAGAGGCCAGAGGCGCTCACTCTCCTTCCATCTGTCCAGGGTGCAGCTCCTTCCAGGGGACCCCATGTCCATTTCCGATAACGCCCCTCACTCCCACCTCTCCTGCAGCCCTGGCTGCGAATCTCTGGGTTATTACCACATACTTCTGGCATCTCACCTCTTCCATGACCTGCATAGCCGGTTTTCAGTAGTAGATTCTCAGTCCAAAAATGCCTAGTCCAGTTCTTCAGAATGACATCCTCCTAAACACGGGCTCCAGGAAAATGCTACGCCCTGCAATTCTGCCAAGAACCCACCACACACCCCGACACTCGCACAGATCTCACCTCTCACTTTTTGCTCTCAGATTTGTCTGCACTGAAAGGCAATAAAGGTGTCTTTTTTTGTCTAATTCATTACTGCAGGAAAAGTGTACTTACAACAATATTAGAGCCACTTTGGCTTTTTATGAAGTTAGATTACATCAGTACAGGCTACTGGCTTCCCCTGAACCAAGTGCTCCCTCCACTTATGTGTCATTTCCTTTTTGAAGACGAGCATTACTCACAACTTACGAATACCTTGATTTTAAAAAAAAATCCAAATGTGACCTATGGCACACATCCAGTTTACTCTCATCGTCAGCACTGGCCACTCCTGGCTGCTGACAGCGGCCTGCATAATCCCTGTCCATTAATTCTGAGGCAGCTTCCACTCTCTTCTCCTTCCACTGCTTCTTAGCCCAGTGCATAAAAATGGCATGCCTGACTGTAATCAGGGGGAGGCACAAAAGAGGAACACATGACTTCATTTGGATAAAAGAATGCCGCGGGGAACAAGATTCTAATGAGCGAGGCAGAGAAGTGGGAGAAGAGGGGCTACACTGAATCCACGATCTCTTCTCCCTGGACACACAGCGAGACTTTGTTTCTCCGGAGGGCGTGGCCAGGTGACTGAGTTCTAGGCAGGGGGACATGAATGGGAAGTGAGACTAACCACTTCCAGGCCCGGCGACGAAGTCCTCCCACACTGCTCCTCCGCCTGTTCCCTACTCCCAGCGAGCTGGGATGGACAGGTGTGCAGGGCGATCCCGGAAGGCCTGTGTTCAAAAAGTCAGGCCTATTTAGTCTCAGTCGTTAAATGACTTCTTTAAAGGAGCTATTCTGCCACGCCCCCACCACCAGTCTAAAACTGTGGACAAGAAAAATAACTATAAGTAGATAGACAGATAGACACAAGACACATGCGGAAGCCCATTTGTTATAGGTCACTAATGCAGGACACACACCTTCCAAATGACCTGGTCAGACACCTGGTCAAGGTGGCCAGGGGATATGTAAAATAGTCTCCAGCGTGCTCCTTCTAGAAGGATCCTAAAGGGAGACCCTCTGGGGCCAGGGACTCAGGAATAAGCACCTGCTGTCCCAGTCCTACACTCCTGTCAGGGAGAGAGAACCACACTGGCAACCACCACTTCGTAGCATAAAACCCGCTCTCGGAAAGGTCGGGATGGGCCTCCCCAGAGTACAGGGCAGACACAGAGCGGAGACCCACCCTCCTGGGTCCGGCCACTCCGAGGGGGGTGGGGGCGGGGGACCACAGAGTGGGGGGGCGATCCACAAAGGGTTTCTGGTCTGTGAAGAAAGAAGTGCCAGAATTGAGGGTAAGTGTTCTGGGAAATTTTGTAACAATTTGATAGGGTAATTTCATGGTTTTGAATCTAATAATAAAATTAAAGACTTGTTACTTTGAACTTTGTTTTCTTGTATTTCATTTTTCTAGTGATTGATTTTTATTGTACCAAACCACAATGGCTTAGAATTTTTCACAACTGTTCAGTTACTGTGAGCACCCCAAGTCCCCAAACTCTTCAGCTAAATTCCCAAGGCTACGACACCCCCTTCCCCAATCCCTCCCGCCTCACCCTCACCAGGGCTCCCCTCAGTCCTCCTGGCTCAGCAACTCCCCCCACCCTTCCCTTCACAGTGGAGTTTGTTAAATGGGGGTGACAAGCACTCTGTGGGCCCTTCTGATGGAAGTGTGCGCCTCGGACACTGGTGACTGTGAGCCAGCTTGAGGCTCGGACCAAAACAAAAAGTTAAGTGACTCATCATCAGTCATTCATCAACACAGCTAAAATACCATGGACTCTGGTCCCAGAAAGTGGCTGCGGTGAAGACCAGAGACCTGTCCATGGGTCTTACCTACATTAAATAACCTTAGCGGAAGCCTCAGTCTGCCTGACAGATGCTGTCTATTCATCACCCCAAACCTGAAAGGCAATGTGAAATGGCCTTCTCCTCCCTCCTCCCTTTCTCCATGCGATGGGCACGCATGGAGAAATCCCACACTGGCTTGGGGAGAAACGAGCGGCCACTCAGAGAGTGGGCTGCCTGCGCGTGGCAGTAAGTGCGACCAAGTGTTATGGAAGAGAATGAGATGTGGAGATGGCGTCCGCCCTGCAGAGCAGGACTGACTGATGCCCTTTACCAGGGAGTCCGGCACTAGCTAGAAAAGAGAACTGAAACTCACACACACCTCCCTGAGACTGAATGGGGAGAAACACAGATGGCAAGAAGGGCCATGACTTAACAGAATGAACTTAACAGAATTGTTAATGACTTAACAACCGGCGGAGGTAAGGGCGGACCCACACAGCACCAGCCCTCCTCAGAGCGTGGGTATGCTGCCGCTTCATGTAGGTCTGGGTTCCGGGTAGACCTCACTTTTTAGAATTTATTGGGACAAAACGACAGTAACTTTCACAGAGGCCCACATAAGCATCTCTTACAGTCAATAAGACGAGTGATTCGTGGGATTAGAAAAGCAGGGAATCTAGGGGAAAGTATGTGAGTATTCTAGTAAGTCTCTGAGTATGTCTGGATATCGTTCGTCTGGTTATTGGACATATTTAAAAATTCTTAAATACTGTTTTCAAGCAAAGCCAGAACAGATGCAAGATGTTGTTTTGGAACCTTGTGCCACGCACCGGGAATTCTGACTAGATCCAGTCCAAACCGGGCAGGCCCGAGAAGACGGCTGCCCTGCTGCTGCACACCTGGCCTGGTGACAAGGCAGTGGCTCTCCACGGCCCTGACCGCTGCCCCTGCGGCTCTACCTTCGCCTTTCCCCAGGCCAGGAGGGAAACGGGGTTGACTCCACCGTGCTCCTCTATAGATAGTGGGCCATGGCTATCTACAGTCTGAGGGACTCCAGGGNGAGAAACACAGATGGCAAGAAGGGCCATGACCTAACAGAATGAACTTAACAGAATTGTTAATGACTTAACAACCGGCGGAGGTAAGGGCGGACCCACACAGCACCAGCCCTCCTCAGAGCGTGGGTATGCTGCCACTTCATGTAGGTCTGGGTTCCGGGTAGACCTCACTTTTTAGAATTTATGGGGACAAAAGGGCAGTAACTTTCACAGAGGCCCACATAAGCATCTCTTACAGTTAATAAGACGAGTGATTAGTGGGATTAGAAAAGCAGGGAATCTAGGGGAAAGTATGTGAGTATTCCAGTAAGTCTCTGAGTATGTCTGGATATCGTTCGTCTGGTTATTGGACATATTTAAAAATTCTTAAATACTGTTTTCAAGCAAAGCCAGAACAGATGCAAGATGTTGTTTTGGAACCTTGTGCCACGCACCGGGAATTCTGACTAGATCCAGTCCAAACTGGGCAGGCCCGAGAAGACGGCTGCCCTGCTGCTGCACACCTGGCCTGGTGACAAGGCAGTGGCTCTCCACGGCCCTGACCGCTGCCCCTGCGGCTCTACCTTCGCCTTTCCCCAGGCCAGGAGGGAAACGGGGTTGACTCCACCGTGCTCCTCTATAGATAGTGGGCCATGGCTATCTACAGTCTGAGGGACTCCAGGGCACTTCCTCAGAAAGAGGACTCAGATGCAGCACGGACGCGCACCACAGGCAAAGGGCCAGGAAGGGGACAGACATCCCTCGGCGGACCACCTTCCCAAAGCCTGTGGTCACTATCAAGCTGGCTCAAGAGCTTGCTCCTGCCCACTCCTGCCTGGCGAACTATACACTGGGCCTCGCTGCACAGCACCCAGACAAGGCCAGACACTCCCACTTCGTAAGATGTCACTAACGGCCAAGCACCACAGGCAGAACTCTGAGCACTGGCAGTGGAAGGGTTTCATTTTAATCACTTCTACAACCTGTTGTCTAAACCCCCAGTTCTGTTCATGCCTCTTCCAAGATGACTCATCTTTGACATCAACAGGAAAACATAATTAAGGCCCATAATCTGGATTTGTTGATTAATGTATTTCCATGTCAGCACTTCCAGGATAAAAATACAGTCCTGTGCCGTATGTAAGCCACTAAGGTGGCTTACTTGGTTGGAACACTGTCCCACGCATCCAAAGGTTGCAGGTTCACTCCCCGGTCAGGACACACCTGGGTTGCGGGTTTCATCTCTGGTTCAGCACATGCAGAGGAGGTCAATCAACGTTTCTCTCTCACATCAATGTTTCTCTCCCCCACATGTGTCTCTGTCTGTCGCTCTCTCCCTCCTCTTTATTCCCAACCCCCCTTTCTCTCTCTAAAATCAGTGAACATAACCCTCGGGTTAAGAAGAAAAGTTTAAAATGTCCCAGCTCAACATATTACATGTTCATGATGACGCTGAGGCAAACAAACCTACTGCGCTGCCAGCAGGCGAAAGCGCAACACACACGATTGTGTGAGCACATAATACTCGATGGTAACTGGCTGGTTTATGTATTGACTGCTCTTCACATTGTTAATTTAGAGGGAGTACTCTTCCTACTTATAAAACGTATGCCGTGTCATGCCCGCAGTAGGCTGTGTTTACCACGTCTCTCGATTGCATCATTTTCTTTTGTGCTTGACTTAGTGTCTTACTGTTTTGTACAACAATGTGTTGTACAAGCTTATAGCCCAGGAGCAATAGGCTAGACCACCTAGGTTTGTGTACTATATACTATGATTTTCACACAATTAAAAAATCGCCTAGCAATGCATTTCTCAGAATGTGTCCCCATCATTAAGTGACACATGACTGTAAAATGAAATCAACTTCTCTGCACTTTTTCTTCTTTACACTCACTTGTTCAGCTCATCATGTTGCCACACGCCAGGTTCTGTGCTGGCCCCAGTGGCATGAGGGGCAACAGGTCCAGTCCTAGCCCTTGGAAAATTTACAGTCTAAATAGAACCACAGTGGGTAAAATGTGTTCCAATTTCATCCTGCCCTTTCTCCACTTTCTTTGGTAGTATTTGTTCACATGACCTATTGGGGTAATTTTGGTTTTAATTTTACTTTTTACCACAAACACTGCATCTTTCTCGTCCAGTCATGTGTCAAGAAGTGAAGCTGAGAAACTGGTTCTTTCTGAAGTTACTACTTAAAAGTCCAGGTAGAGGATCTACCATCCCATGTGAGGAACACCTTCTACCTCAGCTTTCTTCCATCAGTTACCACAGGCTCTACAGCAGTCAGAGCTAGAGTCACTTGTTCTTAGAAACCAATAATCTTCTAACATAAACTGGCTCACGTGGCTCCACACACACCCAAGCACAAAGCCAGAACAACTTCTCCCTTCCTCCGTCAGACCACGATTTTACAATACGGGAGAACGGAGAGCTGTTTCTCTACCTTCTGGAAGACCCAGCTCTTTCTACTCTCCCGGAAGTTGCCAAAGTATGTAGAAGCCATGTGCTTAATGTTCTGAAGGCTACTTAAAGGGTTATAGGAAATGCAAAATCATCTGTGATGTGGCTTTCAAGCTATAAATGTCAATGACAGCCAAGTTGGCTACACTGGGAACTCTTGCAACAACAGGTTGAAAACAACCCAATTCAATTGGTCTGGAGGAGGCTGAAAGACAGCTGCTCTTTCGGTAGTTATTCCTAAAGGAGCCAAGAGGCCTCTCCAAGGGCAGCTAGGTACGGTGTGCTGAGGAGGGGAAGGTGACAACATATTTGGTGGCAGACAGACAGAGCCCAGGAGTGTCACACGACACCAACATGTCTGCCTGCTGGTGAAGCCTGTCAGCCACACACATGGCAGAGCTGAGAGCGGGAGGGAAGTGCAAGTACCAGCGTAAAACCACTTCACAGCACAGGAAAGGCAGAAAGATGCTCATCCTTCCCACAGCATCAGCCAGAACAACTAGGTATCAGGGACCAGAGACCCAGCTCCGAGTCAGCAGGATGTCACCCTGCCACCTCCGGCTGCCATGCCTGACAACTCCTGGAGAGAGTGAACAAATGTCCCCATCGGCAACACTAGACTAATTTCAGGACAGCCCCTTGAAGGTATTGTTCAGTTGGTCAGTGTCTGAAATAAAGTTCCATCTCCACTGAGTGGTGTGTGTGGTGTGTTCATGTGAGGAAGTGGGGTGAGGAAGGGGATGGATCATATATGCTTGTTGCATCTCAGACAAAAATCCCTCATCTTTGGGGATTTGAAACCCCTTTGAGGTTTTAAAGAAGACACTTCCTGTTTTTCTGGTTTCTTCCAGCAGGACAGACTCTCAAGGTGACAGCTGGAGAGCAGCCTCTGATGAAAGTCACATAGTCACATAATTTTCTAGCTCTAACATCAAGGCTTTCGTTCACATCAGACATTCGTCTGCTTGTGAGTTGCTGGCAGTTTTTAATCCTGTGATGTTAGAGACAAAGTTTGTTCAAAGACCCACACACATAAAAGAAATAAGAATTAGGAATATTTAATGTTTCTTTCTGTTGGCCCTATCACCTTGACACCCAAATCCTATCAGCCTGTGATATCCAAATATTCTACTCCCAAGTTGAATATCTCATTTACCAAGGTAACTCTGAAGGGTACTCTGAGCAGTGAGTGGTTTCAGGCACTGCTGACTATTCAGATGGGTAAATAAGGAAGTATTTAGCAAACTGCTTCCTCCAAAAATTATGTTCATGACTAAGGACTTGAGGAAAATGTAGTCCTTGAGCAAGTTCCTTGATACAGACACAGTTCAGTAATTGTGCAATCTTGAGGAGTCACCCCGTCGTCCACTGACTTTTCTTATATTCACATTCGTGACCCTCTGTGGTCTGGGTCGGGCTGCTCTGACAGGGCCAGCCCTTCCATGTAAGAGTAACTAGCCATAAACAAGATCAATAAATGTGTTTGATGGTGGCTGGATAAAGTAACAAATGCCTTCTGCTCCAATCACTTTACTAATTCTAGACAGATGAAATGTCCCTGCCCAATTATCACAAAAGACAAAGTCCACCAGGTTTAACCAGAGAGCCAGAGGTGTCCTCTAGGGATTGGGTTACACTGGCAGACTATAGTGTATTTTATGGTTCTAAATGTTAACACCTGAGTCAACTACTTGGTCCTTTCCCTTCCAGGGTCAAATGTCCTGGATCTATGCTTAGTCAGGTAAATATTTGCTTACTACAGTACTTACATGGCCTGACTGATCCTCCTTTGAGGTCCACTTTTGAATAGTGGTCACTCCTGAAATCACAAGGACAAAAAACATTTTTAAGTTTCTCTTCTTTAAGGACTTGATTCATTGCAAACAGGCTGTCTAAAAGCTTCTATGAACCTTGCTTCTTCCATTTTGGAACCCAAATGACTTTAAATTAGTCTCCCCCGAAAAAAAGGATACCTAAAAATAGCTAGGTGGGGGGCCATATCACTTCAACATCTAGAGGCATTTGTCTAAAAACTTGTATTACCTCACGTGCTAGGATCCAAATTCGTCCATTACTAGTTCCACAGGAGTAAGGCTGCATTTGGCAAAGACAGAACATCTGCACAGAAGTGCTCTTTGTTCCGAATCTCAGGAGGCATTAAACCAAAGCTTTTACCAATACTAAAGCTTTCCGGACTCAACTACACTAATATATATATACACACAGCCCCAACTATATTTATCCACACAATTTTAACAACAAATAGGTCTGTTATAAAAAACTAAGGAGTTTGCAATATCAGATAAAGCCAACTGAATCATACGCCTGTTCATTCAAATATTAACAGATTACTCACAGCCACTTTACCTTGAAGAACAGAACCCCCCCAAAACAATGGAAAGACATTTTAGAAATATATCTACTATGTGCTTCTATACAGCTAATATTTTCTCTCTAAAAACAGCTTTATAAAAAAAGAAAAACATGTCCTTTAACAGATAAATACTGTGTGTTTCTGATATTGTGAAATCTAACAGCAGAGAATTATAAAACTGAAAGAGCTCAACAGGGAGGGAAGCAAGGAGAGGGAGGGAGAGGAGGAGGGAAAAAAATAAAAGCCACGCGGCACAGGCCCATCTGCACGCTGACTGCCCACAGGTCTTCTAAGACTAACCAACTGGTCTACCTTCTATTTATGAACCTCATGTAAGAACATGTACCATTTCCTACTGGAAAATGTCTGAGAGAGTTTTGTTATTTTTAATCCAATCCAGCCACTTCCCTCCTTATATGGTCTGTAGCATATAACAACTCTTCGCAGCATTAACATTTTGGTCTGTGTCAACAATCTCTGAGTAATACCAGAAGGTGGCAAACTGGGGCAACCTGGAAAAGCAGACTCAGCTCGCAGTCACTCCAAACCCACCGTTTCCACAAAACGATCTGCCCTCAATAAATGCTTACTAACTAAGTACGGCAGGCTGGAAGGGACTGAGTCCATGCCAGTGACCAACGTGGCTGCCTCTTCAAACCAGCTTCTGTTTAAAATAGTTCTGGGGCTAAAAGACTGACTTCTGCAACTAGATTATCACGATAGAGAAAAAGTTGCTAACTCCAAGAAGTCCCATTATCAAGATATATTTTGAGGAAAAATAAAAACAGATTCATAGATATAGAGAACAGACGGATAGTTGCCAGAGGAGAGGGGTTGGGAAGTGGGGCAAAAAAGGTGATGGGACTGAGTAATACAGACTGGAAGTTACAAACTAGTCAAGGGGATATGAAATATAGCATAGGAATTATGGTCAGTCATATTCTAATAACTATGGATGGTATCTGTTGGATACTGGGAATATCAGGGGAAACTCTCTGTAAAGCATGCAACTGACTAACCACTATACTGTACATCTGAAACTAATATAAAATAATATTTAAAGTTACACATAATTTAAAAAATCTAAAAAAACAAAATCCAAAACAAAACAAGAAAACCTACGAAGGCTTCCGACCAAAAGGGAAGTGTAGGTAGATATGCTTTGCTTCCTCACACAACCAAAAGAAGGATAACAACCGATCTAAAAACAAAAAACCACCACAACTACCAGAAAGCCAAACTACATGGAAGTCCAATAACCAAGGAGTTAAAGAAGAAACACTCATACACACTGGTAGAAGGGGCGGAGATGGACAGCTGAGGTGGAGAGGAGGAATAGCAAGGCAGTGGGAGAGAACACATGGCAAGGTGGTGGCTAGTGGACCAGGCAGGCAAGGCAGCAGCTGGCCCACTGGGCAGTCCCACATTCACATGCAGATAAACTGGGCGGAACAAGTGGGGAGAGAGACAGACTGAGCAAGCCAGGGTTCCATTGCTGGGAAAGAAAGCTTTAGAACTTCTGCCTGTAAAAACCTGTGGGGGTTGTGGTGGTGGGAAAAACTGCCAGTCTCATAGGATAGCCTGTTGGAGGGGACCGCAGGGTTCTAGAACATATGCAAGCCCACCCACACAGGAATCAGCAGCAGAAGGGCGCAATTCACGTGTGTGTAGTTGGGGACGTGACTGAAAGCCTGTGGAGAGCTGAGCAAGTGGCACTGTTCCCTCTCTCTCACACCCACCCCAAATATAGCACCACAATGCAGTAAAAACGGTTGCCCCACCATCGAGAATACCTAAGGCCGCACCCCTTACTATGTAACAGAAGAAAAGAGATAAAGAAATATGGTCCAAATGAAAGAATAGATCAAAACTCCAGAAAAAGAACTAAGTAACAAAGAGATAGCCACCCTATCAGATGTAGAGTTCAAAACAATGGTAATCAGTATGCTCACAGAAATAACTGAGTATGGCAACAAAATAAAGGAAGAAGTGAAGGCTATGCAAGGTGAAATAAAGAAAAATATAAAGGTGAATATAAAGAAGTGAAGGGAAGGAAACCGGGACTCAAATCAACGGTTTGGAACAAAAGGAAGAAACAATCATTGAGCCAGAACAGAATGAAGAAAACCAGAATTCAAAGGAATGAAGAGAGGCTTAGGAACCTTCAGGACATCTTTAAACGTTCCAACATTCAAATCACAGGGGTGCCAGAAGGAGAAGAGGAAGAGCAAGAAATTAAAAACTTACTTGGAAACATAATGAAGGAGAACTTCCACGATGTGGCAAAGGAAATAGACTTTTAGAAAGTCCAGGAAGCTCAGAGTCCCAAAGAAGTTGAACCCAAGGAAGCACACCCAAAGGCATATCATAATTCCATTAGCCAAGCAGCAAAAGAAAAGGAGACAGTCACCTACAAAGGAGTGCCCGTAAGACTGTCAGCTGATTTCTCAAAAGAGACCTTGCAGGTGAGAAGGGGCTGGAAAGAAGTATTCCAAGTCATGAAAAGCAAGGACCTATAACCTAGATTTCTCTATTCAGCAAAGCTACCATTTAGAATGGAGGGGGAAATAAAGTGCTTCCCAGATAAGGTCAAGTTAAAGGAGTTCATCGCCATCAAGCCCTTCTCATATGAAATGTTAAAGAGACTTATCTAAGAAAAAGATCAAACTATGAACAGTAAAATAACAAATTCACTATTATCAACAACTAAACTGAAAAAAAAAGACAAAAAGAAACTAAGCAAACAACTAGAACAGGAACAGAATCACAGAAATGGAGATCACATGACGGGTTCTCGGTGAGGAGGAGAAGGGGGAGGATGGGGGTAAAAGATACAGGGAATAAAAAACATAAACGGTAGGTACAAAACAGACAGGGGGAGGTTAAGAATGGTATAGGAAATGGAAAAGTTAAGAACTTACATGTATGACCCATGGACATGAACTAAGGGCAGGGTGGGCAATGCTAGAGGGAAGGAGGCTGCCAGGCAGAAGGGGATAAAGGGGGGAAAAAATAATGAGACAACTGTAATAGCCTAATCAATAAAATATACTTTAAAAAACTATGAAAAATATATATATAAAGCTATATTTATAAAAACAATCCTAAGCATCTTAGCCAACATCAAAAACACCTCATTCACCTGTAGTGGTATAGGCAAATAAAATGTCTCAGACCTAAGTAGTACCAACCTATACTTTCAGTGCTTTTTTTTCCTTTCTGTATGTTTTCATAAACACCTCATTTGGTACTTTATCTGGTGATTTCCCTTACGAGTACTTGGATCAAGTATAGGGGCAGTAGGTGGCATGAATCACGTCAGTAGTACCAGTTGTAAGATTCAAAAAATGTTCATGGTGTACCAAAAAAGAAAGTTCATTATTCTTTACCTCCTGCGATGCTTTCAAACCTGGATTTGTTTCTCTTTAGTAATACAATAATTAAGAACTCAATCTTGATTTTACCTTAAGAATCAGACAAGCTACTCCCCTCAGTCATAGGAAAACTACTTTATTATCTTAGCTGTATACATCAGCAAAATTCATGGTCTCCAAGGAACCAAAGGCCATCCACTTCTATCCTGAGCAAAGCTTTACTATCCAACTAATCTTAATATCATTTCCTACAGAGACAAAGATGCAATATTAATGGAAGTTTATAGCCATTTCTAGTTATATCTACAGACAAAGAAAATGTTGAAGGAAGTCCTTTCTCTTTCCTAATTTTCAAAACAGCAACACTACAACTTTCATCAAGATTTTTATCCCAAAGTATCTTTTCTGGGGATTAACACGTTCCCTCAACCTCTTCTTGGCCTTATGCTTTGATTTTCCCCCCAGTTCTTAATTACACCCAAACTGTGAGAGCATTTGGAAAGAGAGATCACAGGAATGCAAGTCAATCTAGAAAAAGAGTAGACAGCAACCACAGGGGGCAGGCAGTGAAAAAGGAGCTGGGGAAAACTGGAATGCCATTTCTGAGTAATATTTTTGCCTCTTTCATTTTATATTTTGGATAAAAGCTATTGCAAGTGGCCCCTAACATAACCTAATGATGAGCTCTGCACTCTAGGGTGGAATTCTACTAGAAATCTGTATTTGAGTTTCTTGCCTATACCCCAACCCCCTTTCAAAGCACCTCAAAAAGCGGGCAAGGGTAAAGCAAGTGTGTCCAAGACCACCCCTGCAGTGTCTACGCAGGAGCTGAAGACACATGGTGGCCAGTTCTAAACCTGTGGGTCTCACACTTCCCCATGCCCCCCCATGCCCCCCCATGCCCCCCCATGCCCCCCCATGCCTGTCAGCACTGGAACCTGCTGGGTTGATCCCTTCTCATTTATAGTCAAGCTTTCATCCCCTATCGGCATGTCTCACCAAATCTCAGAATCTCAGAATCTTGATGCAAAAACCACCATGGACATGACTCAAAGCAGGCTTTTTCCCTTGTTCCTTCTTTTCCATAGCCCGATGAGTAAAGGTAGCTGATTGAGAACACCAAAGCTGTCCCATGGTTATTAACATGAGAAAACAGTTGAAGGGATTCTAAAATATCTTCATGTCTACAGAAAAGATTTGAAATGATAAGATCACCTAGTGGTAGTCACTGGAAACAAATGGCCATGTTCACAAGCTTTACTCACTTAATCTTCCTTATCAAACATCAGATGGTCACATAGAAAAAGAGCCCATAATTACAATACGGGCTTCATTCAGCCTGCATCTGATGTCAGGCAGAGCAGCTAAATGTACCACACAGTGAAATTTTGCCCAGTTACAAAGATCTAGAGAGATCCTTGACGTCAGAACTCACACAATCTTCACCTTAAATGCATTCGGTTTCACCACACTTCACACTCTCTAGGACCTTTCCATGTCAGTGAGGTCTCTCAGCAAGCTTTCACTGAAAGCTTTCCAAAATATATAATCAAATCTAAATCTCTCCCATACTGCTCACACTGCCTGGACTCAAATACACTCACAAACTGTGAGGGCAACCGAGTGCCTCTCCAAGCCTCTGTCTGCTTGTGCTTACATCAGAGGTAATCACAGCGCATCAGTCAGAAATGGCGGCAGGATTCATGACCTAACACCACAGGTCCAAAGAATACAGCCGCCACATCAGAGGGGCAGCAAGCCCTCCAGAGATGCTAGCGATTATTATTGGGGTTGCTGTTTCTGAAAGAGGACAATAAATTGACAGCATAATAAAAGGACAGTTCTAGAACCAGAAGCCTGGAACCACAGCCACTGGGGGTGCCCGATGTGCTAAATTTTCATTTTGCTGAAGGCAGCAGTTTTGTAAGTTAGGTGTCACAATGACAACAACTTAGTGCCTCGGGGCCCAGAACAGCCTCACTTAAAGTGATGATGGTCCCCAGGTAACCAAGTGTGTCTGATCTACAAATGAGACAAAAAGTAGTCAAGCCTTATGATTTCCAAATCCATCACTAGGCTTGGGGTATAGAGGTACTTGTAGCCCACAAAGTTCATACGAGATTTTACCAAGATGGCAGAGGATAGAGGGCCAGGAGTGCTGGGGAACCAGATATCTAGGTTTGCAACTGGTTCTAATGTCCATTTACAACGTCACAAAGAGCAAATCACTGTTACAAAGCCTGCACACCACCCCAAACAAAATTCGGCATTTTCATTAAAATTATTTTTACAGGTACTAGGGAATTAATCTCAAAATTCTCTTTCTGGAATCATCCCCAAGTTACACCTGGTCTGTCCCTTAGCTTAAGGGTTCCCATCATGCAGGTCGGGAGCCAGTAGCAGGAACATCATATCTGGGGAGCTGGGATACAAAATCTCAGACCCCCACACTCCCCTGAGCCAGGCTAGCAACCCGAACCAGCCCTGCAGGACACTCAAAAGCAGGCTTAGGTTTAAGAACCATGGCCGATAGGCTAGTACCATGTGGACTGGGATACCACTTCAGACAGCTCTTTTTCTTAAAATACTATCTGGCATTTTTCTGTTCCTTAAAAACCTGCTATAGGATGATGTCAACTGTTCCTTTCTATTTTTAAATCCTCCTGATGAGGCCGAGGATGATTCACTCAGCGCCTTATGTGATCACTTAAATAAAACAGTCAGTCCCCTTCTCTGCTGCCCCTAATGGAAGGTGACTGCTGCTTGCTATTTCTGATGCAATTACAGCAACGATCCAGTAACAAAAGTCTGTCCTTTATCAACCTCCACAAAAGCTGTGATAGAGTTGTAATTATAATGCTCCATTCTCTTCCATAATGTGTTCAGAATTATGTATCCTTTGAAACTGATCATATCACATGTCATAACAAGGAAACACAGAACCCAGATCAAATCTGGTTGATTGTAAACAGAGATCAGAACTACAAATGTTCGGTAAACCTTTTCCAACTGACAGGAAACAAGTGCGCACTAACCATCTTGCTTTACCTAACGAATCTCAGGGAAACATGAAAAACAACTGATTTATGCTCACTGTGGGTCCTAAGGTGATCTCACAAGCTGAATGGTCTTATCACCAGACACCACCCATCATCTGATTATCAAAGCAGGAAGCATTAGGTGCTTTTCTTAAATAATAAATAACCCTTCTCTATACCTTTAATTTGTTGAAGTATGTCTTAATTCGGAGAAGTTAATTTCATACCTGCTGTGAAATCTCCTGATAAATTGAGAATACCAACATATTATTAATTTCCCTCTCTTTTTTGATTAATTTCATACTTACGCTGGGTAAGAAAGGTGAGATTAATGATGTTGGGAGAACAACGTTTAGTTCTTGTAAGATACTAAATCAACCTCAAGTGTTCGAGTAAACAGAACCCAGATACGCAAATAATAATGGAGACATCTCTAGGAGGTGTCCAAGGTGCCGTGCGAGTAAATGCCCAGAAACCCAGAAAGTGTTTAAGGTATAAATTCTAGTGAATACTCTTACGAGATGGGAGGAGAATAAAAGCTGGAATTCTGAAAACTGCAATGTGCACAGCTAAACTTGTCCCCTATCACTGACTAAAGAGTTGGTTGGGTTGGTTTATCACTACAATTCTCAATTTTCCAAGGGAGCTTCTGTGTATTTCTTAGTCTCTTCACACCTGGGTCTTCTCTCGGCTACCTCCGCAACCATCTCAGGACTCTCAGCTCGATACCCGTGAAGACACAGGTCTCCCTCATCTGAGGATATGAGGACACTGGGCACGAACTCAGTTTCACTGCATAGATTTAGACAGTCAGGGACCTTGGTGTGCATATGCTAATCCTAAACCGCTAACAATGCCTCCCTTAATGAGAGCCTGCTACGGGCCAAAACACTAGGAGTTCCGTGTAAGGTATCTGACATAACAGTTCTTTGAGGTAGTACTATTATATACATTTTGCAGATAAACAAACAGAGACTCAGAAAGCTAAATACTTTGCACATGGACCCCCCCCGCCCCGCCCCTTCATACAGAGCTGTCCAGCTCCCACACCACATTGCGTCCCTGGGACTCGGAGTAAACGGGGCCCTTTACAGCTGCCTAGACATCATTCCAGAGGAGCTGAGAGCTAGAGCGCCCTGCCCCAAGAAGCTTCCCTGCCTACTCCAGCTCCAACTGCCCACGTCTTTTTTGAAGTCCAACATTTGAATGCAATCTCTATGCTATTGAATACAATTCTATGCTATCAGATTTTCAGCTGTCCACTATATACCCTGTGTCTTAAATCTGCCCCCGCAGACAAGCCTGCCCAACTACGACAGATGGCCAGCCAGCTCCTACGTGCAGCCCTCAGCCATCTCGGGCCATTGCCTAGAGCAGTGCTCGCCAATGGCAACCCCTACCACACGGGGTTATTTAAATTTACATTCATTAAAATTAAATAAATTCAGCTCCTCAGACACTCTAGCCACATCTCAGGCACTCAACAGCTACATACAGCTAGTGGACAGACGGCACAAATGTAGACGCTGTGGCAGAAAGTTCTACTGGACAGCACTGAGAGGCGCTATTTCAAGACAGCATCTTTCCACCTAATATCCATCAACAGCGGTGGAGGAGGACAGAGCCTCTTTACCTCACAACTTTAAGGGTTGCACCAGATGAACGGTGGCCATACCTATGTGTCTTTAGATATCGTCTTTTCATGAAGAGCATTCCTTGAGAAATCACTTAGTAAATTCATACATAAAGCGAGCAGTCTGACCAGACAGAACAGAAAGCATCAGAAATGAGGGGCAATAAGAAAGAATCATCATAAGACCTTCCATTCAGCAACAACCACACTGTGCAACTGCAGGTCAGGAGTCACCAGGAGCGACCACACACACACACACACACAAGTGCACCGCCACCCACGCAGGGCCTCCCTGAGGCACATCCTCACCAAGGCTCTCTCCGAGGGAGCAGTTGATCTTTGCTATTTCTCCTTGGCAAGACGAAGTCCCCAAATTTGATCTCCTCTTTCTAATTATTAAAGAAACCAATGCCAAGAAACCACCTTTTAAATCACTATTTCCTACCCATCACTCTCACTTAATTGTATCGCAGGAAGTTGGATAATTAGCGATGAGACAAGTTCTTGGTGACAGTGACAGTCTAGCACAGCAGGCTAGAAAAGAATCTCAGTCCTCCTGGTCTCCTTGGTGACACCTGACCTGGAAAGAGTTACTTAAAAGATTTCCAGGAATTAAAAACCTGAGAAACTCCGAGTACGAGTACAGCTCCTACTTGGGAGAGGAGCCTGCGGCCCCGACAGTTGGTTGCTACTGGATTAGAACAGCCTCAGGTGGCACACAGTGGTGAAGGGACAAGGTCACTGAGGTGATGATATTCCACTGTACAACCTGCAAACACCCGAACGTGCATTTCTTCTCTCCCTCGGTTCTTCATTGTTCTCCCCTCCCTCCCTGCTGTCTGTGCACCGGGAACTGAACACTATGCCCAGGATGAGACAGCCCTCACGGCTGCCAACACTCGTCTACAAAGCAGGGGGTTGAAGTCTGAAAGCCACCTCCACTGCCAGCTCCTTTAGGTAATATCAGAAACCCCTCGATGGTCGCAGACTCAGACTGGTATACAGGTCAGACCTGGGCCCCGTGCACCACCGGGGTAAAGTAACAAACAGTTATTTTGTAAAGCTAGGACAGGAAATCAAGGTGGAGAGCTTTCTAATAAATACGCCAATCAATTCATCTTTGTGGAGCTTGGAGCGATGATGAACTGACACATTCCTCCCTAGAGCCTATGGAAGTCATTTAATCCTGGAAAACCATGCCTCTCTCTTCTCTCCAAGCTCCCAACTCAGTCACATCAGGAACATTAATTTGCCTCTTCCCAGCATTACTCACCTTTGCTTAAGGATCAGCTGGATCACGAATCCTAATGAGTGGCCCAGCGTTAACCATTTCCTGCTCAATAGCTCACAACAATTGCATTGTCACCTGGTGGACCTTTCTCCAGTCTCATTCCCCCTCCCTCCCAACCCATTCCTGACCACCTACCAGATGAACCTTGGGAAACAACCCACCCAGGCCAGCCTTTCTCATTTGATTCAATACAGTGTCTTAGGAACCATCTCTTAGATCAAACCCTGGCCCATGAGGCCCTCCAGAATCAGGAAGGGCTGCTTTGCTCAAGCCAACCAGTCTACCTTTTCTACCTATTGTGTTCAGACTTTACCCGCCGCCAGTGCAGGCATACGTGGTTTTATTGTGCTTCACAGGCATAGCATTTTTATCAATCAAAGGCAAGACCCTCCACCAGCAAAAAGATTACCAGTCATTTTATTATAATACTGACTTTATTACAGTGGTCTGGAACTTGAAAATCTCTGAGTCATGTTGTCCATCCAGCGTACCCTTCCGTAACACAAACAACTACTCAGAGAAACTGCCCTGACCCAGAGTGCCCGCACCCTCTGGGGTGTGCGAACACCCATATCCAGACTGTCACTCCTCAAGAACAGGACACATCTCACACTACTTGCTATCTCTAAACAGCATTTTAGACCAGGATCTCACACAAAATTGACACTCTTGTAGTCCACTAAAAATAGTGTCTGTCCATGCTTGTAAGCCCATTATCCCAACAGTGGATTCAGTCCATGAGACCCCTTCAAAATACTGTTTGCACACCAGGAGCCCATGGAGGCTCTGTGCTGAGGGAGGGAAGCCAGGCTCTGGACTCAGGCTGCCTTGTGACTTCCAGCTCCACCGTCTGTCAGGCAAGGCCTGTGACCACCAAGCCTCAGTTTCACCTTTTGTGAAGCCAAGGTAGTAATAAATAGTACCAATGCCCCCCAGCTCTCTGCACATTAGAGACAAGGATAAAGCACTTAGCACAGTGCCTGGCACACAGTAGGCAGTCAATAAATGTTACCCGTACCCCCTTTACTCCTATTATCAGTAAATCTCCTTACGGCACATATAGCACAGTAAGAAATGACATGGTTATGGGAATAAAACTGCCGTGTACTCAAATCCCAACGGTTCAGATCCTAGCTGTGAGGCCTTGGGGAAATTACTCAACCACTCAGCTTCAGTATTTTTATCTGTAAAATGGGATAATAATCAACCTCAAAGGGTTAGTTCAGGAATTTAATGAGTAAATGTACCGAAAGTTCCCAGTACCTAGTCAGCCACCCCATTAGCGACATTTACTAAATATGACTGCAACTCAGTCCAAACACAAGTGGAAAGGAAAAGAACACCTGTGGACTCCCCACTCACATCACTGTCATCTCCTCCCCGTCACATTAAGCCCACAGAACAGGCCCCGCCCCTCCCAGGGCCCACACACAGCGGATGCAAGAAAATCACTTTGCACTGCAAGGAGACCCATTTGTGCATCCTCGTTTTTACCACTTTGCCAAGTTCCAAATATTCATATCAACTCATACTCACATATGGCAATAGTAAGGCCATTCCTGAGGGGAAAACACACTAGTAACATTTGTTGCATGTTTTAAACGAGTCTAGGACTGAAACCATCCTTACAAGAAAAGAGCCCAAACTGCTCAGAGAAAAAGCCAGATGTGAGATGAATGTTCAAACAAATGAAGCTGTCCAACCCCAGGAAAGGCCATCCCCACCAGGATCAGGCCCTTCCTGGGGAGAAAAATGAACTCTACTCCTTCAGGTCAATGTGCAAGTTTTTGAAACCTTAGAGGGCAAGTCAGAGCAGAGAGGCCTGGTGCCCTCACTCTCCCCTTCCTAGAAGTCACGTGCTTCCTAGATTCGGCCTCCTCAGAGCTGGAGTCCAGCGGCCCAGGAGGCTCAATGGGCCAATCCTTGGCTCTGATACCTCAGCTGCTGGAGGGGAGAGGAAGGGCAAGAAGCCAGCATCAGAGTTATATGAGTTACCAGGTAACCAGGTTCCCACCTGGTTGTGTCTTCTCGGTGAAGGTGTGACTCCACCAGGCTGAAAAATGACATCACTTCCTTCTTGCTCTGCCAGGCTCAGCCCAGGGCCCAGGGAAGGGCGCAGCAGCCCGCAGGCACCACTGGGCTTGCCCAGGCACGCAGGCTCTTACCCCAGTCCTGCTCAGTCAACTGATGCAAGCCCAGGAAGAGTGAGCTGTGCTTCACAAGAGCCTAAACTTCTCTAAGAGCGGCAAACACCGACCATCCCCAAATACTCCACACGGCTCTTTAACATCCATACTTCCTTAACCTCCTGACACCACCACCTCCAGCTGTCCACATTCTTTCCTAGCCCCACATGTTTGGGGCTCATGCTTCAGGGCTGGAAGGTGTCCCTTGCTAAAACTTGGAAGTCAGCTCCATGCTCCTCGCTGATGAGAGCTTGAAGTTCACTGGGATTTTTGGATAACACTAATGATCGGAGCAGAGCTGCAGTCAGCAGCCCTGAATGCTCCCTGACAAGCCCTATGCCCCAGTGCCAATAACTTTTACAACTGTTCTTTTTTGGAGGTACTATTATTTGCAGATTAAGAAATGGAGACACAGAGATAAAGGAGCACACATCAAGTCACAGAGCTGACAGGTGGTGAAGCCAGGATGTGAAGCCCAACTGTCTAACCTCACTTGTAACCTTTGTATTGGCCATGGAGCATCCAGCCACTCTGGACCATTTGTCCTTTCACTGTCCTTTCACTAGAACGTTGGGGGAAAGAATGACCTCTTAGGCCCAACAAACCATCATCAGGTGCTGGGTGCTGGGGAGGCCAGGGAGGACCAGCCATGTCCACCCCCACCTACAGCAGCAGCTGCACCCACCCTCCCCATCCGCATCCCTCTGGAACAGCAGAAATGGAGACTGAAACTCACCGTGCAGGCCAGGCTGCGCTGCCACACTGGTCAGCAAATGTGTTTGGCAGGTGTAACTCCACCCTCACGCCTGGCAAAACTCCACAGGACCAAGCTTAGGACTCCGCATTTTCACTCTGATACCATTTCGGAACCACTGCTACCCCCAACCTCCTTTCTCCAGAGTGGCAATTTTCAAGGGAGAGGGGTGTTAGAACCCACCCTGGGAGCTTTTGAAAAGATATGCCACCACTCCCAACAAATACAAAACAGATAAACAACACCAAAAAAATGCAGAATCTTCTGGAGCACAAACAGTAAGAAGAGGAGCTGGAAGTTGTGATGAACCTTCTCACTTTTGTGGGCCAGTATAAAGAAAGCCCCAGCCACCCTGTCATGGTTCAAATGATTTAACGTTCCACCTCCAGAGATTCATTTAGCAGGCTCTTTGCAAGCATACAAAAAGGAGTGAGGTGGAGGAGAGAGAGAATAAGACAGAAAGACAGAAAGACAGACAGATGGAAAGCAGTGAGGGAAAGAGAGAAGTCCTAGGGAAGCCTTTTACATGACAGTGATTGGAATAATGAGGCCCTTCACACATACACAATCTCTCTCTCTCTCTCTCTCTCATACACACACACACACAAACACACACACACACACACACATACACACACGCATTATGAGTAGCATTTAGACCAGCACTCTCCAAAAGAAAAATAATGCAAGACACATATGTGCTTTAAAACATCCTAGTAGCCACATTAAAAAGGTAAAAAGAAACAGGTAAAATTAATTTTAATAATGTGGTTTGTTTAACCCAAATACACCCCAAATTTTGTAAAACATGCAATTGGCACTTGGCTACCACGCCTGACAAATCAGGTTTCCACCGAGATGGGAAGAGAAAGAGGAAGGAGAGGGGTGGGAATAAGATCTGAACAAAGAACCAAGGGAATCTGACATCCAGGATCATCCATGACCCACAATCTGTGTTCTAACGGGTTAGGCATACTCAGCCTTCAAAATCGAACACGAGTACGTTAGCACTCTGTTAACTAAGAGTTGGCAGGTTTCACCATTTTTGTGCCCAAAAGTACCAGACCCACAACTGAAGGATGAGAGTCCGTTACCCTATGGGCCCCCAGTGATATGATGCCCAGGGGTACATCAGGCATGCCTGCCAGACACCAAGCAGGAGTCTGCACCCCTGGCTGCACCCACAGAGCTCAGGCCTCCGTGGGAAAAAGAGCTGGAGAACAAAGCTCCAGCCAAGGAAACAAAACAACAGGTCCTTCCCATCTAGGGGCTGAGTAGGGGAAACGGGACACAGTCAAATGACAGACAGAGAGGGAAGACAGCTTTACCACTTGTGGTGAGCAGAATAATGCCCCCACCCAAAGATGTCCTTGTCCCTACTCCCAGAATTTGTGAATATGTTACCTTGCATGGCAAAGGGGACTTTGCTATTCTGTTAAGGATCCTGAGATGGGGACATTATCATGGACCTAGGTGGGTCCAAAGTCATCATAAGGGTCCTAATAAAGTGAAGCAGGAGGGTCACATTCAGAGAAGTAAATGTATCACAGATGCAGAAGTCAGCACAATTTGATCATTTGCTTTGAAGATGAAGAGGGGCCATGAGCCAATGAACACATGGCCACCTTCAGAAGCTGGAAAAGGCAGGGAAACAGAATCTTCCCCTAGAGTCTCCAGAAAGAAAAGCAATCCTGTTGGCACCTGGATGTTATCCCACTGAGACCTGCTTTATGTTAAAACACAGAGTTTGCGGCCATTTGTCGCAGCGGCAGCAGGGCACTAAGACACGATTTACAGAGTGGTCAGGAGACACACGCGTCAATCGTGAGGACCCCTCAAGGTATCAGCAGTAGCAACTGTACTGTAGTATCAGGAACAGTAACGGCCACCGGTTACTGCGGGCTTACTAAATCTCACCCATCCTGCTAACTACTTCACAAACATCTTTGAAATACAAATTTCATTTTGGAATAACTTCAGATTTACTGAAAAGTCACAGAGATAGTACAAAGCCCCTATATTCTATTCACCCAGCTTCCCTGATGCTAACCTCTTACCCAACCATGACCCATTTTGCCAAAACCAAGAAATTAAGATCAGCACAATACCACTAACCAAACTACAGTCTTTGCTGGGATCCCACCAGCCTTCAGAGGAATCTTATCTTCCCATGAACAGTGTGGAGTAAGCACCACTTTAACCCCCACCCGATGAAGGAGGATGCTGGGCCTTAGTAAGGTTCAATCACTTGCTCACTGGTCGCAACAGTAAATGACAAGGCTTTTCAGTCTGATTCCTCTGCTTGACCCCTGCACTGTAAGCTGCCCTAGATATCACCGTCCTCATCGTATGGGACAGGAAACCTGACAGAAGCCAGGCACCTGAAGGCACAGCACCAGGAGGAGCTCAAGCCCAGATACATCTCACTGCAAAGGCCCCGCTCCAGCCACACCATTGTCCCCCCGACAGTGAAGAATGAGGGGCCACTGGGATTCATGGAAAGCTCCTGAAACCCATAAGAAGACTGGGGTGGCTGTGAGGGGAAAGCGGGGATCATGCCTTTGGAAACCACATAACTTGTTTTAGGCCCACTAGTAACCTAAGGGCTTCCTGGTGGCTCCCAGGGAGCAAGGAAAAACTCAAGAGTCCTTTACAGGGAGCACGTCTAGAGGAACACGCAGCAGAGGAGTTGCCATCAATAACCATCCTAAACCTAACTTACTTCAACCACCGGGAGCCATGCTCCGGAGCCTTTAAAACATGATTACAATAAGCTCCTTTAAAAGAGTCTTCTCCTTGGGGATCCAGTACCTGAAACCTTTCTAGCCACTAGATTTCACCACCTGAGCAACAAAAGTGGGAAGAAGAGCTGCTCCCACTGTGAGGTTGCTACCAACCTCACACAGAACTGCACACGGCAAGTGAGGCAGGAACTAGGGCCAACGCACCTGGATGGCCCGTAACAAGCCACCTTGTTCACACTCTCCTGGCCTTGGTTTCCTCTGTGGCACCCATGACCCAGCAGGCCTCTGGGCAGTGCCACAGAAACTGTGCAGCTGTCTACGCACAGGCAGACCTCGGAGATATCACGGGTTTGGTTCCACACCACCGCAATAATGCAAGACATAAGCTTTATGGTGGTGAAAGATCTTGCCTTCCACTTATAAAAACTGCAACATGTGTGAAATGCAATAAAGCAAAGACTTCTGGCCAAGATGGAGGTGTAGGTAGATACACCATGTCTCTTTGCACAACCAAAAGAAGGACAACAAATTTACAAACAAAAAACAATCAGAAGTGACAGAAAATCAAACCAGAAAAATTGTACAAAGGCTGACAAACAAGGAGTTAAAGAAACACTCATCCAGACAGGGAGGAAAGGTGGAGATGGGCAGCTAGGGCGGAGAGGACTTGCAACAAGGCAGCAGCTGGTAGAGTGAGCAGTCCCACATTTGCGTGTAGATAAACCGGAAGGGCAAACTGGGGAGCGAGTCAGACCCAGCAACCCAGGATTTCAGTGCGGGGAAATAAAGCCTCAAAACCTCTGAATGAAAAAACCTGTGGGGGTTGCAACAATGGGAGAAACTCTGAGCCTCACAGGAGAGTTCATTGGAGAGACCTACAGAGTCCTAGAATGTACGTAAACCCACTCACCTGGAATCAGCACCAGAAAGGCCCAATTTGCTTCTGGGTACTGGGGGAAGTGAATGAAAGCCGGCAGAAAGCTCAGCAAATGGCACTTTTCCCTCTGGACCCCTCCCCAATGTACAGCATGGTACAAAGCAGGGATGTGGGTTGCCCCACCCTGGCTAATACCCAAGGCTCTGCCCCTTACTACATAACAGGCAAAACAAGAAACCAAATGGCCCAAATGAAGAACAGATCAAAGCTCCAGAAAAAGTACAACTAAGTGATCGAGAGATAGCCAGCCTATCAGATACAGGGTTCAACACACTGGTAATCAGGATGCTCACAGAATTGGTTGAGTATGGTTGCAAACCAGAGGAAAAAGTAAAGGCTATTAAAAGTGAAATAAAGGAAAATGTATAGGGAATCCACAGTGACAGGAAGGAAGCTGGGACTCAAATCAATGGTTTGGAGCAGAAGGAAGAAATAAACATTCAACCAGAACAGAATGAAGAATTCAAAAACATGAGGAGAGGCTTAGGAACCTCTGGGACAACTTTAAACGTTCCAACATCCAAATCATAGGAGTGCCAGAGGGAGAAGAGGAAGAGCAAGAAATCGAAAACTTATTTGAAAAAATAATGAAGGAAAACTTCCCCAATCTGGCAAAGGAACTAAACTTTTAGAAAGTTGAGGAAGCTCAGAAAGTCCCAAAGAAGTTGAACCCAAGGAAGCACACACCAAGGCATATCATAATTACATTACCCAAAATTAAAAGTCATGAAAGGCAAGGACCTACATCCGGGATTGCTCTATCCAACAAAGCTTTCATTTAGAATGGAAGGGCAGATAAAGTGCTCCTCAGATAAGGTCAAGTTAAAAGAGTTCATCATCACCAAACCCTTATTATAAGAAATGTTAAAGGGACTTATCTAAGAAAAAGAAGAAGATCAAAAATATGAACAGTAAAATGACAACAAATTCACAACTATCCATAACCAAATCTAAAACAAAACAAAAACAAAAACAAACTAAGCAAACAACTACAACAAGAAATCACAGACATGGACATCACATGGGGGGTTATCAGTGAGGAGTGGGAGGGGGAACAATGGGGGAAAAGGTACAAGGGAATAAGAAGCATAAATGGTAGGTAGAAAATAGACAGGGG
This sequence comes from Sturnira hondurensis, assembly GCF_014824575.4. Classification (NCBI taxonomy): domain Eukaryota; kingdom Metazoa; phylum Chordata; class Mammalia; order Chiroptera; family Phyllostomidae; genus Sturnira; species Sturnira hondurensis. The sequence continues at coordinate 1,194,292 of NW_028072887.1, read as the reverse complement.
AGGTTAAGAATAATATAGGAAATGTAGAAGCCAAAGAACTTACACATACAACCCATGGACATGAACTAAGGTTGGGGCGTGCATGGCGGAGGAGAATAACAGGGGGAAAACAGGACAACGTAATAGCATAACCAATAAAATATATTTTTTAAAAAAGAAATGTAGTAAAGCAAAACACCGTAACAAGGTATGCCTGTATTGCTATTAGTCGTTCTCCAAGTATAGCCCTAAATCTGCATCAGCATCAACTGGGAACTTAGAGAGGCAAATCTCAGGCCCCATTCTCAGGCCTACAGAATCGCAAATTCTGGTGGTGGACCCAACAATGAGTTCTAAGAAACCCTCCAAGAGCTGCTGATGCATACTACAGTTTGAAGGCCACTAATCTATGTACTTCCTCCTGCTCCAGCTGACCTGTGCCCTAGACATCTGTTCAATAAACAAATAAGCACTGTGTCACATGCCGACTGTGGGCCCAGGGATGGCACTCACAAAGGCGGGGCAGGCGGCATATTCATTTACCACACACTGGAAGTGAGGGAGTGGTGAAGGCCACCAGAAGCCAGGCCTGTGCTGCATGCTTCAGCCCCGTCCTTGGCTCCACGGAGCTTAAAGCAGAGGAGTACTTGAAGATATCAATCCAGAAAACTGACGATATAAGGCAAACTACGGCAAACACTGTGAAAGGAAAGAAAGGTGGGTGCCACAGCGGAGAACGAGGGGCTGTCCTTTCAGCTCAGGGTCTGGGGAGGCCTCCCTGAGGAAGGGACAATTGCATAGAGATATGAAGGAGAAGCAGGAGTTGGCCAAGTAGAGGAAAGGACAGAACTATCCTCAGCAGAGGAAAGGCTCATGTAAAGGCCCTGGGGCAGGAGAGAGCTTGGTGCTCTGGAGACTCGAAACAAAGCCTACGTGGGTAGAAAACAGAGGAGGAGGCAGGGGTAATTGGGAGTTAAAGCTAAAGAAGTTGTCCAGCCTTGGATCATGCTGCCCCTCACAGGTTTACAACTGGCCCTGAATTTTAGGGACAATACTGACAATAAACATAATGACAAACATTTATTCAGTACTGGTCTAAGTGCTCCACACAGTAACATACAGTCCTTAATATAAGTGGGTTCTATCATCATATTATCTCCATCTTACAGATGAGGCCCGAAGTTAATTAAGTTGCCCCAAGTCACCCAACTAATGAGGGAGTGAACCAGTCAGAGCCACTTCAGAACTAAGCTCTCAATCACAGGTGACTGATGGCCACCATCAATGATGATGTGGTTTGTGTTTCAGAAGCTCACTGTGGGTGCCCTGCAGACAGGGAAGCAGAACGGAAGCAGAGCCATCACCTCATCCAGGCAAGAAATAGCAGGGTCCTGGGCCACAGGGGTGGCAGAAGAGACACCCAAGCAAGACAACTGTGTGAGTAGCAGAGAAAGAGCAGACTCTCCCAGGGGCTGCTTGACAAATTCTAAAACTCCTGAGCAAAGCAGTGCGTCCCAACTCACCCCCCGCCCCATCTTTCATTGGAAAACTAGGATAAGGGCTGAAAAGAGGGTTTCCTACCTGTGGGACTAACCCAAAACACAGGGCTCTCGTGGTGACAGAAGTATCAGCACCTGGCCTCGTCATTCAAGGCCACTGTTACTCTTAAACTAGCTCTTGGATGAACAATTCCGTTTCCTTGTGTAGAGTGGAGGTCCTTATCCAGCAGGACAGGTGACCAGTGGCCAGGAAACTCCACAGCAGTACTCTCCCAAACACGATCAGGTTTGATCTGAGAGGCAGAGAGAGGCTCTGGCTCATGCTGTAATGGGAAGTTTCCCTTAGTGACTTTGACTGCCTCCTCATTCGTTAGGGGGACAAGGATGGCAGGGGGGCTGACTTTTCCCAAAAAGTCCAACTGTGACTTGGTAAAATGGTATGGGCCTTGGAGAAGCCTGATATTCAACCACTTCCTTGGGTTGGATTTCTTTTTTCTTTTCTTTTTTCTTTACCTTGGGTTAGACTTTGAGTCTGAGAACTATGGTGTTAACTGGCTTAAACTTAAAAGGACGGCGAGAGGGGATGGAGGCTCGTCCCCAATCATCCTGCAGAACCTGAGAATCGAAGTTGCTGACTGAGATCTTCGTGGGCAGTGGGGACGTCCCAGGCAACCAATGGAGCTGCTGGGCATCCTGTCTCCCACGACAGGTTGGCTCCAGGCACCGCCGGGCCTCCCGGCGAACCTTGCCCTTGTCCTCTGCCCTGTAGGTCTGCAGGCACCATGGAGAGGCCCAGGGCCGGCCTCCAGAGTGGAGGGCAGGGGAATGATGGGTAGTGAAGCACCAGTTTCCTGTGTAAGTCAGTCACGGCCTCACTTACCACAGTTGTGAAAAGGCCATATAGACTTGCGGTGTGAAGGGCTTAGCCTTAAAAGTCTATAGCAGTGGGCAAACTGACCCCTGACCTCTCTTTTGCATTAATTGTCCGTTCCCCCTGCCATTCATTTGCCCATATTCTCCTCCCTGACACTCACTGCCATAATTAGCCACGATGCTCTGCATTGTAAATGGAAATCTTAAAACCTGGTGAGTAAACAGCTGTCTTTCTTCTACTTACAAAAGTATGACATTATTAACTACCTCTTGTTTTATTGTTTTTTCCCCCTAGAGAATAATGAACCTTAAAAAGAAAAAGCTATGGCCCTACCCTTGCCCCACTCAAAGGAGCCAAGAAGTTTCTAATAATATAGGAAAGATAAAAGGCCAAGACTGCAAGGAACACCTCATCTCTCTGGGCCTCCACTCCATAGCATTAGGCCCTGAGTAGTTCCCCCTTCCCAAGGAACCAGAAGAAACAGCTAATTGGACTTGCAGCGAGCTCTGGAAGGAGTGCAGGAGCCTGCTACAAGCAAACAGTCCTCCGGCGGCCTGTAAAATGCAGACGGAGTGGCTTAATCACCCAGCAGGGTCTAGTGTGAGATACGTAAAACTCCTCAGAGACAGCAAGCCTGTAAATGGAAAGCATTATCATTTGTAACAGGATTAATAATAACAGAGGTTTGAAACAAACACACGCCACTGAATTACTTTTCGACCTCTTCAGGGAGACCACTGAGTTTGACAGAGGGCTTTATTTCTTTGTTTTAAAACAAGATAGCATCCTCCATCACATGGCCATGGGCTCCTCTCGGGGAAATGACTTCTGGTGCAGCTGCCTGACCTGCGACAGGCTGCCAAAAGGATAGGGTCGCAGCAAAACAAAAAAGTACAGTCTCTAAAAAGGTCCAAAGGAATTTTACAATTCTGACTTAAAAAACAGAAAGACCACCCTGACTGGAGTGGCTCAGTTTGTTGGGCGTCATCCTGTGAACAGGAAAGTCACAGGTTTGATTCCCAGTCAGGGCTCGGGCCTGGGTTGTAGCTTTGGTCCCCAGTCTGGGCACGTGCAACAGGCAACCGATAGATGTTTCTCTTTCACACCGATGTTTCTCTCTTTCTCTTTCTCCCTTCCTTCCCTGCTCTCTAAAATCAGTAAAAGAAAAAAAATTTTTAAGACACCAAAGATCTTCTGATCAAGTGCCAATACCCTTAAAAGGCTTAAGAGGATCGATATCCCATACTGTAGGTGTTTCCTACTCCGTTTCCAGAACCAGCTGGGGTGTTTGGCTCAAAAGGACTCCACGCCTCGGGACAGGCAAGTTCCTTCCGCCCTTCTAACACACCTGAGGTTGACAAACTGCTGCCCCTTTTATGAACACACTGTTGATATACAGCTGAAGTCACACAATAAATCATACTTCCCTTTAAAATGAAGATAGCCTTAGTCATATCTGCATGTAACCTAGAGATAAAAGGTATTTCACCATGTTCACCGGCCAAGCCTCTGGCTCCCAAATCTTCAACAGACAGTTCATTATTTTAAAAAATAAATAAATAAAGTTATTGAGTTTACATTTATTTCCTTTCTTTTCCTTCACTGAAGTCTGTACCAGTGATCTAAAACAGTTACTTTCAATCTTTTTCATCTCAAGGCACATATAAATGAATTACTAACATTCTGCAGCACACCGAAAAGCAAGTAACATTTTTTGCCAATCTGACAAAAAAAAGATATAATTTTGATTCATTCATACCAGATGGTCATTCTTTTATCTGACAATCTAAGGGAAAAGAGGTCTTTGCCCCTGACTCAATAGTAAAGTACTGCATGTTTCAAAAATTCTTGCAGTGAACTGGTTGAAAATTGCTGACCTAAAGTGTCAACATCTGGAGACAGAAAGAAGACCTGTCACCATGGCGGTAGGCTGGACCACTCTGTTCAACAAAACAGTCCTGCAAGACTCACTCACTCATGCTTGGTGGGCTGATACCTCTGCAAAATGAAGATATACTCCAACCTTGAATCTTTCCCAGCCGGGGTCTGAAAAGGCAGAGGCAGTGGGACTCAATGCATTCAGAACAATGGCATACAGGTTTGGAAGAGCCCAGCCCAGACTCCTCTTACTTGCTCCCAGTGAAGTCCCCAAGCCTCACAGATAGAACAATGGGGTTGAAACAGGGGACATCCACCGTCTGTTCAAAAACCTGAACTGATGTCCCATTACCAGACTGTACCTTCTCTAGTGTGCCATGTCCCCAGGTTTTTGTACCTCCTAGAATTATCTTACAGAAAAAAATGATAGGTTTATTGTTCCTTTGGGTTAAAACATTCCATTCTCACATGTAAACATTTGCAATTCCCTATGGTGTTACTAAACCTAATACACATTTTCTTACCTTTTAAATATATTGGAAGGTTCAAATTAGGGAAGCAGCCCTGTGTTCCCTTGAGCCCTGAGAGACTGACCTTGTACAGGAGCCTCTGAGCTACTCCACCACCAGTGTGGTCTCCTGGCTTGGGTATCAGGAGCAAGAGAGGGAGGTACCATATTAACATCTCCCTGACTGGATCTCCACGTCTTCAGCACACTGCCCGCCCAGTACTGCCGGCCACGAACTAGGGCATCGTATATGGAGAGCTTCTCAGCACAGACACCAAGACAGCCAGAGTGCAGAAAACTATTGTATAACAGACCTTGATTCAAGGGTTTGATTTTTTTTTAGACAAAACTCTTCCCCCTTCCCTCTCTGCCTCGATGGCCTTGACATTGCTTCCTTATGACAGGAGCGAACAAGCTGTCACTCTGACCCTAAGAGGCAAGGGAAAGGAAAACAGTAATTACTGTGCATCATTAAGTGCTCAGCACTGTCAGGCACTTCACACAATTCTGCCATTCAACAGTCTCTCTGCAAGTGATCTGGTTATTCTGTCTGCCCCACCCCCACTATTCTCAGCCCTGTTCTGTGCCTGTGCCTAACCAGCTGACACCTATAGACTACTCCCAGGGCTGGATTGCCTGGATTCCCACTGGTTCAGCCAACCAGAGGCCTGGTTAGGGGACTGGAGAAAGAAGAAAGGTCAGGGTATGTCTTACCAGCTCCCTCTCTCCTGGGATGCCACATCTTTTGGCACCATTCTTCTTTTTTTTAAGTGTTGTTGTTTTTTTTTAGAGACGGGGAAAAGGAGGGAGAAAGAGAGAGTGAGAAATACCAATGTGTGGTTGCCTCTCTCGTGGCCCCCGCAGAGGACCTGGCTGGCATGCCAGGCATGTGCCCTGACTAGGAATTGAGCAGGCAACCCTTTGGTCTGCAGCCTGCACTCAGTCTACTGAGCTACACCAGCCAGGTGGGCACCATTCTTCTCGACTGTAGTTCCTGCTAGGCAGCCCCTTTCCACTGCTATACCTCACTGGGCTCCAGCAACTCTACTTCCTCCCCTCGGCCCTAAGGATGGACTGATTTTCTGTTGTTGCCAGTCCCTGGGTATCCCATGGTGCCTGGCTGGCACCTCTGTAACTGTTCCTTCCATTAGTCTTCATTCAAACCATCCTGGGTGAATTCTGTTTCCTCCCAGGAGCTCTGATACTGGCTCCCCCTCTAAACATAATTGCTTTTGCAAATGAAATGAAATGCAAAGATATGTGTCAATAAGCACACGGGGGCATTTCTAGGAGTTTGTTAACCTAGTGTAAGTACTAGGCTGAGAGGAGCTGATAAGGCCGATTCATCATTGGTGTGGCCTGGAACCCAACTCCTAATCCAGCCAAATGACGGCAATTCCGAGGCATGGGTTCAGGGCCTCTAGACTTTGTCCATAGTAGGTACAGAGGAATTTTTTCTTAACTTAGCCTATGCTTTCTGCTATCTGCATACTAATAAGAAGAACTCAGGGGGCCCAAAGAACATTTCAAGCCCCTTTGTGGAATACAACCTGCAAGGGGGATAATGATGAGAGCCACCCATCACGGACCTTGCACCTGTGGAAGGAAGCATTCTTCGTCTCCACCTGACAAATGAGCAAACAGAGTCTCGCCCAGAGACCCACCCCCAAGACAGGACTGATTCTGCTGCTATTCTTTCCTCTCCATTGTACAAGTTCTTAAAATAGGACAAGGGAAATAAGGACTCGTGGTCTCCAAATTACCCCTGAACTGGGCCTTACGGATTAGGTTCTCTAGCTCCAGGCAAATCAATAACACCAATGAAAGACACCAAAGATGCCTTTCATTGCTGCCTCATGACAGGAGTGAACAAGCTGCCACTCTGACCCTAGGAGGCAAGGGAAAGGAAACAGTAACTACTGTGCATTTGACCTTGAGGACCAATCTAGCTTAGAACTGGTTATAAAAGCTCTATGATGTAAATGAAAAAAACTTGTATAGAATGTCTGTGCGGTATCACATGTAGAGTAGATTCCCACTGTGGACACATGTGGATGTCTGTGTCTATAATGGTTGCTTATGCACAAAATCACCAAATACTGATCTTCAGAATGGTGAGAGATCTGTGCTCGTCTGTATAGTTTGAATTTTCTACCACAAGTGTGAAGCTTAATTTCTTTTTTTTATTTAAAAAAATTTTTAAATTTATTTATCTTTAGAGGGGAAGGGAAGGAGAGAGGGAGAGAAATATCAATGTATGGTTGCCTCTTGTGTGTCCCCTGCTGGGAACTGGCCTGCAACCCAGGCATGTGCCCTGACTGGGAATCGAACCATGATACTCTGGTTCGCAGGCCTGGGCTCAATCCACTGAGCTACACCAGCCAGGGCTTAATTTCTTATTTAAAAACTCAGACAGGAGGGAAAGAGGGAAGGAGGGTGACTTATCTGAATATGTAAACCAATGGTTCTCAACCTCAGCTGCACAGTGGAATCACCTGGAATCACCCAAGTCCCATGCCAGGAATTCACACCTGAGTGGTCTAGGAAATGCCCTGGGCTCTGGGGGTCTCTAAGCTCCGCCAGGTAATTCCAGCGGGCAGCCAGGGTTGAGAGCCACTCCATTAGTCCTAGTCCCTTAGCATAAAATTTACACAAAGGGTGAAGGGGAGGGTCTTAACATTTTTGTATGCCATAGACCCCACTGGCAAATAGGTGACGCTCCTGGGCAGGGGGACGTGCCTCTTACTGTTTTTAAATGCATACTGTTTTTAAATGCATAAAGTAAAACACAAACCATCTCAAAGTAAACAAATTATACTTGGCTTCAGTTATCACAATATTGTTAAACTGGGATACGGTAACATAAGTGCTGCTTTATTAATACACTAAGTGACAAGATCTAAAAGAAGGCCTGTGATGTGCCATCATTTGCAGTAGTAATGCATGTAAATAATATTTGAAGACATCTGTGAAACCTTTAATTCGATAAGGATTTCTTGGCAACAAAGTTGAGATACTTCTAATACTACTTTGCTTTGTTGCCTACATTCATAACTGAAGAAAATGCCAAATTTCAGTTAGAATTCATTGTATATAGGGGATGGAATTTTTTTTCACATTTGAGCGGATAGATTCCCAGGTTTAGCGGGACGAGGAGAGGGTGCTGTTAGAGCACAGAGTTCAAGGACTTGCACATCCCAACATCACCAGGTGTAGAATGTAAAAAAAATTTTTTCGCCCTGGCTGGTGTAGCTCAGTGGATTGAGTGCAGGCCTGTGAACCAGATGATCATGGTTCGATTCCCAGTCAGGGCACATGCCTGGGTTGCGGGCCAGTTCCCAGCAGGGGATGCATGAGCAGCAACCATACACTGATATTTCTCTCCTGTCTTTCCCTTCCCCTCTAAAGATAAATAAACAAAAAATTTTAAAAAATGTTTTTCAACCTATCCCATGCTAATTTCCAGGAAAGGCTGGTTTTGTCTTTTAAAGTAACTCTGTAAGGCTCCTTCAAGACAGGAAAAATTTACATTTCCTGAGAACTAACTACACTGTGTATCTTAATTACAGCAATATTTTTCAAGTGCCACTTGAGGTGAAAAGATCCCTGTTTCTTCCACTAAAAAGACTGAGCTGTTTTATTGGCCTCAAGGCATCCATCACATGAGTGCCAATATCTTGGGATTTAAAAGGAGGTTTTTGGAAACTTTCTAAGTGCTTAATCAATAGGTTCCTTCTCATATAGTGCCACTCTGCCTGCATATAACTGAATGCTTCTCTCTCCAACCTCAATTTAACACAGCATTTACCACGTACTGAGTGGCTACTACACTTCAGGTGCTGCGCTAGGCTCTCTTTCTGAATGACTTCCAATGCTCACATCCATGCTGCACTATTACCCCATCTTACTAATGCAAAAATAAAACGACTAGAAACTTCAAAACAGAGCTTGATGTGAGGAGTGAGGGGGAAGAAAGCTCAAAAGACATTAACATCTGGGCTGAAATTTCAGTTATAAATTAAAAGGAACAGGCATACCTCATTTTATTGTGCTTTGCTTTATCGTGCTCCACAGATTGTCCCTTTGTTACAAGCAGAAGGCAAGACTTCCTTTATTGCAATATTCACTTTATCACAGTGCATGGAACCGAACCCACAGTATCTACGAGGTATGCCTGTACTTGCTTTATTACTGTGGTCTGGCACCTAACCTGAAAAACCTCTGAGGTACGCCTACAGTTATTTTTAACTAAACAATAAAATATTTTCCTGGGGTGGGGAAGGACCACACCTACTTAACCTAGCAACAGACTGAGCTAAGCTACTCAAAGGCCTATTTTATTCATAGCCACACTTTTCTAAAGAGTCCAGAATGACTTTTCTAAATGCTTTTCTGAAATTTTTTAATTTAGAGAAAGAGAGAGTGAGTGATAAAGAAACACACATGTTCCACTTACTTGTGCATTCATTGGTTGATTCTTGAATATGCCCTGACTGTGGATCAAACCCACAACCTCGTCATATTAGGATGACGCTCTAACCAACTCAGGTACCCGGCGAGAGCTAGAATGACTTTTTACATTTCTTCCATTTTTCTTCCACTCATGGAGTATTATTGGGTTAGCCAAAAAGTTCATTTATTTTCTGTAAGATGGCTCTAGTAGCACTTAGTTGTATTTAATTTCACTTGAAACAATTTTGTTAAGATAGCATTATGACAGCTGTCATTCGTAACTGTAAGAGGGCGTTTGCAATGACCCTATACAAACATTTTGATTTAAAAGGTTCTCAGAACTCATTTCCTTTGACTTAATACCTGAAATGGGGTAGGGGGCAAAGGGTGGCATTATTTTGCTTTCTAATCCCTATGAAATCAGTTCTTCTTGAAGGCATTTTATGGGGTGGGGAGGCTGGTAATGAATGAGTTGTTTCAGCATTAACCAAACACTGTAACAAAAGGATGTCATATAATCTCTTTAAAACAAGAAAGCTTGGGGAAAGGAACCCACAAAGGAGACAGCACGAGGAAAAGAGCAGGCTAACCAACATCATGGTCATCTTAAACCAGCCCAGCAGGAAGTGTCAGCTATTTACACCTGTTCCCTTCCACCAGGGTGGAAAGGTACAGGAGGTAAAGATAAGAGGAAACTGGGGGTAGGGTAGGAAGTGTCCAGAAGGAGACAGAAATGGCATTTGTTGAGTCCTAGCAAATTCTAGGGCCTTCTGCATGCATCATTACCTCCTTCAATTTTACCCATAATCTTATCAGACAATCACCTCTCCAATTGCAAAATGAAACCAATGTCACAGAGGTGAAGCAACTTGTCCAGAAACAAATTTCCTACGAATGGAACCGTACACCCCCCTCCAATTCTGATAACAGCTCTGCACTTCCTGATTTCATCCCTCTGGCCACCTACTCCTCCAGTGTTTGTGACCCATCACCACCTGAGGCACGGGGTGATAGCACCCTGCTCTTCTGGCTTTCACTGCTGCCTGAGGCAGGCAGTGCTAAACCCACACTGACCCCGGTCCTCACCCTCCCAGGCTCAGCCCAGCTTTGCACTCCTGTGGGGGCACCTGTGTAGCGCTTCAGCAGCCCTAGGGTGCCTTGAACCCAACATGCCCCACTTAAGGGTCCCCACACACCCCCAGTTCAGCATCCCATGATCTCTTGCTGAGACCACTGCCAGAGCCTCCCCTGCTCCGATCTCATCCCCTTCCCTTCCGCCCCGCACACTGCAGCCAGAACACCTCATTTGAAATCTAAAGTGCCCATGTCACTCCTCTGCTGAAACCTCTTTGGGAGCTCTCCCCTGCCTTTCCAGGGAAGGCTTGTCATGACCCATCTCCAACAGCCCTGCCTCACCCTCTGTGCTCTGGAAAAAGCGGACTGCAAGGCAATGCTAAAGTCAGCCCATAGGGCCCCTCTGCTTGGCATGCCTCCCCTCCCCGCCCCGCCCCCCTACCAATTCTCCCAAATTCCGCTCATCTTTCCAGGCTCAGTTCAGGCATCACCCTCAAGGAAGGCTTCCCTGATACCCTACGCTGAGTTAAGCACCCTTCCTGCCTGATGCTGACCCACATTAGGTGCTTATAGATCTCTCTTCCTTTTTAGACTATAAGGTCCCTGAAGACCCTATGTACCTACCTCATCTATCCATCCACCTATGTATCCATTCATACATTCTACAAAAGTGTCCCAAGAGCCTACAAAAATTGAGATACTATGAATAAGAAAATAGACAAGTTTGCTGTTCTCAGACAGCTGACAGTCCACCAATGAAGACAAGAACATGTGACAGCCACCCCTGGCCCAGAAACTGCAGTGTGGGCTCTAGAGTCAGGCTCCCTGGGTTCAAATCCAGCCTCCATCACTCGTTAGCTGAAAAATCAGGGACAAATCCCTTCTCTGTGCCTCATTCCTTCATCTCTAAAATTAGAACAGTTGTTACTACCTCAGAGAGTTGAGCAGATTAAAAGAGCTAACAGATGTAAATCAATAAGAAGTGCCTGTAACACGGCCCGACACATAATAAATGCTTTATAAGAGTCAGCTATTCTTATTATGGGAGCAATAGGAGCGTGTGTGGCAGGGCCCTGCCCTGGATGTGGGGCCAGGTGTTGCATTCACCTTAGTGCCTTTACACCCGGCATGGAAGTTAGTGCTCAGCAAATGTTTCTGGGCCACTGATGAGCCCTACAAAGGGTCAGGGGCTCAGCATCAAGGACTTTTAGAGCTGGAAGTCATGACAGATAACATCCGACCAAACTTGCCCACTGTTGCACACAGAGGCTCACAAAGCTGGTTAATGGCAGGCAAGCATCAGCCCCCAGGTCTCCTGACTTCCCAGCTGACGTTTCCTCTCATATTCCCAAGAGACTCCTGTCACCCAAGACGGCACAGCTCCTCTGCCTATTCCATGGTCACTCACTCTCCACAAAGGAAAGGCTGCTGCTTGCTGCTTCGGCCACCTCCTTCATGCTCTCGCTTCTCCCTCCCGTGGCTTTCCTCCAACCCGCTTTGTGTTTTTGTTTTTTCTCTGTGTCACAGCCTGTCATTCTCTTATTTCCTGGAAACAATCTGGCCCTTCAAGACAACAGAAACCGTTGTCTTCTTTAGGAAACAGCTCAAACAAACCACAGCACAGGTGCAATCCCCGAGGGTCCCCCGCCCGCCCCAGTCCCTCTCCAGGTTGCGCTGGGCACTCCTGGTGAAAGGGAAGCTTCTTCATCGTCACCAGGAAGTCTCATTTGCCTACTCTGGGGTTCAGTCTTTTTTAGGTGCTCCAGGGTTCAGAAGGCAGATTCCTCAGGAACTTGGCTGTAGAATGAAGGCCAAGTTTCAGCCCTCCATTAAAAGCCAACTCCCAAATTTCCAACCATGTAACTCTCAACCAGCACCTGCTGGCTATTAGGTTTCCAAGGGCGGCCTTCAAATGAATGGCATGCCATTCTGTCACCGCTGACTTGACTATGGCAATCCAGCAGGACTTTTTTTAGAGGAGTGGTATTGCCAGAACTGGTCTGCTAGGAAATTTTTGCTTTCACACCTCATCTGGCCTAGAAGGCCGCAAGAGAACATGACACGGTGCTCAAACAAACCCTGGCATGAGTGCTGTGTGATGTGCTCTCAGTTGTAAGCACCTTGAGCTCCATCTACCTTTGCGTCTACACCTCTGCTGGGTGTGTTCACACACATGTGTCTGAGGCTCACAGAGGAACAGACACTGATCACAAGCCAGTCCTGGGGCTGCAACATATTCCAGTGCTGCTGGGATTTCATCTTTTTTTTTTAAAGATTGTATTTATTTACCTTTAGAGGGGAAGGGAAGGAGAGGGGGAGAGAAATATCAATGTATGGTTGCCTCTTGTGTGTCCCCTGCTGGGAACTGGCCTGCAACCCAGGCATGTGCCCTGACTGGGAATCGAACTGCAATCCTCTGGTTCGCAGGCCCGTGCTCAATCCACTGAGCTACACCAGCCAGGGCTGGGATTTCATCTTAACAGCTCAGAGTAATGATTATGCCACAGAAATCAGCCTTGATAATAACAGTCATAGATGGAGTGCTAACAACAGGGGGTCGTAAATTCCCTCTACACCCTTTACTATTGAAGAATTCGTTATATCACTCTATATCGTAACGGCCACTGGCTATGAAGATTATTTGCCCTGGATATGAGATTTTATGAGTCTCACTTTATCTTTTTTGTAAATGCTAAAGCAGACTCAGTCTTTTCAACAACAAAAAAAGGAAAAAAGAAAACTATTTTTTAGGAAGAGAAAAACCATCTGCCTTCCAAAAACAAACAAAAAAAAACCTTTCCACATTTTTATGTGAAAGATCTCTAGTAGAAGTTTCTCTTGCCAAAGAAAACTTTTAATTAGCCTTAGAGGAATTTCTCCTTGTTGCTCCACCTACTGCAGGACGCATGCATCTTCAGCAGGTTCTTCAGTATCTACCTCACCCATTTATCTGTACATGAGGCTGCCCGATCTAATGCTTCTAACGGAAAACAGGCAGCCTTTGGAATCAGACACTTGAATTAAGCCCCCAATCTGAACCATATTAGTAGAGGGATCATATATCCCCATGTATAGCTGTTATCCCAGCATAATCATTACCACCCCCTTTTGCCCTCAAAGCATTCAGGTTTGTATGATAAATTATGAGGTCCTCTTAAAATTACAAGTCACTGCAGACAAGACACTTGACTTCTCCATAACTCAGTTTCACATCTGTTCAATGAAAACAAGGGAACCTAATTTAGAGAGTTGTCATTAGCATGGAATTAGACAGTGTACTCAAGGCTTGGTTCCCAGGAGCACCCAGCACTCCCCTGAACATTAGCTACATGCTGGAGAGGCCCACTTTCTGGGAAAGCGCATCAGTTTGTGTGCACGGTCCTCACCACTGACTGCCAGTTTGAAGACAGGACCAGTATCAACTTTCACTGTGAGATGGTCTACATCATAAACCATCTATAGACTCTATAATGTTGTGATGGGATCTATTGTGTCCAGAAGCTGCACAGGGAATTCTGTCCCACATTTGACCAGGACAGGAATCATACATGGATATTTAAACACCAATACTCTCGATTTTCTGGACTTCCTTACTCTCTCCACAAAGTTAGGATTAGGATCAAAATTCACCCGAAATAAACCTTTATGAAAAGTAGACCAAGCAAATGCGACTCAAAATTGGGGAAAGAGGTAGGAGATCCTTAAAACTGAGTGAAATAATCACCACTCAGGTAATGAATTTGTGAATTTCTTACTTTCTCAAGCCAAAAAATTGCCCTTATGAATCCAATGATAACACAGTTTCCTTTTTTTTTAAGGTATTTATTTATTTATTTATTTTTAGAGAGAGGGGAAAGGAAGGAGAAAGTAGGAGAGAAATATCAATGTATGGTTGCCTCTTGTGTGTCCCCTGCTGGGAACTGGCCTGTAACCCAGGCACGTGCCCTGACTGGGAATTGAACCGCGATCGTGTGGTTCACAGGCCCGTGCTCAATCCACTGAGTTACACCAGCCAGGTGATAACACAGTTTCTTGATAAAAGAACTGAGGCACCTGACTTTTAAAAATTAAGCCAAATAGTAGCCCCCCCCCCCCCAATCTCGCCCATGTATCTGTAATAGCAATCAGCAGCTTAGGAAGCAACAGAATTTTGCTGTTTCCTTTTACAAAAGAAAGAGAATGTGTCACTCCACTGATACACTTGTTAGTATGTTCTCTTTCATCTGAAAAGAGCAGTAACAATATCACGTAGTGGGGCTGCTCCTACAACCTTAAGGGAGTAGCTTTTACTCATTAAGAAATTCGGGACTTCTGCCAAGATGGAGGCATAGGTGGAAACACTGTGCCTTCTCCCACAACCAAGTTTGAATACAACAAAGGTTTGGAGAGCAAAGACACAGCCAAAGAACAGAAAATTGAATTATACGGAAGTCCAACAACAACTAACCATTCAACTGGGACGGTAAGAGGGGCGGAGCCAGCAGCAGAGCAGGGTCGGGCAGGAAAGATCCCCAGACCTAGGCGCCCAAGTAGCCCGGACCCAGTCAGGGTGTGGGGCAGACTGACCACGGTCGCACATTCGCACACAGTGAGACGGACCACGCAGGCCCCAGGGGGTGAACCCAGTGGAGGGCTAACGGCGGTGGCGCACTCGAGTGCAGTGGGACAAAACGTGCGGGCCCAGGTGACGGTGGCAGCTGCAGCACCGACCACCTGTGGGGGCCGCAGCGGGAGGCGGCAGACAGGACGCCATTGCTCCTCTTTGACCCGCCCCCACATACAGCGTCACAACCGAGCAACTGAGTTGCCCTGCTCTGGTGAACACCTAGGGCTCCAATCCTGCTATGTAACAGGCACGAGCAGCTCAAAAGATGGCACAAGAAGAACTCAAAGTCCCAGAGCCGATAACTCTAAGCGACCGAGAAATTGCCAGCCTCTCAGAAGCACAGTTCAAGACACTGTTTATCAGGATGCTCACAGAACTGGTTGATTATAGTCACAAATTAGAGGAACACATGAAGGCTAAACTAATTGAAATGAAGGGAGATGTCCAGGAAACCAATAGCGATGGAAAGGAAACTGGGACTCAAATCAATGGAATGGACCAGAAGGAAGAACAAAACATCCAACCAGAAAGGAATGAAGAAATGAGAATTCAAAAAAATGAGGAGAGGCTTAGGAACCTCCAGGACATCTTTAAACGTTCCAACATCCGGATTATAGGGGTACCAGAAGGGGGAAAGAAACAGCCACGAGTGGAAAACTTATTTGAACAAATAATAAAGGAGAACTTCCCCAGTCTGGCAAAGGAAATAGACTTCCAGGAAATCCAGGAAGCTCAGAGAGTCCCAAAGAAGTTGGACCCAAGAAGGAACACACCAAGGCACATCATAATTACATTAGCCAAGACTAAAATGAAGGAGAGAATCCTAGAAGCAGCAAGGGATAAGGGGACAGTCACCTACAAAGGAGTACCCATCAGACTGTCAGCGGATTTCTCAAAAGAGACCTTACAGGCAAGAAGGGGCTGGAAAGAAGTATTCCAAGTCATGAAATCCAAAGACCTACAGCCAAGATTGCTTTATCCAGCAAAACTTTCATTTAGAATGGAAGGACAGATAAAGTGCTTCTCAGATAAGGTCAAGTTCAAGGAGTTCATCATCACCAAGCCCTTATTATATGAAATGCTAAAGGGACTTATATAAGAAAAAGAAGATGAAAAATATGAACAGTGAAAGGACAGCAAACACACAGTTATTAACAACCACACCTAAAACAAAAGCAAACCAAGAGGACAGCTAGATCAGGAGTGGAACCATAGAAATGAAGAACACATGGAGGGTTAGCAACAGGGGAGTGGGAGGAGGAGAAGGGGGGAGAAGGTACAGAAAATAGCATAGACAGTAGGTAGAAAATAGATGGGGGGGAGGGCAAGAATAGTGGGGGAAATACAGAATCTAAAGAACTTGAGACACGTGGTTATAAACTAAGGAGGGGAGAATGGTGGGGGAGGGAGTGTGCGGGTGGAGGGGAATGAAGGGGGGAATAGGACAACTGTAATGGTATAATCACTAAAATATATTTTTTAAAAAAGAAATTCAATCAATAGACTCACAGGAAAATGGAGGTTAAAAACTTGAAATTATTCAATCCCAATCTTCAGCATATCTTTTGAGCCAAGGAATAAAAAAAAAATATTCTCATTATTATTGAATACACTTGTCCAAAGTATCAGAGTTGAACGAGTGAAGATCCCTCTCTATGCTCAACTAGTGCAGAATTAGGAAGGGAATGGTCAGCATTTTCATGCTCTCAGCACAGACTAGAGAGAGAGAGAAAGTGCACACGCCAGCACAGCAGCGACTCTGTGCATGGAGGACTGCAAGGAACAGAGGGCAGCGGGCTATTCCGTGACGAACTCATTTCTGACCAACAGAAGTTTCCCGACACAGAAAAAGGCTGACACCGTTCCCAAAAATCCAGTTACAGCTGTGGCACGGCACCCTCCAGCTGGACTCACTGGGGGCAAGGTAAACACTAGGGTGAAGTACACCTATGGAGCTGTCGACCTGCACCTCAAATCCTGATGTCTGAGCAATGTCCCTCCCCCCACAAGCCAAAGTACCAGGGTAACACCCCAGCAGCCACGTGTGCAACATATTTCTTGGGCAATGGGGTTCTTCAAGTTCTTGTATGTAACTCTGAAACATACAAAGAGGAAGAGAGAAGTTGGTCTGCATACTGGGAATTTTCCTGCAGAATGTCTGTGGTTTTTCTCCACTTGAAAATATGAGCCAGAAATCACACTTCTGTTTAGGAGTGAGATAATCAGTACATGTGGCTTTAAATACATTATGTACCTTGTACTGATCGAGACTGTCTTTCAGGAAGAATGTCCTGTCCTGACAAACGTGCCTCCTCACGTACTTCATGTAGAACGAAAGAATGAACCAAAGGTAAATCTAGCTCAGTTCTTTGACCACGTCTATGAAGGAAGCAACACAACCAGAGATAAGCACATGTCCCCTCCATACCCTTATCTTGGGGAAAGACCAACTCCCAATAAACAGAAGACACACGGCGGCGGTGGGGTGTGTGGTGTGAAGAACACTCTGAAATCCTACTCTACCACTGCTGTATCACACGCTGGTGAGGCCAAGGGACTCCTTCTTGGGACCTTTTAAATGCATAAAATGAAACACACAGAATTCCAGTTAAATATGGTTATCAAAGTATTTTTTAAATTGTGACAACATAGGCTTATTTATCAATGCATTAAAAAAACACTACCTTGCAGCAGGTATAATAACCACCACAATTTCAAAGTCATAATGATTACTGATATTTCAAGATATCTGTTAGCCATCTATGGTGTGATGTGAAAATATCAGATGTCTATTGGTGACAGAGTCACAGACAACAACACTAACATTACTGTGACTTGTCGTCAACATTCACAGGTTAAGGAATTGGTCAATTTTTGTTAGGAGTTAGTGAAAATCAAGGTGTAGTATTTTCTCATGCAAGTTCACTGACCCCCCTGGAAGCCCTACAAAGTGGTGCATATGAAACACACGAGATGATCCAATGTTATCCCCTACTCCCCTGGCTTTTCCAAACAAGGAAGAAACCTACAGCCTGGACCCTGGCCATAAAACAGGTGCATGGGAGGGGGAAGGGTCTGCAGTATGGGGCCAAAATCCCTGTTCCTTTTTTCTCAGTCAGCTGCACCCAATGCACGAGCCACATTTTTATTTTTTTTAATTGTGTTTAAATCAGCTGAATCATTGGGCTAGGGGGAAATTACAAGTCACTTCCCCTAAGTACCATGTTCTAAACTCTATCAACCCCAAAGCCACAAGCTTATAAGCAAACTTTAATATTCTGTTCCTGTCTGAAATCACATTCCTAGAAAAACTTCCTAAACACAGTTTCAAACATATATATTGTATTACACAAAGAGTAACATCAATGAGAATAAAAGGAAAATAAATAATTTATAACAAACCTAACATGCATTTAAATATGCAATTCAATTCACTGGGCAAGACTAATCTCGAGGGTATGCTGGGGCCACTGGGAGCCTGTACCTCCCTGTGAAATCCAGCAGTGGGCCAGCCATCAGCGAGGACCGCACAGGTGATGCAGTGACGCAGTGAGTGGTGGGATTTTTCAGAACAACAATCACCTGTGGCAATTTCCCAACAAAACAAAGCACCATCTTTTTTCGACCGAGAAAGTCAACGCTCACTTAAAACATGCAGAACAGTCTTTGTTTATGTATAAGTTAGATAATAAAGCAGTTTCGTTTTTTCATACAGGATCATCTCCCAGTGGAACACAGGATATGTCTTGGGGTACAAGACTGTTCCAGCCATCACAGGTCGTCAGCATCGCTGGTCCCCCCTCAACAACTGGTAGCACCCTTCCATCACTGACAACCAAACCACTCCACAAATTTCTAAAATGCCCCCACCAGTCAAAATCCATGTTGCACTGCCCACGCTCTGCCCACCTCTGGGTGCTATCAAGCTGGGCCACTGAAGGCACACTTCCCAGGGATTGGAAGTGGCATTACAAGAGCAAGATCCGTCTTTCTGGGTGGCTTTCCCAGTAAAAAGTGCCCTTCCCCACAGTTCTGCCCTTGGAACAAGAAAAGCAGAAGGAGGCAGCCAGAAGACAAATGGAGGCGGAGAGGGAGCACTCCTGGAGACCTCACGCCAGGCTGCAGGCAGCTCCCAGCTCCTGCTCCCATAGTCCTAATGGAAATTATCTACGTTTGTTTGAAGCAAGCTCTGGCAGTTTCTGGTGCAAGCACCTGGGGGAGTCTTTACTAATTACAGGCATCGAACCACCTGCAGAGATGGCCACCTACCTAAACTGAGTGGGCCAGTTAACATCAAAAATGCTCAGGAGAACCTGTTCTAATGCACAGAACCTACCATATTTGGGGGACATTTCTCAGGTTATACCTAGGTTCTTCATGCTGTACTTGGAGTCCATTTATTTTCATTCCATTCTCACTACCAATAAATAAAAGGGCCAGTGACCATTCCTCACCTGGCATTTCAGACTCTAGAAAGAAATACCCAGATCATTCCGAAGCCCCTTCTGCCCCAGCTCCCTTTCTTCAATCTCATTAGCCACAACACATAAATAACAATGTTGTCCTTTGTTGACAGGCTTGGAAAATTTAAGTAGTGGAGAAATTTGGTCTTAAGGGCCCAAATAGGTCTGAGTGAAAAAAAAAATTTTTCCCAAAGCCTTTCCAACACCAGAAGTACATGATTTTAATGTCTCTAAATCTTATTAATGCTCAGAAATAATACCACCATATTCAGAAATGTCACAATAAGGACCAGTTGCTGGACCAGTTGCCAGACTATTGTCGTAAAAGCGAAGATCACAGTCTTTCTACCTCATCCACTAATGGACCCATTATATCACACACAAAAAAGACAGTGCTGGAATCTAA
Organism: Sturnira hondurensis; assembly: GCF_014824575.4. Classification (NCBI taxonomy): domain Eukaryota; kingdom Metazoa; phylum Chordata; class Mammalia; order Chiroptera; family Phyllostomidae; genus Sturnira; species Sturnira hondurensis. Next base: position 1,174,553 of record NW_028072887.1, on the reverse strand, counting down.
TGAATAAATAACTAGTACCTGAATAGAATTTGGACCATGTTAATTCCAGCTAGTTTCGGAGGAGAGCCTCATTAAAATTAGAAAAAAAATAGTGGGGAGGGCAGGGAAGAGGTAATACTATTTAAAATGAAACATTTTACAATTGCTTGAAGTTTCCTACATAAGCCAATCAGATATAATGTTAAATAGCAATAAATGTAATTGTCAGCAGGAAAAGGGTTAGTTTCACATCTGTCAGATTTACTAACTCTGATTTCCATGCGAATATAAAAAAAACTAAAGTTCACTCAGTCTTCTAAATGCAGGGTCCCAACCAACTGATGGGTTACGAAATCAATTCAGCACAAGGCACAGAAGACTTTCTTCAAGAGCTGGGGAGTAAGTAAGTACTTCGGGCTTGTAGGCCAGGTTAGCTCCATCGCAATCAAGCCACTCTGCCGCTGTACCCTGAAGGCAGCTGTAAACAATACTAACGAACAAACAGGAACAAGTAGCTGTGTTCTGATAAAACTTTATTTATAGAATGGGTAACAGGCCGTAGTGGCAACACCTGACCAGCATTTTTAACTAAATAAAATAGAACAGAAAACATGAGCGGACATCAGAGGCAGCAGGGTAGGTATTGTTTCATGAACTTTTCTTGCATATATGTGAGTTCTGAGTCAATTGCCTCAAAAATAACAGAGATAGAGATTTCTATTAGAAATAATAAATAGCTTGAGAAGGGAAAACAAGTCTTCTGACTAAGACTGATAAGAATTTACAGGACTTTCATGTTAAGAGAAAAAGGGAGGGGATACATATAATGGGCAAGTTCTCGAGCCTAAAGTATATTCTTAAAAGAATATTAGACTTTGGCCAAGATGGAGGCATAGGTAGACACATTGTGCCTCCTTGCATAATAAAAATACGGACAGGAAGAGTTTAGAAAAAACAACAACAGTACTGACAGAAAACTGAACTGTATGGAAGTCCGACAACCAAGGAATTAGGGTAGACACATTCATCCAGACCAGTAGGAGGGGCGGAGTCAGGGACAGAGGGCTTGAGGCAGGGCGGCTGTGGACCCCTGGCACGCAAAGCAGCAGCTGGCGCACCCCAGGTGGAGTGCAGATTGTGGAGGGGCGCAGTGCGCAAGATGGCTGCTGGCTGGGCAGTCCCACGTTCACACACAGATAAACCACACAATCCAGTGTCCCAGCGCAGGGAAATACAGCCTTTCAAACACTGATTGAAAACACCTGTGGGGGTTGAGGTGCTGGGAGAGACTCCCAGCCTCACAGGAGAGTTTGTTGGAGAGACCCACAGGATCCCTGGATGTACACAAACCCACCACGGGAATCAGCACCAGAAGGGCCCAATTTGCTTGTGGGAAGCAGGGGAAGTGACTGAAATCCAGCAGAGAGCAGAGCAAGCACCACAGTTTCCTCTTTGGACCCCTTTCCCACACACAGTGTCACAACCCAGCGTTGTGGGTTGCCCCACCCTTGGTGAACACCTAAGGCTCCACCCCTCACTAAGCAACAGTCGCATCAAGACAAAAAAACATGGCCCAAATGAAAGAACAGATCAAAGCTCCAGAAAAAATACAACTATGCAATGGAGAGAGAACCAAACAATCAGATGCACAGGTCAAAACATTGGTAATCAGGATACTCACAGAATTGGTTAAATCTGGTCGCAATTTAGATGAAAAAATGAAGGCTATGCTGAGTGAAATAAAGGAAAATGTACAGGGAACCAACAGCGATGGGAAGGAAACTGGGACTCAAATCAATGGAGTGGACCAAAAGGAAGAAAGAAACATCCAATTAGAAAAGAATGAAGAAACAAGAATTCAAAAAAAAATGAGGAGAGGCTGAGGAACCTCCAGGACATCTTTAAACTCTCCAATATCTGAATTATAGGGGTACCGGAAGGGGAAAAGGAACAGCCATGAGTGGAAAACTTATTTGAACAAATAATAAAGGAGAACTTCCCCAGTCTGGCAAAGGAAGCTCAGAGAGTCCCAAAGAAGTTGGATCCAAGGAGGAGGACACCAAGGCACATCATAATTACATTACCCAACATGAAAGAGAAGGAGAGAATCTTAAAAGCAGCAAGACAAAATGAGAGAGTTATCTACAAAGGAGTGCCCATAAGACTGTCAGCTGATTTCTCAAAGAGACCTTGCAGGCAAGAAGGGGCTAGAAAGAAGTATTCCAAGTCATGAAAGGCAAGGACCTACAACCAAGATTGCTCTATCTACCAAAGCTTTCATTTAGAATGGAAGGGCAGATAAAGTGCTTCTCAGATAAGGTCAAGTTCAAGGAGTTCATCATCACCAAGCCCTTATTACATGAAATGTTAAAGGGACTTATCAAAGAAAAAGATTTTAAAAACCATGTACAGTAAAATGACAGCAAACTCACAATTATTAACAACCACACCTAAAAAACAAAAACAAAAGCAAACTAAGCAAACAACTAGAACAGGAACAGAATCACAGAAATGGAGATCACATGAAGGGTTATCAATAGGGGAGTGAGAAGAGCAGAGAGGGGAAAAGGTAGAGAGAATAAGTAGCATAGAGGGTGGGGAGAAAATAGACAGGGGGAGGGTAGGAATAGTATGGAAAATGTAGAAGCAAAGAACTTATAAGTATGACCCATGGACATGAACTAAAAGGGGGGAATGTGGGTGGGAGAGGGTGTGCAGGGTGGAGGAGTGTGAAGGGGGGGATGGGACAACTGTAATAGCATAATCAATAAAATATATTTAAAAATAGAAAAAGAATATTAAAAAACATTAATTTTTAAAAAGAATATATAGTTACATTTAGTCCATAATGATTTTCAAAGGACACTAAAATATTTTCTAGGCTATTTAAATATCTGGCAAGATGTGTATCAGTTAGCAACTGCTGTGTAACAAACTTCCCCCCCGAAGTCAGTGACTTAAAACAATAATTATCAATTATTTCCATAATACTACAGGTCAGCTGGTGGTTCTGGTAATGTGGCTTGACATGTTAGGAGAGTTCAGGTCGGGGCTGGCTGCTGAAGGATGCCATCAGCTGACACAACCTGGCTCATCACCAAGTGTTTCTCAGACCTCTCCATCAGGCTAATCTGGGCATGTTCTCCCGGTGGTGGCAGGGACCTATAAGAACAGTCCAGATGTGTGTAGACTCTTCTAAACTCTGTTTACATGGCATGTGTTAACATTCCACTGGCCAGAGCAGGCCTCACGGCAAATCCCAGTGGTGGGGGAGGGCAAGGAATGGGGCTAGAGTTACAAGTATGAGTGTGGACTGGGGAGGCCATTAATCAGGGCCATTAGTGGAATAAACCTACCACAGATGATATTTATCATTTGTCATCACCTTGGCAGAAGCAGAAAGACTTTACATTATTTTAAAACTTCCCATTGCCTTCCTCATTTTGTTTTTCCATGATCATTTCTGAGGCAGGAAGGCAGAGTAAAAGGACTGGGCTTTGGAATCAGTGAGATCCACATCTGCACCCTGACTCGTCGCTCCAGCTACGTGGCCCTGGGCAAGGCTCCTGCACCTCGGTTCCCACACTGTATTAGCAGGACTGCTGACAGTTACAGAAACTGAAACATGCAAACATGGGAAGCTCAGTGTCTAACCACAACTGATCACCACCCTACATACAGTGTTTTGCAAATGGTTTGTTTGAATGTACAGTTGGCCCTCCATATCCACTGATTTTAAATCCATGGATTCTACCAACTGCAGATTGAAAATTTTTTAAAAGAATCCCAGAAAATTCCAAAAAAACCCCAAACTACAAACATGCCATATGCCAAGCACTACTGAATCCGGGCTAATGAAGTGATGTGTAGGCACACACTGCTGTAGCCTATATGCAGATGTAGGTTATATGCAAATACTAGGCCATATTGTATAAGGATTGGAGCTTCCAAGAATTTCGGTATCCAAGGGGAAATCCTGGACGCAATCCCCCGCAGACACTAAGATATAACTGAATTTAAAAATATGAACAACAAGGAAACAGGCAAATTTCCTGTGACAGTAAGGTTCTTCGATGGAAAGGAACAGTTCCTTTACATAAAGAGCAGGAAACCACTTCTCTGCCAAAGGTTTTGAGAATCGTGGAAGACAGGTAAGTGGCCCGACACCTCACAAAACAGATGTGATTAGGTTAAAGAGTTTGAGATGAGATTATCCTGATTATCTGCGTGGGCCCAATCTAATCACACAGATGCTTAAAGTCAGAGAATCTTTTTTCTAGAATTTAATGTTTCTTATATTTATGTAAATTTATGCCTTCATTTATATAACTGCTACTTACCATTTCATGTATACCCAGGCCATAAGTACCCTTTCAAATCAATCCACATTCCTACGTCTATCTGATTTTAGTCTTTCAGATGAATGTACTGTAATGCTTGTAGGTATAAATCCTATGAACAAACATAGAGCTTTTGTACATAATATATTTATTATAATTATCATTGTTTATTTTTTTAGTAATAAACCAATACCGAAAAGGAAAAAAAACAGAGAACCTTTCCCAGCTGTGGTCAAAGCCCCACCCTGATGGCAGATGGACAAGGACTCAGCTCAACGCTGATGTCAGAGGAAGGGGACACAAGCCTACAAATGTACGTGGTCTCCAGAAGCTGGAAAAGGCAAGGAAACGGATTCTCCCTGGAGCTTCCAAAAGGAATAGATACCTTGATCGTAGCCAGTGAGACCCATGCTGGACCTCTGACCTACAAAGTTATAAAACAATACATTTGCATTGCTTTAAGCCACTAAGTCTGTGGTTATTTGTTACAGCAATTACAGAACGATTACATAATTTTGTAATCTATATAGTAAAGACGGACACTGAAGAAACAGAAAAGTCTCTCTTGAAGCCACTAGACTGGGAGGAAGAAAGTCTGGAACCTGGAGGACACTACCCAGGAGCAGCATGAGAGATGGAAAGCTGTATCTGATTCTAGTGTATAGTGGCAATTAGACAAAAGGCATTACAATAGAATAAGCAACTCCTGACTGTGAAAAAACCTTTACTGCAGTCCGTAGAAAGCACAGGAAAAGCATTACCCCATACCATCTCCAAGCATGCAGTAGGCAGAAAGCCATACCACCAAAATCCCTCCACACAAACTCTGCAGGGACTTCATTTAACTGAGGGCCACTCCAAATCTGCAGCACCAACTCTGAGAGCTCCTACTTCTTTCCATGGATAACAGGACAATAAGGTAATAAACCCTAGCACTACTTGAAAATGGACACACACACACACACACACACACACACACACTGTTAGTCATTCACTAACACACAAAGTCCCAATTTCTTTGGCTCCAGGAGCCCATGAATTACACCCATGGTGAGGGAGAAAATACAAAATGTCTACCAAAGGTCCACTGATTTAAAAAAAACAAAACTCTAAACAGACACAACCAAACAGGACCTCAAGAGTAGAAACAGACCTAAGAATATTCTTAAAGGACACATTAAAGAAACTAGAGCAAATGAGTCGGCTGAGCTCAGCCAAGAACACTGGTAGAATCCCACAGCCATAGGAGAAGCTGGGATGCCTCATTTGACAGGACAGAGACTGGAATCACAGAACACTACATGAAGACAGCCAGCCTGCTGCAAAGAGGCCTCGCCTGCCCCAGTCGGCGTTCACCCTCAGTAAATGCCACACTGCCCAGCTGATCACAGGGCTGGGGTCAGGTCCTGTACAAGGACCTGAGAAATCCTTCGGGCCAGATGTTTTCATTTATTTAAAGATTTTATTTATTTACTTTTAGAGAGAGGAGGAGGAAAAGAGAAAGAGGGAGAGAAACACTGATTGGCTGCCTCTGGCACACACCGTGACCAAACCTGCAGTCCAGGCATGTGCCCTGACTGGGAATCTGCGACCTTCTGACCTTTTGCTTTGCAGGACAACGCACAATCAACTGAGCCACACCAGTCAGAGCTAGATTTCTTTTTTTAAGCAACCTGGGTTGGGGGCAGGAACCATCCCTCTCTGGAGCTCACTGGACACCAGAATAGCAAATAAGTAATAGTGAACTTATAGAAGAAAGTCGTTAATATTTTCTCAAGAGAATTGCATGTGTACTAAATAATGCACAGTGAAAGATTACCCAGACAACAGTGTCACCTTTAAATGTAGCAAGCACAACAGTTAGAAATCACAAGACAGGACGAGGGGGAAAGGTACCATTCTTAGTCACCGGAGCTGAGAACTTTGTTAAAGGGGAAGGGCCAACCCAATGGACAGAGCAGCTTGCGGCTGGGTTGGCAAAGGTCTCACAGAAGACTGGGGACTCTTCACATGATGAACATTATCACTGGAGAGGCAGGAGAAGGAAAGTGCCCCTTCCTCTCTAAATCCCCACTTGGTGCTGCCCCTAGTGGCTCTGAGCAATTACAGGAGACAGGGTGACGGCAGTACACCAAACTGAAATGTAATACTAAGAAAACAGAAAGATCATGCTTAGCATGAGGCAGAGAAGCTGCTTTTCTAAAGATACATGAGAGAAGGAACTGGTCATTTAGAAAACTCCTCACTGGCATGAACACTAGTTGATAAAAAAATGGCCTTGGGGGAAAAAGCAGCTGCAAGGAGATAGATATCAAAGTCCCTGTTCTTTCCAAGTGGTTTCTGCAGTGATAAGGATAGGTAAACAGAACTGGGTGCCGCCCTCTGCAGTGTGAGCGCCTGACCACACTCTCCAGAACACTGCCCCTGTCCCGCACACCCCACGCTCTTGCGCCCGGTCATCTTCCGCTCTTTGAATCTCCGTATCCCAAGGGAAAAAATAGCTTCACTATGGGGAGTAGGTTTATTTCTTGGCTGAGAAGTCAGGCACAAGACTTTCTATTTCCAAAGATTCAAAAATAAACATCCCAAAAGAGAGCAATACTGGAGGGCTGCTTCTTCTTAGTTAAGTATTTGACCTCTATACTATAGAGTCTGCCAGCAAAGGCAAACACTACTTGAGTTTTTCCTGAATGTTTTCTCCTTTTCAATAAGGCAGTTTTATTTCCTTATTCTATACCTCTGTTGCTACATATATAGGATTATACAGCATTAGGACTGAATAGAACTTTGGAGAGCTCATTCACTCACATTACTTTTCAACACAAGAACTAAGGCCTTGAGAAGTCATATGGGCTGAAGGAATGTGTTCTTCATTTGCATACTGCCTTATAACTGAACTTAACCCTTCCGTGTGGGCCCTGAACAGGCCTAGACCTCAAAGTCTGTGAGCAGCTAAGGACAGTTTAGTACCAGAAACTTGCAGGATCAGAATCAGAATCAAGTGAGAGAACTGATGTGCCCAATACAAATCCTGATCCTAAGGAACAAAATGAAAGGAAATGGAGCTCCCTGTATGTCCAATAGGAAAAGTCCACAAAATAGTAAGACCCCAGTGGTCAGAGGGGCCTTTTACATTCAGCAATCTTTCTAGCATTCCACAGACGCTGTGGGAATGTCCTCACCAGCTCTTTATTGCTGTTAAGAAATAGCCTTTACAGACAACAGCCAACAGCATGGTGATTGGGGATGGGGGTGTTTGGGGGGAGAAGTATAGGGAGTTAAACTGTGATGGACACAGAGACTTGACTTGGGGTGGTGAACACACAAGACAGTGAAGAGATGATTTGTACAATTGTACAACTGAAACCTTTATGATTTTGTTAACCAGCATCACCCCAATAAATTCAATAAAAAGGGAAAGAAAGAAAAAAAATGAAAGAAACAGCCCTGCCACCTCTGCCAGGTCACCCGTGCACCTGAGGAGCAGAAATCCATGCTGAGAGGGGCCCCGAGCCCTGAGACAGAGCGAGGCAGAGAAAGAGAAAATAAGAATCTCAGAGTGAAATGTCAAGTCCGTCCCAGACTACCTTCTTAAGTTGTCAAACTCAAAAGGTGGCATAAAAAAGGGGAACACACCACCCAAGGCCTGCTTAGATCCTCCCATCTGGAGACAGTGAAGGAGGAGGGACACGCCCCCAGATTCCAAGGTTAAGGGGGATGTGAGGGCACAGAAGGGTTGGGTCTAGGAGTGGGAGGGACAGATGCCAAAAGATGTTCACATTCTCCTCCCTGATCAAAGCTGCAAACACAGCAGGCACATATCTGTTAACCTTTGTTACCAACGGTTCCTGTGGGACTGAGGATCAGAACTTCGAGCCAGCCTTCCCACTGGTTTCTGCTGGTGAGACTCAGAGAAAGTTTTCTATCTGTGCACCTCTATGACCTCAGCTAGAAGGATAAGGTCCAGAGGGATCTTCCTGTTGTCCCTTCCAGCCCCTGAGTGTCTAAGACTTCTCTTGGCTTTGGTTGGAAAGAAGGTGCTGGCTAACAGAGGGTGAGGTTCCTAGCCTCAACAACTAAGCACAGTCCAGCTCACACAGGCCCTGGAGCCAGACGGCAGGGATGCAGATCCTCACTCTGCCACTTGCCGTGTGTAACCTGGACTGGGTTTCACGAACTCCTAATGATCAGTCTCTCTATGTACAAACTGGGAATGACATCAGTACCTACCTCAGTGTTGAGGTGAGGAGTAAATGAAATACAAAATTTGTGGTCCCGTCAAATATAGAAGATACATTTTTTTCATCATCATCTCTATTTTTTCACCCACCTATTCTTGAAATTTCTCTACCAAGACACTAACTACACTGATCACCAGCACAACACATTCCCAAGGGTGGACTGAGCCATGAGAGAGATCCACACTATTATAGTGGAGGACTGTGCTGTGTAGGATATTTATAAAAAGCATCTGACCAGCGTGACAGGACTTAAAAGCCGTCTCTGCTCAGAACTACAATAGTAAAAGGCGCTTAGACAGAAGTGGGTGGGAAGCACACACTCCCTCAAGGGCCAGCCACGAAAATCACAGAGGGATGCAAATAAGTGAGGTTGTTATTATTCTAAGGATAACCTTGAAGTACTGATGTTTTCATAAGTTAACTAAATTGCAAACACTGGTACTACACTTTTACAACTAACAAAGTACTTAGATAATGCCACTCCTGAGTTCATGGGCAACAGGGTGGAGAAATACCACTTACCCACCCTAGGACAGCGTCCCACCTGGGGCCAAGGTCCAGAAGGCGTGGCAGTGGGGGTGCCAATTTACAGGGAGAACTGCTCCCACTGAATCCAGCTATGAGAGCTTACCCTCTTTGCCTCTCCTGATTTTTGAGGCAAAAGAACCCAGCGGAAAGTCCCGTCTTCTTTTCAGAAGGTCATATGTTCAGAAAAGAGATCTGTGGGATTTCAAAGAAATACAGTGATTCCTCCAAACCCTCTCATGCACACATATAGCCTTCCAAATGTGACCAAGTTGGGGAAGGATGCATTTAATCGTGGCAATGAAAGAATGAACAAACAAATAAATAAAACAGCGCAAGTGGGCAAACACAGCTCAAGTCTCAACTCCTCCAGCTGAAAACACGGTCACAGTGCGAAGGCTCCAGGGACCCACCTGGGCAGCTTTCCAGTTGCTGTTAGTCTGCACTCACACACTGAAACAGGTCAGACAAATTAAAAGTGCAGAGGTGATTTTGAAAAAGGACATCTTTCCACCCAGCACCAGCACACAGCGTGGCCGCACACTAACCACACACCCTCAGTGTGCGTGCCGCACACTAAACACTCTTGAGTCTGCCTGCAGGGGCACACAGGCCACCACGACCACACTTGGATTTTTAATGTTGACACAGGGTACAAGAGGATAGGGGCATGTGGCTTACATTAGAAACCTGAAGAGGATGGGGAGATCTTGACTCAATTTCAAACAGAAAATTAAAAGTATGGCTATACTCTGGCTATTAGGAGGGATTCTACACTTCAAAGCCAGTTGGAACTTTAAAGGCAGCCTAGTAAAGATGGCACCGATAAGCACCAAATGTATTTCTGACCAAACCTCTCAACTGTCGCCCCTGTGGCACTCTCCCCAGATATGAAATGATTTCCTCTCTTTTCTTTGTTGTTAAGCACCTGAACTCAGGAACACATATACCTTCCTTCAGCCAAAACTCTGCTGACTGTTCACCTAACACTAGCATCCTCCCCCCAAACTTTGACAGACACAGTAACAAAACCCCAAAGACAATACTCCTGATAGCATAGCACGTGCTTTCCTGAGACCTACGGTAATAACACCAATACAGACCACCACCCCCAACCACCACCCCATCTTCCTAGAGCCAGAAGGCCAAGATGCACATGGAGAAGGGGATGAAAACGAATCCCCACTCTCTTGGGAAGGTGCAGAACAACCACCTCCTCAGATGACCACAGAGTACAAAAGGATCCAAACTTTCCAACCCATGTCCTACTTACTGATGACTGCTCTTCGCAATTTTCTAGATGTTGCTGCAGGGGGCACTGGTCACTTATCCCCTGCCAAAATCTGAGAGTGGCTGGGCAGTGACTTAAATCCAAAGCCACATGGAGCATCAGGAAAAGTCATGTCCAATGTTAGAGACCAGATCCTGAGGAGTCACACTTCTCAGGGAAGAAACCAAAGGCCAACCCTTGGGCTAGGGTCACAGGGAAACTCTGGCACCAAAGGCTTTGGGAAGCCAGGCTGGTTGGTTATTTTTAAACTGAGGAAACTGAATGGCAAGGGAGAAAATTTGAATTGCTATGATCTCCTGAGGTTCTTTCCAGCTCCAAGATGCTACCAAAGAACACTGCATATGCACGTACATATGCTCATGCTTCTTTATAAAAACCTATAGGGATGTGTGACTATATATAAATGAGTACTGTATTCACACTTCCAAACACAAAGCACTTGAAATGCGCACTGCTGAGAAGATTCAAAAGCCCATGAGCAGCTTTGCAGCACTGGCTGAAACAGACAGATGCCACTGGCAGATCTGGTGAGACTCTCAGTCCTGCTGCGGTTGCTGTCCGCCTTAAAACCAACCAGTGCCACCTGTGCAGATGCAAGCCCTGTGAAGCCCCTAACCAGGACTGCAGACTCCTTTCCCCTAGTGACTCCAGTCACAAGTCTCCCAGACCCAGGAAGGCAGGCTGGAACAAAGGAGAGGAAAGGTAAAGTCTGGTGTCCAGCAAAGCAGCTCCCTTCTCTTCTTCTCCCAGTCCCTAAAAGGGGCATAAGGTCACCACCTCTTCCCCTTCCTCTTCCATCACATACCTCATTTCTCAGGCCTCTGCATTTCAGGTTGACTACATGAGCATCACATTGATAACTGGTGGAAACTTAAAAGATCTCTGGACAGGGGAGTTTTGCTCTCATCCTAAGAGCCAAAAAATTTAGGGTGCCTATCTCAGCCCTGAGCAATAAGAGCAAAAACAATTTGTAGGAAAACAAGAAGGGTGGGGAGGTAGGGGTGAACATTCATTTATCAAGACCGATCTGTGATGCCTTCTCCATCATGAAAATCTGTTTCATGATTTTCTTAGGTCAAAAACAAGAGATTTCTGACCTAGGTCAAGGCTTAGGGTGTGAGTGACACAGTGACTAACATGGGGTGGGGTGGCAGGTCTCTCAGAGTTAAAAACCAACCAAATGTCTCACGTTCTGACAATAAAGAGGCACTGGGGGGAGTGGGTGGGGTGAGGGGGGTATCAGCTTCTCACTTGTCTCCTTAGAATGAATGTTTCCAAGTGCAGTGTTGCCATCCCACCCGAACTCCACACAAACCTCAGCCTTCTCCTCCCCAACTTCACAGCCTCCTAAGTGCCCAACCTTCTCTAACTGGGCTACCAGAGCCAAGTGCAGACAGCAGTGTTTGCCCAGGGCAGGGCCTGACAGTAAGTGCCAGAAGTACCGGGGCCTAGAATTCACCTGGGGCATCTCTAAAAGCCGAAAACGGCCGCTGATTCCAGAATCCCCCAGGCACCAAGCACTCTGTTTGTGCTCCAAAAGCGGCTGGACAATGCAAGCGGCACCTCTTCCTTCCACTGCTCGGTAGCTCTGAAACCAAGGCTTTGTGCGTGACAGCCAGTGTGTGCGTCAAGAACCCCGTGCTCACACACCCCCTTCCACTCAGTCTGCTTACTGCACAGGGTCCGTGCGCGTGGCGAGCGCATCGCAAGCGAGTCCACCCGGCAGGCGGCCCCACCGCCAGGCCTCTGGCCACTCGGCCTCGGACCTGGCCTCGGGGAGCGGGGGTGGGTGACATCCACGCCTCAGTTCCCAGCCACCCGGGGCGGCTTAGGAAAAAAGCTCCGGGGGTCCGGCAGGGGCGAGGCGGGAACAAGGACGCCAAAGGGCGACAGACGGGCACCCGCGCCCTCCCTTGAGCCCCCGCGTCTCCCCCCAACTTTGCAAGCAGTGGGCCGGGAGGGGGCCAGGGCCGCTCGAGACTCGGCAGGAAGTTCCCAGGGCCGCACTGAGCATGCTCTCGGGGAGTGTGGGCGCGGGTGTGGACTCTGCGCTCCCGGTAGCCTCTCCGGCCGGCGGGATCGCGGGCCAACGGGCATCCCCAAGGGGTGGAGGGCACCGCCGGATTTCCCTGGTCACCCGGACCAGACCGCCTGCGCGCCGCATCTCTCTTCCCCTGAGGCCTGGGGCCAACCTCCTTCCTCTTTCTACTCACTGGAGGGTGGTTGAGCCTGCCCTGCCCGCCCAGGTGAGGGGAACGTCAGAGCGGCCCACGCCCCCAGCATGACCCCATCAAAGCTCCTCCGCGGACTGAGCGCCCATCTGCTATCCCCAGCAGCTAGCCTCTAGCCCGCAAAGCCTCCTCTGGACAGTCCCTTCGAAAGCCTACAAACCGCCTCCTCACGGGTCCTGGGGCCCTGCAGCCTTCCCTGGATACCCGCTGCCACAGGCAGGTGGGCGCCTCAAGACGCGTGGTCGGTTGCACTCCCGGGTCCAGCAGAGCGACCACGGCCGGAGCACCCACGCAGGCAGCAGGGGGGAGGCGCGTAAAAGCCCCAGAGTGCGCCATCCTCCGTACAGGCTCTCCCTGCCCGCACCCAGCTCCTTGCGCCCTTCACGGTCCTCTCAGCGTGCATCTTCCCGCGGGGATGGAGAGTTTCGACGCGATCGCCCCGACCCAGTGGCTCTCACCTCCTTGTTGGGCAGCAGCAGCAATCAGAAGAGCCAGCCAGTCGCCGTTCCCACGGGTCCCAAGGCGCAGCAGGGCAAGGAGTTGCGGCACCTGGAGGCTGCGGCGCGGCTACCAGGGCTGGATCTTGCCCGGGGCCACCGCGGCTGCAGCGGGAGCCGCAGGGCCGCCGCCGCGCTGGTCGCGGCAGGGACGGTCTGCAAACTCCCAGCCTTGGCGGGGCCGCGCGCGCGGCGCGTCCACACTTGGCCCGGACGCAGCAAAGGCACTCGTCAGGAGGCCAACCGATCAGGGCTAGAGTCAGCGTGCAATTTCTACCAACCCTCCCTTACCCGACCTCCCCAACTTCTCCCCGCTACTGGGCTCGTGTCTCTGGAAGGCAGGGATTCCGGCCAGGGACGTTCGGCAAACTCCCCGCCCTCCCCGGCGGAACGCTCAGCCAATTCGGAACGCCCAAGCCTCTTAGGGGCCGTCTACAAACTATCAAGCCCTGTTTTAAAGGACTTCTACCAACTGTACTTATTCCGCAGCCCAAAGGGAGAAACAAGATAAAGAAATAGTTTGATCCCGGCCATAAATAATATTCTAGCAACGTCAGGGGCAGTGTACAAATGCTGATATGGCACTGCGTCCTACAGAGTGGTGCAGTCCAGGTCTCTGAGCACCAGGGCCCTTCCAGCATTGAAACCCTGTTAGGGGACATGGAGCTCAACCATCTCAAACATGCCCTGAGCCTTTCCGGCTTCACAGATTGGGTTATATGAAACAGTCTGAGTTTCTGCAACCGGGTGTTTGTGACCATGGGCAAGCCACTTAACCATATAAATTTATCCTCCTTGTCTATGTTGCTTCATGGGGTTATTTTGAAGATAAATTAGAATACGTGTAAAGTACTTAGCAATACCTAGCACATAGTAGGTGTTCAATAAATGAATTCCATTTCTTTTTCTCTTCCCCCACCCACCCCTGTATTTTATGAACACTACAGGTAGGCTAGCTGAACATTGTACTGTTGTAAATTCAGAAAGAAATAAAACACATCCCATGCCCTGAAGGCACCACAAAGAACATTGACTGGCAGGACATTAAATCTAGCCAAGCCCTGGGAGAGAGAATATGTATATTTACATCATGAAGCATTATAGATCCTTGTTAAGTAGTATCGGAATGCAAGGAGAATGACCTAGTGGGTACTTAGGGGTGAAAATGACAAGGTTCATAACCCCAGCTCCATACTATGCAAGCTCCATAGTAAGTTCCATACTATGGAACCAGTAGCTCTGTCTGAAGTAGGAAAGTTTATGTTCAACTTCTCCTTCTGTTGCCTGCAGGATTTCTTCTTTCCCATTTCACTATCCTACCTGGGGTCTTCTTTCTTGAACTTAAATCACGCCATCCTGCTGCCCACCCTCCAAGCAGAGTCATTTAAAAACAAATAGCCTTGGAATTTTGGGATCCTAGAAATGACTTAGTCCTTCTCCCTCATTTTGTAAGTGCGCTCTTCAGCCACCCAGCTAGTTAGGTAGGTCCCCTGACTCCAGGATCTTAATAAAAAATACCCTGTGGCCTCTCTTGCATTGCGCGCTTGCTCTAGGCTCTAGGCTAGACTTAAACTTCAAGCTGGAGAAAATTGCTTTAACATTTTCTGACCAGATGGGCTCCAAATTATCAGCCACAGGGTGTTGCATCCTTAGCAGTCAAAAACTGTCCAGGTGATGCTCAATAACCACAAGGAAATCTGCATGGGCAGGGCAATTCCTCTTAATAAGTCCTTTTGATGAAATCCAGGCATATTGGGAGGCACCTATTTACCTCAGTCCCTTGGAGGAAAATAACATCTCAACCCCTCTTCTGGGACTGGGAGGGGAAATAGAAGAATGGTGACATCTGGTGGTCAGGATTTTCTGTGTTTTGGACACGGATGGTGCAGATTCTAATCCTAATTGATTTGCTTTAAAGCCAAGTTCCCTCGGATGGTTAATAATTGTACCACCTGGTTGCCTAGAAATTTCTGAAAGGCATCAATCAATTATACTTTGTGGACAAACTTCTATAGAGGATATTAAAGACGATTATTTCAGGATCTTAAATGAATGTGTATGTATGTATAAAGTATAAGGATATAATATTCATATGTACACACATTCTATGTATTTCACATAATACAAATTCGTTTGTATTATAGATATATTATTTATTTGTATAAATAATATACTTGTGCCCTAATTGGGCGCAACATGTTTGGAACATCTTTATTTTGGGGGGGGGGGGTTGAATGACAACTATAATTGCCCTTAGTAGCACCTGGGTACTGTTTTTTCATTTCAGTTGCTGAATTATCTGTGTGGCAAATATTATTAAATCCTGGCTTTACAAGAGGAGAATGTGAAGGCTGTAGGGAAGAAAACTGAGGGGGTGGAGGAGAAGGAGAGGAAGGCACTGAACTTGAAGATAGATCTGGTCTGACATTCAGTTGAGCGGTCCCTGATGACAGCACTTGCCCCGAACCACCAGGCCCATCATCATTCAAGTCACAGGAGCCAGAATTTATACTGTTTTTCAATTCCTGCTCTTCCACAATGGCAGCAATCTGAGAGCAAAGAAAAGTTAGTTCATCTTCAAAACGGCGATTTTTTCATTGTAATTTCACTAAGAGGACGAGCATTTTCATTGGTTTGTTATGTCTCAGAGCAGGTGACAGTGGACCCCAAAGGAATTGCAAAGGATAGAAAAGTCTCTTTTCTCATCTTCCTCATTTTTAAATGTCTTATTTATTTATAGACAGAGGGGAAGAGAGTGAGAAAGAGAGGGAGAGAAATGTTAATATGTGGTTGGCTCTCACGCACCCATACTTGGGACCTGGCCTGCAACCCAGGCATGTACCCTGACTGGAAACCCAACCTGCAACCCTTTGTTTCATAGGCCAGCTCTCAATGCACTGAGCCACACCAGCCAAGGCTCATCTGCCTCATTTTTTCATATACCATTTCAAAATATGAGATAGCTGGATTCATCATTTGCCACACACAAAATATCAGCAAAACATGGAATGACAAATCCACAGCTACCATAGTCTACAGATTCAGGACCAAGTCTAAATCAGGCCTGGGACAATGTTTTAAAGGAAGAAGTTTTCAAATAATACAAACAGTACTCCAAGGCAATCCATAGCCTTTATTATCCCAAATCTGCAAACCCGGTTTTGGGGAACACCAAAACATTCCAGCATATGCCATAAGATGTTTAATATGAGAGACACTGATGAAGCGAACACAGAAGCAAATTCAAGGAAACATCAGTTTCTTGATACCATCCCCCAAAACCACACCTCCAGGCACACACTGAATATCAAGCTGTGGTCCTTACAGAAGGCTACCTCAGAATCATCAGTCCACGAAGCCCAACATGCCTTCTTCCTGATTCAGGAAAGATCAGGTCCTGGTCAGCCCGCACACCTATACCTAGCTTGCAGGCCACAGGCGGTCATGACACTCCGGCCAACCCTGGAGCCTGGCCCTGGCCCTGGCCCTGGCCCCCTCACTCAGCCAGCATAACTCCACCAGAGGCCGCTGCCTCCTCACAGGCCCCACCCAATCTGTCCTAGAATTAAGACTTTAATTTATAGTAATAATTGCTAGAGGACTCTGCTTATAGACATAAAGATGCTTACTGGAATGGAGTTGTATATTTCATCGTGTCCTCTCAAGAGGGAATTCATTACAAACTTAGAGTATAAGAAAATAGCACCGTGGAATTTCAGTAGTGAGATCCCTAACAGCTACTGGTCAAGGTCATGCTTTCCCGGTGAACTGTGAGTCATTTTTTAGCATTTCTATCCCTTGTGAACTACAGGTATTCGGTTACTAAAAGAAAGGTATTTGGGGTAACTTCACAGCAATGCAACAGTGTCTGTTCGTGTAGCTAAGTCTCTTCCTCTAATTCCCATGTTTATCTCAAGTGCCAAACTTCAGATAATTGCTCTATTACAAACTTCGAAGGCACAACTTTGCCCACACAATCAAGTGCATTGCTTTTCAGCCTCTTTTGCTAAGCTCTATATGAATTATGTTCATCCTCAGAACAACTAATAAAGCAGATTTTACTATACCCATTTTTAAAGAAGAAGAAGAAGCCACAACTTCAAAAAGTTTGGTAATATGCTCACCCACCAATAACACTGCTATTTTTAGGACCAGAGCTAGTATGGATTCCAAAGTTTTCCTGACTCCAAAATTCAAAATCTTTCTACTATACTCTGCTGGCCACCCACAGGAAACCTGGAAGAAATGAAAATCAGGGCAGACACCACTCTGAAGACTTCACTAAAAACTAAAGAGGATATCAAGTACTATACATACATAAACCACATTTCTTGACCTATTCAAATTGTAGGAAAATTATAAGCAACAAAATTATACATGTATATCTTATAAAGCTAGGACCAGGTAATTCAGTCTTGGAGCAGGTCTCTTTGTTTATTTGTTTTTTATATATTTTATTGATTATGCTATTACAATTGTCCCATTTATCCCCTTTATTCCCCTCCACCCTGCACACCCTATCCCACCCACATCCCCCTCACTTTAGTTGATGTCCATGGGTCATACATATAAGTTCTCTGGCTTCTACATTTCCTATACTATTCTTAATCTCCCTGTGTCTATTTTCTACCTACCATCTATGCTACTTATTCTCTGTACCTTTTCCCCCTTTCTCTCCTCCCTCTCCCCTGTTTATAACCTTCCATGTGATCTCCATTTCTATGACTCTGTTCCTATTCTAATTGTTTGCTTAGTTTGTTTTTTTTTTAGATGTGGTTGTTAATAATTGTGAGTTTGCTGCCCTTTTACTGCACATGTTTTTTTATCTTCTTTTTCTTAGACAAATCCTTTTAACATTTCATATAAGGGCTTGGTGATGATGAGCTCCTTTAACCTGACCTTATCTGAGAAGCACTTTATCTGCCCTTCCATTCTAAATGAAAGCTTTGATGGATAGAGCAATCTTGGATGTAGGTCCTGGCCTTTCATGAGTTGGAATACTTCTTTCCAGCCCCTTCTTGCCTGAAAGGTCTCTTTTGAGAAATCAGCTGATGGGAACAGCTGATTTAGAGGAATCAGCTGACAGCCTGATGGGAACTCCTTTGTAGGTAACTCTCTCATTTTGCCTTGCTGCTTCTAAGATCTTCTCCTTTTCTTTCATGTTGGGTAATGTAATTATGATGTGCCTTGGTGTGCTCCTTCTTGAGTCCAACTTCTTTGGGACTCTCTGAGCTTCCTGGACTTCCTGGAAGTCTATTTCCTCCGCCAGAATGGGGAAGTTCTTCTTCTTTTTTTTTTCCAAATAAGTTTTCCACTTGTTGCTCTTCCTCTTCCTCTTCTTGTCCCCCTATAATCTGGATGTTGGAATGCTTAAAAATGTCCTGGAGGTCCCTAAGCCTCTCCTCATTTTTTTGAATTTTTGTTTCTTCACTCTTTTCTGGTTGAATGTTTCTTTCTTCCTTCTGGTCCACACCATTGATTTGAGTCCCAGTTTCCTTCCCATTACTGTTGGTTCCCTGTACATTTTCCTTTATTTCACTCAGCATAGCCTTCATTTTTTCATCTAATTTGTGAGCAAATTCAACCAATTCTGTGAGCATGCTGGTTACCAGTGTTTTGAACTGTGTATCTGGTAGGTTGGCTCTTTCTTCATTGCATGGCTGTATTTTTTTCTGGAGCTTTGATCTGTTCTTTCATTTGGGCCATTTTTTTTTGCCTCAGGGCACCTGTTACATAGTAAGGGGCAGAGCCTTAGGTATTTACCAGGGCAGGGCAACCCATGAAGCTGTGTTGTGGTGCTGTATGTGTGTGGGGAGGGTCTGAGAGGGAACAGTGCCACTTGCTCCACTCTCTGACTGGGATGGATCAAGCAGAACAGTTCCCAAAACTGCTGCCCACGAAACTGGAGCCCCCTGAGTAAAAGAGAGACTGGATTCTTGCAGCAGACACTGTTGATGGGCATCTGAAAGCCATTCCCAATCTCATTTTCTTTGCTACACTTGACTACAGAGCCTGGAAAGCCAGATTCTTGCTTTCTCCACCTTTATTCTATAAGTAGATGGGGCACCATGTCACCCAGTTTGGGGCAATGAAATCTAAGGGAAAGTTTGTTGAGGGATTCTGGGAAAGATAATTTGGTTCCTTTTAATAGAAATGTAGGAGGAGATGGGTTTTTCCCTTGGCCACCCTGCCCTTCCTGACGTTGAATGAGGTCAGGATGCCTGGAGAGGCAGCAGCCCTCCTTCAGACCAGATGTAAGCCTAAGCTTAAAAGCCACTCAGAGGATCAGTACAAGATGAAAAGAGCCCAGATCCTTGAGGAACCATTCCTACAACTGTGTACCCCCAGGCTTCTTGTTATTAAAGGGAAACAAATCCCTACTTGTTAAGGTATTATTGGTCCACTTTTCTAACACCTGCAAGCTAAAGCATTCCTAAATGATAAAGTAATCCTTAAGGAAGGATTCAAAATAACATCACAGGTATGTCTTATATATCTTCCAACAACTAGAAGAAATCCCCAAATTGCTTATACCCTTACACTGTATATCTTGAAAATTTAAAAAAGTATCCAAATATGTTTATATAATTTACAGCAGTATATTTTTAAAAGTCCCCTTTCTCCCCCTGTGCACTTTGATCACACCCCTGCTGCTCCACAGCATCGCGCACCATGGCTCTCAGGCCCCCTTTCTTCTCCTTTCTCAGGCCCCGTTGTTCCTGTCTTTATAATGCAGACCTCCTGGCTTCGAACCAATGCAACTGAAGAGGGAGGAAGGGCACTTGTAACTGCAAAATTTCCTCTGGAGACTCGAACTCTCCTACATTAATAATTGTTGCTCCATCATATGTAATTTTTATTTTCAATTTTTAAATCTGGGCTTACATTTACTTATCATGGACATTTCAGGTCCCATTACTTTCATCTTTAAAGCAAAAAAGCCTTTTGAAAGACAAGTTGGTCGCAATATGGGGTCAAATCGCATTTGAGAATGTCAAATGTTTGCAAACAGCATACCTTAGAAATAACAGCATACATTCCAAAATTAATTATAATGCTTAAGTAACATTATATGTAAAAGAGATGGAAAGTAGGTTTATTCTTACATGAGATTGTATTATTGGCATGATATTAGTCTCCAGTTGCAGTTGTAACAAATTTCCACAAATTTAATGGCTTAAAATAATACAAATTTATTGTCTTACAGTCTGGAGGGCAGAAGTCCAAAGTTGAGTCCCTTGTGCCTGCTCTCGTCACTCCAAGCTCTGCTCCTGTCATCACGTCACTTTCTCCCTGCTTTGCCCTCCTTAACTCTGTCTTATTAGGACTTTACCTAGATAATCCAGGATAATCTCCCCATCTAAGAATCCTTAACAATTGTAAACACATAATCGCTTTTGCCATGTAAGGTAACATTCACAGGTTCCAGGGATTAGACTGTGAACATTTTGGAGGATCCTTATTCAGTTTACCACAGTCTGCCTTCTGGACCCTCAAATTTCACATCCATCCCACACCAAATTTCCTCCTGTCTTTGGAGCCATTGTCATTGCCATTGCCAGGAGTAGGAATGCTTCCATCAGGCCAGTGGCCCCAAGGTGGGCCAGAAACTTGTGGAGCCAAGCTGCACCCCCAAATGTAGTTCAGAGTAGATCCTCCAGTGGCCTCACAAACAAAAGATTAAGCCCAGTTAAGACAAGAATCTTCACAGCTCACTCTCAAATGTGAGAAATAAATGTTTATTGCTAAAGGCCCCTGACTTTTAGGGTGATTTGTTATTCAGCAATGCAATTCTTTTATTTGCACAATAACTTTAAGGCCTAAGGGAAAACTACCAATGTCTATCCCATTGTTTTGAATATCTAAAGTCATGTAGTTTTAAATTCTCACCCAAAGATATGCTTATTGATTTTAGAGAGAGGGAAAATTGGGGGAGGGAGAAAGAGATCCATCAGTTGCCATGCCCTGAATGGGGATGGAACCTACAACCTTTTGTACATGGGGCAATGCCACCCAACTCAGCCAGCCAGCCAGAGCTAGAGTCACATACATTTTAAGATATACTCGTACCCTCCAGTTTAAAGTGTAGCAAGCTCTATTTTTTTAGTTTTTTGGTAAAAACTCCTTCCAAGAGCCCCAGCTGGGTAGCTCAGTTGATTGGAGCATCGTCCCAATGCACCAAGACTGTGGGTTCATTCCCCAGTCAGAGCACATACAAGAAGCAACCAATGAATGCACACATAAATGGAACAGCAAATCAATATTTCTGTCTCTCCCTCTCTTGTTTCTTCTCTCTCTAAAAAAATATATAAACCTGCTTCCAAGAAAAATATCATCTGGACTGAAGCAGAGAGGGATCAGAATAAAATCAGAGAAGGCAGTGATTTAAACTAGAGGAAACACTGTTTTGGAAAACCCTGAAAGATAAATTATTAATTTTGTGAGACTGAAGAGTCTCACAAAAGATGTGAACATTCACCTTCAGGTATCGTGCGTGGACTCTTTTTTTGTTGGTGGTGTTTTACAAATTTTCAAATTAGAAAAGGTTTCTCAAAGTGTTGTAACACTAGTTCACCAGGCTGAACTGATGCCATTGTTGTTGCTCTGTGTGTGTGTGTGGCAGCTGTGTGCTGACAGCCAATAGTGTGCATGTCTTCTCAGCCCCATGTTCAGCAGTTTGGCAACATCAGGTTGATAGCTAGTAATGAGCCAGACTGGGAGTATTTACACCACGGAAACCTTGCTGCGGTTATGGATGTGTGCACTGGGTCATAATAGAAAGTGCATTTCTTACAGAGGGTCATGGTCAAAAGCTCTGAAAGCCATGGCTTTCACAGTGATTGAGTAAACTTCAACTCCCCTCAGTACTACCAATCTATTTGTGTAAAACATTTCTGCTTTTGGAAGCAAGGCTTGACCCTACAGCAAAGCAAACTGTGACACTACCTAAATTAATTTGAAAAGAGACATTTTTTATATGGATGTTTCTGCCATGATTATTTGGGTTTTCGTGTTTTTCTTTGTTTTCTACCCACATGCAGGAGCTGAGGGGAGAGATGTGTGTGGATACTTCATCCTAATGGTTCAGGCTACAAATTGCATTTATGTCCATTCTGAAAAGAATGGGTATTTTGTTTGTATGACTTCAAGAGATGGCTGTCTCTGCATCCTCTCTCTCAGACCATGTCACGTGCCTCAACAGTGCCATTCCTGAGTGAGGTGGGGGACAGAATTGGCTTGGGACCATGCTGGCGGCCCTTGTCTGGAGCCAGCAGGCACTCACACAGCAATTTGAGAGACCTTATGCTCTAGAATAATTCACCAGCTCACCTGGCCTGGAAATTAGAAGCAAGCCTAGTTGGTATTGCTAGTGAAGATTTTGGAGCAATCTTTGTCAGACAAGAATCTTAAATTTTACTTTTGCGTGTCTGTCCTTGTGAGGAAGCTGACTTGCTGCTCTTCTTCACATTTCCCAGGTTTGATGGCCCATCATACATTTTGACAAACATATCCAATGTTTTGCTTTTGCTTTATGACTTTCTGCTCATTCCACTCCTCAGACACCTTTAGGCCCTTAGTACCTCTCCCTGCTCATCTTGAGTTTCCCACTTGCGCTGCAGGGCCACTGGGTAGATACTGATGTAAAAGGAACCTTCCCGGAGCCATAAAATGTAAACCATTGCAATACCCCTTAGTCGGCCTCATTTCCTGCCCACCCCCACATAATAAGGGTGTCATTGGCTGGACTTTACCCACACCCCAATCTCCAAAACCTCATTATTTGATTC
The DNA here is from genome assembly GCF_014824575.4 of Sturnira hondurensis. NCBI lineage: Eukaryota > Metazoa > Chordata > Mammalia > Chiroptera > Phyllostomidae > Sturnira > Sturnira hondurensis. The sequence goes on along the minus strand of NW_028072887.1, from coordinate 1,151,661 downwards.
GATCAGTTGACTTTACCCACTCTTGCCTATATAGCTGTGCAGTTATATAGTTATAGCAAGTCAAAACTTTGTAACCCAGTTGGTTCAAGCATCATCCCAATATGCCAAGGTGTCAGGTTTGATTCTCAGTCAGGGCACACACAAGCATCAACCAGTGAATGCATAAGTGGAACAACAAAACTCTCCCCCCCCCTCTCTCTCATGCACACACACACACACACCAACAAGTTAAAAAACAAAAACCTTACCCACCCCACAACTTCCAAACAGATTGGTGTCATTGAGTGATTCCTACAGGGGAGTATTTGGGGCCCAATTGCCAATGCCTCTAGACAATAACAGCCCAAAAGGCACATGAACGTAAAGACAATAGAAGTTCTAGTAGTCAACACAGCTAATTCTGCATGCCAGAAATAATTCTGGGTGCTTTACTTTTATTAAATTCAATCAATTTAATTCAATTTAATATTTATTAAATTCCTCTGAAACAGGTGCTATTAACATCATTTTACAACTGAAGAAAACTGAGGGTAAGTTCCTCAAAATCACAGAAGTAATAAGTGACAACATCTGATCTAAAGCCAGAGAGTTTGGCCCAAAGATAGGCTTTTAGCAGGTGACATCGCACCCCTAATTCCAAATCTTTCGCACATCCCTCCAGATTGGGTTCTCACTGTGAGACAGCCCCCAGGGCCTCCTTACCTAGCCTTGGCTATCTCTCCAGCCTCACCTTTGCCAGGCCATGCTTCACTGGGCACTCTCCCCACGCTAATTCCCAATGCCCTGAAGTTTGTAAATGTTTTTGCGTAAGCTATTCTGTTCCATGTGGCTAATTTCCATGTGACCAGTTAAGTGAGCAAGAATGCCACTGACTTGACCTGAAGTTATATTTTTTAAAAAATAAGTCACCTTTAAACATTAGTGTTTGACTTCTATATAGTAAAAACAAAATCTTGTGTTGCACCTTATAATGAATTAGAATGATCACCATGGTATAATGCCAAAGTCAAAAGCCACTAAAATAATAATCATAGCTTAGTTTTCATTGACTGATAAGCCCTCACAATATTAAACTTTACCTGAGCCCTGTACTCGAAGAAAGAGTAGTAGTTTAAAAAAATCCCTCTATCCTTCTGTCTTCTGAGAGTCTCCTACTCTTTTATTTTCTGAAGTCCCTACCCTTTGTTGTTCCAGAAAACAGCTAAAGGCAAAGAACTTCCACTCCACCCAGGATGACTTAGGGCAGGTAAGCCACCTCCACTGTTCCTCACAATTGCCTTTGTTATGTCGTTCTATAAAACCCCAGATACCCTTCCTTTTCTTTGTCATTCCTCAGTAATGGATGTTCTCCATATTGCAGCTGTGTAAATAAAATCATCACCTGAATTGTCCAGTGCATTTTGTTTTTGACGATCTGGTTGGCAATAGGCCTCTCCCTTGTTTACTTCACCCAAATAATGAGGACTTAGACTTCTGTGTTCCCTTTTTAAACAACTATTACCCTCACTTGAGGGCATGCTTATCAATTTTAGAGAGAGGGGAAGGTAGTGAAGGAGAGAGAGAGGGAAAGAAATATCAATGTAAGAGAGAAACATTCATCAGTTGCCTTCCATACATGCCCCTACCAGTGCCAAACCTGTAACCTAGTCATGCTCCCTGATAGGGAAAAGGTCACAGGGAATGGGACGACCCTCCAACCGACTGAACCACACTGGCCAGAGCTGTGTTCCCTTCTTGACTTGCAACTGGGGGACTCAATAGTGAGTCTGACTTTGGGTCCCATGTTCCAGAATCTTGTCCATTGATAGTATGGTAAGAATATGATTTTGATTTTATTTTTTGAGTACTTGCTTGATTTCTAGAGTGAGCTTTTGGTTTTATGGGCTGACCATTTGTGATCTCTGCAAATGCATTGATGATTTATAAAGACCTTGTCTCAGCTGTGAGAGATGATAGATAATCTGGCTTATTACTCTTTTCTGTTTGTCCATTTGTCTTTTCTGACCTCAAGTCAATTAAGAATTTGTGTACAATCAGAAGAGAACCGCTCTTTGATATGAACGAATGAGATTGGTGTTTCTGTGTTTATGCTTGACCCATAGCTGCAATTTTAAAATGGAAGCTGTAAGCTCTCTACCTGTATCTGTATGTTTATTTGTCTGTTAAAAATATATTCCTACATCCCTGGGGGTGGGAGCTGTGGCTCAGATGGTTGGAGTGTCAAGAGTTGCAAGTTCCAACCCAGGTCAGAGTACATACCTAGGTTTCAGGTTCTCCAAGTTGGGCACATATGGGAAGCAACACATCAATGTTTCTCTCTCTCTCTCTTTCTCACCCATTCTTCTCCCTCTAAAATTGATAGACATATCCTCAGGTAAGGATTAAATCTATATATTTACATATGTAGAGGTGGTATTACCAAAAGAAATTATAAAATCTCTTCAAAGAGCTCTTTTCTCACATAAATTGAAAATTCCTGAAGTCCTGTATGATTATGTCTTTGAGTCTGTTAATATCTTTGTTCATTTTTTTGCTATTTTGAGAAATTATTCTAAGAGGAATGTATTCTTTAAAGAGTAGTTTTGACCTAAAGTAAAATAAATAAAAAGATATACAAAATTTGCAGAAAGGGAATTTTACTTGCCATGGTCAAAGCTGACTAGGGTTTATGAAATTTTCAAAAACCAACAGTGTCAATTGCTGAACTGATGCAAAACTAGAATTTGGTTTTCTCTGGATTAAAATGATGCAAGATTCTGAGATCACTGCTCTGCTGTCCATGAGAGGTTATAAAAGGTGACTCTTACCTTCTATATCATCTGCCTAGATAACAAAGTTTCTGCATATTTTAAGAATAATTTCCTGTGCCTTATGTTGACTTTGTCATGTCTTTGATCATTTAAGAGAACAAGAGCTTCTCACTTTTGAAATTAAATTAATGTTCTTTACCATCATGCTACCTTCTATGTTTACTTTTAAAATCTGTTATTGTCACTTGAGATAAATTGATTTCCAAAGTTTATTCTCAGTAACTCATGATCCTATCTTAACCAGTGTTCACATCTCCTGACAACTTTTTGTATTTTCTTTCCTAAACTGAATCCTAAATAATATCTTTCAAAGCTCTCTTGAAGATTTCCCAGAGGGTCCCCAGAAAATCACAAGAGATTTGTTCTTTCACCTTATAAAAAGAGAAGTGCTGGAAATAATTAGGTTTATTTGCTATGTTAATAGGATAACCTTTCTCGGGTTAAATATGTATGGGCAAACATTATCGCTATAAATATTTTGAAATGACGTGCTGCATAGGAGGTTCCTGGAGAACTGTCAGCGCCCCAGCTGTTCACCACGTGTCCCTGTTTGTCAGACTCCTGGCACTGCTTTGCCTGATCCTAGACAACAGCAGTACAGTGTCATTAGTTGTGATTTCACTCATTTTTTAGAATGTTAACTTGATCACAACTTTTCTTCTCTAATTCAAATATAGCATCCAGGCCAGTGGTTTTCAAGTGAGAACTCATAGGTTTTCAACCTGCGGAGTTTTACTAACATACAAGTGTTTAGGACCTACTTGCAACATTCTGAATCTCTTGATGTTCTCAAGATATTCCTGGCTTAGTCTAACGATATGCTTAATATTCAGAGTATGTTATGTCTCAGGATTATTATGTTATATTTAAAGATATTTTTCTCTGTAAAGGTCACATTCATCTATTTTTAAAAAATTACATGCTCTCTCTACTCTTCTTGAAAAATAGAATTAATCACTATGTTTATAGATACTATAAAATTTGTTCTGGATTGATTTTATTTTGTTTTGCACATCATGGAAACATCCAAATTTCCTGCCAGCTACATTATTCTTGTAATAGACTTTTATCACATCTTTCACTTTTGAAAATCACAAGTAATAAATTAACCACAACCATTGTGAGTCTTTCATTATCTACAGACCAGTTTTGTTTTACTATACTCCTTCCCTGAGAAGCCCTGCCTGCACCAGTCTTGAACAAAGGACGGTCCTGGAGCTCCATGCACGGGACCTGGCCAGGTACTTTTGGGCACAGTTTCTGAAGACCTCATTTAAACAACTTAGAGACGGATGAGTGGATGAGGCAGCATTTCCAGCATAATAGTGAAAAAAAAAAAAAAAACCAAAACAGATGGGTTCATGAGATTGCTAATCCAGGATGGCGCAGAGCAAGAATTAATTATAAGAACTGAATGATAAAGCATGATTATGGCTTATGTTAAGACTAGTGTTGATATTTTAATGTTCTATTTTCCAAATATAAGAAATCCTTTAAGGTCTCTTTTCTCTAAGTTTTCTTAAAACTTGTAAAATTTTAATAAATTATGTTTTTATAAACATAAGTGACACATCTTATTTTTTTTCTCCCTGCCTGATTCCTGTAGAATTTGGGAACTATTATATATTCTCTTTTTTGGCAATATAGTGATCTGAATAGATTTAAAAATGATCAGTCTTTTTTGTTAGTAGGACATAAGTGGAAACATTAGTTTTGTAGCCATGACCTTACCTACAACATCATATTTGAGAGTGATGTTCATTTAATCAAATATGACCAAATATTAACCAAATATTTTTAAGAAACAAAGGTTGACTTCATGGAGCCCTCTTGGAAAAATTGTCCATGTACCTGGCTTATATATTTCCTGGTGTTTTTCAAATTATTTTTAAAGGTCCTGGCTAAGTAGCTCAGGTAGTTAGAATATTATCCCAAAACACCTTGAATGTGGGTTCAATCGCTGGTCAGGGCACATATAAGAATCAATGAATGAATACATAAATAAGTGGGACAACAAATCTCTTTCTCTTTCTACCTCTCTCTCTCTCACCAATAAATCAAAAAAGATTTGTTTCTAAAGAACCATGTTTACGGTGATCTGACACCTTTCTCACTTTGTACCTCCTCTCACTTATCCCATGCTTGGGCCAACTAAAATTATTTGAAGTTCCCCAAGCATGGAATATTATTTTGCTTCCTCATGTCTTGATCCAGGTTAGGACAGGCACTTAAGTACATTTGGCAAACGTGTCCAACTTTCAGAACCCAAGTCAAACACTCTTCTCCAGAAATCGCCTCCCACCCTGTGCCTCTTAGGAAGAAATACCACTTCCTCCTCTACGTCCCTCTTACTGCTTGCCTCTAGCTCTGCCCCAGCCAGACCATTCTGGAGAGGTTTGTTTCCATGTCTGACTCCCTAGTACATTCCTATTTCCTTGAAGACAGAAACTGGGTTGTATTTAAGTCACGATAACAAACTAAATAATATTTGGCTTGTTGAATTAACTTACAGCTGGTTAAATTAAACTGAGTTCAATTCTTCATAGTGAAGGAAGAGAATGGCATTTGAATGGGAGGGTATGGGATCTTGACCTTCTACCTAACATGGGCCCCAAATGCATCTTATAGACTTAATAAGAAAGAAGAGGAAAGAAATATCTTCAGAGTTAATATGTTGGTGGCAAACTGGGTCATACTGAAGCTGGAGGTATTCAAATTGGTCTTTTCTCTAAGGAGGCAAACTATATAAATTAATACACTAAACATGGCCTAGAAAGCCCAGAGGCTTTAATAAATAAAGAGATGTACCGGGCCAAACAAGAACACAACACGGCCAATGTCCCAACGTCTCAGTTACAATAACAATGTTTCCTGGGCCCAGGCCAGAGAGCAGCTCAGAGAATGTTAAAGAATTTGTGTGTTCCTCTTAAAATCCAATTTGATTCAAGAGACAAGTTTGGCATCTCCCAAAAGCAAAGTGAACATCTCCTGTCTGCTCAAGGCTCCTGCTTGACTCTGGCTTGAAAGAAAAGGCTATTTCTGGATCCTTTCTCTCTGTACTGTAGAGAGAAAAACTGCTGTTTCTCTATTTATTCAGGGGAAAAAAAACAGCTGGTATTAAAGGGATAATTCTGCTAAGAATGGCAGGCCTTTGTCAACAAGATCTCTTTTATAGAGAGAAAGAGAGTAATTCTTGTCCCTTCTTCATCAAAGAATATTAGAATATTTGAGAAAGAAGGGATCTTAGAAGTTACATTCTTCAGTCTCTTATTTTACAGATGAAAGAACTGAGACTCAGAGTGGTGATCAAACTTGCTCAAGGATCTTAACTGACTGTATGGAACACAGTCCTCTGCTGCCCCATATAAAGTCTGTAATATGTGTGAGAACTTTTATTGGGTTGTATTACTGAGATTTGGGGACTCTTTGTTACTGTAGCATAATCTAATCTGCCTGGACTAATATGGTATGAAAATGGTATATGTTAATTTATAATAACATACAAATAATTATAATAGCTCTTTATCTGGAATCAAGTTTTAATATTAATTTATAGAAATGAATTAGTTATTGACCCTTTCTTGTAGGATTTTACAATCTAGGCTGAGAAGAGAATGTGTGTAAGCAGTTATAAGGGAGATTATGAAAACTTCCATTGAATAGTGATGAAAATGTGTTATGGGGGCAGATGATCCCTTACTGATGGGAGAAATTATGCGATGTTCAATGTTCAGTGAGTGTTAATTGAGCTTCTTCAATATGGCTAGAAATTGAAAGAAGAGGCCTTGAGGGATAGGCTGGATTTAGAACTTCAGAGAAGATAGGTCCTTCTATCTGACTCAAAGGGAGATATAACTCACTTTTATTTTCTTCAGAAACTTTGCTTTGAAATTTCTTGAGATTCTGAAATTTGAAATTGAAAACCACTTTGAAACAAAGTCAGAAACCTCAAGACTTGACTTTCTGAAAGTTTATTTATTTCTTTATTTTAAAGATTTTATTTATTTATCTTTAGAGGGGAAGGGAAGGAGAGAAGGAGAGAAACATCAATGTGTGGTTGCCTCTCATGTGTCCCCTGCTGGGAACTGGCATGCAACCCAGGCATGTGCCCTGACTGGGAATCGAACCATGATCATGTGGTTTGCAGGCCCGCGCTCAATCCACTGAGCTACACCAGCCAGGGCAACTTTCTGAAAGTTTAGAAGAGAGGACCTTAGTATAGTTGATTGAAAATACCCTGGTCCATCTGAGAAAAAAAAGAACAAAGTAGGAGGGATCAAAATACCTGGTATTGAACTATATCATAAGGCCACTGTAATCAAAACAGCCTGGTACTAGCATAAGAACAGACATATAGACCAATGGAAAAGAATAGACAGCCCAGAAATAAACCCAAGTCTCTATGGTCAATTAATATTCAACAAGGGAGGCAGGAGCATAAAATAGATTAAAAATAGCCTCTCTAACAAGTGGTGTTGAGACATCTGGACAGCTATCAACAAAAAAATGAAACTCAACCACCAACTTACACCATACACAAAAATAAATTCAAGGTGCGTAAATGACTTAAATATAAGACATGACATCATAAAATTCCTTTAGGAGAACATAGGCAGAAAAATCTCAAGCATCCCATGCAGCAATATTTTCACTGATATTATGTCCCTAGAGCAAGGGACATAAAGGAAAGAATAAACAAATGGAATCTCATCAAAATAAAAAGTTTCTGCATGGCAAAAGAAAATACCATTAAAATGAAAAGAGAACCAACTGTATGGGTAAACATATTTGCCAATGATACCTCAGACAAGGGTTTGATCTCCAAAATATATAAAGGACTCACATGACTCCACTCCAGGAAGACAAACAACCTAATTAAAAAATGGGAAAAGAACTTGAACAGACATTTCCTCCAAGGAGGACATACGAAGGTACCAGGGAGATATGAAAAGATGCTCAGCATCACTAGCCATCAGAGAGATGAAAATTAAAGCCACAATGAGATACCACCTCACACCTGTCAGAATGGCCATCATAAACAAATCAACAAACAAGTGTTGGAGAGGATGTGGAGAAACAGGAACCCTAGTGCACTGTTCGTGGTATTGCAGACTGGTGCAGCTACTGTGGAAAACAGTAGAAATTTCCTCAGAAAACTAAAAATGGAACTGCTTTTTGACCTGGAAATTTTAATGCTGGGATTATGCCCTAAGAACCCTGAAACATCAATTCAAAAGAACCTATGCACCCCAGTGGTCATAACAGCATAATTTACAATAGTCAAGCACTGGAAGCAACCTGAGTGCCCGTCAGTAAACGAATGGATCAAAAAACTATGGTACATTTACCTGATGGGGTACTATGCAGCAGAAAGAAAGAAGGAGCTCTTACCATTTGTGACAGCATGGATGGATCTGGAGAGCATTATGCTAAGTGAAATAAGCTAGGCAGTGAAAGACAAATACCATATGATCTCACCTATAAGTGGAACCTATCAACAAAACAAACAAGCAAGCAAAATAGAACCAGAGATACTGAAATTAAGAACAAACTGACAGTAATGACAGGATGGTGGGGGGGATAAAGGGGGGAAAAGGTGGAAGGGTTTTCAGAAAAGTGTATAAAGGACACATGGACAAAAGCAAAGGGGGGTAGGATCAAGGGGAGAAAGTGGTGATGGTTGGGGTGGGGGAAAATGAAGGCAACTGTACTTGAATAACAGTACTTGAATAACTGTACTTCAATAACTTGAATTTAAAAATGGGGTGGGGGGGAGAAAATAGCCTGGTCCAGTAGTTAGACTCTTCCATTGACTGTATTATTTAGAAAAAATTATTTAATTTCTCTGTACCTTACCTTTATCATCTGTAAATTAAAAAAAGATTGGCTGGACCAGTGTTTTTCATGTTGTATTTCCAAAGTCTGTACCATGAAATAGTTGTTTCCCAAGAAAGAACTTGATGGGAAAGCATTCTGGTCAAATAACTTGGAGAAGTTCTGTCCCCTGAAATCTTATCTTAGAGACTCATGGTGAACATTAGTTTGTTAAAGAATCTGTAAATACCTAGCACAAAGAAACTTGTATAGATTTGTTTAATTCAGTATTTCCATCTCCACCATCACCAAAAAACACGACCATCACTTGAAACAAGTGTTTGAAACACTCCTTGGAAAATGCTGATCACTAACCAGCATGATTCTATAAGTCAAAGATTTACCTTTAGCTTTCTAGCCTCTAATAGTCTTAACAAATTTATTTCTCATGAAACATTTCCCCCAACTTTCCTGTGAAGAGCAGTAAGCAAATAATTATAGGTCAGACAAAAGCCCCCTGTTTCAGATTCATTAAAAACAACAACAAAAAAGATAGTTTGAGAAATAAATATTTTACATTTGATAATTGCTCTACACTTTCCATAAATTCATTTATTACGATAGCTTTATATTATGGTGAGAGGGATGAGTGACAAGCGCTATTATGCTTAGTTGAAGTACAAAGCCTTGAATCAAACACATATGGCTGCCCTCACCAAGTTTACAATCCAGGGAGGTAAATAGACAAGCAAATTCTAACAACAATGGCCAACAGTATGAAACGGTTCATTAATTGCCAAGCCCTGTCCTAAGTACTTTATGTGTACAGTAACTCCTTTGATCCTCACAACAAACTAATGAAGTAAGCACCAGATAAGGAAACTGAGACAAAGGTAGTTAAGTAGATTATTCAACATTACACAGCTAGTAAACATTAGAACTTGGATTCAAATCCTGAAATTTCAGTTTAGAGTCATAGTGTTCAACACCATGCTATCCTGACCGTTCTGTGTGATAAATATTATAACAGATGGGTACAGATATAACACCTAACTCAGAGGTGAAGAGGGTCAGAGAAGGCTCTTTGGAGGAGGTGTCACTTGAGCTAGAAAAGAATTAGCCCAGCAGAGATAGAGAAAGAGGCTTTCTAGATGGAGGAAACAGAATATGTGCCTAGAGATGAGACAGCTGGTGGCACCTATAGGCAATTGTATTTAGATTTGCAATGCAGAAGCATGGGTTGTGGGGAGGGAGCAGCAGGGCAGATGAGACTGGTGAGGCTGGCAGGAATTAGTCATAGGAGGCCTTGTGTGTTCCGAGGATCTGAGGTCTTCTCATAGGGATACTGCATGGGGAGGGGAAGCATTGATGGCTTTTAACTGGGTAAGCCATATGCTCTGAAAGTCATGTCAATTGGGGAGGGATTACCTTAACTTTCAAAAAGTCCACTTAAGAAGCTACTGCAGTAAGTAATCCACATAGAAGGTGATGCAGTCTGAAATAAAGAACAAATAAGTAGAAACAAAAAGGTAAAGACAGAAGAGACATATGTAGAAGGTGAAACCAAAGGGCTCTAGGGAGTGACTGAATAAATAAGAGAAGCAGTGATTGGAGACTGGCCAGCGAAAGAGAGAGTTGCTAGAGCAGGATTTCTCAAGGGTGCCTTGGCACCATTGGTATTTTTGGCCAGAGGATTCTTTTTTGATGCTGGGATTTGGCTGTGCCATACATCTTAGGATGTTTAGCATCATCCCAGTTCTTTACCCACTAGGTTTCAATACCATAACTTCCCACCTCCCAAGTTGTAACAGCTTAAAAATGTCTGAAGACATTGTCAAATGTTCAAGGGTGGGGGAAGCAAAATCATTCATAGTAATGTTTCTCAATGTATAACCCAAAGACCAGCAACTTTGGCATGTAACTCTTGTTCAAAGGCATTCTAGAGCCCCAAACCAGATTTACTAAATGAGAAACTCTGAGGTGGAGCTCAACAATCTTCAAACAAGCCCTCCCAGGGAAGCTTGAGAAACACTGATACCAGAGAGAAGGGAAGAAGGTGAGGCTGAGGTAAGAGATAGTGGATAAAGTCTGGCACGTTAGACCTTAAGAAGGTATATTCTAGGTGGAGATCAGGAGACTCCCAGTAACCCTGGTTAAAGCAGGGTCAATGGTATGCTGGAGGCAGAAGCCACCCTGTCTTAGGTAGGAGACAAGAGGTTTGGGTAAATAAAGACTCTGAGTATAAACCAGAGAAGCTTGGGTGTAAGGGACAGAGAAAGCTAGAGGATTACGCACAGCCTAAGAAAGGTGATTTATTTTTTGGATGAAGCTTAAGTATGCTTGGACAAAAGAACCAATTGGGACAGAGCTTAAGACCTGCAAAAGAGAAAAGTAGCAGGTCTGGGATATAGTAGTTCAGAAGAAAGTGAAATTTGTGAGTAAACAAGCCAAAACACCAAAGATTGAAGTGGCAGACAGTACTTGTGGTTTAGACGACAGTCTCATGGAAGAGGTAGAGAAAGTTTAGTATTCAAGTTTAAAGTCAGTCTTGAGAATGTGCCTGAATCCCAGGAAGATCTCATTGAAGATTCAGGCTTGACCTACACCCATGCAAAACACCTGCAAATTTAGGCCAAGGATAAAGAATGGCATCCTCATTTATTTGGACCTGCCAATTAAAAGGGTTTTATTTATTTAATGGGTTTTATTTCTCAAATTAAAAAATTATTTTTCCACCTTATTGATCCATTTGTCCTGCACACAGATGCTGCTTCGGTGTCCTGGAAACTCTAAGTTCATACATCACTGGAGAATCCTGTGTTCTTGGTGTGAGAGGTACTTTGGGTAAACGGGTCTCTGCCCTCTCTTTAGGCAGGTAAGACACATTTGGCTCACCTTTACAGTGAATGCAACTGAGCACCCAAGAGAGAAAGTTACTTGCTCAAGGAAACAGCAAGAGTCCCTTGGTTAGTATGTTAAATGTTAAATGATGTAATTGATATGAATGGCTCCATGACTGGATGTCTGAGCATTATCAGAACATAAACCATAACTGACAATTTCAGAATGATAAGTAAGAATTCTGAAAGAAAATAAGCAATGTTGTTGAGAAAATGGCTAGCTAGTGCTATACAACTGGAAAAATCCCATGGCCCAGAGCGGCAAATTCTCAGGCTATTTGCTGCACTCATAGTTCCTACTCATCCTCCTTCTGACTGAATGGTCATTCGGATGCCCTCAGAGCCTCTTCTCCTAACCTCAGCAGACTGGACAAGAAATCAACACCTGACTCAAACACAGCCAGATTATAGGTTCTGAAAAATCTCTGTTCGAAGGGAGACTTCACTGGTCACCTGGACCAATCAGATTCCCTCTTTTTGGACTTTGAACTGCAGCTGAAAGAGAAAGGTGGTTAGTTGGTAATGAGAGCACAGAAGAGAGGGGCTTGGAAGGCGGAGGAAGAAACCTTGTTATGCTGACAATAGAGCCTTGGGTGAGGTTCATCATGACCTGGGCACTGGTGTTGTTTTGAATTCAGGGCAAATCCTGAGCTCCTGACTGGAATCCCAGGCTCTGGGAAGCACGGTTGCCCCAGGATCCTGGCACTGATGCTGCTCTTGGCCTAGGAGAACACACAGAATGCTATGATTCTAAACAAAAAACCTAAACAAATCAAAATTGCTGGGAACTGCCCTGACTGGTTTCAGAAGCTGTAATTCCCTGTGGCTAAGTCTGAATAAGGGATCTTTGGACCATAAGCCACTTAGAAGACAAAGCTTATCTTTCTTGTAGGGGCACCGCCTGTGCCCTCTTTATTTTCACCCTGCTTGGCCCCGGGCAGATGACTGGTTAGCCAATGACAGGTAAGATTCCTCAAAACAGGGATGACCTAAAACAAGTACAGTTGTGAAGGGGCCTCTCAGGGAAGGATTTGGGAGGCTATAAAAAACACCAGATGATGGACCCTCACCCCTTGGCTTTGACATAGCTTGAGTCCTCATTGTGTCTGCAAGAAGTCTCCTAATCTCTTGGCTGCCTTACTTCCCCTGCCTGACTTAAGCCTGAAACAATGCTGGAGGTGGGTGCAGCCCTGTGCTGGAAAGGGCAGGTTCCCTAGAGTGATCAGGCCTAAGAAAGAATGCATAAAAGCCTATGAAACCTAATTTGTGAGTACCATCAATTTAAATGATAAGGGTCCAATCAGGAAGTGAGTTTGTTCCCCAAAGTGTTATGGCCCTTTAACTATCTGACCCTGACTAAGAATAAGCCCTCAGAGTTCTTTGAATGTTATCTATTGTTTAATAATTTCCGCCTGACAATGATTTATGAGCTTTATGTATACAGCCTGTATTCCTGTGCAAATTGAACCCAATAAAAGCTTGTCAAGGCAAGGGTTGAGGTGCTCTTCTCTCCAGAGAGTGGTCGAAGCACTCCAAGGCTTTTTCTCCCCTTGAGAGAGAAGCCACACCGTCCCCTTTCCTCCACAGGACTCAGTAGTCTGTAAATCTGTCTCATCTCTTCCATGTGCCGCAGACCCCAGAAGCCGGGATCCATGTCACAAAATGAACCAAACTCAGCCCAAACCCCACAAAACCCACCTTTCTTCCTTCCTTTGGGAATTGGAATGTCTGTTGTTTGCACCAGATGTGCCTGTCCTGGTTCCCACTCTAGAACCTCATCCTTAGGGCAGCCCCAGTACATGCACTTCCTAAAGGGAGGCCAGAGTATCTCAAACAAAATCTCTGTGTCCAGTAGCACTACCTACTATCCACAGAAGGAGAGAGTGAAAGGCAATATCTAGACAGCAGAATTCTCAACAAAGCTTCCGGTAACATGCTTACCCCTTTGCTTTCAATCAACCAATGCTGGGTGTACCAATGTGAGCAAGATCTGTCCTTGCTCTCAAGAAGCTCATTATCTATGGAGAAAACAAAGATGCAAGCCAATTAAATGCTATACTATGTGATGAGTGCTGCTATAATTGCAAATACAGCTGATATGAGAGCAGACACTGAAGACAGGAGAGACAAAAGGGCCATTTTCCTAAAGAGAGAAGAGCATGTGTGAGGTCCTAGAGGTGAGGAAGCAAGGCAAGTTTGGGGAGTAGCACCCTGGGCACTAAGAAAAGGCATAGGATGAGGGGTCAGGGGAATTTAGGGATGGATGAGATGAGGCCAGGTTGCAATGGGCAATACAGAGATTCCAAGCTTTCTTGGTTTCTGAGTTGTTCTCTTACCATGTCAGTTATTTTTTCATGGTGGCCTGAAGCCAAAAGAAATACTCACCAGCTCCATATATTCAGTAGATATTTATGTCCTAACAATTACTGCCACTTGAAAAAAATACACACAAATTGAAAGGAAAACTATTATTATTTCATTCTTAAAAGATCACATTTACTGCCCTGGACTGGTGGCTCAGCAGGTTGGAGTGTCATCCTGTACACCAAAAGGTTGTGGGTTCAATTTCTGGTCAGGGCACATACCCACCTATATTGTGGTTACGATCCTCAGTGGGGGCATGTATGGGAGGCAATTGATTGAAGTTTCTCACATCGATTCTCTCTCTCTAAGGTTAATAAACATATCCTCAGATTAGGGTTAAAAAATCACAATTACTTGAGAATAGAATTTACACTGCACAGTCTCTCTAGCCTTGGAATCAAATTGGACACTACCATCTGCATTTTCTGCTGCACACTGAATTTTGGGTGACATTTTCTTTTTATCATTGTGACCACCAGAACCCTAGCTTTGTAAATACATGAATTTATCAAGAAAGAATATAGTTGAGTCTAATGCTGAAGTGTGAACTCTCTCAGGCTAGTCTCCTCCAATCAAGAATAGCTGCTTTTCCCTCAAAAAATTATAAAATCTCCTGATTCACATGGCAGCTCCCTACAGTGCTCTGAGGCACTCCAGGATCCAACAGGGGAATTCTGGGGCCAAAACAGAGTTTGTGGTTTCAAAAGGAGGTAAGTGGTGAAACCACAAAACTCAAAACTTAGAGTTAGTAACTGGTGGTGCTAACCAATTGTTTACACTCTTAGTGAGTGACAGAAAATCCTTGAACATATGCAATGCAGATGGAGAAATGACACAGTGGAAGGTAGTCTAGCAAAGGAAATACTGTGCTTGAGAGATTATTATTAATCCTTTGCGAATGCTTTTGGGTTTTGTTACCTAGTAATAATCCTCAGCCTGTGTGGGAGAAGGAAGGGTGGAGAGTCCAATCAGGTATCCTCCTCTCAGGCCTGTCCCGATGAGGTGGGCCCTGTGAGCCAGGACACCAGCCACTTTGTTGTGTTGGTGGTGGTGTACTGTGTGTGTGTGCATGCTCTTCTTTTCTGTTTCAGCCAAGCACAAAACACTCTGAAGTAATTGCTCTGGGCTCTAGTCTTCTTTAGCTCCAATCCCCAGCTTTGGGTAAACTGTTCGTGGAATTCCAGGATTTCCAAAGGACTGGAGCAGCAACAAATGTCAAAGGAGACATAAGAAATAAAAGAGAAAGAGAAAAAGGCAGCAGGCAGCAAAGACATAACTTACCTGGAATAGAAAGCTTCGATTAAAGAGATAAAGGAGAGAATGACTGACCTTTATTCATGGGATACGTGATATCCTAAAAGGAGCTGGTGCCATGAAAAGAAAGGGGAACAAGAGCCCTGGAGAGCAAGGAGCATTTTCCTGTCCCTGACACTGGTGATGCCATTGAGTTCCCATCTATGTTGTCTCTCTGGGCTGCCTGAGGGATGGGTAGAGACCCTCCAGGAAGAATAGGAAGCAGGCTGCATGGTATAATGAGAGAGTCACATAGACTTCCCAGCCCTGGACCAAAAATAACCTCCTTGCAGGCCTGCCACCAAGGCTGAAATGCTCACAGTGCTTTTGGATTGTTGCACGGTGTCTCCAGAGTTCCTCTGTTGGAATAGAAAAGTGTTATTTTGGAAGGATAAAGCATTAAGTCACCAGTGTTTGTCCAAATTTTAGCCCAGATTGCCTCATTTTTAGCCAATATAATCTAGTGAATTATTTAAAGTATTCTACCATATCTAATGTTATCTATTTTGTAAAGAAATTATCTCAAAATTTCGTGGCTTAAAGCAGTAAAAAATTATCATCTTTCAGTTTCTGTGGTCAGCAGTTTGGGTGCGGGTTAGTTGGTGGTTCAAACTCAGGGTCTTTCATGAGGATGTGGTTAAATGTTGGCGGGGGCTGTCGTCATCTAAAGGCTTAATGCTTCCAAATGGCTCACTCCTGTGGCTCCTGGCAGGAGGCCTCACTTCCTTACCCCCTGTGCCTCTCCACGCAGCTGTCTGAATGTCCTCAAAGGTGGCTGCTAGCTGCTCTCAAGAGTGAGTGACTGTTATGACCTAGTCTCAGATGTTATACTTGCTCACTTCTGGCACATGCCATCCCCTTGGATAAAGTCACTAAGTCCAACCCATATTCAAGGGGAGGGTAATTAAGCTCCATCTCCTGCGTGGAAGAGTATCAAAGATTTGTAGACCCAGTTAAAACTCACCACAGCTCATCACCCAATTAGCCATGCAGAGATGGTAGATGAAGCAAGTAGGAATTTTTCTTCTTAATAGCATTTTGCAGTATTTGACATCCCATACAATTCATCAGCGTAAGGTGTACAATTCAGCAGTTTTTAGTACAATCACAGTGCTGTACCTCAATCACCACTATTTAGTTTCAGAACATTTTCATCACTTCAAAAAGAAGCCTTGAACCCATTAGTGGCCACTCCCCCTTCCTTTTACTGGCCCAGCCCTGAGTGACCATCAGTCCACTTTTGGTAAGTTTTGATAGATGGTCAGTGAGGAAGACAAGATCAGAAGAGACTGCTCCTCGGGTTGTCCATCTTGCTAAGGCTGGTCAGTGGGGGGAGGGCGGGGGCAGGACTCAGATTCAATGGCAACAGAGATCGTGCCAGGCCTCTCTGCATAAAGCAGCAGTAACTTGCAGCTACTCAGAACTTGCCCCCTTCAGTAGCCAGAACACAGACACTGCTCAGGAAACTGCTTAGGAGACTGGGGCTTTGGTGGTTTGAGCAGCAGCCCAGCAATCCGAGGATTCTGGTGCCTTGTAGGGGGTGTGGACCAAGTGCAGTGTCACCAGTCAACCAGGGCTGGCTCTAGAATGAGGTGTACCTGTGCTGGGATCCCAGCTCTGCCACTGACTAGCTCGTGTCTTTAGTCAAGTTACACATGTTACTTAGATCAAACCTTCCTGAGAGGGTGATACTGATTCTCCTTTGATTTCCCCCCTGCCTAGCAGTTCCTGAGACTCACTTCAGAAGCACCCACCTTGCAGTTTTGTTGTAAGAATAAGGGATATCTGGAATATACTTAGCCTGAGTACCTGTGCCTATGGTAGGTCTTCAACAGACGGTGGCTAATTACTACTAGTTTTGCCTGGGAATAACTTGGATTTAGGTTGGGACATTTTGAGATACGAGACCAAGGGAGTCTCCTTTGGATTACTTTCTGCAGTTGAAGACACACCACACCCTTTCTTGCCTCCCCTGGGGATGATCCAGTCTTGTTCTTGAATAGAGGGTGAATCTGAGAAACTGTTTTGCTCTCACTGCACTTCAAAGTATAGCCGGAGCCTAGAAATGCTGCTCTGTGAATTTATACATTTATATAAAAGTTGGTCCTTTCCATTTAAATGCACACCACCTAACAAATACACACATGTACTGCTTTGCAGAAAAAAATTCTACAATCTGAACAAACAGAGAATCAGTCTGACCCCAGCTACAGAGGCAGTGCAGAAGGAAAGCTCACAGCTGGACAGGCTGTCTCCATGGTCTCCTGATCCAGATCTGTGCTCGAATGAGAGCCGTGTTCCGCGGCCCACAGCCTCTGCCGCCTTGCTCGATGCCACCAGTGCAGACAGGCCTCACGGCAGAGGAAGCACCAAGGAGAGGACCTTCAGACTGAAAAAAGACAAGACAACCTGTGTCTCTACCTTGCACCCCCCTGGCCCTGGGTGGGCACAGGAAATTTACATGTGGCTTTGACACCCTTCTTCCTTGCGTGGGTCAGGGGCCAGCTCTATCGGGAGCCCTTGAGCAGGCCACTTTTCTGACCTCCCCATGGCACTTGTGCATCCCATCTGACCACTCACTGTCATGTGTCTCCATCTTCTATTTCCTTCCCAGCACTACAGCACAAAATCTTTGTTGCTCATTTGTGTGTCTAGAACATGAGCCCCACTGGTGAGGTAATTTGTTACCTCTCCACCCAGGACCCCAGTTCCTGGAGCTGTGTGCGATGTGCTTCTGGCATCCGGCAAATGTTGGGGAGAGAACTTAATGCATGCTTCTAGCACTGATTTTACAAAGCCCTCTCTCACTGATGTTTCATTTGATTCTCCCAAAAACCTGTGAGGTAACCATTTTTATTGGCTTTATTTTATAGATAAGGAAACTGAGGGTCTTGAGCCAAAGCTAGAAAGAGAGAGAGCCAGTCTGAACCAGTTTTTGATTCCACACTCTTTGTTCTTTTACCAAATCTTGTGATTATCTTGTATGTCCCACAAGGGTGTCCCTGCTTCCAGAAAGTAACCCCTATCAACTTTTTGAGTCTGATTAATTACTTATCCCATGTTCGCTTCCTCAGCAGGAATTTTTGTCTTTCATTGTGAGGTCTCATAGAAGGCTTAGTTGCATGA
Organism: Sturnira hondurensis; assembly: GCF_014824575.4. NCBI lineage: Eukaryota > Metazoa > Chordata > Mammalia > Chiroptera > Phyllostomidae > Sturnira > Sturnira hondurensis. The sequence goes on along the minus strand of NW_028072887.1, from coordinate 1,133,354 downwards.
TTGGTTGTCATAGGCTCAGACACATGATCCTTTCCATGCATTTTTAAAAACTGCCATTAAGAATTCATTGGAACTGAAATGAAGTGATCTCCAAAATATAAATGACAAAAGCAAGTTGCAGAACATTATATAGGAAATGCTACTGTTTGGGTAAAAAGGAGGGGAGACTGTTTAATCTAGCAGTTACATTCCTTGGTGTTTATCCAAATGAGCTGAAACCTTATGTTCACAAAAGAACCTGTACGTGAATGTTTAATGCAGCTTTATTCATAATTGTCAAAATTTAGAAGCAACCAAGATGTCTTCAGTAGGTGAATGGGTAAATAAACTGGTATATCAAGATAATGGAATATTATTTAGCACTAAAAAGAAATGAGCTATCAAACCATGAAAAGACATGGTGGAAACTTAAATGCACATTACTAAGTGGAAGAAGCTAATCTTAAAGGCTATGTATGTGTTGTATGGTTTGGGAATCATACATTCTGGAAAAGGCAAAACTGTGGAGACAGTAACGAGATCAGTGGTTGTTGGGGTTTGGTGGGGAGGGAGTGATGAGTGGAGAGATTAGGGCATGTTTAGGGCAGTGAAACTACTCTGTGTGAGGCTGTAAAGATGGAGAGATGTCGTTGTACATTTGTCAAAACCCATAGCTTGCACAACACTGACAGCGCACCCTAGTATAAACTTTGAGTAATTATGATGTGTCAGTGTAAGCTTGTCAGTTGTAATACACGTGCTGCCCAGGCGGGGCTATTGGCTTCCAATGGGGGAGCTCATACATGTGTGGGCGCAGAAGGGGTGTGGGAAACCTCTGCACCTTCTTCATTTTCCCATGAAACTAAAATGGCTCTAAAAATTCGTCCATTTCTAAAAATTGAAAAATTAAAAATAAAGGAGGGAAGAGAAAATACTTATACATGCTTGCTTAAGTATGCATTAAATATTTATGGCAAGATAGCTAAGAAATTAATTACATTAGTTGTTTCTAGGGAAGTGATTAAAAGCCTGGAGTCAGGGATGGGGGAAAACTTTTCACTGTGTACTCTTTGTTTTCTCTTTAAATTGTACAGCCTGTGACTATGTTACATATTCAAATAGAAACTACTTCACTAATGGAAACCACGACCACACTCATTGTCTGCTTTTGCTAAAGTCTAATGATACAGGCGAGTCCTGAAGCCCCAGTTTGGATTTCTTTTGCTTTTCCACCCAAAAGTGGCCAAACAGCAGGATCCCAGCTGGGAACAAGGGGCAGCTCCCATTGTCAGCTCTCCCACCCAGACGTGCCCAGACAGGATGCCTGTCCCTAGAAGACCTGTGGCTTCTGTCCATCTTGGAGACCCCCAGGCCATGTGGTCTGGCCCTCCAGGAGAGACAGGTCTGGGCTAGCAGTGCTCAGAGGAGCTGTTGCTTTCTCTGAGCACATTGTCTAAAAGAAAAGCTTTTTCAACTTTTTTTTTCCCACCAGGTAGTTTGTTGATATGCTACTTGTTAGTACCACGATGCAGAAAATGTTACCAAGGGCATGTGACACCAGACAAAGATGGCAAAGGGAGTAGATACTCTTTGTTTTTCACTTGTTCTCTCTTCCGTCAACTATGACCCAAGTGCACACCTATGGCATCCATGGTGCCTGCCAATTCCTCTGCTTGGCTCCCATCACCAGCATTTTTCCCTTCGAGGACAAAATGGTGAGGATCACCAACTCTCAACTTAAGATTCCCTTTCCCCTTCTACTCTTTCTCCTGCTCTAGAAGGCTAGCAACCCTTCCATATTGTCCTGGATTATGGAGCAAGCAGCATACACAAGACTTTGAGAATGGATGGCAGATGATTTCCTGTTTACTGCAACTCCTTCCTGGAAGGTAAGAGCATGCCAGTGGCCTCACTGCCACTCAAGGACTCCACACATCCCCAGAGATTCCTTAACGGGCCAATGTCATATCTTCTTGAGTGGCTATGAAGCCCAATGCCCTCCGTCAGGCACTGGTGGAACAGGGGGTAAAAATCAAACTAAAAATGTGTACTATTGTCTGAGGAAGTCTTGATTCAAACAATGAAAGCACGCCTTATGCTTGAAAAGACTCAGACACAATAACACCGTGCAATAGCAGCAGAAGCACAAGGGTGCAACTAATTACAGATACAGAAGTGGATAGCCTCATTCTCTGGGAACATAGGAGGAAATCTCCTGAAGAGTAAAGTTAAATGACGGCTCTGACAGGCCCACAGCAGATGGAAGAAAGGCAGGCTCTGTCTTCCGTCTCATCTGTCCTCCCCACTCTTTCAAGGCTGAAGAAGTTCTCTGTCATTAGTGTGTCAGAGCAGCAGCTGTAAACAAAGCAAAAGGCCCTCACTCATTGGCAACCTGAAACATTGAGAGGATAAAAGAAACTGAGTGGAGGGTGTGAAATGCTGCTTCATGCTATTTCCTCTGCTCTTCCTTCTTGGAAGCATTCTATCCAGCAGCTGCTTTGGGTTGGGTTTGTCCCACTAAACAAGCTTAGGACTGTTGTCTCACACATCTTTACGCTGATTAGTGTGGTTGGCAGGCTCACGGTCCCCCAAACATATCTCTGTCCTAATTCCAGGAACCAGTGATTTGCAGCATGTAACCTGGCAAAAAGGAATTAAGAGAGCAAGTGGAATTAAAGTTGTTAGTCAGCTGACCAGAAGAAAAGGAGACAACCCTGTATTATCCAGGTGGCCCAGTGAAATCACAGGGTCCTTCATCAATATGGAAGAGGGAGGCAGAACAGTGTCAGGCTGATGCAAAGTGAGAAAGACTCAACCAGTCATTCCTGGCCTTAAAGATGGAGAAAGTGCCCCCAGCCAGGGACTGCAGACAGCCTCTAGATGCCAGAAAAGGCAAGGAGGAGGATTCTCCCCTCAAGCCTCCAGCAAAGAATGCAGCCTTGCTGACATCTTGACATTAGCTCAGTGAGATCCACTTAAACCTCCTGCTCTCCAGAACTGTCAAATAATCCATTTGGGTTGTTTTCAACCACCAATTCAGTGATAAATTGTTCCAGTGGCAACAGGAAGTGAACAGAATTTGTAAATCAGATCCTGCTCGACTCAGGTCAAGGCAGCCCGCCTCCAAAGCCTTCCCGGAGTGGGGTCAGCTGCATCATCATCCACAAATAAGGGTGAACCCCACCCACTGGCTCCAAGTTGGGACAGCAATGTCTGAAATGTCTGAAAAGGAGTCTCCGAAACTTTGACCCCCAATGGCCTGGGGAGAGATGACATAAAATGGATAAAATGGTACCTGATACCCACAGCAGGAGATAACAGGAGCATTGGCTGAGAGGTCCAGGCATTGAATGTTGGAGTCAATTATGGTAACAGAGAAATGCATTAACCCAGGTGGCAGAAGCAGTGCGGGCATTGGCTGGAATATTGGGAGGATAGGGGAGATTGGGAGGTTGGGAGAGAGGGGGAGTGCAGAGGGAGTCCCTCTTGTGTTTGAGGGGGAGGGACTCATCCACTGTTAAAACCACCTTGGCTTGAAGGATTCACCAGTACACAATATGAAGTCTCTCCTGAAGCTCCACTTTACTGCAGATTACAAAACTAAACCTTTTGGATTCATCAGAAAGGCGTAATGACCACTGAATGGTGTGATGAGTAGAATTTTTAAAAATTCAGCAGAAACTCATTACTAATTCATGCCTAGAATCAGCTTTTAAAAATCACTATCTTTAATGTTCATGAGAGAGAAAATTTGGCAAGCTGTTTATTTCCCCCAAAGGAAAAGCAATGCAAAATGAGCCTAAGCCTTCCTTTCTTTCTCATTCCTCCCCTGGATGACTCCATCTTCTTTCCCCAGGAAAACAGTGAGAAGTGAGAAAAGGAAAGGAAGAGCATTTGAGGAAATCCAGAAAAGCATTTCTTGCCCACTCTGCTCAGTGGAGATGATCTCTGCTTACTGATCCCAATGGGTGTGGCCTGAGATGGAACAGGTTAGGAGATGAGGGGATGGGGCACATGTGACAGCCACGGCAACTGTAGGTCTGGAACCTCCAGAAGCAGAGCTCCTGTTTGTCCACACTTTTCACTCCAACCCACCCTTTCATCTCAAGTACCAAGCAGAGTGCTGGGCAGGGAACATTCCATTAAACCTTTGCTACATTGCATCAGATTGAAGGTGCTTCCGAGGTCCTCTGTCCCACCCAGCAAGTGTGACTTGAGGATTTCTCTCCCAGCAGACTCCAGACCTCTCTCTGTACCAAGTCACAGGAGTTCAGATGAGACCATGTAGCATTAATGCAAACTGGAAGTGTCATTAAATGAATGCTCTCAATCTGGACATATTGGATGGCTAGTGGACTTTGGGATATAATCTAACTTCTTAGTTCAGCAAACTTATGATAACTGTACTTGTCCCCTGTCCCAACCACACTCCTCCAGTTTTTCCCCCTCTTCCCTGCATACTCACTAACTGTCCACTGAGCACATCAGATTCTTTCGGGCTATTCCTCTGCCTGGAATGCCCCACTGCACTCTTCCCCACCTTTCTGGTGAATTCCCATTTATTTTCTAAGACTCTATTTAGGTACCATCTTTACCATAAGACTTTTTCTGATCAGGCTGGATGAGGTGTAACTTCCCTGTGTACTCCTAGTGGCTGTCACTTGTTTCAAGCATAGTTAATACTCATCACCTTTAGGTACTGTCATTTATCTTTGTACCACCATGGCCTAACAATAGTAAATTCTCAAAAAGCATCTATGGAGTAAATGACCCAATATGAACAGCTACTATTTATTGAGCACACTTTTACTATGGGCATTGCATTCTGCTGCGTGTTACACTGCTTCCTGCCCCTCACTGCCTCTGTGGCTCCCTGCAGTCCTCAAGAACCTGCCAGCACGACTTAGGCTTGAGCTGGACAAAGCTGCTGTGGATGTTTGGTGCCTCAAGTCAAGGCAGAGGATGATGAGATGCTATTGATTTGTTGATGCTACAAACAAGAGACTGTGGTGACATAAATACAGACAGACTGGGATGCTGGACCTCAAAGGCCAGGCCACATGGGATGCTTAGAATGACCTAAAAGGGGCTTCCAAGGAAGATGACACAAAAGCTTACATCACCAAGTAGAAGAACTGCATTTAGTCATTCCAATAGTCACCAAAAGTAAATTTATTCTGCCATTCGCTCTCCCATCTTCCAGATGCAAGAACTGGGGCCTAGAAAAGTGAACACTCTCCTTAAGTTTATCCAGCCAGTCAGTGGTCAGAACCAGAAGGTTTATTATATTCTCTGTGCAGTCTTCTAAGGTTTCTAAAAGGGTTATGGACTATCGCTTTACTTTAAAATAGAAGAGATTAGGGTGATGGGTCATATTTCTCCCTGTTGTCCTCCAGTCCACACCCTTTGACATGTGAGTTTGCAGTTCCTGCTATATGAGGTAGAGCTTATTTTCTGGCTCCACTGGTGCTGGGTTTGGCCCTGTGATTTGGTTTGGCCAAAGGCATGCTAGCGGATGGCCAGTGTGCACAGACAGAAGCCCATCAGTGGGGCTGGGCTTGTTCTTTGTGTTACAACTTTTCCTGGGGCGGGGGGATCTGTGCCTCAGGAAAATGCTATTTGAGGAAGAGGAGAGACAGATGGAGCAGCCCCGGTGCCTCCCTACAGCTTGATGCCCACCTAGGCGAGGGCAACCTGGGTTAGGCAAATCTCTAACAACCCCCAAATGCCTGAGCAGGGGATAAATACTTTTATTATGCCACTGATTTTGGAGTTGTTTGGGATTAGTATTTTTAGGCTGTATATTTTTGGCAATAGTGGATGAAATCAGTTAAGAAATTAACTTTAGAGACATAAAATATAATAAAACAAGAACATTATTCCCTCCCAGCAAAGACTACCAGAGGGCCTTTATCTTTTACACACAAAGAATTTGTTGATGATAACTGTGTTGCCTACATTGCTTAATTGGAGAATATGAAATATTTTTTTCTGGGGCAGCTTAATGAAGAGTTATTTTTCTAGAATAATTTCTTGTAGACTCAGATATAGGAAGAGAATGAGCTAGAGGTCATTTCAAAATCCCTTAGAACCCTGCAGATTTTGTTGGCCTATGATCATTTAGAAAGTATTTTAGAAGTTTTATAAGTCATAAATATATCATTTAAAAAATTAACTGGCAAAATTTGATTAAGTGGTAAAGTTATACTATTTATTTTCTGGCCAGATTGCTTTTGGGAATAACTGTACCATGGGTAAGGTAGCAATATAAGTTAGAGGCCAAGGAAAAGAAAGGATTTAAATTCAGGAAAATTGTGCGCCCAGAGATTATCAGAGCTTTCAGTATCTTCCCATAACTCACACATCCCTCCATTGAATTCAATGCCTTCTAGCAAGTTTCTGCTGAATCCTGTTTGAAAAGTCCTCCCTGCGCTTTCAGGGCAGGGATGTCAAGCTGGCAGTGGTAAGATTCATTCCGTTTCCCCTCCTGGAGCTCTGTCTCCTCCTCTCTCTGGAGCTGCATCAGCCCCCTTCTCAGACACCAGGAGGAAGACTGAACATTTGCAGTCGACCATGGTTGTTACTGAAGCATCCACCGTACCATAATTGCCTCACCACCAGTAAGTTTTTGATAATGATTTTCATGTTGGTGAACTCATTGTGGGTGAAGATGGGGACCATCAGCAGGCACTTTAGGAGCCTTTCTCTTTCTACTGAGATTTTTCCTTAATTCATTGAATGAGTTCCTTCACTTCAAGCCCCCAAATGTAACCCATGAAAGAATTAAAGAGAATTGTTAAGATTTATAGCATCGCAGTTTTACCTACTTTGGAGCAAACTCATCCTGGGGAAGAAAGGAACCGAGATTTCAATGATTCCTTTTCTTTGTTTCTAAATCCTTCACTCTTTTTGTTAAGAAGAACCAAAGACAAACATTGCCTTACTGATATTTTGAGAATTTCATTTTCTGTGGTGGATGGTTAAAGACTGAGCTTGGTTCTCATGCAGGTGAAAGCCAGTTCACAAAAGAACAGTCTTTCTAGTTGGGTCAGGAGAGCAGTTTTAATTTCAGATTCATTAAAAACTCCAATGCAGGCCATAAACCTTAGCACTTGCTAAAGCAGACCAAACTGGAAGGATTAGTGTTTAACTTCTCTAAGAGTCTTAAAAACAAAAAGAAAGGATAGAACTTCAAATGAATAAACATTAGTTGACACTGTCGCTTGGTGTCTTCTAGAGCATGCTCTTAAATATAGCTATTTAAAAAAAAAATTCAGAGAGACAAAGGTGAAAAAGAAAATACTCCAGGTCTAAGTAATTACACCAATACTTTAAAAGAACTTTACACCTATGACATTTAAAATTTAATGATTAAAAAGAGAAAGAAAGAGACTCAACCCCTTTCCAATCAATAAATACCTGAATATCTGACCCAGAAGCCTCAGTGCCCCTCCAGGAGAGGGGTGTGGGGGCTGGTCATGGGATGGAATTAGGGGCACAGTTTTCTCTGGAGTTTCTTTTCCACATGTCCTTATTGTGTTTTCTAATTTTAAAAAATACTGATTTTAGAGACAGGAAAAGAGAGAGAGGAAGAGAGAGAGAGAGAAATAGCGATCTGTTGTTCTACTTTCTGATGCTTTAATTGGTTTCTTCTTTTACATATCCCACCCAAAGATAGAACCTGTGACTTTGGTGTGTGGGGATGATGCTCTAACCAGCTGAGCTAACCAGCCAGGGCTTACCTATTTCACTTCTTATCAGAGTTTTTCTTACAGGTGTTTTCACCTGTGAAGTTGTTCTGGGTCCAACTCATTCATTCTACTCTCACTCTGTTTCCTTTTCATCCTCCCCAGGATGGCACAATACACATTTAGCTACAACAGAAAAAACTGAACACAACTAGAATCTATATGCATGTGGGGAATGGCTGCTGTCATTGGCTACTTAACTTAGTGGGCAAAGCACTGGAAGGATCAGGAGACTCATGCAAGAATGCTTGGTGCTGGACCACTGTCACTGCGAACATAGCCTAAATGTTCACAAACCTGAGAATGGCTAAGTATATTATGAAATATTCATAATTGGGTTCAAGAAGACAGTGTCTATGAACAAGGAGATGGGTCTTCACCAAACACCAAGTCTGCTGGTGCCTGGAGTGTGGACTTCCCAGCCCCCAGATCTCTGAGAAATAAATCTTTGTTGCTTATAATCCACTCAGTCTATGGAATTTTGTTTCTGCAGACAGAATGGCCTGAGATAGAGGAGCAAACATCAGGACAAGGCCTGAGTTTGCAGTGTTGTCTCACTGCTCTCCCACCGTCAGCTTTTTTAGCCTTAGTTTCCTGACTCAGGAAATGGAAAGGGCTGGACTCAACAATCTAGGATTATAGGCACCTGCAGGAATGAGTCTGGGGCCTCTGTCTGCTCGTCAGCCTTCCTCCAAGGCTGTGTCTGGATAACAGGGCAAGAAAAAGAGTGACAAACTAAAGTGACTAAGAATGACCCAAACTGGCATGCCTGATGTTGGTAAAAATTGCTCTGACCTACCACCTCAGCATCTGCTGAAGCTGCCCCAGCTGGATGGGACTCCTTTGCTCTCAGGTTCAGGAGGGAAGAGATTTTACAGTTTCTCTTGGTAGCCCATCCAGTTATCTTGAAATCATTACTAAGAGGGGTAGCAAACACCAGAAAATGAAGCTACAATCATCTTTTTTTTATGTGGACTTAGGTAAAAATTGCATTTAAAAGGCCACTAAAATAACATTTTATTTTTGGAGAAGACTTTATGACTTGGCAAAATGTCCAGGACACATAACAATAAATAATGAAGAAGAATATATAACTATATATGGTATGTTCTAAATTCTCTTAAAAAATCACACACACATATGTGCACACACACACACACACAAGACTGAAAGGAAATGCATGCAAGCAGTGAAAGTCTGGGTATTTTAAAATTCCTTTTGCACACCTAAATAAATGTTTCAGTTTTCTAAATAAGCCTTATTACTGTTATAACCACGTTATTTATGTGTATGCATTATGCTCATTTTAAACATGGTTTGTTTTGAACTGGAAGCTGTGTCTCCACGCTCATTCTCCTGGCACTGACCAAGCCGCCAGGAGGAGCCTGGGCAAGCTCTGAGTTACTTAGCCAGGACAGAGTGCAAACCCTCCCTGAGAGCCATTCACACACTAAGCCAGGTTTTCAGAAGCCTGGTCTCCTAGAGGCTTTCAAAGCTCCATTTGCCAAATTGCAAAGGGACAAATATGCTGCCAGAGAAATGTGAATGCTTCCAGAGAGTTACAAAGAGTGGAGTGGAGTTGGTTCTGATTGCCGGTAGAAAGTGTCTGTCTAGGGGCAATAAAATGCCCCTGCGTATTCCCTCAGTCAGCTCAGCAGCCCAAAGCCTCATGTGAGACACTCTCTTAAACAGCCTTCTCTGACTTTTTTGGCACCAGGGACTGGTTTTTCCAGATGAAGAGAAGGGTGGTAGGGACCCAAGGCAGAGCTCAGGCAAACTTCCCTAAAGGCCTGAAGGCCACAGACTTGCGGGGGCAGGTACCCTTGCCTTAAACCACACAAACATTTCTGTCTTAGTCAGCTGAGGCTGCCTTATCAAAATACCAGGAGCTGTGTGACTTAAAATTTATTTTCTTACAGTTCTGGAGGCAGGAGAGTCCAACATCAAAGTGCCACTTTGGTTTCAGGAGGACCTTTCTCCCTGGCTCAGTCAGTTCTTGCTGAGTGTTCCCACAGCCTTTCCTCCCAGTGTTTGAGGAGGCAGCAGACAGCATGCTCTCTGGCGTGTCTATTCTTCTAAGGGCACTAATCCTATGAAATCAGGGCTCCACCCTCATGACCTCATATACCCTTAGTTCCCTCCCAAAGGTTCTATTTCCAAATATAGTCACAGGGGAGGTTAGGGCTTCAGCGTTTGAATTTGGGCAATAGAAACGTATGGATTTAGGAATCTCCTAAAAAAATGAGCCTCAGGGGATGCCCAATCTGTCTCTTCTCTGAGGGGTCAGCCTGACAATGGCCTTGCCTTCCCTGCTTCTGTGTGAACCAGTCCTTTGCGTACCAGTGGCAGAAAGGGCACAGACAGAGGCAGGCCTAGGTGGAGAGTACACAGCCCTTGTGGGGACATCACAGGGTGACACGTGGTGAAGGGGAGCATCTGTGAGGAAACCCCACTGGCTTTCTTAATAACTCCCCATCCATTCCTATGAGGTTGGAAGTGAAGGAAGAAACTCCAAATCTGCAGGGATGGAAATTGGGACCCACAGCTTCACCCTTCTCTCCAGAAATCTCTCTACCAATGACCAACACCATGATGACCTAAGAAACTTTTGTTCCTGCTTAAGAATCCCACTCCCAAAGGCATCCTTGATTTTCTCTTCTCAAATCCCTGATATGTACAAGGAATGAGATGGGGTCATTTATCCGGGAGGGGATATTTCTTTGTAATCTCTAAGGCACGCAGAATTCACTTATTCTCATGCTGAGTCATCTAGGAACTTTCTTGGCTTACAACTCAGGGTATTTACTCAACATTACCTCCCACAATGCTATTTTTAAGAAAGGAAGTGACTAGTTGGCAGAGACTGGTTTTGCTTTAGAACAGTTAGTAAAAAAAGAGCCTGGAACTGGGAATGTTTCTCACAGATGCCGATCACTGAGTTAGGGTCATTAGCAACTGGGCCATGGAGAGAACTTACCGTCCTGCGTTAGAGTGACGGCATGCTTCAGATAGCCTGACCCTCCTCAGTCCAGCCCCAGGGCAGGTAGAGGACTCTCTGGAAAAATGTTTGTTGAATGCATGTGTGAATAAAATGGCCACTCAGGGTGTCCAGCACAGCAGGGCTTTTATCATCACCATTAACAACAACAACTACAACAATAGTATTATTGAGTATGTAGTATGTGACCAGAGGTTTTGAATTCTCTCTTGAAAGAGAAAGTCATTCATAAATTTTTAAGACTCATAGGGGTCATTTAATCTAGTGATCAGACCCAGGAGCCTTCGGGTGGCTTGGAGGTATCTCAGGGGCCTGGGGCAGGGATAGACAGGAGGAAGCAGTGTCATCTTTACCTGTCTTCTATATTGCAGTCCATTAAAAGGGGGTTCCACTGCTAAAATTTGAATGACATTGTTTCATTCAACTCTCTCATTGAGGAAATCAAGTATGTACCAGAGTTAGGAAGTGGTAGAGTTGAGACTGAAAACTAGGTCTCTATGACAGAGCTTTTTCAATCATACCCCATCACCCTCTGCCCACAATAATACCATCAAGGTAAGAATACTGTGATATTTGGATTATGAATTGGGTGACTGTAGTAATATGGGCTTTATTGAGTCCTCACTGTGTGCGGGGCATTATGTTAAGTATTTTACAAGTATTAATTTGTTTAATTTTCACAAAAATCTAGAGAAGTAAATGGTGCCATTGCTGTCACTGAACAGATTCAGAAATCAAGTCACCGAGAGGTGATAACACTTGCTCTAGGACGGACAGGAATTGCGCGCTGAACTTGGACTCTGGCTTCTGACGAACAGCTTCATAGCTCATCGGCAGATGGCAGGTCACTCTGCACCCACGACTGAAACGAGTTTGTACCGAAGCGAAGATACGCAGAGTTAGTCCTTAGCCTTTTCCCTTGGCTTAACAGTTACTTTTTTTTGTAATCATCTTATTTTCCATCCTCTAAGAAATAAGAATCATAGAGTCCTCAGTGGATTCACTGAAATCTCTGCAGGAAGAATTACCCGTGAGAGAATTATTTCTGCTTTATAGATGAAGTGCCTTGCACTTTATGGTTGAAGTGCAGGGGGTTATTGACAAGTCGCCTTTCCACAGGCAGCAAATACTGATAAAGTGAGAAATTGAATGTGTCTGAGTCCCCAGATGTGGTTTATCTGACAGTGTGAGCTAAGTGTTTGTGGGATAAAATGGTTTTGTGCACGTGTGTGTGGTAGGGGGAGGCAGAGTGGGGAGTGGACGTGGAAAGATGAGGCTAGGAAGGTGTGCAGGGGGCTGATTGTAAGCGGCCCCGAAGCTCCTCAGCTGCTGTGCACTGCACAGAGGCCACCAGGTGGCTTCAAGAGGGCAAGTGAAGGACAGTTGGCTTCATGTTTGAGAAATGTCATTTTGCACTGTGAAGACTGGATTGAAGTAGGTCAGCCTCCTAGAAAACTACCTGAGAGAGTGAGGTTCAAGGACCCCAGTTAGGAAGCTGAGGCACTTTCCCAAGAGAGATGCTGGTGTTCTGTTTAGACAATGACGGTGCCCCAATGATATTTGTAGGCAGTGCACACACTTTGAACACTGTATATTGCAGTGATGAAAAACACTTTTTTTTATCCCTTAAGCTCTCAGGGATATCTCCAGTGTTGATTGAATGTAATGGTGGCTGAAGGCTTGTGGTGTGTGGATGCTTGATTAGAGATTTCAAATTAACTAACCCCTGTCCCTGAGGGTGGTAGAAGATGAAAATTAACATATATTTATTACAATGTTGATACTGCATAATGTGGCCAGTAGTGTAATTGAATGATATGATACGCTCACAGGAAAGGGGAGTTGGATGAGATCCTTGCCCTCCAGGATTCTTCCGTTCATGAGGAAGACAAGGTGACACACGTGCAAGTTGCCTGGTCATATGAGGCATCGTACAGCAGACGATCTAAGTGCAGGTGGTATGAGCGACAGATGTCCTCCCAGTTGGCAGGCGGCAAGCTAGACTTCGCTTCTCATTCATTTAGCAAATATTATTTAGGAGCCACTGTGTCAGACACGCAGGGATACATGGTCGAACAATGTAGATGAACAAGCTGCCCTTTATGGGGAGTTTACATCCTTGGAAACATTTTTAGAGGAGGTGGGGCTTAAGCTATATCCTGAAGGAAGGAGAGCCTTGATTGGCACAGAAAAGACATCACCCGGGGAACAGCAAGTGTGAAATCCAAACACAGGAAATGTTCATGGTAGGAAAGAGCAGGAGGAGACTTGTGGAATGGCCAAGGCAAGTTTGTAATTGGTGATAGGATCAGCAGGAAGTCAGATTGGAGGGTGAGTTTGAAGCTGGGCTTGAGAGCCTGGCAGGAGAGACTGAGCTTTATCCGGTACACATCACAGAGCCTAGGGGATTGGATGCAAGCTTCAAGTTGAAAGGAGGATAGCAGAGCAGATGGTGGGGCAGGAAATCAGTGACCATTTTAGAGACTATTTTTCTCTCTCTCACTCTGCCTGGTTTTTCTCCACCCTCTGAGTTTTAAAGCTATCGAAAATGTTGTAGCTATGTATGAATGCACAGAAGAGTAGAATCAGGTGGAGCGACATACAGATCCATGGAAAATTTTACGTAAATGACTTCGCAGTGACCAGACAGTGTTTCCATAGTGCGCATATAACCATTTTTCAACTGGCTACTTAAGTGTATCATGAACTTAAGAGTAAATCCAGGCAATTGTGCTTGTGTGGAGTGGGTCCCTGGGCAGGGTCATTTGGACATAGCTCTTCCATTGGAAGTCCCGCATGGAGAATTTTATTTTTAATGATGATCATAAAGTGGAGAATTAGAGCCAATGACAGGAAGGAAAAATGGATAAAGTCTCCACATTTTTTCTTTCTTTTCATACCACATGCTTTATGGAATCTTTTGTCATTCTGACACTTGCCATTTATATCCCGAGCATCCTCTCCTGCCAGACTTATTTTACTCTTACTGTGGAAGGGAAGTAAAGCTGCTTAAGCAATTCTCTCACTTGCTCTGCAAAATGTAGACACCCTGTGATGATTTCAAGAGTCCAACACCCCTAGGATTTTTCAGAGCAAGGTTGTGCATTCTGGTTACCTTGAGAAGAACATGGGAGATTTCCCTGTTCAATCCAGACAACCTTGAGCTGCAATGACCTGATGGTACAAATGATCATGAAGTGACTGTGGAAACTCAAAGCTTGGGCACCATCTCCCCCAGGGATTTCTGGGGGTCCCAGGGGTGTCCTGGCTGCGCTCAGGGACATGTCTGTTCAGGTCCTGCATGTACTTCTAGTGTCCTCTGTGAGAATGCCCTCTGCTTGGTATACCAGTCCCTGAGCTCTGGGGATGCTGGTGTCCTCAGATGACAAGGCTGCAGGGTGGACTGTGCTGAGCCCTTGCACCTTGTCTAGTCTCACAAAGTCCTATGACTTTCAGCCTTGAACCCCTTTCTCCACAGAGCTCACCACCAGGCTGTCAAAATTATGCATAAGAATGTGTATTTCAGATGTGTTTAGTATTGAGAACTGGAAAAGAACTGATTTCCCATCAAAAGAAGACATTGGCTAAAAAACTGTGATATAGCCTCACTGTGAAATAATATGCAGACACTAAAAAGAATAAATTAGAACCATTGCAGATGACTTGGAGGAGTTTGGGGTGCAAATAAAAGAAGTAGAAAGGTATATGAAATATGACCCTACTTTTATACAACAATGTAACCCCCCTATATACCTTGGTATGTGTGTATCTATAAAGGACTTGTGTAATATGGTCTTTATAAGATTCTATTAGTATTGAGAAAAAATGATTCATTACAGTAGCCACAGGAAACTAATGCAGTGTCCCTTGGGCATCTAGCCCGAGTTGCCCAAAGCTGGGGCAAGCTTGGTCATTAAAGGATTGTCTTTCCTCCCCTCCTCCCTCCTCCCCACATTCTTCCCTCCCTCTCTCATTTTTTCCTTCTTTCCTTCCTTCCTTCCCTCTTCCCAGTCATCCATTCCCATTCCATAGAATCATTTCCCAGAATAAATCACCTACATGGATGCCCTGTAGGGTCTCAGGCTCTGCTTTCTGGGAGTGGGGGGACATCTAGGCTAACAAGCTTGGTTCCAGAGATGACCCTAGAAAGCAGAACCTCAAGAATGAGATTGTGGAACTAGCTATTCACCGGTGAGACAGCAATGAGGACTCTGTTGTTGGAGGTGAGTGGGCTGGAATCCAGAACATTAATGAAGTGTTAGGGGCCAAGTGGTCTGAGTGTGCCAAGACAGTTCCAATAAGTTGTAAAGAAAAAATTATTTTTTTCTTGCACCTCTTACTACCAAGTAAAAGATAACTGTACTTCATGTGCCATTTTTAGTTTTGGAGGTTGCATTAAACACATTTGGGAATACCACTCTTCTCCTTCTTAGGATGACTTAGGATCCTGTTGGATGACTTAGGATCCTTAGGATGACTTAGGATAGGTTGGATGACTTAGGATCCTGTTTGTTGAGAAAGCTCTGCAGCAGGTCCTGGCTTTGAGGTAAGCTTCCTGCAGTTTGCGTCATAAGACCCAGCAGATGCAATTGTGCTAGCGTTATCCATGGTAGATAAGAATGCTTGTATGGAGTGCTTGGAAAACCCTAACGGGAAAATCACAGGCACTTGAGTTCTGAGGTATGGTCATAACTTCTGCTGCAGAAATTCATTTACCATTTGAAAAGCAATTCTTTGTGCATTACTAGGCCCTAGAGGAGACTGAGCACCTGACATGAGTCATCAACTGACTATGTGACCTGACCTGCCAATCAAAAGCAGAGTGTCATGGCATGCACAAAATCATAAGACTGTACAGACATAGCAGCAGTCTACCATGTAAAAGAAATGATAGGTTTTGGATTGTACACAAAGAGGGATAAAGGGCACAGTCACATGAGCTGGTAGCCCTGAATCTCACTCCAGCTGTCTCTGTTGTACCATTGCTTCCTTCTCAACTTACATTCGTAGGCTACTGGGATGAGGGGGATTGTTAAAACCAACTGACATAGGAGGAAAGAACTTGGACATTATTCATAGGTAGGTAAGTTCAGCATGATGGTGAAATGGAGCTCTCACTGTACCCCTACCCAGTGGTGACTGTGAGATTGTGAGAAAAGAAATACTCTTAGTGGGCAGGCAGTACATCGATTGCTAAATGTACATAGTGACACAGATGGCCTGAGCTATGGCTAACCATAGACCCCTGCAGTCTTCTGCAAAGATTGCCACTAGACACGGGTGGTATAGAGAGTAAACTGTATCGGTCATCTGTCATACCTCGTGCTTTACGTCCCTTCAGCCTACCTTTTACTGGGTCTTTTGCTGCAGTGACCAGCTTCATGCAGATATAACCTTCTAGTACCTTCCCTGAGCTGCACCTCATTTCTCACTTTCTGCCTGAGGGCCTCACTGAAGCCACTCTGCAAGATGACTGCTAAATCATTCTGGCACTTGCTAGAAGTAAAAGGGAATGAATACTCCATGCGGTGACCTTGACCAATGGGAGGTAGAAGCTAGTGAATAAAAAGTGCTTCCTTCTTCCTTCCCACGGGTGGACAATTCTGAGGTATGTTCCATTCAGCTCCTTAGAGGATCTCAGGGGAGCTGCACCCAGTTGCTTATGGCAGTGACCAGCTCCATAAAAAAAACTTGTATTGGCTTTTCTTCCTTCCCTGCTTTGTTCTTTCCAGTCCCTCGCTCCTGTTCCCTGGAGCACTCCCTCAAATAAACTATCACATGTACACTCTCATTTCCTGACTCTGCTTTCTGGCTAAGACACGTGGGCTGCTTGGGGAAAATAGAGAAGGGTGTGGGTGCAGATATGGGTGAGGACAGAGAGAGGTGGGCAAAGTTATCCACTGGAAATACGATCATTTATACTAGATCCTGTTTTTGTAAAATGACATAGATATGTGCATGTATGCATAAATAGATACTTGCAAAAACGGTCACCAGAATATTAGTTGTTATCTTAGGACAATAAAATATATTTTACTATATTCTTATTTATTAATTATTATATTGTATAAGCTGTTTGAATTATTTACAAAGAATATTTTATATTTACATATCATAACCAGAAAACACTGTAAGAAGGAGATTATAAAAGGTAGAGAAAGAATGTAAACCTTCTGGCTGAGGTGGGAATTCTCTCCCCAGACATCTGTTCACAAAGCAACCCCGCTTTCCTGAAGCGAAAATCCAAATTCTTTTCAACATAATCAGCTTATTGCAAATAAAAATTCCAAAGTATGACCAGAGCCTGTTAGCTCCTCCCTGCAGGAGCAGACTTCAATTTGAACTGAACTGGGTTTTCCAGCTACACAATACACACACACAGCCTGCCAACCCTGCTGAAAGCAGATGAACCAAATCCCAACTTTCAGGAAAAGAAAAAGAGAGTTCTGAGTTCACAGGGATTTGGTGTTGTCTCAAATTCTCACGTACGCTAGAGAGCAAGGAGAGCTAAATACGCTCATAGATTACAAAGGCTGAGTTGGATCTTCTGAGAAATGATGCCTTCTATTTATTGTCTTCTTCCTCCATTGGTGAAAAGTCAGCACATGGGATCCTAACCCCATCTGATTCTAAAGGCTTTGGTCCAGTCCACAGTTTAAAGTGTCTTATTCAAAACTGTCTTTTCCCCCCGGCTAGTTGGCTCAGTTGGTTGGAGCGTTGTCCTGTAGACTGAGAGGTTGTGGGTTACAGTCCTGCTTAGGGCATCTACCCAGGTTGTGGGTTTAACTGCTTGATGTTTCTCACATCATGTTTCGCTCTCGCCCCCTTCCTTCCTCCCTCTGTAAAATAGTGACAAAGCCCTGGCTGGTGTAGCTCAGTGGACTGCGAACCACACGATCGTTCGATTCCCAGTCATGGCACATGCCTGGGTTGCAGGCCAGTTCCCAGCAGGGGACCCATGAGAGGCAACCATACATTGATATTTCTCTCCTTCTCTCCTTTACTTCCCCTCTAAAGATAAATAAATAAAATCTTAAAAAAATAAGATAAAATCAATGACAAAATGTCCTTGGGTGAGGATAAAAAATAATAAAAAAATTAAATTATCCTAAACACAGTTACACTTAATTTATCAGCTAACCAGGCCCTGGGCAAGACAGTGGGAAGGAACTGAGGCTGTGCTTTTGGGAGGTGGAGGAAGTCTTGAACCTCTTTTTAGGACAAGAAATTGAATTTTGGAAGATATAGTTTCTAGTTTGAAGAGTAGATAGGCTCCTCAAAGAGGCAACCCGGGAAGGAGATGAGCATCAGACTTTGAAGTGTCCCGGAATGAAGAAGGTTGGTGAGGTCAAACCCCAAACCCTGGGTTGCCAGCAGCATCCTATGTTATGAAATCCTGACTCCAGAGATGGAGGGAATTTCCCTTTGGAAAAACGGGATGAAAGTGGATTCAACAGTCCAGAGGAAAAGGCAGCTCCCTTGCAAACATCAGTTTAGGCACTTAAAAAGCATCAGGGGGATCTATTTTCCAGCCAAAAACCAATGTTTTACTGGATATTAAATGAAGTTATACGCATTATTATTACTTATTGAAAACTATAATTTACAAGTTGGACCTCTCAAATTTCTTTGTTACTCTTCTCTGTCCCCCAAGTCTGGGTTTTCCTTAAACCTCATGTTCATTGCTATTTCACCAAGCCTTCATTCCATTTCCCTTTGCCTTAAAGCTTCTTTTGCTTTGTCAAGAAAATGTTTTCAAGGGCATGGGCTTGTTTAACAAGGCATTTGGAGAGTTCTGGAATAGTGTGCCTGAGTGTCTCACAGCTGCATCTGGTATAAGTCGTTCCCCCTCTCTGCTGGCAACCCAGGGGGCCTATCCCAGGTCAGGGCACAGCTGGCCACCCAGGTGAGCTGGATGCTTCAGTTTGTATGATATTTAAGTGTTATTCAAATTTTTGTGTACTCTAGAAATCTTCTGGGGTTCTGGAAATTTTCTCTATCTGGGTTAGGGTGGTGGTTAGTAGGTATTAATTAGTTTAAAACACTTGGTTTTATATAAGGTATATGTCAATAAAAATTAAAAATATAATGCCTTCAAAATGTGCATGGATAAATAGTCCTCAAACCATCCTCCTTGTGACTTTGGCCTTGGAAACATGAGACAGAGGTCGCTGTGATTTGTCTCACATTGCACATCACTAAGGCAGCATGCATTTTGAATCAACTGCAGTTTTGGTTAGTATTTGCATCTAGGGACTCCAAAAACATTCACTCTTTTGAGGAGAAAATTAGGACTTACTGAAGAACTGAACCTTTTATCACATGACACTGTGATAGGAGGCAGTCCTCTCCATTTAGTTAATGAGTATTTTTACCGCGACATTTCATTTATAGTCGATGGTACCCTGGGATGCAGTTTAGTTTCAAACCTGAACATGCTCAATTCTTGAGTGACTTATGGACAACTCCTACTGTCAGGATCCCCTCCTGGGAGACCATGCTGGACAGTCTGCCAGACACTGCTGTTGGTCTGGTGGCCCTTGGCTGGGGCTGGCTGGCTGTAAGGACACAGTCCCTGACACCATTCCAGAGGGGAGGATCCTGCCTGCATGTGGCTTCTGTTCCACTGACTCTGGGCTCTTGAAATAGGACAAGACACTCTACAAAGCACTGGCCAAGTGTCTGTTTATATCTTGGAATAGTCTGCTTTTATTATATTAAATTAGCCACTCCCAGGGCAACCTGTGCAAGCTGTTTACCTCTCAGAGCTTCAGTTTTTTTCACCTGTACAATGAGGGAGTTGGTTAAACACAGAGGATGATAGACTTGGAGACAAGTGAGACTCATGGGGCATGCTTAGTCCAAGCAGGATAGCAGGTGCTGTAGCAGACATTTCTCAAGGCGTTGGCTTGAAGATTGCCAGTCTCTAGGTTTTTTTGGTCACAAAGAACATGTTTTACAAATACACGCCTGGTGCAGCTCGCCTTCATCCTCCACCTCACTGACTGACATTTAGCATACACTAGCCTTACAGTAAGGTGCTCTAACATGTCTGTAGCCTACCTGCTCCCTCCCCTTCAGCCCACCTCAAGTCATCCATTCCTGTTAGAATAAATGAAACCATCTTTGGTAATGTAAATTTTTTATAAAGTAAATTTAACTACAAGAAATTGCAAAAATAATACAAAAATTCCTCTGTAACCTTCACCCAGCTCGCCTCCCTTCCAGGAGAACATCTTATGTAACCGCCATGACTGGCTATTAGTTCACAAGATTAACCTCCTCCCCACCCCTTAACCCCAGCACCCCAGGCCCCAAATCTTCCACCACCACCCCACCCCAGCAATCAATCAGTCTCAGAATCTAAAATGGCCTAAGATCAAATAGCAGCATATTTGCAATGCAAAGATAAGGAACAAAGACTAAAACTCATTTACTGCTTCCTAATCCAGAGTTTGTTGTGTGAACTAGGTTCCTAGGGAGGTTAAAAAAAAATCTCTAAACAAAGACCCATGGTGTATTTAAAGTAGGGGCAGTGAATGACTGGGGAATTTCTGCATTTGCTTCTTATTCTTCCTAGCAGTGGAGATGGATGGATGAATTATTTATCTCTCTGCCTCCATATGTCTCTCCACCGTGCAAGGAAAATGAGTAAGTTAGGGAAGGTGTTCAAGTGTGGTAGAAAGACGATGTGTCCAAGACTTGGGAAATTGAAGGCTTAGGCCTAGTTCTGCCGACAGAGTGAACTTGGTAAGTCATTCTCTAAGCCCTTTTCTTTTCTCCTTTGAAAAATGAGGAAGAGGGGTTGGCTAGGGGTACAGTTAGAGCTTTGAAGTGTATGAATCTACAGGAATGGGCATGGCTGGTGGGTTCCCTGGGGAGCTGACTCTGAGAAGGGGGTTAGCATGCAGACTGCTTGTTAAGGAAGAGATGTGGGAGCAATGCTTAGAAGAAAGGGGCTGAAGCACAACTGGGCAGAGAAGACACTGAGATCTGGTAAAAAAAAAACCTGGACCGCACGAGTAGCTCTGGAGCTAGGATGCCCCTGGACATAGTGTCAGTTGGGGTGAAAGAGCCAGGCCTTTTCACTCCACATCTGCCAGTGTGGGCTGCACCAGGATGGGCTGGGACCCTGGCAAGACACTCCCTGCAGCCTGAGGCAATTCTTCCAATTGCTGGGTCTCCACTGAAGAGTCATCTGGAAGGTTCATCAGTACCCATCATACTTTGAAAGCATAAGGTTCTGTTGATTAATAGAATAATAGAAATAATAGGATATTATCATTCACAGGGATATTAGAGGTCATGCAACTCAATCTCTTTATTGAACAGGGGAGGAAAATGAAGGGTTCAATGACTTGCTCAAGGTTACACAGCAAGGTGAAAGCAGACCAAATCCTTTTCCTTGCCTTTGTTCTCCCCAAAACAGAACAGCTCACATATTCTGTGCCTTTGGACTCTCCACAGGAGGGTAGAGAGGACCAGGCAGTCCACACACTGTCCTGAGGGTGCCACAGCTGGCATTGGCCACATCCAAGGAGGCCTGAATCCATGTTAGAGTTTCTAAAACTCTTCTACGCCCAGTGCCTTCAGCCTTTCAAAGAAATTGGAACTCATTTCCTGGCTCCCTGTGACCTCTCCAAGGAATTTTTTTCAAGTTGATCTTTTTACCTTTGTTGCTGGTTGAAAGGGGAAAGGTTAAAAATGCATTCGGATTGGGCCCAGTGGCAAAGGTGCCTCAGTACCTTCCATGGGGGAAATTCATTGGTCCATCAACCAAAGTTGGATTGGCAGAGCACAGACCAAGCCCGAGAGGATTGGAGATGAGAATTTTTTCTCCTGGCTTTGCACAATTCATCTGCAAGCACAGCTTGGCCTGCCTCAGAAGCCCACAAGCTTTGTGCTGAGAGCCACTCTCTGTACCTGGCAGCACTTGGGGTGGAGGCTGGGAATCAGGGGGAAAGAGAGCCAAAACGGTTCCATTTTGTAAGGAATGTGTCTTATCTTGTTCTATTCACAGTAGAAAAGAAAACATCAGCTCCAGAGCCAAATCTATTTCTCTGGGTAATCCATCTCTGTATAGCTGCTCCCTGCAAATCTCTCTTGCATTAGGTTTCCGGGCTTCAGACTAATGCACGCACTGTATTCCTTGGAAATTTAATAAGAGCCTGATGTGTCTTTTATAATTCGTGTTGCTGTGTCTTATCTCCACATAATGTGTTAATATGGAAATTAATTTAGTGCTCATCAGATAGCAGAGTGAATTGTCAAGGTGTAGCTTTCTTTTAGCCTGTTGAAAGATCTCCCCACCCGCCTCTCTTGCATCTGAATACTTAATATTATCCAAACAGGGGAAATTAACTTATTGCAAACACATAGGAACTTCTTCAGAGCAGAAGGGATTCCTTAGCTTCTCAGGCCTGGACCCAACCTGGCCCTCCTGCTCAGTTTCTTTCCCCATCACTCCCACCTGTGTCCCCCCTGGGTACCCTCAAGAAGTTTCCTAAGTGCTTATGTCCCTTGTCTCTGTCTCTTGTATATGCTGGTTCCTTTGACTGAGTCACCCTTACTTGCCTCTTTACCAGAGAAGTATCTATTTCACCTTTTAAGACTACTAAAATGTCACTTTCTTCAAAGGACAGGGTGTGGGGCCCTCCAGCCTTGGGGAAGGGGCAGAGCCACACTCCTGCAGTTGGGCAGGTCGGAAGTTCCCTAGGAGCTGAGGTTCTGACTCTTGCTCCTTCCCTCTGTGGAGAGAGTGGCTGCAAGGGAGATCTGCTCTTGGTTGTGGGGGGCTCCCCCCAGCCAGAGCTGCTTTGGGGAGTGTGTGCTTTTATTTGTCTCCTACTGAAAGGATTGTCAGCAATTCCTGTGTGGGACCCTGGTCTGCCATCCTGGGTTTCCAGCCCTTAGCAGGCCTAACAGAAGGGCAGTTTGTAGGAGTCTTCCTCAATTAATACACGGAAAAAAGACTGAAACAATAAAATATAAACAGGAAGAAAATTTGTCTTTAAAAGAAAAGAGCTGGAAAATTATTTTTCCTCTGATTTAGAAAGTGATAGCTTTTTAAAGAACAAATGCTTTTCTCTTTAAAAGAAAAAAAGTAAAAAGACAAAAAAAGTAAAGGATTCTTCATGTCAGAAGTGAGACAGAATTTTTCACAGCTCTGAAAAAATGAGAATACCGAATTCACTCCCCTTGGATCCAAAAAGCGTGTGTGACCCAAGTGTTCTCTCCCTTTAAGGGCCCCTCTCCATGGTGGGTCCCCACCGCGTGCCCAGAGCTGCTGGGATAGACTCTGGCCACCCATGACCCTGAACTGAAATAAACAGGTTATAAAGTAATTATTTTGTTTGTTTATATTAATCTTTCTTAAAATGTATGTAGACCTTACGTTTATTTCAATGTTTAATATTAGAAGCAGTCTGGGTCTTTATTTAGAAGTTTGGTGATGTTTTTGTGGCCAGAAATATACAGTAGAAACTTAACTTCTTTATATCAATTAGCCTATGGTTAAATTGGTTTTGTTATGCTTCATTTTGTTCAAAGCCACATTTTCCAAGAACCTACTGGTGACATTAGATGGGGGCTTGCTGCATTCTGTTCAAGGGACATTCAGTGAGGAGCTGCTGCTGCCGTGCTGGCTGTGTGCTGCTCAGCATAGCCAGATGAATCACACATGATCCAAGCCCTAACATGGTTTCAGCCAGTAGCACGGTGTTTCTTGAACGTTTTGGCCCTGATTCACAGTAAGAAATACCTTTTTTAAAAACTTTTACTTAATTTTGGAAAAGTTGACATGCAGAATTTGCCATCTTCACCATCTACATTTTTCAGTGTACCGTTCAGTAACTTGATGTCCAGTTGTCCCACGTTACCTTGGGCAAGAAGTCCAAGAACTCCAGTAGATGCCTGAAGCCATGGACAGTACTGAACCCTATGTGTATCCTATCATACACTGTATTGTTTCCTATACAGATGCATGCATTGTGGCTTCCCCTTGGCACATCTGAATTGCCAGCCAGCACCACTACTCTTGGACTTTAGGGTTGCTTATTAAGTAAAGGAAGGGTGACTTAAATGCAAGCACTGTGATGCCATGGCAGCCCATCCAATAACTAAGATGGCTACTTAGTGACTAAGGAACATGTAGAATACACAGCCTGGATACACTGGACTAAGGGGTAATTCATGTCTGAGGCGGGATGGACTGGGATGGCAGGACTTTTTGTCACGCTACTTAGAACTGTGTGCAATTTAAAGTTATGAATTCTTGCCCTGCCCTGTATGGCTCAGTTGGCTTGGTGTCGTCCCACAAAGAGAAAGGTCATTGGTTTGATTCCTGTTCAGGGCACATGCCTGTGTTGCTGGTTCTGTCCCTAGTAGTTGGGGTGCATGTGAGAAGCAACCAATGGATGTTTCTCTCTTTCTCTTTCTCCCTTCCTTCTCCATTCTCTAAGAATAAACACATAACATATTTTTAAAAATAAAAGTTATGAATTTTTTTATTTCTGGAGTTTTATTTTGATATTTTTGGAATATGGTTGACTGTGGGTAACTGAAACCGTGGACAAGAAAACTGTGAATAAGGCAGGGGATTACTGTACTTCACGTTGTTGCGGAACAGCTCTCCAGAACTCTTCGTCTGGCAAAGGTGCAGCTCTATACCCTGAAACAATAACTCCCTAGTAGAACTCGTTTTTATGTTGCAACCCAGCATGTGTACCTGTACACAGGCACGCACACACCCTACTGATACAAAAATCTCATCAAACAAGACTTGCTCTTTCTACATGGGTACACTACTTTCTTTTATTCCATTCTACTTCTATTCCATTCTATTCTATTTATTTTTGAAAATACTAATCAAGATCCAACAACTTATTTCAGTGCACTTTGGTTAATTTCACACCTGTGTTTTGACATGATCTACTGTGGAATATAGACAAGGTCACAGATAACCACTTTACAAGGCAGAGTCAGGTTTGAGGCACAAGGCAGAGGAAGGAAGAAAGTTCTGGTGCATTTACAAGAGGAAGGTAACCTGTCGAGTCAGGAAGATCAGAAAAGGTCACTTGGGAGGAGGTTGCTGTCAGAAATCGGCCTCAAAATCTTATAGATTTCAACTGTTAGTAGGGGATGAGGAGAAGAGGCTGTATGTTAAGAGGAGGACATTCCAGGAAAATGAAAGAGTGAGTGTGATCTTGACTGCACAACTCACTGAGTGAAGTTTTGCCCCAATTTCCTCATCTGTAAATGAGGATAGTAATAGCATCTGTCTCTCAGTGGTGAGAGGGTTAAATGAATTAACCCATAGAAAGAAGTGCTTGGTGCATAAGAAACATGCAATGCTAGTGTATAGGGCAAAGGTGTCTCCAGGAAGGCCCTCCCAAACCTTAGCTGGAGGATGGGGGAGAGTAGGTGACAGGATTAAGACATTTTGTGTACCTATAGCAACCTGGTAGCTGGTTTAATAGCAGTGTTAATAGTGGTGCTGCCCTGTAGGTGTGACTTTAAAGGTGTATCCTGGCTTGTGATATAGCCAGGGGAGGCAGTTGCTCGTTGATTGCTGAGCCACTCTTGCCTGTACTGGGGATGGCAGCCAAGAGAATATAAAAAATGCAGAACTGGCAAGTGTCACTCATTGTTGGAAGAGTTAGAGATGAGGTCATGTAGGAAGTTTCGGGTCAGGATTTAAGGCAGGGGGGCAGCCATGATGGGATTGGGCCATGCAGCTTGGAAGGGGGTAGAGCCTTGATGGAGGGGTGTCGAAGAGCCATGCTGCCAGTACTGAGACAGGAGCTGTGTGGGCCGTAGGAGCTGTTGTGCCATGGGCGAGTTAGGAAGCAGGCAGCCTGCTTCGATCATGGCTGTTCTAGTGGACTCCAGTCCATCAAGGACCCTTACTTGCAAGATGCTGACCTGTTACCATGCAGATCCAGACTTTATCTGGACTCTTGAGTCTTGTGCTTTTCCTGGACTTCACCGTGATCCAGTGTACCATGGCACATGTTTCCCGGACTATTACATGGAGGGGATGACAATGTACCTCAGATCCCGAAAGAGAGAGAGAGCTGCTGTGTGAGGATGGAGATTTTGTTACCTTCCAGATAGACTAGAGAGCTGTTTGCACAGCCTGCTAAAGATAAGAACACGGAGAACTACTGGGCTTGCTTTTGGCTCACAGCCTCTAGGGGAGCAAGGGACATGCTGAGTCTCATGGGAAAGGAGGGCTCGGAGCAGAAGTTCTCTGAGCACCCCCCAAGGTTGGGGTATTGTAAACAAAGACCTGCTCCTTCCAGCATCAATTGTTCAGTCATTCACCAGGGCACCATGTGGACGGGCCCCAGTCTGCTCGGTTACACTAGTGCCTTACTGTACTTTATTATTCGTACCTGGCTCATAAGGCCACTTATCCAGATACTCCACCTATTCACAACGTGGCTGAGAAAAAAAAAAGGAAGATACCTTCCACCAAGAAGCTCTTAAAAAGCTATGGAGTGATTGATCTAGATTTAATAGATGGTTGTCTATGGAATAATAAATAGTAAAATAGTAAAAAGCAGCAGTAATAATAACGGGCATCTCCTGAATGTCCCAGGATGGTATGAAACCTTCATGTAAGTACCTCAATCTAATCTGTAGTTGCAATAGTAACACAGTCATCCAACCTAAGCCCTGGACCTCTGGCCTACCTGGCCCTCGTTGGAGACACCCGTGCCTCCACCAGAAGCACACTGATGGAAAGGAAGGGAGTCCATCAGGTAGAAAGACGTCTCTTTAAATCTAGTGCCATGACATGGAAGGTGGCAGGGCCTTTTGAAGTGACAATTGAGATGAAGCCCTGCTCCCACGGCCACCAGTGGCTATTTGACCCAGACTCGACAGCTGTCCTGAAAATTTCCTGCCTCTGAGCCTAATTCTGCCAACTGTAGAAACCCCAGGCTGCGAATGATTTACCTGCCTGATTCCTGGTGGCCAACCCAGGCAGCTCTACGGAGCTCCATCATTGATGGCACTGACCTCCTGAACCAGCTGGTGGGTTGCTCTGTTTGCAGTCCTTATCCTTCACAACCAGCTCTGTGACAGCTAACCTAAAACCAGGCAGGGAGAACTCCTACTCAAACGACTGCCTCCCAGGCCTTCACTCAGAGCTGCTAATTCTTATATAACCGTATGCTTTTTGATGAGTCCAACAGTTGGCTTTCTATCTCGAAGACCAGAGGTATCAAATTAAAAGGGATGGTTAATATTAAATGTAAACTTGACTTGCCCAGATTAACATTTTCCTAGGTGTGTCAGTGAGGGTGTTTTCCAGACGACATTCGCATTTGAATCTGTGAACGCAGTAAAGCAGATTGCCCTCCCCAGTGTGGGTGTCATCATCCAATGTGTTGAGGTGGAGGAAGGAGGAATTCACCCTCTTGCTTCTCAGTTGCCTGCTGAGCTGAGACATTGGTCTGCTCTTACTCCCGGACTGGGATTCCCAGTATCAGATCCTCTGGTTCTCAGTCCTTCAGACTCAGACTGAACTATATCAACAGCTTTCCTGGGCCTCAGGCTTGCACACAGCAGATTGGGGGACTCTCTAGCCTCTGTAATTGTGTGAGCCTATTCCTGGGAATAACCCCGTTTCTATATATTATATCCTATTGGCTCTGTTTCTCTGGAAAGCTCTGACTAATTGATATAAGAGGCGTGTTTGAGGGGAGGAGCTAAAGATGGGCATGGTGACCAGAAGCGAATGAGGGAAGAAGAAATTGAGGCATTATATATGGGAAGTGCATGTGCACGGAAAACATGGTATTTGCAGCCATTTGGGGACATAACCACTCTACATGGCTTTGCAGTTCACTGGGTACCGCATATGGTGAATGACAGGCAGCCCACAGGCAGAAGAAAACCCTGGACTCTCAAGGAGGGGTTCACTGATGGGACACAGTGGCAGGCTTAGGTGGAGACAGAAAAACACGGATGAGCCTTGGGCCAGCCACAGCTCCGACACTTACTGGCCTTGCGACCTTCAGCAAGTCACCATGCCCCTGAGCCCTAGTTTCACATTTGCCAAGTGGGGTGAGGTGGGTAATAACAGTAGAGAGCACCTGCTACCGTGTTCCCATGAAGACAAGATAATACAAAGAGAAAGTCCTCTGTGAGTTTAAAAGCCCTAAGTAAATGTTTGAGTTTAATTATTCAGCTTAATGTTTAAGGAGAAGGAATGTGCAATAACATTTAAAAATAGTTCTCTCCAATATTATGAGAAATTTGTGATATATATGGGGGTGGGGGAGAGGAAGAGGACTGAAAAGTGTCAGTGCTAATAAAGGCAGAGGTGGTTCTGGTGTCACCTGCATATGTATTTCTTCATTTCTTCATTCATCCACTTGCTGAGTATCTACTGCTGAGCAGGCCCAGGGCTAGCTGTTGGGTTCCCCTGGGTTACAATCCAGTTTTCTGGCTCGTTGCTATTGGATGTGTTCTTCAACTCCTCCAAACATCAGTTTCCTCATGTGTTAAATGGGAAAAAATAATGACAATTACCTCTTAGAATTGTGAAGATTAAGTGAGATAACACATCTAGAGCATGATTTCTGTTCTTGGTACAGTGGACACTTTAGGCTGGAGGGCTTTGTTTCGGGGACTGTCCACACAGTGCAGGATGTTTGCATCCTTGGCCAACCAACAGTGGGGGGACGGGGCCTCTGTGGGGGGACGGGGCCTCTGTGGGGGGGGGACGGGGCAGCCGGGGTGCCTCTGCTTTGGAAGCACTGGTCTAGGGCTCTTAGAGCAGTCCGGCGTGTGTTGAGTGCTCAATCTGTGTTAGGTTTTATAATTTTCATGTAGGAAAAGTACACGGAAAGGCCTAGGGTTCAAATTCTGTTATTGTCACTGGCTGCGGGACCCAATCTTGGGAAGACTAGTGAGTGTATGTGCACCTGGGTTTCTTCATCTTTAAAAATGTTATCTCACATAGCTTATTGAGTGGATCTTAAATAAAATAATGTATTTCATTATTTTATTAAAATAAAACAATGTATTTTATTTTAATAGTGGATATCTACATAAGTTGCACATATGTGTATCTAAGATAATGCTGGTGTCTTTAAGGCAGGGGTTGACAAGGAGCAGCCCATGGCCCAAATCTGGCCTGCCCTCAGCTTTTGTATAACATACAAGCCAAAATGACCTAAACAATTTTTTAAAAAAAACTGAGGTTCACATAACATAAAATGAACCATTAACCATCTTTAAGTATATAGTTTAGTGACAATGTCTTTTATTCAAACTTTTTAATGGTTAAAAAAATCAAAAGAAGAAGAATATTTTTTGACATGAAAAAAGTATATGAAATTCAAATTTCAGTGCCCCAAAATAAAGTTTTGTTGGGACACGGGCCCCCTCACTTTATAGCTCCTTTCTCACTGCAGCAGCTGAGAGACGTGGCTGTGATGGAGGCTGTACGGCCTGGAAACCCTAACATATTCACTATGTGGCCTTTTATAGACAAAGGTAGCTGACTCCTGCCTTAAGGAATGTGAATGGAACAGGGGCTATAAAATAAACCTGACAAGCTCAGGGAGGGCACAAAGCAGGCCTGACCAGCTCCGTGACTGGAAGAAGCCACACAGGATGGGCTGATCACAAATTTCTAACGGGACAGGTCATGGTGGGTAGTCAGGTCCCAGGCCTACAGCAAAGGTCTGTCTTTATGTTACATGAGCCCAGTCCATTGTTTTTGTGCTTCTAGGATAACATACCTTTGAAAAATCAGAGTAATTTTCTTTTCTAAATCCTTTGGAGGTACAACCATAGGCCTCAGAGCAGTAGAGCGCAGAATCCTTCATTGTTATCTTGTGCCCCGCACACCATCCCTATGTGCTGTAAGTGCTCACTGTTAACTATGCTGTACCCACCAATGCAAAATAACTATGTTTCTTCATTTTTTTTTTTACGCAGTCCTAGAGATTGTCCTGCATTGCTTTCTCCTACCTCCTTAATCTATCACCAGAGGATTTCATGTACCTTCCGTACATTTTTTCCCTTTGATTCTAAATGCATGAAAGGAACTACAAAACTGTGGAGCATTTCCTCAGTCCATAGAGATCTTGCTTCTGATCATGTTCTCAAAGACTTGGCTCAGATAAACTCTTATAAAAGGTTTTCTGTAGGTTTGGGCACTTGTAGGACCAAACCCTTAACCTCTGGAATCCAATGCTATCTCTGGGTAGCTAGTGTCAAATTTTAGTTGCATTCTGGGGCACTGTGCTCGTGTTCCAGAATTGTTTGTTGGTGTGGTAAGAACCCTTCCCTCTACTGGGATGTGGATCTCAGAACATCAATTCAGTTGGTGTCAGTGAAGTGGAATTTGCTTGAAAGGACCTGGCTCACAGAAACATGTGGTTTTTGGAAAGAAAGGATAAAGGCATTCCACAGGTCCAGAGATTCAAAGTCCATGACCCACCGTGGGTTCTTGACATCACACAGGAAAGAATTCAAACACTAGTCAGAAGAGAGTTTAAAGTGGAAGTGAGTTTATTAGTGGAGCAGTGAGGCACAGAATGGGCTAGACACTCCACAGATAGAGCAGCTCCCCTTCAATGGAATTGGTTTCCTTTACTGAGGTTCATTTTATTGGGGGATAGGTTCTTTAGTGAGGGGAAGGAATGTTCAGGATCTTCCCAGGAAAGAGGTGGATATTTCTCAGAGGAGCTCTGTTGGCCATTTTGCATCCATACGTGGGCTTTCTGTTTCTGATCATGGCAGCACAGGGTGTGCCATTTAGCACCGGATGTACTACAACGTAAATTAAGTGTGAAACACCCTGATGTATTACAGTGAGCGTACAGTGAGGCTAGGGGTTTCTGTTAGGTATAATTAGTTCCCATGCTGGATCAAGCTGGTCTCTGCTAATTTTAAGACATAAAGCCAGAGGCTAGGGGTTTCTGTTAGGTATAATTAGTTCCCATGTTGGATCAAGCTGGTCTCTGCTAATTTTAAGACATAAAGCCAGTGGGGTATTTTTTTTTTAAGATAGAAATCTTTTTCTTTTCTTTTCTTTCTTTTTTTAATTAATTTATTTATTTTTAGAGAGAGGGTGAGGGAGAGAGAAAGAGAGAGAAACATCAATGTGTGATAGCCTCTCTCAGAACCCCCTAAGGGAACCTGGCCTGCAACCTAGGCATATGCCCTGACTGGGAATCAAACCAGTGACACTTTGGTTCGCATGCCTGTGCTCAATCCACTGAGTTACAGCAGCCAGGGCCAGTGGGGGATTTATGTCTTAAAACTTCCTTCTTCTTGGCAGCTCCTATAGCTTTCATCAATTGCAGCTCTTCTGCCATGTACCCTTTCTCAGGTAGAACATTTGATCCCTGGAAGGCCAACTAGTCACTCACATTATGAAATTGCAGGTGTGCTGTGATCAGTTACTAAAGGTAAAAGTTACCAATGGAACTTAAAAATGGTAGTAGAACTCACTACCAAGAATTTGGCTCAATGGCTATATAAGGAAATTAAAAATAAGAAGCATGCCAAACATATGATTCCCTGGTTATTGTTATCTGTAAGAGGCAAAATGAAAGTAAAATAAAATGCTGGGTCAAGCTCTGATGCTGAACTAACCTTAGTCTGGGCTGATCTGAGCTTTAGCCATTATTAGTCTCTAAACAATAGAAAGTGCCGCTAAGACTTTTGCTCTCCAAGAAGGTAGTTAATGGAGGTGGGAGGGCAAGACCAAGAAACAACTGAAATAAGGGGATATGGTATGAAGAAACTAATTCATTGTGAAGATCAGTATCACCAGCTTCCTGAAGAGCCTTTACTAAAGTTGATGGTTAAAGGAATCAATTTGAGAGCCATGTCTTTTGTCCTGAAGGCTGCAGAAGGGAAGAGTGTATTTGGGTTGGTGCGGAATCCACGGGTCACTGTTGAACAATTGCAGGTGGTTGTACATGATCCAGACACACAGAAAGTTCCTTCTGAGGTAACAGCCAGCCTATCAAACTGGATATAAGCCACTGTATTGTCTATTTACCTCAAGACGGGGAACTGTCCCCAGTGAATACCGAGCGGAACATACCTGATGAAGCAGCTGATATGCGTTGTAAGTAGGCCATGTGGGACTGGCTTCATGATGACTGGGGTGGGTGGATACGCACCGCCTAGCACGTCCTTTACCCAGGTCATGATAAATTGCTGTGATTAAGGGGGCCCCTCTTCCACGGGAACCCCAT
The DNA here is from genome assembly GCF_014824575.4 of Sturnira hondurensis. Taxonomy (NCBI): domain Eukaryota; kingdom Metazoa; phylum Chordata; class Mammalia; order Chiroptera; family Phyllostomidae; genus Sturnira; species Sturnira hondurensis. The sequence goes on along the minus strand of NW_028072887.1, from coordinate 1,101,396 downwards.
GTGATTTTATTGCTACAGAATTGAATGATAGATTGATGAGCCTTATCACATTTGTTATCTCAACTTTCCTACATAGGCCTTACTGATACCAGAACCATTAAAGTGATTAAGAAAATGGGAGAAGACAGAGAGAGAGTCCAGGGATTCCACCCTGCAGAGTGGAAGTTTTCAGATGGTTATTGAAGATTGGGATGGATAAAGTGGACATCGATGGAGCTGGAACAAAAGTGTGGATACACCAGCAGAGACTGGGTGGGTCAATGGAACCCTCTGGTGGTCCTCCAACATTAGAGGGCCCAAACAAGTCCACTCAATTTACCCTAGTTGGGAGGAATTTAAAAAGCCAGAAGGTGAATATATGGATGAGGAATCTGACCAGAAATCTTCTAGGGAGATGGTTAGGCAGATTAATCAAGGTCAAGGTTGATACTGATGTGGAAGCCAGGGTCTCTGGCGGCGCCCTCAGCCAGGGACCCGCCGCTGGGCGGAGGATAAGAGACTTTTCTGAGAATCCTTGATGGAGGATCCCTTAACAGGGCTAAGGTTAAATGGGAGGATATCGAAATGCAACAGTGGATGGGACTAAGGTAAACTTTTGGATGAAAATCAGGGTGTTTGAACAGATTTTGTGTCAGGTGGTAGCATCTCTTTTACTTACATGTATTATTGGGATGGATACTGTGTTTGACTAAGGAAAGCTTCCCCTACCTAATCTTGCAATATAGAAAACATGTAAGTCCTCTCTCAGGCCCATTTTAATAGGATGTGCTAAATGGAAACCAGTACAACTGCCTGAGCCCAAACAGGCAATGAACTTAGAGAAGCATAAGAAACCTGGTGGACAAAAATAGATGACCAGTTTAATCAATGACATGCTAGAAGCTGCAGTGCTGGACCAATGAATTCACTAGACAATAGCCCTGTGTGGCCTATGAGAAAGGTGGGTGCCTTATGGAGACAAACAGTAGATGCCTGAGGCTTAAATAAAGTACCACCTGTAGCCTCAGCAGTTCTGGATGTGGTTTTAACCAAACAGAAAGTATAACAGGCTGAGGGGGGCTGGTGCTCAATGACCTTGTAAATGCTTTCTTCTCTATCTTGATCTTGGAAAAGAGCCAACCACTGTCAGGCTTCATGTGGAAAGGATCCCAGTTTACTTTTATTGTGATGCCACAGGGTTCTCTGAGCTCACTGGCTTATTATCAAAATGTGGTTAGAAGGGATTTAGACTTGATGCAGGTCTCAAGTGTAATAATACACTGTATTGATGACGTTATGATAATATTGGAAATTGAAGAGGCAGAGTAAGATTGATTTGGATCTAATAGTGACAAACATGACCAACTGGGGCTGATTAAAAACCCAGCAGATGTCCAAGGGCCTGTCCAAACAGTAAAATTCTGAGGAATAACCTGGGCAGGAAGTAACCAGGATATTCCACAGGCTAAAAATTAGCTATCATCAGTACACACCCCCAGGAACAAACAAGGAGCCCTGCATTTGGTTGATTTATTTAGATTCTGGGGAATGCATATTCCACATGTGGGAATACTAAAAGACTACACAAAAGAATGCTATATTTGAGTGGGGATCGAAACAAAAGCAGGTCATGTCTGGATTACAAAAGGCGGCAGCCCCCTCGACACCTTTGGGCCCTATGATCACCACTCAGATATGATTTTGGAAGGGTCTGCCGCCATAACCTGTGCAGATGGAGCTTTGGGCAAAAGCCCACTCGTACCTCCCAGCACTAACTGTTGGAATTTTGGACAGAAAATTCCCAGAAGCTGCCACCTGAACACACCACTTGAGAGACCATTATTAACCTGCTATTGAGCACTAATTGAGACTGCCTCAATGACTGAAGGATATTAAATTATCATGAAACCTGAGATAGCCATAATGTCTTGAGTGATGTTGGAGAAACATGCCAGCGAGGAAGGCTGTGCTCAGAAGAGTTTCATAATAAAATGGAAATGGTTTATTCGGAAGCATGCTGCTGGGTGAACGTAAGGAGGTGCCCCTGCAGCCATTAGCAGGCGCCCATTTCCCCCCAGAACCAACTTTGGAGCCACTCAAGGAACTGCCAGAACCAACTGCCACGTGGACAGCATCTTATGGACCGCTCTTGATTGAACAACAAAGAGCTGCTTGGTTTATGGGTGGCAGTTCCATGATGAATGGACACTGTCCCCTTTGGAAAACTGCGTTAGGACCAGTGGATTGCAAGACTCTGATCGAAGAAGGTAAGAATACATTGGCCCAGTGTGCCAAATTGTATGTTGTTTTTCCAGCTGTGACAGAAGAAATTGAGCAGTGGTAAAAACCCCTACATTTGGGTTTTGACTGACCCATGGGCAGTAGCCGATGGCCTCACAGCAGGAGGGCAATGGAAACTTGACCTAGTAAAGGTCTGCACATATGGGCTACGGCCCTACAGAAATTTGAGAGGTGCATGAAATTAGGACATGTCGATGCCCATCAGAAGATCGTCTTTCCCAGTTTGGAAGGTGATTGGAATCAACAGCGGATAGATGCAGGTACTCGTTGGAAGTGGCCATGGACCTGGCCCATGACATGAATGGATGTGGGGCACTGCAGTGATGGAGAGATGGGCCAAATGTAGACATTCTCCTCTTGCGTCTTCTGTGGCACAAAATGCCAATGATAACTGTTCTGTTTGCCAACAAAAGAAAGAGAGACTGCCAATGGCTACGTGGCAGATTCCCTGGGGGAAAGGGCCTGAACATGGCTGGTAAGTCTTCAGCTGTGATAAGCTAGCTCTGAATAGAAAAGAATTAATATATGACATAAGGAAAGTGCACCTGTTAGTTTTATATTAAAGATGATTATCCAAAAATGAGTGGAGCACAAACAGATCAGACAAATGACCTCAAGGTTCTTTATAATCACTTCAGGAAATTCTCGCTCCTTTTCTTCCAACCAGGGGGGAAAAACAGAGACTACGAAAGATGGATAATCTACACCAAGCCCACATGACAGTACTCTCAGCTCCCATTGGGGAGCTCTCATAAAGCTGTTTTGTACATTTCTTTTAATCTTTTGTTATAAGATCAAGAACTGGGACTTTAAACACCCTGATGAGGGTTTCCTTGGACATGGGACTTCTGTGGGTAAGAGTAGGACAGATCCCACAAACCAGTTTGGTCACCCTGCTTCCTTCCAGGAGCCCACACCAACTCTACTGCCTAAAGAGAAAGAGCTCACTCTAAGTTCCTCCAAGTTAAAAGTTCACAAGAGGAATGGTTCATAACCTCACACCTTAAAGATGACTCTTTCCTAAACGTCATCCAGTGAATTCTATTTTAAAATCCAGAGCATTGGAAAAACCACCACCCTAGGAAACCTGTACAAGTTTTACTTGTTGCTGCTATATTTAATCAGGACTTAGGATGTCTGGTCCATTTGCCTTAGCCACTCCTGGAAACAATCTTCCCCCTTCTACCTACCAATGCTACAGCCCACCAGAGACAGAAACACACAGACTTCTTATACTTCAGCTACTATGTCAGTGCTGTCATTTACTGATTTTGTCTACCATCTGGTTGGATGGTTATTGATATAAGAATTGAAGAAGAGCAATCAGCTGTCATGGTACTAAGTGACCTCAAACCATCCCTGAATCATAGGAAGGAACATACCTTCCTTCCTCCTTGGCTTGTAAATGTATTGAATTGAGATTTGCCTTGTAATTTAAATATAGTGATATACTGCAGAACATGGTGTATGTGGACCAGATCTTCATATCCTGCCAAACTTCAGTGCAAAACTAACAATAAGTAAGTTACAAGCATTGTCCAGCTTGGATTTGACCCTTGCTGAAGTCCCATCTGTCCGTGGGCAGCTACTCTAATGAGGAGGGGAATCAGCCTAAGGCACCTCCTGCTAAAACCAAAGTTAAGTTGCCTGTGTGACCACTTTGATGCTCTAATACCTGTGTTCAAAGAAAGGAGAATAGATTTTGAGCCCTTCATGAACAACCTCTTGAACGGGGTGGCTGAGGTCTGACGTCCACCTACCTCAGGACCCCTAGTGAAGACTTCGGGGCATTTAACTCTGATGGCAGACAAGTGCAATGCTTTGTTGAGAACCCATGCCCCCTCAAGGTGTATGGCATCTCTACCCCACGGTTCCTAACTCTAATGCTATCCTCTGCAGGATCTCAGCTCTCTGTTGTTTTATTTGGCCAATGCATTATTTTTCCTCGCCAGGAAAAATATTAACATTAATATTCCCGTGCTCAACACCTCTTACCTTTTCTCCCATGACCAACAGCCCACGTCACGTACACAGATGGGGTGGTCAGAGAATTGCTTGCACTATGGCAGCCACTAGAGCTGCTTCTCTCAAGGACTATCAATTTCTTCTTGCCACCTGCCAACCATAAAACAACTATATGGCTTAAAGGACGAAGCTGCCAATGAGAAAAAGGCCATCAGGAAAACAGCATTTTACCTGCTTTTTCCTGTTTACAAAATGTTTGCATCCATGCTATCACCCCGTAACTCCTGTGTCCCTTCTACCAGTCAATATATCAGTTGGAGGGGACACCTGGGAAACCAAAGGAAACAGAACAAATCAGAACGGCGTGTGTGCTTGGACTATCCAACACAGCAGCTCGTCATGGCATGTGCTCTCTGCTTGTAGTGCGGGAAAGCTGGTGCATGGCCCTCTGGGACTTGCTGGGGCATCGGATGCCTTCCACCAACTAGCAAGTTAAATGATCAACTTTCTCCTATCAAGTGGTAACTCTGAGTCCTATTTAAATTATGCTTATTTTCTGGAGGACACAAAATTTTTGCTGGGAGAGTTGTTTCCAGACTTTAGTGTGCATGAGGACCACTCATGCACACTAAAGGGCCTGTTAAAACACAGACTCTGGGTCACACCTTCAACTTCTTATTCAGTAGGTCTGGTGTATGTCGTGCGGCCTAAGAATCTGCACTCTAGCAAGTCCCCAGGAGACGCTAATGCTGTCAGTTTGGTGACTACATTGAGAACTGTTGCCCTAGAAAAAAACAGGCAGTATTACTTTGCCAAAATATTGCTCCAAAAATACATTTTTCAACATGGACTCAGATTAAGTTTCCAATTTTGTGGGATAAATTTTCTAATTTTTATGTAAAGCCCTAAACATTAAATTCTAACCCATAAGCTTGAAAAGCTTTGACAAGGTAGAGAGCAAAAATTATACATTAAACAAAATAAGGTAGACATTTCAATGGAGACCTTAAATGGCCTGAGGCTCTCCCAGTTTTCTTAAGGAACATGTAGTTAGTTCTGCAGCTGTAGAGCCCAGCCCATATGAAACTGGGAGGGGAAGGGCAGGGTGGTTCCCACCTACATTCCAATGGTTTTCTTCTTACCCCTGGAACTGCAGTTGGTAAACTATGGCCCACAGACCAGGTCTGGCCTGCCACCTTCTTTTGTAATGGCCTATAAGCTAAGAATTATTTTTGCGTTTTTAAATGGTTGAAAGAAAAACAATGTCTCTTTTATTAAATGTAAAAATTATATGAAGTCCAAGCTTCATTATCCATAAAGTTTTACTGGAATACAGCTGTGTCCATTGTTTTTGTATTGTCTGTAGCAGAGTTGAGAAGTTACAACAGGGACTGTATGACCACAACGCCTTGAATAGTTACTATGTTGCTCTTCACATAAAACATTTGCTGACCCCTACTCTAGAAGGAAAGGGGGTTACTTTGTGTCGTCCCCTGAGTGAAGATTATATAAGGCCTGCAAGGAAGGTATAAGGAACTCTTTGGAGCTGCAGGTTTATGATGTTGGGACTTGAGACATAGACAGGCAAATGCTGACTTTCCATATTTCCATAGCATTGATAACCATTTTTACTTTGTTTACCATTGCAGTTGGCAGTGTCTCCTAGAAAGACCTTTCCTTTGCCCTCTTGCCATGTCTATCTCTCAGAGTCTCTGCTCGCTTACTCACCTACATCATCCGTTCCCAATACCCCAGCAAAAGGTTTCCTAACTAGTCTCCTAAACCCAGCAACTACATTGGGAAAATAAGTCAGGGCTGGCCTTGTGCACATGCCTCCCTTGATGATGGCGAGCCTTCTTTTAAAGGTCTTCCTCTACATATTTCATTTTGAAGCAATTCCACAGGTGGGGTGAAGTCCCCGGGAGAGAAAGAGAGTTGGAGCGATGCCAGACAAGATGTTACATCCTGACCAGTCAGGTCACACAAACCTAGTCCCACAAGTTTCAAACGAGAGACTCACAGTCAGCCATCAGGTCAGTGGCAAAAGTGCAGCCTCACAGTGTCCTGTGACTGACTAGGAATGAAAAAATTGGATTAAAGGAAACTCCCCCCAAACACAAGTATTCAGCAAAATAAACAGAATAAAATACTGTTTAACAGAATAAAATAAACAGAATGAATACTGAATAAAAATGATGTTTTGTGATTGCTGAATGTCAAGAATGACTGACAATTTGGAATACTCTTTCCATGAAACAATTATAAAATAATTGACTAAAAATATGAAGCCTCCATTGATAAAAATGAAAGTACCTCTTTCTGAACACTTTACTAAACTTTGTATACTTTTATAGCCAGGAAAAACTGTGTGAATTTATTTGCATGCAACAAAAATTTACAAATTAAAAATAAGAATTTTATTTTCCTACTGTACCTTTTAAAAAATATTTTGTTTATTTATTTTTAGAGAGGGGGTAAGGGAGTGAGAAAGAGAGGGAGATAAACATCAATGTGTGAGAGAAACATCGATCAGTTGCCTCTCATATGCTCCCAACCAGGGAACTGGCCTACAACCCAGGCATGTGCTCTGACTGGGACTCGAACTAGTGACCTTTCGGTTTATATGCCAGTGTACAATCCACTGAGCCACAACAGCCAGGGCCCTACTATACCATTAAAGCTCAAAAATTTTTAATCTGTTAACAAGAGAATATAAACCAAGGAATAAAAAGTACTGGTCCTAGAAAAAGCATATGTGTAGGTGTGGTTTTTGGTTTAAAAAACCTTCTGTGGATTTTGTCTTTCTAAAATACACTTTTCAAATAAAGACACCTTTGTACACTGCCCCTTTAAACTTCCAAAGGTTGTTAAAAAACATTTATATAATGAAAATGGAAATTTTAACATTTTGCTTTAATATTAAGAATTCGATTTGTTGTTTTTCTCCACAGAGAAAAGAGTGATTGCATTATGCAAAGTAATGTATTATGAGATTTCAATTGAAATGTATTATGCTTTTATTATGCTAGTTACAGTTGTAAAAAAATGGCATCAATTGTGAACTGGTGCTAGTAAAACCTTTAGTAATATCTAAAAACATATGCATCTAGAGAAATGCTTTCACTTGAACATTTTTGATAAATTTTATTTTATTTGAATAGGTAACACAGTTTCATGGTTCAATAAAATCAAAGCAACCCAAAAATGTGTGCACTAAATCATTTATTCACTCTTTTTCCCACTCACTCCATCTGTCTTGTTCCCCACAGATAGCCATTTATATTGGGTTATCATCCTAGTGTTTGTTTTTGCACCTAAAGGAAATATTTATTCATTTCCCCACTTTTCTTAATATAAAAAGTAGCATAGTGAGTACACTGTGCGGAAATTTGCTTTCTTCACTTACTATGCACAGAGAGCCTCTGCATTCTTCTTTTTTGCAGGAGACTTGGCTGTGCCCGTAGCTTGGCCTACTCCATCGATCTCTTAATGCTGGACCCTGCTTGTTTCCAACACTTTGCTGCGGTGTCCTTCAGGATGGTTTTAAAGTTTTCCTCTGTAGGTTTTTATACATTTCCTGTTAAACAATTGGGTTTTGTTTATATACTTTTCAGTCCATCCAAAGATTGTGGGTTATTGCCAAGCTGTTAATATATTTTTCTTTCTCTTGTTCTGAGTAAAATTTTAGAGAGTGACATCTGTCACATTTTTCTGGTATCTGTTTATTATACCATGTATTTTATCCGGTTCAACCTGGTTGTGTTTTCAAATATTCTTTTTAAAAATTGAGAAATAATTGACAAATGTCATTATGTTAGTTTATGGTGTGCTATATAATAATTCAACATTTGCATATATAGCAGAATGATCCCTGCAATAAGTCTGATTAACATCTGTCACCATATATAGTTACAATTTTTTTTCTTGTGAAGAGAACTTTTAAGATCCACTCTCTAAGCAGCTCTCAAAGCTGCTAAAATGTAAGATGGCATTATTAACTACAGTCATCAGGCTGCACACATCACCCGTGACATTCATTTTATAATGGGAAGTTTTTACCTTTTGACTCCCTTTACCCATTTCTCCCACTTCCTGCCACCTGCCTCTTGCAAATACCAATTATTTCTCTGTATTTATAAACTCAGTTTTTTTCATTCCATATGTAAGAGAACTTATAGGGTATTTGTCTTTCTCTGTCTGACTTACTTTACTTAGGTTAATATCCTCAAGGATGACTCATGTTAATGCAAATAGCATTTTATTTATTTATTTATTTTAATATATTTTATTGATTATGCTATTACAGTTGTCCCATTTCCCCCTTTCATTCCCCTCCACCCTGCACTCTCCCGCCCCCACCATTCCCCTCCTTTAGTTCATGTCCATGTGTCATAAGTTCTCTAGCTTCTACATTTCCCATACTATTCTTGCCCTCCCCCGTCTATTTTTCTCCCCACCAGCTATGCTACTTATTCTCTGTACCTTCTCCCCCCTTCTCCTCCTCCCATTCCCCTGTTGCTAACCCTCCATGTGATCTCCATTTCTTTCTCTGCTCCTGTTTTAGGAATCCGCTTAGTCTGCTTTTGTTTTAGGTATAGTTGTTAATAACTGTGAGTTTGCTGTTCATTCACTGTTCGTATTTTTATCTTCTTTTTCTTAGATAAGTTCCTTTAACATTTCATATAGTATAGGCTTGGTGATGATGAACTCCTTGAACTTGGCCTTATCTGAGAAGCACTTTATCTGCCCTTCCATTCTAAATGAAAGCTTTGCGAGACAGAGCAATCTTGGCTGTAGGTCTTTGGATTTCATGACTTGGAATACTTCTTTCCAGCCCCTTCTTGCCTGTAAGGTCTCTTTGGAGAAATCAGCTGACAGTCTGATGGGTACTCCTTTGTAGGTGACTGTCCCTTTTTCTCTTGCTGCTTCTAGGATTCTCTCCTTCATTTTAATCTTGGGTAATGTAATTATGACGTGCCTTGCCATGTGCTTCCTTGGGTCCAACTTCTTTGTGACTCTCTGAGATTCCTGGACTTCCTAGAAGTCTATTTCCTCAGCCAGATTGGGGAAGTTCTCCTTTATTATTTGTTCAAATAAGTTTTCCACTTGTTGCTCTTCCTCTTCTTCTTCTGGTATTTTTATAATTTGGATGTTGGAAGGTGTAAAGATGTCCTGGAGGTTCCTAAACTTCTCGTTTTTTTTTTTTTTTTTTTTTTTGAATTCTTGTTACTTCATTTTCTGGTTGGATTTTTCTTTCTTTCTTCTGGTCCACACCATTGATTTGAGTCCCAGTTTTCTTCCCATCACTAATGGTTTTCTGCACATTTTTCTTCATTTCACTTAGCATAACCTTCAGTTTTTCATCTAATTTGCTGCCAAATTCAACCAATTCTGTGAGCATCCTGATTAGCAGTATTTTGAACTGTGTATCTGATAAGTCAGCTACCTCTTCGTCGCTTACTTGTATTTTTTCCGGAGCTTTGATATCTTCTTCCATTTGGGCCATTTTTTTTTTTTTTGGTCTTGATGCACCTGTTACATAGTGAGGGGTGGAGCCTTAGGCATTCACTTGGGTGGGGCAACTCACATTGCTGGGCTGTGACGCTGTCTGTGGGGGAACAGTTTGAGAGAGAACAACAGTGCTTGCTCCACTCTCTGCCAGATTTCAGTCACTTCCCCTACTTCCCACAAGCAAATTGAGTCTTTCTGGTGCTGGTTCCTGGGTGGGCAGGCTTGTGTACATTCTAGGACCCTGTGGGTCTCTCCAATGAACTCTCTGGTGAGGCTGAGAGTCTCTCCCAGCACCTCAACCCCTGCAAATTTTTTCAATTGGTGCTTTTAGGCTTTATTTTCCATCCCTGGGCCCCTGGGTTGCATGATTTGTCTCACTGCCAAATTGTTTTTTGTTTGGTTTATCTGTGCACAAATGTGTGTCAGTGGTCAGCCAACAGCCTCATGTGTCACTGGGTTTGCTGCTTTCCTACTCGTGCCTGGGTCATCAACCACTGCCTCCTCCTGCCAGGACCCCTCTCCACAGGTCACCAACTCCACCCCTCTTGCCAGTCTGGACAAATGGTTTGTTGTTGTCTGATTTCAATACAGTTCAATTTTCTGTCCTGTTTTTGTTTCTACATCTGTGCTGTCCTTAAATTTGGTTGTGCGAGGAGGTACAGTATTTCCTCCTATGCCTCCATCTTGGCCAGAAGTTCGCAAATAGCATTTTCTTTATCCACTCAGCCACTGATGGACCATTAGGTTGCTTCCGTATCATGGCAGTTGTAAATAATGCTGCAATGAACATAAGGGTGCCAGTATTTCTTCAGGTTAGTATTTCATTTCTTTCAGATAAATACCCAGAAGTGGAGTTGCTGGATCATTGCTGGATCATATGGTAGTTCTTGACACCTCTATAAATTCTTTCTTAAAAAATTTTTTTTTGCCCTGGCTGGTGTAGCTCAATGGATTGAGTGCAGGTCTGTGAACCAAAGTATCACAGTTCAGTTCCCAGTCAGGGCACATGCCTGGGTTGCAGGCCAGTTCCCAGCAGGGGACACACAAGGGGCAACCATACATTGATATTTCTCTCCCTCTCTCCTTCCCTTCCCCTCTAAAGATAAATAAATAAGTAAATAAATTTAAAAAAATGTTAAAGGATTTTATTTATTTATTTATAGAAAAAGGAAAAGGGAGGGAGAAAGAGAGGGAGAGAACCATCAGTAAATGGTTGCCTTTTGTGTGCCCTGACCTGGGGACCTGGCCTACAATCCAGGCATGTGCCCTGACTGGGAATTGAACCAGTGAGCCTTTGGTTGTCAGGTCAGCACTCAGTCCACTGAGCCACACCACCCAGGGCGAGATGTCTATAATTTCTTGAGGAAGTTCCATACAGTTTTCCATAGTGGCCGCAACAATTTACAGTCCCACTAATAATGAATAGGGGTTTCCTTTTCTCCATATTTTTGGAAACACTTGTTATTTCTTGTATTTTCAATAACAGCTATTCTAACTGGTATGAGGCAAATACTCTTTGTGGTTTTGATTTATATTTTCCTTATGATTAACGATATTGAGCACCTTTTCTGTTGGCCATCTATCTGTCTTTTTTTGAAAAATGTGTATTTACATATTCTGCACATTTTTAATTGGCTTTTTATTTTTTTCTAGCTAGCTCTATGAGTTCTTTTGCATTTTAGATATTCATCCCTATGAGATACATCATTTGCAAATATTTTCTCCCATTCAGTAAGTTGCCTTTGCACTTTGCTAATAGTCTCCTTTGTTGGGCAGAAGTTTCTTATTTTGATGTAGTCCCACTTCCTTATTTTTGCTTTTGTGGACAAATAAAAAAAAATCATTTCCATGATCAATGTCAAGGAGTTTACCACCTATGTTTTTCTGAGGTTATGGTTTCAGGTCTTCCGTTCAAGTCTTTATCCATTTTGATTAATTTTTGTGTATGGTGTAAGGTAGTGGTCCAGTCTTACCAGCACCATTTATTGAAAAGACTGTACTTTCCCCATGGTATATTCTTAGCTCTCTTATAAATTAATTGACCATATATGTGTGGGTTTATGTCTGGGATCTCTATCCTACTCCACTGATCTGTGTGTTTGTTTTTATGCCTGTACCACATTGCTTTGATTACTATTGCTTTGTAACATATTGGAATCAGGAAGTGTAATACTTTCAGCTTTGTTATTTTCCCTCAAGATTGCTTTGGTTATTCATGGTCTTTTGTGGTTCCAAACATACATTAGGATTGTTCTATTTTCTAATATTTTATTTGCTTTTAGAAGTTTAAATTTATATGATATTAGAGTAATGAACATTAGTGTTTATATATAAATGCCTCTCAGGAATTGGCATTTTATAGTAGAATTGTTTTTAATGTGAAGTAAAACTAATAACATATATTCTATGAAGTAGTGTATCACAAAAACTTGTATTTGCATGTATCCTTCCTTGGTAATCACAAAGAATTCCAAGGTACTAGGGACTTTCTTTAAAATGTCCTGAAAAAAATAAGGATTTCAACTGGTATTGGTCCAAAATAATACTAATTGGAAGAGTGACTTAGATTTATATATTGTAAAATTTGGTATAACAATACATGATATAATTTTTATGTAAATAAGGGAATATTTGTTTGTGTAAGAGAAAGAAAATATTCTTTTCAGAAAAAGAGTGACATTTATAAAGACAATTAAAAAAGTTATAATATATCTGGATTCAATAAAGTAAATATGAAATAGAATATGAAAAACATATATGTTCTAACATTACTAGAAACTGAATAATAGAAAGTATAATTGGATTGCTTATCTATATCATGTTTATGAATTTTTAGCTATAACCATGCATTTAATCATTGCCTACAGCCCAGAGATGTTAAATAAAAGTCTTGTACATGACTTTCTACATATCTTTTAAAATAACATGACAATACTCATTTTTAATCCACTTTAGTAGCAGAATATTATCACCAAGAAAATACTAATAGTCAAAGCTACTCTCATATAAGAACTTAGAATTACCATCTGCTAGAATGTCAACACCTTCTAATTAAAAAATAAGTGGAAATAATGTGACTTAATTGAACATCAGATAAGTACTTTAAAGAACTACAGAGAATATAGGATGATGTTGATTTTAAAATTCATTTGTTCAATGACATTTATTAAGTGAGAACTATGTATTAGGTCCTAATACAGATAATGCTGGGCGTATCTGAGAATATAAATTTAGGGGAGTGATATCAGCAAGATGTCTGAATAAGACACCCTTCAAGTATCCCTCCTCAACAACTTGGCATTCATTTGGAGAAAAGCACCTTTGAGAGAACTTTGGGGTCCAGGTAAGAAACTGTGAAGCCTCAGGGTAATGGCTGAAGCCTCAGCCATTTTGATCAGACAGGCTTGCAACCAGGTGCTGACTTGCTAACTGTGCTACAGACACAAAAATAACTTTGTGGGACTTGGTTACAGCTCTGCTGGACTTGGTCTTGTCATAGCATCATACACTAAGGGACCCAGGAAGAGTCATGCCCACTGTGCATTGGGTGATAGACACACAGACCTAAGTTCCAGCTGTGGACTCTGAAGCAGCCCATGATTTGGCTGCAGCATGTTTCAGCTGTGTCCTGGTAGTCCCTGAAGATAAACCTGCCTGTGGGGGAACTCCATCCTGCAGAGCTCTCCCAGTTGCCATGGGTAAGAATAAATCTACCAAGACATGATCTGCTTGGGGAGAAAAGGCTAGCCAATCTCTGAGAGGAGAAGGGCCTTGAGCCCCTCTTTCTCTGGGCTTTCATTGGGTTTAGTTTGCATAGGAATACAGGGTGCATATGTAAAGCTCACCAATCATTATCAGGCAGTAATGATGAAGGAATAGGTAGCATTCAAAGAGCTAGGGGGACTTATTCTGAGTCAGGGTCAGAGAGATAGAATGATGCCAAAGGGCCATAAAACTTTGGAAAACAAACTCATTCAATGCTTTAAGCCTAAAGAGCTAACATAGATTAACCTAAGTAAAGTAAGGGTATTCTTAACAAAGCAGGACTCACAGGACTTTATGCATTCTTTTTCAGGCCTTATTAGCCTGGGGAACTGCCTATAATTATATGGAGCTGCACCCCCCCCTTATCTGGCATTCTTTCAGGCTTGTGTCAGGGCAGGGAAACAAAGTAGCCAAGACAGAAAGAGACTTCCTGTAGTGGAATGAGGACTCAGGCTACAACAAAGCCGAGGGGTAAAGGTCCATCACCCCTTTTCAATAGTCCCCTAAATCCTTCCCTGATGGTCCCTTTGCAACTGTGCCTGTCTTAGGTTGTTCCTCCTTTGAGGAATCTTACCCATCATTGGCTAACCAGCCATCTGCCCAGGCTAAGCAGGGGGATATGAGAGAGAGGAGATAAGTTTTTGTCTCCTTAGCAGCTTCGGTCCCTAAGGCCTTTTTACTCAGCCTTAGTCATTGGGGGTTACAGCTTCTGAAACCAGGCAGGGTGGTTCCCAATACCTGCCAAGCTCAGTAAGATTGTACATCTGAAAGGAGCCCTGTAGCTGGGCTCTAGCAGCCAGTCCCAGATGCAGTCCACAGTCAGCTTACTCAGGGAACCAATAGGAGTCACTTCTATCTGTGCCTCTGGGGACAATGAAAGGCTCTATAGGCCTGGCTGGTGTGGCTCAGAGGACTGAGCACTGGCCTGAGAACTGAAAGGTCACTGGTTTGATTTCAGGTCAGGGCACATGGCTGGGTTGCTAGTCAGGTCCCAGCTGGGGGCATGTAAGAGGCAACAGACTGATGTTTCCCTTGCACATAATATTTCTCTCCCTTTCTCCCCCCTTCCCCTGTCTCTAAAAATAAATAATATCTTTTAAAAAAAATAGGCTGCTCCCGCTTCCTTACAACTACAGTCTGCCAGTAGTGTGTAGAGTCCAGGTCCCAAAAGAAACACTCCCATCTATCCTAAGGATATTCTTAACAAAGGAGGACTCACAGGACTTTATGCATTCTTTTTCAGAATGCATAAACCCCAACCCCACCCAACCTCAGTCTTGCTGGCCCAAGGACCCAGCAGGAGACTCTGCTGTCTGCATCCCCAGAGAATCCCATCACAGCCACAGTCTTCCATTAGTCTTGCCAGACCAGTCCCTCCCAGCCACAGTCCATGAGCAGTACTGCTGGCCCAGAGAAACAGTGGGAGACACTTCCATTTCTGCCCCTGGAGATCTTTAAAAGATTCTATTTTAGGTTTCAGCTCCTCCTAGCTGCGTCTGTGAGCTGTCATGCTGGCAAAGAGACCATGCAGAAGACACATCTGTACCTCAGGAGATCCTTAAAGGACCATACATTGGGTTCCAGCTGCTCTGTTACAATCAGGGAACAGTCTAGCCCACCCAGGTACCTGGTGGAGACACATCTATTCATGTCTCCAGAACCAGGTCTGAAGACCTCAGTCATGGCTATGGAACCTGAAACAGCCCAGGGACTTGGTTCTAGCCCTTCCCAGCCAAGGTACAGGGCCAGTCCTGCTCACTCAGGGGCCTGTTCAATACCTAGGCAGCAGCCCTCTCAGGACCCTGTGGAAGCCATACCAACCACACATTTGGTAATAGGCTTGTTGACTGAGGACCCTAAAGTGAACTTTTGTCTTAGTGCCACCCTGCTGAGCAAAGTACTGAAAGTAGTCCCATCTACCCAGGGACCAGATAGAATCCATGCCTGACTGAGCTCCTGGTAGCAAGATGGCCAACTGCAGACCCAGCTGCAGCATCATAACTGGCTCAGCACAGCACAACTGCAGTTCCAGAGGTAATCCCATCAGCCTAGGGAACAGAGAGGAGGTCTTTATCTGATGAAACCAATGTAGATCAGGGTACTATAAGAAAAGAAAAATACAGGTCAATATCCCTGATGACTATAGATGCAAAAAATTCTCAACATAATTCCGGTACACCAAATTTACAACATATAAAAAGTATCATATACCACCCTGGCTGGTGTAGCTCAGTGGATTGAGTGCGAGCCTGTGAACCAGATGATCGAGGTTCAATTCCCAGTCAGGGCACATGCTTGGGTTGCAGGCCAGTTCCAAGCAGGGGATGCATGAGAGGCAACTGTACATTGATATCTCTCTCCCTCTCTCCTTCCCTTTCCTTCTAAAGATAAATAAATAATATCTTAAAAATAAATAAATAAATAAATAAAAAGTATCATATACCATGATCAGTTGGGCTTTACTCTTGGGATGATGGTTTAACATATGCAAATCGATAAATGTAAACCATATTAATAAAATAAAAGGTAAAAATCATATTATCCCCTCAATAAATGCAGAAAAAGTGTTTGACAAATACAACATTGCTTCATGATTAAAAAAAAAGCTTTCAACAAACTGGGTATAGAAGGAATATACTTCAGTGTAATTCAGGCCTACACAATAAGCACATTGCTACCATGACACAGAACTCTGGGAGTCCTGGCCAGAGCATTTAGGCAAGAAGAAGAAATCAAAGGCCTCCAAATTGGAGGGGAAGGAGTAAAATGGCCTGTGTTTGCAGGGAACATGCTCTTTTATACAGGTAATCTTAAAGGTTTCACCAAAGTAAGTTAGAACTAATAAATGAATTCAGTAATGTTGCAGGATACAAAAATCTATTGCATTTCTATACACTAAATATCTGCTGAAAAAAATAAAGAAAACAATTCTATTTACAGTAACACAAAAACATGAAGTATTTAGGAATATATTTAACCAAAGAGGCCAGAGATCTGTACACTGAAGAGTATAAGACACTGATAAAAGAAATTAAAGAAGACACAAATAATCGGAATGATATACCATGCTCATGAATTGGAAGAATGAATTTGTTAAATACCCATAGTACCCAAAGCAATCTGTAGATTCAATGTAACACCTATTGAAATCGAAAAGGCATTTTTCACAGAAATAGAAAACAAATTCTAAAGCTGATATGGCAACACAAAAGAGTCCAAAATTTCAAGGTGATTTTGAAAAAAAAAACAAAGCTGGAGGCATGACACTTCCTGATTTCAAGCTATAGTACAAAGTTATAGTTATAGAAACAGTGTGGTATGGGCACAAAAACAGACATTAATAAAATAGTTCCAGAAATAAATCCATGAATATGATAAGAAAAGTTTACATGTTTTAGATACCCACAAGTTATGTACATGAAGCTTCCAATATAATGTGACATATTTTCCAACATGAAAATATAGCTTTAATTATCAAATTCAACCACACATATAAGCTTCTGAGAATATGGTGGGCTGAGTATAAAAAATAGCTATATAATGAAAACTACCAGAAATGCTGCACAAAAATGGCGTTATAAAATCTCAAAAGCATTGTAGAGCTGGCTAGGTTATAAATAATTTTCAGGCCAAAATCTAAGTGAGAGAAAAGTACAAAGGGAAGACTAGACAGACAGAGAGTAACATAATATGAAAAGCAATTAAGAGGCACTGTTTGGATTATATCCTAAGAACCCTAAAACACCAATCCCAAAAAGCCTATGCACCCCAATGTTCATAGCAGCACAATTTACAATAGCCAAGAGCTGGAAGCAACCTAAGTGCCCGTCAGTAAATAAATGGATCCAAAAACTATGGTACATATACATAATGGAATTCTATGCAGCAGAAAGAAAGAAGGAGCTCCTACCTTTTGCAACAACATGGATGGAACTGGAAAGCATTATGCTGAGTGAAATAAGCCAGGTGTTGAAGGACAAATATCATATGATCTCACCTTTAACAGGAAGCTAAACAACAAAACAAACAAGCAAGCAAAATATAACCAAAGACACTGAAATAGAGAACAGGGGGACAGCCATCAGAGAGGAGAGATGAGGGAATTTCAGGGGAAATAGGGGAGGGATTTAGAGGAACATATATAAAGGATACATGGACAACAACTAAGAATGGTGGAAATGGGGGGAGCACAGGGGGGTGGGTTGGGATGGGAGTAATAGACAGAAAACTGTACTTGAAAAATAATTACATAAATTTAAAAAAAAAAAGAGGCATGGAGTATAGAATCAGAAGTTCTAGCACACCTGCAACTGGAGTTTCAGAGATAGAGGAGATGGAGAGTGGCATGAAGGCAATGTTACAAGAGACATTTTTGAAAATATTGCCCAAATGATGGAAATTAACAATTAAGATTCAAGAAGTATATTAAGCCCATCCAAGGAAGATCCATCCATGTACCTGCAAACGGTAAGATTTAATTCTTTTTTTTATGGCTGGATACCTAATATCTTACTGGATACAGGTAAGACAGCTTAATAGTTTGTAAAGTATATAATTGTCTAACTACTATGCTGTACACCTGAAACCAACACGCAATAATAGCGAATGTAAATTTTAATAGAAAAATAAATACATAAATCCAAAGGAATGTTACAAAGTAAAGAAAATTTAAAAAATTAAAAGAAATACACATCTACAGAAAATGAATGGAAAGGAGACTATCTTAAAAGTAGGCCAAAAGAGAAGATCAATCACGACCGAAGACTGACACCCAACTTCGTAACAGAAAATGTGGACGCCAGAAAACCACATCCTCAATGTGGTTAAAGAAAACAACTACCAACTTAGAATTTTGTACCTTCTGAAAACATCTTTCAGGGAGGAGAGCAAAACAAGGGGTGTTTTTTAGCATTGTGGCGATCAGGGGTGAACTACGATACAGTCAGTCCTGTCAGCTAAGACGGTATCACGTGAAGCTATATTTAGAGCATGCGCAGTGCAGCAATGACTCAGCAATAATACACCCCCCCCACCCCCACCCCCTCCACAGTACGATACAGTAAACAAAGTAGGTTATCTGAAGGGTAATGCCACCCTGTCAGAGCATGCGCAGTAGAGCGACAGAATCGAAATGTGCTAATGGAGGGGGCACAAAACAACATGTGTTAATGAGAGGCTGATACGACATTGCACAGACAAGAGTATGAAAGGCCTTCAACCAGACAGCTGAGACTGCCCTCAGGGAGAGAGTGACATCACGGGTGCTCCATTCAGCTCTGCTCTAGCTGCCTCGATGGGGCAGGCTGCCTTTTAAGATGCAGACCGGGTGGCTCTCCGAGCCGGACCTGACCTAACCTGGATTTTTGAGACTTGGGTTTGTTATTCCCCAATTCTTTTGCGTGGTGTTATTACTGATTGTTTCTGAGTGGTTATTATTGCTATTAAGTTCATATCGGTTAGGGTTAAATCTGCATTAAAGAAAGCTGAGTGAATAGCATAGTCACCTGCATTGACTCACTGTTGTTCCTTGGTGCCGGTGCTGCTTGCAGGGCTGCAGCCCTGCCCCTCTGACCGTCGCAAAGGCTGGAGGCTGACTCATGGACCAGATTGTATCGTGTAACGTTCACTCATGACAGGCATCCAGTACAGGTGTAGTAAAGATTGTAAGGAAATCTCCATAAAGCATTCAGAGATTCGGGCCAACTACCTCTGATCTCGTATTATGGGATGGGAGCCCCACATGGGTTTTGATATGGCTTGTATGATTCTGAACAGTCTTTGCTTTTGTAGCTTGTTACTACTTGCCAGAAAAAAACTGCCCTCTACCAGCCCTGAAATTCCTTGACCTGATAGTTACGGTGTGATAGTTCCCTGTGTCATTCACAGATAGTACCGTAAACTTGGTATAGTAAGATGGAGAGACTTTATTCGGTGGAAGAAATCTTTCCTCTCTTTGTCCCACAACAGTAAAGCTTCATGTCACAGAGACTGCTGAAAACAGTCTTAGTCTGAGTTAGACCTCAGAAAACAAGAATGAACCATGCTTTAGTTCTCCTGAACAAATAGTGTAACCTTTTTTCAAGTCATAGTATGCTTTACAGTGGCATTTAAAAAATTGCTAATCCAGGCTCTATTTTAAGAGAACTTCACAGAATATCTTGCTATGTTGGAATATTTCGCTATGGTCTTGTTTCTTAATTTAATTTATGTACCTAAAAGAATTCATTGTTTCTTTTGTACATTTGAATCATATGCCTAGAAAGGTCAGTCAAGGAACTGGGGGGTGAGCGTTGTAGAAACTTTGTGTTGTGTGTGTTTGCCCTACTTCTTCCTGTATGAGGTTTTTTTGGTAAATAATAAAGTCTTCCTCAAAGCCTGAGGTTTGAGGTCTTATTTTCTACAATAATTCATCAAAATTACTCTTGAGCAGAGCATTTTAATACAGTAAGCCTATGATGCAGTGGCTAACACCAAAGTCTTCTTCAAGGAAAAAAACGTAATCTGTAAACTGCCTTTGGAGGGAGGTGAGTTTTGTAGTGGAGTTTGAAACCTTCATTTTTCTGAGCACCCTGAAAAGGTGGAGGATATGAATTGCTCTGTATAGTTGAATGGGACAAGGGATTTCAAACTGGGGTGAATGTATATAAGAATCTTCAAGGAAAGAGAGAAGAACCAATGAGGATCAACTATAAAACAAATATAAGGACAAAACATCTTGGGAGAACATATCTATTTTTTTAAAGATTTTATTTATTTATCTTTGCAGGGGAAGGGAAGGAGAGAGAGAGAGAGATATCAATGTATGGTTGCCTCTCGTCGGTCCCCTGCTAGGAACTGGCCTGCAACCCAGGCATGTGCCCTAACTGGGAATCAAACCACGATCCTCTGGTTCATAGGCCCACGCTCAATCTACTGAGCTACACCAGCCAGGGTGGAGAACCTATCTATTATCTTAGGGAGAAGGTTCTTAACCTTCTGTGTGCTATCTAACCCTTGGCAGTCTGGTGAGGCCTAGGAATCTGTTTAAAGGCAGAAATACAGCATATAGGATTATAAAGGAAAGCAATTATTGAAAGGTTTTCTTAGGCTCCCCTGAGGAAGAAATGCCAATCAGCCACAAAGTTAGGCAGTATAGAGCTTTATTGGGGTTTGCCCACCAAGGCAAGGTTCTCCGGTCCACAGGGTGGGGCCGGGGAAATTGCGCCCAAGCAGGGAATGTGGCGGGGTTTTATTTTGATTGGCTCTCTTCGTGGGAGCTGGGAAGTGGTCTCCTTTGAACAAAGCAACAATATATCATTGGTGGCTTTCCTCGGGCTCAGGTTGCTATGCCGATGTCCATTTTGGTGAAGCCCTTTCAGCTGTCTGGGTTGTAGTTCAGTCGCCATTTTGCCCTACCCCGCCCATCCTGACAATTATATTGAAATACAATGACCAAAATACAAAAAGCCAAATTTAAGATATACTAACATATGTACTTTATTATTGATAATTTACATAAAAAGATCTAACAACCCCCATAAATTTTGAAGTAGTAATGAGCACAGATGATGTATTTCTAGATACAGTACTACACCATGATATGAAAATGCCTGTGACTTCTGTTAGTGAGACATTGACAGGTACTGCTAACTTTGTTGCCTATGTTCATAGTGGAAGGAAGTGCTTAACCAGTATTTTGTCCAACCAAGTTCACACACCCTAGTTTAAGAACTCTGTTCTAGGGTGTAGTGCACATCTCCTCCTTCCCCAGGTAGTCTCTAGTAAAGGTTGACTTGGAGGACAATGCTTCTGCGTGAGTGGATTCTCTTAGGGGACATCAAGGACAAATGGGATGGGGACCCTGTCTCCAGCCAACTCTTAATTCCAAGGTATTTACCAAGAGCTCAGAGACCCTTGGCTCTGCCCTGCTAGGGGTGGAGACGTGGCCTCTGTCTGCCATCTTGTACACACGAGGCAGCTGACTAGCAAGAACCACAATGAATATCTGCCTGTGAGAGAAATGCACTTAAAAACCAGGCTGGGAGTAGATTCAGTATTTCCCTAAGGCACATTAAGAGCCTTTCTCACGGAGGCAGAAAGGGTTTTGTGAGTCCTCATAGCTGCACAGCACTTCTAACTACCAGAAGCATTGTTTCCATCCGTTGTCCAACTTGTTTTTCACAACCACCCGAGCTGGGCAGTGCAGCTGTTGTTCTTTTGCAGTTTCTCTAAAAATGTATATTTAAAACACAAATTTGCCAGAATCACAGCAAAAATTTAAGATAGAATTGCAGTGATATTTCTGAGAAGAATGCAACTCTTCTGTCCTCAGAGGGAAAATTTAAGTGAAATGAAATATTTAACATATAAATAATTTTCCTTTGCTGCTAAAACACAGGAGAGGCAGTACTATGTGCTTATTAAAGAACTCATTTTTAGGTCAAATTTTCCCCAAAAAGAATATGACCATAAAAAATTCAAATAATACAGTAGCATTGAAGAAAATACTTTAAATTTTTTTCATCCGCCTAATACAAAAATCAGAAAAGATGTATCAGACTGAGTTCAGTTCAAAGACTAATAACAATAGTTATTGAATAGAGATGACAATATCAGGAATTATTACCTGGGTATAATACTGGTAACTAGGTGACTGAAACATAAGCAGAGGATAAGGCAGGGTCTGAAAACTAGGACCTATGAGTGGAATCTGGCTTGCTGCCTGTTTTTGTAAGTAAAGTTTTATTGGAGCAAACCATGCTCATTTGTTTATGTATTGTTTATGTCTGCTTTGTTCTATAATGACAGAGTTAAATAGTCTTGACAGAGACCATAATGGCGTGCAAAGCCTAAAATAATGACCATTTGGCCTTCGCCTCAAAGGTGTGGTGACCCATGGACAACTGTAGTGACTGCTGGGGGGAGAAGGGTTTAAGGGGACTAAATGATAATGGAGAAAAACTGAGAATGATTAAGTAAAAAACAAAATGTGCATTGACCTCTGCTCAGCATCAAGGTATTAAGGAGGTAGCAATTCCAGGAGTTTGTGGAATCTACCTCTAGATTCCAGAGGTAGATCTACCTCTACCATCTACCTCTAGAACTGGAAGAACAAAGGAAAGGAATTGGAATTATTAACACCAGGAGCTAGGAGGAGCAGAAACTCAGAACTTGGAGGAGGGGCTTGCAGTCTGGCTGCTGCTGGCGTGTCAGGGAGGGTCCACTCTGAGGCTGGTTCTATCAGGTGTTGGAAGGACTGAGAACCAGGTCCATTTGAGTAAAGAAATGAGGCTCACAGGGGTTAAGAGACTTGCCTTAAAACTGAACAGCCTTAGTGGTAGAACTGGAAGTTCCTCCAGGAAATAGGATTTCAGAATTGGCTTAAAAGATGGAGAGAAAAGGGAACCCATCAAGCTGGTTGCATGGGAAGGGGTCCTCACTTAGGTAACAGCTCACAGGTGAAAATGCAATGCAGGGATGAAATTTAGACTGGAGATGAAAAGGGCACCAAATGTCATGCCCAGGTCACACCTCAGACAGATTAGATCAGCACCCCTGGGTGTGGCCCTTAGGTATCAGTATTTTTTGAACATTTTCAAGTGATTCCAAATTGGGGCCAAAGCTGAGACCAAGTGCTTGAAACTGAGAAGTGCAGGCACTCACATTCAGAACCCACCCCTTCCTTCCTGCAGCCTCTGGAATATTCCCCAGTTGGAAGGAGCCCCTTGTTTGGGGGCAGGTGGGGCTGGTACCACACAGAGTGAGGAGGTGGTGGAAAAGCAACTGCTCCTTATCTCTCAGCAAACAGAGACTCAGGCTTGCCCATTTCTGGTGCTGCGGTCACAGGGGTGAGCACGAGCTTCCAAACTGCTTGATAAGAGGGGCTTGGCTCCACCTCCTGTGTTCCCTGTACAGTCAAGGCACTTACCTTACGTGAGGTCACTTTCAGAGCAGCAGTGCTTGTGTAATGAAGGTAAAGCAAACCCTCTGGAGGGAGGAAGAGGCCCCACACAAGGAGGCTGTGGCAGGAAGGTCACAACCCCAGGTTGCTCTGACAGGGGGCCTCCTGTGGAATGTGGCACCAGATGGATCCGGGGCGGTTAATTTCGATGAGCAGCACAGCCTGGGGCCCTTGAGTCGAGCTGCCAGCTGGGCCTTCGTCAAGCTTGCTGATGTTTTTCACATGGGAGAACACAGTGAAAGATGGACTGAAAAAGCAAGCTTGATTATTCTTGAAAATATTTTCCACAACAAAAAAAGTGCATGTTTATTTCAAAAAAAATTGAAAACCAGTGAAAAGCACAAAGTAGAAAATTATCACCTGCATTTCACTACCCAGATATGACTACAGGTAGAATTGTGGGGCAATCCTCATGGACTACGATGCAAATGCATAATACAATATACATAGAGCAGAATTTGGATCTTGTTGGTTGTGTAACCCTGTCCTTTTTGTAAACTTAAATAATAAGTTATGAGCATTGTCATCTGTAACATTTTTTGTGGTTTGTTTCATTCCATTACATGGGTGGCATAGCTTATTTATTTCAGACTTTTTTTTTTACAGCAGTTTTAGGTTCACAGCAAAATTGAGGGGAAGGTACAGAGATATCTCATATAGCCTCTGACACATGCACAACCTCCCCCATCACCCACCAGAATGATACATTTGCTGCAATTGATGAGACTACGCAGACACATCATAATCATGCAAAGTCCAGCGTTAAGTCCAGTGTTGACTCTTAGTGTTGTACTTTCTATGGATTTGGACAAAGGTACAATGACATATATCCAGCTTTATAATATATATGGAGGGTTTTTTTACTGACCTAAAAATCCTCTGTAGCATAGTCAATTTCATCACTCCCCTACTGTTGGACATTTGAGTTGATTTTATTTTTTATTCTCATAAATGATACTATAATAATCATTCTTACAGATGAGTCATGATCCATATACTTGATTAATGTTCAGTTCCTATTAAGTTCTAAGCTGTGGGCTTTTATACCCTGTACCGGGAACACTTCTCCACCCTTCAGGTTCTTTACTTAGTTAATTTATACTAATTCCTTCAAGTCTCAGCTTAAAATATCAATTCCTCCAGGGAGCCTTCCTGACCATAAGGCTAGAATAGACCTACTTGTTACATACCTTGGAAGCACCTGGTACTTTTCCTTCATAGCACTGGGACATTTATTTCTGTTTTGTTCTCACTAGGCCCCCAGACATTGAATAGGGTCTGGTCCTCAGTAGGTATCCAAGAATTTGCTATTTGAATTCATATGCACATCAATACTTCCAAGCTGGGTTTCCAGATATCTTCCCATCCTTCAGAGAGAGAAAGTTTTTGAAGTTCTCTCTAGTTCATGCACCATACTAAAACAGCTGTGTACAGGTTGCAGGTAATGAGGTCAATACCACTGCATGATTATTCCAACTGTTAAAGAACTGTGCTTGCCTGGTTGCCAGTCATCCCAGGCCCAGACAGCACACCTTGGACTCCCCAGGAGACAAATTTATCTTCGTGAGAGAAAAACCTACATATCCATTTATTCATGTACCCATCCATCCATCCATCCATTCAATATATACTGAATGTGTACTATTCCTTTGCTCAACAAATATTTATTTTGAGTGTTGACCATGTGCCAGGTGTGGTTCAAGTTTCAGTGAAAATAGTGGGTAACATCTCTTTCTGCTTGGAGTTTATATTTCACCTATTGTATAGAAAATACTGTGCCATCAATTTATAGGATACCTATGGAGGAAAGAAAGGTTCTTTTCCTTAAGGAACTTACAGTCTACTGAGGAGTTATAGCAAGCACACAAATAGTCATAATACAAATAGAAGATGATAGGAGAGCCAAAACTAAGAGCCATGAAAGTATAGCATTATCTCTTTCCTGATGGACTTTCCATGTAAAAATATAATTTCAAGTCTTCATCCAATGGTGGGACAAAATTCAAGCTGATCCATACTCCTGGTCGTAGTTGATTGGTATAGGGAAGGAACCTGACCAAGCTTGGCCAATTTGCTTCCTTCTCTGGAATATTTCAAAGTAAAATAGAGAGTTTCTGTTTCTTTCTAAGAGCATAGATTGAAAAAGTACTTTATTGATTATGCTATTACAGTTGTTCTATTTTTTTCTCCCCTTTATTCTCCTTTACCCTGTACCCCACCTCCCACCATCATTCCCTCACCTTAGTTCATGGTCATGGGTCATACGTATAAGTTCTTTGGCATCTCCATTTCCCATGCTATTCATGACCTCCCTCTGTCTATTTTGTATCTACCATTTATGCTTCTTATTCCCTGTACCTTTTCCCCCATTTGCCCCCTTCCTCTCCCCACAAATAACCCTCTGTGCGATCTCTATTTCTGTGACTCTGTTCCTGTTCTAGTTGTTTGCTTAGTTCATTTTTTTTTTAGGTGTGGGTGTTAATAACTGTGAGTTTGCTGTCCTTTCACTGTTAATATTTTTCATCTTCTTTTTCTTAGATAAGTCCCTTTAGCATTTCATATAATAAGGGCTTGGTGATGATGAACTCCTTGAACTTGCCCTTATCTGAGAAGCACTTTATCTGCCCTTCCATTCTAAATGAAAGCTTTGCTGGATAGAGTCATCTTGGATGTAGGTCCTTGCCTTTCATGACTTGGAATACTTCTTTCCAGCCCCTTCTTGCTGGCAAGGTTTCTTTTGAGAAATCAGCTGATAGTCTTGGGAACTCCTTTTTAGGTAACTGTCTCCTCTTCCTGCTTTAGAGATTCTCTCCTTCATTTTAATATTGGCTAATGTAATTATGATGTGCCTTGGTGTGTTCCTTCTTGGGTCCAACTTCTTTGTGACTCTCTGAGCTTCCTGGACTTTCTGGAAATGCATATCCTTTGCCAGATTAGGGAAGTTATCCATTATTTTTTCAAATAAGCTTTAAATTTCTTGCTCTTCCTCTTCTCCTTCTGTCACCCCTATGATTTGGAGAATGTTTAAAATTATCCCAGAGGTTCCTAAACTTCTCTTCATTTTTGAACTCTTGTTTCTTCATTGTGTTCTAGTTGAATATTTATGTCTTCCTTCTGGTGCAAATCAGTTATTTGAGTCCCTGGTCCTTCACTCTTGGTTCCCTGTGTATTTTTTTATTTCACTTTACATGGCCTTCACTTCTGCCTTTATTTTGCAATGATACACAACCATTTCTGTGAGCATCCTGATTACCAGTGTTTTGAACTGTGCATCTGATATGTTGGCTATCTCTTCATCACTTAGTTGTATTTTTTCTGGAGCTTTGATCTGTACTTTCATTTGGGCCATATTTGTTTTGGTCTCTTCCTGCCTGTTACATAGTAAGGGGTGGAGCCTTAGGTGTTTGCCAGGGTGGGACAACTTACATCACTGCATTGTGGTGCTATATGTGGGGGAGAGGTCCAAGAGGGAAAAATGCTACTTGGTCAGTTCTTGGCCAGCTTTCAGTCACTTCCTCTGCTGCCCACAAGCAAATTGGGCCCTTTTTGGTGCTGAATCCCAGGTAGGTGGTTTTTTGTACTTTCTAGGACCCTGTGGGTCTCTCCAATGAATTCTCCTGTGAGAATGGGAATTTCTCCAGCCACCTCAACCCTCACAGGTTTTTTCAGTCAGAGGTTTGAGGCTTTATTTCCCCACCCTGAAACCCTGGGTTTTGTGGTCTGTCTTGCTCCCCAGTTGTTCCTCCTGGTTTATCCCCATGCAAATATGGGACTACTTGCAACGTCAGCCACTGCCTTCCCTGCCCTGGTCCTCCAGCTGCCACCTTGCTGTGCATCCTTTCCACTCCTACTGCCCATCTCCACCCCTTCTACCAGTCTGGATGAATGTTTCTTCTTTAACTCCTTGGTTGTTGGACTTTCATACAGTTCCATTTTTTGGTAGTTCTGGTTATTTTTTGTTTTTAAATTTGTTGTTGTTCTTCTTTTGGTTATGCAAGAAGGCAANGTTGTTCCTCCTGGTTTATCCCCATGCAAATATGGGACTACCTGCAACGTCAGCCACTGCCTTCCCTGCCCTGGTCCTCCAGCTGCCACCTTGCTGTGTATCCTTTCCACTCCTACTGCCCATCTCCACCCCTTCTACCAGTCTGGATGAATGTTTCTTCTTTAACTCCTTGGTTGTTGGACTTTCATACAGTTCCATTTTTTGGTAGTTCTGGTTATTTTTTGTTTTTAAATTTGTTGTTGTTCTTCTTTTGGTTATGCAAGAAGGCAAAGTGTATTTACCTATGCCTCCATCTTGTTTGGAAGTCCTAAGAGCATAAATTTTAAGAGGAAAAGTTCTAAGGGACTCGAAGCAGAATGTTTTTTGCCATGTGGTAAAAATCCAGTCATAGTGAGAGAGAATGGATCCTAAATGCAGAAAGACTTAGGATAGGAAAAGTCTGGTGGTCTTTCATTTCATGTTTCCAGTTGTACCTACAGCCCAGCTATACTTTCTCCCTTTTCTTGTATTATTTGTTCAAGCCTTCCTAATATTTCAACAGCCAACATATTCACGACTGGTATTTATTAGTTAGAGTAGGGTTCATGTTACTTGCAAATAACAAAATCCTTTCTAAAACTGAGGGCTTTCCAGAGAAGGTGAAATTTGAGCTGAGTGTTTTAAATACTTTTAAAATTAGTTTATTGATTATGCTGTTCCACTTGTCCCAATTTTCCCCCTTTGCCCTCCTCCACTCAGAAGCCCCTACTTCCTCCAGCAATCCCCTGTCCTTTGTTCATGACCATGGGTCATGGATTTAAGTTCTTTGGCAACTCCGTTTCCTGTACTTGCTCTTAACATAACAGTGCCTTTTCTGTAAATGCCAATTTCTACTTCCTACTCCCTGCATCTTTTCCCCCATTCCCCCAGTTCTCCCTCCCCAGTGACCTCCATCCCAGTGTTCTCCATATCTATGATTCTGTTCCTATTCTACTTGTATGCTTAGTTTGTTTTTTAGATTCAATTGTTGATAGTTATGTATTTATTGCCATTTTAATGTTCATAGTTTTGATCTTCTTTTTCTTAAATAAGTTTCTTTAACATTTTGTGTAATAATGGCTTGGTGGTGCTGAACTCCTTTAGCTTTAGCTTGTCTGTCAAACACTTTATCTGCCCTTTGATTCTAAATGATAGCTTTGCTGGATAGAGTACTGTAGGTTTTAGGTCCTTACTTTTGATCACTTTGAATACTTCTTGCTAATCCCTTCTAGCCTGTGAAGTTTCTTTTGAGAAATTGAGAAATGGGAACTCCTTTGTAGGTGATTATCTACTTTTCTCTTGTTACTTTTAAGATTCTCTTTTTTTCTTTATCCTTTGGTATTTTAATTATGCTGTGTCTTATATGGGCCTCTTTGTGTCCATCTTGTTTGGGACTCTTTGTACTTCCCAAACTTGTAAGTCTATTGCCTTCATGGAATTAGGGAAGCGTTCTTTCCGTGTTTTTTTCAAGTAGGTTTCCAGTTTCTTGATCTTTGTTTTCTTTTTCTGGCACCCCTATGATTAGAATATTGGTACACTTGAAGTTGTCCCAGAGGCTCCTTATGCTATCCTCATTTTTTTTATTCCCTTTTCCTTCTTGTTGCACTGAGTATCTTTTGATTCCTTATGTTCCAAATTACTGATTTGATTCTTGGCTTCATCTACTCCAGTGTTGATTCCCTGTACATTGTTTTTTATTTCAATTAGTGTGTCCTGCATTTGTCATTGAATCATTTTTATGCTGTTGAAGTACCCACTGAGTTCCTTGAGCATTCTTTTTGTGTTGTTAGATTTTATTTTTATTTATTTATTTTTAGAAAGAGGGGAAGAGGGGGGAAACAGAGGGAAAATCAAATCTAAAATTAGATTTTAATGCGTGGTTGCCTCTCATGTGGCCCCACTGGGGACTTGGCCCACAACCCAGGCATGTGCCCTGACTGGGTATAGAACTGGTGACCCTTTGGTTTGTAGCCCACGCTCAATCCACTGAGCTACACCAGCCATGGCTCCGTGAGTATTTTTTTTAAAATATATTTTATTGATTATGCTACTACAGTTGTCCCATTTTACCTCTTCACTCCCCTCCACCCTGCACACCCCCTCCCACCCACAATCCTCACCTTTAGTTCATGTCCATGGGTCATACATATGAGTTCTTTGGCTTCTACACTTTCCATACTATTCTTACCCTCCCCCTTCCTATTTTCTACCTACCATGTATGTTTCTTATTCTCTGTACCTTTTCACCCTCTTTCCCCCTTTCACTCCCCTATCAATAATCCTCCATGTGATCTCCATTTCTATGGTTCTGTTACTGTTCTAGTTGTTTGCTTTTGTTTTTGTTTTAGGTGTGGTTGTTAACGACTGTGAGTTTGCTGTTATTTTATGTTCGTATTTTCATCTTCTTTTTCTTAGATAAATTCATTTAACATTTTATATAATAAGGGCTTGGTGGTGATGAACTCCTTGAACTTGGCCTTATCTGAGAAGCACTTTATCTGCACTTCCATTCTAATTGAAAGCTTTTCTGGATAGAGTAATCTTGGATGTAGGTCCTTGCCTTTCATGACTTGGAATACTTCTTTCCAGCCCCTTCTTGCCTGCAAGGTCTCTTGAGAAATCAGCTGACAGTCTTATGGGAACTCCTTTTTAGGTAACTGTTTCCTTTTCTCTTGCTGCTACTAGGATTCTCTCTTTAATTTTAACCTTGGGTAGTGTAATTATGATGTGCCTTGCCATGTGCTTCCTTGGGTCCAACTTCTTTGTGACTCTCTGGCTTCCTGGACTTCCTAGAAGTCTATTTCCTTAGCCAGATTGGGGAAGTTCTCCTTTACTATTTGTTCAAATAAGTTTTCCACTTGTTGCTCTTCCTCTTCTCCTTCTGGTACCCCTGTAATTTGGATGTTGGAACATTTAAAGATGTCCTGGAGGTTCCTAAGCTTCTTCTCATTTTTTAAAAAATTCTGTTACTTCATTCTTTTCTGGTTGGATGTCTTTCTTCCTTCTGGTCCATATCGTTGATTTGAGTCCCAGTTTTCTTCCCATCACTATTGGTTTTCTGTACATTTTTCTTTATTTCACTTAGCATAGCCTTCATTTTTTCATCTAAATTGCGACCAGATTTAACCAATTCTGTGAGCATCCTGGTTATCAGTATTTTGAACTGTGCATCTGATAGGTAAGCTACCTCTTTGTAACTTAGTTGTATTTCTGAAGCTTTGATGTCTTCTTCTGTTTGGGCCATTTTTTTTTTTTGTCTTGATGTACTTGCTACATAGTGAGGGGCGGAGCCTTAGGTATTCACCTAGGCGGGGCAACTCACATGCTGGGCTGTGATGCTGTCTGTGGGGGAAGGGTCTGAGAGGGAACAATGGTGCTTGCTCCACTCTGCCAGATTTCAGTCACTTCCCCCATTTCCCATAAGCAGATTAGGCCCTTTTGGTGCTGATTCCTGGAGGGTGGGCCTGTGCATGTTCTAGGACCCTGTGGGTCTCTCCAATGTACTCTCCTGTGAGGCTGGGGGTTTCTCTCACTGCAGCCTCAACCCCCAGAGATGTTTTCAGTCAGTGGTTTGAGGCTTTATTTCCCCAATCTGGGACCCTAGGTTGTGCAGTCTGTTTCGCTCCCCAGTTGTTTCTCCCAGTTTGTTTGCACACGAATGTGGGACCACCCGCTTCACAGTCCAACTCCTTGCCAGGTCCGCCAACTGCTGCCTTACCTGCCCCAGTCCTCCAGCTGCTGCCTTGCTGCTAGTCCTCTACTAGAAAGGCTGCCATCTCTGTCCCTCCTACCTGTCAGGACAAATGTGTCTTCTTTAACTCCTTGGTTGTCAGACTTGTACAGTTTGATTTTCTGTCAGTTATGGTTGCTTTGTGTTTTTAAATTGTCGTTGACCTTCTTTTGGTTGTGCGAGGAAACAGTGTGTCTACCTATGCCTCCATCTTGGCTAGAGGTCCTTGAGCATTCTTATAACCAATATTTTGAACTCTGCATCTGATAGATTGCTTATATTCATTCTGTTTACTTCTTTTTCTGAAGTTTTGTTCTGTTCTTTCATTTGGGTCATATTTTTTTGTCTTCTCATTTTGGCAGCCTGCCTGTGTTTGTGTCTATGTATTAGGTACACATAAACCTATGTGTAGGTCTGCTTTGACTCCATGTGTGGGTAGCATGATCTAATGTAGTAGGTGTCCTTTGGGTCCATTGGCACAGACTTCCCTGTCTCCCAACCTGGGTACTCGAGGTGCACCCTCCATGTGGGCTGAGTACTTCGTTCTCTTGTAGTTGAGCCTTGATTACTGTCAGTAGGTCAATGGGATGGATTTATCTGGGCCAGACAGCTGGTGGGACTGGCTGTGACCACTGACCACCAACCACCTCCTTCCATGGCTTGTGGTGGTGCTCTGATGTGGTCTATAACTGCCTGCTAGGTGCACAGGCTTTGGGGTTTCCTGGGTGGTTTAGGCCAAGGTCAGCCATCATCTGTGTTCTCTCTGGGGTCATTTGGCAAAAACTATGAAGTGATGTGCAGATAGCTGGTACTAGTTCTGGGCCTGGGCCCACTTAGCTAGCAAGGGGTATTGGGGCTGGGCTTACCTGATGCTTGTTTGAGCGTATTTGGGAAGGTCAAAGCCAGTGTCTAGCTCAGCCATTCATATGGAAAATCCGCTGTTACCAGCTTGGAGTCCATAATTTGGATGGGGCGGAGCCTCAGGTAATCATCAGGGCGGGGCTAACAGTGTGAGCCAGGTAAATGGAGTCTCAGATATGGTACTACCACACCATGGCTCTGTGTTGTAGAGGGCTCAAAAAAGGAGCAGTGGCCACTTTCTGCAGTTCTGTTTGGGAGGAAGCTGTCCCCCAGCTCTTGCCCTGATGCCAGAAACTTTAGTTCTTCCCCATATGCCACTGGTGCCCTTTAGGTGCCGCCTTAGGGCTGGAGTCCAGAGAGAATGAGTCTGAGTAAGCCTGTGTGGGGGGCCCTCCAAGAGGTGATGCCTAAGAATCCTGTAGTCTCTTCTGCTCACCCAACCTCCACTGTTTTTTTATAGTCAGAAATTATGGGGACTTATCTTCTTGGCATTGGAGCCCTAGGCTGGGTGGTCTGGTGTGGGGCTGGTACCCTTTCTCCTGAGATGTCCCTCCAATTTATGTCTACCACATGTGGGTGTGGGACACATGTTTGTGCCTCTGCCCTTCCACCCCTGCTACCTGTCTGTTTGAATGTAGTTTCTTTAATTCCTTAGTTGCCAGACTTCCATACAGCTCAATTTTATGACAATTCTGAGTGATAGTTGTTCTGTAGTTTAGTGGTAATTTTGCTGTGGTTGTGTGAGGAGTAGAGCCACGTTTACCTGTGCCTCCGTCTGCCCAGAAGTCTTGAGCTGAGTCTTAAAGGATGGCTAGGACCTAGGTGTTGTAAGTTCTGGCTTTTCCTCCAAGCCTGAGCTACCAAAGAAAATGGGCCAAATCACATGTCAATGGTCATTTTGTACACTTAAAAAATTTAAATCTTTTTCCTGATAACAACAAAAGTATAAAAATTTCAAATAATATAAAAATGTTAATGTTTATTCCCTATTTCCACATAATTGCACCCTTCAAAAATAACCACTGTTAATAATTTTGCCTGAACATCCAGTGTGTAGTATTGTATAATCTGCTGTTTTCTCATTTTATTTTATTTTTTAAAGCATTTTCCTTTTTAACAAATATTATATTTATTTATTTTTAGAGGGAGGGAAAAGGAAGGAGAGAGAGAAACATCCCTGTGTGGTTGCCTATGAAAGGGAAGGAGAGAGAGAAACATCACTGTGTGGAAACATCACTGTGTGGTTGCACCGGGTACCTGGCCTACATCCCAGGCAGGTGCACTAACTGGGAATCAAACTGTGACCCTTTGATTCTCAGATCAGCACACAATTCACCGAGCCACACCAGTCAGGGCTGTTTTCTCATTTTAAAACAGGGCCTGTTTTAAAATGTTTTGATTTAAAAAATCTTTATTTGAAAATAATTACAAATGTACAAAAGTTTCAAAAATTAATAGAGTACCATGAAAAGAAAACCCACATAGATTTATCTTATCCCACTTGCTTTATCATTTGCTTTCTCTTTGAATCATTTGAAGGAAAAGTGTGTGTGTGTGTGTGTGTGTGTGTGTGTGTGTAATGGCTTTTTACTTTTAAATTCTTTAGGGTGTATATTCTAAGAATTGGGATATTCCTCTACAACACTACCTGATTGTTGTCAGCTTCATAAGTTTATCCTGAAACAACACTTTTATCTAACCTGCTGTCTACTATTAAGCTTTGTCAGTTGTCCCAGTAAAGTTCTTTATGGAATTCTTCCCTTCTAGTACAGTGGTCAGTCTAGGGTCAGCTATTGCATTTAGTTGTCATACTTCTGTAGCTTTCTTTGACTCTCACTATCTGAAATCTCTTCCTTTTCAGAAGGGAAAAGATGATTTTAGTGTTGGGAAAAGCCAGAAGTCATAGGGCACCAAATCTGGGCTGTAGGGAGGCTGAGTCACTTCGGTGATTTGATGTTTCACCAAAAAACTCTGCATGAGACATGATGCATGAGCAGGCACATTGTCATGATGAAGCTGCCAATCATCAGCTGCCTATAGCTGTGCCTTCTGAATCATCAGAATAGTTTTCATGGAGGAATGTTCAAGCTTAATGAAAAATTTGATGCAGATTCATTGCTCTACTCATTCTGTCATTTTGAATGCAATTGCCACTCAGTACACATGCTCACTTAACAGTGTCTACTGCCCCCACTGACTAGTACAGTGAAGTCGTCATTGTTCACACATGTGCATTCCTATCTATTTTCCTTGGTTCCCAGGTTCTATTGATGTCGCACACACTGTTCTGGTTATATTAACAATGGCTAGATTTTTCCTGGACAGATCTTGTATAGTTTTTTTCCCCCCTGGGATAGGTAACTTGGAGTAGAATTGCTAGGCTGCAGAGAAAGCTTATGCTTACATTTTTAAGAAAGTGCTATATCATTTTCCAAAATGGTTATACCGTTTTACACTCATACCAGCTATACACGAGAATTCCAATTACTCTACATTCTCACTAATGCTTGCAATTGCCAGCCTTTCATTTTAGCTTATTCTGGTGGTTCTATAGTAGTATCTCTTTGTGGTTTTCATTTGCATTTCCCTGATGACTAATTATTTTAAGCATCTTTTCATATGTCTTTTGGTTATTTGAATATCTTTATTTTGTAGATACCCTCTTAAGTTATTTGCTTATTTTTTTATTATTTGGTTTGGCTTTTCTTACTGATTTCTAGGAGTTCTTCACATATTCTGGAAACAAGTTATGTCAGATACAAATTCAGTGAATATTTTTTCCCAGCCTGTGGCTTAACTTTTAATTCTCTTAATGATGTTTTATCATAAACAGAAGTCTTTCATTTTGAGTAATTCCAATTATCAATTGAAAAAAAATCATTCCAGCTTCTATATTTAATATATCCATCTCAAAGTAATTTTTGCATGCAGTGAGAAATAAGGGTCAAGGTGCCGTCTGGTATATGTCACAGGCTCTTCTATCCAGCAGTACTCCAAGCACAGCATGACTGTGGATGTCTCTGGTCCCCAGCCTACCCCCAGCTTCCCTCACTACTGTGGCTACACACTGAGCAAATGTTACATGGTGAGAATTGGTGGACAAAGAGAACTAGTTCGTCATTTAAAGATCTTACAGATTCCAATCTCTCCTGCCAGCTCACAAGTTTGCTCTAAGCTCTGCTGGTCTTAACAGAGTAACATCCTTCTGTCTACAGCAGGCTGGATTCTCCATGACCTGGGGTCAGGGGTCAGCAACCCCCACCAGGGAAGAAAGCAGCCCCTGACCTCTTCTCACCTTGGGAGGGCTGGCCCTTTGCAGGCACTTTGTTTCTGTAGACTTTGCTCTTGCCACTCCTGATGTTATTTAAAAATACACATCTTTAAAATCTTATCCTCTTTTTCTCTAGTTGACACAATGAATGTGATGATCCTTTGCTAATGTCTACATCAGAATCAAAATCTGGAAACCTAAGTATCCTAACCCTCTTAAATTTACATTGCTTACATGGCACTCATCAACTTTCCCCATAGACCAGCTTCTACCTGGACGTTCTTGTCTTGGAGAATTCCATTCTCAACCACCCAGTCACCCTGGACTTGTTGACCTTGCCTTCTCTCTCACCACATCAATGGGTTACCAATTTCATTGGAGTCTATCTTTAAAGTTGTCACATATAACATACTGTTGATTCTCCTGCCACTGTTCTATTCAAGTCCTTAACAATCACTGGCCAAAATTGCTATAATCACCTCCTAATTGAACTGTAGTCCCCCTCTCTCTCTCTCTGTCACCCCCCACCCCAATTGCTCTCTGTTCCCTTAAAAAAAGTACATTAATATGTTTGTAGTCTTTTCTCATTCTTTTAAAGAAAAATTTTATTGATTGCTTTTGGAGAGAGAAAGAAACTTCAATTTGCTTTTTCACTTATTTACACATTTGCTAGTTGACTCTTATATGTGCACTGAAGAGGGATTGAACCTGCAACCTTGGCACAGGGGGACAGTGCTCTAACCAACTGAGCTACTTGGCCAAGGTTATAGTCTTTTCTCATTGTACCTAGAATTCCTTTCCTTAGCTTTACCACGGGCACTTCCCCTTCCTACTCCAAAACCCACCACAAGTGACTCCTAGCCATGTTAGGTTTTTATAACAGACCCTTTACCCTGCACAGAGGAATAAGTTATTCCATCATTACATTTTATTATTGGTACTTGTTTATGTACCTATCTCTTCTGTTAGGCAGTCAGATTTTAGAGAGAAGATTATGCAGTTATACACTTCATCTGTTAGACTAAGTCCTTGCTAATTTGAGCTAGAAACAATTTAGATGGATGGGGTGTGACAGTGTTGAGAGCTTTATGAATATCATTTTGTGGAAGTTGTATTTGTATCTCATACTCCATGCAGAGGCATTAGGAGTGGGCCTGGGTACATGAAAGGTGGTAGAATGGACTCTGCCATGTTTAAGGGAAAATGAAGCAGCATCAAACAAAAGAACAGCTTAGATATGTGTGCTAGTGAGGGAAGCAGCTGGATTGCCTGCCCAACTCACATGCCTAGATAATAATCTACCTTAAACATATGAAAAGTGATGTAAAGGTGTCATTCCTGCAGAGAACAATTAACCACTTTCTGAATAGTTCTCATGTTAGCTTTCAATTTAAATGTCTTATTTTATCTTCCAAATGTCAATTTGTTTAAATCACCTTTGTTTCTTTATGGCATTGTCTGGGCTTGCTCTAGGTGTAGGCTTTGTTCATGACATGAATGCATAGTCTCCTTCCTGCTGGGATATGTGTGAAATAACCTCTCAACTCAAGGGCAAGTGTAGGCCCAGTCTCTGCTTCACTCCCTGGTATGACTATTATTTTCTTAACTGGGTCCCACTGACTCCCCTTACAAGACCTAAGCCCCTCCAGGCTGGATATGATAAGACTTTATAACAGAACCAGGACATCTTTACAGCCCTTTTCTTTATTTGCTCCTCTCCCCTTTCTTTATTTGCTTCCTTTGTTTTCCCTTGGTCTTGATTTTCTATTTTGTTAAAGCTCATTGTATATTTCTTCTGCTGAAAACCATGTCAAAGACATTTTGGAAAAGGCCAACTATAAATGGAACAAAAAATGAAATGAGCTTTTTTTTAAATCCTCACTTGAGGATATGTTTATTGATTTTAGAGAGAGAGAAAGAGAGAGAGACAAACACCGATGTACTAGAGAAACATCAATGTAAGAAGGAAACATCCGTTGGTTGCTTCCTGTATGCACCCTGAATGGGGATGAAACCTGCAACCCAGGTATGTGTCCTGATGGAGAATGGAACCCACAACATTTTGGTGTATGGGACAGGGCTCCAACGAAGTGAGCTACCTGGCCAGGGCAATAGCATGCTTTCTAAAAAAATTTTTAAGCCATACATATGCATATACAGTAAAATTTTTATGAAATGTAGGTATGAAGAAGAAAGTTAAAATTATTCATTTAGAGAATATTGGTATTTACATTTTGGTATGTACCCTTACATGTTTTATATGTAATTTATATAATGCATTTATATATTATAATTATGTATATCTAAATATGTATTATTTAGAAATATACATCAGCATCTATGTATAGATCTGTACCTATAGACATTAATATAGCTAGACAAATATACACACACAAACTGATCAAATTTATGTTTTAATGATAATAAATCAGTTGTAAATACTGTTTTATATCCTGCTTTTTTATTCAACAATTTATCTCTTCATGTCAGTATGTATCTGTCTAATTCCAGGTTAGTGCAGTGGAATGAGGTTGGAGCACAAACTTTATTTCTCTCTATGTCTAATAAAATAAAAGCAACAAATCAAAAACAAAACAAAAATAAAATCCAACAGCAACCAAATAAAGAAATACAACTCTGTCATAAAATTCTAAAATGGTGATTAAGAAGACAAATGCCTCTCTTTCTAATTCCTAAAAGTATAGTATTAAAAAAGAAGATTAATTTTAAAAGTTCTTAGAATTTTTGCAACTATCCTCTAATTGGTAAGAAAAAGAATGAATTGAACAAAAAGCTCAGGATCATTTCTACCTGGGAAAGTAAAAACAGCTACTGGAAAGAAATGGGTGAAAAGAAAAAGTAAACAACTGGAATTGATGACAATTTCATATAGTCCCCAGAGAATCACACTGAATTATAAGTATAACTCAGAGCTGAAGTACAGGATTAATACTATCCATTTTATTAAGTGGAATGAACATGTATTATAGGACATTTAACTGAATCTCAAATGAGAGCAGTCAGAGCCAAGTTTTCCAACAAAGATTGCTCACAGGCCAGAAGATCTTTTCCTCTGGCTTCAGGTGGATCAAAGTCTATGCTCCACTCTTCAATCGAAGTTTGGAGCAATGGGAAACTGATTTCACGTAGGGAGGGGATGGGAGAGAATTCATCCACCCTTCATCAGAGGACAGAGCTTTCCTGTTAAGCATAAGCAAAATCAAAAATGCCAGTGTGTGGCACTTAGGTCAATGTACTATAGCAACCAAAAATAATACTAATAATAGAAAAACAATAGCAATAATAGTAAGTTAAATGGTCAAAGAGAGCAGTTGACAGCTGAAGAATCCATTCTGGGGAAAAATGACCTGAGACACATGAAATTTCTCACAAATATTTCATTATATACAGCAACTTAAGAATTTGAATTCAATTTTAAGAAGAACCCAGAATTTAAATGATAAAACATCTCAACGAGATGGAAAAGGAGGTTCCAAGGGTAAGGAATGAAGACAAAGAATAAAGAAATACTACCAGAGAAGTAATAAATTAGAAACAGGAAAGAATTGAGTAATCATGGCTGCAAATGTAATAATTGAAATGCAGGAAAAGTTAGAGATAATTTTAATACATTGAAATAATTTAGAAGAAGACTAAAGGAATTAGAGAAAGTAAAGATAACAACTATGGAAGAGACATAATGCTGATCAAATGTTGATAAATGTGAAATAGAGAACTTAACAAATGAAATAGAACAAATGGAATAGAACAATTATTAAAAGATTTAGTAGAAGAAAAATGAACCTAAAAGGAATATTTGAGTTTGATTTATAAGGCAAACT
Organism: Sturnira hondurensis; assembly: GCF_014824575.4. Taxonomy (NCBI): domain Eukaryota; kingdom Metazoa; phylum Chordata; class Mammalia; order Chiroptera; family Phyllostomidae; genus Sturnira; species Sturnira hondurensis. Next base: position 1,062,207 of record NW_028072887.1, on the reverse strand, counting down.
GTTGTATTGAGCTGGCCAAAAAATCTGTTTTTTCCATAAAATTTAAGACACATTTTTCATTTGATTAGTAACTTGATTGATTTGGGTGTTTTGAGTATGTTGGCTACCTGCTGGTATTGGCCTCTAGTGGGGAGAGGCTAGGGGTTCTGCTAATCATCTTCCAATGCATAAGACAGCCTGCTTACACAGCACAGATACTTTTCTGCTTTCCAGTTGCATTTTTACCTTTCTTAAAATAATAAAGCATAATACACCAAAAATGTGTATCTTTTTCCATCTTCCATATTAAAATGGCTGCACAAAAATTCACCATTGATAAGTTGTTTAAAAATGCATGCTGGTATAGCAGCTGTCACAATACAGTCTAACAAAATTGTTTTGAATGAAGTTAAGAATGGCTAAGTACTGCTAGAGCCATCGTATGGAAAAAACTAAATGAACTTTTTGGCCAAACCAATAGAAAGACATTGTTCTGGAGAGTAGACTCTGAGGTGCATACTTTTAAATTTATTGAATAACAGAAAAGATAACAATCTGTAGGTCACTGTGGAGCATAAGGAAGTCTTTTGAACAAGAATAAGGTTATCTTTAGTCTTTTCATAACCACATTCAGTGGAGTAATGCCTACAATTATATGAGGGAAAGTATGACAAAAAATACATATCAGTGCAGCCACTATGAGAAACTGTATGAAGGTTCCTCAAAATATTAAAAATAGAACTAATTTATTACCCAGCAGTTCTGCTTTTGGGTATACATCTGGAAAAAACCAAAACACTAATTTGAAAAGAGATATGTACCCCTATGCTTATTGAAACATTATTTGCAATAGCCAAGATATGGAAGCAACTCAAGTGCCCATCAATAGATGATTGGATAGAGAAGGGATGGTACATATATAAAATGGAATATTACTCGGTCATAAAAAGAATGAAATGTTACCATTTGTGACAGCATGGATGGACCTAGAGGGTATTACACTAAGTGAAACAAGCCCGACAGAGAAAAACAAATAACATATAATTTCACCTATATGTGGAATCTAAAGAGCAAAATAAATGAACAAACAAAATAGAAACAGACTCACAGACATAGAGAACAGACTGACTGATGGTTTCCAGAAAGGAGAGTTCGAAGGGCTGGGTACAAAAGGTGAAGGGATTAATAACTACAGATTGGTAGTCACAAAATAGTCATGGGGATGTAAAGCACAGCACAGAGAATATAGTCACTAATATTGTAATAACTGTGAACAGTAACTGGTGGATACTTGAATATCCAGGAGGCACAGTTTGTAAAGTATATGATTATCTAACCACTTTGCTGTACACTTGAAACTAATACAAAATAATATTGAATGTAAATTATAATTAAAAATACAATTACAATACCTATCAGCAATTATCAAACAACAAATAATCATGGAATAGGTATATATGAGCCATTCTGGAAACAAATAAATCAACTATTTTCTGATAAAATCCAGTCAACCAAGAGATAAATCGAGATACCATGGGGGAAAAAAAAACTAGTGGAACAATCTATGCAAGAACACAATGAAATGATACCTATGAGGTTCTGAAAAAGTGTGGCCCGAGGATTTATAGCCAATTTTACAGTACGAAGGTGAGAACTCTCCTCCTATCCCGTCCATGCTCTCCAATACACTCACTTGAAAGTTGGCATTGGTGCTTAGCCCCAGATCTCTTGCTAACAGAGGACTCAAGTCCTCTAGAGATGAGCAGAAATTATGGGGCCTTCTTTCTCAGACCACTGCTGCTTTCATGCCACTTTTTGTTCTAGTCTCCTTATCTACCACTGTGCTTTCTGTCCCCTTCTTGCTCTACCAATGGAAAGAGCATTGTATTTAGTCTAGGGCTTTTGCATTTATGTTCACAAGAGAAGGGGGGCTGTAATGGTGCTTTCTTGTGATATCCATGCTTTGTTTTCTACCACGGCTATATTTGCCTCATAATATGAGTCAGAGTGTATTATTTTTATTTTGTAATCTTTCAGCAGCTTGGGTAAGATTAGAATTAAGCTTCTTTAGATGTTGTAATGTGTATTTTTAGTTGTGAATTTCTATATTAATAGCCTAGTAGTAAGAAAGTATGGTCTGATGATACCAGTTATTTGAAATTTACTGAGGCTTACTTTACAGGTCGGTACAAAGTCAATTCTTACAAATGCTTAATGTGCACTTTATATGTTCTCTTTTATTATTGTGTCTAAAGTTACATAGTATATGGCTATTAGGTCATGATTGTTTATTACATTGATCAAATCCTTTATATCCTTAATTATTTATTTTTTGGCTGCTTGAGACCATACATTTCTAAGATAGGTGTATTAAAGTCTCCCATTATGATAGTGAGATGTGTATTTTTATCTCTTAGCAGTATGTTAAATTTTGCTTTTCATTTTTTGAGGCTACAGTATTAGATACATATTGTGTCAGTCAAACCAATCTTATGTCATGGAATACTACCCAGCCGTAAAAAATAAGGAAATCTTACCCTTTGCAATGGCATGGATGGACCTGGAGAGCATGATGTTAAGTGAAATAGGCTAGGCAGAGAAAGACAGATGCCATATGATTTCACTCATGTGTGGAATCTAATGAACAAAATAAACTAACAAACAAAATAGTAGCAGACTCATAGATAGAGCAGGCTGACAGCTGTCAGAAGTGATTGGGGTTGCAGGGTTGGGTGAAGGGAGTGCAGAGAGTAAGCAAAAAGAGAGAGAGATTGAGAGAGAGTGAGAGAGAAGACTCACGGACACAGATGACAGTATGGTGATTGCCAGAAAGAAAGGGGGGTGGGGAGGCAGAGGAGGGTATACAGTGGATAAATGGTGATGTACACTGTAGAATTATATAATTTTATTAACCAGTGTCACCCTAATAAATTTAGTAAAAAAGAAAAAATAAATAAAACCAATCTTATATCAAACATCATATAAGTTAAATATTATTTTAAGAAAGTTTTAATGCTTTAGAATGGATTTTTTCTATTATCAATATAACTTCAGTAGCTTTATTTTGGTTAATGTTTACATGATATATAGCTTTCACATTCTATTATTCTTATTTTTCAACCTCTCTGTATCCTTATTTATATTTTGCATGGCCTTATAAAGAGCATATCATTGGATTTTTAAAATTGCTGACAGTCTTTGTGTGTTAATAAGCAGTCATTCTATTCACATGTGTTGTTATAACTTGTGTGTTTAGATTTATTTCCACCATTTCATGTTCTGTGTTCCATTTGCTGTGCCTTTTCCCTTGTGGGTTTTCTCCTCTTCTTTTGGAGAGATTAAATATATTTTCTTATTCCAATTTATCTTCTATGGATTCAGAAGTTATATGCTATTATGATATTTCTAGTTTTTTTAAGTAATTAGCCTAGAAATTGTATCATTAACACTTAACTGATTACATTCTAAAGTTAACCAATATATTTACTCAACATCTCAGATACTGCCTGTCTTTCCTCATATGCTGTGTTTTTATGTATTTTCATTGTAATCTTGTTTTACTTTCTTCCTATAGGATATTATTATTGTGTGCTATTTATTGATTTGTATAATGTATAAAATCTCATGGTTCAAAATATCAAAACACAAAATGAAAGAGACATTTACTAAAAAATTCTCTCTCCCATCACTGACTACTACCCACCCCTCAGATACCTCTCCACAGAGAAGATTTTTGTAATTTTCTCAGTATTTATATAAAGAGCTATGCATCAAAATTCTTATTTTTTACCTTGCTATATGACAGGCACCACATTACAAACACTGTTCTTTGTATTTTACTTTGACTTTTAAATTTAACAATGTTTCTTAGAAATCCTTTATATCAGTTTTTAGAGATTTTCATTGTTCAATATTATGTAGCTGGATAATACTCTACTGTATGGATGTGTAATAATTTATTTAATGAGGCCTTATTTTTAGAAAGTTGGGCTGTCTCCAATCCTTTCCTAGCAGAAACAATGACACCATAAATGTTCTACATTCTCATGAGCAGTGTCATTTTATATAAGGGCAGTTAAAACTGTAGAACAAATTCCCAGAATTGTGATTGCCAGGTCACAGGATAGATTCACTATTAATTGAACAGATTTTCCAAATTGCCCTGGGTTTGGTTGGCTAAGTATTTTGGTTAAAGTTTTTATATTTATGTTCATGATTGAGATTGACTTATAATTTTTTGTCATGTTCTTTCAGGCTTGGATATTAGGATTACATTTGCCTCAAATAATGACTTTTGGATGTTCCCTGTTTACTTTGGTAGAGTTTGTGTAAGATTGGCTTTGTGTAATTTATTTTTTATTAAATATTTGATAGAATTTGTTAGGGAGGCCATCTGGGCCTGAGGTTTTTCTTGTGGGAAGGTTTTTAAGTGCAGATTCAAAACTTTAATTGAATTATGTTGTCTGCCATTACTAGAAGAGGAAACTACCTGTGGCCTCATTGTAGAAAGACATTTACACAGGCAAAAAATTCAGGCTGACAGTTATTTCTCTCAGCACAGAAATTTAATTGAATACAGTGGTCAAGAGCAAAACCTCTGATACAAGGCTAACTTGATTTGATTTCTAACTCTGACTCTAGCTGTGTGAATGTGGGGAAATTATTTAAGCTTTCTTTTCCAGCTTCTTACATGTAAAATGAGGATAACAGTAGTGCCTTCCTCGCTGTGGTTTCAAATATTAAATGGGTTAATGCAAGTGAAGCCCTTAGAATATTTTTAGGTACATTATAAATACTATATATGTACTAATTTCTATTATTGAAAATATCATCACACTATATTCTGGTTTATTTTGAGAAGAAACTCATACTTTAACTTCTGCTCCTTTAAACTGAATTTGTCTTTTCTTCCTTGCCATTTTTGTGATCTGCTTTTTGTTTTGAGTATTTTTCAGTTTAATTATGATGTATCTCTGGATGTATTTCATTTTAAGTATCCTCTTTATTGTTTTTAAATGTGTAGATAAAAATAATTTATCACTACTATAAAATATTTAGCCCCTATTTCTTCAAAGATAGCTTCTACCTCATTCTCCTTTTTTCTGAAATTCTAACCGTACATATGTTGTACCTTCCTTCTCCATACTTTATGCTTTTTAACTTTTTTGTGTGGTGTTTTTCCATCTCGTTGTATGTACTTTTGGATAATCCTTTCAGTTTTCACTTCCAGTTCACTAAGTCTCTCTTTAGTTCTGATGAATCTGCTTTGTAACCAGTCACTGAAGTTTCAGTTTCAATTATTATTTTTTTTCTAGGAGTTGCTTTTGGTTTTTCTTGAAATTTGTTTGAGTACACTTTATATTTCTAGATCTTTGCTCATTTTCAAGAGTCCCCTCTATTTCTTTGCGCATGTGAAACATAATTTTAAATTATATGTCTAATAATTCTAATATCTGAAATATTTCATGTTGTTTCAGCCCTTTCTTGCTTTGCTTTTTCTCAAACATGGCACCTTCTTTTCTTGTGTGTTTTTTGACACTAAATTCTAGGCTTCTCATTTTTCTTGAAACTTGATCTGCAGAAATTCACCTGGAGTGAAGGTACCTTTAATTCTACTCTGTGCCTGAAGGCAGTATCACAGTCTAGGATGATTTAAAATTCTACTTGTGGCTTAAAGGTTTTCTAATCCCAAGGAAATATAAGTTTTGATTGCCAATTTAAGTAAAATTTAAATTTAAGTAAGTTTTAGTAAAATAAACATTAAAAATAACTTTTTGGAAATATTTACCTGTCTGTTCAAGTGTCTGTCTGTATACCCATCCATCTGTTTGTCTGTGTTTCTTTGTGTGTAAGTGCTTAGAGCATTATGTGAAGTAAAGTCTATTGAATGGTTAGCAACAAGGTTTATTCCTAGTTAATGCAGATTTATGCAGTTAATGCAGTTAATGCAGTTTAATTCTTTGACCTTTGTTCTAGTTTGATTTACTTATTTTTTGTTTAGAATGACCATATTTTTTTCTGCCAAAGGATGAAGTCCTTGATTTAAAAACACACAGACACAAGAGCACTTTGCTATAATGTATTACATTATCTTGTCTGACCAGAGCTCTCCTCATGTTCCTCTGTGACTGTTTTCCTGATTGTGCACTGGGCTTGTTTCTGTTTGTAACCTTGGATGAGAGTCCTGTCTCTGGTTTCTAATCCAGCATCTCCAGCTTCACTACTTACTGAGAGACTTTTTACCAAGCCTGCCTCCTTGGTTTTCAAATCTGGCCTGCAGAGAGAGTCCGTCTGCCAGGGCCTGCTGTCCAGCAGTTTACTCTGAGATCTTGGTGCCGACCACTGTGCGGGCACTGTGCCAGGCTCCTCTGGTCGGTCCCTCCAGATGGTGAGCTCTGCTGGATCATCTGAATATCTGCCAGGAACTTCCACTGGATGGGGGCTTCCCTTTGGGCAAGGCCACTTGCATGTGCCAGCTAGTTTCTCTAAATTCTTCCTCTCACCTTTTCTCCCCCCTCCCCATTTTACGTCTTCTCATCACTCTCCTTCCCACCCTATTCTTCCCCTCTCAATTTTATTTTGCCCCCTTTTATTTCTCTCTCTCTTTTCATCTGCTTCCCCCTTTCCCTTTTCTTTCCTTCAACCATTTTCTTCATCCTTCTCTTCATCTCCTTTCCTTCTTTTTTCCCATTTATTCTCTTTCCCTCCACTCATTTTTATCTGTAAAATGATCTGCTACAGGATTAAATGCAATTATAAAATGTGAGTTGTTTACCATACTGTTGGATACATAGTAAATGTCTTTTCTACAGGAGCCATTACAATTATTATGCATTTATTGAATCATTTATACATTCCTTCAACCAGTATTAATGAACTTGCTGTGTGTTAGGCCCAATCGCAGTTACAGTGAGGATTCAGACATGATTCTAGTCCTCAAGGAGCTCACAGCCAAGTAGTGAGAATAATAAGGAAATAAACAAATACTGTGCAGTTGGCGGGCCATCTGTGCCCCTGTGTGCAATACATGTGTCACCTTGTGTACAGAGGCTGTGGATTGTCAAGCCTGTAGTGGATTCAAGGGACCCAGTCCATGCATGCATGGCTTGTTAGTGTTCTCTGAGTGAGGAAGGGAATAAAATCAACAGACTGTTATAGTCGAAGAAGATGGATTTGAATTCTTTAAATGGATCCTTTCGTTTTGCTCACAACTATAAGTCAGCCTGCTGAGCTTCTAAACCTTGGTCATTCCTGGAGCAGAGTTTAAGAAATCTATATCTGAGCCATTTTTAGAAACAAGGCAGTAGATAAGAAATAGGTTAGGGTGCTGGCGCTTGCAAGAGGCAAGCCAGGTTTCTGTAAGAATTGAGATTTCTTTTAAAAATAGAATCACCATCCGTTCTGTGATTTTCATTGTGGCCAGATTTGAGCCTCCAGCACCATTTCTTGTTCAGAGGATTTTGCCCATGGAAAATAAGATGTCCCAAGGCATTCAAAGGACAATTTTCCACAAGCATTCCAACTGCTTTGAAAACTTAATCATGTGTGAAATGTTCTATTTCCATCTTATTGGCCATTTGGCCTTTGTAGAAGGCTCCTCACTAAGCCCTGTGCATTCGCTGTCTGTCCGGAAGCAGGGTGAATCCACTGAGAATGGCAGTGCATCCCAGGCAGCCCTCTTGCCAGGCTGGAGCCAGGAGCCTCTCAGTATTGATGTCATTTGTGGAAGTTGGCCTTGGCTGCCTCTCTCCAGGTCCCCTATCCCCGGGCTGCCCCATGAATGCTAATAGCTGACCACAATTTCCTTCAGGATGGGTCCAGTGTCGTGAAACACGTGGTACTGAACCTGCTAGAAAAATTGGTGGGTCTGTCACCCGTCCCAATCTTTCAGATTGTTGTTGTCTCCTAGTGACCTGGAGTCAATCCAGGTGTTGTACTATAACATGGCTTTGCTTGTTGGACAGTAAACAATGGTCCCTACCAGGTGACATGGAGGCTGAGTCAGTGACAATGCAAACCTTTGAAAGTTCCTTAGGATTAGCCCACTGAGCGGTTTCTTGTACGAAAGCAAGTGGGTGAGCGAGATATTTAGAAATCTGTAGGATTTGCTTTACCTTTCAAACTACACCTTCCTTTCTGTATAAAAAAAACTGGTCTTTGCTGTAAAATATCTACAGCGTGAGGTTCAGGGAAGGGAAGGACCAGCGGAGGCCTGAAGGGAGAGTGAAAGTCTGGACCATTTTCTTGAACTGTGTTAAACAGAGCCTGTCCCAACTAGCAAACCTCTCTCTTTTGAATAATGCTATTTTTTAAGATTTTAAAAGTAATGCATACTCACTTTAGATAATTAGAAAAATTCAGAATGCACAAAGTAAAAAATACAAATCATCCATGTTCTCATAACCTAGTTATAACCACAGCTGCCATTTGGTATTTGTACTTCTGGTCATAGATGTACAGATAAATAGAAAGGTAGGTAGGTAGGCAGGTGACATATAGATAGAAAGGTTAGAAGGTAGATGGATAGATGGATAGATGATAGATAAACAGTTAGATAGATAAATAGAAGAAGCCACAACATCTTTCCATATCAATAGAATTCCTCAATTCTCTAGAAGACGAGTTCTCAAGGTATCATTCCTGACTAGCAAGTTTGTACATTTAGAAGTTTTACATTTCTAACTTCTTGGAAATGTAAACCCTCAGACCCCACCTCAGATCTTTAGGAAATCAGAAACTCTGGGGGTGGGCTCAGCATCTGTGACTTAACCAGTCCTCTGGGGGATTCTAACGGACATACACTGAAGTCTGAGAACTGCTGCTTATCTCCAGTCTGGTTTTCCCATCCACTGGCTTTCTGAGCTCTAACCCATCTGCTACACAGGTATGTTTGTTAGAAGGATTCTTGGTTTGGGGTTAAACTTAGTCCAGGCCAATAATGTATAGTCCCTTTAAGTTTAACTTTGTGTTCTTGGGACAACTGTTCAGTCTTTCAGATTCTTTCCTTATCAGCCTCATCCACCTCCTCTCAAGCAGTCTGGGGACCAAAGGGACGCCATACCTTGTGGTGATGTCCCCCATGTGCCAGGAGGTAACTGGCCTGGTCTCATCTTTGGACACTCAACTGGCATTTGCCCCCGGACATTTGTGACTGTTGACATGTGTCTTATTCTTTCTCAGCTTATTCAGGGGCCAGGGGCCTCCCTCTCCTACTGGGTCTTTCCATGGCTCCTACAGACCCCTGAGTTTCTGCCCTATTTCCTGTATACTCTTGACTGGCTTGGCCCATGCATGCTGTCACCTGTCAATGTCTTCCCTGGGAGTCCATTGCCCTGAGGTGACGCTCGCTCTGCTCAGTTGTCTCTCTGCCTTATTAGTCATGTCCTCTGCACTTGCCTTGTACAGTGATCTCTGCCCTAAGTCCCGAGAGGACAGTAGGGTCAGGTTATGTTTGCCCTCAGTCCCTTGAGCTCACGAGACACAGCTTCTTCTCCCTGACCATCGCCCTGACTCTGTCTCCATTTCTCTTCCTTCCAGTCTTGTATGCAAAACCCCCGATATATGGCCCACTTTTCCCAGCTGTCAAGGCCATCTCAGGTGTAGAATCCTATTTCAGATGGCAAAAGCTAAACAGAAATTATTTCTCTTGGCATGTGTAGTAATGCCTCNAGTCATGTCCTGTGCACTTGCCTTGTACAGTGATCTCTGCCCTAAGTCCCAAGAGGACAGTAGGGTCAGGTTATGTTTGCCCTCAGTCCCTTGAGCTCACGAGACACAGCTTCTTCTCCCTGACCATCGCCCTGACTCTGTCTCCATTTCTCTTCCTTCCAGTCTTGTATGCAAAACCCCCGATATATGGCCCACTTTTCCCAGCTGTCAAGGCCATCTCAGGTGTAGAATCCTATTTCAGATGGCAAAAGCTAAACAGAAATTATTTCTCTTGGCATGTGTAGTAATGCCTCACCCTGAAGCAGATGGGTGTAGGAAGGCAAAATAGAAAAACACAATGCTATGTTTCCAAATGCTACCCTCTTTTCATAATCAAATATACACACAGCTTTCATATAATTTGGGTTCTACTGCACGTACTTATTGATGGGTCTTTTTTTGTCACTTATCCATATGCCATAAACACTGTTTCCATGTCATTAAATACTTTTCTACAACATGACTTTTAATAGTTCTGAGAAATTCAATTAAATGTGTGGTGAGAAGGAAAATAAATTGCTATTTTAAAAGCTATTGGCAGTTTGTCTCAGTTTCTTTAGGGTATGATAGCAAAATTCCTTTGAGGGAAAAATTGTTTTCTTTTTCTTTTTTGCAATTGGGATAGCAGGAACACTTAACTGGGCCTCTTGTTTATGCAAAGGCAATAACTAATGATGTCACTGGAGCCCAAGTAGGAAACATGCAGCAGAGAAATGGCAATGAGAAAGCTGTCTTCTTGAGCTGTTCAGGTGGTCGCAGATTTTTGTTTTCCCTTGGGGGTCTGGGGCCAGGGGTGTAGGCCTCAGACCTAGGAAAGTGAGAAGGATGTGGGTATGATGAGTAAGAGAGGCATCTAGAGGGGCAGGGGGCCCAGGACAAAGAGGCAATTTGGTCAGTGAAGAGCTCCTTGCACTGAAACACAAATAATGGATTTGTGAGCCAAGATGTTTGACTTTGAAGTTTTGCTTTTCTGTCTTGTATTCATTTTATGATTTGTCCAGTAAAAAGTATTGCACACACAGCACACATCCAAGTGATGCCTTGGGAAATGAAGGAAGGAAACTAGTTCTATGTTTGCAGTGAAGTGAAAAAAGAATAAAAATATGGTCAAAAGATATAAGTCAACTGCAACATGACCCAGGAGCTGAGAGGTACAACAAACCACTCTAGCCACTCCTGTGAATTGTTAGAAATATTCAGGAACCCCTGTGTCATAAAAGAAAGGGAAGTCCAGTTTTTATTTGAGTATTAAATAGCAGGTTAACTACACAAGGCTGAAAAGAGTGGGACACTTTAAACTTAAGTGTATCATAATTTATTTAACCATCTTTTATATGCTTTTCTATTTTCCACAATCATTCATCACACTGCTATAAGCCATCTTATAGATAAAGTTTTGGGTATATTATTGATTGTGTCCCTGGTGCAAATTCCTAGAAGGGGAGTTGCTTGGGTTACTGTGTACCTGTTTCAAAGTCATGTGAGGTAGATCAATTTTATTTTCAGTCTTTAACTCTCCAGAAAAACAATCATCAGAAGAGTCACGAACCTGTCAGAATTGATACTTGGTGTGTATTATGCGAACCAGATGGAGGATTCCAGCATTTGAAGGAATGCATATGACCCGGGTTCACATTCTGGCCTGGGTGCCATTGGGTAAGGCACATATCTCTCTGAGACTTTCCTCATTTTGGAAATATGGCTGATTCAGTATCAACCTTATCAACTTGGATTTGTGGAAATTACACATAGAAAACTGCATAGAATTTTGTGTATACTAAAAAAATCTTTAGATTTTAAAAATACTTTTTTCAGAGTGAGAGAAACTTGAAGATTTCAGTGCTTTTTTTCTTTGCACCTCCAGAAAGAAAAGAAAAATAAGTCACGTAGAATCTGCTTGTGATGCTGTCTGCTGCCAGCCATTAGCCCCAGTAATTTGATTCAAGGTTATTTATGACCTACTTTTTGATTCACTGCAGCCCTGGCTGTGCTATTTCTTATGTTCCTTTGCTAAGAAACCAACATACAAGCAGAGAGAGTGTGTTTCTGTGAAGGGGTGGGTAGGCTTCTCTGGAAATGCTGGAAACCTTTCCAAGTCTATGGCACAAGCTACTAGCGTGATTGAGAATGGCTGCTGTGCAAACGTAGGTGTGTTTCCCCAGGATTCCTTACAGGGTTGGAGCCTTGGGGATGGTTCTTATCTCCATTGGTGCTTCTTCCCTCAGACACTCACTCACAATAATGAGATCTCAAATGGCCTGTGGCTTATGGCTTGGGCTCTGCTTCTCCTATGTGCCTATGTCAATAAGAATGGAGTCATGTAGGCATGGGAAGCAGGTGCAAGAGGGCAAAGAAGTGTTTCTTCAGTACTGTTTGTGCTCCTTGACACCCGAGAGGTCAAATCCCAGGAAGAGATAAGAGTTCCTCACGAGAACATGCACGGAGCAAAATGGTAGAAGAAACCAATGTTTTGGTGTCTTCCTAGCTCCCTGACACTGTTCTGGAGGCTTTTTACAGAGGTTTTGTCATCAGGGCTGGGCCAGGGGGAGGTGAATGAAGAGTATCATGCTAATGTGGGGGGATCCCATCCTTACATACAATTTAGATATTTTCTTCTTCATGGATATTTTCATTAATTTTAACATTAAAAATATTGTCATATTGGGTTGAATAGTGACCCCTCAAATTCAGAACCTCAGGATGTGACCTTATTTGGAAACAGAGTAATTTGTTAAGACAAAGTTAGACCTTATTTGCCAATGTAATTTGTTAAGACAAAGTTAGACTGGTTGAGGGGAGACTCTCAAGTCCAGTGATTGGTGTCCTTATAGGAAGGCCGTGTGAACACACAGAGATACACAGGAGAGATGCTCATGCAAAAACAGAGGCAGAGATTGGAGCAGTGCAGGCACAAGTCAAGGAGCCAAAGACTGCCAGCAGGCACCGGGAGCTGGAAGAGCAAGGAAGATTCGTCCCTAGAACCTTGGAGGGAGCATGGCCCTGCTGAGACCTTGGTTTCTGACTCCCAGAGACCAGAACACGTTCCTGTTGTTTTGAGCTACCCAGTTTGTGGCACTTTGTACAGCAACTCTAGGACACCAACACAACTGCATGAAAATATTATTTATGCAGATTACGGAGTTTTTTGGTGCCCCTTACATTTTGTACCCCAGCTGAGTGCCTTCCTCTCCTGACCCTACTGCTGGCTCTATCCTCTCACTTATCCATTTGTAACAACTCAATGAGCACACAGGGGAAAATTGCCTATAGGCCCTTTTTGACACAACATATATGATACATGATTACTATTTCTTTGACTCTATTTGAATGCTCAGTTGGTGAAGTTTGGACATATCCAGGCTACAGAAGTGCCCAGTACTATTTGTGTAACAAACACCAGGCATTGACTGTCAGAAATTGTATTGAGTGATAACAGCAAAATAAACAATCTCTGTCTTTGAGGGGTTCACTGATAGGAGGAAGATCAGAGAGACACAAACGCCACAGAAAAAAAAGACAGTGCAAAGCAGGGCCAAGCTCCTCCAGAGGATTGTGTCTGCCCTAGAAACCTTCCAGGCCTTTCACAAGGAGTACTTCAAACTCCTTCTATCCATAGGGTAAGAGATGAAAGCTATGGAGTATTTCCTTTGCCCTATTCCCTCCCTCCTGCTTCCTAGTACGGGTGGTCCTCCTGGTGTCCTGCCAACAAACACCTCCTCTGTCTTGGCAACTGTTGTGAGATGGGAGGTCAGGCCCATGGTGATGTCAGAAAACACCAGGAGCCAGGAGGCCCACGCCAGGGTTCAGAAAGAGTGTTGTCAAAATAAAACATTTTCTTTGGAAACGGAACCCTGAGAGGGGCTCAGATTTCAAGAGCCCCTGGGTATTTACGTATGGTAACAGGATAAATGAGGTCTCTGCTGGTTTGGAGAGCCAGCTGGGAAGAAAGGGCAAGAAAGAAGAAACGGGTTGATGGCCACGTGAGCCTTGTGTGTGATGCCACACTGGAAAAAGAATATCAGAGAAATAGGGTTGCATGATTTTCCCAGCCAGAGGAAATTCAGCTCTCTTGGGGCCAGCTGTATATAAAATCATTTGCCTTAGTGATACAGGTTAAAAATAGTGGAAATTGCCAGCTCCCAGAGTGTGGCCAATTATTAAGATTATCATAATTGGACTGGAAATTAACCTATTGTGTATGGAACCCACAATGTATCCAAATTTGTTTTAGGCCAGCGGGTTTGTGAGATGGTTGCTGTGTTCTTGGAAGAAGCCAAAGCAGAGGTGGGGTGAGAGCAGAGCCAGACTCCTGCAGCACTTGTGGAAGTCAGAGCAACGACAAGCTGTGCCATGGGGGTGACAGGCTTGCCCTTCCCAGTAAAGCAGAATCCAGCCTGACCATCTAGGCATGTTTGCCTGCTCTCTGGGGGGCATGGGCACTGGCACTGTGTGCTCTTGATGGTCTGGAGAGAACCCTCAAAGGCCCCTGCCTTTGAGAACTCTAAACTGATATAAATGCTGAGACTTACATAGAAGTTTTGCCCATCTGGGAGACAACATGTAATGGGAAGAAATGACCCAGCACAATATGGTGAAGGGAAGAAGGGAGGGGGGCTCTCTTGTGTGGCAACACAAGGCAGAGCTGGGACTAGGATGAGGTCTGCAAGATGCCTACAATGTGAAATTTAAGGAGGATCTCACTCCCAGGTCCATGCAGGTGTAGCATCTGCACTTGCATGAATCTGAGAGTAAGGGCCTCCTCAAATATTGTGCCCTGGTCTCAGTCCTGGTCTCAGAACCGGACTCTGGTCCTTGTTGAGGGGAGACACTGAGCAGGATGCTGGTGACAAAACTAAGTAGAAGGGAGCTTAGGGGTCCTGTGGCAAGTGCCATGGTCTCCCCAACATTCAATTCTCCTTCCTCTTTAGTAACAGAAGCCCGGTTTTATTTAGGGTGGTGAGCAATGAACCTAGTTTAATAAAAACACATAAGCAATATTTCTCAGGTGCCCTGATACCTTGCATCTCGGTCTTGAGACCAACATCTCTTCCTTGAAAGGGAAGCTTAAATACATATTAAATAGGCAGACCAGCTGCTTGAAAAAGATCCTAAACCAGAAGAGAGGAAGAGACCTTCTTCTGCTTCTTTTACGCCCAATTTTGAGTTTTCTCCTACTTGCAGCCTGCAATTTGGAAGATCCACAGTCATCTTACACCATTAGGTAATCTTGAGAATGAAAGCCACATGCCAGGGAGACAGAGTAGAAGGAAATATCTGGGCCCCTATGATACTGGGGAGCTGTTAATGGAGCTGTTATTAAATTTTATACTAGATAGATCTTTATAGATAAGGAATCACTGACTCTGAGAGATAAAGGAAGTGGCTTCATCTTTTCATCTGAAGAAGGGCTGCACATGAACTGAAATCCAGGACTATCAGATTCACACCTGTGTTCTCAGCTGCTACCTAGTATTTCTGTTAGTCAAGGGTACTCATTGGCCTCTCTGGTATATTTTGGAGTAGAACTGAAAGCCCCTTTCATGACCGGTTGAAAGGTTTCTCTCAAGTTTCCCCTGACGATCGGTGCTCCCCAACCCCAACCTGAAGCCTGCTCAGTATCTCTGCTCCCTCCTGACTCTGCAGACACCACCTGCACCACAGTGCTGGTCTTGCTTGCCTAGCCAGGAGGGGAACGCCCTCTACGGCTTTTTTTTTTCAACCTCCACACTCTCAACTAGCTTAGGTTTTCATAAAATATGCATGCTTTTTCCAATAGCCTTGGGAAATCCGCTTCTGTCCAGATCAGCTGGGCTGATTAACAGTTGAGGCTGAGGAAAGTCACTCTTATTTTAACTGCTTTTGCCTTTCACCAAGGGGGAAGGGAGAGGAGTTCTGGCTGGAGCATCTTCATGTTTCAAGTGTAGCTCAGGATCAGAAAAGCTGCCCAAGGACAGTTCTTCAGGTGATGGTGGGTAAACCTCAGTGTTCTCAGGACTGGGCCTACCTGATGCAATTTAACCCCTCTCCCCACCTGCTTCTCCCAAACTTCCCACTTCTTTTCGCTCTCAGGTACTGTGGACACTGTTGACATCAGAGACTCCTCCCTTTCATCTTAAAGACTTTGAACCCTGGAGCAGGTTTCTCAGGCTGGGTTTGCTTTTTGAATCATGTTTATCTTAGGGTTCAGGCTTGTCTGATCATGTAGAGAGTTGATTATTGGGGAGGAAGCATGTGAGGCCTACATGGGGGGTCTATTTATATGAAAAAAATAAAGGATTTTGTAGGAAAAGAGCTCAAGGTAAGGGAAGAGAAAGTTAAAGTACATATATTTGGTTCATAGTGGAGGGAAGGGAATCAAGGTGATACAGGACATGGTGCATGACTCTGCCAGGAACAGGCAGCTGCAAGAAAGGCTTTGGTACAAATGACACAGGTTTTGTTCCTGCCTTCTCCCTGGGACCCTCAGGCTGCCATGAATCACCCCGGTGGCTCCAGGAGGTGTGTTGACGGTGCAGTGCTACCATGATGGACAACGGTGCTGATGGCCTCTGGGCACCTCCAGTGGACCGTCTAGAGGGTACCAGTGACCTTGCCAGTGCTTGGTGACACCCCTCCTAGCAGGGCTCAGCTGGGCATGAGCAGTGCCACTGACACCTCTGACTGGCACTGTGTGATAGTTAATTTTAGGTGACACCATGCTCAGATATCTGGTTAAACATTCCAGGTGTGTCTATGAAGGTGTTTGGATGAGGCTGATGTTTACATTGGCAGACTGATTAAGGCAGATTGCCCACCCTGATGTGGGTGGGCCTTTTGAATGAGTTGAAGGCCTGAATGAAACAAAAAGATTGACCCTGCCCTAGTAAGAGAGGACTGTCCTTCCCAAAGCCTTTGAATTGGGATACCAGCTCTCCCTGGGTCCACAGCAGCTCTGATCTTTGGACTCAAGCTGCGACATGGGCTGCCCAGATTTTTGACTTGTTATCCACCAAAACTGCATGAGCCAATTTTTAACTAATGAAATAATTAATTTTATTTAGTTCCTCTAGAAAACCTCTGACCAATATACACTATCAAGAAGCATCACCATTGTGACCCCAAATAAAGGGTCATGCCATGGAGTAGCCAAAAGGGCTGTCTGAGAAACATAAGTGGAAATTTCTAGAATTACCTTATATAAATCTTTAGGAAGAGTCTTGTTTCCTTAGAGTAAGTGAGAGTATAGAGGACACAGTCAAAGAAATACTTCTTTGTGGCCCTGTGGTGGGCTGAATAATGGTCCCCTGAAGATGTTCACATCCTAATCCTTGGACCCTATATATATATGTTACTTAACATGGCAAAAAGGACTTTGTGGATGTGGTTAGATAAAAATTTTGCAATGAGGAGAATGCTCTGGATAGTCCAAGTGGGTCCAAATATATCCACAAGGGTCCTTCGAAGGTAGGCAAGAGGGTCTGAGAAGAGGGCAGGAGAGGCGACAACGAGAGCAGATGTGGCGGCAATGGATTTTGAGGATGGACAAAAAGACCATGAGCAAAGGAATAAAGTGGCTTCCAGAAGATAGAAAAAGCAAGAGAGACTGTTACAGAACCCAGCCAATAGTGTTCTGGAACAGCCGTGGGGCTCAACTGCCTGCCACCAAGTGTGACTTTCAAGGCAAGAGTTTGGTGAAAAAGGAAGGGGGTTATTTATTTAAAGGTTGTGCAGATTTAGAATAACAGCAGATTTCTGCTGCTAAGTTCTGCACCCTTTTGAAAACACTCAGAAAGGATTAGCCCTGCTTCCTTTTGCCAAGCCAGGCCAGTTTCAGAATATGCCACTCAAAAATACCATCCTTCAGAAACACAGAAGTCTGTAGCGCAGCATTCTCGGTCACAGTTGAGCTCCAAGCATCTCCCATATGTCTGTGTGCTTGGCCAGGCTGCTTCCCCACAGTGCTCGTCGCCAGCTCTGCTGCCATCTCTATGTGGGAGGGGCAATGAGGGTGTTTCCAACAGGCCTCCAGATCTCCAGACCAATTGACAGACAGACCTTCATGCAGACTTCCAGACCTCATGTTACTGGGCCCACTCCAATTTTATTTTTAAGGATTTTATTTTTTAGAGGGAGAGGAAGGAAGAGAAAGAGAGGGAGAGAGACATCAATGTGTGGTTGCCTCTTGCATGCCCCACACTGGGGACCTGGCCTGCAACTCAGGCATGTGCTCCTGGCTGGGAATCGAACCACCAACGACCCTTTGGTTTGCAGGCTGGTACTCAATCCATTGAGCTCCACCAGCCAGGGCCCACTCCAATTTTAAAGGCTTGGCTCAGAACTTCCTGCATGACCAAACAGCTCTTCCTACACCTGGCTCTTTCTATGGTACATTAGTATCCACCATTTTTGTCATCTCCCCAGTGTCTTTGACCTTCTTCTGGCTGCCATCTTTAGTCAGGGCAAGAGTTCCCAGCCACGCATGGGCATCCAGGGTGGACGTCCACCTCTGTAGTTCACGTAGGCACCCTATGAGCTTTCCTTCTGGCTACGTCATGAGTCACTGTGTCAAGTCACTCTGCCAGTGCACATTTGTTCTCAAAGTCACATACACAATTTGTAGCTTCAGCAGTTTCTCCCTTCGGGAAGGCATGGGCTGTTAATCTTTGTTATGCAGTGTGCCTTAAACACTGTGCTTTCCGCTTTTCGGGCATTCTATCCCCCTGCTCTCCTGTGCCTTTTTTGTAGGATTTTGGGGGAATGTAGGATGCTCCTAATTTCAGGGACCCATGCTCTGTACACCCTTACAAGACTAATACAGGTCCCAGTTGAGAACAATAATCATCCCCTTGGAAGTGCAGGGCATGAAGGTGCCAACCTGAGCAGACAGTGAGTCTCTTTCTATACAGCCTGCGTGGGAGCCATGAGGATGATCCTCCCTGTTACAATGTGAATGTGGAAATGCTGAACTTATCCTGAGATGACCTTCCCCCAACTGTCTTTTCACCTTTATTATGTGAGTGTGTGTGTATAATATACCCTTATCTGTGAAGTCACTATTAGTAGGGTTTCTGATGTGGCAATCAATTGCATTCTCACTACCCAAATCTATGCTGGATTTCCTCTGGGCACCTCAAAATCTCACATGTAAGGACCAGGAGGGCTGAGCATTTTTTGGAGACACTTAAGGCTTTGCAGTTTATTCCTGTTGCACATGAGGCAGGTCCATCCTACTGATGGCAGGGAATGTGTGGGGCCCCTTTTGATGCCCTGGGATTATGTTTGATGTGAGCACAGTACCAGACAAGGTGGTTTGTTGATCTGATTTGAAGGCTTTGATGTTCAGTGAAGGTGGCTCGAGAGTATTTTCACCAAGAAAGAAGAGTGGGTAGAGTGAGCCCTGCAAAGCAAAGCAACAATTGGGGCTGTAATTATTTCCTGGGAGGTGGAGGAGGCAAGGCTGCAGTTCTGTTTTGTTACTCTCCACCCATCTTGCAGTTTCTCTGAGTTTGTTTTGGCTTCCCAAATAATCTGATTTTCACATTTTGTCATTGTGTTTTCTTTAACTATTTTTAGATCCTTTGAATCAGCTTAGTTGGCAGCTGCTGTTCCCCCAAATACTTGATGGACTTCTAGTTCCACAGTGGATGAGGCCAAGATGCGAGGGTGGGGTGGGGAGGGTGTTGACTAGAAAGCAGCCGTCTTCTCACTGCCCTTTCCTGGGCTTCTGAGACACGGGGCAGGGGGCAGGCTCTGGCTCAGCTGGTGTTGCTTGTCCACAGTTGGTGGGCAAGCAAGGCTAAAACCTAGGCTTTCTCACCTGTGTGGCAGCTCACATCACCTTCGGCGAATGCAACTCATGGCAATATTTTAAGGGTGGCCCTAGGTGCTTCTGCTCCAGAGAACACACTATAGGTCTTCGAAGGTTCTCTCTGTAGAAGTGGACAAGGGCAGGGCTTTGGACTAACTCCACAACAAATACGTGGCTTTAAACTCAGCTGAGATTTCAACATTACTTCATGATATTTGAATCATCCCTTGGATATTCCTCCTCTAAAACCTGACATTGGCTGGTGACTGCCTGGGTTCACATTCTAGCTCTGCCACTTACCACCTATGTAACTGTGGCCTCTCTGTGTCTCAGTTTTCTCATCTATAAAATGGGTATAGCAATAATAGCGTCTACCACCTAGTGTTGCTGTGAGAACTAAATGAGTCAATATAAATAAAACACTTAGGACAGTGCTTGGCACATAACACACACTACAGGGGTGTCAGCTGCCATTTGTTCCAACCTTGGAGTGTTTCTCCCGTTCCCACCCGTAGCCCAATTCTGCATTCTCGGGCAATGATGTTGCTGTCTTCACCAGTGAGGAAATAGAACCCTCTGGTACAAATGATCTCAACTTTATTCACTTAAAAACCTTCACATTTCATGGATGTGTTGCCCCTGCTTTCTGATGTCCAATGACAAATGGCCTCTCCTTGCTCTGGTGTTAATGCTACCACTTGTGGCCCAGACCCCTGCTTTTCTTGCCTCTTATGTCTAGATCTCCAGGGTGTCCCTGTCCTGGGTCATTTCTTCTTTTCATGTCCATACATCTTAATGCCATTGGAAATGGTGAGTCAAATACATTCATAGTAGAAAAAATACAAATAAATAAAAATAAAAATCACTCAGAATCTTACTTAACTGGGCTTCTCTCCAGTCCATTCTTTCTATCCATACCGAATGGGTTTTCTACATTTCTGATTCATCACACCACTATTCTGCAACCTCCCAATGGTCCCACTTTCTGCAGAAAATGTTTATCTCCCTCAGGACGGCACTGGGGCTCTTTGTAATCCACCTTCCCATCCTTCTCTGCCACTCAGGAGGCCTTTGTGATCCCCCAACTTTTGTTCCTACTCTTTCTCTACCTGGTAAAATTCTATTAGTTATTCAAGCTCTACATTAGATGTCTGTTCAGTTAAGCCTTCTTTTAACTATCTCCAGTCAGCAGCTATTGCTTCCTGTGTGCTCTGGCGCTTTCTGTTCAAATTTCTAATAAAGCATTTATCACACCTTACCACCTGTGCAGGTTCAAATTTACATGATTCTCTTGATTCATGGAATTTGGCTATTGTTGGGTGATTTTCTCTTGCTTAGCACTCCTGTGGATGGTTAAAATATGAAATGGCAAGAGAGTTCTTCCTGAGTTGTTCGAATAGGCATTTAACTTACTGTTGAACTAGCATATCATAAATTCTCCCAGATTTCAATTTGCAACAGCAACAGGGTTTTCCTCCTGCCGTCCTCCTGACCCCAGCTTATCTTGAAAGAGCAGCTTTCAGGGGCATCTTTTCTGGTCTTTCCAGGAAACACCAGTGACTTATCTATGCTAAAATTTCTGCTGTGTTTGCCTTTCTGAGTTAGAATCTGTCAATCTCTGGACTTTTAGATCAGTGGTCCTCAAGCTTCAGTGGATGTCAGAATCACAGGTGATGGAGGTGGGGCAAGTGGGTTGAGGGGAGGGAAGAGGGAGACAGGAGGAGGATGGGCTAAAATGCTGGTGGTTGGGCTTTGCCTCCAGAGTTTCAGATTCCCAGAAAGCCTGCGGTGGGGCCTGAGAATGTGCGTGTCTGGAAGGATCTGGGAGATGCTGGTGCTGCTGTTCTGGGGACCACACCTGGAGAACAACTGCTTATGGAAAATGGACCAGCTTAGGCTTTGCTTTCTGCCACTATCCTGCACTTTCTTTCTGTCTCTATGGCAATGGCCATGAGGCCATTTTTTTCCTTTGCCAGTAGCATCACTACTGGTGAGTCTCATTAGTCCTAAACCTGTTTCTTGCTCTTCCCTGGCCCTCTTGCCCTTCTCTAACCTGTCTATTATAAGCACAAAAAGGCAAGGATTATGCCAATGTGGTTTCTATGTCTTTAGTGTCAGTGATGACTGGCACACACCAGGAGCTTAAATAAATGGGAGAATAATTGGTTGTTTGGTTGGGGCCCTGCTATGGAATTGGTCTTTTTGGCAGGGAGTTAAATACTTTCCATTTAATGCATATTGTGGATGAAATAAATGAAATGGTACTTTGCAGCAGATATAAATTAGAGAATTGGGCACAAAACTGTCTGCCTAGGAGGAAGGTTAACTAATAACCAGTTAATCAATAAGTTGGATGGAAACAGTGGTTGCTGATGACACCAGGAGTGGTTGTGTGAATGCCAAGAGACCCAGTGGCCCACGGAGCCATTTTGTGGGCAGGGTTGTTCCAAGTGTCGTCACAGGAGCACAGCTGCAGCAGCACGCATGAGAAAAATTCTCCGCGAAGAACTTTGGTTTGCAGGGGAAAAAAGGAAATGTAAGTCCTACAAAAGCTGCCCTGGCCTGGCACTTCACAAGATATTAATAAAAAGGCTGACTAAAGGTTCACTATAAAAAAAGAATAACGCCTATTTTTTTCTGATTAAAAAATGAATTCACACTTTAGAACTTTCATGAATACAAAAAGTATCCCGTAAGTTACCTATAATATTAATACATGTACCCAGAAATCATTTGCATTTGTGTGTTGAATTATTTTCTTCCGTTTTGTGTCTTTCTCTCCATCTTTTTTTTTTGTATGGTATTTTATGGAGTTGCAGCCTTTATATTATGTGTCTTACTTTTAAAAATTAACTTGGAATTATAAACATTTTTATCATTTATCTGTCACCCAAAATATGACTTTAATCTTTATTTTCTTAATACAAAAATACTATTTTAAATAAACCTAAGGATTCAGGATTACATATATAGTAAGAAAGAAAAATTTTCTCCTCTCCAAATCCACTTCTGCGAAGAAATTGCTAACAGTTTGAGACTTTTTTCCAGGCATAGTCAGTAATTCAAAGTTTTAAAAAAATAAACAAATGGGCTCAAATCATTCAGCAACTGCTCTTAAAAATGATTTAACATTTTGTTGTTATGTCTCCTTTTTTACTAAAAATAGTGAAAACATGATTTTTTATAACTGCTCAATATTATTGAGCATTTATATTGTTTGGCACTTAGTATTCTGAAGAATGCTGAGATGAACATCCTAATACATACTTCATTGTTGTTAGGAAGAGAGGGTATTTCTGATGATTGTTGCATGCCAAACAAGTCAGTATCAAGAATTTAGCCTGAAACCGGGCTCTGGCCTAGGGTCTCATCTTGATTACTGACTTCACCCCTCACTTTCACCAGCCTCTCAAGTCTGTTTGGGGTTTAGTGCAGTCTGCAGTGGGAGTGTGGACCACTGAGACCCAGGTCCCACCGGTAAGAATTCAGGTGGCATTTTCCCAGAGGAAGGAGAAGTTGCGAGGCATTCAGAGGAGCAGAAGTCTCCTAAAGGAGAGGGAGTTCCTGTCACTCCTCCTCTGTGAACACCCGAGGTGAGGGGGTGAGGGGGATGAGCCCTGCTTTCCCCTCCCCCCTGATGTGGAAGACTTCCATCTTCACCTCTGATCCTGAGCCACACTAGAACAAAAGGTTTAAGATAGGAGACATTTGAAGTTATGCTAGTGTGTGGCAAGGGCGGGATTCACAGAGAAAGCTCTGGAGACAATCGATGCCTGGGCTAAATGTTCTTAGTATGGGAGTTCATGAGCATTTCTTGGAAGAGAGGAAGAATGTGTTCAATTTCACACAACAGGAATATGTGCTTCTTTTTTTTTAGAGGAATACAAGGAATTTATTTATTTTTGCTTTTTTAAAAATATATTTTATTGATTATACCATTACAGTTGTTCTATTCCCCCCTTCATTCCCCTCCACCCTGCACACCCCCTCCCCCACCATTCCCCCCTCTTTAGTTTATGACCACGTACGTGTCTCAAGTTCTTTAGATTCTATATTTCCCCTACTATTCTTGCCCTCCCCCCTTTCCATTTTCTACCTACCGTCTATGCTACTTATTTTCTGTACCTTCTCCCCCCTTCTCCTCCTCTCACTCCCCTGTTGCTAACCCTCCATGTGTTCTTCATTTCTTTTTTTGTTTTTCAAATTCTTTTCAATTTTTTAAAATTTATTTATTTTTTAAGTACAGTATTCTATCTATTACTCCCATCCCATCCTACCCCCATGCTCCCCCCTCCCTCCCATTTCCACCCTTCTCAGTTGTTGTCCATGTATCCTTTATATATGTTTCTCTAAATCCCTCCCCTATTTCCCCTGAAATTCCCTCCCTTCTGGTCACTGTCAGCTTGTTCTCTATTTCAGTGTCTTTGGTTATATTTTGCTTGCTTGTTTGTTTTGTTGTTTAGCTTCCTGTTAAAGGTGAGATCATATGGTACTTGTCCTTCAACACCTGGATTATTTCCCTGAGCATAATGCTCAGGAATATGTGCTTCTTGGTGAAAGTTTGGAAGAGGTTCATAGTTCACTTGGAATGAGAAGAAAATCTTGTCCTCCTGAGATGTACAAAGATAAGGAAGGACTCTTGGGTCCTTGGGGAATTATTCCAGGCCTGGGACACAGTTCAAGGGTATCAGCAGCCATTTCTCATTTCTTCAAGCATATCTTGATCTGGGATCATTCCTACCATGAACCTCTCCTTGAGATGGTGGAACTGGGGAAAGGATGCGTCTGGAAGGAAAAGAAGAAGAAGCCGTGAAGGCACAAAGGCTTTTCCTTTAGACACAGCACTGGGAATTTCATGATGGCCATTGTCTAGAACGGGCAAAATGTTCGAAGTCTCATGAGCTGTGTGCTTGGGGGTTGGTCACAAGTCTCTATCTATCTCTCAAGCCAAAATACCTCCAATAAATTATGTATGTATATTATATATTATGTCATTTATTTATATTTTATAATTGTTCAAGTATGGTTGTCTCCATTTTCCTGCCACCACTTTCCCCTGCCCCATGCACCCCCACCTCCCACCCTCTATCCTTTCCCCCTTTGGCTTTATCCATGGATCCTTTATACATGTTCCTCATGACCTTTACCCTCTGTCCCCCATCATCCCCCTCTCCCCTCCCTCTGATTATTGTCAGTTTGTTCTTTATTTCAATATCTCTGGTTATATTTTGCTTGCTTGTTTGTTTTGTTGATTAGGCTCCACTTATAGGTGAGATCACATGGTATTTGCCTTTCTCCACCTGGCTTATTTCATTTAGTATAACACTCTCCATTTCCATTCATGCACTTGTAAATATATTATATATTTACATAGAAAGGTAAGGTCAAATCCTTGTAACAAATTACGCATACATATTTATATGAATATATAAAAATATATGTATACGGAGCTACCTCATAAAACCAGAATTTAGTTCTAAAAATTGTGTATGTATTCATATATGTTTAAACTTCAGTCACCTTCAAAGTTCTATCCATTTGATGCAATACACCTATCATGACTTTTTTCCCACTGGTCAAAACAGTTTTTTAACTCATCGATTTTGATGCATTTTATTTATTCTGTCCTTTTTTGTTTCACCTCTTCCATATCAGCAAAATGTTTCTCTTTGATGACTTTTTTTAATCTGGGAAAACAAAAATTCACTCAGGGCAAGATTGGATGAATAGGGAGGGTGGGACACCAGGGTCATGCTGTTTTTAGTTGAAAACTGCTGAACACTCAGCACAGTGTAGGCAAGTGCTCTTGCAAATCACCCACCATGAAATGGGCAAACGTGTTGAAAGAGTCTTCAAAGAAATTCACTGAAACTGAACTCAGCCTTTCACACAACACCAGCTAGTACACTGATACAGATGGGTTCCTATAACACTCATCTAGTGGAAGGAGACTATTCTGCAAGGTGCCCACCCACCAGAAGATGATTCTGTTTTTTGGGGTCCTGTCTAAATATTATATTTATTATATTACATATTTAGAGAGAGAGATGATACCCATTATTTATAGGTAAGGTCAAGTGCCTATAACACTATATATGTATTTATGTGAATGTAAAGTAGAAGAGAACAAGGACAAGCTGGTACTCACAAGCACAAGTGGGAATGACAAGGATGAAGTGAAGCTCAGGGCAGTTCTTGATGCCCCTGGCCTTGGTGGAATGGACTTCCTGCAGAAGCTGAGTCTTTTCATCAATGAGTGAAGCGCACACCTGGCTCAAGAGTTACATAAGTTGAAGAAGAATCTAGGGGAGGGTAGAGCAGTTGTAGGCCTAACTACTCCCTCACACCAAGGAGATGAACCAGCAGATAAGTGATAAGATGTGTGAGCTGCAAAATACCTGCTACTTTCCTTCCAAACCACCACCCAAAAACCTCCCATAAGACTATCTCTTGTGGGCCACCCTAATCAGAAGCAAACAGGAAAGGGAATGTAAGCAAATGTAGTCCAGTCTAACCAAGTTCATACATCAGCAAGTCACCATTGTCCTCTTCTAACCATTTGTCACTTATACATACTGCTGATATCATATTTAATCTCCAAATAAAGCTAACAACAGTCATGTTCTTACCAAACATAATACAACATTCAGTGTGCAGACAGAAACACTCTAACCCTTTTTCCAAAAGAGGATATAAAGTATTTTTTTGTCTTTGGCAAATGTTCATTCTTCTTCTGGGATATTCATACTCACCCTTTTTTATCCTCTGCCTTAAGTACTGAAACACAAAATTAATATCTATTAACATATCTGGTGTAAGATAACAAAGGGAAGAGAGAGAAAGAAAAATATTCGGTAATAAGCATTTGAACCCATATAAAAATAAATGTTCATTACTACTATAGTCCTCTGTACAATTGACCACAGAGTTATATTGTAGCTTGTATTTTTACAATAACTACCTTCTTTCACTACTCATTCCATTTCTCTGTGTCTTCAACAAGCACCTCAACTTGTTGTGGTTCCTTGCTTAGTGAGTTACCCAAAACTATTGCTGAAGGGTCTGGGTCATTAGTAGTGTTTCTTCAATTAGGTCGTTGAATTTAATCTCAGAGCAGGGGAACCTTCTGCATTCCACACATGCTGCTTCTTGCCCTTCTTGTGTAGTAGCAACTCAGTTTCCCCATGATATGCAGGGTCACTTGTCCCAACCTGTACAAGAACTTGCCCTTTTCTGCATGTTGAGTCACTGGCACAAGGAGATCAAGTGGTCAGATGGCAGTCTTACTAGTCTTCAGCTGAATGGAATCATTGCTAAGTTGCTAGTGAAGGCATTTCCCCCTTGGAACTAAGACCTCTAACCCAGAAGAATCTAAAATTGAGGAGACAAAAACCAAATTTTTCTAGTGGGTGAGTGGTTCTCATTTCCAGCCCTTGATTCCTAAACCTGTGAATCCTGGCTATGGGAGAAATAGCACCATATGCTGATTTAGAGCATATATTGCATCCTGGAGAATATTGCCCCACCCTTCAATATTTTGCCACCAACTTAGTGCCAAAACTGAGCCTTAAAAAGGTCATTCTGTCATCTTGCCAAACTAGCTGCTTCCAGATGATGGGGGAATGTCACAGGACCAGTGAATTCATGAATTTGATAAATATGAATCCATTTCTGCACGTCATTTTCTGTGAATGAGTTCTTTGGTTGGAAGTGAGGCTATTTGGAATACCATGATAGTTTTGATGGAAGAATTGTAGGTGGGGAAGGCAAATCCATATTGAGCCACTGGCTAAGACTAAAATACTTTCCCTCCATGATGAAAATGGCCCAAGATAGTTGACCTGCCACACAGTCACTCTGAAGAATGGTGCCATATCAGTGGCTCAGTGTTGGCCTTTGTTGTTGGCAGACTAAGGACTCAGCAGTAGCTGAAGCCACATCAGCTTGGGTGAAGAGAAGTCCACGTTCTGGAGCCACAGGAGCACAATGTTCACAAATTCATTGGCAAATGACAAGAGTGGCTGGGGAAAGATGCTGGCTGTTATCCACAGAGTGGGTGATCCTAGGCACTTGATTATTAAATTTCTCATCTCATAAGGTCATCCTTTAGTGAGCATTTATGCACAAAGTACAAATATCTTTACAACCATTTTCATTTGGAGAGTACCCTTTTCCTAGACCTCCTTACCATTCATTTTCCAGCCCAAACATTAGCTATAGCCCATACAACAGTTTGGGTTCATACCTCTTGCCATCTTACTTTCAGGAAAAACATTGGGTTGCCCAAAAAGTCTGTTTAGTTTTGGGCATAAAATAAAAAGCACATTTTCTCATTTTCACCAATAACTTTATAGATTTGTGTATTTTGAGTATGTCAGCTCTCTCCCATGTGGTAAAATGTAGATTGTTCTCAATTAATGTCTCGATTTGATCACTATCAACTTCAACTGGCCACTGGACTGTGGAACATCTTCCAGTGAGAAATCTCCAGCATGAAACTTTGCAAACCAGTTTTGACCCATTGTATCAGTCACAGCACCTTCTCCATACACTGCACAAATCTGTTTTTGAATTTCAGTTGTTGCACTTTTACCCTTCTTGAAATAATAAAGCATAATATGCTGAAAATGTTGTGTAGTTTCTTCCATAGTCAATATTAAAATGCTACACAAAAATCCACCAATTTTGATAAATTTTGTTAAATGCATGCTGATATGACAGCTGTCACAATACAATGTAACAAATTTATTTAGAATGAAGTTAGACAACTAAGTGCTACTAGAGCCATCTTATGGAAAAAACCCAACGGACTTTTTGGCCAACCTGATAAATGAGTGCTTTGCTCCAAATACTACCCATTGGTCATATTTTCATTTATCATGGTCCTTCTGGCTGATCCTGGTTGTGGCTATAGTGCTGCAGCCACCTGCTTTCAGAGGAAGAACCATCTGTGAACCACTACAGAAGTTTCCATGCATCATTTCTCTGAGCCACTGACAGTTCAAGCATGATTACATTTGCTGGGTTATATGGTCCAAGTGGCAGAGCAGTTTGCAAGGCAGCCTATACCTACCTCAAAACCTTCTCTTGTTTGGAGGCCCACTCAAAGCTGGCAGTTTTTTGAGTCACTTGGTAAATGGGTATATGTTGTCTCTACAGTCCAGAGACCCAGTATACAAGATGGTCCAGAATGGTAACATCTTGTCCTCCACATTGGAAGATATGTCAACATGCCTGAGACCACAAAATTTCACTAAGGTTTTTGTGGGATTTCTTTTTACCTTACACAAATGTTATCTTAATGTCCCTAAAGAAGTTGATCACCAGGTCCAAGTAGCATAATATCATTAATTCAATGGACCAACACAGTATTCTGTGGGGTGGAAAGGTGGTCATGTTTCTATGGACTAGATTATGTATAAGACCAAAGAGTTTCTATAGCCCCAAAGTAGAACAGTGATGTATCGCAGGCCTTGCCAGCTGAAAGAAAACTACTTCTGATGGCTTTATTAACAGGCGTAAAGAAAAGGGCTTTTGATAGACTGATACATGCATGCCAGGTGCTAGGGGAAGTGTTGCTTTGCTCCGATTAAAGAAAACATATCCGGAAGAACAGTTGCAACTGAAGTCACCACTTGATTAAGTTTAAGATAATCCAAACTCCACCTGTTTTCTATGTGGGCAAACTCTTACAGACTAAGTATATGGGGATGTGGTACTAATCATCATCCCTGCATCCTTCAAGTCCTTGATGGTGACACAATCTCTGCAGTCTCTCCAGAAAAGTGACATTGGCTTTGGTTTGCTATTTCCCTAAGCACAGAGAGTATTAGTGGCTTCCTTTGGCCTTTCCTCCTATAATAGACCTCACTCTACAGATAGAGATTCTGCTGATTACGTCTATTCCCCACTCCAAGACTGGGGAAAACACCATAGGATGATTTCGGGATCCACTGAGCCCCTACGAGAAGGGATTGAACCAAAACTCCACTAGCCACTTGACCTTCATATCCCCATTCTCTGACTGGTGGACCACAGAGACATTTTAGTTTTTTAGGAATTAGTGCCAATTCAGACCCAGTGCCCCATAGTCCACTAAGAGTCTCATTGATTCTTCTTCTCCAATGTACAGTCACCATGGTAAATTGTCACATGTCCTTTCAGAGAAGCAGGGAAGAAGATAAACTGTAAATTTTTTGCAGAGTAGCATGCTTCTTTTTCAAGGACCTTCTAGCCCTGGGTTGGTGATCTGGCTCAAGCCTGGGAATTGACTGAAAGCCGGTGATCCTCTAGTCTCGTGACTTAAGCCATACTTCTGTTCAGTAGACTTCTTAGTCAGATAAAATCAAACTTAAATATACTCCCTAAATATTTTGGTTCAAGGATAGCATGACCAACTAGCCAATGCCAAAGATCTCTGTGAGTCAGATTGTTGTGATAACGGCTTTGCCTCTGCTGTCACTTGGCCCCTGCAACATCAGAACCCTATCATTCCTACTGTACTTAGAAACCCCAATTTATACTATAATATCTGACCGACAGAGAAGAGCATCTACAAAAGTCTTCAGGGATGCAGGGGGAGGCGGTCCACTCATGAAATTATCACAGCCTTAGTGAAGGGGGTGTCCTCTGGACCCTTTCAGATGGATTATAAGGTCCATGTGATCAATTCATTCTGGCATTCCAATCTCCTTAGAACTTTGAATAAACAAATACATATTATAAATATAATATTTTGTATATATTTTTTTTACAGTGCACCAAAGAAATTAAGGCATTTCATTCTCAATTACTGTAGAACACCTTTGTATATATTTGTCACGAGCGTATGTCCTTGATATAGTCTTTTCTATAAGCTAGCATTTTGTTCTCACTTGAATTATCTGGTGCTGGCCTTAAGAACGAAAAATGCTGAGCCACCTGCATGACCACCAGTCCTACAGATGACACCAGCACTGAGAAATAACAGGGAGCCAACAATGGTGACTTATGCTATTCACTCAGATCTTATTGTGCAGGTTTACTCAGCTTTTCATTAACCTAGTAATAATTCTAATCACTCAGAAACAATCAGTAACAATATCACATGAGAGAATTAGGGGATAATGAACCTGAGTCCCCGAGTTTCAGTGTGTGGTCTGGGAGACATCATGGTAGGCAAGGGAGTTGTCTTCCTTTTGCAAGGAAGAATCTCCAGAGCCAGGTGAGCAGCATGGCAGATGAATTTCTCAGTCCAGCAGGGACTCAGGTGGCTGATGGCAATGGAGACCAGTGTGGAATGGAACAACATCTTGGGTGTGTGGATCTCAGCTGTCTCAGCAGTGGTCTGCCTCAGTTACACCTTGAAAGTGGTGTACTCTACCCTTCTGAGTCTCTTCATAAGTGTCTTGACACCCCTGATGTCAAGTGGGGGTTTTCCCCCAGGAGCCTATCTATGGTCCTGCTCTGCAGACATGACTGTTCTGATCACATGTACAGATATCTTAGGTGTGTCTCCTTGCCCGATGTATATAGCATGACTTAGGTAATTTCCCTCCTGAACCAAAGTGTCATGGTTGACTGGAAGCCATCTTGGTTGGCATGAGTGACTGGACCAATGCCATTTAATTGGTCCTGGTCTTTGCAATATTTCATTTAGCCAACCATTCAGCATCTATGCAAAATGTTAGTTATTCACATCTCTTTGAACTAGATTATCAAAATGTATTTTAGCCTTAGTGAACCTATATTAATCAGAGTTCTTCAGAGAAAGAGAGAGTAAAAGAGCAAGAGAGAGAGACTGATTGTAAAGAATTGTTTTGCCCTGGCTGGTATAGCTCAGTGGATTGAGCTTGGGCCTGTGAACCAAAGGGTCGCTGGTTCAATCCCCAGTCAGGGCACATGCCTGGGTTGTGGGCCAGTTCCCCAGTAGAGAATGTGTGAGAGACAACCACACACTGATGTTTCTTTCCCTCTGTTTCTCTTCCCCTTCCCCTCTCTCTAAAAATAAATAAATAAATTCTTCTAAAAAGAAAGAATTGGCTTACACAATTAAAGAGGCTAGCAAGCCTCAAAATCTGTAGGGTGAGTCAGCAGGCTGGAGATCCAGGAGAACTGATGTTTTGGTCCCAATTTGAAGTTGGGCAAACTTGATATCCAGGAAGAGCTGATTTTTCATTTCATTCCAGTCAGGGAAAAGTCAGTATCCTGGTCTGAAGACCTTCAGGCAACAGAACTCTCCATGATTTGGGGAAAGGCCTGCCTTTCTGTTCTATTCAGGATTTCAACTTCTTAGATGAGGCTCACCCATGTGGAAGGCAATCTGCTTTACTTAATTCACTGATTTAAATGTTAATCCCATCCAAAAACTTTCTCACAGAAACTCTAAGAATAATATTTAATCAAATATCTGGCCATGGGTGGCATAGCTCAGCAGATTGAGCATGGGCTGCTAACCAAAGGGTCACAAATTCAATTCCCAGTCAGAACACATGTCTAGGTTGCGGGCCAGGTCCCCAGTGGGGGCCATGTGAGAGGCAACCATATATTGATGTTTCTGTCTCTTTTTCTCCCTCTCTTCCCCTCTCTCTAAAAATAAAGAAATAAAATCTTTAAAAATATATTTGGGCACATCAGGGCCAAATTGACATATGAAATTAACCATCATAAGCTCCTTATCAATAAATTTTGCCTTGTCTAAGTTTATATTTCTGTTTCCTCCAACCCTGAACTAAACAGAATGAAAAGGGAGTGGAGGAGAAAGCTAATATATAGAACCAATAAATTTAATGACTCCATTGGTCACAGTTTATATCACGACATACATTCTATCAGGTCCCCAAGAGATTGGTAAGGGATACCTCCTAACTAGCAAGGCAGATGACTGTCCTTTTAATTAGCTTATCTTTGCTTGTCACCTAATTCTTGGTTTTTAGTACTGAAGTGAGTAGGTGACAGAATAGCAAAAGGATGTTTTTGTCACCTTTTCCTTTCTCTGGGTAAGAATAATAACTCAGTCTGCAGTTTCTTTCCTTTTAAATGGGCTACTGCTTCATGGAAGTTGTGAGTATTAGAGACTACAAAGAACTTCATACATAGTGGTCATATAATAAGTAGTTGGCACTTGTTCTTCTCCTTACACCTTACTCTGAGAGGAAAATCCATTCTCATCTTTTTTGCTTGAATACTTTTGAGAACTTTTGTGATTATAGTTTAATTTCTTGCTGCTTATCCTGAACTTTGTAAAGTCAGCAAATTATACCTTTCCTACCCATGTGTTGTTCCTTAAGAAAACTATCTGTAGGATCTGAAATCCCAGAGAGCACCAGAAGGTGCTGTTCCTGGAATATTAAAACACACCCATGATGGGTTTATTCTGTGCAAACCGCAATGCAAATGCTACAGTGAGTAGTTTTTATCAGTCACAAGCTTTCTCTTCATTCAAATGATGTATTTTCCAGTGCTTGGAAGACCAGATTTCACAGTCATTAAAGGAAATGGGGTGAGGGTGTGGAGGAAGAAGGAGAACTACAATCTACTGAGTACTGGAACCTGCACATGGTACTGTCTTGCCTAATTAAAAAAATCTTCAAATGGTCTAATTTTTATAAACAGGTAGCCATACAAGTAATGAATAAAGTCACACAGAAAAAATCCAGGAATGGAGTGCTTCATAGCATGTGTTCTAGAGTCAGACTGTTGGGATTTGAATCCTGGTGAAGGGTAATCCCTCAAATTTCTTTGTGCCTCAGTGGTAAACTTTGCTTCCTCAACTGTAAAATGGGGACTACTCTGCCTACCTCAAAGGTTTGCCATGAGGGTTAAAGGAGTTAATACATTAAAACCTTAAAACATTTCCTGGCACACTGTGCATGAGCTCAGTAAGAGCACAGTAAATATTTGCTATCAGAGCAGGTCTCATCAGTGTACATGGTTATGTAATCACATCCTATCATGGGGGGAAGCTGGGGGAAGGGTCCACAGGAACAATCTGCACGATTTTTGCAACTTGCTGTGAGTCTTAAACTCTTTCAAAATAAAAGGTTATATAAAACAAAAGCAAATCCCTTGGCTCCGAAGTCTGTACACATCCTTAGATATCTCTTTCTCCATCATTAGGAAAAGGCAATTCTTAGTTACACTGCAGGAGCTGCTCTGGCCTAAGGGCTGCAAGGTTAATCAAAGAGAGAGTTTTTTCAGGATCCAACTGTACATTTAGAGTAAAGCTTTAGCTACTTAGGGAGTAACTAATTAAATCTGCAAGCAACTTGTAGTTGAAAAGCCCATGATTTGAAACTTTGAGAAAAATATCATCCTGCCTAGTTTAATTATGAATGCAAGATCTTGGCAAAAAAACCTCAGTGGTCTGAGTTCAGGGTGTGTTTGCACACATACATCACACACTTGCCTTAGTAACCTCAAAGATTAGCTGTTTGTCATGTGTATTGGGCCCAAATGTTAGATAAAATCTTAGTAAGTATATGAAATAAGTGCTATAATCTTGTGCATCATATAGTTAAAAAACACTTGAAATGTCTAGAGATACAATTTTTAAGACCTTAAAAGGAGCAATGCATCCAACCCCCCGCAGATCAGGTTATTTTGCTGCTCCAGTAAGGCACTTGAGGCTTTCTGGAGCCAGGGGTGAGGAAAAAGCAAAGAATTTTCTGGCTCTCTCAAAGGCAGTCTTATTCACCCTTCAGAAGCTCTTGAACTCCGGGAAGTATTTCAGGGAAAGTATGTTCGGACCAAAGTTCCCAGCAGTAAGATTTTTCCCAATGTTCTTCAAAGGCAGTAAATGGAATCTCTCAAAGGGATGGAATGAGTGGTTTGAAACTCATATTCAATTATAACAATGATGTGTATTTGGAAAAATAAATTTAAAATATTTTGTGTAATTTTTATCTAGAAAAAGTAAATCTGAATAAAATCTTTTTGACTGAGATGGACATGTCAAAGGAAACACTCTGTACACATCAATAATTCTTACGGCAATGGTGAAAATTTTCAGCAAATGGTGGTGTGGGTTTTAAAAAAAACTATTCTAAACTTCCGGGCAGATGGTATGATTCTTCTTTCCCTAAGAATGACATCATATTTGTCCCATCCCTACCCTCCCTACCCCCCATTATTGGCCAAGACAAAGCAGAGTGACAGCAAAATTATTAGCAGAAAATTTTGGGGGGCATAACTGAGGACTCAGTA
This sequence comes from Sturnira hondurensis, assembly GCF_014824575.4. Taxonomy (NCBI): domain Eukaryota; kingdom Metazoa; phylum Chordata; class Mammalia; order Chiroptera; family Phyllostomidae; genus Sturnira; species Sturnira hondurensis. The sequence goes on along the minus strand of NW_028072887.1, from coordinate 1,027,550 downwards.
TTTGGAAGGGGACTTGGAGAAACATGTTTTCAAGATTGTCTGTTCTTTCACTGGTTTGAAAAAGCTGAGCCCTCTGAGCTTCACAGAATTATAGATTTTACATAAGCTCTCGCCTCCCCTCTGTGGTCTTGTTGACCAGACTGATCTCGGGATTTGAATCCTGTTTCAACAATTTAAGAGCTGAACTGTCCTGAGCGAGACATTTAATCTCTGTGAACCTCCACTTCTTCATTTATAAAGTGAGAATGATGATAAGCATACTAGCAAGGTGATCACTGAAGTGCTTGGATGAGATAATGCATTTAAAACATCCAGCATTTAAAAAGTCCTCAATAATATTGCTATTATTATTATTATTATTATTATTTAATCCTCACCCAAGGGTATGTTTATTGATTTTAGAGAGAGAGGAAAGGGGGAAGAGAGAGAGACATTGACGTGAGAGAGAAATATCAGTCAATTGCTCCTATATGCATGCCAACTGGGGACTGAATTGGTAACATAAATATGTGCCTGAACCCCAAATTGAACCTACCACCTTTTGGTGTAGAGGATAACACTCCTACCGACTGAGCCATCTGGTCTGGGCTCATAATTATTATTTAATTGAGTTTATTGGAGTGATATTCATTAATAAAACCAAATAGGTTTCAAGTGTATAGCTCAATAAAACATCATTTGCATGCTATATAGTGCACCCATTGCCCAAAGTCAAGTCTCTTTCTATCCCCATTTATCCCCCCTTTGCCCATTTCCACTTCCTCCCAACCCTCTCTTCCCTCTGGCAATCACTATACTGTTGTCTGTCTGTATATATGTGTGTGTTTGTGTGTGTGTTAAGCAATACCTATACATTAAACAGTATATATATACTGTTGTCCATATATATATATATATTATATATAATATGTAAAGTAATATTATATATTATATATACTAAGCTTAATCCCTTCACCTTTTGTCACCCAGCCCTCCAAAGCCCCTGCCCTCTGACTGTGCTCAGTCTGTTCTAAGTATCCTTGCTTCTGTTTCTACTTTGTTTGTTAAATTATTTTGCTCATTAGATTCCACATATAAGTAAAATAATATGGTGTTTGTCCTCTTCTGACTGATTTATTTTACTTAGCATAATCATCTCCAGGTCTATCCTAGCTATCATTATTATTCAGCAGTGTAATTAATTGGTCTGACCTCCTTCATCTAAATGTTCCCCCCACCATTCCACATACATATTAATGTTTTCAGTTCTGTCACAGGATCTTATGTAAATGCCTGGTCATGTTCCAAGTATAAATACATTGTGTATGTAGGAAGATAGAACTAATCAAGTAGAATCAGGATTAGGAGACCTAGACATCTCATCTGTAATTCAGCCACTGGTCAAGGCAGAATCTAAGGATAAAAGGTTTAATTTCAGATGCCTGAACCTGGGATATCTCTCTGCATAAGACAAGCGATAATAAGGCCAAACAACAGTCTTTTACTTTGCCTGCTAATCTCTTAAATTCCAAGTGCTCCGCTGTTATGGGGAACTGAAAACTCTCCAGTTTTATAAAATGGGATCCTTGCTGTCCACCTCCCTTGCAGATGGGTTGCTTCCATTTTGTGAGAACCCAGGAGTTGGGGGCTGCGTCTTGGTAACAGATGATCAGCTTCTCAGCAGATGGTCCAGTGCCTGAAGCTCCTGTGCTCTCTGAACACCCAGCTTGCATTCAAACCTCATGTCTCCCTAGAGAGCTCAGCCTCTCCTGAACTGAAGCTAACTGAACTTTGCAAAGTGCGCTTAGGGCTGCTTGCATTTACATTTCTAACTTTTTTTCTCTTTGGCATTTTGTTGCTATTTTTATGCTCCTTTTCTTGTATTTTATGTCTTTGTAAGGCAGATGCCATCTTTTCTGGAACAAGATGGCATATAAATATATACATATATGCATACATAAAATGTACACTGATATTTGAGGAAGACATAAATACAAATGCATCCCTCCAGGACACTTGTATTCAAAAGACTGGGAGTGGGAGGAAGGGAAAGCGAGCTGTGTTTTTAAAAAATATGCATGCCAGTATTCCTTCTGATTCATCCCTACCCCCACTCTCAGACCCAGGTGATATTTGAATCATGGTGGAGGGTGGGTTTGTATTTTGAAAAATTCCTCCAGGTGATTCTGAAATACCTCTGCCTCCCACTCCCCTGTCCATGGCTGAGAGTCAAGTCTCCAGGTTTGCTCAGCTCCGCTCCTGTGTTTGGTCAGAAAGCACCCCACTCTGCCAGATGAGCTCATCTTTCTGTGGAAATGCCATCCAGGATTCATGATATAGTGTTATGCCCTTGGTTTTAGAGAGGGATAATTTAAGAAACACAGTTTAAGGGCATTTCTGAATCTTCTCAAAGCCTTAGATGAGGCCATTGTCTGTTATGTGAACAAATGTCACCCAAATAAAGACTTTTCTTTGTAATCCCTTAAAATACTCAGTGCTCGAGAAAAATTCAATTCTCCAGGAGATGTTAAATTCTGCCTCTCTGTAGATGAGACTTGGAGTGTTCAATGTTTTGTCATTTTCTCTGCCATTGTCTTCTAGGGAATCCTATTCAATCCAGCAAATATTGAACACTAGGTCCCATGTTACGCACTGAGTTATAAAGATGAGGAGGGAAAGTTCTGGGTGGGCTCTGGGACACCAACAGTCTGCAGGACGCAAAGTGAAATACATGTCCCATTGCAGCTATGCTTTCCTCAGGTTTCTCTTATGATAGTATCATCCTTTTTCTCAGTAGTTTCTGGAAAACGTTGCTCTCTGAATGTTTAGTGCCCTATTATATTCATGTTTTTTTTTTCTTACAGTGGAAGACAGGCTTTTGGAGGGGTTTTTGTTGTGTTTGGTTTGGATCATTTGCTGTCCTGTACTTTCTGGTGCCACATTATCCCATTCTTAGAACATATTCTCTTTATAAGAGCCTCATATGCAATGCAGCCTCTCTTCCATAGCCACAGCTGATAAGACTGGAAGTGAACACCGAACCCATGCTGGGCCAATAAGGGTTTAAAATTTTTTAACCCTCATTCAAGGGTATGCTTATTGATTTTAGAGAGAGAGGAAGGGAGAGAGAGAAAGAGAGAGAGAAATATTGATTGGTTGCCTTTCATATGTGCCCTGGCCAGGAATGTAACTGCAATGTAGTAGGCATGTGCTCTGATTGGGAATCAAACCCACAACCTTGTGGTATATGGGATGATGCTCCAACCAACTAAGCCATCTGGCCAGAGCCAATCAGTTTTATCAGACTGAGAATTTAGAGTTGGAATTCTGAGAACAAGTCAGGGGTTCTTGGGGACTGAGGTTCCCATTCTGAAATGGGAACGGTGGAATTTGTGGTAGTGAAAAAGTGAAATAGGAGTGACAATCTTTGGAAGGAGGAGACTGAACTCAACACCCAGAGAAAAGCTAAAATGAAAAACCATATAAAGTGAAGGAAAAATGGATATGAGCATGAGACAGTGAGAAAAGTGTATGGGAGCTTATAAAGTTTTCTTGTGACTATTTCTATTCTCTCAGTAAAATAAAAGGCAAGGTCTTCAGCTGAGAGTAGGAATGGGAAGGGAGTGGGCTACTGTGAAAGTGAGAAGAAGGTGTAAATTACTCATCTCTGCCTGAGGGAGTGAACTGACTAAGGAAATGTGGTAGGAGTGACAATTTGACAGTCTCACTGAAGTGACTAAACTGAGACAAGTCATCTAGTTCTGTGCTTTTTCTCTGACCACACTTCCTCGGCTGACTGGGTATGCAGCAGGAAGAAAGTTGCGTTTGACCAGCAATGGGTTTTCTGCCAATTGAGCATGAAAGAGGAAGAGAGGTGCAAAGGAGCTGGTTATGTCTGTGGAGGAATGATTATAATATTGGAACGTTGCATACGTTCCCAAGTGAGGGGCATTTGGTTACAAATGAACAGGGTTCAAGATCCCATGTGGTCTAAAATCAGTGGTATTAAAATATAGAGGGAATAAGCTCCAGTGATAAAAGACTCTGTTTGGAGATTAAGATATTTGAAACACAGATAATGGAGGTGTGTGGTAAATGATAATGACAAAGAATAAGGTAAGTGTGAGCAGAGGTGGTCAAAATAAGCAGTGATGAGAAGATAGAGGAACTGAGAGGTAAAGGTACCTGAGGTAGCATCTATGTAAATACTGAAATCATCAAGTGTTGTACCAGTAGGTCTAGAGGTAGGGGGTGGGAAACAGAAAGGAGGGAATCCGAGACCTTTGAATAACTCCAATAAAGAGGAACAACAGATGGTACTGTATGGTGTGTACGTGTAAAAGAAGCTGTTTGTGTGTGTTCATGGGGGAGGAATGAAGGTCAGAAAGTGGCACTGAGGAGTAGGGAGAACATCTTTCCCACTCACAGTTCCAGTGGTGTGAGATAAATCTGTCACTTGAGCGTGCCACGAGGCTGAGAGGAGTGTACTCAGGGAGGAGCATGGCTTCAGCAACAGCAAGTAGAAGGAAATGTACAGCTCTTAAGGATGGATAGGATTTTGCTGATGACGGGTGATGGGTTTCAGAAGGTACAGTGGGAGAGTTTGAAGTAATAGGAAATTGAACTTTGTGGAGCTCAATTATGGGTTTGATTTTAACTTTATGGAGGTGAGAGTCCAGGTGGAGAAGAGAGACCTGGGATTGTGAACATCTTGTGGTAATGTAGGGAAAGAGGAATGTGGGGCCAATTGGAGCAGCACTGGTGGACTCCTACTGGGAGATGAACAATCCATTGGAAGTGTTATAACTCCTTGAAAGTAGATCCTTAGGCACATGGCAGCTAGCAGTGAGCAGAAACTAATGGGATAGAGGTGCTTTGTGGTGGAGGCATGGATGGGTGAGCATGGTGGAGTAAATGCATGGGACATAGCAGTGGGCACATGACACAAGCTCAACAAATCACAGACCCCAGCTCCCATCAGAGATGGTCTCTAACACCAAGCATCAATAGTATAGGCTTTAGTGATCACTTTCCACATCCCTGCTATAGATCTGCAATATCTTGTACTTTATTCGGAAACCCTAACCTCTGAAAAACAAAAGGTTTTACATTATGCATAGTGGCAAAGTCTGATATGACCTGAGCTAACAAGATGTTCTATATAAATGTCCTTTATTTTAATATTATGAATATTCATACATTTTATCATAAAAAAGTTAATGAGTTTTATTATGGAGTGCTGCTCCACACCTTAGTGGGGTCACATATAATCCCTAGTATATACTTCATGTTTCTAAAATTGAAAAGGTTCTAAAACTCTGATTCCAAAGGCAAATGTTTTAGATTAATATACCCAACTATTTAAAAATCCTTCTGAAGCAAACCTAGAGGTGAGGCAGCTTCATAGGACTTGGCTCCACCTGGAGACATTGTGAAGAACACTGTGGGGACTCCCAGGACCCAGGGATCCTGCTTCTTCTCTAGTTTCTTGTTTTTAGTCTCTGTTTCCTCTATGGGTCAAAACATGGTGGAAAGAAGAAAAGCAAAAATAAATTCTTTAAAAGAAGCTATTCCCCTCTGTGTTTCTTCTCTCTTTATTGCTAACTAGCTTTGGCATAAAATCATCTGTTGTAGGAGAAAGTTAAAGGATTTTAATGCAGGTGTTGAAATTCATACCCATTAGAGATTCCAGGGCTGCTGCAGACCATGGTTCTTGTCATTAGAGAGTGAAGGTAAAGCCAACTTTTAAAGACAGCAATGGTGAGAGGCAGGACTAGAGAGCAGATCCTATCTATATTCCAGTCCTGGCATCCATTATTTCTGAGGCCAGTTCCACCTTTCCAAGGTTTGATTATTTGAGCCCATAAATCTCCATCTCCTGCTTAAGCTGGTTCAAGTGTTCTGTTTAAACATTAAGCGGCAGGGATGTCCTTCCAAGTAGACAGTGTACAGTTTCAGGGATTCCTGACCCTGGAGATATTGGGTATCATAAACAATAAGTAGCTATTAGGACCATGGAAGTGTCTCAGTAAGTAGCAAAGTCTCTTTCCACTTCTGAGCTGGGCTTTAGGATGGGAGAGAAGTATTATGGAGACAAGATGAGGGATGTGACAGTCCTGGATGGAATGGGTTACTAAAAGAGTTCCAAGTCAAGAACTCAGAATCACGAGACAAAGTAGATACCTAAGTGCTATCCTCAGCCAACCAGGTTCTAAGGTGCTGAATTCAGAGCCCTGGGAAGGTCCTGGGGTGAGCATCACTTACAAGTGTTCCCTCAAACATAGAAATAAGGAAGCTGTATAAGGGGTAGAATCTGAGTTGAAACAGAGTAATAAAAGTCAAACAGGCCATCCCAAGTAGTAGTCATCATTTGAAAGAGGCTGAGCAGAGAGGGTGGTTATGGTAATATTTATAGAAGAAAGGAAGAAAATCAAATGAGAGATAAGAACTTCAAAGAGGAGTGAAAGAGGTAGAGTATGGAAAAATTCCTGAGCTGAAGAGAAGATAGGTATAGCTGCTCTTTGTAGGTTATTTGTGGCTTAGGTTATGGATATAAAAAAAGGTAGAAAAGCTGACAGTTATCTGGAGACACAGAAGCACAATGGTCAGAACATGATCAGGGTGGTGTGGGGGCAACTTTCCTCGAAAGTCCCCCCATGTGCTGCGGGTGAGAGTAAACATGACTGAGACATGATCTACTTGCGGGTGAGAGGTGGCCAGTTTCCCAGAGGAAAAAGGCCTTGAGCAGTGGTCAGTTTCTCAGGGGGAAAAGGCATTGAGCCCTCTCCTCTAGGGGCTTTTATTGGGTTGTAATATTCAGGAATACAGGGCGGCAAGGATCAAAGAAATCTGAGGGCTTAGTCTGAGTCTGTCAGGCAGAGAGTTTTAGAGTTTCCTGCTTGAACCCTTAACATATGAATGAAAGCACTCTTAGCAGAGCAGATTTCACAGGTTTATCAGGAAGTCTTTGTGATGCCAGATTTTTCCTCAGGAGATGCTCTAGAAAGGCAAGGAGCTTCACCCCTCCCCATCAGGTATTCAGGCTTAAGGGGATTAGAGCCAGGAAGCACTTCTCAGAGAACATGGGGACTCAGGCTATGTCAAAGCCGGGGGGCAAGAGTCCATTGCTCCCTCTTTGTTGCAGCCCCACGAGTCCTTCCATGATAGCCTCCCATGTGATCGTGTCTGGCTAGGTTGCCCCTCCTCTGAGGGGTCTTACCCATCTGACCATGCTTTGCGGGCAGGGAGGAAACTGAGGCAGCATTTGCTAACAGAGACAAGCTTTGTCTCCTGCGGCTCACATTCCAGAGGTAGTCGCTCACTCATCCTTAAGCCACAGGGGGTAGAGAGTTATAATTCCTGAAACCAGGCAGAGAGGTCCACAATAGGGCGGTACTGGACTCAAGGATGAGCCAGATTGTTATGATGGTAACTCTTACATTTCATGCTCCCCAGGGAGCTATGTCTCTCAGTATTCACACTCTTGTGTAGCCCCTCCCACATGGACTCTAGTCTCAGCCAGGAGACTTGCTTTGGCCAATGTGGTACCAAGAGATATAGTAGAAGACTGATAGGCACTTGCATATTGGATCTATACTCTTAGAATGTTCCACCTTTGACTTCTGAAATCACCATGCTATGAGGAAGCACAAGTTAGCCATGTGGACTCTCAACCTGGAGGATGATCAAGAAACAGCCAAGAATGAAACTCTAGGTCCTAGATGTATGGCTCTGATTGAGCAGTCTTGCTCAGTCCCCCAGCTGAAACCCTAGTTATCAGGGAGCAATAAATTCTCTGTTGAATCCACTCAACTTTCTGACTCATAGCATCGTGAGCAAACAAAATGATTGTTGCATTAGACCTCTAAGTTTGGGGGCAGTTATACGGGAATAGGTAACTGAAATAGGTGGTCTTCTACTTACGGAGTTCCTGTCTCAGGTCAGAATTGGCCTTAGAGCTAGTGGGGTGGGGGTGGTGATGGTGGGGAAATGACTGAGCCTGCAGCATGTCAAATCTCTAGTTGTGGGGGTCCTAATGCTGGAGAGTTTAGCCAGCTTGACTCAATGATCTCTGTGTTTTTAGCTGGGTGTTGCTGGTTGTCTGTTGTTTTTTCTTCCCCCTCCTAGTAGATTTCAGGTATACACCCCCCTATTCATGGTAATTTGTAGAAAAGCTTCCTTAACCCCAGGATTAGATCCTGACTATTTAAAACTAGTAACTGGTTTAAAAGGGGGCATGTGACTCAGTTTTGGCTTATGAAGCAAGAAGATCCTGCATAGGGGCATCTATGGTTTCTGGATTATAATAAACAGCTGCAAGGTAGAGTCCCTTTCCTTCCAACGCTGTCACTGTTCACATGCCTTGACCAGCTATAACCATCTTTGCACAAGCCTGTCAGAGAATCCAGCACAGGAGAGATGGGAGAAAGAGGAGAGTTGTAGAGCTATGGGGCTGGAACTCTAATGCTACATGCCTGTCTTCTTATTATGTGACTTAGTAACCAAACTTCGTGTTTAAGCTCCTCAGTAAGTTCAGTTACAGGTACAAATATCCTAATGACACAGGCTTGTGCTTTGTTTCTAATTTATGGAGGTAAAATTCACACAATGGCATGGGTTTTTATTGCAAGCTGGAAATAACTAAGAATGCTTGCAAACCACTTCACGCCTTCAGTGGGTAGGCTCTATCCTTGGGTCCATGCTTCTCCCTCAGCACCATTTCTAAAGTGCCTGCCACTGGGATGCGGCAAGGATCCAGACAGGTAATTTTAGAGCATCACAACTGTGAGGATTATTATAGGTTATGTGTGCTCATCCTGAACTAAGACCTTAGGTTCCAATTGTCAGCTTGTCACCCAAGGAAACATTACCCATTAATCCTTACCCCCAAGATGCTTTGATACAGATACAGATTCTGCCTTTGTGTCTTCTAGTTCAATGTCTAACATACTGGCTGACTTGAGTGCCTGAAACTTAAAAAGAGAAAATAAAAGACACATATCCACATGTTGAATAATTGTATCTTCAAATATTATATTCTTTTTTCCTAGATATAATAAACAAGTAAATTAGCCTGGTGTAAAAGTGTAGCTAATAACTCCATTTCTATCTAATATGTTCTGTTACATAGAAGACTTCATAATACTCTTCCTAATGTTTCCCCAACACTTTCTGTACTTTGGTATCAAATAACTGTAAGATGGTGCTATAGAAATTAGAAATTTATCTGTAATTGTCCTTATCTTCAACTGTGTCTATAGTAAGTCACCATACTGAGGTCACTAAATTCTATGTATAGGTCAGAGGGTGCAGATGACTCAAATCTATTCCCACCACTGAAAGGCAGCGCAAAGCTCCTCCTTACTTCTCACTCTGTGGTGTCTTTCCAAAGAGGTGACAGAAAGGCTGTGTTATTTGGAGAGAGCTGAGTCCTGTGAGTGGAAATGATCAATGGAGTATCCTCACTGTTCATTACGGGGAAAACTCAGAGAGGGAAAATGTGCCGTTTTCTTTTACTGCTCTTAATGGTACAAAATCTCATTGCTCCATCTCTCTTCTTGGACTGCACTAGAGCAAATTGTTTTGGGACATGCACAATTTGAAGCAAAGCAATTAAGTCAGGATGGCAAATGCTGTAATGCAGCTACCCTTCCTCCTTGGAGAAGTTAGATAAATAATGCAATTGGTCTTCCTAGGAAGACTGTAACAGAGCCTTAAAGCCTTAAGTAGGTTTAGAACAGTAAATCAAGGTCCTTTGTCAGAAGAGAACCGCAGACTCTATTTCCAGTTGGTATGCTAGATGTATTAGAGATGTGTAAGTCTGCACAGTGTCTGCATTCTAGGTGAGGAGGTTTGGGGGACAGCTAGGCCAGAGCTCTTTCCTCTGAGCCAGGCTACTCTTCTAGGAATGCTCTAGGTGAGGCAACTCTAGTGTTAAATGGGTTCCATATTTTAATCTTCATCACTTGGTTGGCACTTGCTCGTATCCTAGTTCCATCACTTTATTTTCAATCTCAGTCCCAGCTGTCTGCAGGATGTAGGGCTTCTTCCTATAGCCAGCCAGAAGGTAGCTGGTCAGTACATCACAGAGGGTGCTGTTAGAGGCCAAGAAGGAGGTGCAATGGTAGCAGCTACCTATGTACATGAAAGAAAGAGGGTGCAAGAGCATTTCTGTTCAAGTAAGTATGTATTGATTACCCCCTTTCGTCCAGGTCTCAAAGATCTTACTGTCTAGAGTAAGAATTGACAAATTACATCTGTGGCCTTTAGACTGTTGCCTATTTTTGTAGAGAAAGTTTTATTAGAACAAGATCATGCCCAATCATTTATATATGAGCTATGGCTGCCCTTTGCTCTACAATGGCAGAATCAGGTGGTTGTAAATAAAATCAGATGGCCCACAAAGACCACAATGTTTATTGTTTGGTTCTTTACAGAAAATGTCCATGTCTGTCCAAGTCAGTGCTTTGGGGCATATATACAGAATTACCACCACTATCAAATAACATGATATTTTCATCACCCAGGAGAAATCTTGTATCCATAAGCAGTGAGCTTTCCAACAACTCCTGGCAACCACTAAACCATCTATCTCTATGGATCTGCCCATTCCTGACAGTTCATATAAATGAAATAATGCACTGTGTGGCCATTTATGACTGGCTCCTTTCACTAAATACACTGTTTTCAAGGTTTATCCATGTTGTAGCATGTATTGGTACTCCATTTCTTTTTATTGCCAAATAATATTTCATTGTGTGGATATACCACACTTTGTTCATTCATCAGTTGATGAACATTTGAGTTGTTTCCATATTTTGGCTATTATGGGTAATGCTGCTGTGAACATTTGTGTATAGTCTTTTGTGGATGTGAGTTTTCAATCTTTTGGGGTATATATACCTAGGTGTGGAGTTACAGGGTCATGCGATAACTCTATGTTTATTGTTTTGAGGAACTAACAAACTGTTTACAAAGCAGCCATTCTGTTTCACTGTTCCAGCAGTGATGCATGAAGATTTCAGTCTTTCTGCATTTTTGCTAACACTTGCATTGTCTAGCCATCCCAGTAGGTGTGAAGTATTGTCTTGTGGTTTTGATTTGCATTTCCCTGATGATCATCTTTTCATGTGCTTGTCAGGCATTTGTACATTTATTTTGGAGAAATGTTTGTCAAGTCCTTTACTCCATTTTTTTAAAATCCTCCCCTGAGGATATATTTTTATTGATTTTAGAGAGGGTGGAAGGGCGAGAGAGAGGCGGGGAGGGGGTGGAGAGAGAAACATGGATGCGAGAGAGAAACATTGATTGGTTGTCTCCCAGATGCAGTCAGACTGGGGATCATATCTACAACCTTTTAGTGTATGGGGTAACTCTGCAACCAACTGAGCAACCCAGGTAGGACCCTTAATTCATTTTTAAATTGGGTTATTATTGTTTAATTGCAAGCTATTTATATATCCTGGATTCTAGTCCCTTATCAGACATATGATTTGCAAATATGTTCTTCAATTCTGTGGGTTGCCTATTCCCTTTTTTGATGATAACCTTGGAATTAAAAAATTGTTTTAATTTTGATGATATCCCATTTGCTTATTTTTTCTTTTGTTACTTGTACTTTTGGTGCTATATCTAAGAAGTCTTTGCTACTTCAATGTAACAAAGATTTACTTGCATGTTTTTATCTAAGAGTGTCACAGTTTTAGCGTTTGCATTTAGATCTGTTATCCGTTGTGAATTTATTTAATCACTTCTTATTTTTTAGTTACAGTTGACATACAATAGTATGATTAGACATTGTATAACTTACTAAGTGATCATCCTGATAAAACTTGTACCCATCTGACACAATACATACATATTAGCATATTATTGACTATATTTCCTATGCTGTACTTTATATCACATGACTACTGTGTAACTACCAATTTGTACTTCTCAATCCCTTCACATTTTTCACCCATACCCCAAAACCTCTTCCCATCTGGCAACCATCAAAATGTTCTCTGTATCTATGAGTCTGTTTCTATTCTGCTTTTTAGTTTTTTTTAATTCAATTGCTGATAGAAATGTATTTAGTACCATTTTGTTCATATTTGTGTGTGTGTGTGTGTGTGTTTGTTTCTTGAAAGAAACCCTTTACCATTTCATGTAACACTGGTTTGGTGGTGATGAACTCCTTTAGCTTTTTCTTGTCTGGGAAGTTCTTTATGTGCCCTTCAATTCTAAACGATAGCTTTGCTGTGTAGAGTAATCTTGGTTATAGGTTCTTGCTTTTCATCACTTTGAATATTTCTTGCCAATTCCTTCTGGCACACAAAGTTTGTGTTGAGAAGTCAGCTGACAGTCTTATGGGAGTGCCCTTGTAGGTAACTAACTGCTTTCCTCTTCCTGTTTCTAAGATCCTCTCTTTGTCTTTAATTTTAAATTATAATATATCTTGATGTGGGCCTCTTTGGGTTCATCTTGCTTAGGATTCTCTACACTTCCTGGACTTGTATGTCTATTTCTTTCACCAGTTTAGGGAAATTTTCTGTTATTATTTTTTCAAATAGGTTTTCAATTTCTTACTCTCTCTCCTCTCCTGCCCATGATGCAGATGGTAGTACACTTAAAATTATCCCAGAGGCTCTTTATACGATATTCTTTTTTCTTTTTAATTCTTCTTTCTTCTTGCTGTTCTGATTGGGTGTTTTTGCTTGCTTATATTCCAAATCACTGGTTTCATTTTGGTCTTCATCTACTCTGTTGTTGATTCCCTGTAAATTATTCTTTATTTCAGTTAGAATCATTCGTTTCTGAGTGGTCTTCTTTTATGGTTTCCATGTCTTTTTTTTATGTTGTTGAAGTTCTCACTTAATTTACTGAGCATCCTTATAACTAGTGCTTTTAAATCTGCATCTAGTAGAGGGCCTGTTTCCGTTTTTAGTTTTTTTTCTAGGGTTTTGTTCTGCTCTTTCATTAGGGACATGTTTCTTTGTCTTCTCATTTTGACAGTCTGCTTGTGTTTGTTTCTGTGTATTAGAAATAGAACTGGTACGTCTCTCAGGCTTGGTAGAGTGAATTTATGCAGTAGGTATCTTGTAGTATCCAGTGGCATAGCCTCCCTGATCACCCAGGCTGGGCATTCCAGGTATGCCCCCATCCAACCTGTGGGCTGAGTGAACCCTTCTACTGTAGTTGAACTTTGATCACTGTTGGCACATCAATGTTGGCACATTTACCCCCAGGCCAATTAGCCGCAAGGACAGGATGTAACCAACATGGAGGATCATCTGTGCAGGAGCCCACCCTGAAAGCAGGGCTCTGGTGTCTGCTGAGTCTGCCCCTTGAGTATGTCCCTTGTGGAGGTGGTTTAGTGGTGTTTAATTGTGGTCTGAAGCTGTCCAATGGTACAATGTCTCTGCGGCTTACTAGGTAGTTCAGGCCAAGGTCAGCTATTGCCTGTGTTCCACCTGGGCCCACCCCAGCTACAAAGTGATCTTCTAATAGCTGCTACTTTTGCTGGGCTTAGAGGTGCCCAGGAGAGACCAAACTGCAAACCAAGTCTGACTGCTGCTAGTGCTGGGCCTGGGACCACTTAATAAGAGGTATGGGGCATGCTGAGTCCAGAAGCTGCTTGGTTGAGAGATTTTTAGGAAAGTCTGAAGCATAAGCCAAGACCAGCTTTCATATGTAAAAGCCACTGGAAACAAATTGGGTGGGCCCACAAGATGGGTGGGGCAGGATCTCAGGGAGTGACCAGGTTGGGGCAAACAGTGTTAGTCAGTTGATGTAGTCTCAGACACTACACCTGCATGCCAGCTCTGTGGGGGAGGGCTTGGCAACAGAACAATGTTTTTTTTGCCAGCCCTTCTCTCTGGGAAAAAGCTAACCCTCCAGCTTTCATCCTGATTCCAGGTAATTCAGATTCTCCCTGTATGTCCCTGGTGCCATTTGAGCTGCTGCCCCAGCAATGAAGCTTAGAGTGAGTCATTCCAAGTAAGTTTGTGTATAGCCTCTATTTAACAGGTGTGTCTGGAACTCCAGTGGCCTTTTTGTGTCACTCAGCCACATCCCCACTGATTTTTATAGCCAGAAGTTATAAGAAGTTCCCTTTCTGGCACTGGAACTCTGGGCTGGGGGCCTAGTGTGGGCCTGGGATCCCTTGCTCCTCAGGGGGGCACCTCACAACTAAGATATCTTCCCCAATTTTTATCCACTACTTGTGCGTGTGGGATCAGCCTTTTCCTCATCTCTGCCCCTCCTTTCAGTCTTGATGTGGCTGTTTTTTATATCCTTAGTTGTGGGAGCCTTGTTCAGCTAGATTTTAGGCAGTTATACATTTTGAGTTAATTTTGGTATATAGTGTGAGGTTGGGTTCAACCTCATTCTTTTACACGTGGCACCATTTATTGAAAGGACTATTTTTTCCAATTGAATTGTCTTTACATCCTGTTGAAAATCAATCAACTGTAAAGATGAGGGTTTATTTCTTGATTCTTGGTTTTATATCAGTGATCTATTAAATGTCTCTCGTTATGTCAGTCTCACACTATCTTGATTACTGAAGTTTTATAATAGGTTTTATAATTGAGAAATGTGAGTACTATAACTTTGTTCTTCCTTTTCAAGATTATTTTGGCTACTTTTTATTGCCTGCATTTCCAAATGAATTTTGGGATAATCTTTCAGCTTTTGAATAAAAGGCCAGTCAGGATTTTGATAGGGATAGCATTGACTGTAGATCAGCTAGCGGAGGATTCCAGGATCAATATTAATCCTTTGCTTCCAAAATGTTGTGAACATGGGTCATCTGGGTTACTTACATCAATGATTTACAACAGGTTTGAGCATCAGTGCAAAATATTATTGTTGATTTCTCAAAGGATAAAAATTGTACTTTTCCATTAATAGTAACCTTTTATTGCCTAATTACAAAAGGACAAAAACTATTATATATTCAAAAAAGTTTTGATATGAATTTGTATTTTGTCATTTTATAACTACATCTCTATGTAATTGAGATATCATAATGCATAATCTGACAAAATGTTAAGTACTCTTGTCTTTAGTCAATATGTGGAATAATATTTATGGGGTTGTTGTACCACTTACAAAACAATTGTTGGCTCCCACCTTGAGAAACTTTAATTAGCTTGAAAGTTTTTCTTATATAGCAGATTCATCTTTCTATACAGAATGCCTCAGCCACAGAAGGGAGCTTCACCAGGAGTGGCAACTGAGACTAAATATAATGTCCAGCTGTAAGAAGGGAGGAGGGGTGTGGGGGCTGATAGAAAGAAGGTGAAGAGATTAGTCAAAGAACATGTATGAGGGACCAAGGACATGGACAAAGGTGCGGGACTGATTATGGAAGTGGGGGGTAGGTTGGGTGGAGGTGGGTAGAGGGGGAAAAGGGGGACAACTGTAATAGCATAAAAAACAAAATGTTAAAAAATAGTAGGGGTGTTTTGGCAGGCGTGGAGAGATAGAAGAAGGTGAAGGGAAGATAAATGGTCATGGAAGAAGACATGACTTTGGGTGATGAACACACAATACAATATACTGAAGATGTATTATAGAATTGTACACTTGAGACCTGTATAATTTTATTAACCAATGTCACCCAATAAATTTAATAAAAATTAAAAAATAAATGGCTGTAAAAAATAACAATACCAGTTAGCTCATCATCAACCCAATGCTTGCAATAAGTTGACTTTCTTGTAAGAAGAAGATCCCACACTGAGTGCTGCTCCTGCTGTCTCAGGCTGACTGTGCTGATTGCCTATCCTGCCTTTGGAATTCTTGCCCTGGGATGCTCTAACAATTGAGTTAATTAGCAGCAATAGTCACATGAACAAGTCAGCCATGAAATACCTTAATTTTTTCTTTGACACCTCTAATTACCAGTCTTTGTAAAAATAGAAAACAAGCAGACAGAAATCTCATGAGCACATTCTAAACTTTCTTGTCGCTACCACCTTTCTGTATATTTGGAACAAAGGGAAGAAATGAAAAATCATGGGGTGTTTTTCATTCAAAAAGATGTATTAAAGAAAAATATAAGTACATTGATTGCTTACACCATTCCAGAGAATTTGCTAGCTTTTTATTCTCCTTTACTTGGAAAGATCCATTTTGCCATAGTCTAATGGAAGAACACTGATTCTAGCATAAGAGTCTCTGAGCTCATCACAAATTCCTGTTTTGCTAGTCTCAGTTTCTTTATCAGTTACAGAATTACTAACAGTGCACTTTTGTATGCGAGACTCAAGGAAAAACCTAAGAAGGAGAAGACTACCAGTTAGTTTAATGACTAAAGTAATGATTTTTACTACTAGTGCACAATTTCTGTATTAACAATACTGTACCTGTCACCTCATGAGATTCCAAGACTCCCGTAGAAGGCCATCTATTTCCAGAGAGGCCTGGGTCTGTCTGGGCATGTTTCCTTCTGGAACAAGTGGAGGCCATGCACCTTCACAAGAGTGTGCCCAAATCATGGAAAGCTCGGGAGAGACCAGCCTCCAGGAGCTCCTTTCTGATGGTGGGACGGGCCAAAGGCAGAGAGCCAGAGACCTGTGTGAAGTGAGACCAAACAACTGGAAGAGAAGAGGGAAAAAGTCTCATCTGTCAGAGAGAGGAGCCATAGCACCCCAATCTCCCAGCTGTCCATGAACTGATATTGCTTTCATCTTTTTGTACTCTTTGGCTTCCTGTTATGTTCTCCTTTCTTTTTCAAAGGGTCAACTAACATTTTTCCAGGACTCTGACTTGGTGCAAACTATTTGTTCTTGTGGGAAATAATATTTTTTGAAAGATGAACTAATATAAAGGTTTTCTCTAATTCCCTCTCTTGTCTCTTCCCCACTTCCTGTGCAAGCCAGATTCCACTCTGTGTTCATTGCCTCAGGGAGGGCTGTGCTGGTCAGGGTAGCCTGCCAGGTGCTGGCTTTCTGTTTCGGAAGCTTGACCCATGTGGGAGAGCAGGTGAGGTGCCCTGGGTAGGGTTTGGGGATAGTAGGAAACCTCCAGGACAAAGGAAATATAAGTGCCTCTGAGGGAATATGCCCATCATCAACAGAGAAGAGGTTTTTCCTCCTACTTTCCCACCCCCAGACTGGAAAAGGGCCTGAGAGTTGGATTCAACCCTCAGAGGAGAGAGGTAGAGAGGTGACAGTGAGAACAAAAGTCAACGGGACTGAGAGGGCTGTGTTCACTCAGCTTCAAAGGCAGGGTCTGGGAGCCCATGAGCTGCAGGGAATTGGGAGAGGCTGAGAATCTGGGGGCCCTGCAACTTTCAGCTTTGGCCTTAGATTTGGGAGGCTGCAAGAGCCTAGAAGAGTTGTGCCTGAGCAGCAGATCTTATAAGGTGGGCCACGGAGAGCCTGGCTGAAAATCTTGCGCCCTGTTTGGGCTCAGAAACTTTACAATGTGTCATAAGTAAAACAAAAAATGCATCCCCCAAAGGGCCACAAGAACAGGAATCCCAGGTTGCAGACAAGTAATGGAGCAAATGGCATGAGATGATGTTGGGAACTGCCCTGCCTGATTTCAGGAGCTGTAAACCCCCATTGCTACGGCTGAGTGAGTGACCTTTGGACCATAAGCCACTAAGGAGACAAAGCTTATCTTCCTGGCAGGAGCACCACTTCTTCTCCGTTTTCCATAACTGGCCTCCAATGCTTGATCAGTTATTCAATGATGGGTAAGATTCCCCAAGGGGGGAACCACCTAAGACAGGCATGATCATGTGGAGGCCCCAGGGAAGGACTTGGGGGGCCATGGAAAAAGGGAGTGATGGACCCTCACCCCTCGGCTTTGACAAAGCCTACCCCCTGAGTCTGAGAGAAGTCTCTGAAAGTTCCTTGGCTAACTTGCCTCCTCTGCCTGACTTAAGCCTGAAACAATGACAGAGGGTGGTGCAGCCCAGGTGATCAGGCCTGAGAAAGAATATATAAAATCCTGTGAAACCTGCTTTGGTAAGAATGCTCTTAGTTAAATGATAAAGGCCCAAGCAGGAAATGAGTGTGTTTGCCAAAGTTTTGTAGCCTCTTAGCTGATAGACCCTGACTCAGAAGAAGCCCTAATTGCTTTGTATGCTATCTATCATCTGAATTTTACTGCCTGACAATGATTAATGAGCTGTACCTACATTCCTGCACAAATTAAACCCAATAAAAGCCTGTCTAGGCAAGGGTCAGCACACTCTCCCTTGAGAGAGTGACCAGGCTGCTCTGCAGTGCTGCCCCCTTGAGGGAGTAGCTGTGCCATCCCTTTTCCTCTACAGGACCCAGTAGTCCATGTGAATTTGTCTCATATCTTATCCATGATGCTGTGGGTACTGTGGGCTGGTGTTGGCGTCAAGATACATTTTGTCCAATACCTGTGGCTCAAGCACCAGGAAATTACTTCCTCTCTCCCTTGACCCCCATGGCCTTGGCACAGAGTAATCTCTCTTGAACTGCAAAACTACCCCAGACAAAGTGGAGGTGGTTTGCCATGGACTGAGAGTGCATTTTTTTTGGCCATCATTGATGGGTGAGGGATCAAATAAAAATTGAGTTGTAGAAACTTTTGTAATTTTGACATGCTTAAATTGGTGGACTGAAATTCATAGGCATCATACCACTATTTGTTTATTCCTTGTATATACCCTACTCTACATGGTGTGAGTCCCTCAGACCAGATTAATTGTGGTAGCACAAGTATTACTGAACCTACCATTTACCTGGTTTTCTATTAGGTGTGGGGCATGCCCACATGACTAATATGTGGTTGGTTTTAGAAAGCCTTTAAGAAGACCCCACCTCCTGGTACTTGTGACCTTGAGCTAGGTAGATGCTGAACTTATGGAATGCCAATTCCAACATTAGGATACTATAACACTGTGACTTCATCTTGCTCTCTCTCTCTCTCTCTCTCTCTCTTCTCTCTTCTGCTTGTTCTGAGGGAAGTTGCCTACCAGGTTGTGAGCTGCCCCATGAATAGGTCCATGTGAAAAAAACTGATATCTTTAGCCAACAGCCAATGAGGACCTCAGTCCCGCTAACAGCCATTGATGGGAGGTTGGCTTCTTCCAATGTTGGACTTGCAGATGGCTGAGTCTGGTTAACACCTTGATTTTAGTTTTGGAACAGGCCCCCAAAGACACCCAGCTATGCCACCTGGATTCCTGAACCTCAGAAACTATGAGGTGATGCTGCTATAAACTGCTAGGTTTGGGGCTTATTAGCTATGCAGCATTAGATAAGTAGTACCTAGTCCTTGCCCTCCCAGAACTCATGCTCTAGGATGATACTTTTTTTGGAAAACAGCATCCATGATGATAAAGATTGGCAAGCTGAGTGTAGTGGCGTGGATGCTGTTGATCAGGCTTCAAGGTGGTGAGAAGGGAAAGAAGGGGGACTCTAAATGCTGAACAGGCGATCAAAGCTTTTGAGGACTATGATTGGTTTCCTCTAGCCAAGCATTCTCTTTGATCACAAAAGTGCATTTTCTTGAGATGACAATATTTGCATTTTCACTTAGCAGGCCAGCAAAAATTGGAGAAAATATCATCACATGGGAGAGATGCAAAACAAAAGCAGGGCTATTCTGCTGTTAAACTTAGCTCAAATGAACAACTATTTGGGGGGATGCCCACTCTGTACTCATGTGTGTCTCAGATATTCATAACATGCCCTGCCCCAGCCTCTGCTGAAGGGCCCTTTCCTGATGACATCTTTGCTAGCAGCAAGTGTGCCTGTGAGGGACACCCTTAGTCCTCTTCCCTTCTGTAAGAGGGGGAGCTCATAGCCAGTGACTGTCACCCACCATTACCGCAGTTGTAACAATTTTGTTGCAACTGGAAAGAGGTTATGGTGGTGGCGGAGGTGGCAATGTAGGAGAAATGGGACAACTGTCCCTTCTGAAAAGCTTTGACTCAAATATTGGGAGTAATGCAATCTTTTTGATTCTGCTACATTTAGCTAAAGATCCTTAAACCACTGTAAAGGTATGCTCCCTTTTCATCCAAAATATTGTGTTCTAACTAACACAACCCTGGGCATGTAGGTAATTTCCCTGCAGATTGACTTTTCTTTTGGATAACATCATAGTGGAACATTATTCCTGGTTCTTAATTTTAGGAGAGTTCAGACGGAAAGATGCATCAGATTGAAGGAGGGCACTGAAATCAATTACAAACTGATTATCTTGGAACAGTTTCCTTTTTTCCCCCTTCCCGTATTCTCAAATCCCCATACACACTGCATTTGGGCGTCATCAAGCTGCTTCAACCTTCTGATAATTGCCTCAAGTGTCAGAAGTCATGGGGAGAAACAGCAGTTTAGCATCATTTCTGCAGAAGTACCACTGAGATCCATGGAACTTTGCAAATCTTGTGGGAATACCTTACATTTAATCTTGTCAGCCCAATCAACTTACTGCTTGCCACATTCGATCTTTTAGAGATGATCCATTCCTGGGCACAATGTGTGTTTTACCTGCTAAGCATTCATTCCCTTGTCTTCTCCTAAGGGCACCCTGATTTTCTGAGGAGAAAAATCCTCGATCCACATGATTAGAAAGGGACTGATCCCATGCCTGGCTCTGGCAGCAGGCATGAGACCCAGACATGGGCAATCAGAGGACTGTGTTACCTGGTCCCAGTGATTGGTTTAGGATGGACATAAAACCCAGTCCAGGCCAAACATAACCACTGAGATTTGATTTTAGGACTTGTGTTAGAAGGGTTGGAAAAAGACATGCCCTATTTTGGGGCATGGTACTACAGGTAAAAGCCCTCTTAAGATCACAAGAAGAGTGCCTGCCAGTGGGAGGAGACACCATAGAGGAAAAAAGAGGGGTGGGATGGGGAGGGGGGTGAAGGAAGAGTTTTGTGAGCCAATACATTTTTCTTCAACACTCCTTTGTTTTTTTTCCTGATTTGTTTAAATAAGTTTAAGCTCAGTAAGTATAATTTGCATCTTTATGAGTCTTAACTGTATGTTGGGGAGCAATCTTTCACATGCCCTGCACATTCCTGCTGGATTTATTAAGAATTCAAGGCCCTGACTGTGCCACCCACCATATGTAGAGACATTCATCTAGGCTTACCTGTGTTGCCCTCTAGGACTTGGGGGGCATTAGGAATGGACAAAAACCAACAGCATGCTCATGGCTTACTGTCTGTGACTATTGCTCCTTTGTTTTTAATCTAGGAGTTTTGTGTCTTCTGCCAACACCCATGAACATGTAACAGACTAGCTTACTAGCTTGATAAGTAAGGTGAAATCCCAGACCCTGAATATTCGTTGTAGAGCTCCTCTGGGCTTCCCTGTGCCAGTGAGTGTGGCATGTTCATGTTCACTTGGCTGGAGGCACACACTTGACTGGAAGACAGATCGTCTTGAATCCTGGCTCTGCCACTATCGATGTGATTATGAGTAAGTTATTTAACCTCTCAGGCCTTCTCCTCTGCGTAGTGGAGAAAAGATGCCAATTACACACACTTTCCATGAGGATCAAATAAGAAAATGCTTGCCATACATTTGGCATAGAACCTTGCACAGAGTAAGCTCAAAAAGTGCTATTATTAATCACTTGGTAGTGGCACTTAGTACATTATATTAATTTTTAAATGTTTCAAAATATATTCTTATTACAAAGGAAAAAAATGTTCACTGTTGAAAAATTGAAAAACATATATCAGGAAAATAAGAAAAGTTTTAAAAATTGTAATTCTGCAATCCAGACACTCATTATTATCATTTTGGTCGATATCTATCTAGAATTTTAGTGTATGGGTGTGTGAGTGTGTGTTGTGTTTAAGGCAGGATCATAACGTACACATTGTTTTGTAATTGGTTTCATTACTTAATATATCATGATGATCTTTCTCTTTCTAGTTCATACTTCTGTAGCTTTTTGTTATAATAATTATTAAATAGTTATATATATATATATATATATATATATGAATATGAGTAGCATAGTTTATCTGAGGTTTATCTTTTTTTTTTTGAGACAGACCTGTAATGCTATGAATTTCTCCCTTAGGATTGCTTTCCCTGTGTCCCACAGATTTTGGATTGTTGTGTCCCCATTTTCATTTGTTTCTAGGTAGCTTTTGATTTCTTCCTTGATCTCATTTTTGACCCATTCATTGTTTAATTGTATGTTATTTAGCTTCCATGTCTTTGTGTGTTTTTTAGTGTTGTTCTTGTGATTGATTTCTAGTTTCTTAGCATTGTGATCAGAGAGGATGTTTGATATGATTTCAGTATTCTTAAATTTGTTGAGATTTGTTTTGTGTCTTATCAATGTGGTCTACCCTAGAAAATATTCCACATGCACTTGAAAAGTATGTATATCCAGCAGCTTTGGGGTGAAATGCTCTGAAGATGTCAATTAAATCAATCTGATTTAGAGCGTCATTTAAGGCCACTGTCTCCTTGCTGATTCTCTGTCCAGAAGATCTATCCACTGAAGTCAGTGAGGTACTAAAATCCCTGACTATGACTGTATTTCTGTCAATCTCTCCTTTTATGTCCATCAAAACTTGCTTCACATATTTAGGTGCTCCTATGTTGGATGTGTGAAAGCTTACTAGGGTTATATCTTTTTGTTGGATTGTTCCCTTTATCATTATGTGGTGTCCTTCTCTGTCTCTTACTATAGCCTTGGTCTTAAAATCTATTTTGTCAGATATAAGTACTGCTACTCCTGCTTCTTTTTCTTTTCTATTTGCATGAAATATATTTTTCTAGTCCTTTACATTTAGTCTGTGTGTATCTTTCAATCTGACATGTGTCTCTTGGAGGCAACATATATATGAGTCTTGTTTTCTTATTCATTCAGCTACCCTAAGTCTTTTGGTTGGAGCATTTAAGCCATTTACATTTAAGGTTATTATTACTAGATAGGTAATGGGGAGGGGAGGTTAGTGGGTAGAGGGATTGAGCAAAAAGGAAAAAGGACTCATGGGTGTTGGGAACTGCCCTGCCTGGTTTGGAAGCTGTAACCCCCCATAGCTAATCCTGAGTAAAGGATCTTGGGACCATAAGCCACTTAGGAGACAAAGTTTACCTTCCTTGTAGGGGCACCACCTCTGCACCCTTTCTCTTCACCTTGCTTGGCCCAGGGCAGATGACTGGTTAGGGAATGATGGGTAAGATTCCTCAAAAGAATTTCTTAGGACTACCTAAGACAAGCATAATCATGAAGGGGCCCTCAGGGAAGGACTTGGGGGGCTACAGAAAGAGGGGATGATGGACCCTTGCCCCTCCACTTTGACATAGCTTGGGTCCTCATTCTGTTTGCAAGAAGTCTCCTAATCTCTTGGCTGCCTTACCTCCTCTGCCTGACTTAAGCCTGAAACAATGCTGGAGGTGGGTGCAGCCCTGTGCTGGAAAGGGCATGTTCCCTAGGGTGATCAGGCCTAAGAAAGAATGCATAAAATCCTATGATGAAACCTACTTTGCTAATACCCTCAATTTAAATGATATGGGTCCAAGCAAGAAGTGAGTTTATTTCCCAAAGTTTTATGGCCCTTTAACTATCTGACCCTGACTCAGAATAAGCCTTCAGAGTTCTTTGAATGTTATTGTTTAATAATTTCTGCCTGACAATGATTGATGAGCTTTACATATACATCCTGTATTCTTGTGCAAATTGAACCCAATAAAAGGTTGTCAAAGCAAGGGTTGAGGTGCTCTCTTCTTGAGAGAGTAGTCAAGGCACTCAGAGGCTTTTTCTCCCCTTGAGAAAGAAGCCACACCATCCCTTTTCTTCAACAGGACTTGGTAGTCCATGTGAATTGTCTCATCTCATCCATAATGCTGTGGACCCTAGGAGCCAGGATTTGGGTCATATGGACATGGATGACAGTGTGATGATTGCTGGGGGGAGGGAGGTATAAGGGAACTAAATGTCGGAATGTTGAATTCTTTCGTCCATCCTACTATTGTTTCCCTGTAATTATTCTTTATTTCAATTAGTGTATCCTTTATTTCTGACTCAGTCTTTTTTATGCTGTTGAGATCTCACTAAGTTCCTTGAGCATCCTTATAAACAGTGTTTTGAACTCTGCATCTATAGATTGCTTATCTCCATTTGTTCAGCTCTTTTTTTGGAGTTTTTACCTGTTCTTTCATTTGGGCTATGTTTCTTTGTCTCCTTGTTTTGGTTGCTTCCCTGGGTTTGTTTCTATGTATTAGGTAGAGCTGCTTTGACTCCATGTCTTGGTAGTGCAGCCTAAAGTAGTAGGTGTCCTGTAGGGTCCAGTGGCACAGCCTCCCCTATCACTCAAGCTGGGTACTTAATGTGTGCCCTTTGTGTGGGCTGAGTACACCCTCCTCTTGTAGTTGAGCCTTGGTTGCCATTGGCAAATCAGTAGGAGGGATTTACCCAGGCTAGTCAGCCACAAAGATTGGCTGTGACCACTGACCACCAAGCTCTGCCCTTCATGGAAGATCAGCTGTGCAGGGACAGTGTGGTGGTTCTCCAACATGGTCTGTAGCTGTCCACTGGGTGCCTTAGCCCTGGGGTTTTCCAGGTGATGTAGGCAAAAATATACATTGCCCAGGGAACCCTTCCTGAGCTGTAAAGTAATCTGAGATGGCTGCATATTGTTCTGGGCTTAGAGATTCCCAGGTGAAGCCATGCTGTGACCCTAAATCTGACTGCTGCTAGGGCTCACTGAAGCTAGCTGTTGTTTGTTTGATAGCACGTAGGGCCAAAAGAAACCAGTGTTATGGAAAAGCAGCTTGGGTGGGCTTATAGTTTGGGTGGGATAGAGCCTCTGTGGATCACCAAGGTGGGTCACACAGAGTTAACCAGATTGATGGAGTCTCATATATAGCACTAGCCTACCAGTTCTGTGAGGGAGAGGGCTCAGCAAAGGTACAATGGCCTCTGCTTGCCCTGATGACAGACCCTCCCTGTACACTGCTGGTGTCTTCAAGCTGCCACCCCAGTGCTGAAGCACAGAGGGAGCAAGTCTGTGTTGGTGAGTCGAAGTGTGGGTTCCCAAGAGGAATTGCTTAGGGCTCCAGCAGCCTCATCCACCAATTCAATCCCTGCTGGTTTTCGCACCCAGAAGTTGTGGGGCCTTACCTTCCTAGCACTGAAATCCTGAGCTAGGGGGTTCAGTATGGGTCTAGGTCTCCTTGTTCCCAAAATACCCCTCCTGGATTTTTATCCATGTTGGTGTGGGGCCAGCCCATTCCATGTCCCTGCCCCTCCTAGCAGACTGGATGGATGTGGTTTCATATTTTTTAAGGAAATTTTATTGATTATGCTATTACAGTTGTCCCATTTTTTCCTACCTTTTATCCCCTTGCACCCTGCACCCCCCCACCAACATTCCCTCCCCACCTTAGTTCATGTCCATGGGTCATACATATAAGTTCTCAACTTCCTATACTATTCTCAACCTCACCCTGCCTATTTTGTACATCTAATTATGTTTCTTATTCCCAATACCTTTACCCTCCATTCTCTCCCTCCTCCTCCCCACTGATAACACTCCATGTAACCTCCATTTCTCTGGTTCTGCTCCTGTTCTAGTTGCTTGTTTTTGTTTTTTTATGTTCAGTTTTTGATAGTTGTGAGTTTGTTGTAATTTTACTGGTCATATTTTTCATCATTATCTTTTTTGTTTTTAAAAGATTTTATTTATTTACTTATTAGAGAGGGGAAAGGAGAGAGGAAGAAAGGGAGAGAAGCATCAATGTGTGGTTGCATTTGTGTGCCCCTCATTGGGGACCTGGCCTGCAACCTAGGCATTTGCTCTCAACTGAGAATTGAACCAGTGACCCTTTGATTCAGAGGTAGGCACTCAATCCACTAAGCCACACCAGCCAGGGCAATCTTCTTTTTTCTTAGATAAATCCCTTTAACATTTCATATAAAAGAGCTTGTTGATGATGAACACCTTTAACTTGACTTTATGTGGGAAGCACTTTATCTGCCCTTCCATTCTGAATGATAGCTTTGCTGATTAGAATAACTTTGGATATAGGTCCTTGCTTTTCATGACTTCGAGTACTTCTTTCTAGCCCTTTCTTGCCTGTAAGGTTTCTTTGGAGAAATCAGCTGATAGTCTTATGGGAACTCCTTTGTAGATAACTGTCTCCTTTTCTCTTGCTGTCTTTAAGATTCTCTTCCTATCTTTAATCTTGGGTAAGTTAATTTTGGTGTGTCTTGGTGTGTTCCTCCTTGGGTCCAATTTGTTTAGGACTCTGTGAGCTTCCTGAACTTGTGAGTCTATTTTATTTGCCAGATTGGAGAAGTTTTCTTTCATTATTTTTTCAAATAAGTTTTCAGTGTCTTGCTTTTCCTCTTCTACTTCTGGATCCCCTATGATTCAGATGTTGGAACATTTAAATTTGTCCCCGAGGTTCCTAAGCCTCTCCTCATTTTTTTTTTTGAATTCTTGTTTCTTCATTCTATTATGCTTGAATATTTCTTTTTTCCTTCTGGTCCAAATTGTTGATTTGAGTCCTGGTGTACTTCCATTCACTGTTGATTCTCTAATATTTTTCTTTATTTCACTTTGCATAGCCTTCACTTCTTCCTCTATTTTGTGTCCATAGTGAATCATTTCTGTGAGCATCTTGATTACCAGTGTTTTGAGTTCTCCATCTGATAAGTTGGCTATCCCCTTGTCATTTAGTTCTTTTTCTGAAGTTTTGATCTGTTCTTTCATTGGGGCTATATTTCTTTGTCTCTGCAAGTCTGTTACATAGTAAAGGGTGAAGTCTTATGTATTCACCAGGGTGGAGCAATCCACTTCACTGTGTCAGGGTGCTGTATGTGAAGGGGGGAACAATGGTGCTTGCTAGGCTCTGAGCTGGCTTTCAGTCACTTCCCCTGCTTCCCACAAGCAAGGGCATCGGGCCCTTCTGGCACTGATTCTTGGATGTGCGCTTTTGCGTACATTCTAGGACTCTGTGGATCTCTCCAGCACACTTTCCTGTGAGGCTGGGAGTTCTTCCTGCTGCCACAAACCCCACAGGTTCTTACCGCCAAAGGTTTTGAGCCTTTAGTTTCCTGCACTTAAACCCTGGGTTGTGTGGTCTGTCTCACTCCCCAGTTGTTTCTCCTGGCTTATTTGTATACAAATGTAATACTGCTTGGTCTGCCAGCGGCCGCCTCACCCACCTGGTCTGCTGCCTTGCTGTGCATCCCCTCTGGCCCAGCTTTTCATCTTTGCCACTCCTACCAGTCTGGATGAATGTTACTTCTTTAACTCTTTGGTTGTTGGACTTCCATAAAGTTTGATTTTCTGGCAGTTCTGGTTGTTTTTTTGTTTTTAAATTTGTTGTTGTCTTTTTTTTTTTTGATCATGTGAGGAAGGAAAGCATATCTCCCTATGCCCCCATCTTGGCCAGAAGTCAGATATGGTTTCTTCAATTCTGTAGTTGTCATACTTCCATTCAACTCAATTTCTGACATTTCTGAATGATGGTTGTTCTGTATTTTAGTTGTAATTTTGACATGGTTGTGTGAAGAGGCAGGCCATGTCTGCCTACATTGCCATCTTGACCAGAAGTGTATATTTATCTTTCTCTTACAATTTGAATAGTTTTTACCATGCATGTATATATTAATAAACACTACATCATTTGGTTTGCTCATTTTAGTACTAAATAGACACAGTACTACGTTGCATTTCTGTGACTTGCTTTTATGTCTGCCATATGTACCTGAGATCTATCCATGTTAACCCATGTAGTGGGTCATTTATTTTTCAGGGGTTATGGTGTTCCTTTGTATAAATATACCCTGATTTAGTCCATGGCATCTGACTAAATCATCAAGGAAATAGGTTTGGGGAAGGATGTTGCCTACCTCCCTTGGCAGGTGCTTCAGACTCTGGATGGGACATGGAAGTTCTACCTTGACTCTAACCACTTGCTCCCAGGTCAGTTAGAGGTTTCCCAGCCCTACACAGTCTGACTCAGACAATGTTGGCCCTAGGGGTATTGTGGAGGGGATCCTTACAAGTGTAGAGGAAGGAAAGTTTGAGGATCTGGGGTTATGGATAGAAGACAGCCTGGATAACACAAGTAGATTACAAAGATTCTCCAGGGGGAAAATGTGGAAGAGACAAAACTTTTTTTTCATTAGAATCTATGGCTAGATGCATTTATGGAGTATTGAGTAAGCTGAGATTATTCTGCCTAAGAAAAAGCATAGAAAAAAATCATACAATTTAAAACAACCTATGCAGGTTGAGTGTGTGGAAAAAGTGACACTTTCTTACATTACTAATAGGAGTATAAATAATCAAAACTGACATGGAGAGCAATTGGCCAAACCTACAAAAATTTTGAATGTACCTACTCTTATTCTAGTGATTGAATTTCTAGGAATTTATCTTACAGTTATTAAAGATTACGTGTACATGGTTACTGATTGCAGCATTATTTATAATAAGATATTCAAACAATTCAAATCTCTTTCTGTAGGGGATTAAATAAATAAGTTATGGCTTGTGGAAAACAAAACAGCTGTTACAGACAATGAAGCAACTTTTAGGTACTAGTAAGGTACAATCTCCAAGTTTTGTTAAATGAAGAAGCAAAGTACAGAGGTTTTAAAAAGAAAGTGTGTATGTGTGTGTACTCATGTGCAATTTGCTATCTATGCATAAAATATCCCTGGCTGGGGTGGTTGCCTCTGGGACCTGAATAGTAGGGGCTAGAGATATGAGAAGGATATTACTGTTATCTTTTGCATCTTTAAATTTGTAACATGTGAAGATGTCAATAAGCTGAAGAAAAGTGACATGAAGATAAAAAGAGATGGGACAGAGAAGGTAAAGAGAAGGAAGGGGGAAGAGGAGAAGGTGCAGGTACAGGCTGCAGCTCTGAGGAAAGGCAGAAGGGATTTGTTCTGAAGTGGGGGGCTCCTGGAAGATACACAGGTGAAAAGAGTTTTTGAGAAGTTTGCAGAGTCTCATTGGGGGAGTGAGGTGGGATATATTGTTTTTCGTGATGCCCTTTGTCCAAGAAAATATTTACTATTGGATGTCACTTTTGAAATTGGAGATTTTCTTCTGGTCAGTGTTTTTGTTTTGTTTTGTTCTTTGCAAACAAAAAGTCTAACAGTGATAATAACAATAACAAAAAGTGATAATAATACCAGTGATGAATTATGGCTATTACGTAGCCAAGTACAATGTGACAGATATTGACTAAGCACATTACATGCATCTCAACTATATGAGTTTGGTAGTATTATTATTTCCATTTTATAGATGAGGAAACTGAGGCACAAAAAAGTAAGTAAAGTGTTCAACATTACATAGCCAGTAAGTGATAGCATGAAACTTGAACTCAGTTTGGTTTGCCTTCAAAGATTGTATTTTTAACCGCTCTGTTCATTTCTAATGAATGACAAATTTGTTAGGAAGCATGGGTAGCATAAGTATGCACACACACACCCACCCCCATATGGCATCTAATTTCCGATGTTAACTGTGTACAAACACACATGGGCCAATTGTCAGATGGAGCTGGGATTAAAAAGTGAAATAGATGTTATAATCTTGTTCACCCAAGACAAGTCTAGAGATTTTAGAACAGTTGGCAGGGCAATCATTTGGGGACTATTAGGAGGAAAGGCCTGCAAACCAGCAGCCAAGCAGGTATTGTTACCATTTCCAGTAGGCTGCTGGGAGTTCCTGAATGGGAGACTGAGGAGGAAGTCAAACAAATAGTTTGCTGACTCCACCAACTTGCAAAAGTATTTTCAAAACTCCACACAGATTACTCACTCTTCAGAGGCCCTCATGCTCTGTGTGAAATTTCAGAGAAAACGAGTTAACCCAAAAAGTCTTATAAATTACCCCAACGCTAAGTTTAGTCAAACTGCTTTGGCACACATGGGAGACTTAGGAGCCAGTATTTTTCCTAGAAGACTATTTCTTTTCTTCTTCCTTATTATCCAACAAGGCTGACTCCAGTGAGTTGATGAGAAGAATTCCAGGCTGATTTTCTCAGTCTTCCTTCTAAAGGGAGATGAAGTGATGCCAGTACCTTCATTACCGCCGAGGGAGAGAGTGTATCTCTGCATTTTTGTCCATGTTAAATCGCAATTTGTTGGAACAGCGTGTTTCTACTCGGTTACTTGTATTCCCACCAACTCTGGCTTAAAAAGAAAGGCTGCTCTCGACTTATGTTTTCAAATATTGTAGCCACTAACGGTGTGGCTATGGAGCGCTTGACACGGAGCTAGTCTGAAGAGAATGGTTCTGCAAGGGTCCATGCATGTTGTATTTTAAATGCTTAGTATGAAAGAAGTGGTAAATCTCAAAATTTTATGTTGATGATCTGTTGAAATGATGTTACAGGTAGCCCTTGCTTTGTTTGCATGGTGGTGCAGAACCACAACAGTGACTGTGCAAGCTAAAACATACAAATAATTGTAACAATCAATTGGGGGGAAATTATGATTGCTATGTGACCTTTAGAAACTTTTGTCAAAATATTAAAAATTCTTACTGCCAGTTACACATGTTTGAAGGAATGAAAAAATAGTAAAGTTGATTTATTTGGCACACAGTCATTTATGATAGTAGAAAAGCTGAGAATTAAAGTGCTTTTTTCTTTTGATAAAGTTTTCAAGAGTAGTTTGAACAGTGCTCATCACGCTCTTGTATAACTTACATGTGGAATGAGCATGTTCCTAAGCTTTGGGGAACTGCCACACTCCTTCCTGAGATCACTTCCCAACATTTTATCCTTTGCTATCCCATGTCATGAAATATCTCCTAAAGTTCTTCATTGTGCAGTGTTTAGTTGGTGTCACCTCCTCTGGGACATCCGCATCCTTTTTGTCATAACACGTCCCTCAATTTTGTCACGTTTGTCTTTACCCAGTTCCTCTGCCTGCATGCCTGGAGTCTCTACACGGGTGGAGGTGCCAGCTTCCCACAGTCATCTGTCTTCTTGTCACACCAACCTTCACTCCAATAATGTCATGCTTGCTTCTTTGCTGGTCTCCCATCTTTGTTGGCCAGTCCCTTGTCCAGATTCCCATTTTTGTAAATGCCTCATGGGATTTACCACTGAGAGACAAGGAGGCAACACACCTGCATACTTTGCTGTCTATGCATGAACTGATGAATAGATGTGCAGCGACCAATCACCAAGAGACTTTGAAAGAGATCATATGGTTGGTCACTGATAATGATGCACACCTGTTGTTTAGTCAGTTGTGGCTTGAAACATAGCAGCAAAGTTTGTACTGTATGCAGTTACTCAGTTCTTATACCACAGTAACTTAAATTTGAACCATGTATTAAATATTGAATAACATATTGAACATGATATTATTCAACTAATAATAATTAGTTAACTGGTAACTGAACTTCATGCATATTGAAGGCATGCACAGCAACATTGCCCATATTTTGAATACTGGGTTGAATAAAATATATGATTAAAGTTAAGCATACTTGCTTCTTTTTTAAAATATATTTTATTGATTATGCCATTACAGTTGTCCTATTCTCCCCTTTATTCCCCTCCAGCTTGCACACCCCTCCCCCACCATTCCCCCCTTCTTTAGTTTATGTCCATGTGTCACAAGTTCTTTAGATTCTATATTTCCCATACTGTTCTTGCCCTCCCCTCCGTCTATTTTCTACCTACCATCTATGCTACTTATTCTCTGTACCTTCTCAGCACTTCTCCTCCTCCCACTCCCCTGTTGCTAACCCTCCATGTGATCTCCATTTCTATGGTCCTGCTCCTGTTCTAGCTGTCCTCTTAGATTGCTTTTGTTTTAGGTGTGGTTGTTAATAACTGTGAGTTTGCTGTCCTTTCACTGTTCATATTTTTTTAATCTTCCTTTTCTTAGATAAGTCCCTTTAACATTACATATAATAAGGGCTTGGTGATGATGAACTCCTTGAATTTGACCTTATCTGAAAAGGACTGTATCTGTCCTCCCATTCTAAATGAAAGCTTTGCTAGATAGAGCAATCTTGGATGTAGGTCCTTGCATTTCACGACTTGGAATACTTCTTTCTAGCCCCTTCTTGCCTGTAAGGTCTCTTTTAAGAAATCAGCTGACAGTCTGATGGGAACTCCTTTGTAAGTGACTGTCTCCTTTTCTCTTGATGCTTTTAAGATTCTCTCCTTATCTTTAATTTTGGGTAATGTAATTATGATGTGCCTTAGTGTGTTCCTCTTTGGGTTCAACTTCTTTGAGACTCTCTGAGCTTCTGGGACTTCCTGGAAGCCTATTTCCATTGTCAGATTGGGGAAGTTCTCCTTTATTATTTGTCCAAGTAAGTTTTCCACTTGTCGCTCTTCCTCTTTCCCTTCTGATATCCCTATAATTCAAATGTTGGAACATTTAAAGATGTCCTGGAGGTTCCTGAGCCTCTCCTCATTTTTTTGAATTCTTGTTTCTTCATTCTTTTCTGTTTGGCCATTTTTTTCTTTTTTCAGGTCCATTTCCTTGATCTGAGTCCAAGTTTCCTTTCCATCACTATTGGTTTCCTGTGCATTTCCCTTCATTTCAATTAGTTTAGCCTTCATTTGTTCCTCTAATTTGTGACTAAAATCAACCAGTTCTGTGAGCATCCTGATCACCAGTATTTTGAACTGTGCATCTGATAGACTGGCTGTCTCTTAGTCACTTAGAAGTATTGGCTCTGGGGCTTTGAGCTGTTCTTGAGCCATAATGTTTTGGTCTGTTCACGCCTGATACATATGAGGGGTGGAAACTTAGGTGTTCAGGAGGGTGGGGTGACCCAGTCGCTGGGTTGGGACACTGTATGTGGGGGCAGGGTCAGAGAGGGGCAATGGCGTTTGTTCTGCTCTCTCTCGGATTTTGGTCTCCTCTGCTGCTTCCTGCAAGCAAACTGGGCCCCTCTGGTGCTGGCTCCTGTACACCCTCCAGGACCCTGTGGGTCCCTCCAACAAACTCTCTGTGAGACTGGGAGCCTCTCCCGGCACCTTGACCCTGAAAGTCTTTCCAACTGGTGCTTTTAGGCTCTAATTCCCGTGGCTGGGGCCCTAGCCTGAGTGGTCTGTCTTGCTGCTCACTCCTTTACTTGGTTTATCTGTGCGCGAATGTGTGACTGCAGTCAGCCAGCTGTCTTGGCCCCTCACTGGGTCCGCCTGTTGCCACCCCACGCCTGGGATCCACCAACCACCACCTGTATGTCTGCATGCCTGCGCACCTGGGTTGGTCCAGCAGATCATTCCTGCGTGACCCCACTCCGCCGCTCACTCAGCCCCTCTTACCAGTCTGGCTGAACGGTTCATCGTTGTCAGACTTCTGTACACTTCAATTTCCTGTGTTTTGGCTGCATTTTTGTTACTAAAACTTTGTTGTCTTTAAACTTGGTTGTGTGAGGAGGCACAGTGTTTCCACCTACGCCTCCATCTTGGCTGGAAGTCCCACTTGTTTCTTTTTACTTTCTGAATGTGGATAATGGAAAATTTAAAATTATGTATCTATCTTGCATTATATTCCCATTGGACAGTGCTACTCTGTACCAATTGATTTATTGAAACAGTGCTACTCTGCATTAATAAAAACATTAGGAGAAAAAAAAGAAAAAAAAAGACCTGCAAAAGAATCAAACATTGTCACAGTTTTGAAGTGATAAGAATAACAAACAAACAAAGGCATAGATTCAAATCTACACAAATTAAACATGATTATAGAGTGAAAAACAGCAAAGCTAAAATTATACAGATAATAGATTGGGAAAACGTTTGCACTAAATATGTAAGCCAAGAGCAAATTGCCAATATTATAAAATTACTCATTCAAATTTATTCTAAAAAATATCAAGATTCCAAAAGGTTATAAAAGATGTGACTAGCAATTTATATGAGAGGAAATTGAAATAGTACAATAAGTGAACACTTTGTAAAGCATTCATTTTACCTAGTCACCAGACATAAAAATTATTGTCAACTTTGGGTCACCATTTAATATGCATTTGATTAACAAAACAATTACAGCACCCAACACTGTGGGGAATTCAGTGATTTCATGCATCATAACTAACATTGCAATTAGATACAATGCTTTTAGTAAGCAATGCTGTGTAAATAGAAAGGCCCATACAGATATCCCTAACCCTTTGACCCAATAATGGCATTCTTGAGAATTTACTCCAAGGAAATAATTCAATAAGAAAAAGAAGTTATATATATATAGTAAGATGTATATTGTGTCATTACTTACAATAGCACAAAACCGGAGCTCTGTCAAATATCCAATATAGAACACTGCATCCAACAATGACAGAATGAGTACACAGTGGTTTTCAAATGCACATGGGACTTTTACTAGATTCAGCACATGCTGTGTCATAAAGCAATGTGCAATGTGTTTTAAAAGATTCAGCACATGCTCTGTGAGTATAGTGGAATTACTCTCAAAACCTATAACAAAAGCTAACTACAAAAGCACCAATTGCTATAAAATTAAGCAATAAAATTCTATGAATCCCATGAATCAAAAAAGGAAGCACAATGGAAATTAGAAAATATTTCCAACTAAATGATAGTGAAGATATAGTATATTAATATGTAGAAAACACCTAAAAATGGTGATTAAGGAAATAACTTCCTAGAATTCTATAATCATCAAAAAATATCCTTCATACATAAAGATGAGATAAACATATCTTCAGATTAACAAAAACTGGGAGAATTCATGCAGTGCCTGGAGCAAAATTTATGTTCTTATGTATGTATTAGAAAGAAAACAAAATGCTATACATCAGTAATTCAAGTTTCCATCTTAAAACAGAGCAAAACAAAACAAAATACTACATACACATAAGTTAATCCAAAGGACACAAAGAACAAAAATAAAAGCACATTAAAATTATATTTATAAACATAAAGATATAAAAATATAGAACAAAATACAATAAAAATGAAATCAAAAGTTTGTTCCTTGAAAAGGATTAATCAATTTGATAAAACTCTGGCAAGAATGATGGAAAAAAAATGAGACTAAAACTGATACACTAAGGGAGAATACACAGAATATCATGTACCTACTAGAGAAATTAGATATTTTACTTTAACTACCTCTGCAAGTATAGGATTCCTGACCAAATGGTTTTTCTGGTGAATTCTAAAAATTAAAGGAAGTAATAACTTCAATTTTATAAACACTTTTTCAGAAAAATTTTTCAAAAGGTACTTTTCACAATCTTTCTATGGGGCCTTGACAGCCAGATGAGTTATAAAAATTGTAAGAAAGGAGAATTACGGACTAGAATGTAGTATGACCACATACGTAAAAATGCTGAATAATATATTAGCAAGTATAACTAAATGATACATAAAATAGAAGTGCATCTAATCAAACAAAGTTTATTACAGGAATGCTAATACTATTTTACCATTAATACTCAATATAATTCACCACATTCACAGAAAAGTAGAGATAAATAAAACAATTATCTTAACTATGAAAATAACTTTTGATAAAACGCAGTATTGATTTGCAATAAAAACTCATAGCAAAATCGAAGTCAATTTAATAGTG
This sequence comes from Sturnira hondurensis, assembly GCF_014824575.4. Lineage (NCBI taxonomy): Eukaryota > Metazoa > Chordata > Mammalia > Chiroptera > Phyllostomidae > Sturnira > Sturnira hondurensis. Next base: position 992,060 of record NW_028072887.1, on the reverse strand, counting down.
AATTATTTAAAACTTCCTGAGAGTAGTGGCATGATATGGATATCTGTTTTTACTATTTCTATTAAAATAAAAATGAAAATCTTAACTAATGCAATAAGATAATAAAAAGGAAAGTCATAAGGTTTAGAAAAAAGACAAATAAAACTGTCATTATTCATAGAGAACATGATTGTGCATATAAAATATGTTTTTAAGAAATTTAGAGGCAAACTACCAGAATTAATAAGTGAATTATCCAGGTGTTGTATCCAAGGTCAAAATATGAAATAGATTTATTTATATGTACTAGCAATTTAAAGATCACAAATGAAATTTTAAAAGATATAATTTATATTACCAAAACCCTCTAAAATTTAGGACTCTATTTAACAACATGATTAAGACCTCCACACTGAAAACTATAAAACTTTGCCGAGAGAAGTTTAAAGAGCCTAGATGGCTGTCTCCCCCACTCCCATCCTCATTGCTTGGAAGAATTAAATGTGTTGTAAATTATTCCCAAATTAATCTTAGACCAAACAAAATCCTAACTAAAGTCTCAGCAAGTTTTGTGTAGAAATCGACAAACTGATTCTAAAATTTATGCAGGAATGTGAGAGGAACAGAGCAACAGAGTCCAGGACATCATTAATCAAAAGGAAGAAGTTTGCAGACTTACACTGTCAGATGTCAATCATAAAACTATCAAAATTATGACAGAGGCTGCACGACTAAAACTGATGCAAAATAATACTGAGTGCAAACTATAATTTAAAAGTAAAAATAAGAAAAGACAGAATGAAGGTTCCATGTAGATGAACAACCAATGAGAAAGAGTCTCACATCTATACAGTTACCTGATATTTGACAAAGGTGACACCATTGTATAGCATAAAATGCCCTTTTTAATAAATGGGGCTGAGTTATTTGTATATTCACATGCAAAAAATTAATCTTTATCTTTAAATTATAAAAATCAATCATAGATGAATTATATATTTATATAGGCAAAGGAAAAATGTTTTAGAAAAAATCAGAGGATATGTTTATTACCTCAGGCACCCAAATTTTCTTAAATAGCATGCAAAATGTACTAATCATAAAACATTCATTTTGACTACATTAAAATTAGAAAGTTGCTATCATCAAAAGACACCACAGAGAGTGAAAACACAAGCCACACAATATTGAATATATTGATAATACATACTGAAAGGAATATCAAGAATGTATAAAAAACTATAAATTATTAGGAAACAGTCAACCAAATTTAAATTAGGACAAATGAGTTTTAAATAGACATTTCATCAAAGAGTTTATCCAAATGGCCCCTAAACATGAAAACAGGCCTAGCATCATCAATTGTTAGGAGATGCAAATTAGAATTACAATAAGATACCACCACATATTTGCCAAAAGAGCCCAAACAAAGACAGACAATATCAAATCTTGGCCAGGGAGTTGAGCCACTGAACTCACATTCATTGACTGAATGAAATAAGTATATCTACTTTGAACAAAACTTTGGTGGTCTCTACTAATGCTGAATATATGTGTATCTATGAGACAGTAGTTCCACTTTTACGTACTCACACAATAAGAATACATAGTCTATCCCCAAATGTACAAGTTCACTGTACTATTTGAAATAGCTTCAAACCAGAACAATACATGTTCATCAGCAGTGAAATGGATAAGCAATTTTTGGTATATTCATACAGTAAATGCTATAGAGCAATGAAGATAATGACCCACTGCTACATGCAACAAAGAGTAAATTTCTACACTTAATGCTGGGTGAAATAAGCCTGACCTCACATGAGAGTTCACATATGATTCTATTTATATTAAGCACAGAAAAAACAAAAAAATCTTTGCTTGTGGAGATCAGAATGGTTGCCAGCTTTGGGTGGGTGGGGTACTGAGGTTAAAGCCTCTGAGCTGGGTGACTGCTTATAAACTTCAAAAAATTCATCAGACTCTTAAGATTTGTGTACTTTTTGCATGAATATTATATTTTAAAAGTGCATAAAACAGAACATGAACAGCTGTGTGTGTGTGTATGTAGTGAGAGAGCGCGAGAGAGAGAGCAAGCAAGAGAGAGTGAGGATTGCTGACTGTCCCTGGCAGTTAGGAAAAGGGAGGTGCAGGAGAGAAATAAGAGGTTCACTGACCAAACTGGGTTCGCAATTTATTGTAGTCACAGTTGGGAAACCTGCTTAATAGTCACCAAGACAGAGTCTGCTGTGTGATTGGTGCTTTCTAGTTCATAAAGGACTTCTCATTACCAGGATTCCTTTGCATAACAACTTTTGAAGAAAGAATTATCTTTCTATGTTGGCTGTTAGGAAACTGGTACCCACAGACACTGGGTGAGGATTCCAGGGGAGCAAAGCCAAAAGGGTAGAGCCGCTCAAGCTCTAGTCCTGAGTCCTATTCTTTTCTCTGCACCATCATTGGAGAACGAGGTGTCTGGATTTAAAAAGGTCAATAAATTATTTCTCACAACTTCTCCATGAAGTTGTCATTATCCTCACTTTACCGATGTGGCTCAGAAATATTAGATAATCTACAAATACAAAATCTCATAAGTCACTGAGGAAGGATCTGAAAATGGATCTCTCTCACTGTAAAGTTCATTTCTCTCCATCAAACGTAGCTGCTAGCTGCCCATGGGAAGTCCAGTCAATTTAGTCCTGAGAACTGAGACAGCAGAAAGATCAGTGCAGGCCTGGTTGATCTGGGAGCACTAGTGGAGGAGGCGCCCTTTGAAATGCATTTAAGCAGGAGACCAAGGAATGGAAAGAGCTCTGGGTCAGGGGCTAGGTCAGGAAAGTGTTGGACGTTTCACGAGTCAGTGAGCAGGCTTGTTTGGCTGGACCAGAGGGGTTTTAAGTTCCATAAAGTCAGGCACTGTGTCTTTTGAACTAAGTCATCCCCAGAGCCTGACACATGATAAATGCTTGGTTGATACCTGTTGAACATATGAAAGAATAAATGAATAAACTGTATATTTAGCATCAACTTCAAGTTAAAGGCAACTGTTTAAGGATTGTGGATAGTTCATTCACTCCACTGATAACACAATTTGAGACAGAAGTTAAAAACTGAGAAGTATGTAGATAATAAATTTCCGAGTCTGTTGAGAAAATATTCAGAGAAATGAGAACTTGTGCAGCGTGACTTTCCTTCTGAGTGCACAGTGTATCTCAGAAGACCAGGGGTGACAGCTAAGGTTAGTATCTGTCCTGGAACCAGAATCTGGACATGACACTGAGGCACCTTCCCCACCTCCTTCCTTTGGGGTTTTAAAACCTTTACCCTTCCTGTCAGGATTGGCATTTCCTGAAAACTTCTTTCTGAGCTCTCTTTTCATGAGAAAAATTATTTGTTGAGATGATCTGTACAATGTTACAGCATATTTCAGGCACCGCCTCTCATTTGAGGGGGACAATCAGCATTTCAGGTAACTGTTTAAGAATTTCTCTTTTTTGATTTTGCAGGAACACTGCTCCTCAAGTCATTTCCTCCATGGGATGAGGAGATGATGAACCTTCTAACCACAGTGTCTCTGACATTTAGGCCCACGTGCTTCTGGGAAGATTCATTTCTAAACCATCTCATGCTTTGGTTGAACAATGGTATCCGAAAGGTGTTGATTAATGGATCCATGTCAATCCCTAAAGAAGTTTCTAATGGACTGAAACAAAGTTCTATCTGTGACTCTGTCCATTTTATTATAGTTCATGAAGCTGTTGAAGCCAGACTCCAGACAGACAATTGGAATACGTGTTAATACCTGTATTAATATATGTTGGATGAGAAATTATGATACAAAATTTCAATAGACTTAAAAAATGTGCTGAAATTCAGTAAGTATAAATGGTGTCATAGAGTCAGGAAGCCAGTGTCACAAGTTGAGAATGGAACACGTGAGACTACATGGCAGTTTAAATATAAATAATATAAAGGCTTTAATTAACTTACAGTCAAAAGATAAAAAATAAAACAACTTGTTTTCTAGTGAACACTTGCTGGCCTGTCTGTCCAGCACATATTTCCTGGGAGTTTCACCTCCATCTAGTCCAAATGGTTGCAAGATAAGCACTGAAGTCATAACATGACCTGGTCCTATGGTCACACAGGTAGGGTCCAGGAGTGGACATTTGATTCGAGATGAGAATCCATCTCTGAGGACCTAATAATTATTAAGTTCATATTAATTTAAACATTTGTCTATTTTAAATTAGAGAGTCATGTGCCAGTCTCTCTCTGGAACCCTGGGTTTGAAGATGGGAAGCTCTGAAATTGTAGGCAGCCATGTCTTCACCACTGGGGCAGCAGAAAATCTCATTTGTGAGAGAGGAACAGGGAAGAGAGATGGAAAGAGAGACTTCTGCCCAAATTTAGACTGCTCACTCAGGGATTCTGTGGTTGTTACATTCTTCCTTGCTCAGCATCATTTTATTCTAATAACCTAATAGAACTTAATGAATTCCCTTTTAATTCAAGCTATTAAGTTTCTGTCATTTGCAACACAAAATTTTCTAAGTAATAATACACAGACATAAACTGTCCAGAGTAAGGGTGAGATTATTATAAAATACTAAACTTCTTGGTAGCCCTAATCTAAGTTCTTCCTTGGCTACACTAGTGTGGAATATTGTGGTCATTTCCAGACTCAGCTTTCTAAAGATGACTGTCAAAAGGGAGAAGACTTGGAGGTGGAGGCTGTAGCCGTGTAGAAATGTTTAAAAGGTTCTATGTTGCTCTTCTGGACAAAGCTGATACCAATAATCAAAATTTGGAATGAAGATTTCAACTCAACATAAAAATTGCCTTTTTAAATGTTAGAGTTATCCAATAGCGGAATAGATGAGCTCATGAAGAATCAAGATGTTTGGAAAGGGAAGGAAAGTTGGATCAGAACTTGGATATCTACTTATCTGGTAATTTTACAAATAGGTAGCAACCATTAGCTATAATTTACTGAAGGCTATCTATGTGTGAAATGCTATTCTTGACATACATTTACTCATTTGATCTTCACAATGATCATACAAAATAGGTATTTCATATCCACTTAAAATGATCAAATATTGTGCATAAAAGCAATATTTTGGTGTTAGTGATTTTCAAGTACAAAAGACAATGTATAGAAATTGCACTACAGTTAGCTTTAATTTTAACTACAATTAGCTGAAATTTTACCATTTCATGGCATATTTTAAGTTCAATAGTTTTCAATTGTGGTTCAATTATACAGCAAATAGTGGACCTACTAGATTTTCAAATAAGTGCAGGCTATAACATTTGCATTTTCATTGTGATTAATTCAGTTATAGTCACCCAGTAAGCTTCCTATAGTGTTCTCAAGACATAGTGTCCTTTCATTGGTTACACAGTAGGAGAACTGACTTGTTTCCCTGCTCCTTACCTCCGATGCTCAACTACTTTATCTTTCATAAGTGGGTAAGGCAAGCAGTAAAACTTTCTATTTTATTATTACCTATTATCCCCATATACTTACTATTATTATTTCCTCCATAAAGATTCCAAAACACCACTCAAGGGTCTGGTTATCATCAAACTGAATGGATCATTTCTTTTGGAACATGACCCAAATTTGCTAACTAGCCCAACCTACTATACATTGCATAAAATAAAAAAATTTTACTTACCACACTAAATTGTAAAATATATTTTTGAGCTTTGAAACACTTCCTATAACCATCTATTTAATTTTGCATTTATTTTTTACCAGCTACTATAAAAATCTGCTACATCGTACTATTTATTATTGTTGCTCTACTTTTATCCTTCCCTTTTCCTAATTTGTCTCACATTTTTTTCTTTATAAAGTGCCAATGAAAAGACTAAACATAAATATACAAAGATTGCAGCTAAACCAGATGTGGAGACTGACAGTTCATGCCAGATGCTGAATATTCTCTTCAAGTCAAATATTCAGCACCAGGTGTGAGTTGACCTAACAAAGAAACACGTGCTTGTGAGGGATACAGACACAGAGTTAGAGGTACTAGCTTTCATTTGGATAAAATCATGTTATTTAATGAGAGGATGTAAGAAGGATTTGAAATCAAAGTAAAATGAAATTAAGTTAAATTATTCATTCACATCTAGGCAGAAGGGAACTGTTATTGCAATTTGTAAAATTTTTGTTCAAAATTAATACTTAGGACAAATGCTAGTATTTATAATATCAACGAAAGGAAAAATCCTTTAATTATGTTTTAGCGACAGCATAATATTAAATTTGTTTCCAACTCCCTAGAGACTGGTAATAACTGAAATAATCAACTTTTCTCCCTTTGGGATAAAAGAGAAATATAATTTTTGGTAAAAATATATTGCATTTCTTGTACTGAGAGATTTCATAGCTGAAATTCATGTTGCTGCTCTTGCAAGTGGCTGCAGTAAATGAATTGACCAGGTAGTATGACTTCATGTAGAAACTACCGACCTCAGGAGCATTTGAAGATATTGTCTTGGCTTCCAGTCAAGATGGTGGTGTAGACAAATGCAGCACTCCCACAATCACATCCACAATCACATCAAAATTCTGACTAAACTACCAATCAACCATCATTCAGAGGCACCTGAAATCTAGCTGAACAGAAGTCCTATAACAAAGCATATAATTTTAAAATACATTTTATTTTTTAAACTACATTTAAAGAATGTATTTTTTAAACACATTTTTATATTCCCATCTGGGAAGAGAAGTCCCCAAAACTTCTGGCTGTAAAAACCAGTAGGGATTGTGGCTGAGTGAAACGGAGGATTTCTGGAGTCCCAGGCAGTTCCTCTTAAGGGGCCCAAGCACAGACTTACTTGGATTTGCTCCCCCTGAGCTCCAGCACTGGGGCAACAGTTTGGAAAGGCATAAAGGAAAGAAGGGAAAAAACTGAATTATCAGGCATCATAATGGTCTTGGGACCTTCTGCTCAATTTTGCTGTGGGCCTAAAACTGATTTAAAAAATAAAATGTACTTTAAAAAGTTTATAGTGCCCTACCTCCATATATTATTTAGATTATATATACTTAAAATTATGGTATCCCCTACATACATTCAAAAATGAAAGACTATAGCCCCGGCCAGTGCAGCTCAGTTGGTTGGAGCATCACCCTATACATGGAAAGGTTGTGAGTTTGATTCCCAGTCAGGGCACATGCCTAGATTGTGGGATCAGTCCCTGATCAGGACATGCGCAAGAGGCAGCCAAAAGACATTTCTCACAATGATGTTTCTCTCTCTCTCTCTCTCTTTTTCCCTTCCCCTCTCTCTAAAATCAATAAGCATGTCCTTAGGTGAGGATAAAAATGAAACAGTATAAATTATAAATTAAATTTTTTTCTAAATCACAATGTCCCTGTTTTGGGGGAAATAGCAAATTCTTTTCAAGAATATATTTACTTTTATTTTTGTGTGGGTGTTCCTGCTCTCTAGAGCTTGGGAGGATGCATTTTGGTTACCCAGCAGTAGGAGGAGGTGCCTTGTAACTTCAATGAGTTTTCCTTCCCCAGTGATTCCCGTGGTCCCCATGGCTGAGATACTTGGAAAAATCCAAGGCCTGACAATCAGTACCCATGGTGAGGTGCCTGTTTTGGTCACAGACACATACTTCCTCTTGGTTCCTAGAGTCCCGGATGAGCTTGGCAAATCTTCAGAGGTCACTTCCAAGGTTGAATATGGGTTTTAAACAAACAGTTGTGAATTTGAAAGCTACCTCCTCTCGTCTAACAGTCCAAACTTAGGCAAGTCATTTTTTTCTCTCTGAACCTCAGATTGCTCACTAATATTTATTTAAAAACAAGTCCCTTAGGAGAAATGTGAGGAAGAAATGGAATAATACACAGAAAGCAGATAGTGCCTGTCAATGGCTATCAGCTCCACCCTGCTCTTCACCAAGTCCATGATAACGAAGTTGGTCATGGAGATAATAATACAGTGTATTTTATAGTAAGTTATAAACTTTAAACCAATTTCATATACATTCATAGAATTATGAAATCTTACTGTTTGAAGGTAACTTAAAATTCATCGAGCTCTCTGTTCTTATCCATGAATGAACCAAGATCAAGAGACCTTGTGTAACTTATCCAAGGTCATTTGGCTAGGAAATGGCAAAGTTATGTCTGAAAAAATGGGTAATATTTTGGTCCTAAATATGTCTTTCATTATATCTTGTTTTTATTGGGTTTGTAGAGCAATGTTGTGCAATAATAGCTATTATTTATAATCATTTAGCAAATAACAAGATTTTTCCAACATTTTCTCTCCAATTCCTACAACAATCTTCTGAGGTGAGTATTATCATTTTCTTATTTAAGAAATTAAGAATAGAGGCTCAGAGAGGTTGTGTGGCATATATAAGGGGCCTCAGCTAGTAAGAGGCAGTGTAGGAGTGAGTCTGACAAATTCCAAGTGTGTGCTCCCAACACCAAAGGGTGTTGTACAGATGGGGTTAGTACAGCAGAGGTTGGATTGAATTAGACGAGCTATTCAACATCTGTGTGAATGACTGACTCCCTGTGATTGCTATTTTTTAGTAGGAAATTTGTGGTGGAAAATGTATCTGTTTTGGAGTTAGATTTGGGCTGGAATCGAACTCTAGAGAAGGAACCTGTCAAGTGGAAGGGCTGAGTGTTGACTTTGGTGTCAGTCTGACCAGTGCCGAGTCTTAGCTTTGTCACTCACCAATAATGTGACTTGGGCAAGTTACTTGTCCTCTCTACCCTCTCTTTCCAATCTGTGAAATAGGGAATTAATAGTTTCCATCTCATTGGGTTGTTGAGAGGAGGAAATTAGAATGATATTGTTTATAAAGTATATACATAGTATTTTGTACAGTACTTGTTACCTAATAGGTGCTTACTGAATGTTAATGCTCCTTTTATTGTTGTTTTCATTATTATTTAACCTCTTTGAGTCTTGGTTTCCTTATTGGTAAAGTGGAAAAATGATATCTATATTATATGTAATCATTAGAGACATGTATGTAGATGAAGTTCCTGGCACTCAATCAATGGTCACTCCAAAGTCAAGAGCATCTTAGAGCCTTCTGTAATGAAGTCTTAGATAATTGAAAATAAATATCAACCTGTTGGGAAAGTATATATAAGGTAGTCTTAATGTCAATAATATTGTTTTATGTGGAAGATACCTCTGAATCCCCACTTTCCATTGTTGTAGAACCACCATCAGGGTCAAATGAAGGCTACAGGTTAGGAAAGAAGTGAGTTTTGCCTGGGACAATGGGTGAATCACTGAAATGTCAGCTCCAATGTAAAAAGACAAAATCTGTTGGTCTCTTGTCTTCCTTAGGAGTCATGGTAACCAAGTTCACCAAGATATGAGTTTTAGCTGAGACATTAGTCTTTGCTAAGAAAAATGATTTAAAGTAGTTAAAATAGAGATGGTTCCAGAAGGCCTCTGAGTGGGGGATAAAATGGTGTGTGTTTCATGGTTTTGCAACAGATTGCTAAGAGTGATGTGCTTTCTCAAGTATGCCTTTTGTGCTGCTTGAATCACACTAGGGTGATTAGGGATGGCTTGTGCTTACATCCAAGTGGCTGATTCTCCTCCTTACATTCCTCAACAGGCAGAGAATCATGTGGTTGTCTGAAGCTCATGTCTCCTTGGGGAGGTGGTGGTGCTGTGAGTGGCATGTAGGGTGGGGAGCAGGGATCCTACCAGAATTCTCTTAAGTGCACACAGGTGGGAAGAACCAAACATCAGAAAAACCCTACTGTGGGGGAGAGCAGAGATACCACTCTGGAGAGTTCTGAAGGAAGCATGTGCTGGCTGGGTGTCTCCCAGTCACATTGCTCTGCCTGTCACAGGCTCTTAAGAGAACTGAGGGGTCCTGAGGTTATGGTACCCTCTCTCCTTCAGATTTCCTCATGGAACGTGGGGTGCACAGGAGCAGGGGGGAATGTTAGAAACCATGGGGAGTTGGGAAGGGCATGAGACTTCAATCCCAGCTCAGTTTCTATCAGGTGTTGACTCTGGGTAAATAGATCAACTACGCTATGTTGTCCCCTGACTTTGCCATCTGTAAAATGGGAGGAGAAGGTCTGTGGCATGGCATATTGTGGGTGTTCCATCAATGTCTTCACAAATTGAAAGAATTTTTCAGTTTTATTCACCACAGACAAAAAGAAACCTAGCTTTCCAGGCCTCCTGTTCAAAGCATGAGATAACACCTCAGGGAATGTTTTGATACTTACTCCAAGTTTAAAACAGTAGTACTGTTTTTAAAAAGAATCCTTTATTTAGACTTTGCTGACTTAAAACTGCTTTAAAAGACATTTTCATGGAACAGTGACATACTCTTCTTGTCTTAACTTGGCATACTAAATCACAAAGATTGAAGAAACTTAAAAAAATCTTCTTAAACATTTGGTATCTTGATAAATAAATGAATTTTTAAATTTGAGATTCTAAATTAAGTATTTGGCCATTGTCTAGAAAAAAAGAGTCTTTATATTTCTGAAAAGCACCCTACTGTCATCTTGATTATGACAAAGTATCTAGTTTTATAGGAATACTGGCCTTTTCACAACTCACAAGATCACACAAAGATAAATTAACAAATTCTGAATTTCTTATTTGTATAAAGTTTAAGACTGTAAGTATGAAGACTCAGAATATTCTGTTTTATAAGTTAGCTCATTTCTGAAGAGCAGCCAAAAGCGTCCCTTGACTATTCCAATGCTTTGTGTAGGAAATGAAGATATGAGACAGGCATTTTCCCATATAGCCTTGGGAAAGTGGAGCCCAAGGCTATATGGGGATTAGTTTAGTGGGGGGCCAAACTAATTTTCACTGGGGGCCACATCAGCCTCATGGTTGCCTTCAAAGGGTTGAAATAATTTTAGGACTGTATAACTATAACTACTCCTTAACTGTTAAGGAGTTGAAATGACATTTGGACTTTTGAAGACAACCGTGAGGCTGATGTGGCCCTCAGTGAAAATGAATTTGACACCCCTGGCCTATAGTTTTCCACATAGAGAGAGGCAAAATCTATACCTCCTCAGAATAGCAGGACCCAAGAGGAGAGGAAATAATGTTTATTGAGCCAAGAACATTAGATGTGTGATCTCAATTGACTTGCACAGACTGATTTTTATCCTTACAACAAACCTATGACATGGGCAATACTTCACGTTTTTGTGCATCTTGCATCCCAAACATGTCTCTCTGTTGCCCCTACCTCCCCACTTCAGTACCCAGTTGAGCAGTGCCTCCCAGCCTTTTCGTATTGTGGCTCACAAAAGGGTCACAGCTGCATGGCACACTGAAATGAACACCAGAGTATGATGGGCCACCGAGATAAGGTGTGGTGAAAAATTCATATCTATAAAATATTGTAAGAAAAATAAAATAAATATATTGTAGAGGCTATTAAATATTGAATTTATATTGCATTACAAATAAAAGCATTTTAATTTTTTAAAAGATTTTATTTATTACTTTCAGAGAGAGGGAAAGGGAGGAGAAAGAGAGGGAGAGAAGCATTAATGTGTGGTTGCCTATTTTTTTTTTTTTAGATTTTATTTATTTATCTTCAGAGAGGAAGGAGAGAAGGAGAGAAATATCAATGTATGGTTGCCTTTCATGTGCCCCCTGCTGGGAGTTGGCCTGCAGGGAACCAGCCTGCAACCCAGGCATGTGCCCTGGCTGGGAATCAAACTGCGATCCTCTGGGTCGCAGGCCCGTGCTCAATCCACTGAGCTACACCAGCCAGGGCCTGTGTGGTTGCCTCTTGCACACCCCCTACCCAGGACCTGGCTAGCAACCCAGGCATGTGCCCTGACTGGGAATTGAACCAGCAACCCTTTGGTTTGCAGGTCAACACTCAATCCACTGAGCCATACCAACCAGGACAAAAGCACTTTATTCTTTAAATGACAAACTTAAGCCTGCTTTTCTGAACATCACTGCCATTTATTGGAAATGTGTATTGAGGCTTAACTTGCATCCACTGAAACACACAAATTTTAAATGTGCACTTCTGATAATTTTGGACACATGAACACATTACCCATCCCTATACCCTATCAAAACATAGAACATTTTTGTCACCCTAGAAAGTTCCTTTTGTACCTGCTCTCAGTCAATGCCTGGTCACTCGAAGCAGCTGCTTGATCTCATATCTATTACTGTAGTGAGTTTTGCCTTATTTTAGACCTCAATATAAGTGGAATAATATCACTTATAGTTTTCTATATGTCTGGCTCCTTTTATTATAATGTTTTTTCAGATTCATTCAACTTGTTGCATACCTTAGTCATTTGTTACTTTTAATTTGAGTAATATTCCATTGCTCAAATTATACCATAGTTTGTCCAGTCTCTTGCTAATGGATACCTGGGTTGTTTTTAGTTTTGGGCTATTATGAACAAAACTTACTATGAAGATTCTTGCACAAGGCTTTTTGTTGGCATATAATTTCCTTTTTTCATGGATAAATACCTAGAGTGAAGTGGCTGAGTAATACGGTAGATGTGTGTTTAGCATTTTACAAATCTCCCTGTTTTCCAAAGTGCCATATTTTTTTGACCATAAGATGCACCTAGGTTTTAGAGAAGAAAAATAGGAAAAAATTTTTGAAGCAAAAAATGTGGTAAAATATTTAATAACATAAATAACATAACATTTCACCAATGTAAATGCAAACAGGACTCAACGGCAGCATCAATAACCATTGTTACTGACTTCAAGCTTTAAGTACAGAAACTCCTCTGATCATCAGGGAATCCCAAGAACTCCTCCTCACTACTGTCCACATTTATGAAGCTCAGTTCCTCAGAATCACTAGTATCACTATCTTCACTCTGTTCATAGAAGACGTCATCTTCAGAGCCACCTAGGGCATTGCTGATTTTTTGAAGGACCTCACAACGGTTTCATCCTTCACTGACTGTATAAGGTTTTTACCCACTCACAAACTTGGGTAATAGTGGGCCTTTTCATTCATCCAGTTGGTGTCAGATCATGATCCAGCAGCCATCCATTTGTTCCACTCTTCTCTGATGAAAAATTTAAATGGCTTGTTGATGGAAACACCCAAAGGTTGCACCTGGCTGCTAAGTCCCCCAGGAATTAAAGCTAGCTGGGTTTTCTCTTCTTTAAGTCCCTTTTTTGTGGCATCAGTGATACATGCCCTAAACTGGTCAAGCACTAACAGAACAGATTTTTTTCAGAAGCCCTCCAGGATGTTTGAACCACACTTTTTCTATCCATATTTTCATCTAACCATCCTTTGTCATGAACATGAACAATAACTCCTCTTGGGATTGCCTCTTTTGGCATGTTTTTTCTCTTGAAAATCAGCATTGGTGGCAGTTTGGTGCCATCTGCACAACAGGACAAGACAATTGTGTAATGGGTATTATCATGCCCTGAGGTTTTCACAGTTATGGTTTTGGCACCTTTCACATCAACAGTTCTGTTTGATGGAACATCAGAGGTTAATGGGACTTCATCCATGTTCCCAATCTGGCTTATTTCAAATCTATTTTTCTTTCTTGCATCAGTACAAATTTGTGAAAAGACACAAACTTGGATTCATATTCTATAGGCATTTTTTGTGCAATCCTAGTTTTGGTGCATATAGCAAGGTCACATCTCTTCATAAATCTGTGGCACCATGATGGTGATCCAGCGAAGTCCTCAGTGCCTTTCTCTGAAGCAAGACATTTGGCTTCATATATGATCATTTTTATAGACACTGAAAAGCCATTGTTCTTGTGATGTGTGATCTACTCTTTCATATCCACTTCTAACTGTGGCCACTTTGCAGCATGCCCACGAACACATTGTTTCGTTTTGTCTGTTTTTTGCAGCTGATCCTCCTGTTTCCTCCATTCCCATATCATTTTTTTTTTTGTTGGAGGTGGCCCAAAGTGTCTCTCCGCTGCTCTGTTCCCATGTTCTTTGGTGTACTTCACTGCCTCCAGTTTAAAAGGGACTTTATATGAAATCCTTTTCTGCTTTGACATCTTTCCACAATCATGGTAGATTCAGCAGGAGACTACAGTACACTATTGTATCTTCCTACAACCAAATGCAGTAATGACAGAACTATCAGCTCTGTGTCCTTTAGAGTTATGGGGGCGCTGTAGCTGAGAACATCAGTGGATGACGCACTGTTATGGGGGGATCTGCTGCTGACACTGTTATGGGGGAAGCTGCTGCTGGAGGGCTACAGGTTTGTGCAACACTCTTGTATGGGGACAGCAGTGTTTCACAATCTGTGTGGCTTGCAGCTGCTGCCAAATTACAGCTCCCATCATCTAAGCATGATAGGAGTTGTACTTTTGCAACAGCTGCAGGACCACATTGACTGGTGACCCTGCAGTGGAATTTGCCTATGTTAATGTTAATGGAGTGGGGGACACACCAGTCACATGATGGAGGCATGAACGGGCACCGTAGGCTTTCTTCTCTTAATATGCCTGCACCACCTGTACCTTCCTCCCTAGCACTATAGTATGCTGCAGCGGGGACTCCACTCCTTCCTCCCTTGCTTGCACCGCCGAGACACCCCCTCCTCCCAGCCCAAAGCCTGCAGCATTGTCCCACTCCTGCCACTGTGGGCTTCCTATAGTGGCGACCCCAGTCCATTGTCTTCCTACCTCCACGGTGAGCAGGTAAGCTAATTTGGACTATAAGATGCACTCCTGAAATCAGAGGCTGCCGGACTTCCGGTCAAGATGGAGGCATAGGTAGACACACCGTGCCTCCTCTCACAACCCAAATAAGGACAACAAAAATTTAGAAACGAAAAACCAACTAGTACTGACAGAAAATTGAACTGTATGGAAGTCCGACAACCAAGGAATTATAGAGGAAACATTCATCCAGATTGGTAGGAAGGGTGGAGTCGGGTGGCAAAAAAAGTTATGGCTTGTGGACCCCAGGCATACAAGGTAGCAGCTGGTGGATCCCTCTGCTCAGGGTGGCAGTGAGCAGACCCAGTGAGGCAGCAGATTGTGGATGGGTGCAGCACATAAGGAGGCTGGCAGACCGGGCAGTCCCATATTCCCACGCAGATAAACCAGGTGAAACTCAGGAGCAAGACAGACCGCGCAACCCAGGGTCCCAGCTCAGGGAAATAAAGCCTCAAAACATCAATTGAAACACCTGTGGAGGTTGAGGTGCTGGGAGAGACTCCCAGCCTCACAGGAGAGCTTGTTGGAGAGACCACAGGGTCCTAGAATGTACACAAGCCTACCCACACAGAAATCAGCACCAGAAGGGCTCAGTTAGCTTGGGGAAAGTGGCAGAAGGAACTGAAATTTGGCAGAGTGGAGCAAGCACCATTGTTCCCTCTCAGACTCTTGCCCCACATACAGCATCACAACCCAGCAACTGGGTTGACCCGCCCCAGTGAACACCTAAGGCTCTGCCCCTCACTATGTAACAGGCATGTCAAGACCAAAAAAAAAAAAAGGCCCTAGTGAAAGAACAGATCAAAGCTGCAGAAAAAATACAACTACAACTAAGCAACGAAGAGATAGCCAACCTATCAGATGCACAGGTCAAAACACTGGTAATAAGGATGCTCACAGAATTGGTTGAATCTTGTTGCAAATTAGGTAAAAAAAATGAAAGCTACACTAAGTGAAATAAAGGAAAATGTACAGGAACCAACAGTGATAGGAAGGAAACTGGGACTCAAATCAATGGAATGGACCAGAAGGAAGAAAGAAACATCCAATCAGAAAAGAATGAAAAAACAAGAATTCAAAAATATGAGGAGAGGTTTAGGACATCTTTAAATATTCCAACATCGCATAATAGGTGTACCAGAAAAAGAAGAGGAAGAGCAACAAGTAGAAAAGATATTTGAACAAGTAACAAAGGAGAACTTCCCCAATCTGGCAAAGGAAATACACTTGCAGGAAGTCCAGGAAGCTCAGAGAGTCCCAAAGAGGGTGGACCCTAGGAGGCACACACCAAGACACATCATAATTACATTACCCAAATTTAAAATGGAGGATAGAATCCTAGAAGCAGCCCTGGCTGGTGTGGCTCAGTGGATTGAGCGCGGGCCTGCGAACCACACAATCGTGGTTTGATTCCCAGTCAGGGCACATGCCTGGGTTGCAGGCCAGTTCCCAGCAGGGGACACACTAGAGGCAACCATACATTGATATTTCTCTCCTTCTCTCCTTCCCTTCCCTTCTAAAGATAAATAAATAAATATAAAAAAAAGAATCCTAGAAGCAGCAAGAGATAAGGAGATGGTCATCTACAAAGGAGTTCCCATCAGACTCTTAGCTGATTTCTCAAAAGAGACCTTACAGGCAAGAAAGGGCTGGAAAGAGGTATTCCAAGTCATGAAAGCCAAGGACCTACATCCAAGATTGCTCTATCCAGCAAAGCTTTCATTTAGAATGGAAGGGCAGATAAAGTGTTTCTCAGATAAGGTCAAATTCAAGGAGTTCATCATCACCAAGCCCTAATTATAGGAAATGTTAAAGGGACTTATCTAAGCAAAAGAAGATAAAAAACATGTATAGTAAAATGGCAGCAAACTCACAATTATTAACAACCACACCTAAAAAATACAAACTAAGCAAACAACTAGAACAGGAACAGAACCACAGAAATGGAGATCACAAGGAGGGTTAGCAACATGGGAGTTGGAGTAGGAGAGAGGGTGAAAAGTTACAGAGAATAAGTAGCATAGATGGTAGGTAGAAAATAGACAGGGGGAGGGTAAGAATAGTATGGGAAATTTAGAACTAAAGATGACACATGGACATGAACTAAAGTGGGGGAATGTGGGTGGGAGAGGGTGTGCACGGTGGAGGGGAATGAAGGGGGGGATGAGACAACTGTAATAGCATAATCAATAAAATATATTAAAAGACGCAGTCCCATTTCTCCCCCAAATTTGGGCGGAAAGGTGCATCTTATAGTCTGAAAAAAATATGGTAATTGTACAATTTTACACTCCTACTGCCCATGTGGGAAACTTTCTGTTACTTACACATCTGGCCAATGTTTAGTGATATTGATGTTTTCAACTTCAGCCATGCTGGTTGGTTTGTAGTGATACCTAATTGTTGTTTTAATTGCATTTTCTGATAAATATTTATTTCAACATTCTTCATGTGCTTTTCAGCTCTGTATAAATCTTGTTTGTGAAATGTTTGTTCAAGCCTTTATCCAGTTTTGATTTGGGTCATTTGTCTTTTTATTTTGAGTTGTAAGAGTTCTTTATGTATTCAGGATACAATTCCTTTGTCAGATGTTATTTTACGAATATTTTTCTCCCAGCCTGGGACTTATGTTTTCATTTTCTTATTGGTATTTTTTTGCATGCAGAAGTTTTTCATTTTAGTGGAGACCAATTTATCAATATTTTATTTTATGGTTACTGCTTTTCCTATTTTTTCTATAAAACTTTTACTCATATAAACATCATGAACATGTTTTCATGCTTTATTCTAGAGGTTTGTATTCTAGTAGTTTTAGCTTTTAAGTTTGTAGCCACAATCCACCTGAAATCTGTTGTATGTGATGCATATTTGTGTATTTGGCCATATATAGACATTTACATTAGTTAAGATACAAACTCACCTGCTAAGTCACTCTAGCCATACTTGAAGTGCTCAGTAGTCACACGTAGATAGCGACTGCCATTGGGCAGTGCAGGTACAGAACATTCATCACTGCAGAAAATTATATTGGGATATTTTTTATTGTTATAAATTTCTAATTTAAAGCTTGCAACTAGAGAATATACTCTGCATTATTTTGACTTTTGATGTTTATTTATACTTGTTTTATTGCCCAGAAAATGGTCTATACTGTTGAAATTTTCATGTGCATTTGAGATGAGTACACAATCTTTTTCTGTTGCTGTGTATAGTATTGTTTATCTCAGTTGAGTTGAGTTGCATGTTCTGTGTCTTTGTTAAGTTATTTGTCTACTTGTCCTATCAACTTCTGAGAGACAGTTGTTAAGTTCAGGAACAATTGTTGATCTACCTTTGCTTTTCTGAAGTTCTGTCACATTTAAAATTGTTATATTTTGTCCTGACTGGTGTGTATCAGTGGGTTGGGTGTTGTCCTGCAAACTGAAGGGTCACCAGTTCGATTCCCGGTTAGGGCACATGCCTGGGTTAGAGGCCAGGTCCCTGGTTGGGGGTGTGTGAGAAGCAGCCAATCAATGTTTCACACTTCAATGTTTCTCTTCCTCTCTTTCTTACTCCCTTCTCCTCTCTCTAAAAATAAATACACAAAATGTTTTAAAAATAAATAAATAATGAAATTATTATATTTCCTTGATCACTACCTTTTTATCATCATGAAATGTCTCCCTATATTGTCCTGAAGTCTTCCTTTGCTATAAAACATAGTAATGATAGATTTTAATGATTAGAATTTGTGTTATATCCTGTTCCATTTTTTATTCTTTGATTCTCTACTTTTCTGTGTCTTTTTGTGTAAAGTTAAAGTGTGTTTCTTGTTGACAACGTATACTCTGGTCTTGTTCTTTTTCAATCAGTCCAGATATCTCTAGCTTTGAATTTGGCTCTTCAGGGATTGCACAATTATTGATATGTGTGGGTTTTCATCTACTGCAGTGATATTGGATTTATATTGGTACATCTGCTCTTTGTTTTTTTCTTTTGTTCCTCCTTTTATGCCTTTTTTTGGTGTAAATTAACTATTTTTAGGTATTCATTCTTATTTTTATTTTTTGTGTTATAGTCATTAGTAATCTCTCTACATTATTTTTAGTGCTTGACCTAGAAATTATAATATGCATCTGTAACACATCTACCATAGAAAATTAATCTACTACAGTGTAAAAATAATATATGTTAATTACTACTCTCTCACCCTTTGTGCTTTTGTCATATGTTTTACTTCAAAGTATTCCAGAACCTCACATCACATTGTTATTATTTTTACTTTAAAAGATGAGTAGTCTTTAAAGTGTGTATGTTTGTATGCCTCATGAGCATGTTTGCATGAGTGTGTGTTAATGTTTTTGATATTTACTGACATGTTTTCTCTCTCTGGTGTTTGTTCTTCACTTTTTCCTGAAGAACTGGTTCTCTATACGGTACTGTTTCATTTTGGCTTAAATAACTTACCTTACTATTCCTTATAGTAGGAGTTCTTTACATAATAGGAATTCCTTATATTTAAGACAACTTCTTTATTTTTGTATTTAAAATTTTTTACTTTTGGAAAATTATTCATTCAGACTGAGAGTTATAGGTTGATACAGTTTTTGTTTCAACATTTTAATGATATTATTCAATTGTCTTTTTGTCCCCATTCTTTTTGGTGAGAAGCTGTAATTTCTGTTATTGTTCCCCTTTATGTAATGTGTCTTATTTTCTGTGGCAGATTTTAAGATTTTCTCTTTATGGTTGGCTTTCAGAAGTTTGATTATGCTGTGTCTAACGGTGCGTTTATTGGTATTTCTTTGTATTTATCCTTCTTTGAGTTTGCTGAGCTTATTGAATCTTGAGTTGATGTCTTTAATATATTTTAGAAAATTCTACACCATTTGAATATTTCTCCTGGGACTTCAATTATGTATTTACTTGAATTTTATGTATATAAATATAATATATAACTGTATGTATATTATATTTATATATAATATGTATCAGATATTTTGAATGCAAATAGAGTTCAAACAGAAATTGTCAGTTTCGCTGATTCCTTCCTCTGCTGTGTCCAGTCTATTAATAACATAATTGAAAACATTCTTTATCTCTGATCCATTTTCCATTTCCAGCATTTCTATCTGACTATGAAATTGTCCATATGTTCAAATATGTTCTTATTCTAGTCTATCATTTTACATATTTATTATTATTTTAAAACATTTTATCATTTCAACAATTCTATTTTATAGGTCTGGTTCTATTTACTATTTTCTGTTTAAGAAAAGGTATTTTTTCATGTTTCCTATAATTTCATTTTCACTGGATTCAGACATCATGAATTATAAGTGAATAGTAAAGAGTTTGGAGAAAATAACAATCCCATCTAGAAAAGGGTAGATGTTCTGTTTGGCATCCCATTAGTGAGAAGATTTGAGACACTCTAGCCTGTAGTTGACTTATGTCTAAGGGTTTTGTTGTTTTAGTTAGGTTCAGTTCTCTATAGGCTTCTCATGATATGATGGAGGAATCAGACCCTTCTCTTTACCAGGACTCAAGGTCTAAGCACCTGGGGGGAATTTGTCAGCTCTTCTTTCCCACCCTCCACTTTAGCAGACCCTGTTTGCCTTTGTCTCATGCCTGTCTCTTTCTCCTGCTCTCTCCCAACTGGCTGTGACCCTTGCCTTCTCCTCAGTGCCAGCCCTGGGCGGGTTTGGCTCAATATCCCTGCTCTGCTGGTAGAATTCAGTGGGCCCTATGTACTTGTCCCAGGCAAGGTTTCTTGGCTCTCCAGCTGTTTCCCCAATAGGAAGACTTAGCCTAGTAAGGTGAGGCCCATAGGTGTCTGTGGAATTTTTCTGTTATCCTTCAGACTGCAGCAGGCTCTGCCCACCTGTGCCACAGGAAAAAGAGATGTTTTCCTACCCCAGGGGTAGTCACTTGCTGCCTCATCATCAGCACCATGACTTGAGTGCCAGGGAATTCCCTGAATTCTCCTGGTCAGACTTCAGCAGGCTCTGCACACATTTGCCTCAGGGTTGCTCAGCTTTTTCTTTTTCCTCTTGTCTTTTTGTTCTTTTAAAAAATCGACTTTCTTTTTAGAGCAGATTTAGGTTCAGAGCAAAACTGAGAGGAAGTTACGGGGGAGGCATACATCCCTGCCCCCAGCATAGGCAGAGCCTCCCCCATTATCAACATCCCCCACCAGAGTGGTGCATTTGTTACAACTGATGAACTTTCATTGACACGTCATTCTCACCCAAAGTCCATAGTTTATAGTAGGGCTCACTCTTAATATTGTACATTTTGTTTGGACAAAAGTATAATGACAGTATCCATCATTATGGTATCATAGAGAATATTTTCTTTTTAAAAAATTTATTGGGATTACACGGGTTTTCAAAACCGTACAGGTTTCAAGTGTACAACTAAATCAAACATGTGCACACTGAATCATGCACCCATCACCCCAAACAAAGTCTCTTTCCAGCCCCATTTCCCACTGTTTTGCCCACCTTCTCCTACCCATCTCCCCACTATGGCTAGCACCACGCTCGTGTCTGTGTCTGTGAGTTACTTATATATGGTTTTGGGTTAATCCCTTCACCTTCTCAGCATTCTTACTCTACCCGACAGGTGTCCTGTAGCGTTCGTTCGGTGGAGGCCCGCAGGAAGAAGTCAGTGGGAGGTGCAGACTGCCCTTTCATCTGAGCTCCTGGGGATTCTGAATCCCTTAAAATCGCACTAAAACTTCAGCTGTTCATTTTAGTCTGCTTCCTCTTGCATTCACCGTGCTGCTGAGGGTGAATGTGGCTCTCCTAGGAGGACAGTGGTACTTTGGGATTTTGGTTTAGCGGGTTTCTTTACAACCTGAATGCTCCTACGGGCTTTAAAAATTATGACTTTGTAGATTAGATGGCTTGTTTTTGTTGATAAGGTGGGAGCAATGTTCCCTTGTTACTTTCTATATCCCAAGTGGAAGTGGAAGTCAACATAGCTTTTTCTATAAAATTTTATGTTGAATGGTTATAAACAAATCCTAATTGACTTTTGAATGTGTGCTGTTCAAATTATCATCATCGCCATTGAAAACAGAGTTTCACACAGAGGCGATAAAAATTTGAAACCATTTTTTATGGCCACTCAACATTTGCAAGAGTTAAAGTTGTATTTAAAGATTTTAATAGGCTTCCTTTTCTTTTATTGACAAATGGTATGTTAAATTTTATTTTATAACAATGCAAACAGAATTCAAATGCAAACTATCTACTGCATGTCAACTATTTGAAAATAACAATGAAGCTCCAATTTATAGAACATACATGGCAAAGCAGTCATGGGATGCTAGCGGGGCATTGCTAGCAAGAGCACATCAGCCACAAAGCAACACTGACTTGATACATGTAAAACAGAGATTTGGGGCTGTCAGGCCTGGAGCTGTTCCTGCCAGGGGCCTCTACACACCTTTGCCTCATCAAATTGCACTGTGGGCTCTGAGCCCTGCTATGTGGCCACTTGCAGTATGAACTGTAGTGTGTCCACGGGCCCTTGTTCACAGTGGGAGGAGGAGTACTTTGCAGGGGGCTGCTGATGTAAAGGTTCGATGGAACTATTCCAGATGCCAGCTGAGGGAACCATGGGCCCACCGTTAGATCTCATCACACTAGATTCACCATCCAAGGAGCCTGTAAGAGACTGCCGTGCCTGACTTTGTCTTCCTGCCACTCCAGGTGTCCTCTGCTGTGCTGAGAAATCAGTATCTTATTGTCCACTGTAAACCACTGGCACACCCATTCAGGGAAGCCCAGAGACAGTGCAGACTCTCACAGTGCTCCCAGGCCCCTCAGCTCCCCTGCTCTTCTTTCACTTAAGCCTGTGTTCTGAGTTCTGTTATCACTTGTAAATTTGCCAGATAAAGTACAGATAAAAATTACAGATAAACAATGAATAATGTTTTAGTAGTATAAGTGTATCTCAAATACAGCATGGGGCATACTTGTACTATAAGAATTTGTCATTCTTTACCTAAAATTCTGCCCTAGCCAGATAGCTCAGTTGGTTGGAGCATCATCCAAAAATGCCAGGGTTGTGGGTTCAGTGCCAGGTAGGGGCACATACAGGAGTCAAGCAATTAATGCATGGAGGGGTGGAACCACAACTTACTATTTCTGTCTCTCCCTTCCTCTCTCTCTGTCTAAAGTCGATTAAAATAAAATAAAATAAAATAAAATTCTAATGTAACTGGCAGTCCTATGCTTTTATTTCCTAAATCTGGAAGCCCTACTCATCTGGCTATAGCCAGTAATAATGCAAACTCCTGATTATTTTAGGTTTTGATTAGCTATGCTAATTTGACCAGCACACTTAATTTCTACAGACCTGAGAGGGCCGGGTGAGACTCAAACAAGATAATGCACATAAATGCTGTTGGCAAACTCTAAACCACTCTGCAGAGGTCGGAGAGCATAGTGGTTGCAGAAAGGACTGAATCTAGTTCCAATGCCTAAGCTCTTCTAAAAATCCTTCTGCCCTGCCCTCCTTTCCAGCAGGGTGGCAGTCTTTGGGGGGAACAGTATAATATTTTTGGGGAATTGTAAACCCAAAGCCTCATGACTCCACCACGTAAAAAGGTGTGGGACATTGGACAAGCTATTGCTCATTTCCACACCCCCGTCTCCTCTTTGTAAAAGGGAGATAGGATAAGTGCAGAGTGCATGTGGTGCTCTGTGCCAGAGCTGATGTAGTCCTGGCACCCGCAAGTGCTCAGGATGCGGGCACATCATTTCTGTTTTGCTGAAAGAAGACTTCAGTGCTCCTTTCTCCACATCCAACAGCAGATTGCCCCCTCTGCTTTTTTATAAGTGTTTCTTAACATATTAGTAGATATACTGTGGAAAAGAAGGAAGTAGTTACAATCTAATGTTTGCGAAATGCCAAGCATTATATGTCTCCCTCCATTTTTTGAAAATTGTTACCAGAGGACTTTGTTTAAAAATTGCTTTTAGAAGGAAAGGGAGAGAGAGAGACATTGGTTGGTTGCCTCCCATACACACCTGTACCGGGGGACCAAATGAACAACCTAGGTATGTGCCATGGTGAAGAATCAAACCAGCACCCTTTTGGTTACAAGATGATGCTTCAACCAACTGAGCCACACAGGCCAGGGCACTTGCCCCTTTGAAGAGGCACAGCACACTGTTGCACATCAAAGCCTCTGAAGTGGCCCGTTCTAGAGAAACTTGTTCTACTTATTTACCCAGGCTTTCTTCAGCTTATTTATATATGGAACACTTTTTAAATGGCCCATCTATTAACATCTGTGTCACTATTTTCACCTGCCAATGTTCCTGTTAAATCCCTTCAAGGCAAGGGAGAAAGTAAAGAGGTACTATTGTTCACAGGCATGGAGCAAGAAAGAAAGGTTGTGAAATGTCATAGAAGGTGATAAAAACAATCAGGAGAGGGAGTACAAACCGTGGTAAAACTGAATGGAAGTCAGGGGTTGGTATGACAGCCTAGGTGAGCTAAATCTTCATCTACCACAGAGAGTCAAGGGAATGCTCAAATTAGGACACAGAGCAAGAGTGACATACACAGATTATTTGTAGGTAGGGTAGAAACTTCCCAGATTTTTGAAAACAGAGGTGGGGCAACATAGACCAGAGACTGCTTTCATTCCAAATCCTTCTGTAAAACTCAATTTTTTAAGAAACATGTGTGCACATTTAACAAAAAGAAACATCTGGGAGGAAAGGACCGCCCCCACTCTAACACCCCCGACAATCCGACAGCACACAGACAGAGCTGCGGTGGGTCAGTGCTAGCCAGCTGGAGCCTCGTGCAGGGCTTTCTGCCTGCTTCCTCTCAGTGCTGTGCTTGCTTTGGTGACCTTCCCTCCAACCTTCCCTTCTTTTCTTTTTCATGTTTCACGGCATCCTGCAGTTCTATATTGCACTGTAAGACTGAAAAGAAACTAATAAGCCCAGAGCAACTGGCTGATTGGTGAATTCAACTACCATACTATCTAGACAATATTATGACTTTTTCCCTCCCTGCTCCTTTGTGGTATTTTTTAGCAAAAAGATTCCGTAAATTTGCCAGTAATCCTAAAATAAGAACTTCACTTGCTGCAAACTTTAGAAATAGGATCCAGATGCATTGTCTAAGCTACTTTAAATCTCCAAAGCAAGTCACAGTGGTCTGACTGGCTGATTAAGTGATTAATTCTGCCTGGAATTCAGCTGTGGTGCAGATTAAAGCATTAGTCTTTTACCCAGAAACCTGAATTTGGTTCCTCCTTGATTTACAAGTGCAGCTTGCATTAGGGAGCAAACCTCACCCATCAAAACTCAGCTCGAAGTTCACCTCCTTTCTGAACCCCATTTCCTCACTCCTTCTCCAGGCGCTTTTACTCATAGTTGCCCATGAGGCCGCATACATTTCTTTGTGCCCACACCTCCTATATTGTACTGCAATCTGTTTACTTGTCTCTGTGCACCTTACTAAAAGGCACATTTCAGACACACAGATAGGGTGTATCTATGTGATACACACCCTGAATGTGGGCAGGACCTGTGAATGCGATGGGACATCACTCCCCTGATCAGGAGATGGGAAGGTCTCTCTGTGTTTACCTTATGTGGTGTAAGACTGTGATAGCAGATGGCAGGGGCAGAGCACTGCTGATGCCTTCACTGTCAATCACTGTGCTTACCCCACTTCCTCCCCAAAGAGAAGACATGACCCAGATTTCCTATCCTGGAATTTGAATTTTAAGTGAACTGAGACCAAGATCAGATGGAAAGCATTGGAGCTGAATCATCCTAATGCAACACCCGGAAGAAGACTCTTAAAGTGAATTTTACCAGATGAGATCCCTACAGGTCCATCCTTCCCCAGGCTGATTGTCTGGTTACCCTTTGATACAGTCGGCCCTCCTGTTTCTTTTCTTTAACCTAGCCAAATGCAATTTCTTTTGCTTGCAATTAAAAACTCTACCAGCTCTCATATGGTCAGCAATTTTATCTTCATCCCCAAATAGTATCTATAGCTTGATTTACCTTCCCAGGTTCTGTGCTTTGTCTTTAATTACATCTTAACTCTTATCAATAATTAACTCTTTATACTCCAATTCTTACACTAACTCTTTTTCTTTCTTTTTTTATTGTTGTTCAAGTACAGTTGTCTTCATTACAATGATTCTAGAATTAGCTATTCTTAGACTCATTTCACTAAAGGGAAACAGACACAAAACATTAACTTGCCCAATTTGACGTGGCTATTCTGTGGCAGCATCTGAATTCATATGTGGGTCTCTTATTTTCCAAAGTGCATTTGCCCAGCCACTAAGCTCAGCTATATTGCTTTAAAATAAGTGATGTTTGTCAAAGATCAAAGAAGCATTTCTCACAGAGGGAACAGAAGAATGTAAGATTAAGGGTAAGGAATAAGTGATGTAGCTATTGTAGATTAGAAGCTAAAGGAGGAGACTTTTTAGAAGGGAGGAAAACCCCTGCCTAGAGGCATTAATCAATCAATGTTGGTTGTTCCTCTCAGGATTCTGTCCTGTACTGTGATGTTGGGATAAAATATCAAGCAAAAGAATCATGAGAAACAAAAGGCAGGTTTCCTATTCCAGGGGTCTCAGTAATCTACTTCTGAAGATATGACCAACGGTTGCAAAGAAAAGGGCTGTTGGAAGGATTACAGGAAATAATGCCAGGAAAGCTCTTGGCAAAGTGTTTGGCAAGTAATGAGACTAAATAAACACTTACTCTAATTCCAGACTCTTCCTGCAACCAGAGACTTTCTTCCTTTAGATATGGTAGCTCCTCCAGCTGAGGTTTGCCCCAGTGCAGTCCTGATCCAAGGGCAGTTGCTTTCCTGATTGTCTGGCTGATGGCAACCTCAGTTTCCTCCTTTTTCAACCCCGTGGAGGGCTATCCACTTTGGGATCCCACAAATCAGCACCAGTGCCTGTCAGATAATGTGGAGGATGGCATTTTCTCCTTCTACCTCGACCCCCGTTCACTCCCTTCCTAAATTGGGTCACTAGAAGACCATCTTTGATGAGAAAGAGAAAATGTGGACATAATAATGCATCAGAGCTTACACCTGAAACCAATACAAAAAATACAGAATGTAAACTGTAATTTAAAAATTAAAAAATAATGCACTAGAGCTATATTTTTAGCAACATCAGGTTGAGAAAGGTTGATTGTCTTGAATGATTCTCGCTGAGGCTAGATGATTTCAACCCAATATCCTACAGAAGGAATGCAAAGGCTAAAACTGTTTTCTCCAGCTCCACCTAGGGGAAACTGTGCCAGTCTGGGTTAGGAGGTGAGAGGAGGCGGTGGGGACTCGGGGAAAGGCAGAAATGGAAAGACCAAAGGAGACAAAAGGGCAACAGAGAGGCAGTGGTCTGAGAGGCAACAAGAAAGGAGTAAGTACATTCTTTCATTCTGTGGATAGTTGTGGGCATCTAATAGACATATGCAGGTTTCAGGGAATGTGCTCATAGGAAAAGAAGTTCCTGAAGGCTGCTGCCCTCCAGGAACTGCCCTGACAGTGAAAGCTTGGACAACAGACTAGTGAACAAATGGACAAATAAGATGGCTTAGAGAGGGATGGATCCAAAGACAAAGATAAAGGAGGAGGATGGAATGGAGAGTGCCCAGGCGACAGGAGAGGGAGCACTGCTGGAAACGACGTCCTGGAAGTTCTCTCTGAAGAGATGATGGTTGAGATCTAAATGACAAGAAGGCAGCGCGTGGAGATGAAACAATAATCCAGGCCCCCCCCAAAACATAAAACCTACCCAACCCCCCATCCCCTCCCCCCAATAACCTAAAAAACTGCAAGTCAACATGGAGGTTCGGAGAAAAACTGGTCCAGGTAGAAAGAAGAGAAAGTTCCAAGTCTTGGTTGCCATACACCTGCCATGGTCAAGCAATGGGAAGTGAAAGGTGGGGCTGGGACCTGAGGGCAAAGTGTTCCTGCTCCACGTCCTTGAGAGTGCAAGAGGAGCCATGATTGTCCTTGGGGAAGGAAATAAGGTTGCCTCTTCAACAGTGGACTCCGCCAGCCCACCCTTCCAAATGTCAAGGGAAAGGGCAGGAATAATGATGCAACGTTCATAAATGAGGAACCCTGGGCACAGAGTAGTGAAAGGATCCTCCCAGACCATCAGCAAATGAGTGTCTGAGTCAGGGCTCGAGTCCAAGGGGTCTCCATCACAGCTACCTGCTCTGTCCCTTAAGCCTCAAAGATGTCCTCCAGATTTAGCTCTTGGGCTGCTTGCTTTCAAAGAAGCTTCTCACTTTCTTTGCTATGTCTTAAAGAAACCTTGAGTGACATCATTCTTAGTTAATACTAATCTCTATTTGGCAGTCCTATCATTTTCCCTCTGTTTCCTTTCCACCCCTTTCCCTGTGAAATCCACTCTGCCTCCGTGCACTTGGTTAATTTAGCAGCTGACCCACCTCAGTGGGCCTCTAGAGCAGGGGCGTCAAACCCATTTTCACTAGGGGCCACATCCGCCTCGAGGTTGCCTTCAAAGGCTGAATGTAGTTTTAGGACTGTATAAATGTAACCACTCCTTAACAGTTAAGCAAGAGCTCGGTGCTGCTGCCGGGTAGAAACAAGGTGCCAGGCCAGACAAAACCAGGTGGAGGGCGGAATTTGGCCTCAAGCCTTGTGTTTGCCTCCTGTGCTCTACAGACAGGATCTTTTTGGCCAGAAGGAAACACAGTCATTTCAGTATCTAAGAGAAGGAGACAAGCTATTAATCACACTGTCCCTTACCAAGTACCCTGCAGCATGGGGGTAGCAGCGGCCTAGCTCCTAACCCCTCCTTCTGCTTATTATAATATTTCCACTCACCCCAAGGGCATTTATCATGAGGATTCTCACATTCCATAGAAGGTACTAGAATTCCATGTGGAGCCTAGTAAGAATGCAAATTCTAGGGCCCTACGATCACAGACTCTGACTCAGTGAACCTGGGATGGGGCCCAGGAATATGCATTTCAAAAGACATCTCCATCAATTTGTTTCCTCTGAATCAAATTGACAGTGATCTCGGTTCCAGAAATAATTTGACTTCATCTTTTAGTTCAAATGCATGTGTTAAAATGAGTTTCGTAAGTATTATTTAACATTTTTGAATATAATTTGAATTGAATATTGACTGAATATTAGATATTAAAATTGCTGATAAATAAAGGATGCATATGAAATGCCTGTCCTTCAGGTCTCCTGGAGAAGATGTCATTTGGGGTAGAGCCTGAGGGGAGACAGGCCATTCTCCAGAGAAAGGGTGCCAAGCTGAAAGACTGGCAATTGCCCAGGCCTGAAGCTCCATTGTGCTAAGTGTCTCTGAAGGACAGTAGGGAAGCCTGTGAGCTTGGAGCAGGATGGAGCAGGCAAGAGAGGGAGGACTGAGTTACATGGATAGGCAGTGTCTAGCCTGAGTGCATTGGGCCAGGGAAAAGATTTGGATTTTATTGGATCTTCAAGGATGAACCTCTTTGGATGCTGGGGATGACCACCACAATGCATGCTGTTGGCACCCTGCCTGGAGCCCCTGGGACTTCTTTTACTTGCTCTGAGTTTCTCAGCCAGTTTCCCTGCCTTCAGAGCACTGACTGGCCAAGCTCACTGGAGCCGCCTCGCCCCAGGGGAACTGGAGAAGCCAGAAGAGCCTGAAGAGCCATGGCCCCAGGACAACGCTGGCTGGTGTTGTAGAAGAGCCTGCCCCCATTCTCCCCCTGGTGTGTTGTCACTTGTACCAAATCTTTGGTTCCAGTACTGCTCCTGGGACCACCCACCTCATGAAGACCCCCAGAGGCTAATATCCAGTTAGTTGTCCCCTTGTCAGACCATGTCTCCCTTCTGGAGAGCTGGCTGGCAGCCTCTAGCAGGAATTCTGTGAAATTCCACTTGCCACTTATTCCTCTGGCTTTATCTTCCCAACCCTTCGGAGTTTTACTATCTCCCTGTCACTGGAAGTTCAAAGTGCAATTCTGGGGAGGCAGCTGGAGCTGTCTCGGGCTTTTCCATCCAAGAGAGTTTTGGTCTTGGCCCTAACACCACCTTGCTACGCGGCCTTGGGCGAGGAGCCTGGCCCCCTGAGCTTCAACTTCCTCATATGAAAATCTGTGATAATTAAGCCACCTGGCCAGGTGGATGTGCCAATTAAATGCCACAAAGCTCATAAAGTGCTTGGCACCCAGTGGCTACTCAACAAATGCCATAGCCTTCCTTCCTTGAACTACCCTTATATATTAAAACTCTCCTCTCTTTCTTCAATGACTTGAAGGGAGGCTTAAAAAATGGTTACAGTAATAGGAAACTTATATTTCATATTTATAATATTCCAGGAAGACCGCTGAAGGCTTTGTACATGTGACCTCTCTGAGCTTGCTCTCATGTTGTCTGTGATTTAACCTTTGAGCCTAACAGGGCATTCCTCCGTGTGTGTGTGTGTGTGTGTGAGATTGTGGCGAAGCAATCCCCCAGGTGCAGCTGGTACTCTAATGTGGACGGACTCGCTGGCGTGGTCCCTGAGCACCTCCACTGGGAAGCCGCCCCAGAGCGCTAACACAGGTTTCCGCTATGTGCACCTCCATTGAGATCAGATGCTTTGTTTATTAGCTTAGAGGATGTCAGAAATGTCTCTTTATTGGTGAAATTAGTGGCTTTCTAAGGAACATGGTAACTGCTGGAAATGGGTTCCAATGGAAATAAAGATCTTCAAAGTATTTGGACTGGATAAAATATTTTAGAAATGCTGTCTACCTTAGCATAAGTTGAGTATAAAGACCCAGGGAGACCTGAATCCTTAGAAATAACTCAGGGGAACTAAATCCCTAACTTGTTTGGTGTCCAGCCATGAGCAAGGAGGAAGGTTCTGGGGCCCAATGCCAGTGACAACTCCAACAGAACCTGCCTCAGCAGTCACCATGTGTTTGCCTTCAGGGAACCTTCATGCAAAGTGGAGATTGGAGCATTAGAAGACTAAGAACTGGGACTTTGTGGAATATACAGACAAGCATTGTGAACACTTCTGAATTTGCTTGCTAATAAGTTCCTGTATGTGTGACAGAATTTTGAAAAGTCCTTCCTGTTTAACCTGTTGGCTGTCTTTTAGTGACAGGGTGGGCCATTGGAGCATTAAAAGACCAAGAACTGGCCCCCACTGTAACATTCTCAGTTTACCCATATTTTTTTAAGGTTTATTTATTTATTTATTTATTTATTTATTTTAGAGGGGAAGGAGAGAGGGAGAGAAACATCAATGTATGGTTGCCTTTTGTGCATCCCCTGCTGGTAGTTGGCCTGCAAGGAACGGGTTTGCAACCCAGGCATGTGCCCTGACTGGGAATCGAACCGCGATTGTGTGGTTCGCAGGCCCGCGCTCAATCCACTGAGCTACGCCAGCCAGGGCTCAGTTTACCCATATTTACCTGATAGGAACCTAAGAAACATATGAAACAAAATTGGCCTAGGTCAGTTCACAGTGAATCAATGGATTCTGCGAGGGATCCACTGTTAGAGAAGTCAAGCAGCTTCTCCACAGCCACGACAAAGGAGCAGAACAGGCCCAACTATGTAAACACAGAGGACTGTTCTGATGGCAGAACAGCCCACTGGTCAAGAGAGCGGTGCATCCGGAATGCAGCGTGACCCTGATCCTGCCACTTCCTCATGATCGTGGACGTGTTGCACACGCACACTCACTCGCGTTGCGACGATCAATCAGAAATGCTACCAGTCTTCGTGAAATATTCCCTGGGAAAAAAATCTCTTCTGATATAGTTTCTTACCTTCTTTGCAAAATGCTCTCTTTTACAAAAACATGTTTCCTGAGTGCTTACAATGTGTCAGGCACTGCGTCTAATGCTTCAGCTATGGATTTGGTGTCAGTAAGCACACCATTAGCTCAGGAGCATAAGATGTGCTTAGTATAACTGCTCCAGGTTAAGTAGGAGGAGTTGGCTCAACATCACCCTACACAGAGTCCAAGACCTTTACTGGGAGATGTGTGTATATGTACCTGTGGCAAACAGACCTCGACCAGCTGGTCTTTTCCGGTTGTGACATTGTCACTGTCAGAGGCAGCTAAGCTCTACTCCCTGACAATGGGATGTACAACACACAAAGGCCAGGCCATGTGTGACAACAGAGCTCTGACTCATGACCTCTGCAGTAACCAGTCCAGGACTGTCAGGACTTGGTCAATGTCTGGCAACTCTCCCTTAACTCAGGACTAACCAGAGACAGTCAAACATGCTCCTCAAACTAATCACGTGAGATTCCCAGCTTCTAGTTACCCCACCGACAGTTTCCTTCTGCCTGTAACTGAATAGGGTCACATCCAAAGCCCTTCCTTCTCCCCACTAGGAAGCTTTCCCACGTCTCTGCCTATCTTTGGGTCTCTGCCTAACAAGTGATGGCAGGTGACTCCCTTGTTAGAGCAATTTCTGAAGAAGTAGCCTCCATCTGTTCTCATTTTACTTCCAGTCTCCTTCCCCCAACCTTGCTATCACAGGTACACTACATGGAAGCAGATCTCAGAAGGAAGTCTACCACAGGTACAAACATTGAGGAGCAAGCAAGCAAGCAAGCACAAAAACATTCATGCAAATGGATTCTATGGAATTGTGGAAACCCCAGCCATCAGTTCCCCAGGCATTTCTACAACACCTTGCGTGAAGTTTCAACTAGAGTTAGATGAGATAGTAGTCTAGACAAGAGAGGCAAGGTAGCTTGACCATACTCCTGGAAGCCCTTCCTGAGTATCTGAACAAAGGATTGAATGGGAGCTTTAGACTTTGCAGATGCTCAAGAGGGTTTAGGCAGTCAGGTTCACTAAATTCTCCTGTTCTTGTTCGCAGGAGGCAGGCATGCCTGTGCAATATTTATATCCTTTCTGCATATATTGAGCACCACTTCTTTCATCAATGAAAAATTGCTTTTAATATCCCTGATGCTAATTCATAAGCCCTCTAGCAGCTATCAAAATAGCAAGATTGGGAGAACTGCCACAGAGCTCTGGGGTGTGCATGCCTCAAAGGGGTTTTTCTCACTAAGTCCCTGGAGGGTGATTCCTGATGAGGTCCATTCAAGGTTAGGGAACAGAGGCTCTTAATCTTCTCTGTACCTTGGACCCTGTGAACAGGCTAGTAAAACCCTTAGATCCCTTTCCCCAGAGTACTGTCTATAAATAATGTTTACAAAGAGGAGAAACCAATTATACTAAAATAGTTAATTTGAAAACCAATCAATGTTACCCCAATAAATTCAATAATTAAGATAATCATAAAAAACTTTGAATATCAAGTGTATGTGATGTAATAATATACGTGCTTCTTTACTAATGTGTTAAATGTTAAGGTCTGGTGACAGGTCTCAGAACTACCATCATTTTGGAGAAGTCATGATCTTCAAATATTTCAAAATACCTGCAATTGTTGAAATGTGAAGTGCAAATATCTGTAATATTTATTGGCTACAAAGTCACAGGAACTTCTACAGTTGTCTTAATTTTTTAATTTTATTTATCTGTTTTTAGAGAGAGGGTACAGGAAGGAGAAAGAGTGGGAGAGAAACATCAATGTGCAGTTGTCTCTCATGTGTCCCCTACTGGGGACCTGGCCGGCAACCCAGGCATGTGCCCTGACTGGGAATAGAACTGGTAACCCTTTGTTTCACAGGCCCGTGCTCAATCCAGTGAGCTACACCAGCCAGGGCTGAATTTTTATTTAAGGGGAAATGCTAAATTTTAGTTAAGGTTAGTGAAAATAAAGAGGTAATTTTGTCCCACACTCAGGCTCCTGAGTTCCCCTTAGCTCACTCTGTGGGCCTCAGTGTGAGAAGCCCTGCCCCTGAGTGTACAGTTGAATATTTGTAGAGCACACTCTCTACCCTGAAGCAAGTTATTCTATGCCACTGTTCCATGAAGGCAGAATTGTTGTTTGTTTAACATTGCTTAGTCTTCTTTCTGCCACATCTGGAAGATGAGCTCAGGGACTACAGGGACTGTGTTGTGTGGAGACTTAGAGTCTCCAGTGTTAGAACAGCACCTGGCACATTAGCAAGTGTTCAAATATTTATTGGATGACAGGATAAGACGGAGACAGCAAGTTGATGTGTCCTAAATGGGCCTCACATGCCCAGGTGGTCAATGGATGAGGTGTTGGACGCTGACAAAGTCAGGGTGTCCCTGAGAACAGGGGGAGTATTGGCACTGCCCCAGGCAAGTGAGAGGCAGTGGGCTCACACGAGGTTCTGAGTTCTAGGCCTGATGCGTACTTTCTGGCCTTCCAGGACAGTTGACTCTTCTGGAACCTTCTTCCAGAACCAGCATGTAGCTGTTGTCCCCCAAACCTCCTCATCTTTCATGTCCTCTGTGTCACGGCTCAAGACTTCCTTTTGTCCTCTTGTCCAAGCGAATCCTTCCTTGCCCCTTTGCTCCTCCTCCACACCACCTTCTCTTTTCTCTTTTCTCTTTTTTAATCTGGTGTCCTCTTTTCCCTTCACAAGAAAACTTGATGGCTGATTAAATCCAGGGTCTTGGTATTTAAGAGCTTCCAAGACAATATGGATAACATTTTCTTGAGGGCCCAGAGGCTCTCATTTTCAAACACTGCCTAGATAGATTAGTGACATTATTCACAGAAAGACAGAAGTAGAAACACAGAGAAGCAGGGTCAGAAAGAGGAGAGGTTAGAAGGGAGGGGAAGGGAAATTGAGATTGAGATTGAGAAAGAGGTTTGAAAACCATCTGCCCACAGTCTGCCCACATGCATCTTGTTTTAAATCATTCTCAGAAATATTCTGTAAGCATATATTATTGGCCTATTTCAGTACTAAGGAAACAAAAGACACAAAATTTAGGCAACCTGACTAAGGGCGCACAGCTGCTAACGAAGGAGAGGGGATCTGCTTCTCCCTGACTTCAAAGCCCTCACCTTCAATCCCCAGGCTCTTTGCTTCTCTAGGTTGTCCCCTGGGTGGACAGGAGTGGAGAACAGCTGTGGGGCAGTGGGTTTCAAACTGCCTGTGGTGGGGTGCCAGTTCATTTCCAATCTGTTTCAGATCAGTAAGTGGGTTTACTGTGCAGGGCTAGTTCACATCTCTCGCCATAAATGACTCCCAGTTAGTTTGTAACATCCCTACTGGTCTGTGTTGAACTGATCGCCGCCTCAGAGGTCATGCAAGGGCAAATTGCTCTACTTTGAATGCTCACTCTCACTTTCTGTACTGATTGTGGCCTGGCAGCAGATGGTTCACAGATGGGCAGTGCCCAGTGGACTACACTCCGGGGTCAGTGGTGCAGGATGTGATGCCTGCACTGTCACCAGGACTCCCTGAGGGCTCTGCGGTTAGCAGTGTGGCACTGTCCAATGCATGCACCCTCCTCCGCCGAACACAGAGCACTCTCTAGGTGTCTCGCAGCTCAGGGGCTGCACAGCTGGCTCTAGATAAATAATTTGACAGTATCTTCATTCATGGGGGAGAATATCTATGACTCCTTTGAGACGCTAAATGAAATATTTTCAAAGTTTGTTTTGCCTTGTGTGTGATATTAATTACAGTGTATTTATGGCTGTTGCTATGCGTTTCTGCCAGGATGCCGCTGACTTGTTTAAGAATGTCCTTTCAACAAGAACTTGTTGAGGCGTTTGGGCAGCCTTGCTGCTGGTGATTGTGCCTGTAATTTTTCTTTCTTGGAGCACCCATGGGGTTTTGGGTACTCCAGGTAAACAGATGTATTTAAATAGCATGCCCCAGGATTATGATTTTTCACTGAAATATAGGAGATAGTGGATTTGCTGCTATCTCTTCTTATCAGCATTAGACACCCGAGGAAACGTGTTTTCCAATTTGTTTCTCTGACCCTTGGTTTACTTCCCTCTGGGCGGTTTTGCCTCCCTCTTTGCCCAGCACACCTCTAGGAGCATTTCAGAGCTGAAAACCTCCCTGGCCAGCCAGCTGGCTTTTTGTCTCAGACATACCTTTTGATGCCACCTAGTGGCCAAATAGGGCGATCTCAGGGCCCTGATGTCTTTCTTGCTGGTAAACCTGGGCTCACATTGTTTAAGGAACACTCCAAAAATTTGAGAAACTGAGGCACCTTAAGGAAATGGCCATCTAGAATAATCAGGATTTTTTTTCAAAAGATCCAGCATAGAGCAGTTTTGAGAGCCTGCCATGTTTGAATTTGAACTCTGGTTCTAAAGGCTTGTAAGCTGGGTGACATTGAGCAAATTACTTAACCTCTCTTGGCCTGGATGAGTCGTCTATAAATAGGAGATAATAATACTATGGTGGTGAGAATTAAATAAGAGAGTACATTTCTAGTGTATATCCCAGTAACTGGCACATGATAACAGCTCATTAGTTATAATGGCCATTATTCGTATTATTCTTATTATTTAGTGCCGGGAGCATGACAGATATTTCATAAATGATTGTTGTAGTAATAATAACCAGGTCCAAATTATCAGCCATGTATGCGTTCAAATCTGTGTTTAGTGTAGCACCGGACAAAATACTTGGGGATGGTTATAGGCTCTTTGCCACTTAAGAGCTTAGAATCCATGTAAGTGGAGGAACCCAGCCAATAACATGGTAGTCTGCACAGAGGCTGGGGTGGAGTGGGGGAGGGGGAAGGGGAGAGACCACTGGGCTGTGGGGAGGGGGGCTGCCAAATGAAAGGAAAGAAAATGAGTGGATGGTATTAGTAAATACTGAGGTAGGAGAGAACAAGAAGCACTTGATTGGCTACACAGCAGGCTGGGAAGCTGAGGCAGAAGTTTCCGTAGGGGAAGTGGCAAGTCATTTTCTGCTATCTTCTGTACTAGTTTCTTTGTTATTTTTTAAATTTTTGCCTAGGGTTACGTTTATTGATGAGAGAGAGAGATCGAGAGAGATCAGTTGCCTTCCATGCGTACCCTGGCAGGGACAGAACCCACAACCTAGTATGTGCCCTGACGACGCTCCAGCAGCCCGGCCACTCCAGCCAAGGCGGCACTAGTTCCCTGTGGCTGCTGCAGTAAAGAACCTGGGTGGGGCAGGACAGAAATGTGTTCTCTCACAGCCTGGGAGCTGGAAGTCTGAAATCAAGGAGTCAGCAGGCCAGTGTTCCTCCCAGAGTCTCCAGGGCAGAATCCATTCCTTGCCGCCTCCTCCAACTTTTGGTGGCAGCAGGTATTCTGGGCTGGGAGCACATTCTTCTAATCTCCGCCTCTGTGGTTACATGGCTTTCTTCTCTTTGAGGGATTCTTCTTGCCTTTCTTATAAAGACACTTGTGCTAGAAAATCTCATCATCTCAAAATCCTTACATTAAACACATCTGCAAAGACCCTTTCTCCCAATAGGGTCATATTTACAAGTTCCTCGGATGAGGGCTTGACATCTTTTGGGCCATTATTCCATGCATAGCATCTTGTTTCTTATTTTTCCCTTTTGTCTAAATTTTCTGAGCTTCTTGTTCTTTTGTAGTCTTCTTTTCCTTACATGCACTATTCTGTTTTTCTTATAGTCCTCCAATATTCTTTTTTTCTCATATTCTTCCACTATCCTTCTTTCTCTTTCTC
Organism: Sturnira hondurensis; assembly: GCF_014824575.4. Classification (NCBI taxonomy): domain Eukaryota; kingdom Metazoa; phylum Chordata; class Mammalia; order Chiroptera; family Phyllostomidae; genus Sturnira; species Sturnira hondurensis. The sequence goes on along the minus strand of NW_028072887.1, from coordinate 954,796 downwards.
CAAAGTTTACTAGGAAAGAAGGAGTTCTTAGGTAAGGCCTTTGATGATGTGTGACCCCTGCTGATGACTCTCTTCCCTCCCTCCCTCCCTCCCTCCCCCCTTGCATCCTTTCTCACCATCTGGCTGTTGTTCTTCTGGGCCTTTGCACATGCTGCTTCCTCCTCCGGCGCTGCTGCCTTCCCCACTCCGTATGACAAATGTCATTCTCCACTACTACCCAGCACAACACAACCTCTTCTGGGAAGTTCCCTCACCAACCTCACCTTTCCTGAGGAGTTTTCTTAAGGACTCCCATGGCATCCTGGGCTTTTTTCCCCTTCGGGTCCACTGGGGTTTGGCAGGTGTCTCTGTTCAGAATCATCTCTTAGGGACCCAGGCTGACAACAGCATAATTTCAATGCCTGCTTCCACCATCACACGGGCTCCTAAGGCTTCCACCTAGAGATGACACACTTAGCTTCTGCTTATGTTTTATTGATCAAGTCACATAGCCATGCCTAACTCTAAAGGCGCTGGGGAAGTACAGTCCTACCTGTGTCTAGAGGAAGACCTGGAGCCATCAGTAGATGACACAGTTGACCAGCACACAAGATGAGCCTTGGACCTAAAGGAGTTTAGGTCCAAGCTAAGAGGACAGCATCTCTGTCCAGGTACCCCCAGGTGCACAGAGATTTATACATACTTTGTAAATTCAGAGCAGACACAGGAAGAGGAAGGGTTTGGAAGCAGTTGTCTGTGTTAGTCCTCAGTTTCGCCTACTCGGTTTCTGGGCCGTGGGGTAGGGTAGGGTGGGGTAGGGTAGGAGAAGGAGAAATCTGCCTGCACACTTCACATGTTAAGAATGGGCAGAGGGGTGGGAGTTTCACAGGCACATCTATGAGATGTGCCTCAGGTTTCCCTGTGTCTGTCTCTGCTTGAGGGGTTCGCGGCACCAGGGAGAGGTCTCGGACAAGTCTGTCTGACCCAGCCTCTGCATACCTCCCCTAGCTGTTCCAAGAATGGGTATGCACAGAAGTCTGTGTTGGCCTGACTGAGTGGGTTCAGGATGAGGGCCTGGGGTCCCACTGCTCCTCAGTAAGAAGCAGGTGCCTCCAGAAACCAGAGAGGAACACTGGGTCTCCCTGCAGGGGCTGCCCTGCGGCTTCCGGCTCTGCCTCTCTGCTCTCACCGAAAACCGTGTAACTTCGCATTTGGTGCTTTTTTCAGGGCGGCACTATTTCTGCCTTGTATTACTTTTTTGGTTTTTTTTTTCATGTATGATTTCTTTAGTGGAAGTGATCTCTGCTATAAAGAAACTCGACACACGAAACTGGAGATAAATTAGGGAATGGCTCTCTGCTCTGTGAAAAGATTCTTTGATATAGAAAAAGGATTTGTCATGAAATTTAAGATACTTGATATATGATCTGAGCTACAAAAACTCAGTTTGTATACAACATTAAAAGGACACATGTTTTTCTTATCTAAAGCTCATCTGCATGTTGAAATATAAAGAATAAGGAGCCATTAAAATAAAAATTTAGTAGAAACTGACTCTTTATATAGGGCAAAATCCTGGAATTTAGGTCAGGCAGATATAGTACCGAACCCTATCTATGCCATTTACCAGCAGTAAGTGGTCTGAGGGAAGATGCACATCTGAGTTTCTTCAATGGACATGAAACCTTGGACCGCAGGGGCCACCTAAATAACTCACAAGCTGCAGCTCTTATTCGCACCTGGCACTGAGTTGGCTCTTGATAAATGCTTTTCCCTTGTTCTCCAAGGAGTTGACTGGGATGGTGTCCTCGTTGTGTTTATAGGAGGTGTGCGTGTGTGTCTCTAAATAGACTTGTTTAACTTCAAACTGCAGAGAGAGCAGAGCAAGAGGCTGGGGTTTCACACCGCAGGGAGCTTCCATCTTTAGTTCCCAGCCCAGGCTGCTTCTCTTCAGGTTGCCTCTAGGAGGAACCCAGGCTTCTTCCTCTTACAAAGTCAGATGATGGAGGAAAAGGACTATTCATGAGTCAGAAACACTAATAGGTTGAAAAATCCCTAAGATTTAGCTGCCAGAAACTTCCACTTAAGATTGCACTTTCTTCACAAAACTGACGGAGAGAGCTCCTCTTTTCTAGCCAGGTGGGTGGGAAGGAAGGGTCATCAGAAGTAGCACAAGCATCTGCCACTTCCTCCTTCAGGACCCTAGACACAGGAACCTCAAGTGACCACACCCAAGCTTCCTTGAAAAAAAAAAAATAGACAGAGAAGCCAGCAGCAGAGTTCTAGGACCTTTGAGACTCATTCTCTGACAACGATGCATGAAAGTGTTTTCCTCCTGCTCCTCTTTCTCCTCCTGCTCATGCTCCTCCTCCCTCTTCTCTCTCCTCTTCCTTCTTCCTCCTCTTCTTCCTACTCTTATTCATTTACAGAAATCAATATTCCCTTCTAAGATTTTTTATTTGTAAGTATATTTTATTGATTATGCTATTACAGTTGTCCCATTTTCTCCCCTTTATCCCCCTCCACTCTGCAACCCCCCTCACATCAGCATTCTCCATGAACACTAACTAGTTCATGTCCATGGGTTGTACATATAAGTTCATTGGCCTCTACATTTCCCAAACTATTCTTAATCTTCCCCTGTCTATTTTGTGCCTACCAATTATGTTTTTTATTCCCCGTACCTTTTCCCCCTCTCTCCTCCTCCCATTCCCCGTTGCTAACCCTCCGTGTGATCTCCATTTCTCTGATTCTGCTCCTGTTCTAGTTATTTCCTTAGTTTTTGTATTTTTTTTTTTGGTTCAGTTGTTGATAGTTGTGAGTTTGCTGTAATTTTACTGTTCATAGTTTCAATCTTCTTTTTCTTAAATAAGTCCCTTTAACATTTCATGTAATAAGGGCTTGGTGATGATGAACTCCTTTAATGTGACCTTATCTGAGAAGCATTTTATCTGACCTTCCATTCTAAATGATAGCTTTGCTGGATAGAGCAATCTTGGATGCAGGCCTTGCCTTTCATGACTTGGAATACTTCCTTTTTAGTCTTTTTGTGCCTGCAAGGTTTCTTTGGAGAAATCAGTTGACGGTCTTATGGGCACTCCTGTGTAGGTAACTGTCTCCTTTTTTCTTGTTGCTTTTAAGATTCTTTCCTTGGGTAATTTAATTATGATGTATCTTGGTGTGTTTCTTCTTGGATCCAACTCCTTTGGGACCCTTTGAGTATCCTAGACTCACATGTCTAGTTTCTTTGTCAGATTGGGGAAGTTTTCCTTCATTATTTTTTCAAATAAGTTTTCATTTCCTTGCTCTTCCTCTTCTTCTTTTGGCACCCCTATGATTTGGGACTTGGAATGTTTAACGTTGTCCCAGAGGTTGCTAAGCCTCTCCTCATTTTTTAAAATTCTTATTTCTTCATTCTGTACCAGTTGAATGTTTCTTCCTTCTGTTCCAAATTGTTGATTTGAGTCCCAGTTTCCTTCCCTTCACTGTTGGTTCACAGTATATTTCTCTTTATTTCACTTTTCATAGCCTTCACTTCTTCCTTTATTTTGTGACTATACTCAATTATTTCTATGAAAATCCTGATTACTAGTGTTTTGAACTCTGCATCTGATAGGTTGGCCGTGTTCTTATCACTTAGTTATTTTTCTGAAGTTTTGACCTGTTCTTTCGTTTGGGCCATATTTCTTTGTCTCGGTGCACCAGTTATGGAGTAAGGGTTGGAGCCTTAGGTATTCGCCAGGGCAGTGCAACCCACTTCTCTGTGCTGTGGCTCTATATGTGGGGGAGGGGTCAGAGAAGGAACAATGCTGTTGCTAGGCTCTCACCCCACTTCCTGTCACTTCCTTCACTTCCCACAAGCAGATCGTACCCTTTCTAGTGCTAATTCCTGGGTGGATGGGTTTGTGTATGTTTTAGGATCCTATAGGTCTCTCCAACAGACTGTCCTGTGAGGCTTGGAGCCTCTCCCTCTGCTTGAAAGCCCCACAGATTTTTACAGCCACAGGTTTTCAAGCTTTAGTTTCCTGTGCTGGAGCCTTGGGCTGTGACAAACCAAGACAAACCAAGACAAACCTTGGTTTGTCTTGCTTCCCAGTTGTTCCTCCTGGATTATCCACACACAAGTGTGGGCTTACACACTCCATCAGCCCCCACCTTGTTGTGTGCCCTCTCCACCTTGGCTTCCCATCTCCACCCCTTGTACTGGTCTGGAAGAACGTTTCCTCTTTAACTCTTTGGTTGTCTGACTTCCATACAGTTTAACTTTCTGGCAGTCCTGGTTGGGTTTTGTTTTTAAACTGGTTGTTGTCCTCCTTTTGGTTGTGTGAGGAAGCAAAGCACATCCACCTGTGCCTCCATCTTGTCTGGAACTGTAAAGCTACCCTAAGGATTTTTTATATTCACATGTTCTGATTTTTTGTTTATATCTCCTGTCTCTGTAATTGTCTCTGCTCAGTCTCCTTGGGGATGTGACCCACTCACTCCTGAACTGTGGAAGCCCCTCTGTTTTTGTTTTGCTCCCCCTTCTCTCGAGGCAATTTTATCTTCCCCTGTAGCTTCAAGAGATGCCACCTCAGTCTTCTTAAGTCCGTGTTTCTGAATGAGGCCTTTGTCCAGCTGTCAAATATGCTTTATTAATGGGCTGTCTCACTGGCACCTCAAGTTCAACATGCCTTGAGCTGAACTTTCTGCATTCTCCTGCCTGGTTTCTCATGATAGACCTGTATGCCGTATTTTACTGCTTTTTCTTCATCAGTCCTCAGAGAGTCAATTGCCTGTTTCTTCTGTCTCTTCTCATTGTCACTTCTCGAGTTGAGGATCAAACAACAATTACCTGCATAAGCCTCCTAATGGGTCTTTCACCTGCCATCTTGACCTGTGCCTATGATTTCTACAGAACCACTAAGATCTCTTTGTAAAAAATGCAAACTGGAATATTTCTTAAGAACTTTGAGTGGCTCTCATGATCCACAGGATGAGCTCCACTCTCCCTGGTAAGGCAAGGTAGGCACTCTGTGGTCCAGTGCCTGTCTCCCTATGCTGCCACACTGCATCAGTACTAGTTGTTGTGTGGTTCCCCAAGCAGGCCATGCTGCTTCAAACCTCTGTTCTCAGTTTCTGGAGTGTCTTTTCTTCCACTGTACACTTGGTAAACTTGAAAGCATCCTTGAAAAAATAGATTTTATTTATACTTAGGGAGAGGAGAAGGGAGGGAGAAAGAGAGGGAGAGAAACATCAATATGTGGTTGCCTCTCATGTGCCCCTAACAGGAAACCTGGCCTGTGTGATCCAGGCATGTTCCTTGACTGGGAATCAAACTGGCAACACTTCGGTCTGCAGGCTGGCACTCAGTCCACTGATTTTTATTTTTTCATAAAGCATTCAGGGCTCAAAAGCATTCTTTGATTTTGATTTTTTTCTCTCTATAAAGTAGTCTCTGCCTTTCCCAATTGAATTAATCACTCCCCACTGTAGGAGATTGCTGTAGCTCATACCATGCCCCTTGATTGCTGAACTCCAAGTTACTTTTTATGAGTTCATCTCTTCCATTAGACCACGAGTGCTTGAGGGCAGGAATGGAATCATACTCATCTTTGTATCATCAACTTCTGGTCCAAGGCTGTATTGTCAATATTAAATACACACTGTTTCAGACCTTGAGTGTTTTGCAGGAGAGTTTCTGTGCATTTGTAGGGAGAGACACAGAAAGTCATCTGTGTAGTCCTCTGGCTCATGGTTCGGAGTGTGGCTTGCTGTGTGAGAGCTGCTCAGGATCTCCCACAACCCCCTCACACCCACAACATCCCTTTCAGTTTTAGAAAGTTTCTGAACTCTTTTTTCTTCCCAAACTGTGCTTTGCTTTCCTTTCAATCTGTAGATGAACTAATCTGGGCTAATTTTGACAAAGGCATTGATGGCTGATAATGCCCTTAAAAATAACTATATGCAGCTTGTATTTAAGTAATATGACTGGTCTTCAGGTTATTTATGTTTTAGTAAAAATAGCTACCATTTATGAGTTGGTTTTATTATTTTAGAAATTTAATTGTACTATGTACATTATTAAAATAAAATATTTTTATTGATAAAAACAAAGAAAAAGAATCTCAAATGAACACTAAATTTTTAGTTGATGTTTCTCCTACCATAAAAGAGATCAATTTCTTGCCCTGGACAGTGTGGCTCAGTTGGCTGGAGCATTGTCCCCTAACTGAGAGGTTTCAGGTTTGATTCCAAGTCAGGATGTGCGATCATTGGTCTGGCCATGTAAAGGAGAAAGGAATCTATGCTTCTTTCTTGCATGATGCTATTCTCTCTTCCATCCTCTCTAAAAAAAGGCAAAGGAAAAAGGTCCCCAAGTGAAGATAAAAAAAATCAGTTTCTCTAAAAAACCCTAAAATTCATGAAGAGAATTATGAAACTTTGTCAGGGATTAGAATCAGTACATTTATTTAAATGCCTGTTTCAATTTCAGGCAGCATCTATTGAGTCCCTTCTTTCTTGTTATAATTTTGTTCAGGTCTCACCTTTTTCAGTATGTTCTAGTTGCAGTTGACCCTTGAACTGTGAAGGAATTAAAGATGTGGACTGCTCATGCAATTGAAAATCCCATCTAACTTAAGATGGCTGTCCATATTTATGGATTCTCAACCAGATGGAAAATATAGTTGACACTTGAAAAAATGCAGGTTTGAACTCCATGGGTAAATTGAACTGTGCAGGTCAACTGAAAAAAATCTGTGTATACATGGACCTGCTCAGTTCAAACCTGGGTCGTTCAAGGGTCAACTGTAGTTTTGCCCCTCATAATAATTCTAGTCACCTTGTTAGAGACAGGATAAGGGAGGACATGTGATTCGGTTCTGGCAATGAACTGTGAGGGAGGATTTGTAGGAGAGTCTTGAAAAGTGTTTCATTTTTTAAAAGATTTTATTTATTTATCTTAGAGGGGAAGGGAAGGAGAGAGAGAGAGAGAGAGAGAGAGAGAAATATCAATGTATGGTTGCCTCTCGTGCGTCCCCTGCCGGGAACTGGGAACTGGCCCGCAACCCAGGCATGTGTCCTGACTGGGAATCAAACCGCGATCATGTGGTTTGCAGGCCCGTGCTCAATTCACTGAGCTACACCAGCCAGGGCTCATTTTTTTTTTCAGTCTTCTTCTGTTGGACAGTATGACATCTGCATGAATATCTACAGATGTGGCAGCCATGAGGAGGGGCAGGCAAAGACCAGGCCAATGTGAGATTCACAGGGCAGTACTTGGCAGCTGCTGAATCACTGTAGCCAGGGCCTCTCTATATTGGGAATTATTACAATGTGAGTAAATACATCTTCCATCTTGTTTACCCCAATGGTTCTTTGAGATCAACAAAGTTGACAAACCTTTAACTAGAAAAAGAAAAAAAAAAGAGGAGACTCAAATGAATAAATTTGGGAATGAAAGAGCTGGGTTCACTACTGATCTTACAGAAATGAAGAAGGCTTATAAGGCCATGAACAATTACATGCCAAAATATTAGAAAATTATGATGAAATAGACAAATCCCTAGAAGAAAGAAATGACCAAAACTGACTCGAGGAGAAACAGAGCATCTGAATAAACCTACAACAAAGACTGAGGTTGAGTTAGTAACAATTAAAAAAAAAACTCCCCAGGATCAGATAGTTTTACTGGTGAATTCCACCATTTATTTAAAGGAGAACTAAGACCGACTTTTCACAAAAATAGAATAGGAGAGAATATTTCAAGACAAACACAACATAAGGAAACTACAGATTACTGTCCCTCATGAATATAGACTAAAACTTTTTATAAAATACTAGCAAACCATCCATCAATATAAAAATACATACAATGACCAACTAGGATCTTTTTCCAGGAATGCATGGTTTGTTCAAAATACATGAATTAATCAGTGTAGTGCATTAGCAATATTAATAGAATAAAGAACAAAAACTATATGATTATCTCAATAGATTTAGAAGAAGCATCTATTTTGAATTTGACAAGATCAATACTCCTTCATGTTAAGAATACTCAGCAAATTAGGAATAGAAGGGAACTTCCTTAATATGAAAAAGGGCATCTATAAAAAACCTAAGGCCAATAGCATACTTAATGTTTAAACATGGAAGTCATTCCCCCATGGGAACGAGCAAGATGAGGATGTCTACTTTTACCACTTCTACTCAGCATTATTCCAAAGGTTCTAACCAGATGATTAAGCAAGAAAAATAAATACAAGACATTCGTATTGGAAAGGAAAAATAAACTCTTTTGCAGATGACATGATTTTTATATAAGAAGTCTTAAGGAATTCACACCAAAAAATTATTAGAGCTAATAGACAAGTTCAGTGAGATTGTAAGATGTTTTATCAATCTTTAAAAGCCATTGTGATTCTAGAAATGGGCAATGCACAATCCCAAAATGAAATCGAGAAAACTATATTCCATTTACTATAACAGCAAAAAGAATAAAATATTAGTACTTAAGAATGAGTTTAATAGAAGTCACATAAAAATTGTACAGTGAAAACTATAAAATTTCATTGAAATAAATTTTAAAAACTCCAGGTAAATGGGGAGGCTTCTTATGCTCATAAATTGGACTTAATATTGTTAAGATGACTACAGTCCTCAAATTAATTTATAGATTCAGTGCCATCCATATCAAGATTCCAATGGACTTTTTCAAGAATGGAGAAGATAACCTTAAAATTTATATAGAAATACAAGGGGCTTGGAATAGCCAAAACAATTTAGAGGAAAAAACAGGTTGGAGGACTCACATCTCCCAATTTCAAAACTTATCACAAAACAGCAACAATCAAGACTGTGTGGCCCTTGCATGAGGTAGGCATATAGATCCAGGTAATAGAATCAGGAGGCCAGAAATGAAACTTTACATGTATGGTCAGTTGATTTTTAGAAGGGTGCCAAGACAATCTAATAAGAAAAAAGAAAAACCAGTCTTTTCAACAAATGTTGCTGGGACAACTGGATATCCATGCCAAAGAATTAATTTGGACCCCTATATCATACTATATACAAGAATTAACTCAAAAACAGATCACAGACCAAAACTATAACCTTATTAGAAGAAAGCACAGATGTGTACCTTTGTTTCTTTTTGTGGTTGTGATGGAGTAGAAGAGGGAGGATGCAACAGAAGTATTCCCATTCTCCCACCGCTCGATGAAAATCTTTCTCCTCTGTTATAACATGGGGATCCTTGCTGTAAGCCAAAGTAATAAATCTTCCGCTTCAGAAATTTCAGGCAGTTTAGATGGGAAATGGGAGGGGCTTTTTCCAGAGAACCTCAGTTTTTCAAAAAGAGGGGTACTGTGGCCTGGAAGAGCACTGGATGGGGAGGTAGCAGGCCTGGGTGTTTGACTATGTTCCCTTTCTTATTATCTGTGTAAGGTACTTAACTACTTTGAGGGTTAGGTTTTTGTGTTTTAAACAAAGAGAATAACAAAAGCCTTACCAAGCTTATAGGATTAGTAGGAAGATCAAATGAAATGAACAATATTATCCTATTTGCAAAATGCTATAGGAATATAGCACATTATTTTTATATTTTCACACTGAGCTTCCTGGAAAGCTGTCAGGGAATATAAAACAAAAGGATGTCACAGCTACTGTTGCCTTTTTTATTTCATCTTAATGAATACTACCCCCCCCCCCCAGCTAAGCTGCAGTCATGGAGGAATCACATTAATATGGAATTCATATAATTCATAAACTGCTGCAACAGCCTGAAAAAGATTTAATGAATTGCCTTCACTCTTAATTATTTTAAAACCTCAGTAATGGTCAAATGAGCTGCATGGCAGTTTAATTAATTTGCATTAAGCCCAAAGTTCCTGAATGAGTGGTGAGTTTATGAATACATAGTCTAAGGGCTCGGCAAGAGCGTGTTAGCCTGAATCTGTATTCACGAGTATCTGGGCCACTTCCCTTTCATTCCTCCCAAATCAAGCTCTGTGTGTGTGTGTTGCATTCATACAATTCCTATCTCTGTTTATTACATTAGTACTAGCATTGAAGCCTCTGAAAATGAGCTCATTTGCTGTCACTTGTCAGAGAAAATTTTGGAATTATCTTTGAATTCCAATAGCCTATGCTCACATTGTTTCAGTTTTTACGATTAATAGAGAGCAGGATGAATGTTATTTTTATTTTTGTGCAGGAGAACTGTTGCTTTTTACTATTTGCTCATCACACTGGTTTGGAAATTAGCATATTTCAGAGCAAAAATCCCACTGGGTGACGATGGCATTCCTAAACGCTTTCAATCTCAGCTGTATTCTGCCCTGACTTGAGCCTGCCTAGCACAGCTTTTGCTCAGGCTGGGAGACTGCCCTCTCAGGCCTGGCTCTGGGCAGGGTCTATTCCCCACATTACCATCCCTCCGGGTTTGGAGATCTAACCCATCCTATCGTGAGACATTTATGCCCAAATGTTCAGAAGGGCAAAGAGAAACAAAAAGGAAGTGGGAAAGTTGAGTCATTGATCTGACTCATTTCATTGTCTATCATATATGGCCACCAAGGCAGTGATATTTCGCAATGGCAACACTAGCAAATGAGTTCAGAGGTTAAAAGTATACCACATATAGCCCAAGTTGTGAAGATTTTATGATATGTTGTATGTACAGCAGGCACAACAGAATCTGGCATGTAGCAAACAGAGTGGTTGTTTATTTAACATGTCCCATTTAAGTGCAAGTCCTATTGCTGATATGATGTTCAACTTGGTGTGTGTTCCAGCCATCTAGAGCAGTGCTGTTCCACAGAACCCTCTGTACTGATAGAAATATTATGTAGCACTCACTGTTCAATATGGTATCACTAGTCACACATCGCTATTAATATCCTGAAAAACTTAATTTTTAATTGAATTTAAATTTAAATAGCCACAGGTGGCTAGTAGCTACTTTGTGGGAAAATACATATTTAGACCCTACTGAAACAGGACAATTTAAACTTTAAATAGCTAAAATATCATCTCTTCACTGACACTAAGAACCAGGTTCCTCATAGTCCCCTAGGCTAGTCTACAATGTTATCATGCCATTCTCTCTTAGCATTGTAGTCAGTCCTTAAGTGCCCAGCACATGAATCTAATAAATTGAATTCTTTGCTACTTTCAACCAAACACGTTGAAATCCCTATTGCTGCACATTCTAGAGGTAGAAAATAGTATTTAAGGAATGTCCTAAGTGGCTTATAAGGGGCTTTTATTTACATATTTAAGGAAATTAAAATTTCTGCTCAAGTTTGCCTGACTTTCTCTTGTGAAGAAGGAGAAAAATTCCTTGTGAAAAATTCCTTCGCCTAATAGAATTTTAGGAATTTTCCTAATAGAAATAAAGGTGGAGGTGGTAGGAAGAGGCTGAGAGATGGATGAGGATCTTCTTAAGATTTTATGTATTAATTTTTAGAGAGAGGGGCAGGGAGGGAGAAAGAGAGATAAACATGAATTGGTTGCCTCTCATGTGCCCCCTACTGGGGACCTGGCCTGCAACCGAGGCATGTGCACTGACTGGGAATCAAACCGGCAACCCTTTGGTTCACAGGCCAGCACTAAATGCACTGAGCCACACCAGCCAAGAGAAGGATAAGGATCTTGAGTCTCACTCTATGCTTCTCAAGGGAGGTACTGTTAGGGGATGAACTTCTGCTCTTACCTTAGAGAGAACTCTTACCCCATGGCTTTCAACATATGTTACCACTTCAGAAAACACAAGCACAGCTGGAAGATTAACAGTTTGATGGGGTGGGGAAGGAGATCTTTATTACTTCAGTCAATTCTTATTTGACAGGCTACTGGGTAATGGGCCTCTAGGCAGGGAGCATAGAGAGTGAGAAAAAATAGATGCCACTCTTGCCTTCATGGAGATTGGGGTCCTGTGGCCAGTCAGACATGATTACATAATGACACAAGAGCTTCAGTGACAGGTGACAGCTTCCCTGGTGAAGGAATATTTGGACTGAGCTTTACAGGATGGGTCCTATGTCCCAGAAAGTGTCTCCTGGAATTAAGAGGAAAGAACAGAAGATGATTAAGTGTTTATTTAATACCTTAGTGTATGAGGAACTGCTTCAGCTACTGGTAGGAGAAGCAAATGTAATGAAGATGATTTCTTCCTTTGGAGACTAAGGATGGGCTACTGAAGAGGTAAGTTGTACAAAATAGATGCTAGGGCAGATGCTAGAATGCAGTCAACATCAATTGGGGGTAAGGAGATAGAACTCAGAAGAGAAAGACTGGTCCCAATTGAAAGGTTGGGAAGGCCTCACTGAGAACAGGCTTTAGGTTGGGTTTGGAGACAGAGCCACCCGCTTCAGCCTGACTAGCACAGTGAGCACCAAAAGTAGTATCATCAACTAGCCATGTTATCTTGTGCCTTGTAAACCAATGTACAGTCTCACGGTGATGGCAGGAAGGAAGATATGAAGAGGGAGCCTGCCATTGGCTGAGATTTAATGCTTCTCCAGCTGCCAAAGCCATGATTGTTGTCCCGTGGTTCCTCTCTTCAGGGAACTTACTGTCAGGAGGTGGGTGAATAAAAGTGTGTTAATTTTTGCCGCAGTGCTGTTAGTGTCATCGGTGAGGCTTCCTATGTGCGTTTAGAAGAAGAAAGGACACTTAATGGTCGGTAGAACCAACAAGGTCTTAAAGAATATACTGATATTTGGAAACAAGAACAGGTGGGATTTCATGGAGGGGAGGGAAAGGCATTCCATACAGGAGAGGAGTTTGGACAAAGGCCTACAGAACATGGTCTTGTTCTGGGGGCAGAGACTTATCTAGGGCAGACTGACAGAAGAACCTAGCTTTTCCTTAGCTCGGGATCTGAGCATTCCCTACATTGTCAAGTCTCATTGAGAATCACTGTATTTTCTTTGTATTCCCCCAGATCAGGGATAGTTTATCAACCTATATTGCAAACATCAATAGAAATACTTATCATGATAAATGTAATATTGGATATGCTTTTTATAAATCACAAAGAACTGGTAAGGACCCTCCCTTTAGACTCTGATTCACTGCCAGTCCTCTTCTTCACCTGAAAATCACTGGACTTGATGAGAGCTTAACACATGTGTGTGGGAAGCCACGGGGGTTAGTCCTGAGAATTCAGTACTAAGAAGACTAAGCAGTTGATACTGAGTAGACACAGAGGAAATTGATCAGATCAGAATGCTGTGATCAGAGGAGGATGGATTAAATCAAGGAAGACTTTATAGAAGAGGTACAATGAACAAAGCACTAAAGAATATAAAGACAATTCTGTGGAGAGATGGTAGGGGAGGGGGACTGAATAGCCACTTAGTGCGATATTGCTGAGTGAATAAGCAGCTTATAAATGAATGAGTGCATGAACGCAAGGTGACATGAAATCATTAAAGGGGATGACCCCAAGGACGGAGTGAGTCACTGAGGCACAGGTTACCAAAGGTGAGCATGTCACGAAATCTCATGGCTCATATTTGGAACTCAGTAGGTTGATGGCAGATAAAGAAAAAACAATTCCTACTGTCACATGAGAAGAAAAGATTTCCTTAGAGCTAATTGAAACTGAGTGCAGCCACCAGCTTGGTTTCCTGGAGTCAGCAGGAGAGGTTGTTTGACTGAGGTGTACCCTGGGAATCTTATTTATTCTCAGTTGGAAATCAGAGCACTATTCCATTCAGGTGAAATAACCCTGGAAAATCTCCTGGGCCTTCATCAGATTAACTGTAAGTAAAATTCAGGCAGAAAATAGAGTCAATGGTGAGGCCGTGTTATCAACTGTTCAACCCAGAGTGTGGAATTGAATTTAATTCTGCAGAAAATTATTTTGGGGGTGAGAATGCCACCTAATTGGACTCTCAGGACTGAAGGAAAGTCAGTAACCTTGGTAGCTTGGTTGCCCAGAGATGACAGATGGGGTTCCTCTTTCCAAAGGCACCCAGCAGTGGGAAGAAAGAGAGGGAGCAGAAGCAAGATCATTAATGTCTGGAGGGAGGACAAAGCTGTTTGATCTGAGATGCAGGGCCTCCTGCCTGGAAGCCAACCACACGGAGGTCAGCTCGAAGCCTGGTCTTCAACTGGTACATGTGGTCTTGGAACACTTTGTAGGTGGTTCTTGCATAAGAGTTCTGTTGCGATTTTTATTTTATTTTATTTGTTTATCCTCATCCAAAGATATGTTTTTTATTGATTTTAGAGAGAGAAGAAGAGAGAGAGAGAGAGAGACAGACAGACAGACAGACAGAGAAACATTGATGTGAGAGGGAAACACCAATTGGTTGCCTCCTGTACATGCCCCAAACCTTCAACCTAGGAATCAAAACCTTCAACTGGAATCAAACCTTCAACCTAGGTGTGTGCCCTGACTGGGGACTGAACCTACAATCATTTAGTGTAGAGGATAATGCTCCAACCAACTGAGCCACCCAGCCATGGCACTACTGCCACTTTTAAAGAGAAGGCAAAGCACAGTAATTTTCTAGATAGTCACAAACTCGATCAGTTCCCCTTTCCCCACCCAGGTTCTAAATAATTTGAGGACTATGACCAAGGAGAGGCATGTAGAAGTCAAATATCACCAGTATAACCAGTAGAAAGCAGGATGGAAGACATGGCTTTAGGTCTGTTAGTTCCCCTAAATTAGGCATGCTCACCCCTCCTAACCACGCTGGCATGCTAGAAAGACCACCTCCTCCCGACAAGTACCAGACACCACCTGCTCCCCAAGGGAAGCTTGTTCCCTGGAAGAGAGAAGTGTAGCTGAAACAAGCGCATGGTAACCAGCAGAGTAGAGAAACACCCTACTCTATTATCAGGCTGACCAAGTGGTTTCCCTGATACACTCAGGAACTAACTCAAGATGCAGAAGAAAGCAGCTCTTTCCACTACTCCCCTCCTCAAGACCTTGTCACCCTACTTACTATGGGCTCTGAAGTCAACTGGCTTCTCAGGACTTAATGGTAAAAAAAGGCAGATGCAGTTCTAGTTTCCTTGAAAAGGCATCCAAAATCATTTCCGAAATTGAATCTATTCAATGACCTGCTCTTGGACTTACTGGGGGAATTTTGGATTCTGGATAGTGGCAACTACCAGTACTCAGGATTCGCTCTGTAATTTACAGGCCCACAGTAAAAGGGAAATGTGGGGCCTTGGTTATTAAGAGTTTTAAGAGTTGTAAGAATGACAGCAGAGCATTGATCCAAATTCAGGACCCTGTCAGTGTGGGGCTGTGTGCAACTACATAGCTCACACACCTGTTATTTATAGTCTCTGGAAGATTTCCTTCTCTGCCTGTTCTCCAGCTGGGATCTCTCTCTCTCTCTCCCCCACCCCCCTCTCTCTCTCTCTTCCACCCCCATACACATGCGCACACACCTTAAAGGTAATTATTATATAACATGTATGAGAGAAATTGTACTTATTGAAGGTGCTTGATCAATTTTGACACATAACCACACCTTTGTAATCAGCCTCCAGATCAACTAATAGAACATTACCAGAATCTCAGAAACCTCTTGCGCTTCTTCTTAACCATTACTCCCTTTATCTTTCAGGATTGGGTTATTACATTCAATTATCTTTGTGAGACTTATCCATGTTGTTATGTGTAGCTGAGATCATTCATTTACATTGCTGTATTCTAAGTCATTGTATTCATCCATTCAAGTTATTTACTGCTTCAGAGTTAACGAACATCCAGGCTGTTTCCAGTATTTGGCTGTTACAATTAGTGAAACTGTGAACTTTCCAGTGTATCTCTTCTGCTGCCTATGTACACTTGTGTTGGAGTTGCTGCTCATGGAGTGAGCTTATGCTAAACTCTAGTAGTTACTGGCATTTTCCCAAAGTGATTGCCCAATTTGCCCTCCTACTAGTAGTGTATGAGAATTTTATTTTCTTAATGCTCTTGGTAACATTGATTTTGTCTTCTTTTAAATGTATTTTTTATTTTGACTATTCTGTTGGAGAAATATATAAAAATTAATGTTTTTATCCATTCCCTAATTTCAGAAAGGATGAAAGATTCTTATACTTGCATATAAAACACACTCATTTCAGCTCCTCCCTGCACAGTGGCTTTTCTTTCTCCCATCACTTTTTTCTCCACATTGTGACAAAAAAGAGTCACAGCAAATTCTTTTTTAGAAAAAGATTTAATTCATTCATTTTTTTAGAGAGAAAGAAGGGAGGGGGGAAGAGAAGGAGAGAAACTTCGATGTGAAAGAGGAACATGAACCTGTTGCTTCTCACATGCGCCCCAACTGGGGACCAGGCCTGCAACTCAGATGTGTGTCCTGACTAGGAATTGAACTGATGATATTTCACTTTATGAGATGATACCGAACCAACTAAGCCACACCAGCCAGGGCTTTTGTTCCTTTTTTTTAAGAGAAAATTCTACTGCTTTTAAAATTTAGGAAAGAGAACACTTCAGACTAGAAAAATCAAGGAAAGTTTTTTCTGGAAGGGATAAAATTTGAGTCCGATTTTTAAAAAAGATTTTATTTATTTGGTTTTAGAAAGAGGGGAAGGAAGAAAGAGAGGGAGAGAAATATCAATGTGTGGTTGTGTCTTGCATGCCCCCAACTGGGGGCCTGGCCTGCAACCCAGGCGTGTGCTCTGACTGGGAATCAAACCAGTGACCCTTTGGTTCACAGGCTGGCACTTAAATCCACTGAGCCACACCAGACAGGGCTGAGTTAGATTTTGAAGAACTTGGAAAAGGCAAGGAAGAGGTGTGAAGAATTCTCAGCTGGTATAAGATGATCAGAGGGTCATGTCAAAACTGTTCTGGATGCCGTATTA
Organism: Sturnira hondurensis; assembly: GCF_014824575.4. Lineage (NCBI taxonomy): Eukaryota > Metazoa > Chordata > Mammalia > Chiroptera > Phyllostomidae > Sturnira > Sturnira hondurensis. The sequence goes on along the minus strand of NW_028072887.1, from coordinate 937,987 downwards.
ACCTAGGGAGGGATGGTAGGCTGAGGGGCAGAGGAAGGAGTATGCAAATAACTCCCTGTAACTGAGAGGCTTTGTGGTTGCCACCTGTTTGCTTATGTCTGGTTTAGGAAAATTAATCTGGCAAAGGTCCATTCAAGGGAACCAAAGGGGAAAGGCTAGAGGTCAATTAAGACAGAAAGAATGAATATTGGAGGGTTGCATTAGGGTTCTGGGGAGTATCAGAAGACCACAAAAGGATTAGATGTATGTAGAAGGAAGAAGTGATGGTCCTTGGCCATCTTCCTGTCCTCTTGTCATCGTGGGCTACAGTTGGCATGCTGATTACACTGCCATGGAGAAGGCCATGCTGTCTCACTGGGTTCTTCCCGCCCTGCCCCTAGTAAAGCAGCACCACGTAAATATATGCATATTAGGCACCTCCCATGAAACTGTTGTCTAGCTAACAAGATATGGTAGTGCCTACTGAGCCTAAATACAGAGAAGAGTATTACAGGATAAAAGTACCCTGTGCCTTTCAGCTGATTTCATGATTTTTCATGATGGAAAGAAGTGTTTCTTTTATTTATTTACTCATTTTTGTAAGAATGTGTAGTTTATTTTGGTGATTTGGAGTCTCAAAATAAATCGAATACATCGTGGGTTTGCACCTGTGGCAGTGCATGACATAGGCTATTTTATATTGCTCCTTTTCTCCACAGTTGCAAGTGAGGTCTTCCTGCCCAAGTCTGCTTTAAAGGTTGCAGGGCATCACGTCAATCTCCTTCTCATTTTAATACTTGCATATTATCCTATTTGTGTATGAAATTGATTGTCTCTTTGTTTTAAATATTTTACAAATATTTTATTCTGCCCCACTGCCAAGTGCCTATCGTACATAGGATGTAAAAGATATGCACCTAAGTTTCTCTTTTGTATGCAGAATGTCTGAGGACATGTATAGAACCAATTTTCAATGGCTTGTGCTTAAGGGAGGTGGCAGCGATAGCTGAATGATCAGGGGTCTACAGAGTGGCTGAGATGAGCCACTGTGCTCTTTGCCTCAGGCCAGAAATAGTTTTTGTTGATACGTAGGGGTATCTGGGCACATGAGCATCTTCAAGCAAATCAGTAATGGGGGAGAAGTGTGCTGAGAGAAGGCTCCAACTCATCAGTGGACGGGAAGGGCTGTATATTTCTAGAGCGATAATTTTGTGCTATTTTTCCCACTGGAAATGTCTGTGAGCCTCAGGAAAGACCACCTACACTCACTGGTCCTCAGTTTCCAACTCTCTAGTACAAGATTAAGGCCACCTATGAACCGCTTCCTATAAATGAACAAACACTTGGTAAATCTTTCAGACATTTCCCATGAACATTTAGACTTGGAGCATTTGACTTTGAAGAACTGGACAAACAAAAAGAGAGTATTTATTACCAGTTCTCATTTAGGCTAAGTTTGCTTATCCTGTTTATCTAAAATAAGAGCCAACAATCTGGAGTGGTTTTGATTGGATCTAAATATTTCTCCATGTCTGAATGGGCTCTGAGGGCCTGTCCCATCGCTTGTGCCAGAACATCTGCCTGTTACGGAGGAGAGCAGGGTTGTCTGTGTGTGCAATGGCTCTGCCTTGGCCACAGACAGGTGACAGTGTCATTGTCCCTACACTACTAGCTGTAGCTCTTCAACTGCCTCCAGCTGTCTCCCGCTTCTCTGAGCTGATGGTGAGGTTCGAGCTCTGGAATTAAGTCACTGTGGGAAGCAAGCTTCTGCTTTTAGCAGCTCAGGCCACTCTGCCTGAAATCTTAATGCTGGGAAGTTGGCCTTTATTCAGGTACTGTACATAATTTGAGAGAAAAGAATTAACATAGCTAGTATTTATTGAAAACTTATGTACCATGCACCATTCTTAGCATAGTCCTGATGTTAACTCATTTAATCCTCATAATACTTGCGGTGGGTACTGTTACTATTTGTATTTCACAGAGAAAGAAATGGTGTGGTGTGGTGAGGCTTAAGAACACGTGAAGTTCACTCTGGTAGTGACAACATGGGTGATAATAAAAAAATTTTGGATGACCCAGGCACTGGCCAATCAAAGGCAAACATGCAACCACTTAGACATGCTACCTGTACACAAAGCTGGCCTGGCTATACAGGTACCACTGACTGAGCATCACCCCAAGTGAAGATACTCTGGTACTCTGGCTGCAGGGTCCACATACTCACCCTCCTCTGTATTCTGTTTGCTTCCATAGTGCCCGACCCAGAGCAGATTGCTCAATAAACAATTTGCTAAACCGAAGTGCTCTGCTGTCTAACGGCTCCCTGTGTTGGGGCGGGTTCCCATATTTCCTTTCTCTTACTCCTCCTCTTGGCATCTAGGACAGTGCCCAGAGCATGGTGGTGCTTTTGTGGCACAATTCCCAAGTGGTCTAGTTTCTTCTCCAGGATACCCCTTCTCTCTCCCAATCCTTGCAAGATTCATTGCTCACTCATGTATTTTCATCTTCCTCTCCAAAATAACCCATTACTCCACATGCCAATTCATGCAAAAAGTTTTTATTTTCTTTTGCTCTCTCTCAAATTGTTCAGTACAATGTGATGGCCTCCCTGAAGGCACTGAGACTTTGTGGTTCTGAAGAGGTGGCCTGGGATGGTCCTGGAGAAATGGGGTAGGGGCACTGACCCACACAAGGGTCAAATCACCAACCTCAGCAGGCCATTCAAGATCCCAACCATCTTTTGGAGAGAGAAATAGAATTTTTAGAGAGGGATTCCTGCACAGATTAAAAAATGACACAGAATCTCTGATTCAGTAGGTCTGGGACAGAGCCTGAGGACTGGCATTGCTGTTAGACTTCTAGATGCTGCTGCTACTGGTCTGGGTACCACACCTTGAGACCACTGCACTACATTACTCATTCCTCCGTTTCTAGAGCCAGCTTGTCCCTCCTGGAGGGGACACTCTTATAGATGAATTTCATGTGAGAGATTGGAAGGATGCAAGCCCAGGGCCTGTTGTCCTTTCTTAGCATCCTTGGCCACATCTGCATTCTGGGTACTTGTGTGAAGCGTTCATCTTGACCTAACTCCCAGCACCTGGATTTCCTCACCTGAAACCAAGCCCAGAGCATGATGTGGTGGAGGCCACAGGCAGCCTATGTGACCTATGTCCTCCCACTAGGGACCTGTAAACCACATACTTCACAGGCCTGCCATGGTCCCACTGGGATCCTCATGTTCAGAAGGCACAAAAGGGCACCTAGTTAAAATTTTCCCACTTACCCCACTCTCAGCCACTAAACCTTTCTCCTCAGTCAGTCAAGGTTATCACCTCTCTGAGGTCTTCTCAATCCTCTTCATGTAGATTACAGCATTTGCCTCTGTGATACCTGAGCACTGTGTGCACACCTTTGCCCATTTGAGGCATTGATTTAGACCAGGAGCAACTGAAAGGCATATCTCTCTGTGTTGTTTTAAAAGTGCAGGATGCACTGTAGGCAGTCTCTGAATGTTTGATAAATACAAAAAAACAGTGATTTTGTAAATTTGGGAGACAACATAGCACAACGGAGGAAACATAGTGTGGCTTTGAAGTCATCAGACCTGAGTTCAAGTTCCAGTTTTGCTATTTGTTAATTATGGAACCTAGTATAGAAATTACTTAACCCGGTTCATTCTCAGTTCATTCTAGTCTGCAAAGTAGGTACACCTATATCTTTCTCATAGGGCTGTTGTGCTATTAAGTAAGACTAATCCATACAAAGCTCCTATCACTGCATGTGGCGCACAGTAGGTACTCAGGTAACCACAATGCCTAGTGCAAGAACCCTATGCTGGATCGGTGGATGATGGATGAGTGAAGGAGGGATAAGCATAGAAAGAGGAGTCTTGGGGCCCTTATCATTCAAGGATTGACCCAATGTCATCTTTCAGCCTGAGAAACTGAAGTTGGATAAAGCAAGAGGCTCTAGATGTATCCTGTCTGAGGGGACAGAGCCAAGGAGAGTAGAAAGAGACAAGACAGACACAGCAGGCAATTCTCTGCCTGCTTTGTTTCCATATCTGTGTTTGTTTTCAATGGTTTTAATTCACTGTCTGTCCTGTTTCACAGACAGTCTTTCTGATTGTGTCTGTCAGCATATCTGAGGTCAGCGAAGTACAGAGGTAATCACAGTAAAACTTGGACAGGCCTGTGCTGGGAACTATGACATCGGGGATCTGGGTTTAAGAGATGTTTGGGAATGACATTGTTTGTTATATTCACATGATCTGTCAGGGCTGTTAAAAACCCCTCCTTACTCAGTCCTCCAAGCTGAGGTTGGATTTTGTATTAGCTAACTCCCTTTGTTGGTACTGTGGAGAGCTGCTGCCCAAAAAGTGGTGGACATCGTTTGTCAGTTCCCACACTACTTGGTATCATGTCCAGTTCTCCTTCCCTTCCAGATATATGGGAGACAGACCTCTGGGCCTAGTTCTGGGTCAGTTCTGAGCACAGGCAGTGGAAATCCTACACCCCTGTGTCTGTCTTTCCTAAGGTCTGTGATTTGACAGGAGGCTTTGTTTTAGCAGCAGAATTACAAGACTAAAGCAACCTGGGTCCCTGAGCCACAACATGAAGAAAACAGCCTTAAAGAATAATCTGCATCTCCCAAACTCCTTTGTTGCATTAAAGCCACTGAAGTTTGGGAGCTGGTTGTTACTGTAAGATAACCTCACTCAGCCCTGGCCAGGTGACTCAGTTGGTTGGAGCACTGTCCCATACACCTTAACCTTGTGGGTTGGAGCCCCATATCTAGGGGCACATACCTAGGTTGTGGCTTCCATCTTTGGTCAGAGCAGGTACATGAGGCAACCAATTAGTGTTTCTCTTTCACATTGATGTTTCTCTCTCTCCTTTCCCCTTACTCTCTCCATAAAATCAATAAACATATCACATATCCTTGGGTGAGGATTAATTTTTTTTAAAAAGATAAGTTCACTCATCTAAATACAAATATCAGTGCAAAAACACTACAAGTCTATTCATATTTTTTCCATCATCAGATTATCCAGGGCACTCCACTTGTGACTTTACCTCAGTTTAAAATTTTCTTGATAATTATGTTTCTGGCCTGGAGCTCTGCCCTTCCCACCCTCCAACCCCATTTTGGAGGAATCACATGGTCAAAACTCTTCAAAATGAGATCTAGATACAATCCTGGGCAGCCCAAACCTGCCCCCATCTGGTTGGAAAACATTCATACTTAACTCGGGGTGAAGAAAGAGAATCAAATGCTCTGCACACCGAATAGGATTTCTGGATGAGTCCTTTTTGGCAAATCTAGAGAAATGCATGAGGCAACATTAAATACTGTGAAAACATATTATTGCCAATTTTTATTGTTTCCTGTTTCTATGGCCCCAGATGGTAGGAGGTAGCACAGGGTAAATACCTACATCAGGGCAAGTGAGAGTGAGTTTCTAGGGAAGCTCACTGGGGTCAGCAGTGTGGTTGGAGGCAACCATATGTCCTGGGGTCATGGTTTGCACGACTCCGGTGGGCACTGTTCTCATTCTGGTCTACGGACATGGGGCCTTCTGTAGCTCAAGGAATGGGGCCTTCCTGTGCTCAAGGAATGCAGTGTCGACTGTTCAGAGTGTCAGGCACTGACTGTGTCCTACCCGCACCCAAGTTTCCTTGTCACACAGTGGGGCTATTGCATGCTTCCCAGGCCTTTGGAAAAGATATGATGCTTGGTACATTTCTGTATAGTTTTACCTTTTCTATTTTATTATGGGTAAATATAATTTATTTAAGAAACATACAGAAAGTAAAGACTTTGAAAGAAACCAGGATCAGAGACATGGCTGAAATCAAAATTATGACTGATAAAACACCATATAAAACTCAGGGACCAGATCTGGCCTCCTGCTTGTTTTTGTAAATAGTTTCATTAAAACACAGTCAAGCTCATTCATCTTACCTAATGTTTACAGCTGTTTTCATAGTATAATAGGAGCATTGCTTAGCAGTAGTGATAGGAACCTATGAATCTTGGAACCATTTGGTACAGATTTCTGGGCTCCACCTCAGGATTTCTAATTCACTAGGTCTCGGGTGGGGCCCATGAATCTGTATTTCTATCACGTTCCACCCAGGTGATACTAATGTTGCTGGTCCGGGGACCATGAGAACAGCGCCATGGGCGCTGGACTAGGGATGATAGTTGAGAACCATAGGACTAGGGATGATAGTTGGCAATATGTACTAATGAGACAAATTCTGATGGACAGAATGGGCAGCTGTGCTTGGGGCTATTCTCCAACTTCCAGAACAGGGTAGAGAGGAAAAGAGCTCCAGGTGCCTTTTTTTCTGTAACCATTTGGCTCGGCTGAACAACAAACACGTAGCTGTCCCAGGGCTATACAGANGGGGACCATGTTTTGAGAACCATAGGACTAGGGATGATAGTTGGCAATATGTACTAATGAGACAAATTCTGATGGACAGAATGGGCAGCTGTGCTTGGGGCTATTCTCCAACTTCCAGAACAGGGTAGAGAGGAAAAGAGCTCCAGGTGCCTTTTTTTCTGTAACCATTTGGCTCGGCTGAACAACAAACACGTAGCTGTCCCAGGGCTATACAGAAGGTATTCACTCTGTAGTTACTGAGTTCACACTGTCTACATAATATTTGGGGAACTCCGTGAACAAAGCCAACTTTTTGGCTATAAAACAATCCCTCTATTTGTGGGTGTGTGAGAATCCTATAAATCTGCAGTGCCTGAGGTAAAATGCTCCTTAAGTACAGTCATCAGGTACCAACTTGTAGCTAGATAATTACTGAATTCATCTGTTATTACTTCTTTCCAACATTTGTCATCTACTGAGCTCTGCAAGCTAGTCTTTCAGAGATGAAGCCAAGTAATGATGATCAGCCCTCTTTTTTTGTTACTCATTCTTACCCTCATATTACTTTGGGACATTAGTTCATTGGTATGGGGTTACACAAGAAGCCTCTTGGCATAAAAGGGAAAGGTGGTGGGGGGAAAAGTCAGATCTTGAGCAGGGGATGAAATGGGGACGACCTACAGAGTTCTTGTTTGAAGATTCAGCCATGAAGGAAGGAGGCTGGTGTCCTCTTACCCATTAGGCTTCAGGACATGCATTTCATGAGTGACATCCTGCTTTTGTTGCCTGCTTCTGAAAATTCTCTTCCCACAGTCACACAGTTTGGGGAATTAGTGAGAGAGGAGGTTTTGGGTCCCTACTGTCTCATACAAATTGGTTCTCTTTCAGGCTGGGCTTGGATGGTCTGTGAGGAAGCTCTTCAGAGACAGCTGGGAAGGGCTGGAATTCAGGGAGAGCCGATGTCCCTCCACCGCTCCAGACACTGCTTTCCCCATCACCTCTTCACTGTGGGGCCTCCAGACATAGAGAAAACACAGCTGGCCCAATGTCTCCGTGGGGAATTGCCACTGCAGCACATTCCTGACTGGAATTGACCTTGTCGGGCTGTGTACATGCGAAACGTGATGGCGGTTAGGAACCTGGCTGACCAAATGTCCAAGGACTAATAAATCGGGAATGAGGTTTTCAAAGCAAGGCTTCTGAGCATTTTACTTCCAGCCCAGCCACAGGCTTATCTCTTCCCATGTGGCCTGGGAGGACCTAAAAGTAGGGGAGACAGCGTACGACGAGGGAGGTCAGCTTATGTGTTTGGCTATTGCAGGGCCTCTGCATCCTCCCTTGTCTCCCCAAGACTGCTTGTGCTGTACACTGTTTTAGGGCCACCTTCCCGGTCTTCTCTGAAAAGACGTCTCCACCTCCCCATTAGAGCTGGCCTATTCCCTGTTTAAGCTTCCAGAATGCATCTTAATCACAGCACTGGATAGACATTCCTCAAATGATCTGGTCACAAGTCTATTTTCGCTTGTGAATTATATGCCCTTTTGCTTTACTTATTTAAAAAACACCTAATATGTCTTAACTCTTCTGAGTGTTTAACAAATGCCAACTCATTCTATCTTTGTTGCTTTTTATTGCCTTTTCCCCAGTTTTATTGAGATAATTAGCATATAACATTTTGTAAGTTTAAGATGTACAGTGTGATGATTTGATACATTGCAAATTAATTACCACAATAAGATTAGTTAACACCTTCATCACCAAACATAATTACAGTTTTTGTGTGTGCTGAGATCATATAAGATATATTTCCTTAGCAACTTTCACGTGTATAATACAGTGAAAGGGCATCAACTCTCGTCAGCATGGTGCCCACTGGATCATCAGAACTTACTTATTTGCGGACAGGAAATTTGTGCCCTTTGACCAACATCTCCCCATTTTCCCAGCCTCCAGCCTGGTTGACCAGCATTCTACTCCCTGTGTCTGTGAGTTCAGATTTCAGATTCCGCATGCAAATGAGACCATTTAGAATTTGTGTTTCTCTGTTTGACTTGTTTTAGTTAGTATAATGCCCACAACATACATCCATGTTGCTGTAAATAGCAGACTTCTTTCTTGCTCATGGCTCAATATTAAATAAATTTTGTGTGCGTGTGTTTCTGTGTGTATGTGTACACACACACACACGCCACATCTTCCTTATCCATTTATCCATAGTCAGACTCTTAGGTTGTTTCCATATCTTACTTATTGTGCATAACACTGGAGTGAATGTGGGGTACAGATATCTTTTCAAAACAGTTATTCCAATTCTTTCAAATATATAAATAGAAGTGGAATGACTGAATCATGCGGTAGTTTTATTTTTAATTTTGAGGGGAACTGTTTTCATATTGTAGTTTTGTAATATAGTTACAAGCCAGGGAGTAATGATGCTTCCAACGTTGTTTTTTCTATTTATGTGGAAAATGCTGTTGGAATTCTGACAGGGGTGGAACTGAATTTGTACATTGCTTTGGGTAGTATGGATACTTAATGTTAATTCTTCTAATATATAACCATGCTCATCTTTTCATTTTTTGTGTGTCTTAAATTTCTTTCATCACAATCTAATTGTTTTCAGGGTACAGGTGTTTCACCTCCTTGGTTAAATTTGTTCCTAGGTATTTTATTATTTTTTGATGCAATTGTAAGTGGGATTTTTTTCTTAATTTCTCTTTCTGATAGTGTGTTGTTAAGGTACAGAAACACAACAGATTTTTAAATATTGATTTTGTATCCTGAAACTACTGAACTTGTTTATGGATTCTAACAGTTTTTGGGGGGAATCTAGGATTTTCTATATATAATACCATATTATCTATGAATAGTGACAGTTTCATTTCTTCCTTTGTAATTTGGATGCCTTTATTTCTTTCTCTTGCCTAATTGCTCTGGATAGGACTTCCAATAAATGTGAACAGAGGTGAGAGTGGTCACCCTTGTCTTGTTCCTGATCTTAAGAAAAAGCTTTCAGTTTTTAGCTGTTGAGTATAGTGTTAACTGTATACTTGTCATATGTGGTCTTTATTATGTTAAAATTTTATTCACTGCATTGATCACCTGTAAAATTTGTTTTGTTCTTTTTTTAAAAGATTTTATTTATTTATCTTTAGAGGGAAAGGGAAGGAGAGAAGGAGAGAAATATCAATGTATGGTTGCTTCTCATGTGTCCCCCACTGGGAGCTGGCCTGCAACCCAGGCATGTGCCCTGACTGGGAATCGAACTGTGATCATGTGGTTCGCAGGCCCATGCTCAATCCACTGAGCTACACCAGCCAGGGCTCGTTTGTTCTTTTTTTATAATTTCTCTTTATTAAATTTCTCATTTTGTCCATGTATTATTTTCCTATATTGTCTTTCTGAACAATTTATGGAAACTCATTAAACTTCCTTAAGACAACTATTTTGAATTTTTTATCAGGCAAATTATAGATCTCCATTTCTTTGGGTTCAGTACTGGGAAATTATTTTGTTTCAGTGGTGCAATTTTTACTCTTGATTTTCCATGTTCCTTGAAGTTTTGCATGACTCTCTCTGCATTTGAAGGAGTCACTTCTCCCAGTGTTTAAGATTGGCTTTAGGAGAGAAATACATTCCTTCAGCTCTGCTGTGGTATTCTGAACCTTTCTAAAGGTACATCGGCTCTATATTCTTTGTTCCCTCTTGAGGGGTAATTTTTGAGTTTGTGTGTCTACAAAGCCCAGGTGGGTATTGATAGCTTCCCTTTGTTTACTTTACCTAGGATGATGCTAAAGTCTCAGGTTTGTGCTTTCTCTCAGTCCCACAAAGTCAGGCTCATTCTTGTTGCTATTGAGGACATGCACAGGGAGTAGGTCACAGGGTTGTGGGTGAGGTGTACAGAGTTTGGGGAGTGCCCATGGGTCAATTGGGGGGATTCACAGGTGAGGCATCCCCAGTGGCTCATGGACAGGCCTCCCAATGGAATGTCTGATGCTGTTAGTAGGGCCTATGCTCCTTTATTTTTTTAATTTTTATTTTTATTTAATTTTGGTTCAAGTACAGTTTTCTATCTTATATTCCCAGCCCTGCCCCGCCCCAGTGCTCCACACATCCCTCCCATTTGCGCCCCCCACCTTAGTTATTGTCCATGTGTCCTTTATACTTGTTCATGTGAGTCCATCCCCTCTTCCCCTATGATTCTCTCCCCTCTCCCCTCTGGACCCTGTCAGCCTGTTCTGTATTTGAGTGTCATTGGTCATATTTTGCTTGCTTGTTTGTTTTGTTGTTTAGATTCCTATGCTCCTTTGATACATTCTTTTCTGAGTCCTGGCTGCTGTTCTCCCAGCAGCTCACCAAGCCTCAGTCATGTAGTCTACAATTCACTATTCTGAGTGGGGCGGGAGACTAATGCACTGCTTTGGCAGCAACCCACTGAGTTGAGTATCTGAGTGCTCACTTACATGTTCCCTCTTTTCCCCACGGAAAGAATCAGAGGTAGACTATGTCTTTCTTGGCACTGAGCTATGCCATCTTGGGGGAGAGGTGATTGGTAAAGTGAAACTGTTTCTCCTATCCTCTTCAATGTGTTCAATTTGGATTTTTTCCCTCCAAAATTGTGCTGGAGCTTCTCTGCTGGAATCCTGGGCTTTCACAAAGGCCCTCTTGCCCATGGGTGATTGTCAAAATCAGTGTTCTTTGTTGGGAGATGCTAAAAACTTTTTGCCACATTGATTATGTCATTCTCCTCACTTAATCTTCATAATAACCCTGTGAGGTAGGAGTGATCCACAGTTTGGGGCTGTTTCCTTCAGGTTTGGCTGGTCCTCACTGTTCTGTCCTGCTGGCTTTTTATCAGCATGAGGCCCAGGGGTGGTTCATTTAATGTTTGATAGCACCACATGTACCACTCTCACCTGCCTCTACCAGGGGCTTCTGGTGTGATCAGGAGGGTGGGATCCCTGGGTCACACACATGAGGCACTGTTCAGTCTTCAGGGAAGGTTGTGGGTGTGTTCCCCTGCTCGCATGCCTAGGTCTTTCCCAGATTATTTCCAATCATGTGTAGTTTCCAATTAATTAGCTGTCTGTTTCATGTGAAAGGGTCAGCTCTTCCCTGTTTGCACTGATGGCATCTCTGTAAGAGCCAAGGCTGGGCGGGGCCCTGAATACCTCTTGCTGCACCAGTTTCTAATCTCTTTCCTCTGCTGTCTTGAGTGGAATAGGGTCCAAGGAGGAGCCAGCATAGCATCTGATAAAAGTCCATAACGAGTTCCTTTAGAGATTCTGTTTCTTTCCCCTGTGGGTAGGCATCTGGCAGGGGGTTCTTGAGCCTGGCCTTATTGTTCTGTGGAATTTGCAATCCTGCAGGAGGGGGTTGGGCATGCCTTCCTCTTTCCAGAGCTTTGTATTCTGGGGTGTGATTGCCCCTGCATGGCTGCAAAGAATCTCAAGTGCTCAGCTCCTGCCTGTCCAGCTCCTAGTCCACTGCTCTCTCAGTAGGCTCAGACTTAGATCCTCTGTTCCCCACCCAGCTCCCTACTTACCAGCTGTGCTGGGTGGGGTCCCACAGTCCCTTCTCTGTGCAGCCTTCTCTTCTTGTCCAGCTAGACTCAGTGGACACAAACTGTGCTTTTGATCTGGCTTCTTTGCTGGCAGGGAAGCTGCACATGGGCATGGGGTGCTTGCCCAGCCATGCCACGGCTCACCTCTTAAAAAAGTCTCTATGGGGCACTCACACTATAGTGTGTGGGCGACTTCCCTCGCAAGTCCCCCCAGTTGCCATGGATGAAAGTGGACATGGCTGAGACATGATGAGATCTGCTTAGGGAGGAGAAGTGGCCACTTTCCCAGAGGGAAAAGGCTCTGGGCTGGTGGCCAGTTTCTCTGGGGAGACAAAGGCCAGCAGCGGCCAGTTTCTCTGAAGAGAAAAAGGCCTCGAGACCCCTCCTCCATAGCCTTTTATTGGGTTCTAATACACAGGAATACAGGGCGGCAAGGATCAAACAGTGGATAACATTTCAAAGAAATCTGAGGGCTTACTATGAGTTAGTCTGTCAGGAACAGAGTTTTAGGGTTTCCTGCTCGCACCCTTAACATATGAGTGAAAGCACTCTTAGCAGAGTAGATTTCACAGGTTTATCAGGAAGTCTATATGATGCAAGATTTTTCCCCAGAACATGCTCTAGCAAGGCAAGGAGCTGCACCTCTCCCCATCAGGTATTCAGTCTTAAGGGGATTAGAGCCAGGAAGTGCTTCTCCCAGAGAACATGGGGACTCAGGCTATGTCAAAGCCAGGGGGCCGAGAGTCCATTGCTCCCTCTTTATTGCTGCACCCCAAGTCCTTCCATGAAGTCCTCCCAAGTGATCGAGTCTGGCTTAGGTTGCCCCCCACTGTGAGGGATCTTACCCGTCATTGACTTTGGACCAAGCTTTGGGGGCAGGGAAAGGAAACTGAGGCAGCATCTGATCCCAGAGACAAGCTTTGTCTCTTGTGGCTCACATTCCAGAGGTAGTCCCTTGCCCTTAGCCACAAGGGGTAGAGATACAATTCCTAGAACCAGGCAGAGCAGTCTACAACACTGTAGCACCAAATCACTGCCCAGCTCTCTGGACACTCCACCTTCTTAAGAGGGAGACACTCTCTCTTGGTTGGGGTTGGCCTCTGAAAGTTTTAGAAGATAGAATTTCTCTCTTGAACTCTCCTGGTTGGCACTGAAGCTATGAACATGCTGCCCACTTTTGTCCATAGCGCCTGAATCTCCCAGACTCTATATATCCTCCCAAGTCTCTCCTGATTATGTAGGGTTTCCCTGTGTGGGACCAGGCTCCCCTGCTCTGGGAAGGGCAGAAGCTACTAAGCTGTGTTTTCTCTCTTCTATTCTCTGTTGCAGGCACTTCATGGTGCCTTTCCTCTTCAACTTATAAAAGCTCTTACCAGATGGTGCAGAGCTTCCTCTATACTCCTTGGCTTCAAACATTCATATCAGCTGAGATTCTGTTGATTGTTCAGGTCGCTTGCCAGAAGTTCAGCTGGAAATCCATGCTGGGGGCATGAGAAAGTGGGCTCTGCTTTCATCTACTTGGCTGCCATCTTATTCCCCTTGAAGCATCACATTCTATAAGCACCTCTTCATCCAGGAGAAATCAGAGGGCCTTTTCAACCAAGAACAAAGAAGAAGGACCATGGACAACAATACCTAGAGCTAGACCTGGTTGGTTTCATAGACTCAAATACAGCAGCAACCTACATAATATAAAGGGGTAAGAGAGAGCCATGGTTGACCAGTGGGCTGTGTTTGGATTCCCAAGCACTCTTAGGACTTCATGAGCTTGGCATCCATATTTCCAGCTTGTCTCCACTGTGGACAAACCTGGCTTTTGTTGGAAGTATGTGCCGCTGAGCCCTTTAACTCCCGAGAAAAGAACTTTGCATTAGGGTGTAAGTCACCAGGAACAGCTTTACTTCTGCTGGGACCATGCTGTGGTAGAATCTGGGTTGAGCCATGATTATCTATCACTAAATGACAGCCCAGGTTTTCTTCCCATGCAGCTGCATTTGCACATTGGTAATTTCCAGATAAATATATCACTTTTTAAATTTCATTTTCTTTTATTATGTATTTTATAATACATATTATTTTAATTAATCTGTTTATTAATTGTATTGTAGTTTAAATAATCAGGCAAACCCATAACTCTTATACAGTTGACATTTGAACAATGTGGGGGTTAGAGGCATTGACCCTCATGAAACTGAAAATTTGTATAAAACTTTTGACCCAGGACTCCCTCTGGGTACCGAAGTCCATGGATGCTCAAGTCCCTCATATAAAGTGATATAAATTAGTGCATACAGTTGGCCCTCCACATCATGGACTCTCAACCGCAGATCAAAATCCATACAGGTATTTATTGAAAAAAAATGCACATATAAGTAAGTTGACCCCTGCAGTTCAAAGCCATGTTGTTCAAGGGTGAGCTGTAATAAGTTAGGATTTCAGGAACACTTTTTCATGGAGACTATCATATGCTGTCCCCTTACTGCAGAGATTTAGACCTCCAGATTTTGGAATGAGAACGTGATGTTAAATGCTATGTGCTAAGCTTTTTACATATTTTATCTCAAGCACTAGTAAGATTCAACTTTAGGAACTGCAAGGTTGAAATTCCAGTCAGGTGAAATTTAGGTGTTAGTCAAACAACTCATGAATTCTGTGTAGGTTTAGAATTGGTAGGCAAAACCTGAGTGCCTAGTTAGTGGCCGACACTCTTACAGAATACCTGCCATGGTATTAAGAAAATGAGAGGCAAATCCTGTCTTCCTCTACGACTGATTGGGCAGTTGATTATTCAGTAATAACTTTTCTAATCACCTAGGACTTGCATTCAGCTGCAAATATCAGATATTCAAAAGTAGTGGCTTATTCCAATGAAAGGTTTTATTTTTCTCCCCTAATGTGAAGTCTGGATATAATCAGTGCAGGACAAAAAGGGCAGTTCCATGCTACCACCAGAGACCCAGGCTTCTATCCCTACTCTGTTGAGCTTACTGCATGCTTGTCTCATGGCCACAGCGTGGTTGCCATCCTCCATTCCATTTGCATTTCTGGCGGGAAGAAGAGAATGGGCAAAGGGTAGATAGAACATGTTAGCAGAGTCAGCTCCCCTTTAATGGAGATTTCCCATCGTTCTCACCTGGTAATTTCATTTTGCTTCTCATTGCCAGATTTTTGTTACCTATTCACCCCTAAATGCAAAGGTGGCTGAGAAATTAGGTATGTTTTGGGGAGTGATGTTTACTATCATGACTAGGGGGATATGGGAGCCTGCTGAGTGCATCTTTGAGCTTTGGTGTACTGTTTCCAGCTTATATAGTCGCTCTGGTAACTCTTGGAGTGGAGGTGTAGACTCATAGTTGCCTACATGGTGTGGATCAAGGAACACAGAAGGCTCAGAGTCAAGTCATATAGCTATTTGACTAATAGGTGAGCGACTTGCTCTAGGACATACAGCATGGCTGGAATGGAGTTTGAGTTAGCTTCTAATCCTGTGTCTTTGCACCACACTACAAAAACCTCCTAAAGGACTGTTAACCTGCAAATAGAAAGAGGCTGGGGTTTGGGAGAATTCAAATAATCTGGTGAAATATTTTCTCTTCTTCAGTGGTACTTGCGGGGGAAATTTGCTTTTCACCATATTTGCAGTTTTCCAGGAGATGGCACCAGAGAGCTTAGAATCAGTTCCAGAGACAACAGCTCAGAGGTTTGTCAGAGGGAGAGAATCTCCGTAGAGACCTGGCGCCACCAGCATTTAAGCTCTCTCCATTGCTTCAGGGACCTCTGGGGTGCTTCTGAGGTGGCTGAGTTTGTAGCCCTCTGAGAATCAAGATGACAGAATAGTCACAGGGATGCAAATTACAGCATAGGGAATATAGCCAGTAATATCGTAATAACTATGTATGGGACCAGGCAGATACTGGAACTATCAGGGCACCACTCTGTAAAATACATGACTGTCAGACCACTATGCTGTATATCTGAAACTAATACAGAATAATATTGACTGTAATGGAAAAAGAACAAGAAAAAGAAGAAAGATGACTCATGACATGAGAGGTATTTGGTGAGGGAGCAGACTGTTTGAAGGAGGAGCTGGCTTCTGAAAAGGAGAGACTGGCTACTAAGAAGCCAGAAAAGAACAATAAAACAACCAGCCTTATTCTGTGAGGATGTGGAGCCCTCTGTGAAATCTGCTGAGTGATCTCATCATGTTATTATCTAAATATTTAGTCCACACTGAGGAGTAGGCTGTCTAGGGTCTGCTAAAGCCATGTGACAGAGAACAAGTATCACCTCTAAATGATACTCGCCTCTTTTTGAAGAAAAAAAAAATACAAAGCAAAAAGCACCTAACTCCAGAGTGATCTTTTTTGAAAAAATCCAAATACATTGAGGTTTGTTCTCTAAAACTGCTATCTGCAAAAATCCAAGGGGCCCTCCCCATCGTCCACTCCACTGTCAAACTGAGAGTGGCCAGCCACACTGGTAAGGCAGGTCTGAGTCAGCTGGACTGTGGCCTTCACCAAGGTGTCAGGTGATGTCAGCCACCTGTCCCTACTTCTGGAATCCTTACAGGTTCAATGTCCACATCAGATAACCAGTGCTTTCACCTGCAGCCTTTGGTCGCTAAGGGTTTGCCCAGTGGCCCAGAGTTGTCTTCTTCCCTCAGGTGTTTCTATTTCTCTTTATTGAATACATTTTAACTTGGCATGGATGCAAGATATATTTAGGTGTGTTTATAAATATCATCAAAATGGTAGCAACTTAAAGCCAAGTGAAAGTCGTACTTTCTACAGTCCGTCTTTCAAGCTTCTGATGTCTGCCTTGGTAAGCCTGTATTGTGTGTGCATGCATCTCATGCATAGAACTGTATGTTCTCAGTGCCCAGGCTATAGAAAGTGTGGTCCATGGACCAGTGGCATCATCATTACCAAGGAGATTGTTAGATGTGCTGTATTAGGAAGCTTGACCTAGACCCATTGCATCAAAATCTGTGCATTTACAAGATCCCCAGGGGGTTTGTATGTTCTTTAGAGTCTGAGAAATGCAGCCCTGTGACACCCTTCTTAAGTTAGCTCCAATAGCTAATAGTTCAAGAGGGAGAGGAAGATCCCAGAGCTGGGCCCTACCTCCTGGGTGGGCACATTATTATCAATCAGCAGGAACTGTGTTTTTGTTACAGAACAGAGGTCCAAGGGGAGGCAATGTTTGGCCCACCCAGGCAAACCAAAAACTGTTACAGAACAACACCCCCCCCCAAAAAAAAATGGTATACTAATACTTTCCTGACCACCTACTGGGCTTGACTGTCCGCTGCCAGAGGAAAGATGTCTCTCAATGCCAGAGATTTGTGAAAAGGAAAGGAAAAGTTTATTTAATGCTATACAGACTTTAAATAGTGACCCAATGTCCCCATTAAAATATCAAAGAGTCCTTTAGAATAGCCACAGACACCCACAGTGCTCCCTTCCCCCCACCCTAATTTGGGGTACCGTATCTCAGGAAAAGAAGCACACGTCCATATTTCATGCCACTGGCACTATCAGCTGTTTCACCGTCCAAGCAGGATCTCCAATTAATCCAAGGTCATGTGGCACCTTCTCATGGTCTACTGGCAAGAGTTCTCTGTACCCATTTTTCCAGACAAAGTCTCTCCTGCCTCCCAGGCCACACGGCCATAGGGAGCACCCCAAATCCATGAGGGCCTCCTCTATCAATACTGCAGGGGTCTGCACTCTGCCAAAAGTGCGTGGCTCTCTTCTTTACATGGCTGTGGGGATCCCCACTCTAGCAAAGCCACGTGGTTCTCTCCTACGCCCGACCAAGTGGGGGTCCTCACTCTACCAGAAGCACGTGGCTCTCTCCCCTTCTCACATGGCTGTGGGGGTCCCCACTCTGGCAAAAGTGCATGGTTCTCTCTGCTGAAGCTACATGGTGATTCTCTTTCACATGTCTGTGGGAGTCCCCATTCTGGGCTAAAATGTATGGTTCTCTCTCCAATGGCTGCTGTGTCTGCTTTTTAAATCCCTGTGCCAGTCCTCCTTTGCAGCTCCATTTCTGACTCCTCCTACAGTCGGCTACACTTGTCAGCATTTCTGTATTATTCCAAGTTTACTGGGCTGCCATTGTGAGTCTGGGCGGGTATGGCCCCATGTTCTGGAGCCAATCAACTCCAAGCTCTCACGCAGACACTGTAACTCAGGGGACCTGCCCCCAGTCACATCTTGGGTGGAAGTCACTTCTATCCCCCTGTCTCAGAGCATTGCCACAGCTATTTAACATACCTATGCAGCCAGTTAAAGGCTGTAGATATGTTAAATGACCATGCCAGAGGTTAGCTGCAAAGCCTTTGCTGTACAAAACAGCTCTCAATGGCCCTGCTCCTTTTGTCCCTTCCCCAACTCATACCTGGGGTGGTGGTGAGGACATCTTAATATTTCCTAGACATCTTGAGTTCTGGACCCCAGACTCCATTCCAAATCCCTTTCTTGGGCCCCCTTCTTGGCTGCACCCTGTTACATTTTCTGTCCCATTGTCCAATTTGAGAAGAGGCAAAGGCTGCTTGGTGGTCAGCACATTTTATGAGATAGTAGGCAGAGGCTACATACGTGTGCCATTTTAGAGCAAAAGGTGTGAATTAGTGACCTACAAAGATAGCACTTCTGTATGCAAATAAGGAGCACAGAGTATCCTGGAGAGAGATGTAGCTGGAAAGGGCAAGACCACAGTGGGATGTCAGCAGACGCCTTAGTTCAAGCAGTCAAAGACCACCTGAAGCATAAGGTATTCATTCCTTTAGATGAGAGCTGGTTGAGCAGTTTGAGACGGGAACACCCATCTCATTAGGTTTTTCAGGCAAAACCCAGGGACAGAAAGGGATTTCCTATGGCCAAGAGGCTCCAGGTGTTGCCTCAGGCTGTGACCGGGGCTCAGTGCTAAGTGGGACGATTCGGCCGTTTTGGTTAGGTGGCAGAAGGAGGCAGTAGGCAGGTGCGCAGCCCTCACAGTTATGAGATTTTTGTGCTCATTAAAGAAGGATATCGATGGCCCAAAGGGGCCATTACTGTGCTTTTCCTGACCATCACAGATGCCAGTCACTGAGCTGGTCAATATCTGCCTCTGCAAGTACACCAGTCCTTTTTAGTAGGATCCGGCTTTAGGCTGAGATGAAGATAAGCTTCTCTCTACAACATTCTCAGACCAGTGCAATGGATATCATCTCTCTGATCTGGATATTCTTATTTTTATATAAAAGCAATGTTAATTTCTACTATTGAGGAAATAATTGGAGTGAGGGACGTAGTGCCACCCACCAGAAAAGCACGGTCCACTAGATTGGGTGAAGAGAGTGCAGATGGGTGGTGTTTGTGTGAAAGCAGTGACCCATTCCTTTCTCACATGTGCACTCATCATTAGACATCACACTGCCCATTCAGAGTATGCTTACTCTCCTAACCTACTCCTGAGTCTCCAAGGTCGCCCAAGTCCTTGGAATTTAGTTTTGACACAAGGAAAGGGAAGAGCATCTCTCTTACTGCTTGGCTTCTTTATTCTCTTGGGGCTTCAGTTACTCATTATGCTCCTGTTTCTATCTGTAAGATATAACCCAGAAAGAAATATACCCTGAGAGAAAATGGCAGCACGCCATGCAGGGCCTCTGCTCTAGTATGTGAGCCTAGAAATTAGGTCAGAATCTTAAATCTAGGAGTTAGGTCCCCTACAGACAGGTGAGTCTCTGTGCCCCTTTGGATACTTGAGCAGCCAGCCAGCAATCCCTCTGGTTTCCTCTCCCCTTACGGTGTTTTGCCCCTGCAGGACTGGGATCCAGCTGTGTTCTGTCTCTGCAGTGGGGTTGGTTGGCTCACCTCCTTCTCTGGAGCCCACTGGGGGAATCTGAACCACTGGATGCCTGGGGCCTGGCCAGCTATAATTAAGCATGCGTTTTTATTTTGATATTTTGACATCTGGCATCTTGCTGACCCTGGAGAGACTGCCCCTCCTAGGGTCAGCCAATTCCTTGACACAGTAAAAAACCCATTAGGAGAGACCCTTTACACACAAACCAGCCAATCCAGGGGACATACCATTCCCCACACCTCCTCTGTAGGGCTTTCACTTGAGCCACTGTCCCCCTACTCTAGTCACACCAGGGCCAGGTGCTAGACAATGAGGGAAGCCTCTGTGCCCCAGAGCCTGCCAAAAGTATTCAAATGAGTCAGTCCTAGGCTGCTCACCCAACTCACACATTCCCCCCCGCCCATAGAAACCACCATGAGGGGCCTCGCCCACGTTTCCTCCTTCCTCTCGCATCTCCTGACGCACTCTGGTACAGCTCTCTGTGGCCCTGTGTGGCAGGCTACGCATGTCTCCTGTTTCTAGGAGCTATGAATATAAAAACTTCCTTTTTCATGACAGTTATATGGAAATAACTGTGTGTCTTCCATCCCTGATTAAAAGAAAATCTGGGGTACATTTTAAAACATGAGCCATTCTGCCTCTGGATTAAGAATGAATCATGCTCCTTGAACCCATAGTTCATGTCCCCTACGGATACATCTCTTGTCCTACCTGAATCCCAACTAGGAACCCACCCCACCCCACCCTACCTTGTAATATTTTAGTTTCACCTTATTAGACATTACAGGACCAGCAACATCTGGAAATTAGGAAATGACTATAGTGTACTCTCCAAACACCGTACCTGAGCCACCAAGATGTGTTTTTCTGAACTGGTGCTTTTATTTCTGTGGATGTATTCCAGGAACGAAACTGCCAGGATGGGGAGTTCAAGTGCAGTTCATTGTGATGAATATTTCCAGGTAGCCTTACAAAAAGGCTATCACAATGCCACAATTCACATTTCTGCCAGCAAGACGTGAACTGACTTTTTCCCTGCAAGCCCCTGGGGACCTTGGCATTCTTGGAGTCTAATTCTCCAGAGGCCCACGGGTGAACACTCTCTCGCCAGGATCGTGGGGCACCCTAGGAGCTAGGCTGGGGCTGTCAGCAGCTCGTGGGTGTTGAAACCACCCGAGAACTCAGGCTGACTCTTCAGCCTACAGTGGGTGCTTGTTCTCCGAGCTGAAGTAATGCAGGCAACATTGCTGCTGGTCCTCTTCCCCGATGGTTGGGCATCCCAGGCTCTGGCCACTCTGCTGGAGGGGCAGTTACCGCTTTAGAATAAGTTTACAGGGAGCAAGAGGGGAGGAGCTCCCTCTCAAATAATTTCTGCTACATTTGCTTTCGTGAGTAGTTGAATATTAAGGAGATTATGGTTGCTGTGTCGACTTGTCTTGTTTTCTTTTTCTCACCTATGTTGACTTCCAGGTGAAGATAGCTCTTGGTGGCAATTAGCTCTGTTGGGTGTGGGATTCCTGGTGACACTCAGGACACAAGGCCTTGCTGCTTACTCCTCAAGACCATGCCAGTTCTGGGGCCTCCTTTTCAAAATGTATTTTATTCTTAAGAAAATCGCACAGTTATTATTTTATAGGGAAAAGTACAGCTAATCAAGATAAAAATTATTCAAAATCTCACTCATCAGAAATCAACCGATAATTTTGGTTGGATTGCTTTCCAGACTTTTCATGAAAATATTATTTCTGGTCTGTAACCTATATATTTCAAATTGAAAAAAAATCACATACGTCA
The DNA here is from genome assembly GCF_014824575.4 of Sturnira hondurensis. Lineage (NCBI taxonomy): Eukaryota > Metazoa > Chordata > Mammalia > Chiroptera > Phyllostomidae > Sturnira > Sturnira hondurensis. The sequence continues at coordinate 916,403 of NW_028072887.1, read as the reverse complement.
TTCCTTTTCAGACTATTGGCTCACAGGAGCACTTCCTACGGATGGATGCGTATTTTGTCATAGCTTACATTGTTTAACCACTTCTCTATTGTCAGCTGGTTTTCCCAGATTTTCACTATTGTAATAACTCCTCTAATAAACAGCTTTGCCCATATGCCTGTATAATTGTCCAATTACATTCTTAGGCAAAATGCCTAGAATGAGATCACAGAATTAAAGTATTGTCACTGTTTAAGGGCTTTTGTGCTGAATTGCACTCTAGAAAATGTATATCAACTTATTCTCTTTCAAGTGGTATTTGAGTAACTATTTCCCCAAACTCTCCCCAATAGCTGAGAACTGTTATTTTTCATCTTGGACAATTTGAAAGTGCATTTAATATTTTTACCAATAAGAGCAATAAGCCCATACCCTCACTTCCAATACAGCTTCATCCTTCTTCACCTCACCATCCAACGCAATAGGCTAACTTGGGGTCTGCAGGTTGAAAGACCATGTGTGTATGGCCCTGGGAAAGTCACTTAACCCCAGTAAGTCTTCCCTCAACTCTAAAATGGGCATAATAAAAAACACGCACTACTGGATTGTTGAGAGTTTGAATGAGGTAATATAGGGGATGTGCTTAGCACAGTGCCTGGCACGCCCAAGTATTGAATATACTTTCAATATGAATAATCTTTTAGAGAGTCTTCAACATGTCCCTTGGTTTGTCTTTTGCCTTAAGCAAACTCAAGCCATATTAACCCCTCTTTAAGAAGCAAGATGCCAACACAAGCTATGGGGAAGCACTTGAGCATTGCTTACTAATGAGAAGGTCTACGCACAATCTAAGTACTGTTTATAGTAATGTAGAGTAGTTTTGTGCACCCTACATGTGAGTTCTCTCTCATCTCACACACACACAATCAGTAAGATTTCTATTTGCTCTATTAATGAGGGCCTATTATTACAGAACAGATGTGGGGTGGGGGATGAACTATATACTATTACCGAATGGATCCACCCTTGTGTTCTGGGGATCCTCCACCCTATACTAGATTCACCTTGCCTGCTGCCAGGGAAAGACATCTCTCAGTGTCAGAGATTGGTGAAAAGGAAAGCGATTATTATTTATTTAAAGAGTTATACAAACTTAAGAGTAATGACTTAATGTCTACATTGAGATCCCAAAGTCCTTTAAAATACCCACAAATGTGCAGTCCTTCCTTCCCCCTCTGTCCAGTCCAGGGTACCGTATCCCAGAAAAATAAATAGAAGTCTGTGGTTCTTCTCTGCCCAAGCTGTGTGGTCCCAAAAAGCCACCATGAGGCTGCCGCACCTGGATTTAAATCCCAGCATCACTCTTCCTCTGCAGCACCATTTCCAACTCCTCCCACACTTGGCCACACCTGCCAGCATTCCCATGTCTTTCCAGCTTTACTGGGCTGCCATTGTTAGTCCTGGCAGGTGTGGCCCTGTGGTGTGGAGCCCAATCATCTCCAAGCTCTTTTGCAAGCTCTGCAACCAGGGGGAGTTGCCTCCCAGTTACATCATGGGTTGAAGTCACTCCCATCCCCCTGGCTCAAATATGGCCACAGCTGTTTAACATATCTATGAAACCAGTTAAAGGCTATAGATATGTTATCTGCAAAACTATTGCTATGCAAAACAGCTCCTAGTGGCCCTGCTCCATGTGACCCGTCCCATCCCCCAGTTCAGACTTGTGGGGGTGAGGACATCCTATATATATATTTTCCTAATATTTCCTGGATACCCTTAGTCTTGAACCCTATCACATATGCCTATTTGCCCCCATGCTTGGCTGCACCTTGTTACACTATAATATACAAGATTTGTCTTCCGGAAAAATTTGAGCAAATCACTTCACCTTTTTGTGCCTCAGTTTCCTTATCTGTAAAATGAAAATAATAATAGTACCTACTTCATAGAGTTATTATGAGGATCAATTGGGTTAGTAATTGTAAAGTACATAGACCAGTGCCTAGCACATGATAAGTGTAGTGTTTCTTCCCTGAACAGATGAGTGAGTGCTGGCCCACATGCATGTGTACCAGCTATGTCCTCACTGAGGAGTTGGCTTTTAATCACAGCGGGGAGTGGGTGTAAGGCCCCTATAGGAAGTAGAGGAGAAGCCCACAAGCCGGGTCTCTGGAGAGTGCAAGTGGAGGATGCTGGGAGGGTGCCTTGGTGTGCCAGTCTGTACAGATAGAAGAGGAGGCAATGTGTCTTTCAACGGAATGGAAGGGCAGAAAAAAGGGAGATTTAATACAGTTTCTTTGAAGAGAGTTATGCCAGTCTGATGAGGGTCGAATGACTTGATCAAACGTTTATCTCATCTTATCTCCCTCCTTGTCACTTCAACTCCAACATCATCTCAGCAAGATGATTCCCCAAAGAAACCTGAAACTAGAAGTTCGGGTGAGATCAGAGAGTCACAGGCTGGCCACCTGACTTTCCATGTGGGAATGATTGGAAAGTAACCGGGCCTTGTGGCTATCATCACCTTCCTCGTTTAGAGGCACAGTGAACAATTCTTTCTCTCAGGTCGGGCCTCAAACCAGGCATAGGGGTGAGTCCCTTTAACCAGGGTTGACCCATCACTGAAGCTGGCCACTTGGATGAATACATGGCTGTGGAAATTGGAGACAAGGACTCCAGGATGGCTGTGGCTCTCTGTTTTGTGCCCACGGTCTCATGGCAGACCTCCTGTCACTCAAGTTGCCTAGGGAGTCCCATCTGAAATCTGCCTCTCTCAGCAGAGCTGGGCCCACAGGGATCGTGCTAGTCTGGTTTAATAGGTTCTAAAAATTCAAATTGGGGTTCCATGGGAGCGAGTGTGGGAGTTGCCCTGCTCACTCAGCCATTCCCTGTCATCCGATTCACGGCCTGCTTCCCAGGGGACTTGCCTGGCTCGATGGGCCTTTGGGAGGGCTGCCTTCATGAGGAGGAGACCCTGAAACTTGTGCCGTTTTCACTAAGTGGCAGCTGAGCTGGCTCAAACCACAGAATGTGGCCTCTGTCTCTTCTTTTTAGACCCTGACACCATGCAGGGTCTAATTTTCTGTCCTGCCCCAGGCTGAGACAGGAACACTCTCCATCTTGGTCTCTGACTGTGGGTGAGCTCTGAGTTCCTGATCACTTGGAACCTGCTGCTCCTCCCCAAAAGACCTCAGAATTCTCTATTTTCTGCATTATTTTACCACCGAGCCCTGTCCCCACTCCCGGCTCCTCATAGAAGAGTATCTGCCTGAACTAAGACCAAATTAATGACAACTCCTTGGGTGACTGCTAAAGGCTACCCTCTCAGGGTCCAGCCTGACAGTGAGATGGCTCTCTGGGCCCCTGGGCCCCATCCCAGGATGTCCCTTCTGACTGGCCTCACTGTGAGGGCCCAGGCAACCCTCATCATGACCTCCAATCTGTATTAAGAACCTATCAAACAGTGTTTAGGCTTGATTCTAGCAGTTCTGTTATCCGACTCAGTCAATAGCATATGAAAAACAATGAAGCAGGACAGAAGGTACCCAGAAGGAAAAGGAACAGTTGATGATGATCCGGCAGAAGTCAAGACCACTGAAAAACTTTGGTATTATGTGGACCCAGCTGAGAAGCTGCTTAGAGCCCCACAAGTGGGCTGTTGGTGTGAGCCTGCCAGCCAGTGAAGGTTGAGGGGTCTGTTCTGGCAGGAGACTCTGGGAAGGAGATGTTTATTGTTTATGCATATGGTGGTATATAGGACAAATGTGAGCATGGTGCTTAGGAGGAAGCTTACACTGAGCACATGCAAAGCTAGCAAAATAATTGAATAGAGGAAAAAGCGCCCCTAACCCCTTCTGGTACCAGATTGGGGGTGGACTTAGGGGAAGGCAGGTATATGCACCACAGAAATCAAAATGGCAACAGTTGGAGGTGCAGGACCAAAGAGTCCTGTCAGTCTAGCCTGGGGAAAGACGGGGTTGTTTGGGAGGTGGACCCACCCAAAATATGCAAAAGTTTGAGAAGTTGATTGATCATTTTGGGAAAGCACCTTGTCCACCCCACACCCCAAACTAATAACATCCAAGAAGAACAAAAAAATGTTCTATTGTTCATGACTGGCTGCTTGGGATCTGCACTTAGTGCACTGACTTGTCCTTGTCCTCTCCATGGGCCATGTGGTCTTAGCAGCAACATGGCCCTTGGCCTCCAGGAAGGATCCTGAAATGGGCAACAGCTGGGAACAAACTAAGCTACCTGGATGACTGCTTAGCAGCTGCCTGTGGGCTTTGAAGGATGGTATTTTACAATGGAGTGGGAACTCTGGGCACTGGCTTTTGTATTGCTCTTGCTGAGGATGGTTGGATTTTGTCAGGTTTTGCGGATAAGATGAGCTTTATTATGGGGAGTCCACCATTATCCCAGATCACACAGATTCTGAATAAAACGTCTTTCCTTTTGCATCATCAACTGCCCCTAGAGTTTGGCTTCTGTGGTGGCAGACAGATGAAATCCCTTTTTTTGTTCGGTAACAGGGAGACAAGATCAGCCCCTCTGTGTCTGATGAAAGCCACTTTGAAAACCAAGTACTGTGCACCAGGCACAAAGTAGGCCTTCAGTGGGCACATAGTTCCCTTTCTGTTCCCATTGAGCTTGCTTTGGAGGGACTTAGAGCTGGGGCAGAAGTGGTGGACTGTACACTGAAAACTTACTTCCATGCCACTCATCTCTATTTCATAAGATCCATGGTAAGAAGCATCTGGATTTCAAAGATGTAAAAGGGGAGGGGCGGGGGGAAACTCTGCATCTTAGAATTGATGCCATACTTTATTGGTTTGGGAAACCCTTGCCTTTGTGAGATCAACAATGCTCATTATTATGTTCAGGAAACCAAAAGTACTATATTAAAGGCACCTACTTAACTTTCAGTGAGTTCTCTTCTCTCAGACTCTCTATCAGAAAACCTTCTCTGCATGGCTCTTACAAGCATTCTTTGGAACTTGTGTTCTGTGGAACATATTTTAAGTCATTTAGAAAAGCTTAAATTATAGTCAGTATGTAACAGGATGCAGACAAGAGGGAGCCCCAAATAGAGATTTGGAATGGCGTCCAGAATGCAAGGTATCCAGGAAATATTAGGATGTCCTTACCTCATCCCCCCACAGGTGTGAGTTGGGGAAAGGGACACATGGAACAGAAACATGCAGAGTATTTTGTACAGCTACAGCTTTGCAGCTAACCTCTGGCATGGTCATTTAACATATCTATAACCTTTAACTGGTTGCATAGAAACGTTAAATAGCTGTAGCCATGCTTTGAACCAAGGGGATGGAAGTGACTTCCACCCAAGATGTAGCTGGGGGAGAGCTCCCCTGGTTAAAGTGCCTGTGTGAGAGCTTGGACAAGATTGGCTCCATGACATGAGGCCACACCTGCCCAGGCTTATGATGGCAGCCCAGTAAATCTGGAAGAATGCAGGAATGCTGGCAGGTGTACCTGATTGTAGGAGGAGTCAGAAATGGGGGTGCAGAGGAAGGTTGGCTCAGAGATTTAAACCCAGACTTGGCAGCCATGAGAGGGGATAACCACGAGGCTTTGACAGAGTGGGGACCCCTGCAGCTTTGGGAGAGTGACGACCATGTGGCTTTGGGGTGCTCCCTTTTGCCACGTGGCTGAAGAAGCAGGAGAGATTTTGCCTGAAAGAAAAGGGGTGAAAGGACTCATGCTGGTAAGCCATGAAAAGGTGCCACATGGCTTTGGATTAACTGGAGATTGTGGTGGCAACACAGTTGATGGTGCCTGGAGCCCCAATCATGGACTTCTGCTTCCACTACTGAGGTACAGTACCGCAGACTAGGCAGAGGCAGAAGGAAGGACTGTGTGCATCTGTGAGTACCCTAAAAGACTTTAATATTTACTGAAGACATTGGGTCACTACTTAAGTCTGTATAGCTCTAAATAAATATTTCCTTTCCTTTTTACAAATCTCTGGCATTGAGAGACATGTTTCCTCTGGTGGCAGGCATAACAAACCTAGTGGGGGGTCCTTTCATTAATAGTATATTGTACTTCCCACTTGGCCCTGTCCTATAACAAGTATACTTTCTTCATTGACCTTAGTTCTAAGCTGTGATACATTTTAGAAATATTTTCATTACAAATGCTTAAAGAAATGTCACTTTTAGCTGCAGATTTGCATAAGTACTTCAGGGAGTGTGGGACATTCATGGCTTTCTCTAGGGGCTGATTTGTGTAAAGGCCTTAGGCTCTGGGGAAATAGCTGTCACGCCTTTCCACATTTAAATCGGGACTGTATTCTCCAGGAGGGGTGATGTGGAAAAGGTCACCATCCCAGATGCACCGAGAGCCAGAAAGAAGCATCTTCTATTCCACTCTCTTCCCACTGCCAGTGACTGGTGCCGCGCTATGAAAATCCAGCTCCCTTGTCTGACAGTGGGACAAACGGCAGGGTACTATCCACTCCAGAGCTCCCTACAGAATCAGACTGAGGCCAAGACTTGACTTCAGATTGCACTCTTGCCCCCTTTCTTCTCCTTCCCTATCTCTTTTCCCTCACTCACTCCCTTACCAGGTTTTGCTGGGGCACTTTTTAATAGAGTACTAACAAATGATTTCTTGTCCCAGGGCCTGCCTCCAGGGACCCTAATCCCAGGCAGGCACCTAAAAAATTAATACACTTTGAAGTAAAGTATAGCATAGAGAATATAGTCAATGATATGGTAATAACTATTATGGTGTCAGGTGGGTACTGGAAATGCCAGGGGAGACACTTTGTGAGTATGGTTGTCTAACCACTATGCTGTACACCTGAAAACAATTAAAAATAACATTAAAAATAAAAATTAAAAACAAAAATACAATTATACTTCTTTTATATTTTAAGCATTCTGTTTCTATCAAAATTTCTTCAGTGTTTTTCATTATTTCTTTTAGCAGTTTGCCTATTTGCATCCAGATCCAAATATAGTCCACACATATCAATGAGGTATCTTTTTAAATCCCTTTTAATTTTTAAGTTTCTTTTCTTTTATTTCTCATTGCAGTCATTTTGTTTTGTTTTTGAGAAACCAGGATGCTTGTTTTGAGAGTTTTCTGCCTCCTGCATTTGAATGCTGGTGTGGACTTGGTTTTACTTAACATGTTCTGTCCTTGTTTTTCCTGCGCATTGGCAGTTGCCTCTAGAGGTAGCATTAGATTCAGATTTGATTTTTTGGTGGGACTCCTTTATAAGACGTTCATTTCATCAGCAGGTGCCTAATTTTTTGTTGTTTTCTCTTTGTGATGTTGACATTTATGGATACTCAGTTCTCAAGATATATTATTAATTCATTGGGGGTTGCTAAATGGTGATATTCAAATTCATTATTTCTTTTCCACTGTCTGGAATATTCTGAAATATCAGCTGAAACATCCTCTTATTGACTATTTGGTTACCTTGAAGTACCATTTGCATAAGGAATTCCAAGAAGAAATGTTTGATTTTATCTTTTATTTACCTATTTTAAAATAATGAGTTAGTTTCCAAACATCCTTGAAAGTTTTCTAATCTTATTAGACTTCTTTTTCTATCATGATGAGCTCAGGGATTTATCCATATATCAAGTTTTTTACTCCAGTGTGGTTGTATGAATTTTAAAATGTAAACATTACTGTACTTTATATTTTACTTTGTAATTGTGTGTTTAAAAAACTGAGAAGTATGTGTTGCAGATATGTTCATGCTTACATTTAAAGACCTACCACATTATTTTCATTACTACTGTTGAGTATGACATATTTTCATTACTACTACTGAGTATGACACAATATACATGTCTTATGGTTCATAATAGGCGCTTCCTTTATCAGGCTAAGCCTCTATAAAAATTAATTAATTAATTAATATATGTATGTATATATGTATGTATTTATGAGAGAGGGAAAGGGAAGGAAAAATAGAGGGAGAAAGACACTGCTGTGAGACAAAAACATTTTTTGGTTGCCTCTTGTACACATCACAACTAGGGACTGAACCCGCAATCCAGGCACATGCCCTGACCAGGAATCAAATTGGCGACCTTTTGCTTTGTCGGATGATGCCCAAACGATTGAGTCACACCAGTCAGGGCTTGGCTAAGCCTTTTCGTATGCATTATTTGACATAGCCTTCAAGACAATTCTATGATGAAATTAGAGAATTCTTATTTTTTGGATGAAAAAATGAAGCACATGGTTACCCAGCTTAGAATTGGTAACCTGGGATTTGAACCTAACTCTGTTTTAATCTCAGAACTTTTGCTCTTGACCATGGAGTCAATGGCTTGGGCCAGAGATACCCATTCCTGTTGTAGTGGGTTTTCCTGTTTTAGTGGGACAGTCACATGTCTCTTCCTCCATCTGAGGCCGGTCCTCCTCTGGGCAGAACCTCCTGCTTTCTCAGGAATGCTGCCCTAATCAATTATCCCTCCTGGGTGCACACTTTTGTCAATCAAGTGGACTTTCTACCTCAGGAATGAAACATGTTGGCCCCTCCTCCATCCTAAGAAAACAAAGTGTCCTCCCCTTGAGCCCATGTGCCTTTTGAGCACATGGTTGTCTCCCATAGTTGCTGTTTATTTGATCACATCAGATAAGGGCTGATGGTTAGTGGACTGGCTCTGTTTACGTTCCCTGAATGACTTTTTGCCCTTTGTACCTGCTGTGAGAGACCATTTCAGCCCACCCAGTGTGATAGCTCTGTCTCTGCAGAGTCCTCCTAGACCACTCCTATCTGACTTCCTTCATCTCAGTCCTGAGGAGCAGGTAAATTTTGGAAGATCAAATATAGCCTTTGCACTCCTGAGTTGGAGATATTGTGAAAGTAGAAGTTTCAGGAGAAAAGTCTTAATTTGAAGAGGGCAGTCTTCTACAGCAAGGGAATACTTCTTCTGTATTCTGAATACTCATTCTTTCTTTGTGCATTCTTCCTTGAAGTCCTTAGCCTTCACTGATATTTCCACTTCTGCACAACTTGTACCAGTTCTCTGCATATTCTGTTTTGTGTTATTATCTATGTTCAAATATATTTGCAAAATTTTGAGGGCTAGTATGTCTTCTAGTCTTTGATTCCCTCACAGTTAGCCCACAAACCACCCTGTACATGGTGGAGGCACTCAACATTTGTTGGATGAAGGTCTAATTCACCATTCTTTACTAGCCTTTGGGGACAAGTGGGTGATAATACAGACAACACAGGCTTTATCAGACTCTGGGCAATGTCCTACACATGCTTCCCTAGAAGCCCTATTTATGATAGCACTACTGTCTGAGGTATCTGTTTTCTAATTTTCTGGTGTTTTTATATTTAGGGAGCATCATTGTTTTCACCATGGCTGAATTATGGGGTTTTCTAGTGTTCGACATTTTTAATATTAAATAATAAATCTGAGAAGAGTATCTCAAAAGTGATGGCCTTGCATTTGTCTGCCAAGAATCTCTTATGCCCTCTGGGAAAATATTCTTTGGGAAACCACTCTATACCCATGTAATTTGGGTAGGCCTGACTCTCCCACTTGCCCCAGTTCTGGGGTGGTTTTGGAGTTTTTGAGCATGTGAGACTGGAACTAGAAGGCTACGATGAAGCATGATCCTTTCCAAGACAGATGCCAACTCAGAGTAGAGCATGGAAGAGAAATTGAGACAGTGACAGTCCTGATTACATTGTTTGGGGCCCTGGGTACAGCATGCCTAAAACTTAACCACACCCTGGATTGACAGTTATGTGAGCCACCTGGTTCATCATTTTGCCCAAACCAGCCTGTGTGTATTTTCTATTACTTTGAACCTAAAGAGCTCTAACTCATACCATGTCTCCTTTCAAGTTGGATTGTTAGAGGGTTACAGGATTTGCAAGGAAGGAGCTCTGTTAACTTTTACTTTGTCCAGGGCCCCCCTGCTTTCCTCGATACTTTGGACAGTGGTCTGCTGGGGGGGGGGGCTCCACCAATAAGTCTCCCCCACCCGAGCCCGGCTGCTACAGATGAGAATAAGTCTACCAAGACATGATCTGCTTGGGGAGGAAAGTTGGCCAATCTCTCAAAGGATAAGAACCAGAAGCCTGTTTCTCAGGGCTTTTATTAGGTTTAACTTGCATAGGAATACAGGGTGTATACATAAATCTCATCAATCATTGTAGGCAGTAATGATCAAACAATAGATAATATTCAAAGAACTCTGAGGGCTTATTCTGAGTCAGGGTCAAATAGTTAAAGGGCAATAACACTTTGTGGAACAAACTCACTTCCTGCCTGGACCCTTATCATTTAAATTGAGGATATACGCAAAGTAGATTTCATAGGATTTTGTGCATTCTTTCTTAGGCCTGATCACCCCAGGGAACCCACCCTCTCCAGCACAGGGCTGCACCCACCTCCAGCATTGTTTCAGGCTTACGTTGGATAGGGAAAGTAAGGCAGCCCAGAGACTTCTTGAAGAAAGAATGAGGACTCAGGCTATGTTAAAACAGAGGAATGAGGGTCTATCACCCCTTTTCTCTATAGTTCCCTAAGTCCTTTCCTGAAGGCCCCTTCAAGACTGTGCCTGTCTTAGGTAGTTCTTCCTTTGAGGAATGTTACCCATCATTGGCTAACCACTTATCTGCCCGGGGCCAAAAAGTGTGAAGTAAAGGGGGACAGAGGCAGTGCCCTTACAAAGAAGGTAAGCTTTGTCTCCTTAATGGCTTATGGTCCCAAGGCCTTTTTACTCAGCCTTAGCCATGAGGGGTTATGTTTTCTGAAATCAGGCAGGATGGTTCCTAACAATGGTTCTGCATGAAAAAGGAGACATATAAAGACATCAGGCCCATATTGTATGAGAATCTCCTTTCCCATCCAAGGAAGGCTTTATTGTTGGTATCATAGTTATGAATATGTTTAACCTTATGTAATAAAAAAATCACACAACAGGGATGTAATTTTGTTGTGTAAGAAAAAGTCTGGAGATAGGTGGTTATAGAGGAAAATAATAATGTTAAGGTAATTTCTCTGCTAGCCCCTTGGCTTTGCTTGTTCTTCTTCTTTCACATGGTTTCCTTGTGGTCAAAAGGTGGCTGCTGCTATAATAAAGGTGGAAAAGAGAAAGGTGGTATCACTTCTATTTCTCTTCTTTGATTTGGAAAGTGGACCCTCCTTGAATCTCTGTGCAGATTTCTGTTCACTTCTGTTCATGGCCAGAACTCGGTAACGTGATCACTGCTACCTTCAAGGAAGGCTGGAGAAATGAATGTTCAGCTAGCCACATTGATACTCCTACCAATACATTGTTTCTTTTAATATGAAAGAGGTGAGAAATGGATCTTAGCTATTTATTGAACCTGTGACTTGTTCTCCCTCAACTCATTTAGTGTAAGTTCTCTGCCAAGATGCTCCCCAGAAAACCTGCAAAAAGGTTCCATCCATATGGGCTCCCTTTCAAGGTTGTCAGACCTGCTTGAATCCCAGCTAAAAATCACTCTGAGCCTCCATGTCTGGCTTAACAATAACCCACAACCTTCAGACCAACCTGAGCTTCCATGTCCATATTTGACAAAAATTGAATCATTTGACAAAAGCGAAGGCTAAATTAGAAATACCAGTGTTCTAACTCACTTGCTGTGGAAAAAGTGTACAATAAAATTTGCTGCAGATGGTACTATAAAATAAAAGATATAAAGTATCTAAAACAGTACTTAGCATATGGTTGGTATAAAATAAATATTAATTTTCTCTCCCTCTTTCTCTTCCATTTTAGTGCTACTGCTCCTTACTTTCCTCTCTTGTGTCAGTAGGAAGGTCATTGCAATGTGCACTGGGCATTTCAGCTCTTTGATTCATGACCCTGATGTCCAGAGAAGGATCTCCAAGAACACACCAAGGCTTAAGACCCATGTATCTTTGCTTTAATTTAACTCACAAGTTGTCTAGCCAGAAAACTATAGTAAACTGGGCCCAGTGGGTTCTGGTGCTTGCTTCATGGATCTGCTTGTTATTCTATACTAACATAATCAATACTTCCCCCTTGGCACAGAGCAGAAGTCTCGTGGAATGCAGAGAGACTCAAGAGTTCATCAGTCTGCGTGACAAATGGGAACTTACCTGAGTTTTTTGCAGAATTTGGTCTTTACTGAGGTAGGAAAGATGGCTGCCTGCATAATGTAGTTTGATAAGACCTTTCCAGCACCTTTATTTGGAAGGAATGCTGAACTATAAATCAAAATATGGGTTTGAATTTTGATTCTACCACTAACTATATGCTTCTAGGTAAATTATTTAACCTTTTTAACTGTCCATCCTTCCCAGCAAAATGGGCTGCAGTAAAAATTACACACACACACACAAAAGAGTGAAACAACAACAACCACAAACTTATGTGAGAGAATGTGGCACATCCCTTCAAAACAGAAAGAGCATCTACTATGGGCCAGGCATTTTCAGCATTAGATCATAGATTCTCAGGCTCAAATGATGAAGTGTGGGCAGAATCTCTGGTTACAGATGAGAACATTGAGACCTGAAAAGTAAATAACCTGTCCCAAATCACAAATTGGTTAAGTGGTGGAGCCAAAATCTGTACCCATGTTTGTTTTATTCTAGATCTTTATATTTACTGACAGACGACTTTCCAGATTGCTTTTTCACTATTTCTGACTGAAAGTCTTGTTACTCTACCTGCCACATTTTTTTCCCCTGAATTATTGATTTTGTTATTTTTAAATTTATTTTGCAATTTTATTTATTTTTATATTCTCATTTTTAAATTATAGTTCAAGTACAATTATCCCCATTTCCCCCCATTACTCTCCCATGTCCTACCCACCCCCCACCTACTCACATTCAATCCTTCCTCCTTTTGATTTTGTCCGTGGGTCCTTTATGCAGGTGCCTTGATTTGAACCTTCTCCTTCTTTCCCCCGTGATCCTCCTCCCCCATCCTCTCTGGTCACTGTCAGTTTGTTGTTTATTTCTATGTCTCTGGTTCTGTTTTGTTCATGTGTTTGTTTTGTTGATTAGGTTCCACTTAATAGGAGAGATCATATGGTATTTGTCTTTCATTGCCTGGCTTACTTTACTTAGCATAATATTCTCTAGGTCCATCCATGCTGTTGTAGAGGGTAGGAGTTTCTACTTTCTTTCTGCTGCATAGTATTGCATTGTGTAAGTGTACCACAGTTTTTTGATCCCCTCATTTAGTGATGGGCACTGAGGCTGTTTCCAGCACTTGGGTATTGTAAATAATGCTGCCATAGACATTGGGGTGCATAGGTTCTCTGAATCATGTTTCAGACTCTTAGGTTATCAGTGGGTCAAAAGGCAGTTCAAATCTTAATTTTTTGAGGAAATTGCATACCGTTCTTCTCAGTGGCTGTACCAGTCTGCATTCCCACCAACGGTGTGTCGGGGTTCCCTTTTCTCCACAACCTCTCCAGCATTTGTTGTTTGTTGATTTGTTTATGGTGGCCATTCTGACTAATGTGAAGTGGTATCTCATTGTGGTTTTAATTTTCACCTCTCTGATGGCTAATGATGCTGAGCACCCTTTCACGTGTCCATGTGCCCTGTGTATGTCCTCCTTGGAGAAGTGTCTGTTCAGGTCTTTTGCCCATTTTTAATTGGATTGTTTTTCTTCCTGGTGTGAAATTGTGTGAGTTCTTTATATATTTTGGAGATCAAAACCCTGTGTAAGATATCATTGGCAGATGTATTTTTCCATATGGTCAGTTCCCTTTTCATTTTTCTGTTGGTTCCTTTAGCTGTGCAGAAGCTTTTTATTTTGATGAAGGCCCGTTTGTTTATTCTTTCCTTTATGTCCCTCATTCTAGGGAACATATTGGTGAAAATATTACTTCATGGGATGTCTGAAATTTTCCCACCTATGTTCTTTTCTAGGACTTTTATGGTGTTGCAGCTTATATTTAAGTCTTTTATCCATCTTGAGTTTATTTTTATGTATGGTGTAAGTTGGTGGTCGAATTTCTTTTTCTTTTTTGCATAAAGCTGTCCAGATGGGAGCAACACCACTTGTTGAAGAGGCTATTTTTAATCTATTTTATGCTCTTGCCCCCTTTGTCAAATACTCCATTGACCATGGAGACTTGGGTTTATTTCTGGGCTCTCTATTTGGTTCCATTGATCTATGCATCTGCTCTTATGCCAGTACCACACTGTCTTGATTATGGTAGCCTCATAATATACTCTGATACCAGGTATTGTGATAGCTCCTAATTTGTTCTCCTTTCTCAAAATTGCTGAGACCATTTGGGATTGTTTTGGGTTCTACATAAATTTTTGAAATGTTTGTTCTGTATCTGTGAAATATGCCAGTGGTATTTTATTTTTTGTTTGTTTGCTTGTTTATTTATTTTTAGAGAGTGAAGAAGGGCGGTAGAGAGGGAAAGAAACATCAATGTGTGTTTGCTTCTTGAGCACCTCCTACCAGGGACCTGGGCAGCAACCCAGGCATGTACCCTGACAGGGAATCAAATCAGTGACTCTTTGGATCATTGGCTGGAGCTCAATCCACTGAGCCATACCAGCCAGGGTTGTCATTGGTATTTTAATAGGAATTCTGTTGAGTTCATCAATTGCTTTGGGTAGTATGGACACTTTGATGATGTTAATTCTGATCTATGAGCATCGTATGTGCTTCCATTTATTTATTTGTTTCTTCCTTAATTTATTTCTTCAGTGTTGTCTAGTTTTTCAAGTACAGTTCTTTTACCTGCTTGGTTAGGTTTATTCTTAGGTACTTTATTTTTCTTGTTGCCATAGCAAATGGGATTTCCCCCCTAATTTCTGTTTCTGATATTTCATTGTTTATGTTAAAAAATGCCTTTGATTTCTGTGTTAACTGTGCATCCTGTTGTTCTGCCAAATTCACTTATTAGGTCAAGTAGTTTTTTTTGGTGGAGTCTCTAGGGTTCTCTATGTATACTATCATGTCATCTGCAAACAATGACAGTTTTACTTCCTCCTTTCCAATCTGGTTGCCTTTTATTTTGTCTGACTTCTGTGTCTAGAACTTCCCATATATGTTGAATAGAAGTGGTAAAAGTGGACACCCATGTCTTGTTCCTGATCTTAGTGGGGAAGCTGTTAGTTTTTGCCCATTGAGTATGATGTTGCCTGTAGGTCTTGTATATGGCCTTTATTATATTAAGGTATGCTCTCTGTAATCCCAGTTTGCTGAGTGTTTTTATCATAAATGGCCGCTGTACCTTATCAAATGCTTTTGCCACATCTATATTTTTTAACTTTTTAAAAGTTGTTGTTCAAGTATAGTTGTCTTTATTTTCCTCCACCACTTCCCCTCACCCCAGCCATCCCCACTCCCCACCCTTGACTCCCCTTTGGTTTTGCCCATGTGTCCTTTATAAATATTCCTGAAAACTATTCCCCATCCCCCCTCCCATTATTCCCCTCTGGTTACTGTCAGTTTGTTCTTAATTTCAATGTGGCTGGTTATGTTTTGCTTGCTTGTTTTTTTTTTTTAAATTAGATTTCACTTATAGGAAAGAGCATATGTTATTTGTCCCTCACTGCCTGGCTTATTTCACTTAGCATAAGCTCTCCAGTTCCATCCATGCTGTCACAAAAGGTAAGAGGTCCTTCTTTCATTCTGCTGTGTAGTATTCCATTGTGTAAATATACTATAGCTTCCAAATCCATTTATTTACTGATGGGCAATTAGGTTGCTCCCAACATTTGGCTATTATAAATTGTGCTGCTATGAACATTGGAGCATATAGGTCTTTTGGATTGGTGTTTCAGGGTTCTCACAATATAATCCCAGCAGTGGAATTGGTGGGTCAAAAGGCAAATTCATTTTTAGTTTTATGAGAACACTATGTTATGTTTTCCACAGCGGTTGCACTAGTCTGCATTCCCATGAATGGTGCACTAGGGTTCTCTTTTCTCCATATCCTCTCCAACACTTTTATTACATCTATTGATATGATCATGTGATTTCTGACTTTCCCTTTGTTTATGTGATGTATTATGTTTATTGATTTGCAAATATTGTACTATCCTTGCATCCCTTGGATGAATCCCTCTTGATCATGGTGTATAATCTTTTTAATGTATTGCTGGATGTGGTTTGCCAGTATTAAATTGAGGATTTTAGCATCTATGTTCATCAGCAATATTGGCCTATACTTTTCTTTCTTTGCTGTGTCTTTTTCTGGTTTGGGGATTAGGATGATGCTGGCCTCATACAAAAAGTTTAGGAGTCTTCCCTCTTCTTGGAATTTTGGAAAAGTCTCAGAAGGATAGAAGTTATTTCTTTCTTAAATGATTTGTAGAATTCTCCTGTGAAGCTGTCTAGTCCAAGGCTTTGTGTGTGGCAGTTTATTGATTACTTCTTGATTTCACCAGCTGTTATCAGTCTGTTCAGGCTTTCTTCTTTTCTTCATTTAGTTTTGGAAGATTTTATGTTTCCAGAAATTTACCCATTTAACCCAGGTTTTCAAATTTCTTAGCATAGAGTTGTTCATAGTAATTTCTTTCAATTCTTTGGTAATTTCTGTGGCATTAGTTTTAATTTCTCCTCTTTCATTTCTAATTTTTTTTATTTGGGTCCTCTCTCTTTTTTCCTTGATGAGTCTGGTTAAAGTTTTGTTGATTTTATCTACCTTTTCAAAGAAGCAGATCCTGGACTTATTGATCCTTTGAATTGTCCTTTTAGTCTCCATGTCATTTCATTCTGCTCTGATCTTGGTTATTTCCTTCTTTCTACTTACTCTGGGCTTTGTTTGTTGTTGTTCTTCCAGTTCCTGTAGAGTTAGGTTGTTTATTTGAAATGTATCTATCTTTTTTAGGTAGGCCTGTATTACTATGAACTTCCCTTTCAGGACTGTGTTCACAGTGTCTCACGGGTTTTGGACTGTTGTGTGTTCATTTTCATTTGTTTCTAGAAAGCTTTTGATTTCTCGCTTGATCTCATTATTAATGCATTTATTGTTTAATAGCGTGCTATTTAGTCTCCATTAATTTGAAAGATTTTGAGTTTTTTCCTTGAGGTTGGTTTCTAGTTTCAGGCCATTGTACTTGGTGAAAAAGCTTGATAGGATTTCCATTTTCTGAATTTGTTGAGGCTTGGTTTGTGTCCTATCATGTGGTATTATCTTTGAAAAATTTCCATGCGCATTTGAAAAGAATGTGTATTTTGCTTCTTTGGGCTGAAAAATTCTGTATATATCAAGTAAGCCAATTTGATCTAGTGCATCATTCAGTGCCACAATATCCTTGTTGATATTTTGTTTGGAAGATCTATCCATTGTTGAGAGTTGGGTGTTAAAATCCCCTACTATAATTGTGTTGCTGTCTATATCTTTCTTGAAGTCCTCCAAGATTTTTCTTCTATATTTGTGTGCTCCTGTGTTGGGTGCATATAAATTTACAATATTTATGTCTTTGTGATGGATTCTTTCCTTGGGTATTATGAAGGGTTCCAATGTGTCTCTTTTTATGGTCTTTGCTTTGAAGTCTATTTTGTTCGACATAAGTATTGCTACCCTGGCTTTTTTTCTTGTCCATTTGCTTGGAATATTTTTTTTCCCATCCAGCATTGGAAGGTATGAGACTTTCAGTTTGTGTAGGGCTTTTTGTTCTGAGGTGGGTCTCTTGTTGGCAGCATATTTTTAGGGTCATGTCTACTTATCCATTTAGGTACCCTATGTCTTTTGATTGGAGCAGTTAATCCATTTACTTGGAAGGTTATTATTGACAAGTACTTATTTATTGCCATTTTCCTCCTTTGTACCTGTGTTCCTAACTCTCTCATTTTTTTCTACCATATTCTTAAAGTTAAACCCATTAGCATACCTTCCAATGCTGGTTTGGTGGAGGTGGATTCTTTCTTTTTAATTTAATTTATTTTAATTGTTGTTCAAGCACAGTTTTCTGTCTTTTACTCCCATTCCAGCCCACCCCCCCCCCAGCCCTTCCCACCTCCCTTCCATTTCCACCCACCTTAGTTCTTGTTCATGTGTCCTCCACATTTTTTCCTGTAAACTCTTCCTCTTTTCCCCTAAAATTCCCNTCCCATTCCAGCCCACCCCCCCCCCCCAGCCCTTCCCACCTCCCTTCCATTTCCACCCACCTTAGTTCTTGTTCATGTGTCCTCCACATTTTTTCCTGTAAACTCTTCCTCTTTTCCCCTAAAATTCCCTCCCCTCTCCCCTCTGGTCACTGCTCAGCCTGTTCTCTATTTCAGTGTCTTTGGTTATATTCTGCTTCGTTGTTTGTTTTGTTGTTTAGCTTCCTGTTAAAGGTTAGATCATATAGTATTTGTCTTTCGCTGCCTGGCTTATTTCACTCAGCTTAATGCTTTCTAGTTCCATCCATGCTGTTGCAAAGGGTAGAAGCTCCTTCTTTCTTTCTGCTGCATAGAATTCCATTGCGTAAATGTACCATAATTTTTTGATCCATTCATTTACTGATGGGCATCTAAGTTGCTTCCAACATTTGGCTATTGTATATTGTGCTGCTATGAACATTGGGTGCATAGGTTCTTTTGGATTGGTGTTTTGGGGTTCTTAGGGTATAATCCTAACTTTGGAATTGCTGGGTCAAAAAGCAGATTCATTTTTAGTTTTCTTAGGAAGTTCCATACTGTTTTCCATAGTGGTTGTACCAGTTTGCAATCCCACCAACAGTGAACTAGGGTCCCCTTTTCTCCACAACCTCTCCAACACTTGTTGTTTGTTTCTCTGTTTATGATGGCCATTCTGACCTGTGTAAAGTGGTATCTCATTGTGTTTTTAATTTGGAGGTGTATTCTTTTAGCTTTCTTTTTTCTGGGAAACTCCATAGTTCATCTTCCATTTCAAATGAGAAACTTGGTGGGTAGAGTAGTCCTGGTTGCTGTGCTTTTCATTGTTTGGAATATTTCTTGCCATTTCCTCTGGCTTGTAGTGTTTCTCTTGAAAAGCTGCAAGTTTTATCAAGGCTCTCCTTTATGCTACTTCTCATTTCTCCTTGCTGACTTTAAGGTTCTTTCTTTGTGTTTGAATTTTGCCATTTTAATTACAATGTGTTTTGGAGTGGGCCTCTTTAGATTCCTCTTGACTAGGAGCCTCTGTGCTTCCTAGAATTGTGTGACATTTTCTGTCATCATTTAGGGAAGTTTTCCATCATTCCTTTTTCAAACGAGTTTCCCAACCCTTGCTCCTCTTCTTTTTCTTCTGGTATCCCTATCATACAGATATTGTCACATTTCATTTTATATTGCAGTTCCCTTAACCCCTCTTTGTTCTTTTTGAATCTTTTTTCCTTTCCTTGCTCTTTCTGTTTTTTTTTTTCTAACTTGGCCTCTAGCTTTCTGATTCAGTCCTGTTTCATCTAGCCTGTTTTTGATTCCTTATACTGTGTTCTTCAGTTCAAAAACTGTATCTTCATTTTCTCCTGAGTCATTGATAGTTTTGGTGTCCTTTCTCATGCTGATGTAGTTCTCAGTAAGTTCCTTGTGCCTGTAGTTTTTTGTAATTCTCACTGAGTTCATTGAGCTTCTTTATAACCATTGTTTCAAACTCAATATCTGATAGTTTACTTGCCTCTACTCCATTTAGCATTCTTTCTGAGGATTCCTCCTTTCCTTCCAGTTGGGGGTTGTTTCTCTGTCTTCCCATTTTTGGGGAGACTCTTCTTGTTTGCTTCTGCTTCTTAAATTGGTATGTTTTGACTCCCTGTTTTTGTGGTGTGAACTTCTATGGTAGGAGACCTGTGTGATTCAGTGGTGCAGTCTCCCTGGTCTCCTGAACTTGATGCTTTGGGGATGCCCTTTATACTATTTATTTGGCTTTCTGGATGTAATTGGGTTTTGGTTGTTGTTGGGTCATTCTTTGGTGGGTCCTTCCCTCCAGCTGGCTGACTGAAGGTCACTTCACCCACCATGTCTTATATATTGTTGTGCAGGTACTTCCAGAACAAAGCCACAAAGCCCAGGAAACAAACCCACATCTGCAAAATAACTCCCCTTGCAATTCCACTATCAACACCAAATGAACCATATTAATGAGGGTGTAAAGAGATTAATTAAGAGTATTATAAGAAAGGAAGGTGAATATGAGATGACCTACTGATTTTGAAAGAAATCATTTTTTGAAAGAAAAAATGATTTTGAGAGGGTAGAGGGAGGAGCACTAATGAGATTAGGGAATCAGAGCAATGTAAAGAGAGGAAGTAAAATTTACAAAAAAGGAAATGAAAGGAAGTAAAAGTAAGCAAAAAAGGGAATGAAGAAGGTGGAACAGAGTAGGAAGGAAAGAGTATAGTATTAGGTTTAAACAGACATTTAAAACAAATAAAATAAAGTGAGAGAGAGAAAGAAAAAGGGGGAAAGGTGAATAAATAATTAAAAAATGAGAACCAAAGTGGAGAGAAATCACCACAACACTATGAACAACAAATGAGCTAAAATTAACATAGGTGGGATGGAAATAAAAGAGAAAAAATAAAAAAAGAAAAGCATAAGAGATGTCTAGAGGAAAGGGAAGTGATTTTGAGGTGATAGAGGGAAGCGGAATACTAAGAGTGAGGAAAGAAAACCAGGATAAGATGGGGAAAAGTTAATTTGAGATGGAAATGAAAAAAGGGAAGGATGAAAGCAGGGGAAAAAATTAAGAAACAGGCTAAGACAGGGAAAAATTAAAATTTGAGACATAAAAAATGTAGGAGAGAGGAACAGTAAAATTTGAGATTTGAAGTACAAAATTAGTGAACATCTAGAAACAAAATTGAAAAAATGCAGCAAAAACTACCCTATCCACAACTAATGAGCAAAGATTGCTGAAGGTGGAGAGAGGATGCAGATATTTTAAAAGCGAGAAAAAGAATGTGAGATGACCATTGACAAGGAAATTGGTTTTGAGAGGCTGGATGGGGGAGAAATAGTAAGACTGTGGAATGGAAAGAAGTTCTAGCAAGAGAGATGAAATTTAAAATGAAAATAAAAAGAAAGATGAAGGTAAAATGAGGTAAGTGAAGGGAGAGGCAAAATATGTGAATCAAAATAAACTATAGTATAAAATCTAGTGACTTAATATACACAAACATGAAGGACAAGAAATGAATGTTAAAAAAGTATGAAGGAGAGAAAATATCACAAATCATGGAGAAGACCACGGCGAATTTCCTCTTGGTAACATCTAGTATTTGCCATTGTTTTTTCTTTCTGGGTCCACCTCTGGTGATGTCTGATGGTGCCCCAGTCTGGCCCTAGGCAGCCTGTTGGAGACTATCAGGGAACTACTGTCTGTGGCTGACTCCTTCGGTTGTTAATCTAGTCACTCTGCACTCAGCAGTCAGGCTTAAGCACCACAGGGTGGGGCAGGATCCTTCCTGGGGTTGGAGCTATTGTTTGCCCTCAGGCTGCTGCCTCTTGGAGGGGAGTGGACTGCCTGAGCGCAATGGCTGCTGCAGTATGGTGTTGACTCAGCACGGTGTTGACTCAGCACCAGAATCCTGGAGTCTACTCCCTCAGTTCTCTCCCCAAAGCTTCTGTCCCCAGCCTATCCTTTGGTGTCTCTAACTTACTCTGTCCCCACCTTTGCAAAAGCCAAAGGTAAGTGGGTACTAATGAAAATTTATGCATTAGCCCTTTAAATGGCTTTTTGTGTCTCCAGCCATCTGTCTCTGGCAGAGAGCAACCCTGTCACTTTTCACAGCTGGAGGCCATCTGAGTACTTTTCAGGCTCTAGTGCTATTGGCTGGAGAATAATTAAAAAATTATTTCAGCTGGAGGTTGAAATCCCCCAGTTCTCAGGGGAATTCATCTGGCCACTCCAACACCTCAGCTGCCACTTGTGGGCACCAGACCAGCCCTCTCATGTCTCCACTACACTCCTTATTGGTCAGGTATTCCTGAATCAGATTCTTCTGTCTATGGTTATAAGGCTTCCCTCTGTTGCTGCTGTGCAGCTGTTTTCTAGGCCAAGAGGCTTAAGTGAAGAACCCCTCAGGCTCTGCATCAATGTGGCTGGAGCATGGAGTGAGGAGAGTGAGGAGCAAGGCTTCTGCAGAAGCAACAGCCAGGTCAAGAGCCTCACCTGCCTATTGACGAGTGTCGACCTTGCTGAGTGAACGTGCAGAGGCTCTTCAGTAGAGGAACCGAGGAGTAATACTAGAGGCTGACCCACTAGGCACTGTAGTGACCACTGTAGTGAACCCCCTAAGAGGTGGCTTCCAGTGGTTCTGATCTATGGTGATAGTGGGGTGAGATCCAGCAAGTGACATTGGCAAGACTTGCTCAGTGCTGGACACTCTGAGGGGCCAGCTGCTCTGCTGTGAGAGGGAAGCACCAGCCCAGGATTTGTGGCATGTAATCAGCCCCAGAACAGCCCCCTGCCCCTGCAGCAGCCTCCCAGCAAGAATACAGCTCTGTCTGTAGTCCAGTGTACCCCCATCGCTTCCCGGTAAATGATATACAGTGGGACAATGTTTCATGAGGTAACACCCCTGACTTCTGGCTGGTGGCAGAAGGAAGGAGGTTCCAGCAACACAGTGACAATCCTGGTCCTCATTGGAGGATATGGGGCATCATATCATTATCTGTTTGGATATCTACCTCTGTCACCAGGCAGCCAGTGCCTGTGGCTGAGATGATGTCTTTATTCATGGCCCAGGGTGATACACACCTCAGTGTATCACCAGGTGTGGTGGGCTCATAGCTTCTTCATTTTTTCCTGGGATTAATTTTTGTTTTGAGGACACTTAGTCTTATTTAACTTGGAAAACCTGTTCTCTTTCCTTGGAACACACAAGTGTGGCAGGTGGGGCTTTGCAGGGTGTGAGGTAGGGTCAGGCCCAGGCCTCAGGGGCTTCTTCGGTTCACTCCAAACAACATCCGACATCCCTGAGA
This sequence comes from Sturnira hondurensis, assembly GCF_014824575.4. NCBI lineage: Eukaryota > Metazoa > Chordata > Mammalia > Chiroptera > Phyllostomidae > Sturnira > Sturnira hondurensis. Next base: position 893,555 of record NW_028072887.1, on the reverse strand, counting down.
AACCCTAGCTGGCCAGAGCCTGAGTCTTTGGCTCTGCAGGCCATGCTAACCCATTCATAGTCCTCTCTGTTTGGATACTGACCTGCTTCCTTCCCCCTCACAAGCCTAGGGATCATTCCATGTTTCCTGATGTAGAGCCCAACCCTCCCCTTCCCCAGCCCCAGGACTGACTGGATGAGGTCTCTCATGGTTTTCCACTACCGCCAGGTGTGCAGGCGTCAGCCCAGAGCTCCCACACCAGACTGAACCCCTGGGATCTCTGGGGAGCTCAGCACATGGCCCCACCCTCTACCTGGGCAGGGAAAGGAGCAGCAGCCAGCCCTTCTGGCTTTCTGTGTAGTTCCTGGGGCTCTGTCATCCCCTCCCCATGGCTCCCTCACTGCAGGGCTGTGAAATGCTGGCACAGGGCCCCTTCTCAATGACCCGCCAGTGTCTTGGGTTGTCTGTAAGGGAGCCATTATAATGATGACACATGAATGGGGAGAGCAGGACAGTGAAGAGCTGGTAGAGTAACAGATGGGGCTCCAGGGCCCCGAGAGGGGCTGTGATGGAGCACTGGGGCCAATGGAGGAGGTGGCATCAGAAGAAACAGACATGAGGGAGGAGCTGTGACAGAACAGCCACCATAGGTGGCTTGATGGGGTTCAGGCTTTGTCCCCAAGTAAATGGGGCATTTACTTGGGGCCAAAGTAGCACCTGGTGAGTCCACTAAGACTCCAGTACTCCAGGTCCCTTCTCCAGACCTCCAAGTTCCTTAGCCTCAGCTGTCAGGCTCATGGAGTTTTAGGAAAAATCATTCAGTCACATGATGGGGGAGGGTGTGGGTTTGCTCCTTTCCATGTCAGGTTTCCTGAGTCTGGAGTCCAGTGCTAGGAAATTTCCACCATTGTCCCAGGAAGTCTTCAGGTCCTTTCTGAGATCCAGTGAGCAGGGGATATTATTGATGAATGACAGTGACCACACAGAGAAGTTTTCTCCCTGACTGTGGTCACTGGTCCTTCTTCTGGGCCAGGAAAGTGTGCCAGGGAGAACAGGGGCAGGGCCTGGCTCACTGTATCCTAGCATACATCCCAGGGAGAACTCAGCTCTCTGAGCTCTTGCTTCTGGAGCAACACTCACAGCTGCCCCTTGTTGCCTGGGACCCCCTTAGCCAGGGATGCCCAGAAACAAACTGGGCTATCTCTGTTCATTACAGGAGATTCCTGAGCCCAGACATCAAATGGGCACCCAAGTCCAGCGACCGGCTAAGCCCCTTGACCTTCTCATGCAGGGGCTACTGGGAGAGGAAGGAGGGGCCACTCCAGAGCACCAGTCTGCCCCACTCTCAGGCAGCCTTCCTGGGCAGCAAGCAGCAGGGATGCAGCCGCAGCCCAGGTGACTCAAGCTGTAGGAAGGACATGCTCTGGTTCTGGGCCAGGCACTGCCTTCCACAGTCTCCATTAAGACCTGGGTTTGCTTGTCCCTACAGTGGGCCCTCCAGGTCACTCTCTCTAGAATTCTCTGCTCCTGAGGTCACAAAGACAGACCCCAAGGGAAAAGAGGCAGACAAATGATATTCTAGAACCCCATGCTTGGGCCAGACTCATTTTCTGCTTTGGCAGCGATGAAGAAGAAACACGTCCGCTTTACTCCTGTTCCCAGACCACGCTCCCCCACTCCTCTTTCCTCTGCCTCTTCCCTCTCACTTGTTACCCTCTCCCCCTGCCCTCCACAGGCCCCCACTTCTGGGCCTCAACCTGTTCCTCCCCATGCCCCCCGACCTCACCAAACCAAGTTCCCACCTATCATCAGCGGGGCCACTCCTCTCCTGCCATCCCGCAAGGCCAGCAGCCTCTGCAGGTCCTCTGGGATCCCTGGCACCTCCTACCCTATTAATGACCCTTCCTCTGCTTCCCTCCTCTTTGCCCAAGTGGTCTCCCACACTGCTGGGCAGTGTCCTCTCCTGAATCCCCCTCCTAGTCCTTGTCTGCCCTCTAGCCCCCCGGGCAGAGGGTTCACTGGCCTTTCCTCACCTCCTGCTGAGTCACCATTTCCCACCACCATCTCCCCTCTGTGGGGCCATCCTGCAAACTTTGCCAGAGACCATGAGTCCCAGCCACAGGAGACCGCTCGAAGATTCGGGTGTCAGATACCTGCTTTGTACAGGGAGCAGAATACAGTGAGAAGTGGCCACAGGTAATCCTGGTGGGAACCCTCGAATTCCAGGAAGCCTCTCTTCCCCCCCAACTCCACAATGAGTTCTCAGGCATGTGGGTGTCTAGCCCATGTCACCAGGTGGATGCCCCTCCTGGGCATTGGTGGAGGAGCAATAGTGCCCTGTGCCTGGTGTATACCCCACTCTCCAAACCAGCCTCCCTGGGAGAGAGTGACTAGGGTCCCTCTGGCAGAGCATAGACTGTCTGGGCTGGGGGTGGTGGGGAGGGGACTGAGGCAGTGGGAAGAGAGGTGGAGCCCTGCTATAAGGTACTGGGGCCTGGAGGCTGGTACTCGGGGAGGTTGGGGACCCTGCTGGGGCAAAGTGCCCTGTTCACTCTGGTCCTGGGCACTCAGGGGGCAGTTGCTGAGCTCTGCAGTTGAGCTGACCCTCAGCATTGCTGGATCAGGGCCATGTTCCTGCAGCCTCCCTGGGGCCAGCTGTAGGTCTCTACAGATGTGGGAGAACGCTGCACCTGGAGGTAAAGGCTGTCTCCGGGAGTCCCTCTGAGACCCTGTTGGACCCCTACACCATACTTTGCTCCCTTCCCTGCAGGGCCCAAGACAGCCAGGAATACTCCCACTTCCCATCTCTTACACAAAAAAGGAGAACCCTGACTGGCCAGACAACGTGGAACCCACATTCCAACTCTTCTGTTAGCCCAGCTGACCCAAGAAGCTTGAGAGTGGATGGCGAAAAATTGGCATATTTCCCCCGTGTCCCTAGGAAGGTGAGTTAGGAGTGCTGGCTTAGTGTGGGGAGGGGGACCCCTGGACACTCAGAAACCACACAGGCTGCCTGCCCCTCAAAGGGGGCCCACCCTGGGCTGGCTGTCCTGACCAGAGCCTGGTGTGCTCAGGGTCAAGAATGATGCTTTCTTTTGTCTCCTGTAGCCTCCTCAGTTTTGATCACCACATCTGGGCCCAGTGAAGTCGTGAGCTAAAGATACACCCTATGACTGGCGCCCGCTCACAAGGAAGTACTGCATTTACAGGCCAGGGGAGCCGGAACCCTCCTGCCTGTGGCCTCCAATTTGCAAAAGATCATCAGGTGATGCAGCCTGCCAGGACCCCAACCTCAGGCCCTGCTTTCTAATGCCAAGAGCAGGTGGGGAGTCAGGCTGAGTTTGAGGACCTGCTCCACAAGACCCTCCCCAACCAGTTAGCTGGCTTCCCCTCTCTGTGCATCTGCTGGCAGGGGGGTGTTGGTACCACCCTGAGTGGAGCCCCTGTGAGGTTCCTGATCCAGTCACAGGCCAAAAGCCAAGTAAGAACTAGCTGCCAGAGGCTCCAGTGTTCCCAGGCCCAGCATGGCAGGATTCGATGGAGGGAGCACCGGCTGGCTCTGAGGCTGCCTCCCAGCAACAGCCTGTGTGCTGCTGAGTCAGGGGAAGAGTCATGGCTTGATCCTGCCTCCAGAAGAATGACCACTTCTCCTACTCCTGCACCTGACTTCTGGCCCCAAATCCTTCTGTCCATTCTCTCTCTAAACCCCCACACAGCAGTCCTCCAAGTCAGATATGGGTCACCTTGGCCTTTGTGAGACCACACACTGCTCTGCACATCTGATCCTCCCCATTCTTGATGGGGTAGATGGCACATTTGGGCCTGTGTTACTGCCAGAGACCCACAGACACTTGTGCTTTAGGGTCAACAAGCCCTTCAGTCTCCTGCTCAGGGACTAGGAGTCACCGCTAGGAATACCTGTGGAACCAGCAGTATGAGGTCCAGACTCCTGCAGCCTGGGGGAGGGAGCCAGGCAGCCTGAAGGACACATACTGTCCTTTCAGGACCACAGAGGTGGACAGCTTTTATGAATACATCCCCAGACCATACCCCCACTTTTACATTTGGAAGCTCTTCTGGGAATCATCTGGGGCTCTAAATAACCCCACCCCTGAGGCCCCTGCTTTCTTTCCATGACCTGAGCCTATTCCAAACACTAGTATCTCAGACAGGACACACCAAGGATAGAGCTGTGCCATGTCTACACAAGAAACCCATGAACGAGCTCCCTGGGGCCATGTGACAGGAAGCTTGCCCCCTAGAGCTCCTCAGCCCCCAGCCCAGGGCAAAGGAAAGATTGGGTTCTCAGAGGCTCAGCCCAGGTCCCATGGCTGCAGGGCAACTGAGAAAATTGGGGAAGAAGCTTGTGGGGAGGGGTTATGGTTGCTAGTCCCCTCACTCTCCATTTGCAAACTTGCCCTCTCAAGAGATGCATCCGACATCCAAGTGGGGAGGTGGGAGCCACGCTTTAGCCAACTTTCTTTCCCAAGTGCTACTTGGGGGCAATATTTGGTGAGCTCTCAAGAAATACCAGGCCCTTCTGCCAACAATGGAAGAGCTGCCTTAGCTCTGTTGTTTAACCGAGACCCATAAGAGGTGCAGCTGGAATCAACGTTCCTACAAACACGTGATTGGACTTGGAGGCTTTATTTCTTTCCACCCAGAAGGACATCCTGCAATTCCCTGAGGGAAATGAAAAGGAGGCAAGATCATGAGACCTCAGGGAGAGCTCCAGGCTGCCCTAGGGCCAAGGAGGGAGGGCAGTGGTGTGAGGGCCCAGAGCCCCCATGGAGCCCTGCCTCTAGGGGTCCCAGAGACTTCCATATTGCCCAGAGCTGGTAGAATGGAGCCTAAAGAGGGCGGGAGATCTCCCCTGACTCTCCTCCTCACTCCAGGCTCCCAGCACCAGTCAGCCTGCCCTCGTCTTTCCTCCAAGTGATAGAAAATAGTTGTTAAAACCATTTCACAGAAGCACAGGCAGAAGGCCAGGGTATGCAGGGCTGGCTCAATCATTTTTTGATAACTTGGTTACACAAAGATAACTTTGTTGTTCTTACTGTGTTTTATAATGAATAAATGGTATTAAATGGTCTTTTGTAAAGAAAATTGGTTCCATCTGAAGTCTGTTCTGACAGCTTCACTTCCTTAAGCAGCAGCTCAGAAGGCCCTGGCCTGAGCTTTTACACGACCCACCCAACCGTCAGTATGAGGATGACAAACCAAACTTTGGAGCATGCACACATCTCGCACCCCTTGGTACATTTTCTCTATTTTATCTGTGATCCAACAACAACTGTGCTGCATATTTTACAGACTTCGACAAATTATCAGTAATGTTCTTCTAGATGAAACCTGTGTGATGTGACTGTTCTTTCTGAATCAGCCAGGGCAAGACTTTTTCAATGGCTTCCATTTTTATCCAGAATGCATAGAACAGGTAGTTGCTAATTATTCTATACTATATTTATATGGAATGTTAAGTCATAGGCCCAAACTAAAACCAGGCTATCTTTTTCAAGGAAACCAATGTAAACTTTGTTAGATTTGTGTCTAATTTGTTAACACATGTTTACAATGTGTCAATAAATTTAGGAGGCCAGGGAGACTAAAGGAAGACTAGGGCTACATTTTTTGGCAAAGGAGATCCAGCTCAGTTTGGAATCAAGAGTCACCATGTCATCCTGAAGATTATTCCCTTCTCCATTCATCCGAGGTTATAAGGCTTCTCTCTTGCTATTGTTCAGTTGTTTGTTTGAGTGATTTCTCCATAATTTAGTTGTAATTCCAGATTGGTCTTGGGAGGTGGGACATTTACTTCCATTTGCTTCTCTGCCATCTTGCCTGCTTCCCCACATTTTTATTGTAATAGAAAATAATCTTAAACTAAATAGAAAGCCTAAATAGTGGCATTTTGGATATCAACAAGTTAGGTAAGGAGATTAACCAATCAACACAAATTAATATGATATATCAGACACTGGCACTATTGCAAACCACTCTGCCCAGAGCTGTACCCTGGGTAAGCAGGAGTCCACACAGCTGGTCCTTCTGGTCTTTCTGAGGGGTCCATTCCTCCTTTCTCTTGCAGACCCACTTGCAACATTTTTCTTTCTCTTCCATCTATTTCCTTCGAAACAAGTTAAAATCCCTTTTGATTTCACTTTCATAAAGTAACAGAAAAAAGTTAATCAAGAGGTAAACTATGTGATAAATTATATAATCATAGGAAAATTTGGAAAGCTATTGTGAGCATTAACCCTACTGACCTGTAAAAAGTGCTGGTCTCTATTCTCTGGCATACCCTCAACTCCTCCTTGGGTGCACCCAATATGGTTCAAATTCCTTTTATTCTCTTCCCTTCCTCTTCTCTAGGAACAGAATATTTCTTAGCTTCCATGAGACCAGTACAGTTCGAGCCCAGGCATGGCATGGCATCCTACCTGGTTTGGTCTTAGCTCTGCCGCTTTTATGAGTTTGGGCACCTCACCCTTCTGTGCCTCAGGTTCCTCCTTCCCTGTGATGCAGATGATAGTAGCATCTCTTAAAGGAGTTGTTACAAAAGTCAAATAGCACATATGTGTATAGCTCAGTGTAGTGCCAGGTACAAGGTACACAATTAATCTGTTAGCTGGAAATAATAACCAGCATCCTGTGGGAAAATCCAAATGAATGTCTCCATTTTTTTTAGTCTTTTTTTTTTTTTTGCTGGCAACTACATCAAAAACAAACCCAGCCTTCCAGACCCCGGAATTCAGAATCAATCACTGATCTGCATCTTCATGACAAGGGGAGAGAATCATATTAAAAAAGATAAATCTTTTCATTTATGGAAGAAATGTACACTAGTCGGTGATCTAGTGATTGAGAGACCAACTGAGAGTCCTATAAGGAGACTGAAAACATAATATATTGCCATGTCATTTGGTAAATTATTACTATCTTTTTTCAAGGAAGTCATCAGACAATGGAGTGAAAAATTTGTCTGGATTTTTTCCTCTGCCTTTTCTTTGATCTAAGATCCACGGTGCTGTCCTTTGAAGAGTGGGTTTCTGATGCTGCTGACAAGCTGCAAGTGGCTTTCTGAGCAGGCCTGTGACCATTTAACATTCTCTTTTACATGTTTTGTTGACTCTAAGGTGGAAGTTTGGTAACTTTTTTGGCTGATTTACGAATGCAAAACATGACAGGTATATTCTAGATCTGTACTTGGGACAACGAGATACTCTGCTTGCTTTAAGCATGAACCCACGCAGAGCTCTATCCAAAAATTTAGGACAATGTCTGCAGAACACCTCAGAGGTCACCGGAACACCACAAATCATTTACAAATGAATGGCTATGTTCTCTATACAAAGTGACTAGGTGGGCAGAGACAAATTTTTCAAAATTTCCCTGATGAGTGGGATGCCACTTTTGTGGTTTCTGTAAACCATTCAGATAGTGCTTTCCCTGAATATTTATCATACACATTAGTAAGAAAGGAAGGAAGGTAAAGGTAAAGGATGAATCAAGGAAGATCAATGAAATTTTATTTTTGAAGGAACTTTAGGTACCACCTGATTTTGCTAATACCTTAGTTCTGAATCCAAAATTTCTTGGGATAACCCTTTAGGTTACATATTTAGTAATGTAAATTATTTACTGTAAGATTTTTTATTTTATTTATTTTGAAGGGTATTTTTTGTTTGCTTAATACATCTGAAAAGAATGCATATACAAAGGATTGAGACATGAGAAAGCATCAATGCGACACTAATGAACCTACAAGAATTAGGATTTGGGAAAGGTGGAGAAGATTACCTAAATATTAAAAAAAAATTGGAAACTGCAACCAAAATAAGGTGATAAAATCCTTATTAACACTTACGAAGAGTCTTCATGAGACTCTCTCCATGATTTTTATCAAACTAGAGAGCCTTAACTGCCTCCTCTAGGATTCCTCAAGCAAAACAGAAACTAGGGGAGTTCCCTGACTGGTCCCCATGTTGTTAAATTGTTCTCCCCAACCCACCCCACCCCACCTCTAGCTTCTTAATGAAGCAGTTCTCCGTCCTCATAACTTGAAAGAGGATGTGAATCATCTGTCTTCTAGCATCACCCCTCATATATACCAGTTCTTCAGCTGTGTTCTAGAACACCGTATCATACACTATTAAGCTGCAAATCTATGCTAAGCATATGACAATGACTGGCAAGGAAATAATGTTTTTTTTAAAATTATGTACTCAACCCATTTGATATTATTTTAAAAAGTGCAGTACTTTTCTTAGCAATGAAAGAAGTTAGAAACTAACATCAAAAAAATCAAGAAAAGGACTTCTGGCCAAGATGGAGGCATAGGTAAAGACACCATGCCTCCTCGAACAACCAAAATAAGGACAACAACAACTCAGAAACAAAGTAACAACCAAAACTGAAAGATAATTGAACTTATAGAAGTCTGACAACCAAGGAGTCAAAATAAACACATTCATCCAGACTGGTAGGCAGGGCGGAGTTGGGCAGAGTCGGGTGGAGTTGGGCAGCCAGTGGAGAGGGGTTGCGGCACAGGAAGTGGTGGAACTGGGTGTGCAAGGCACCCCAGGCACGCAAGGTGGCACTGGGCAGACCCAGTGAGGCAGCAGTTGAGAAGTGGGACAATTGAGAAGTGTACAAGGTGGCTGGCTGACCGGGCAGCCGTCCCACGTGCTCGCGTAGATAACTGAGGAGCAAGACAGATTGAGCAACCCAGGGCCCTAGCGCCGGGAAATAAAGCCTCAAAACACCGATTAAAAAAAAAATTGTGGGGGTTGAGGCACAGGGAGAAACTCCAATCCTTACAGGAAAGTTTGTTGGAGAGACCCACAGGCTCCTAGAATGCACACAAGCCCACCCACATAGGAATCAGAACCAGAAAGGCCCAGTTCACTTGGGGGAAGCAGTGGAAGGAACTGAGGTGCAACAGAGAGCAGAGCAAAGAGCCATTTTTTTCCCTCTTGAACTCCGCCCCCACACACAAACCAGCGACTGGGTCCCTCCGCCCCCCTGCCCTGATGAACACCTAAGGCTCCGCCCCTCATATGTGACAGCTGCAAACAGACCAAAACATTATGGCTCAAGCAGAAGAACAGCTCAAAGCCCCAGAGCCAATACTTCTAAGTGACAAAGAGATAGCCAACCTATCAGATGCATAGTTCAAAATACTGGTGATCAGGATGCTCACAGAACTGGTTGATTTTAGTCACAAATTAGATGAACAAATGAAGGCTACACTAAATGAAATGAAGGGAAATGCACAGGGAGCCAATAATGATGGGAAGGAAACTGGAACCTAAATCAATGGAGTGGACTAGAAGGAAGAAAGAAACATTCAACCAAAAAAGAATGAAGAAACAAGAATTCAAAAAAAATGAGGAGAGGATTAGAAACCTCCAGGACATCTTTAAACGTTCCAACATCTGAATTATAGGGGTACCAGAAGGAGACGAGGAAGAGCAACAAGTGGAAAACTCATGTGAACAAATAATAAAGGAGAACTTCCTGATCTGGGAAAGGAAATAGACTTCCAGGAAGTTCAGGAAGCTCAGAGAGTCCCAAAGAAGGTGGACCCAAGAGGGAACACACCAAGGCACATCGTAATTACATTAGCCAAGATTAAAATGAAGGAGAGAATTCTAGAAGCAGCAAGAGATAAGGGGACAGTGACCTACCAAGGAGTTCCCATCAGACTGTCAGCTGATTTCTCAAAAGAGACCTTATAGGCAAGAAGGGACTGGAAAGAAGTATTCCAAGTCATGAAATCCAAAGACCTACATCCAAGATTGCTCTACCTAGCAAAGCTATCATTTAGAATGGAAGGGCAAATAAAGTGCTTCTCAGATAAGGTCAAGTTGAAGGAGTTCATCATCACCAAGCCCTTATTTTATGAAATGTTAGAGGGATTTATCTAAGAAAAGGAAGATAAAAAACATGTATATTAAAATGATGGCAAAGTCACAATTACTAACAACCACACCTAAAATAAAAACAAACTAAGCAAACAACTAGAACAGGAACAGAACCACAGAAATGGAGATCACATAAAGGGTTACCAAACAGAGAAGTGGGAAGAGAGGGGGGAAAGGTACAGAGAATAAGTAGCATAGATGGAAGGCACAAAATAGACAGGGGGAGGGCAAGAATAGTATAGGAAATGTAAAAGCTAAGGAACTGAAGACACATGGACATGGACTAAAGGTGGGGAATGTGGGAGGGAGAGGGTGTGCAGGGTGGAGGGGAATGAACAGGGGAAATGGGACAACTGTAATAACATAATCAATAAAATATATTTAAAATGAAAAAAATCAGTAAATGGCTAACAAATTTCCTTGAAAGTCAGTCACATATATAGTGAATCCTAGAAAAAGAGGAGGGTCAAGATAGGTTCCACCCACTCTCATGAGTTTCATCAAATACTGAATGTATTCAAGGGTGGAGAGAAAAGGCAACTTTCAAAAAAGACTATGTTATTAAATGAGGCATTTACTATTCTCCTTCCTACGGGCACCAGGTGGGGAACATGTTTTCTAAACTAGATCCAGGAAGTGGAATGTGGAATCACTCCACCCTCCCCACTAAAGAGCTGTCCAATGGTTAATGAATTTTTAAAAAAATTACTAAATAAAAACAGCCCCCCACACCTCACCCCCCAAAAAGAAAGAAAATAAATAAAACTAAATGTCTCAGGTCACCGTCCAGAGAGGAACCTGGGAGCAGCTTCAACAACCTGAATTAGTCTGTTACAGAATCATCACAAACATGCATTGCTTTTAAACAAACTAACAGAAACATTGTTTTTTAAAAACAACAAAACAAAAAACTAGTACTGATCACTTTTCTGACAATACACAATTACTCAAAATTAATGAGCACTGAGAAGCAGAAAGGGACCATACCTAGGGGCCTTGTTTCACATGAGTGCATGAGGGTAGGTGCAGGGAATTTGTCATTATTGCAAAAATGAATTTTAATTTTTAATTTTTAGTTTGATTTAAGCATTGCTTTTAGTATGATGCTGACACCAGCTGTGTAGAAAGGACCCTGGAGAGATGTTCATAGCAGCACACACCTGTGGTTCTTCTTCAGTTCTGGAGGCTCTGGGGCAGCCAGTATTGCTTCATCAGGCACATTCTTTAGGCCTTTCTGTGTGAGCTCAGTGCACTCCACATCACGGGCCAGCTTTTTAGCAGTCTCTGGAGTGATAGGCTTCTGTTTGCTGTTGGCAAGTTTCTCAGCAGTTGAGGGGTTATCTCTGAGATCAATTCGGGTTCCAACAAGCAAGAAAGGAGTCTTTGGAAGTAGTGAGGTATCTCAGGCATTCACTTTTCTTTCATATTTTCAAATGAGGATGGAGAGACCACTGAAAAACAGGCTAGAAATACATCTGTTTGTGAATAATGCAGTGGTAATAATCTGTCATAATCCTCTTGCCCTGCAGTATCAAAAAGTCCAAGAGTATATGGCTCTCCACCAATCATAACTGTGACAGCATAGTTGTCAAAAACAGGTGGTGCAGAGCCAGATGGAAATTTGTTTGTTTGTGTAGGATATCAGGAGACGTGTTTTACCAATGGCACCATCACCCACAACAATGCACTTAATAGTCTGCATTGCTGAAACAGTTTTCTCTGTTCACTTTAAATATTTCAAATCCAATGATGACCTCAGCGTCTCCACTGAGGCATTAGCAGCACTGAGTGGGGGCTCCTCCTACTTTAAGATTTTTTAGATTAAAGTTACCTTTATATATCCCCAACCTAAAGTTTCCGTATACTCTGAGCCTAAATTGATATTTCTGGATTGTCACTGACTACTTTTTTTTTACAGGCTCTGTCCAATATAACTTTCTGTGATTTTGGAAATGTCCACTCCCTTTGTTGTCTGTAGCGACTAGTCACATATGGAAATGGATTTTAAATTTTACTTAATTTTAACTTCTGTTTTAATAGCACATGTGGTTAGTAGCCACCTTATTGGACAGAGGGGGTTTGGACACTCTGTGGGAGAGATGTCAGAGGACCAAGGAGTTCTGAGCTTGGCTGAGGTTAGGTAGAAACAGAGCTGCAGTGTGCCCACTGCTCCCATCTCCCAGCCCTTCCCAAGTCTCAGTCACAAAGCCTCCCCTGGACTCCCTGCTCAACGCTCCTCCCTTCTGGGTACCTGCAAGTGATCATCTGTGTTCCTCTCCTGGTCCTGTGCATGTGCCGCCCTGTGTATCTAGCTTTTACCCTGTAGGTCAAGTCTCTGTGTCCCCTGAGACTGTGAATGTGTGGCACCATCAGGACACTGGAAGGTCCTGTCCTGACACCGGTTGAAGAACCAGCTCAGGTGAAAGCAAAACAGGAAGATCATGGGGCAAGACTTGTGAAATTTATCCTGAACTCACCCTGACCCTTTCTGTACCCCTGCCCTTTTCCACCTCTCTTTCATCCTCACTTGCTTTTTAGGAACATTTTATTGTTTTTCTCCATTATTCTGTTTCCCTTATTCATGTCTCCTTGCTTTGACCCTCCCCCTCCGTTTCCTCATTAGTACCTATCTCTAGTCTTTGGTACCTTGACCTACCTACTGTGCTTCCTGAGAACTGACCTCTTAGGGGTGAAAACAGGTGTCTTCCAGAGCCAGGGCCAGATCCTGCCTGGGACTCCGAGGTTACCTGCTTCCTCCATTCAGTATAGGAGCCCACAGATATTTGTTGATTGCTTAACACTGACAAAAACCTATTTTAAAAAGACATTTCTGTTTGCTTTGTTTTGAACTGCTTCTCAGTTGTACAACATATGCAGTTGCTTTGCAAAAGCAAAATCAAAACCAGTGAGTACACGGGGATCTAAGCTGTCCATCCAACCTGCTTCCTCCTCTGTGTGTGTGTGTGTGTTTTTTTACATGAAAAGGTAGGGATTTAATTATCTCATCTAACAGGAAGTTATAGGTAAGTGGTTCCAGGGTTTGCTTTTTTTGCAACTGGATTTTTAAAAAATGTGATGAAATATACACAATAAGGTTTACCATTTTAACATTTAATGTACAGTTTAAGGGCATTAAGTACATTCACATTGTTGTACAACTATCACCACTATCCATCTCCGGAGTCTTTTTATCATCTCCAACTGAATTCTGTATCCTTTAAAAAATTACTCCCAATTCCCCTCTCCCTCAACTCTCTAGTAACCAGTATTTTACTTTCTGTCTCTGTCACTTTAGTTATGTAAGTGGAATCATAGGGTATTGGTGTCTGGCTTATTTCTCTTTTTTAATTTTTAAAAAAAAATTATTTAATTATTTTTCAAGTACAGTTTTCTGTCTATTACTCCCATCCCATCCCACCCTCCCGTGCTCCCCCCTCCTTCCCATTTCCACCCTTCTTATTTGTTGTCCATGTATCCTTTATATATGTTCCTCTAAATCCCTCCCCTATTTCCCCTGAAATTCCCTCCCCTCTCCCCTCTGATCACTGTCCCCCTGTTCTCTATTTCAGTGTCTTTGGTTATATTTTGCTTGCTTGTTTGTTTTGTTGTTTAACTTCCTGTTAAAGGTGAGATCGTCTGGTATTTGTCCTTCAACACCTGGCTTATTTCTCTTAACATCGTATATTCTAGGTTTATTCATGTTGTAGCACATATTAGAAATTTATTACCTTTTAAGAGTGAATAATATTCCATGGTGTGTGTATGTATATATATATATATATATATATATATATATATATAATGGAATATTATTTATCCAGTCATCCATTGATGGACCCTTGGGTTGTTTCTACCTTTTGGCTATTGCTGGAAAAATGCTGCTATGAACATCAATGTACAAATTCCCATTTGAGTCTTTGCTTTCAGTTCTTTTGGCTATAACCCAGAACTGGAATTGTTAGATCATACAGTAATTCTAAGCTTGATTTTTCTGAAGGACAACCATACTATTTTCCATAGTGGTTGTACCATCTTACATTCTTACCAGCATTGCACAAGTATTCCAGTGTCTGCACATCCTCATCAACACTTGTCATTTATGTATGTATGCATGTACTTATTTATTTATTTTTTCATATGTGTTCTTTGGAAGTATGTCTGTTCTCCAAATACTTTGCCCACTTTTGAATAAGGCCTTTTCCCCTCACTGTTGAGTTATATGAATTCTTTATATACTCTAGATATTAACCCCTTATAAGATATATGATTTTCAAATATTTTCTCCCATTCTGTGGCTTGCCCTTTTACTTTGTTAAGAGTGTCCTTTGATACACAAAAGTTTTTAACTTTGATGAAGAACAATTTATCTATTTTTTGTTGTTGTCTGTGTTTTTGGTGTCATATCCAAGACAACATTGCCAAATCCAATATCATGAAGCTTTTATCCCTTTGTTTTATTCTAAGAGTTATATAGTTTTTGTTCTTATGTTTAGGTCTTCAATCTATTTTGAGCTAATTTTAGTATATAATGTAAGGTAAGGGACCAGTTTTGTTCTTGTGCTTACTTAGGTTTATGTCTGGGCTATTCAATTTTAAGTTCTTTTTATTCTCTGACTTTATCAGCCTAACTGATACACACACACACACACACACACACACACAGTGTGTTTATTTGCCTCATTGTCACAAAATTGCTGCCTCAGCACCACATATATCCTATATCCATATTCAAATACAAGATCCAAGGATGTGGAAATGTATATTCCTCTCTTATTTAATCAGAAGTATTTTCCAGGAGTCCCCTGGCCCCAGCAGATTCCTCTTAAGCAATGTTTTGCAGAAGCCAGATTGTACCTGCTTATGAAAACAGATGATTACATTTTCTATAATTTTGTGAACTGGTTGCTAACCACCACCACATTTGAAATTGCCATGGTGGGAACATTTATAACACATAACTTGGTGAACACTACAAATAGGACATTTTCCCTCCTAGGACACTGGTTTACAGCAAGCACACACTTGCCTGTAAGTCTTCCTAGTCAGAACTGGAGAATATGCCACTTCTACCTTAAAGGAGTCATGCAAGTGTGTATCTGTCATTTTCAACCTCTCTCAAGGGAAGCAGACTTTGCTAGCAGTTAAGGAAAGGGAGAGTCAAGGAAGTAACTGTGGTGTTTGCCACTAATGGCTCTCAAGGGTGGGAACTTTTTGAACTCACTTAAAAGCATGTCTTTGAAATGTCTCAGAGGACAGAGTGCTATGGGCTCAGTGGTAGGATGGACAGCTCTAGCCATTGACATGGTGATTACAATAAGAGGTGAGGATGCAAGGCAGACTTTCTCAACCACGTAGTGGCTCCTGGCAAGGTTATGGCCTCAGTAACTTCCCGTGCCCTCAATGAAGGGCTGTTCTGACACAGAGACTATGAATAGCCAGTAGACATGAGACCTGGGTGCTTATAAAAGGGGAGGAACCTTGTGGGGCTGCACCAGGAATGGGGGTGTTAGAGGGTAGTAGAAGTGTTCCCTGAAGAAGACCCAACAAAGGATGGCTTGCCATACTTGGCCAGGAATTCCTTGCTGATCAGGCCATGGATGGCCATCATCCAGAGGAATACATGGTGAGATTTCTGGTCAAAGAAGGCATAGATGAGGGGATTGAGACAGCTGTGGAAGAAACCAGAATCTTGGTGGCATCCATGGCCTGACCAATATTGTTTCTGCACTGATAGTTCTTTTTGGTGACCTGGAGCTTCATGAGGTTGTCTGCCACTGGGATCAGATTGTAGGGCAGCCAGCAGAGCAGGAAGATGAGCACAATAGCAAAGATGACCTGCATGGCCCCGTGCTTCTGCCCCATGTGGGCCTGAAATAGCATGTGCAGGCTGAGTCCATAGTAGAACAGTATGACCAGCAGGGGCATGAAGAAGCCAAAAGTTCTGCATCACAGTGCAACATTTTGTTGTGTTGGTACCCAGATCCTCATAGCACACTGGGCCAGAATTAGATGGGTGGATCATCCTGTGGAAGACAAAGACGGGCAGGGACAGGACCAGGGATATGGTCCAGACACCTAAGCATATGAACTTGACCCAGTGCCACTTGTGAACCAGTGTGTGTGTGGCAGGCACAATAGCCAGGTAGTTGTCCATGCTGATACAGGCCAATTGTAGAATACCACTGTAGAAGTTGACTTCTTTCAAGAGTGAGACCATTTTGCACAGGATTGTGTCATAGATCCAGCCCTGTGCCTTGGAGGCAGCCCAGATAGGCAAGGTCAGGGTGAAGAGCAGGTCAGCCAGGGAAAGATTCAGCAGTTAGACATCAGTGACAGAGCAGCTGACCTGGCTGTGTAAGACGACCAGCAACACCAGGGATTTTCCCAGCAGGCTCAGCAGGAAGATCGGAGCATAGATGACAACCACAGCATACTTGTGGATATCCAGAGATTCTGGCTGGCATGGGACAGTGTCTGGCAAAAAGAGCAGGTCAGCGTTGTAACTGTAATTGCAGAACTCCTCCCACGTGTAATTCTCCTTATCAAAGTTTTCTGAATTTGAGTAGTCCGTATCCGTGGCCTGCTGTTGCTGTTACAGCTGCTGTTTTTACTGAAGTGGTCTCTGATACTTCCACTGTGACTCAGGGCTTGGTAGCAGTCAGGGATGTTGAACAGGAAAAAGTAAAGAAGACTTTATGAGGAAACTTCTGAGCCAGGGTTGCCAAAAGGGAAATCCAAGAGACATACCAGGGAAGGTGTTCCCACAGAAGAGCAATAAGGTCTGTTCTAGGACTCTGACTCCAGGCCAAGGTGATTTTGTATCAGGTCTGGGAATTTTCATGCCTTCCTATCTAATGGCTTTTGGAGGAGACTGGTAGTCTGAAGGTAGAGGTTTGCCTAGTCCATTTCTGTCTCTGAGGGTTTTGAATCCTCACTTCCTTCTTTAAAAGGAAGATGCAGGCAAGCCCAGCCCCCAGTTGACAGACTGCACTTCACATGTGCACTTTCTTTTTTCCTTCTAGGGTTAGCATGACAAGTGTCCCTCCCTCCTCTTTCTGGAGAATTCTTGCACCTGGCTGTGGGATCCATTGCCTCTTACATACTTGAAGATCCTGCCTCCTGGCCCTTTGCCCATCAACCACCTTCTTTCCTTTCAGCCCCTGAACTTGCTTATGTCCTTCTCCTGTTCCAGGTTCCATTTAGTTACCATTCCCCTATGCCCTCCTTTTCATATGCAAAGTTCTTGACAAAGCTGTTGTCTGTACTTTGCCAGTCTTTTTCACTATTTAACCCATGGCAAGTAGCTTCCTTCCTACCACTCTCTTGAAAGAGCTTTTGCCAGGATTACTAGTGACCTCTGGTTTACTAAATCCAATAAACCTTTCTCTCTCTTTTTTATATTGTAAGATGTACATTTTTTTTAACTTTCAGAACATTATAAAGAATTATATAAAAATATCAATGGTGGCCTCTGGCAATGTATAATGAATGCCTCTATAACCTTCACCTATATTCACACCAGTTGTTAACATTTTTGCCACATTTGCATTCTCTGTCTTTCATACACTTGCAGACTCACACAACCATAGTTTTATCTAAAATATTTGAAAGTTGCAGATATGACACATTTATTTCTAGATACTTCAACATGTGTCTTCTGAGTACAACAAGTGCATTCTCCTATGTAACAGCAACACAATGGTCAAGCTTGGGTAACTTAGCCATTAGGTAAGACTATCATCTACCGTGCAGTCTGTATTCACATAGGTCCCCATGTCCCAGCTGTTTCCCTATATAAGATCCTTCATTGCATTTGGCTGTGTCCCTTAGAGCATTTAAGTGGGCTCATTTTGTCTTTCATGATACTAACATTTGTGAAGAGTCTAGGTCAGAATCTGTCTTACCCTTCCTGCTCCAATGTCCTTCTTAAATAAAACCACCTCAATCATTTTTAAGTGTATTCTATTTATTATGCTACTACAGATGACCCATTTTTTCTCCCCTTTATCCCCTCTCAGCGCTGCACCCCCATCTCTCCAGCATTCCTCCCACCCCTTAGTTCATTTCCATGGGTCATACATATAAGTTCTTTGACTTCTCCATTTCCTATACTATTCTTAACCTCCCCCTCTCTATTTTGTACTTACCAATTTTGCTTCTTATTCCCTGTACATTTTGCCCCCATTCTCTCCCCTTCTCTTCCCCACTGAGAACCCTCCATGTGATCTCTGTTTCTGTGATTCCATTCCTATTGTAGTTGTTCACTTAGGTTTTTTTTTTTGGTTCAGTTGTTGATAATTGTGAGTTTGTTGCTATTTTACTGTTCATAGTTTTGATCTTCTTCTTTTTCTTAGATAAGTCCCTTTAACAATTCCTATAATACAGGCTTGGTGATAATGAACTCCTTCACCTTGACCTTATCTGAGAAGCACTTTATCTGCTCTTCCATTCTGAATGATAGCTTTGGTCCATAGAGTAATCTAGGTTGTAGGTCCTTGCTTTTCATGACTTGAATACCTCTTTCCAGCTCCTTCTTGCCTGCACCGTTTTTTGTTTTTTTTTTTTTGAGAAATCAGCTGATAGTCTGATGGGAACTCCTTTTTAGGTAACTGTCTCCTTTTCTCTTGGTGCCTTTAAGGTTCCCTCCTTATCTTTAATTTTGGGTAATTTAATTACGATGTGTCTTGTTGTGTTTCTCTTGGATCCAACTTCTTCGGGACACTCTCAGCTTTCTGAACTTGCATATCTATTTCCTTTGCCAGATTGTGGAAGTTTTCCTTTATTATTTTTTCAAATAAGTTTTCAATTTCTTTCTCTTCCTCTTCTACTTCTGGCATTCCTATGATTTGGATGTTGGAACATTTAAATTTGTCCCAGGGGTTCCTAAGCCTCTCCTCGTTATTTTGAATTCTTGTTTCTTCATCCTGTTCTAATTGAATACTTATTTCTTCCTTCTGTTCCAAATCTTTGATTTGAGTCCTGGTTTCCCTCCCTTCATTGTTGGTTTCCTGTATTTTTTTTCTTTATTTCACTTTGCATAGCTTTTATTTCTTCCTTCATTTTGCTACTGTTCTAAATCATTCTGTGAGTATCTTGATTACTAGTGTTTTGAACTCTGCATCTGATAGGTTGGCTACCTCCACATCACTTAGTTCTTTTTCTGGTGTTTTGATATGTTCTTTCATTTGGGTCATGTTTCTTTTTCTTGGTGCACCTGTTACATTGTAAGGGGCAGAGCCTTACATATTCACCAGGGTAGGGCAACCCACTTCCCTGCATTGTGGTGTTATATGTGGGGGAAGGATCATGGAACAATACTGCTTGCTTTGCTCTCACTCCACTTTCCTTGCTTTTTGTAAGTAGATTATGGCCTTTCTGGTGCTGATTCCTAGGTGGGTGCACTTGTGTATGTTCTAGGATCCTGTGAACCTCTCCAACAGACTCTCCTGTGAGACTGGGAGTGCCTTCCAATGCTGCAACCCCCACAAGATTTTACAGCCAGAGGTTTTGAGGCTCTAGTTTCCCCACACTGGAACTCTGGGTTGCATGATCAGTCTCACTCCCCAGTTGTTCTTCCTGGCTTATCTGCGTGGGAATGTGGGATATACTGGTCCACCAGCTGCTACGTCACCCGCCCTGGTCCACCAGCTATGACCTTTTGTGTGTCCTCACTGCCAAGGCTTCCTGTCTCTGTCCATCCTACCAATCTAAATCATTGCTTCTCTAACTCCTTGGTTGTTGGACTTCTATACAGTTCGATGTTTTTGGAAGCTCTGGTTGTTTTTTTGTTTTTAAATTGGTTGTTAGCGTTCTTTTGGTTGTGCAATGAAGTGAAAGGTATCTACCTATGTCTCTACCCTGCCTAGAAACCTTCTCCTCTTTGATTTTTGACCTACAGTGTGGTTTGTGAGCTACCATATCTCTGTTTCCAGTAGTAGTGTAGCACTTTGTTGGGAAGGTGAATAGTAAAATGAAAGATCCCGTTAATTTGCTGTTAGTGTGTGGACAGCATTGTGTGGACGCCAAGGGAGGGAGATTTTCCTTTGTAAAAGGGTAGGTAGGAGGTTCATGAACATAAGAGGAGCCAATTTGCCAGGTTGGAAGGATGAGTCCATCACAGGGTTGTATTGTATCAAGGCATGTGACCAAAAGGTAAATGCTTTTGCTCACAAAAGATAATCGTGGAAAATTGCTCTCAAAGGCTTCCCTGGGCAATTCTAAATCAAGGACAACATTTTTGTAAAATTTAGGCAGCATTCACTCAATCTTTCCTTTGAATGGAGTGCTCAGGCACTAGATGGTCTTTTGAAAATATATGTATGTACTCATAAAGATATTTAGTGGAGTTATGGTTTACTCTTATTACAACCAGGTGTGCAGAAAATGTGTTTTTCTTGTTTTGCTTGTTATTGGTATGATTTCCCTCATGAAACCCTTCCTATGGGAGGTGGCAAATCCCAAAAGTCTTAATTTAGTCCACTCTGGTAATCTTAGCGTAATTCAAGAGTTTGAAAAGCCTTCTCTGGGCAAAGATGCAGGGCAGGTCTGGCTCAATTCTGCCTTTCCTACTTTTGCCCTCTGTGAGAGCTGCCACAGGCTGCTGGGTCTTGCTCTTCATCTCCTGCATAACTGTCTGGATGCTTATAGGCTACCCGCACCTTTGAGAGAAGTACAAAAATGAAGACATCACTGTCCTTGTCTCTCTCCCTCCTCTCTTTACCTCAGTCACTGAAGAAATTCTATCACCTGGGTCTTTCAGTCTTCATTTCTGATAGATCCTCCTTTCTCTCTGAATAATGCTGGACTTTCAGGCTTCTTGTCAAACCAAAATCTTCTGTGACTTTGCTTTTTTGGGAACCAACCCCTCCTTGAAGAATCAAGACCAATTGCCTAGAAGCCTCAGGGGTAAGGAGAGTCACACAGAGAGAGAAATATATTCAGAATCACATAAAATTAAAAAAACTTTACTTACTCACCTTATATTTATGTACAAACACCCAACACCTTCAATGCCATCTTTTTTGCTTCCCTGAAATTGGATGGCATCATTTGTGTGAATGTTAGCCATTGTCAGTATATGTAAATACTAGTTATATCATAATAATTATAAGACCGTCATGTTCTATAACTGTAATATTCAAATCCTGAGTGTCCTAAAGGAGTCTATGAAATTTGATTCTGGGACCCCACTCATCGTTCAGGTACCTCCAAGTGAAGGGATGCTGTGAGTCAGGGCAGGCACCTCTGGGACACTGCCAGGTTCGGGGCTCTATCCTCTATCCATCACCCTGAAGCCTCCACCTGGCTTGATGTTAGAAAAGTAATGGATTGCATTTTAAATAGTAACATTCCCACATTGTTCAAAATGCACAACACGAAAGGTGAGAGTGGAAGGCTTTCTCCCACCCCACCTCGTCCTCTCACCTTGTCCCCCATAGGTAACCCTTCTATTGTGTTTTAGTCTGTGTATGGAGAATGTGAAAAGAACATGAAGCCAATGTGAATATAGATTTTTATTTTTTTTTTGCTTTCATATGGAAAAGGCAATATACTCTGTATACTGTTCTGTACTTTATTCACTTCATTATTCTGGAATGTTTCTGTATGAATTTGGAGAAAGCACCACAGTTTTCTTCTTCTAAGAAGAGTGGCTTTGGACTTCTGGCCAAGATGGAAGCATAGGTAGACACACTGTGCCATCTTGCACAACCAATATAAGGACAATACCAATTTAGAAACAAAAAACAACCAGTACTGACAGAAAATCAAACTGTATGGAAGTCGAACAACAAGAAGTTAAAGTAGACACATTTATCCAAACTGGTAGGAAGGGGCTGAGTCGAGCGGCAGGGTGGAGAGGGGTCATAGCAAAAAGAGCCCTGGCTCTCAGACCCTGGGCCTGCAAGGCAGCAGCTGGTGGACTCAGCAAGGCGGCAGATTATGGGGGGGGGGGGCGCTATGCACAAGGTGGCTGGTGGATGATCCCTCTTTCATGTGCAGATACACCAAGCAAAACTGGGGAGCAAGACAGACTGTGCAACCCAGGGTTCCAGTGTGGGGAAATAAAGCCTCAAAACACCAATTGAAAACACCTGTGGGGGCTGAGGTCCTGGGAGAGACTCCCAGCCTAACAGGAGAATTTGTTGGAGAGACCCACAGGGTTCTAGAATGTACACAAACCTATCCACATTGGAATCAGCACCAGAAGGGCTCAATTTACTTGGGGGAAATGAGGGAAGTGACTGAAATCCAGCAGAGAGTGGAGCAAGTGCCATTGTTCCCTCTTGGACCCCTCCCCCTGACCCTGGTGGACACCTAAGGCTCCGCCCCTCACTACATAACAAGCACATCAAAACAAAAAAAAATGGCCCAAATGAAAGAACAGATTAAAGCTCCAGAAAATATGCAACTAAATGACAAAGAGATAGCAAACCTATCAGGTGCACAGTTCAAAATACTGATAATCAGGGTGCTCACAGAATTGGTTGAATTTGGTCACAAATTAGATGGAAAAATGAAGGCTACACTAAGTGAAATAAAGAAAAATGTACAGGGAACCACTAGTGATGGGGAGGAAACTGGGACTCAGATCAATGGAGTGGACAAGAAGGAAGAAGAAACATCCAATCAGAAAAGAATGAAGAAACAAGAATTCAGAAAAATGAGGAGAGGCTTAGGAACCTCCAGGACATCTTTAAACATTCCAACATCTGAATCATAGGGGTACCAGAAGGAGAAAAGGAAGAGCTACAAGTAGAAAAGATATTTGATCAAATAATAAAGGAGAACTTCCCAATCTGGCAAAGGAAATACACTTCCAGGAAGTCCAAGAAACTCAGAGAGTCCCAAAAAAGTTGGACCCAAGGAGGAACACATCAAGGCACATCATAATTACATTAGCCAGGATTAAAATGAAGGAGAGAATCCTAGAAACAGTCAGAGATAAGGAGGCAGTTACCTTACAAAGGAGTTCCCATCAGACTGTCAGCTGATTTCTCAAAAGAGACCTTGCAGGCAAGAAGGAGCTGGAAAGAAGTATTCTGGGTCATGAAAGGCAAGGACCTACATCCAAGATTATTCTATCTAGCAAAGCTTTCATTTAGAATGGAAGGGCAGATAAAATGCTTCTCAGATAAGGCCAAGTTAAAGGAGTTCATCATCACCAAGCTCTTTTATTTATTTATTTGTTTGTTTGTTTGTTTATTTATTTATTTATTTATTTTTCAAGTACAGTTTTCTGTCTTTTACTCCCATCCCAGCCCACCCCCCCTGTGCTCCCCATCTCCCTTCCACTTCCACCCCCCTTAGTTGTTGTTCATGTGTCCTTCATACTAGTTCCTGTAAATCCTTTCCCTTTACCAAGCTCTTATTACATGAAATGTTAAAAAGACTTATCTAAGAAAAAGAAGATGAAAAACGTACAGTAAAATGACAGCAAACTCACAATTATGAACAACCACACCTAAAACAAAAACAAACTCAGCAAACAACTAGAATAGGAACAGAACCACAGAAATAGAGATCACATGGAGGGTCAGCAACAGGGAGGAGGAGAGATGGGGGAAAGGTACAGAGAATAAGTAGTATAGATGGTAGGTAGAAAATAGACAGCGGGGGGATAAGAATAGTATAGGAAATGTAGAAGCCAAAGAACTTAATAAGTATGACCCATGGACATGAACTAAAGGAGGGGAATGTGGGTGGGAGGAGGGTTGCAGGGTGGAGGGGAATGAAGGGGAGAAAATGGGACAACTGTAATAGCATAATCAATAAAATATATATATTTTAAAAAGAGTAGCTTTGCAGGATTTCATTCTTTGGCTGCTCCAGAGACTATCTCATTAGTTTTCTCTTGAGAAACATTGGATTATTTTCAACCTTCTGGTATAAACAAAGCTGCAATGAATCAACACATATACATATCATTTTGTACTTTTATAGCAATATCTATAAGAAAAAATTTTAAACGCGGATTTATGGGGCAAAGTATCTTGTCTTAGGTGGTTTTTGAGAGCTGTGGCCCAGTTGCCTCCCTAGAGGTTGCATCAATGTACATTCCTACCAATCATTCATTTCTGAAATAGCTTTCATCACAGGTCTTCAGTGTGACAGGTGTTGACCTGAGTCTGATAAAGGCAATAGGCAGTAAGAGACCCACCCCTTCTCTCCCGCTTCCTTGTTCATTTCCCGGAACTTAGAGATCCCCAGTTTTGGTCTTATGGATGGAAGCACTCTCATGAGAGTGGGGTGCAGAGCCTTCAAAAGGCCTGCTGGTGTGCATCAGCCAAGCTGAGGAGATTTGCTCGGACCTTCTTCAGCACAGCCCCTGCAGCTGTTTTGTGTCTGTTCATTTGCTCCTTGTGGCTTTGACCTTGAGTGGTCCACCATTCTGCTTGCGGTTTCCTGGTAACTATTCCAACTGTATTGCTCAGTCCTGACCCTGCCTCTACTCGGGGAGGGAGATAGTCAGCCTTTGAGTCTGAGAATCACAAGCTGGAGGGCCAGACAGGGAGGAACCAAGGGACAAGTGTCTGACCAACACATGCTGTAGTTGTCTTGGCTGTTGTTGCTCTGGGTTCTTAGAGCTGCTTTCTGCTTGTCTGGGCTCCTCCTCCAAGGCTTTTATTAATCACTTGAGTCAGGGGTCCAGAACTCAACTGTATGAAGGAACCATACCGATAAAGTACACGCAACATGTGTGGGGAAGAGCAGAGGGTGTGGGTGCACTTGAAGTCTCTAGCCAAGTGCCTCAATGTAGGAGTCCTGGGCCCATGGAACCAGAACATTTGTGAGAGAATCTAGAATCCTAGGTTTTTGCGTTAAATTTTGTAATATTAAAAATGCTGGCAACTGATTCATATTCAAATAACACTGACATCCAGGATTGCAGCTCTGGGAACCCCAAATGCTACACTCAAGAGTATGGTCTGGTCCATTGGCCACCATCTGGATATACTGCCTTAGCTCAGTGTTTCGCTTCTTAGCAACATCGTCCCTGGCCCACTACCATTCTGGACACTACCACTCAGATCTGTTGCTCCTGAAGGCACTGCTTGTGAATATTATTGGCTCCAAATAACTTTTCTGGGACAATTCTCTTTTCTGCAAACTACTGATCAATTTTCTAGTCATTACATTACAATAAAAATTTCATGATTCCCAGGAGTGCTTACCTGAAAAAGCCCAGTGCTCCCACCCCTGACCATGCCCATTTGTATTGGAGCTCGAATGTTTCTCCAGGCAGGGGAGGAGGTGTCTTCACCCATTTGCACCATGAATACACAAAGATTGTTTCTCACAGGCAAGATCAATGCCATTTTATGTGTCTCTGCCTATCTTCACCCCTGTGATTAGAGCCTGAAGCAGTCTCAGCTTGACTTCTGAGTCACAGCCTCACCCTAGTTCTTTTTGAACAGCCTCCCAAGGAGCCCACTTCATTCTTCCCTGAAGCAGCATCTCCTTTTCTTCTGGGAGGTAGCACCCTGTAGTGGAAAGGACACATTGATTCTGCAGCCTCTGTGATCTCACCAAGTCTGGGTTTCCTCACTTATAAAATGGGGTCAACAGCAGTGCCATCTACACTTCACAGCACAGTAGGAAGAGTCAAATTGCTACATGCGGCAATGCTCTCGAACTGCAGAGTGTTACAAAATGTGTGTTGGGATTCTTTTCTTTTCTATCTTTATTTGTTGCACAAGAGCATTATAGCCATAAAAAAGGAAACATTGAAGTCATAAAAAAGGGACATGGACTCTCACTATGCTCACCCATGCAGTTATTATTTCCTGGTATTTTGTATTCTCTTTCTGTTCTTACCCACATAAAGACAATCAGAGGGTGATGCTGAGCTGAATCCCTTCTCCCTCTTTACTGCTCTCTACCCTTCTGTTCTCCAGCATATGGGAGGGGAGCAGAACCCACCTCTTGGAGGGTGCTGGGTGAGTGATTTATCACTGAATTATTTTAAAAGAGTTCAGACGTTTTATGCAGCATGAGCAGGTGGATGCAGAGCAAACATAAAATGGACAAACAAATAAATACTCAAAAAACTTCTTTACAGTGATGCCATATTTGCCAGTGTATTTCATAGGTTTTAAAGGTTTTCATGTGTATTATCTCATTGTATCCTTTTAATAGGGATGGCAGGTAGCTAGGACCAAACAGACATATTTGTTGTTATTTAACAGTGGAGAATAAGAAATCCAAAGAGGCTAAATGATTTGTTCAAGATATGGCTAGTTTTTGCTGGGATTGTACCTGTAACTCAGATTTGATAGACTCTTCTTGTTCTCTAGGTTTTGTTAAGTTAATTCTCTGTGCTCAGTGACTTGTATGAGTACTTCTTTTTTTATTAATCTCTCCATAGTACAATTCACATAATGCTCAATATACACTCACTGATTATTTGATTAATAAAGGATACTGGGAAGTCACATTGTATGATTATCTGAATGTTATAACAATTATAAGATATATCTTATAACATTTTCTAGTTAACTCCAAAGAACAATAAATCATGTTGCCTTGCATGTGTTTGGAAGAAATGGGTCACAGACTGAGATCTAATAGTTCAATTGTAATTACATTTGTGCCCAGCTTTGAATGTTATTGTAAAGTTAGCTAACTACATTTGCATCTATTATTTCACATGGTCTTCTCTCCATCCCTTTGATATAGTCAGGACAGGTATAAAACAGGTGTCTGGGTCTTCCAACTTTTTGCGGTCATCTTCCACTTGAATATCCAAATAAGAGGGTTCAAGTTTCCCTTCTCTGTGTTGCAGACAGGCCCACCCAGTGGTTCCATGAATTTCGGGAGGAGACAACTTTGGGCCTAAGAATGGAGACATGATGAGTTCTCTTTGGGACCCTTGTGAGGGAGGTCTAAAGCCTCATGATGAGCCTATGATGCTGCTGTCTGCTTCAGAAAGCTGCCTGATCCATAAATGTGCTCTGCTTCCTCTCCCAGTTGTCCCCATCAGCAGCTTTTCTTCATCCTGACATGCACCACTTGTGCCAGTTCCTTGCGTGTTGCAGACTTCAGTGACGTGGGGGAAATGGAAGGTAATACACTACAGGTAGGAAACCACTTTAAATTCCATTCAGATATTCTTGTTCATAGAAATCTACTAAGCACTTATCCCCGCAGGAAATTTCTTATTTGCCTGCTGCCATATTAAAGGAGTCTTCTTGCTGCCTACATGGTCTTTACCCTTCCTTTATCTCACTTCTGATAACTTGCTATCCCTTTACCCTGGGCTTATATTTTCCCTTACTTTCATTTGCAGGATAATTCCATTCTCCAGGTCCAGAAAATACCTGTTGAATAAGAAACCAAATTAAAGACAGATACTTATTTATCTTTTCTAAAAATGTACACTCAACCTTCTCTTTAGAGGCCATGCTCTGGAGATTCTTTCCTTTATTTCTCAAAAAAGCTCATTAAGGTATTTTCCTAAATATGGAGCTATTTCCCCAGATTCAAATTCCCATTTACATCAAAGTTGTCACAGCTGGCTTTTATGTTAATACTGATTTTTCCTTTCCTTTCCATGAAGAGTTATTTTCAGTTGGCGTATGAAGAAACTGAGGCTCTGAATTTTTCAAATGGCTCATACAAGCATCAGAACTAGCAAGCAGTAGTAGTAAGACTTCATTCTGAGATTTTTCCACTCTACTCTGCTATTTTTCAAGAGACTTCAATGTTAATAGTATTTGTTGTAATGATATCAAGCCGTATCTTTAATTCACTTTTCTCCATTGTAAGTGATTACCTTAAAGAACACTTTGCATTGACTTCCCACTGCTCAACTCAAGGAGCAAAATCTCGATGCTAAGCAGCAACAAATGTTATGGCTGTTGTTAACACAGTCGAGTCAGGCTGTTTATATTCCTTGTAAAAATAATTCTCATTAATCTTCACCTCGACCGCCTAGTCCTGCTGCTAAGGTCAAGTTAAAAGATGCAGGTGAATTGCAAATATGTCATCATGCACACAAAACATGGTCCCCACACCAGTGCTGTTTGAAGTGGCAGTGAGTATTAAAGAGTCAGAAGCTGGAAATGAGAGAGATAGAGTTCAAGCTAGCCCAACTCTCTAGAAACACGTTGTGCATGTTAACTGGGCCTGGAAAGGCCCTCCCTGCATGGGAGGTCTAATTTCCTATGGAATTCAGTTCTAGCCAATCTCCTCAGTGTTGACTTAAATGGTAAACTTTTACTTTCTTCTAGGCAAAAAAATTTTAGTAGTCATTCTGCTGTGACAGAGAAATAACATAAATGCAAAACAATCTAAACAGACAAGGGTTTTGTCTCAAAGCACAAATTACATTACTGAATAATAACTGGAAAAGAATGTGTCATGGCAGGTCATTGATTTAATATGAGCTAAACTTAAGAATAGGGAACAAAAAAGGGGTCCTCAGAGGTGGATTACACGTTTTTAGAAAAGATGAAAGAGTCTGTCTTTAATTTAGTTTCTTTTTCAACAGTTGTTTTCTGCACCAGGTCTAGTGTAGGACACAGGAAGAACAACAGTGGCCATGACACTGAGCCTGTTTTAAGGAGCTGACAAAAGTGGGTAAAAAGTTATGACTGTCCAGATGTGATAGGTGCTGTGAGAGAAGTAAAAATCCAGGGTCCTGCAGGGGCATGAAGAAGCACCATCTGCATGGCCAGAGAGAGCTTCTCTGAGGAAATAAGGTGGTGTCAAGGATGAGAAGGAGTTTTTCAGGCAAAGAGAGGTGAAAGTGGTTATTCCAAGCAAATGAAAGAGTGAAGTTCAAAGGTTGGAAGAAGAGTAGTGAGTGGAAGCAACTAGGTCTGGTGGTAGAAAGGGGAGGAGAGGAAAATGTGCATTACATTTTGAACATGATGACATTGAGGTGCTTTTGGAGTATCCATATTGAGATGTTCAGGAAAAAAACTAAGGAAACTCATGTTTATGCTAAGGAGCAGATTGGGGTGGAAGTGTAGACTGGAAAGTCATGACCATTCAGTCCGGAATCATTAGGTCTTAAAGTGCGCAGACAGAATGTGTTGTGTAGACTTAGATGAGGACGAGCCCGAGGAACCTTAGCATTGAAGAAATGGACAGAAGTGAAGGCCCCAAAAGAAACTAGGAAAGCAGGTTAGAGATGGGAAGGAGAGCGGCATGATGCTATCCTCTTTGTTTTCTCTTGGGGGAAGGAGTGTTGCATTATTGCTTTAGGGACCTTCAGACTGGCTAATCTGGTAGACAGCACCGCTTGTGAGCCAGGTTGATCAGGTGTGATGTGGTGCCTGCCACAGATAGCATCCCTGCTAGCCAGATTCAGTGTAAGGACTGCCAGCAGGACCCTTTCCCATGTACCACACTGCATCTGTTGCCAACGGAAATAGGATTCTCATTAGGATTCTGCCATGGAGTCACAAGAACCGAATTTTGGGAACCCACACATAGGAGGGTGAGGTGTAGTGGTAAGATTTATTGGAGCAAAAACAAGAGACTGCCTCCAGGTGTCTGGTTGTCTCATCTATGAGTAGATGGCTCTGTTCTATCTCCTTGTGGAATAAGTCTTGTCTCTGGGGCCACAAACCTGCTGAACTCATCCTCACCAAGCCCAGGAGGACTAGGGCCTGGAGATACAGAACTTCTCTGTGTCTTATTTTCCCATCTGCACGTCTGCTACCAAGGCTGCACTTGGGCTGCACTGGAGCTGCACTTGGGCTCATGCTTGGGCCTGTGCTTGGGCCAGTGTTTGGGCCAGTGTTTGGGCCCTTGTTGAGGCCCTCATGGCTGCTATGGAAAGTATGTGAACAAACAGGCAAATGAATGAACAACCCTTTGTCAAGCTTTGATTATATTTCCTTGGTTTTGGGAAAAGGTAAGCTCTCTTTCAAATTAACCAATCTCTTTCTTGGTTTTCATGGGCTTATGCTGAATATCCCCCCTAATCAACCCCTTCTCTGGGTCTTCTAGGGCTTGGTGTCCCTGGTCCTATTCAATCTTTTCCCCAGATTTTCCTAGGCTAGGCACCTTCCCTCTATGGTTGCCATCTTGGCTCCCAATGCACGTGCCCAGGAGAGGACTTTCCCTTTTACTGGTTCTCCCTCCCCTCCCCAGCAATCTATGGGAAGGGGCCAGGTGTCCCCCAGGAAAATTGGAAAGCCAGTTAGTTTTTCCTGCTTGCTCCTGCCTGTTCAGGGACTAAACAGGAGGATGTGGCAGTCCCCTGGAAAGACTGTGGATACTGTGGCTCTCTGGGAAATCAGATTTAATGCCTGATTCAGCTCCCTAGTTTATTAGGCTTAATGTCTGATTCCATTTTCTTATTTCCTTTATTAATACTAACTAGCTACCTACAGTAACACTTCAATTCTGAGCAGATACCTGCCACATAGTCTGTGCCAGGTCTTAGGTAATGTAGGGGAGTACAAGATGCTTGTTTATTTGTAAGGATAAAGTCATTAAAACCCTCCTTTGGTTTTTAAGAAAGGATGGCTTTCATGCACCCTTTTCTGTTTCTTTTGGAAACAGAGGACAGGGTGTTTGGTGCTCATCCTCTGACTGTATAGAAGGTACCCTGATTTTTCAGGTTCAGAAAGCAATGAGGCAGAAAATTCCCTGAAACCACAACTGGAATCATTTGATAACATAGGACTTTAAAATTAGAGAGTAACATTATATTAAACTCCCCTAGCACTTTTGGGGCATCTGCTATGAGCCTAGCATTGTGTAAAAAATTGTTTTTTATTTTGTGTGTGTGTAAATGCTAGAGGTAGAGGCCAAGTGCTTAATATTAAGGCAGTAATAATACCAGATTTATCTTTTACATCTTGAGGAAGACCTTAAAACTCTCTTTATAAGCCACCATAGCAACTTTGGAGTAGATAACATACGGTTTTCTCCCAGAGCTTGTCCAGCATAGCTGAGTCACATGCAACCTCTGAGGGAGGGGCAGGTGTCAAAGAGCACCAACCACCTGGGGAAACATGAATTGAATGTAGTCAATTCCTTCATTCTTTCATGCTTTGAATAACATAGATTTCACTGTGTGGAGTTGCTAGACCTAGCTCTTTTTTACAAAAATCCTTCATTAAAGAGAATCTCCCTGTGGCCACAGGCAGTATAAACACATCCCTCACACTGTCCTAAACACAGAAGGCAAAAACACTTCTGTCTTTCCTTGTATTTTCTTTTCCTCTCTGATTTGTCTACTGGTAGAGTTGAACTTCAGTCAAAACAGTCTGTAAAGCTAGGAAGAACCCAGATTTAGAATTGAGTGTGTAAATGGCAACCATCATTTACTTTAATGCACACCTGACATTTCCTCCCTTCCTCCTTCCCTCCTTCTTTTCTTTCTTTCTCCCTTCCTCTTCTCCTTTCCTCTCTCTCCTTCTATTTCTAGCTTCCGTCTATTTCTAGATTCCTTTTATTGTTCTTTTTTCACTTCTTTTTTTACTTTCCTTGTCTTATGTCTCATTTTCATTTTTTATTTCTTGCTTCTGCTTTTTTTTTGCTCTTCTTTCTTGTTTTCCTTTATTGCTTTCCTTGCTTACTTCCTTGTTTTCTCTTTTGCTACATTTTTTCTTGTTTCTTTTTTTCCTCCTTTTTCTGAATCCTTCCTGTCACTTTCCTTTTCTTTCTTCCCTTTCTCACTTCCTTACCTCTCCTTCCTCTCATGCTTCCCTTATTTTTCTCTCCTGGTTCTCACTTCCATTTTCTCAGTTCACTCTTCTTGCATCCTATTTCTTTTCCTTCCCCAATTTCCCTTTCTCAGTTTCCTTTCTCGCTTTCCTTTCTCCACCTCCCTATTATGACTTCCATGTCATTGCCTTCTGTTCTTACTTTCCAATTTTTTTTTTTTGCTTTTCATTTCTAACTTTCATTTTCTCCCTTCTCTTTCTTCTCTTTTCTAGCTTTCCTTTTCTTGCTTCTCTTTTATTATTTCCCTTACATTGATATTAGTTTTTGGCTTACAATTTTTACTTTCCTATTTTTGCTTTCCCTTTCAACTTCTTTTACCTCACTTACCTTTTTCTTTATTCTTTATTTCCCCTTTCTTGCTTCCAAGTGCTATCTTCCCATTTTATAGTTTCCTTTTCTTGTTTCCCATTCCTTGTTTCTCTCCTTATTTCCATATTTTACTCCCCTTCTCCTGCTCTCTTTTCTTATCTTCTTTTTCTTTCTTCTCTTTTCCTACTTCCCCTTTTCCCTTCTCTTTTCTTGCTTCCTTTTTTGGCATTTATTTACTTGGTTTCTTTGCCTTGCTTTCCATTTTCATTTCCTTTCTCTTTCTTCCTTTCCTTGTTTCCATTTTCTTACTTCTTCTTGTTTCTTGTTTCTTCATGTTTGTTCTTTTCTCATTTCTTTTTATTTCTGTTTCTTTTAAAAATTCCTTTGCTTTTCTTGCTTTCATTTTCACTTCCCTTTCTCACTTCCCTTTTCTGGCTTCCTTTCCTTGCTTCTTTCTATTTTCTCCCTTTCCATTTCTCTGTTCTCTTTTTTCATTTCTCTCTTCTTATTTCTTTTTTTGTTTCCCCTTTCTCAGTTTTCTTCCCTTGTTTCTCATTTCTTACCTCTTTTTTCTTGCTTCTTGTCCCTTTTCTTGCTTTCTTTTGCTCTTTTCTACCTATTATTTTTCTCTTATTGCTTCCATTTTCACTTCCCCTTTTTATGTGTCTTTCCTTACTTCTTCATTCTTCCTTTTTTCTTGCTCCTTTTTTAGCTTTTCTCTTCTTTCCCTTTTCTTTCTTCTTTAATTTGCTTCACCTTTCTTGCTTCTCCATTCCTGTACCCTCTTTCTCACTTCCATGTTATTCCATTTTCTCATTTCCTTTTTTTGCTTATTTCTTTCTTTCCTTTTTCTGCTTGCACTTCTTACTTTCCAATATGCATTACTTTTATTGCTATTGATTTTTCCTTATATTTCACTTCCCTTTTCTTCCCTTCTTTCACGTTCTTTTCTATTTATCTATTTTACACCTTTTTTGTTTCTTTTTTTTTTTGCTTTTTTTGTCTTCCTTGACTTTTCTTTCTTCCCTTTTCTTGCTACCCTTTTCTTGCTTCCCTTCTTTAGTTTCCTATTTTATTATCTTTCTTGCTTTCAGTTTTACTTTCCCATTTTTTATTTTTTCTCACTTCCATTTTCTTCCCTGCCTTTCATATTTTCATGATTTGTTCCCCTTTTATTTCTTGTCATTCTCATTTCCCTTTAGAAACTTTTTTTCCTTCTTCCCACTTCTTGGTTCCCTTTCTAGCTTTCTTTTCCCCCTTACTTACTTTCATTCCTTGCTCCCCTTTCTTTCTTCATTACCTCTCTCTCTCTCTTTTTATTTCTCCTTCTTCCTCATTTTACTTCTTCATTATGCTTCCTCATTATTACTTCAATTATTACTTTTTTCTTGTCACCCTTTACTCACTTCCTTTTTATTTTCTTCCTTCCTTCTTTCACTGTCTTTCCTCCTCTTTCTCACTCCTCATTATTTTCATTCTCCTTTTCCTTCTTTGTATTCATCTTTTGCACCTTGTTCAATATAGGAGCTCTGATAACTAAGGAAATCACTGTGGTGTTATTAAAAGATCATTTACTTCCCAAATGAGCTGAACTGGCACCTAACTCCTACTTCTACCACTTTTTGACTGTGTGAACACAGTGGCAGTTCACTGCAGCTCTCTGAGCACACAATGCCCTTATCTTGGTAACCTAGTTGTTAGGTGAGTTTCTCATCTTTGTGTTCAAGTCAAATTGGCTTGAACCTCATCCACTGTGCAGTTGGGGGGGGGTGGAGGAGGTCTACATCTCTAAGATTCTAAGTGAGAGAGTTGTTTTGTCTCTCCCAGTGGACTTTGAGCTCCTGTGCCCGCTTTGTAATTTAAAAGATGGCATATTCCTATGCTTCCTCTCTTGTCTGAATTGCATCATTTCACATGTAAAACACCACTCACTTTCCTGGCTTCCTTCTGCAAGTCTCTCTTGCACAGTGTTTTTGTTAGTAGCAGCTGTATTGATGGATTGGGGTCAGTGAAGGATTTTATCTTTCCATGCAGCTGTTTGGGTTTCATCTCTCTCTAAAGCAAAGGTAGCAAACTCAGGGCCAATAAGCTGAATCTGGCCAGAAAACAAAGGCAGTCCACAGTTGCACTGTTCAACTGGCCCAGTGTTATATGCCAAGTTTTAAATTGATTCTAGCATTTGAAAACCAAGATGTTTAACTTGAAGACTCAGCTTTCTGGCTGCTCTTGAAAAATGGAGGATCAAGTCATGCTGGCTTTATTTCTGCATTATCAGGTGCAACTGAGTGTCATTTGCTCCTTGGAGGAGTCTGCCTGCCCAGTTCCCCACAATCTCCCTGGCTTCTTTACTTATTCTCTTACTTGCCAGGTGCTTGGAGGCATTGGAGGAGAGAGGCTGTTCTCTTTAACAATGCATGTCCAAAGTATCTTTTTATGATTCAAATCCTTTAAAATCACTTAACCCTTCCTTCCTGGCACACTGTTGTTGCTCTTGAAGCAACATACTCAAGACAGACTATATTCTCTTAAATGGAGAGGAGGGGAAGAGTTTACAGGAGAAAAAAAAAAAAACGTTAAGAACCACCCCCCCCACACACACCAGAAAACTATAGAATGCTAAATAAAGAAATTAAGGAAGACAAATAAATGGAAGTGTATACCGTGTTCATGGATTGGAAGAATTAACATCATTAAAATGTCCATACTACCCAAATTAATCTATAGATTCAACAGAATTCCTAGCCAAGTGCTAGAAACAGCCTGTGACAATCAGTAAATGAGTAGATCAAAAAACTGTGGTACGTTCACACAATAAAATACTACACAGCAGAAAGAAAGAAGGAGCTCCTACCATTTGTGACAGCATAGATGGAACTGGAGAATATTATGCTAAGTGAAATGAGCCAGGTGGCAGAAGACAAATACCATATGATCTCGCCTATAAGAGGAACCTAATGAACAAAACAAATGAGCAAAGTAGAATCAGAGATAGGGAAACAAAGAACAGACCAACAGCGACCAGAGGGGAAGGGGAAGCGGGTCTTGTCAAGGAATATATATAAAGGACTCACGGATATGTACAATAGGGTGGAAATTGACTGTGGGAGCAGGGGGTGGGCAGGGCAGGGGAGAGCAATGGGGCAAAAATTGGGACAGCTGTAAAACAAGAACAATAACAAATAAATTTTATTTTAAAATTAAAAAGAAAAAAACCCATTTTATCCCAAATCATCTCTTGAAATGACATCAAACATCGTCATCTTGAAATAACAACACTTTACTGTCTTCAACCATATCTTATCAGGGTAAAGTACAGTTTGAGATAACATACAAAGTCAGGTAAGTAAAGGGTTTAAAGTACTTTAAAAAATCATTAAACATTTATCTTTGTTAGCTTAAATATTCTTTATCTTGGTTCCCTTTAAATATAACAGCATGTTAAATCCCTGCTTGCCACTTTCAACTAGTCAGTAAAATTTTTTCCCAGTGAGTTTTCTCACATGTTTTGAAGTTGGAATTCTTCCTTTTCCTGGGAGATATATAGCCATCCCTTCCTGGTTGTATCAGCCCCGGTCTATCTAACTGAACCACTAATGTTCTTTGTCCTCCTTTCTTTGTCTCCTTTTTCCTTGTCCATGGCACTGACCACCATCTAATAGGGCACAGCTTTTGCTTTATGGTGTGTCTCCCTCCATTACAGGTGAAACCCACAAATACAGGACATCGTGCTGTTGTGTGTACTACTGGATTCCAGTGCAGTCCTCCATAGGCTCTCAGTAACAGTTTGTGAATACTGGGCCTAGAAGGGAGAGTCTCTTCCTATTTCTGCCACAGAAGTAGCAGCCCTGCTCTGTTAGTCATGGTCCCTGCAGCAGAACTTAAATGAAGAGACACTGTTTACAATGTTGTGAGCAGGGCTGAAAAGATTAATAAGGAATAATGTGAAACTAGTGGTAGCTATGCCATCACTACACCTGAAGGGGCAAGTGAAAGGGTATGCTCCCAGATCCTACTTGCACAGGGTCCACTTGACAGAGGTGTGGCCTTTGGAAGAGGGGTTCATAAAATCTGAGGAAAGGCTCTGGTCTTATGCCCTCACCTCCAAGTTGATTAAATCCAGTAGAATCAGAAGACACAAGATCCATTGATGTGGTTTATAAAATTAGCCCCAAGGGCAGAGTCTGGTGCCAAGTATGTGTAAATCTGGAAGGACAGATAGAAAGGAGCCAGCATAAAAACTCTCCTGCTGGCTCTCAGATGAATGCTCTTCTTAATGAAGCACAGCTGTGGTTAGCAACCAGCAGAGGGATTGGGGGATGCTGGACTTGGGTCCTTCTGGTTCTAGCTGTCAGTTGGTCAGGAAACAGATAAGTAACAATATGCAAAAGCTACATGGCTGTCCAAAGTCTATGTAAAGAGCAAATTCTTTAGGGTGCAGTCTACAAAGGCCAAGGGACAAGCAGCAAGCCATGAGCAGCATGGGGTTCCAAGAACAGGGGACCCTATGTCTTCCTCCAGAAACCATCCTGCCCACAAGCTGATGGCCAGGAGCTTCAGGGACCATTGAACTGCTTTTCCATTGAGCTTCTCCATCCTCAGTCAGCCTGAGGTTTTCTGTCTTGTGGCTGGAAGGTGGAGCTGTGAACATGAAGGTGGTGCCTGGCAAATGTTGTTCCAAATGAAAATAGAGGGTTTTCTCTGTGTGCTGAGCATTCACATCAAGGGACCCTCCCTTGATTGGGAGGTGAGTTTGGTCCTCTCAGTCCACTGCCTCTCATTTCATAGCACTCAAAGTTACCGTTTCTGTAAATTTCTCAGGCCTGTGCCCCTCTTCTCTTGGAGGTCAAGGCAGAATTGTTTCTTTATCGTTGACGCCTTTTCTCATGGTTTATTCTGATGTTAGGGCACTTTTCACATTGTGATGTAGCTGGTTGTTAGTGGGTCTACTTCCTCCCCTACACTGCCACACAAGTTCATGTTCACAGGCATGCACATACATGCGCAAACACCTATGCCTTCCGTATCTCCACATTCCCATATACTGTATCTGGAACATGGTAAGACATTAATAAATGTTCCATGAACAAGTGGCTGAATTGGGAGCTGACACACCTAGGATTGCCTCCCATAATGTCCACTGGGTTTTGGTTTTCACCCATCTCCTCCCTGTCATGAAAACTTACCTGGATGTCTCATGTTTTTTCAAGGTTCTGCCCAGTGACCAGCTTAGTGATTTGATATTCCAAACCATGGCAATGCAATAGCATATATAGTTGGGTTATATGTTTCCCTGCACTGACACTTTTGCAGACAAGTGTCTTCATTTCTTAATCCAAATTGTTGGATTGGAATTATTTCCCCCATGTGCCACTCTCAGCAGCTTTGTGGTGTTTGTGTTTGAGGGCACTTTAGTTGTCTCCTAAATGACACGCTACCGTCAGCTGCTGGTCTTACCTAATTTTGGTATATACTTGGTTTTTCCTCCTTCCCAATCTCTTCTTCTACTTTTCTTATACCTGCAACATTTCCTAAACCATAGCAGGTGCCTGGGACAGGGTACTTTTGTACTGAGCTTCTCTGCTTATGGCTGGGTGAATGGATGCAGCTGTTCTTTACCATCCTGAAGGCTGTGGGAGGGGTCTTCTGGCATTTTTGAAGGAGGTATGGGGGAGATCACAGTGTATTTGTGCATATGTATTAAGCTTAAGCTACTCATGTTCTAAAAATTTGAATGTGACTAAAGGGGCAAGCTCAGCATATGGAAGAAAAAGTACATGAACTTAGTGCTTTCGTTTCTAAAATGGTATCACATTTGGTGTCCATCTGAATCAGATTCATTTGCAGATGTTCTTGCTCATCCAAGTCAAGGAGGTACCAGCATTCTACCACCTGACAGCTGATAATTTGGAATTTGCTGATTCGGAGACTGCTTATGGCTACAAAAATGGTAATCTGCTTACCATGTATATCTGGCAGCTCCTCTGCTCATGTCTAATTCCCCACAGGAGCTATCAGCCCAACATGTGCACATTTTGACAAGCCATTTTTGCACAGATAGGATTAAATTATTTCACAGGGGAAAGAAAAGAACTAGAGATGAGAATGTCAAAGGCTCCAGGAAAGGGGAACACAAGGTCATAGCTGCAGCTTTTTCTCTTTGAAACACTTCGGAAGTTCTTCTAAGTTTGATGGTTTAGAGAAATGACTCTGATGTAGAACATTCTTTTCCTAAAACTGCGTTGTTCAAAGACTGCACACCTAATGGTTTGAACACAAAGAAAAGCCATGTCAAGTTAGGCCTCTGGAAAATTGTTAGGTAGTTGAAATCCTGTGGGATTTCAGGTCCTCACAGCACTTTATTCACTGAAGCACCTCAGTTGTGTCCTCTAAACTCAAAGTTTCTTGATGATACAGATTAGACTTTATTCATATTGTATCTGTGCCAGCTACATAGCAGGTACTCAAAATCGTTAGCTATGAGTGCAGTGATAAAATGTGTCAGCCAGAGCACTGACATCTAGCATTTTTCAGGCCCTCTTCTAATGCAAAGGCAGGAGAGAGGCAAAGACATAGTGACAACACAGCAGAGAGAAACACCACATGAGAAGCAGAGTCTGGGCCACCCAAGGGCTTACAGGTGAAGGACCCAGTATATGGCTGAGGCCAATAGACCTTGGCAGGCCATGTTGGGGTGCCATGCCTTCGAAGTTTGTTCATGTGGGAGGATACAGATAATCAAGCTGCTACCTTAACCTGTGCCATGGGCATCACTATGGAGACTGGAACATGGTCCAACAGCATCACTTGAGGCCAATCACCACTGGCCTGTGTGGGACCAGTGTTCATTCTGTGACTATATTTGAGGGGGTGATGGCAGTAGGCAAATCAAACCTTTCATTTTTCTTTCTGCTTGGCATTTAGAAGTTTACTGACCTCTTGGATGTGAAATAGTCTTCAGGACTTAAAGAGTCATAGTAAATGTCAATATTAAGAAGGAGCATCTGGCCTTCCTATTGGTAAGAACAGGGTGGTGCTCCAGTGATTAACTGGGAAAAACAAAAAGTAGCTTTTTGTCCCCAAGTTGATGTGGTCAGACATAAAGTAAGGTCTGGAGTATCTGTGGAACATTAATGTGGAGGAGGTTCCAGCAGACAGATAGAAATATTGGCTTAAAATATATAGAGAGGTTGGGGATAGAGATAAAAGTTTGGAAATCATCATGATATTGATAAGACTGTATTATATTTAGCTTAATATTCCACTACCTATACAGTAGGAGTGGAAATAAGTATTTGTTGAATAAATAAATTAATGAGTAAGTGAATAAGTATAAGTAAAGTAGAACAATTAATTTTTAAAAAACAAGTATGCTGAGACTTTTACATCCAGAGTTTTCTCTACTTCAGAGTATCATCTTGGATTTATTCCTGCAATATCTTTATAGCCCAGGGCAGTTTCAAGCTCCCATAGAATTAATTACACTCAGAGCACATGCGTTTACTTCTCTTCAGTGGTAGAGACTCTTTATCCTTTAAGAGAGAGTTTGATTTCTGGAAACAACTGAAAGTAATTCTTAGCCATATTTGGTGAGTAACTTGAGGAACAGGAAAAAACTCCACAATTTTGGTCAGTAATATTTTTAAATTCAAAAGTAATGGAACTTAATTTTTAGTTCTGAAGTCAGCATTAAATAGCAGCATTAAAATTTTTGAGCCTCCAATCACAGTCTCCCATGGTGTCCAACACTACATTGATTTTAGTGGAATAACACACACACACACACACAATTTATTTTTAAACATAAAATTTAGGTGTTTAGTGTTGGCCAGAAGTATGCTTTCTTAACTTCTTGTTCTTTCTCACTAGAATTCACCCAGTCTCTCTTTTATTTAGAATTTTGTGAGTCATAATAGCTGTGGTGTTTGAAATGCTCTATGAATTGAGGCAAGCACTACTAAAAATAGGACACTCTGAGAACCAATAAACGGGAGGTTATGTGGTTGATACCTCACTACACTTTGATTCTTCTATATTTTGTCACATTTTTTAAGCTCTGACTAGGTCTGACTGCAGTGATGTCACTGAACAAGAGGTCCGAGGGTGGGGGGCAATACTTGGCCCACCAAGGGATGCCAAAAACTGCCACAGAAAACAAAGGTCCCTCCCAAGGACAATATATTAATATCTATTGGGCTCTTCTGTCTGCCGCCAACTGGAAAGACATCTCTCAATGCCAGAGATTTGTGAAAAGGAAACAAAATGTTTATTTAATGCTATTTAGGGCTAATGCCTTCATTAAAATATTAAAGTCTTTAAGGGTATACACCTACACCCACATACACACACACACACACACACACACACACACAGCGCTCCCTTCTCCCACTGTCCCAACTCCAGGTACCATAAATCAGGAAAATAGTACACGTCTGTTTTTCAGGTTGCTGGCACTGTGGGCTGTGTCACTGTCCAGGCAGAATCTCCAATTAATCCAAAGTCATGCGGCACCTTCCACTGGCAAGAGTTCTTTGTACCAAGTTCCAGTCAAAGTCTCTCCCACTTTCCAGGCCACTCGACCAAAGGGAGCACCCCAAAGCTACGTGGGCCTCTTCTACCAAAGCTGCACTCCACGAAAACAGTGTCTTTCTTCTCCACCTGGCCGCAGGGATCTCCATTCTGGCAAAGCTGTGTGGTCTTCCCTTTCACCGGCCAAGAGGGGGTCTTAACTCTGTTGAAATTGTGTGGCTCTCTCTTTTCACCTGGGCAAGAGGAGTTCCTCACTGTACCCCAAAACCATATGGCTTTCTCTCCTAACAGCTACAGGGGTCTACATCTTTCCAAAACAGTGTGGCTTTCCTCTTCACCTAGCCAAGAGGGGATCCTCACTCTGCTAAAGCCACATAGCTCTCTCTCCCTAAGGGCT
The DNA here is from genome assembly GCF_014824575.4 of Sturnira hondurensis. Lineage (NCBI taxonomy): Eukaryota > Metazoa > Chordata > Mammalia > Chiroptera > Phyllostomidae > Sturnira > Sturnira hondurensis. Next base: position 852,731 of record NW_028072887.1, on the reverse strand, counting down.
GCCGTGTCTGGGTTTAAATCCCCACACCCATCTTCCTCTGCAGCCCCATTTCCGACTCCTCCCACAATCAGTTACACCTGCCAGTATTTCTGTATTATTACAAGGTTACTGGGCTGCCATCATTAGTCTGGGCAGGTATAGCCCCATAGCGTGGAGCCAGTCAACTTCAAGCTCTCACGCAGGTACTGTAACTTGGGGGACCTGCCCCAAGAGCATGGCCACAGCTATTTAACATATCTATGAAACCAGTTAAAGGTTATAGATATGTTAAATGACCATTCCAGAGGTTAGCTGTGAAACTGTTGCTATGCAAAACAGCTCTCAATGGCCCTACTCCATTTGTCCCTCCCCCCTGGCAGGGGAGGACATCTTAATATTTCTTGGACACCCTGAGCTCTGGAGTCCATTCCAAATTCTTTTCTGCACCCCCCCCGGCTGCGCCCTGTTACAGTGAGAGTAATTCTTTGGTTGGATGGATTTTGTGCCCTTAAATTTTCTTTTTTTAAATATATTTTATTGATTATGCCATTTCAGTTGTCCTATTCCCCCCTTCATTCCCCTCCACCCTGCACAACCCCTTCCCCACCATTCCCCCCCCCCCTTTAGTTTATGTCCAGGTGTCTCAAGTTCTTTAGATTCTATATTTCCCAAACTGTTCTTGCCCTCCCCCCTATTTTCTACCCACCGCCTATGCTACTTATTTTCTGTACCTTCTCCCCCCTTCTCCTCCTCCCACTCCTCTGTTGATAACCCTCCATGTGATCTCCATTTCTATGGTTCTGCTCCTGATCTAGCTGTCCTCTTAGTTTGCTTTTGTTTTAGGTGTGGTTGTTAATAACTGTGAGTTTGCTGTCCTTTCACTGTTCATATGTTTTATCTTCTTTTTCTTAGATAAGGCCCTTTAACATTGCATATAATAAGGGCTTGGTGATGATGAACTCCTTGAATTTGACTTTACCTGAGAAGCACTTTATCTGCCCTTCCATTCTAAATGAAAGCTTTGCTGGATAGAGTCATCTTGGATGTAGGCCTTTGGATTTCATGACTTGGAATACTTCTTTCCAGTCCCTTCTTGCCTGAAGGTCTCTTTTGAGAAATCAGTTGACAGTCTGATGGGAACTCCTTTATAGGTGACTGTCTCCTTATCCCTTGCTGCTTGTCGAATTCTCTCCTTCAGATTAATATTGGCTAATGTAATTATGGTGTGTCTTGGTGTGTTTCTTCTTGGGTCCAACTTCTTTGGGACTCTCTGAGCTTCTCGGATTTCCTGGAAGTTTATTGCCTTTGCCAGATTGGGAAAATTCTCCTTTATTATTTGTTCAGATAAGTTTTCCACTTGTCACTCTTCCTCTTCCCCTTCTGCTACCCCTATAATTCGGATGTTGGAAGGTATAAAGATGTCCTGGAGGTTCCTAAGCCTCTCCTCATTTTTTTGAATTCTCGTTTCTTCATACTTTTCTATTTGGTCATTTTCTCTTCCTTCTGGTCCACTCCCTTGATTTGAGCCCCAATTTTCTTTCTGTCACTATTGGTTTCTTGTGCATTTCCCTTCATTTCAATTAATTTAGCCTTCATTTGTTCCTCTAATTTGTGACTAAAATCATCCAGTTCTGTGAGCATCCTGATCACCAGTATTTTGAACTGCGCATCTGAGAGGTCAGCTATTTCTTGGTTGCTTAGAGTTATTGGCTCTGGGGCTTTGAGTTCTTCTTGGGCCATAATGTTTGGGTCTGTTCATGCCTGTTACGTATGAGGGGCAGAGCCCTAGGTGTTCACCAGGGTGGGGTAACTCAGTTGCTGGGTTGTGACGCTGTATGTGGGAGCGGGGTCAAAAAGGGGCAATGGTGGTCCCCTCTGCTGCTTCCTGCCGCTGAGGCCTGTCGGGGCCTAAAGACGGTGAATGCAATCCATCAAGAAAATCGCACCAGGAGGGCTTGGCTGAGGCAGCCCCAAACAGGATGCTGCAGCCGAGCCAGGTAGCCCCCACCCTTGTGGGCATCCCTTGATCACGAGTACTAACTACCAATCAAGATGCTGATCATGCGCCCACCTACCAATCGTCGCCAGGAGCATGCAGTGAGCATGCACAGGACAACCTATCAGAACCACCTCCCCTTTTCCCCTGCCCCCTATATAACAGCCCCGCCCAAAATAAAATTCGCAGCTTGATCAGAATCCTTTGTCTTGCTGCCTTTCTACGCGCCTCTTGCTCCCATCCCTATTCATCCGTTTCGGGTAGACTCGGGACCCCCGTTGACTGTTCCGCGGGACGGAACAGAGGCCTGCATGGTCTGTCTCACTGCTTGCTCCTTCTCCTGGTTTATCTGCGTGCAAATGTGTGACCGCGGTCAGCCTGCTGCCTTGCGCCCTCACTGGGTCTTCCCCTTGCAACCCCATGCCTAGGGTCTGCCAACTACTGCCTGCGCACCTGGGTCAGTCTGGCCGAGTTTTCCTGCGCAACCCCCGTTCCACCAGCCACTAGCTCTGCCTCTCTTACTGGTCTGGCTGAACGGTTCATTGTTGTCTGTACTTCCGTATAGTTCAATTTTCTGTGTTTTGGTTGTATTTTTGTTACTAAAACTTTTTTGTCTTTAAACTTGGTTGTGTGAGGAGGCACAATGTTTCCACCTACACCTCCATGTTGCCTGGAAGTCCTGAAGATTTGTCTGTGCCATTAAATTTTCATTATAAGGATTTGACTCCAGTATTGGTGGGATGGTATCAAAACATAAAACAAAAAACAAGCCCACATTCGTAGTAGTGTATTAAAAAAATCCAGGTTCTAGTTCTGCCAACATTAATAAAGATATTACTATTATTACTATTGATAACTATTACCAATGCTATTGCTACCATTATTACTATTTCTGTATTTTAGATTTGCACAAAAAATTTTATATGCTTTTCCTTAATTAATATTCACAAGAGTCCTGTGAAATAAGAAAACATCAACAGACATAATTTCATTAAGTAAAGTGAGCACAAAGCAAACTTTCAAGTACCCAATTAAGAATGACATTGAGCAAGTCACTTTAGGTCTTGGGGCTGGACTCTCTAAGATCCACTTGCTTTCTAATGTTATGCTCTATTCTTTTAATAGGGTGTAAAATATCACTATGCACTAGAGTATAATTCTTCATGCCCTAAGTTTCTCATAAACAAGGAATCATGGGGAAACACTCTCCCATGGTAAGAGTTATAATATGTGCAACAAGCAAGTTGAATAAAATTAAATACTTACGGAAAAAAACAAAGTTATGCAAGTTTTTATTTTAAGAATGTTTTAGTCTTACTACTTGTCCCTCTAGGCTGGGTAGAACCATTACTTTTATCTGAGATGTTGCTATGGAAACCAATTTGTACTGTTCTCCCTTTGCCATCATATTTTTCTCAGGCACGCTCTATCTCTCGAAAATCTTAACAGCGGTGAAACAGACATTAAACCCAGAGGATTACAAAATAGGATTTGTATTTTTTCTCCTGACCCCCTCCCTCATCCCTTCAAAGGCATGACTATTGACAAATTGAGGGCTCATGGATTCCACCAACAATGGTCTATTTTCTACACAGACAGATGCTGACAGAGGGGCTGCCATGTTGATGAAGGAAGAAATGTGGCTGCCGGTCTTCAGGTCTCCTGCAGACCACAGTCCCACCTGCCATGGACACAGGTGCTCAGTCCTGGTTTGAGGGATTAGAGCCACTCATCATACTTGGAAGAACATAAGAAACACAGAATTATTGTTAATCAACATCAGAATGATCTAACAGGTGGCATAAGTGAGGATGAGAAAGAAGGTTTTCCTTTAGGGTTCTGAATTCACTGACCAAATAGGAAATCTGGAAAACATGGGAAGAATATGGAAACATTGTGTTCATGAGGCTCTTAATCTTGAAGATGAATTTTTATTATGGTCTAAGGAGAGTACTGTTATATCAAGTCAATTCATAATAGGCTTATGAGGTATTTCACAAAAGTGTTCTTGTTACCACTGCAGCCTAAATTATCTCAAAACTTAGTAATGTAAACTGGTTACCATTTTTATTTTGCTCACCAAATTATGAGTCAGAAACTCAAGACATTCTTGGCTTCGAAGTTCTCACTTGAGATGTCTCATGTGTGGTTGTCAGAGGCTGGCTGGGGCTGCTGCCATCTGAAGGCTCAACTGGGCTGGGTGTCCGAGAGGCTCAGTCACAGGGTGGTGGCATTTAATGCTTGCTGTGGCTGGTCATCCTTATGACCACTCTGGAATGGTGGCTTCAGGAGAGTCAGATTTCTTGCATGGTGGCCTACTTCCCCCAGACCAAGCATCCCGAGAGAAGTAGAGGTAAGGTGTGTGAGCTCTGATGCCTGGCCTCAGAAGTCTTAGAGCACCACTTCTGCCATACTACTTGTTAAAGCAGTGATGAGCCCATGAAGACACAGGAAAGGGGGAAAGAGAGCCTAACTCTTGATGAGAGGGTTGTCAAAGAGTTTGTGGTCACTTAAAAAATCTGCTAAATAAATGAATTTTCTGGCAAACTGCTCACAACTTCAAGTACAAACTTTCTAAGTTTAACTCTTCCTTGATACTCCAGATTTTTTAACTTAAATTTATTGGGGTGACATTAGTTAATACAATCACATAGGTTTCAGGTGTACAATTCTATGATACATCATCTGTATATTTCATTGTGTGTTCACCACCTCAAGTCAAGCCTTCTTCCATCACCATTTATCCCCACGTACCTTCTATCTCTCCCTCCATCTCCCTTCTCCTTTGGTCTCAGGATTTTCATTAAGAGCATCTATTAATGCACTCCATGGAAGTAAGTGTTATCCACAGGGCATATTGAATAGAAGGATTTTTTAAAAATGACCTTTTGCTTGCTGCTTACTGTGTTCCAAGAGTTTTATGTATTTTATCTCAGTTAATTTCTTTTGTTTCCTTTTTTTTGGTGCCAGAAATAGACTTTATTTTGAGGAGGAATCAAATCATTAAGAATTATTTTAAAATGTTTTCAGTGTTGATAATTTTAAAATCATTAAGACAGTTATGAGGCACTATTTTTTTAAATTTAAATTAGGAGCAATAAATGAGTACAGCACAATGAGTGTAAAAATTTTAAGATGCAGGAACACTTATTACAGAATTGCAATGTTTTGTAGAATATTTCTGGCAGTATACGGCAAAAATATTCTCAGCTGGGTAAAGCCAGTTCCTGAAAACTCAGTCTGAGGATATAATTATAGACAAAGACAGCACTAGATAGATTAGAATTTTGCAGCGCCGTATCTTAGTGTCAGGTAGCAATGGCTTTAACACTCACCACTACTTGCACCACTAAGGAAAAATAATGCCAGTTACACTTTAATGCCATGCTTTTTTATCAATGAAAATGGTTTGCAAAATTTTATGCAAACTGTAGGAGCTATTTTAGACTTAGTTTAATATAATTTTAGAATCACATTACATGCACATATAAGGCACACACAGGAAAAAGAATTTGGTTATGGTATTACCTGTTTTGTGTGCTGAGTTTGTTCACTGAATCACTTTTTCTTATTATATTTCTTTTTATTTATGTATGTATTTATTTATAAAATATATTTTATTGATTACATTGTTACAGTTGTCCCAATTTTTCCTCTTTCCCCCCCCCCGCCCACCTAGTATCCCCATTCCTTCCAAAATGCCTCCTTAGTCCATGGGTTGTGCATGTAAGTTTTTTGGCTTCAATATTTCCTACTCTATTTGTAATATTTCACTGTCTATTTTGTACATACCAAGTTACAATTTATGCTTCTTAATCCCTGCACATTTTTCCTCATTCTCCCCCCTCCCTCCTCCCAGCTTATAACCATCCAAATGTTCTCCATATCTATGATTCTATTCCTGTCCTTGTTGCTTGCTTAGTTTTTTTTAGATTCATCTGTTGATAGTTGTGAACTTATTGTCATTTTAATGTTCAAAGTTTTGATCTTTTTCTTTTTGTTAAATAAGTCCCTTTAACATTTCATGTAATAATGGTTTGGTGATGAATTCCTTCAGCTTTAACTTGTCTGTGAAACACTTTATCTGTTCTTCAATTCTAAATGATGGCTTTGCTGGATAGAATAATCTAGGTTGTAGATTCTTGTTTTTGACCACTTTGAGTACTTCTTGCCAATCCCTTCTAGCCTGAATTTTTTTTTTTTTTTAGAAATCAGCTGACAGCCTAATGGGAACTTCTTTGCAGGTAACTCTCTTCTTTTCTCTTGCTGCTTTTAAGATACTGTTTTTATCTTTAACCTTTGGCATTTTAACTATAATGTGTTTTGGTGTGATTCTCTTCGGATCCAACTTGTTTTGGACTCCCCGTGCTTCCTGGACTTGTATTCTATTCCCTTCATCAAATTAGGGATGTTATCTTTCTTTCTTTTTTTTTTCAAATAAGTTTTTATTTTCTTGCTCTTTCTCTTCTCCTTCTGGCACTCCTATGATTTGGATCTTGGTACATTTGGAGATGTCCCAGAGGCTCCTTATACTATCCTCATTTTTGTTTTTATTTTTTTAATTATTTTTTCTTCTTGCTGTTCTGATTGAATGCTTATTTCTTTTTTTTGTTTCGTAGCATTGATTTGAATCTTGGCTTCATCCCCTCCACTGTTGGTTTCTTGTAGATTTTTCATTTCACTTAATATGTTTCATTTCTGCCTGGGCCTTACTTTACGTTGTTGCCATAATCAGTGACTTCTTTGAGCATACTGATTGCCAGTGTTTTGAACTCTGCATCTGATAGTTTATCTCCATTTTCTTTAGCTCTTTTTCTAGGGTTTTGTTTTGTTCTTTCATTTGGGCCATGTTTCTTTGTCTCCTCAATCTGGTTACCTCCCTGTGTTTGTTTCTGTGTATTAGGTAGAGCTGCTTTGTCTCCCTGTCTTAGTAGTGTGGCCTATTTTAGAAAGGGGACCTGTAAATTGTGTGGGGTGAAGCATTATGCAATCACCAGGCAATCCATTTCACCACTTGCTGGCTCTGTGTGTGGGAGGGCTCAGAGAGGGGACAACGTTGCTGCCTTGTTTCTGGATTTCCTAGCACTTGCCCTGTTTTCAGCCACTTCACTTTCTCCCTGTATGTGACTGGTGCCCTTCCAGCTGTTCCTCTGGTACTGAATTCCACAGTGGGTGGGTCTACATGAGTCCTAAGTCCATGTGGGCTCTTTAAAAGGGGTCTCCTGAAAATCTTGCAGTTTCTTCCACCACTCCAACTCCTCACTGGTTTTTACAGCCAGGGTTATGTGGCTTCATCTTCCCGGCACTGGAACCCTGGCCTCTGTGGTACGACCTGTTCCTCCTGATTTTTAACCACCACATGAACATGGGGGCATCCATTCCACTGCCTCTCTATACTACACCGTATCTCCACACCTCTGCCTGTCTCTGTGTCTCCATCTGGATGAATGTGGCTTATTTAAATCCTTGGTTGTTAGGCTTCCATACAGCTCAGTTTTCTTCCAGCTCTAGGTGATATTTGTTTTGAGGCCTAGTTGTAATTTTTTTCTGTAGTTATGTTGTTACAGAAAAATGAAGCGACCAGACACCGAGGGTTCAGGAGCACGATCTTTATTTACGTGCACGGGCCCAGAGGAGAGTGATCTCCAAATTCTGATCCCCGAACAAAGGGTTCTTGGGGTTTATATAGCCCGCAGGACCTTCCTGTCTACGTAGCAAGTGAGTCACAGAAGCGGAATGCGGAAGTTAGCTCTATTTCCTTATTTGGGGATATCTGAGGTGCTGTGGCTCTCATCGGCTGCGTGGCAGAAGCAGGTTCCAGAAGCGGAATGCGGAAGTTAGACTCTCCTATGGGGGGTTCTTAGGCTAGTGGAAAAGGGGCTTTTCTCTATCAATGTTAGGAGGTAAAGTGTGTTTACCTACTTCTCCATCTTGACTGGAAGTCTCAGTTAATTTCTGCAATAATGTAATGGTAGGTAGACAAAGCCTTAGCTGCATTTTAAAAGTGAGAAAGCTAAAGCACAGAGACAAAATGCCTGCAGACACATAGATAATAAGCTTCAGAGGCAAGTTAGTGATTCTGGAGTGCTTAATTTTAAAACGCAGCTTTTTGTGGGGGTGTGAGGATGTTCCTTTAAAATTCTTTTTGGAGAGGATAGGGGCCTTCTTTGTGCTCTCTTTTTCTGTTTTAAGGAGAGCCACTTTCCCTTCTTCTGGGAATCCGCCACTTTTCTTGTTCCTAAATAAGTGCTTCCGTGCTGGTTTTGAATAATTGTTCAGAATAGTGAACCACTCTTCTTTATAGTTTCAAATCTTTTCCATTAATAAGTGTTAGGGATTTTAGATATTTTTATATAATCATCTTTTGGGGTATTTTTGGTACTGTCCCATACTACTTCCCCAAGTCCTACGTGCAAATGACAGCCCGACGACGGTCGCCAGACCTGCAGCCCTCCCTGTGCTACCTGATTGCATGGGTCTCTCACTCTCTTTCTATTTCTATTCACATCGTTGCATTCGTCTCAGTTTTTGTTCTCTCTGGTTAAAATGCCATGCTACATTCTTAAATTCCTGTTTGCTCTTGCCCGCAGTACATTGTGGGTACTGAGTTCAGTGTACCCGCTTTGTGACTGTCCATGTTGTCCATGAACTTGGTTCCCAGTCACCCTCCGGTTCTCTTGCTGCCTGTCCACTCCACATTTATTTCCCATGGCCAACCCCTGATCGGTGTCCTCCCAGCCAATATTTTTGCAGTCACCTTGTTCCTTGCATACTTGCCCTTTTTATTAGGCAGGGGTCTATTCCGCCTCTTTTCTAAAAAGGAGAGGACACACAGGAGACAAAGGAAGAAAGGGTGAGCATTTGGTCACGTGGCCTGATGGTAACAATGCGCCTGTAATACCGGCTGTGCTAGGTCTCTCATGACCTCAGGCTTTCTCAGGACATTTTGCACCTAAGTACACAGGAGTCACTCTGACTGGACACACAAGTGGAGAGCTACTTTGCTTCCAATTCAGAAGTCTGCACATATTTGATGTCATTACAAAATAATTTTCTTTTCACCAGCTTCCCTGGTTTTTAAGGAGGAAAAAGTTGTCACCCTAAATGAGTGCATTTGTGACTCCTCCTCTCAGACTGCAGACTTAAGAATGTTTGCATTCCAGCTTCTGGGTCTCAGCAGGATCCTGGAGCTAACTCGTCTAACACTGGACACTAAGAGCATAACTAATGATGGTGTCTAATCAGTGGCCAGCATCCCCAATGACCCTGTCTCCAAATTTTCCCTTAAATTTTGGGAGTCCAGCTTACTTTAGCCCCCTGTGGGTTGTTTATATCTCTCCTAGCAGCTGCTAAATGTACAAATGAGAACTTCTTGAAGATAGTTCTGTGGTTATTATGGGCCTCCATGCTTATTGCAGAGAGGAAATGCTTATATAATTTGAAAGAGAGAGCTGCATAATTTGGCGCTCTGCTTCAGATTACAGGAAATTGGTGGTCTGTCCTTCTGAAAGGTCCTCTCCCTCTTCCTGAATAAATGTTACTCAAAGTGGGGGCTGTCTAATGATGCTTGTCACTAACAGGACTCTCAGCATCCTTACCAGGTAGGGCAGCCAGCAGGAGCCCCAGACATTTGCAATAATTTTGCCTCTTGAGATCTTCTTGAGGTTTCTATATATAGTTATTCTATTCCTAACATTCACATCAGATAAATATCAGGGAGAAACACTGGCAAACAGGATTTTGGAACTGCCTTCAATAAATCAGAAGGTCAAAGTGAAACTGACCATCTTTCATCATTTGTGGATAAACTGGACTCTTTATGCAAAGGAGATTATAGGAATGGCTGCTTTTGTGTAGGATATTTCTCAGCCTGAAGACTGGATATCAAGGTGCAGAAATTAAAAGAAACCTGTAATTGTAGCTAGTTTGATGATGTTTGTTTTAGTTCTGTGTCTTCAGTAAGGATCCTGCCTGGGCTATACTTTAAAGCAATCGGTTCTTGGGAAGTACCACCCTAATCCAACGGCATAAAGGTTAGTTAAAAAGCACAGTCGCTAGTCATGTTTGGGGTGGGGGGACCAAATTTTATTCTTTTTCAAGTCACTACTGCAAAACTTTATACGGGCTGTTTCTGTTGCTGAAACCCATTTCCAGAAGCTCTATCATACAGGTTAAGGACAAAATCCATGCTCTGAAGTGCACATGAGACTATCCCTCTAGGGTAGGAACTTTTAGGAGAAGGAGGAGGAAGAACGGATATCTATGTGAAACCATAAGTGACAAATGTATCTTTAGAAATTAAAATATAAATGACATGTAAAATTATATTAGCTTCAGGTATACAACATAATGTTTTGATATTTGTATATATTGCCAAATGATCATCACAGTAACTCTAGTAACATCTATTAGCATATATAACTGCAAATTTATTTTTTCTTGTGATGAAAACTTTTAACAACTTTGGACAACAACTTTGTGGAATTAATTATTAAAAGCTACAAATAATACAAATAATTTGCAAATTATTTTAAGATTTACTCGCATAAGTAAATGCTTTCTTTAAACTCTCTTTCCTGAGGTGCATTCTCATGTAGTTGGTACAATGATCCTACCTCTGGAAAGCTGAGAAGGAACTGGGGCGAGGCTTGGGGAAGCAAGCATGGGGCAAAGTACTGAGTCCCACCGCTGCCTCTAGTCTGGATGTACCTGCCTCTTCTCATGTCTCGCAGGCCCAGGCAGCTCTCCAGGTAGATACCTTGCTGAGCTTTGGCCCCACACCTCAGGCTAGTCTTTACAAGGTAGGGATTTGCCTGGGATGCCTGAAGTCTTTAGAGAGAAGCTGCCTCTGATTGTGGTAGTTGATTAATGAAAGCTTAGAAATGTCAGCTTCTGGGCTTTAACCAGTAGAGGCTCACTATCCAACACCCCCTAATAAAGTACCATCTGCTAAGTTACAGGACAAGGTTTGGGTGCACAGAGGTTAACTAAAGTGTGGTTTGAGAGTCACATTTGCTGGCTTCCCGCTTTCCATGCATCAGTTACACTTGCTCTCCTGAATTTTGCAAAACCTCTAAAAACTTTTATTTTTAGTTACAAAATACATTCAATATTATTTTGTATTAGTTTCAGGTATACTGCATAACCTTTTGATACTCATAGAGATGAAAATATTTGGTCAATATTCTGTTAACAAGGTGTCAAACACAGTTTTTATTTTTCAAACTCATGGCAGATCACATACTTTGTTTAAGTGGCATGTTCAGGAGCTCAGCAGTTTTAGATTAAAAGTATTCTTAGTCTCGAGCTGAGACACATAGCCTACCCCGTGGAGTGGCTACAGCCCCTAATGTTATATTGAGTCTCACTAATGTATTAAGTACTATGTACTGTTAATTAATCCAATCCCAAGTTTGATGTGATTAAGAAAGTGAGGCAGGACAACAACTTTGTGGAATTAATTATTAAAAGCTACAAATAATACAAATAATTTGCAAATTATGTTGCAAATAATTTGCTGAAAGTAGAAAAAACATTAAAAATGCTTGAAGATAGTAAGTAGAGGTCTTAGTGAGGAAAGGGGTATAAATGGGGCACCTACATGTCTCTTCACAGCATTCCATTGACCTTTTCCTGGGCAGGATGAACCATGGGTCTGACAGTTTTATTTTGTGCTTTGAGTCTTAATGCTGTGCCCGGCAAGTAAGCATACATTAGTAACTAGGAGAAGACATGGGTATCCAACATTCTCAAGTACCATTTCCCCTTGTTACTCTCGTAAATAACCTAGTGACTGATTTAGATTTTGTTCTTCTACTTAGACTTGGGAGGAGGTGCTAGTAACAAGTGTGATGCCCTAGATTAGCAGATGAGAGGAGGATGGGAAAGAAGTAGATGTTAGGTGATTGCTTCTGGATCCTCTGACATACTGACAGGATGCTGCACCCGTGTTCTTTTCTAGGAGAGAAATGAACCTGACTTTAGGCCAACCTCAATAACCTTCTTCAGACTCCTGCAGCCATCCATAAACAACTGTGCTCTGCTGTATAATTAAAAATGGGAGTCTTTGAGGACTCCTCCCAAGAAGAGATCAGTTTCTTCTACTCCTAAAACTCAGGAATCCTTTGATTTCATTTATTTTGTTTCTTTCTGAACAAATACTTATTCAGAACACCTGCTCTCCAGCTCTCTGCCATGTCTATTCTTGATATATATCCTGACATCTACAATGATGAAATTCAGTTTGTGCCTCCTCAGCTGTGCATTCACAGACATGGACTGGTTGAGTTGGCTGTCCTGGGGATTGGTCACTAACTGGTCCTCATTTATGGGAGACTCTGCTTTTTTGAGGCCATTTCCCCCCACTACACTCCTACAGATTGGTGTGGAAACATTGTACATCTGGAATGGGTGTGTAAAGCAAGATTGACAGTTACATTCACTGGACTGGAAATAGGTTCCAGCAGGTTTTGCAAAATTTTGGCTTGTGCTTCCAGCAGCTCACTTGCCCTATCCAGAACTTAGTTCCATTTTCTATTGGTAGCAACTTTAAGCTGGACCCTAGGATTTTAGCTTGGGCAACCGTTGTCTAGGAGCTGGCCAAACATGCTCAAATTGGATTCAAAATTATGGATGTATTTTGTGGGGAAGGGGTAGATAAGGGAAAGTGTCCAAAACTTTCATTAAATTCTAAAGGGTCTGTGACCTGAGTGATAGTATGAACCACTATATTGGATGGTCTCCATGGCTCATTCTAACCTGGATGTCCCAAGATTCTAGAATGGTTTATAACAAAATGAAGTGGACACTGGGGGCTGGCTGATTCATGCCTACTGCCTGTTACAGAGTTTCGTCTAACTACTGTCCATACTGACCTCTGCCTCCATTAATTTCCTGCAAGCTTTAGTAAATGCATTCCATGTTCATTCATTTATCAAATATTTTGTAGAAAGCCAATTAACAAATACTGAGTGATCATAGACTATATGTCGTACCTTGTCAAAGTGAAGCCAAATGCTTCAATCATCCACACTCAAATAGCCAAAAAGCATTTTTCCAAAGCTATGCTGTGCTTCAGACCCACTGGGAGCAGTGGTTTTTAACTTTGGCCTAATATTGGATTAACTAGGGACCATTAAAATTCTCATGTTCTGGCCTCAGCCTAAACACATTAAATCAGAATTCCCAGGGGTTGGAACCTAGATAGCAGGATTTAAAAAAAGTGGCTCCCTGCACCCCCTCATTCCACTAGCTAATTCCAAAATGTGACCAAGATTGAGAATTATGGATTGTAATTGTGATCTCTGTCCTAGAAATGACACAGCTGGGTTAAGAAAGCACAATTAGAGAACCCATCTATGATTGTTTGCAATTGTTGAATTGTGCAAGTGCTTCCCAGCACATCAGGAATAAAATCCAAACCACGGCTGCAAGTCCTTAGATAACCTGGTCCCTGTCTCCATTTATTCATTCATTCAATAATATTTATTGTGCATCCAATATGTGCCAGCCAATGACCTGGGCAATGAGGATAGAATGAGAACATCAGATAAGTTCTTTGCTCTTTAGAGCTTACATTCCCAAGATAAGATAAACTATTAATATATAAATGTATATGTTGATAAGAGAGTTTTAAGCAGTGATAAGGCTTGTGTAGAAAACAAGTCAGGATAGTGGACTCAGAGTGATAAGATGGTAAAGGCTAATTTAGGTGGACTGGTCACAGCTAATTTAGGTTGACCCTCCCTGAAGAGGTCAACTTGCAGGTGAGACTTTATGCCTAAAAAGAGCCAGACTGTAAAGATCTGTGGGGGGAAGGACTCTAGGCAGAGAGCATAGCATGTGGAACAGTCTTGGGGTTAGAGTGTAATGAAAAAGGAAGTGATGATGAGGTCTGAAGGTGGACAAAAGCCTGATGATTCAGGGCCTTGCAGGCACGGTTTGAATAACATTCTAAATGCCCCAAGGAGAGTATGCACTAAAGTCCCATTTCACAGCTGAGCATTATTGATTATTTTTATTAAGGTCAGGCAGTTTTTGCTTTGCATGGTACTGCACTACCAAATCTCAGGTACCAGAGAAACTTGCAAAGCAAGGGCGTGGTTCCTATGTTATATTTTACTTAACATGGTACCATGCAGAATGAGGACAGCCTGTATTTTCCATGGTTCTCTAATTATTTTTACACTAGTCTTATTTTCTGAAATTAATTGTGAGATCACTTAGGAAGGGTGAAGAGACCTTGAGCTGCTGGCTTGTTGCTCCCAACCATTTACTCCTTCTGTATGACTTAGTCTATGCCATCCATGGGAGAAGTCGACAACTTTACTGAACGGACATTTGGCTTGGCCACGTGACTTGCTTTGGCTAGTGCAATGCGAGCAGACTGGACATCTGCTAAATTCAGTCAGAAGCAGTAAATGTGTGCTCTGCTGAACTCTCTACTGCCTTTAAATTCCTGCCTGCTCCATGCCCCAGAGGGGAGCTCTTCTTTCATCTTCGTCCTATAGGAGAAGACTCCCATTTCTGAGCTGACTGGAGCCAAGCCAAGCCCAGCAGAGCTGATCAGAGTCATAGCCCACCCACAGCTTTAATATAATGTGGACAAGAAATAAACACTATTGTAGTAAACCATGAGAAAATAGGGGTTGTCTGTTACTGCAGCAAAAACTAGTACAGTCTGAGTGGTACTGGAATTGCAGCACTCATTGAATACTCATGAAATATCTGCTGGCTGAGTAAATGTGATCAGAAGCATGGCCTCTGAGCCAGACTGCTTGGGTTTAAACCCCAGCTCTGACACAATCCATGAGAACATGCTGAGTTACTTCATCTTTCTGTAAAATCTGGATGATAGTAGTAACTACCTTAAAGGGTTTTGGGGAGGATTAACTTAGTTTACATATATTACTTACTTTACATATGTATATACTACTTAGAACTGTGCAATGGCACAGTGGTTGCTAATATTCTTATTCAAATATTCATCATAGCTTCATTTTGACAATATAGTAATATTTATTTTACATTTTTTAGTTTTTCTTTATTTCCTGTGTTAAAGTGACTTCTTACTGAGCAAAGTTCATTTTCTCAGATCAGTTTTGTGTTGAGCATTTAAGAGCTTCCCACTGCATTTTAGTATGTCCCTCCATTCAGGGGCATACTAAATGCATACTAAATGCCTTGACTGTTACTGTTATCTTCCAGGTCAGAGATGAAGATGTTCAGCAGAACAATGTTTTGCTATACGTATCTGGTCCTATATCACATGGAGAAGTACTTTTATTAAGTAGGAAATAACTGATTAATAAAACAGAGCAAAATGAAATGTTAAGCAACTGAGGACATTCCAAAATTGGAAATCGGGAAAACGTGACAGAAGAGACACTCATATTTAATAGTCACCCACTTAAAACTAAGCAGCAAGACTGAGAATCAAACATACATTTTCATCTTGTAGAAAAATTAAAAGCTCTGAAATTTAGTACATCTATTAGTACAAAAACTTGCTGTTATTTCTTTTTTCTCTCTCATTGGTGGTGCCTATTCACCTGAGCTTCTATTATATAACAGATACATCTTTGAACAGCTGACTGTACCTCCATTAAGATTTAGCAGCTCACCATAAAGCCCAGTGGAAGCTAAAGGTTTTCCTCTTTATTTCTTTATCTTGAGTGGGTAGCAAACTAAGCCATGTATCAGTGCTTTGTACTCAGTTCCTGAGTAGATGTTTGTTACATAGGACTTCCTCCTCGACTTCCCTGAGTTTTCAAAACATTCAGTGCCCCTTGAAATACTTTGAAATCCAAAAATATAGACCTTTCAGGTAGAACTGATACTGTCACAATGTCACCATTGATGACCCGCGTGTTTGTTTTTGAAATATCATCAGACAACAGATTCGAACAGAAACGGAAGCCCATCCAACTCACTGTGGTTGGCTCTGTGATGTCGTGTGATAGACATGTGTAGCCGTGCAGAATTTTTCCTGTGGAATAGAAGCCCTGAGACCAGAGGAAGAGTCACTGCTGAGAGTTTATTGCTGCAGATAAACCCCATCTTTGTGTGAGCCGATGAAAAGACAGAAACAATAATAAAAGAAAAAAATAAAATTTGGAGTTGTTAGAAGACTATGATAGACTGGAACCTCGTAGACTTGAGAAGCAGATTATCTGGTCCATGTCTTTATAGGACTATCTTTACATAAGTGCACTCATCCAGAAGTGTTCCAAGT
The DNA here is from genome assembly GCF_014824575.4 of Sturnira hondurensis. Classification (NCBI taxonomy): domain Eukaryota; kingdom Metazoa; phylum Chordata; class Mammalia; order Chiroptera; family Phyllostomidae; genus Sturnira; species Sturnira hondurensis. The sequence continues at coordinate 836,523 of NW_028072887.1, read as the reverse complement.
ATCCTCTGACAAACAGAATGTATTTTCTCATGCAGGATTCGATTCAGTATCACATGTTGCATTTTGTTGTCGTATATTTTTAGTCTCATTTAACATAGAACACTCACTCATTTCATCTCTCCCAACTTTGATGGTCTTGACAATTTGAGGAGCACAGGGAATTTATTTATAGCATGTCTTTCAATTTGTTTCTCATGTTTATCCGAACATGTGGGTAATCCATGTCCTGGCAATGCTGATATCGACTTTAATCACTTGGGGAAGGTGGTGACTCCTAGGTTTCCCTGTTGTAAAATGATAATTTTACCCCTTTCAATGGGTATCTTATAAGGACTTACTTTGACACTTTTTATCTTATTTCTCATCAGTTTTACTCAATAGTTTTTATCATCCAAGTACATATTTTAGTGATGCTGCTAACTCAAGGATTTTATTTTCTCAAGGATTATTTCACATGTTTTATCTCCCTTGTCCCTCACCACTTTGTCACCAGCAGTCCCCCAGATGTAAGTCTCCTGAGGGCAGGGAACTTGTCTGTTTCATTCACCCCTATTTTCATTGCCTAGTATGTTACCTACCACATAGTAGGCATTCAGGTTGGTTCAAGTAAAGGGATGTTTTTGTACTGATGCCGAGATCTTATGGGTGTTCAAGTTCAGGATCACTTTCCAGCTGGGATTCACGGAAGTGAAACTCCAAGAGAATTGAGGAACTGAGGGCACATGGTGGAGGAGCTCCTTTTTCTCTCAGTTTATCTGTGCTTCTCTATGCATTGCAGTTTTTCCCTCCTTTTTCTCATAGCCGCCTCCTAACACCTATTTGCACATGACTCCGAATATTTTCCCAAGTGTGCCTCAATACTCCCATAGGTTGGTTACCACAGCCTCTGCCTATTGATTCTCAATTCCTTACGAAAAATCGGGTTAGTTGAGCTCATCTGTAGTAAAGAGGCTCTGAAAGTCTTGGGTGACTTTTTTGTGATGGGGTGTTCTTTCAGGTGACCATGCTTGTTCCAGTCAGCTGTGGATGGGTCAGGCAGAGAACACAGTACGATACATGGCTCTCTGGGGAGTGGGGCAGTAGATAGAGCAGTTTCCCTTAGAGGAGTATGGGAGCCAATGAGCAGACAAGTAGTGATTGGAATGTCACTCAGCACCTCAGGAAGAGAAAATGGCACCAACTGAGGACAGTTTCACAAGGGAGTATTACAAAGGTGTCAGCAGAACACAGCTGGGTCTGGAAAGCCTGAAAGGTGAGGCAGTGAGCAGTCACCACACGGAGACAGTGAGGGATCCTGAGCTGGGACCCTAGGTAGGTAGAGGAAGAAATCTGCTTGCAATGACTTCCCTGGGCAAAAGAAGAGGGACAGATAGAGACTCTAACCTTTCTTTCTTTCCTTCCCTCCCCTGATGCCGTGCCTTGCCTACTGTCAGCCAAGCCAAGCTGGAAGCATGAGAAGACACCTGGTGCAGTCCATTGTCACCAGTCTGCCAGTGCAGGGACGAGGGTGAAGACATAGGGAGTGCCATGCTGGGCAAATTGAGACACCCAGCACAAAGGACATCTCCAGTCTGAGAGGGCCATAAAGGAGGGGAAGAATACACACAAAGTTACTCAGAAGCAGGACTCACACCAGAACTCATCTCCTACCACTCAAGGCCTTTGCAAAAGTGTAAGAGGAAGATTTTCTTTAAAACAGGTTTCTGGTATATGTACTTGCTAATAATGTCCTCAGTTTGTTTATTGCAGATGTAACCACAGTGTGCTGTGGTTCAATAGATTTTTCAACACTCTGCAGTGTTGAATAGATTTTTCAATGGCCACTCTGTCTCAGATAGTGTGCTTTATACCCTCTCCTGCAAAGCCTTCCCCAATCTCTCAAGTGGATAGTTATCTCTTCTATCTCTTCTTTATCTTTGAGTAGTAGTCAGTTTCTAGGGTTGAGGACATTGGCCTTGCCACCCAACAAGCTGGGTGAAGAGATATCCTACCTCTAACTGTTATAACCTTCAATAGGTGGATGGAAGCAACTTAACCTCTTTGAGCCCATATCCTTGTCTGTACAATGGGTAGGATAATGATACCAATCCCTCAGTTTTTGTACATATCAGTGCTGTGATACAGTCATGAGCTGCCCAGTGACGAGAGCAGAAATGCATTTTATTAAGCAATTTTATTGTTCTGCGAACATCACAGAATCCACTCACATAGACCCAGAGAGTATAGCTCATTCCTGTAGTCGTATGTGCTGTACTTTATACAACAGGCTGTGCAGCAGGTGTGTTTACACTACCATCATCACAAACATGTAATTGCAGCGAGAGCTCTGACAGTGGCTTTTTTTTTTGTAATGCAAGTGCCTGATGTGAGCTTTGATTCAAGAACAGCTTTCTCAAATAAACATATTACGACATGAAAGAGCCACGCTTCTCTGTTTTGGAGATCTAGGCTTCTACAACTGGGCTGCTTTTGTTCTCTCTGCCCATGCTTTAAAGTCTGACTTCTATGTTTTAAATTGACCAACAAAGAGTGAGCCCCCCAAACTCTAGATCCCCAACCTTGACCCCAGTGAAAGCAGAACCTCAGAGGCCCCCCTTTCTCGCCCTGCGTCTCCCTTGCATACCTTGTATGCTTCAGGATCTGTAAGTAATAAAGTCTTTTTTCTTGAAAGTTTTCTAATGGTCATCACTGAAGGGCATCATAATAAGATCCCCAAGGGTCGGTCCGGTTGTACCACTGGTACAGAAAGGGAAGATGTCTGTGGAAAGCTCCTGGTCCCCAAAAGTGCCCCAGGCACTGCTGGCCGACAGCAATATCATCGATAGACTGAAACTGGTTCAAAGACAGTATTGCATGCATTGTACTACTGAACTGCTACCATGTTACTAAGAGATAGGAATTTTCCAGCTCCGTTATAATTTATGGGACAATAGTCATGTATGAGGTTTGTTGTTGACTGAAATGTTGTTATGTGCTGCATGAATTGGCTGAATATAGAATTTGATACATAGTTATTACTATTAATTATTAATATCACCCGCCCTTTGTATGCCCTTCTATACCATTATAGTTCTTTTGTCAACCTCTTTTCTCTACTGGACCACATTCCTCTTCATGGCAAAGATCAGGACGTGCTCACTTTTGTCTCCTCTCCCTTCCAAATGACTGTCAAGAGTGCTTACAGGTGACTGGTCTTTAATAAGTATTTAATACATTTGAGTTTGCAAAAAGAACTGTCTTCTTTTGTCATTTGTAAAATGGAGAGGAAACTATACCAAAGTTATCTTCAAGGTTTCTTCCACCTCTGACTCCAACAGCACCAGCCTGTCAGCCCGTGTTGCAGCATCAAGGCAGCTCCGTGTTTAGGGCACAAAAAAAACGTATTGCCTGTGGGTCACAGCTCTGCATGTGTGTGGCAGAGGTGGAGGAACTGAAGACAAAACCAAGGACAGACAGCTCGGACAGCATAAATTCTGCAGAAGCGGGTGTGGGTTCCAGGATGCTGCTGTCTGCTCTTCTGTTTTAACTTTGGAGATGATGCGTTACTTCAGAAAGTTACCTCTGTTTCTCTCTCTTTTTTCTTTTCTTAAAAAAAACAATTTGATTTATTTATTTTTAGAGAGAGGGGAAAGGAAGGAGAAAGTGGGAGAGAAACATCAATGTGTGGTTGCCTCTCACGTATCCCCTACTGGGGACCTGGCCTGCAACCCAGGCATGTGCCCTGACTGGGAATCAAACCAGTGACCCTTTGCTTCACAGGCCCACGCTCAATCCACTGAGCTACACCAGTCAGGGCACCTCTATTTTTCTAAATTTGAGTATAAAGGACACATGGACAATAACTAAGGGTGGGGGGTGGAAATGGGAGGGAGGCAGGGAGCACGGGGAGGGGGGCGGGCAGGGTTGGGAATATAAGACAGAAAACTGTACTTGAACAAGAATTAAATAAAAAAATTATTAAAAAAATAAATTTGAAAATCAACACTTGAACATCATTATTAATATCATCAAGCCCCATATCTGCCTCTTATTTTCTGTATGGCCCTGGGAAAAAACCTCCACTCTCTGCCTCAGTTTTCTCATTAGTGAAGTGGGACTTACAAGGTTTTTGGGTGGATTTTAGAAGTTGTTATGGGTACTTAAAACTTGGCGCATGATAAGCACTTGATAAATGTTAGCTGTAGCCAAAGCCACCGCCACCACCATTGTTATCATCGTCACTGTAAATCTATGTTTACTAAGAACTAAACAGGACCAACATCATTTTTGTTCATAAATTGTTTTTGTTCATGAACTTGCAGTATCACATGGTGAGAACCCATCTTCTCCTTCCTCTATTCTTACTTGCTTGTTCCTGAGCAACTGCCAACCCATAGCATTGGGACTCATCTCTATAATTGGAGAGAAAGCCTGACAAGTGGGAGGGCAGGGAGGAGAGACTCTTGTCATTAGAAATTGTCTGCTTACTAGGTGTCCTAACATGTCATGTATTTCAGTGGAAGAGAAGAGTTATGTATTTTGCTTCCAGGCTGAGAGGTAAACAGGTATCAAAAGCCTCTAAGGAGCAACCTCCTTCAAGGCTCCTGGCCCACCCATTCTTACCACTAGATTGCGCTGTAGCCCTAGTTTTAGGTTCTAGAATTTTTAGAAGAATAAAAGGACCTGGCAAAATACATAGTTTCCCAGCAGTATTACTTGGTGTGAAAAGGTTCCTCCCAGGATTAAATTAAGAGCTTTTAGAAACAGTTGGTGGATGGAACAATTTAAACCTTTTTTGTGTTTTCTTAATTCCCAGTAAGATTAGCCAGCAAGCAGAAAATTGGTGAAATTCCTCTGAAAGGGGTGAAGTTGCTGCATTAGGTCGCTTAATGAAGCAGCCATCATCTTCTTACGCCATCCTCCCTCCCTGTTTTAACCCTGGAATATACTCTTCCCTCCAGAGCAAATGGAACTTGAATTTATTTTTTTAATAGCTATTAAGTGATACCAGTGAATGGTGTGGATTAGATTAATACCTCAACAGCTGAAACTCATTAAACAATGAAAGATACTTTTCTTCATGGTTTCTCTCTTGGATATAAAAATTTTAGTTAGAAAGAAGACCTGCAAATTTTAAAGAAGAGATCATATATGCGAAAGTAATCTGCAACATATAAAGTGCGGTTAAACTGTTATTACTATTTTAAATTAAATTCATCTCATTGAATATGTGAGAAGTGTTTGCTGAATCATGATTTTGATGATTGCCAGATAAAATTGCGTTTAGGTGAGAAAATTATCATGATAATATGGAGCAAGTGTATGAGAACGGAGAAGAAAGGGGAGGGGGAGAGAGAGAGAGAACAATGAATCAACAGTAGCCAAGTGAATTAGACATTTTGGAGCACAAAAAAATGAGAAAGCAAACAAAAAAGAGGATAGATTTTATTTTGGCCTTTACACCTTAAAATCTAGGGAAAGAAATAAACATTACCATTTACAAAGAGTAAATTGGTAAGATACTCAGAAGGAAATGCTAATTAAAGTAAAGAGTATGCCTGTGGCTGGTAAGCTGCATATTGACCTGATAAAAAGGAAACAGGCTTAATGATGCAAGTTTTCAAAGCATAAATGGATTTCAAGTGTCGAAATATGGAAGAGAGAGACATGGTTTGGTGAAGCCTAGAAGGATGGCATTTCAAATTCATTTGTTTGGGGGGAAAACATGGCACCTCTGAAGATTCAGCAATGAGGGGAACAGCAGATGGGAAGAGATGCCCCATTGGAATTTTCCAGTCTCCACAATAGATTCTCACTTTAAGGTGAAAACTTTCTCTGAGCACGCCAATTCACCCTTAGAACTGGGAGGATTGTTTACCATTGAGGAAATCTCTTTAGAGTTTTGATTTTCAGCTCTTACCCCTCCCATGGCAGGCTCTCTTCCCACAAGCATGGGGCCTTGCCACTGACACTCATTCAAGTCTGAGTCATTGCTCGTGTGCTCCGTGACTCTTTGTAACATAGATTTTATTTAGAATCGAGGTGAAGGAAACATTTTTATTTGTTTGTTTTTAATTCTTTCTGCTCTGCATTGTTCCCACTTAGGAAATCAATGTGAAGTGTCTCCATACAATTGAGAAAGGGCTGTTGAGTTACAATCACTAGAAATTAAGTATAGGACAGACATTATAGGAGAGTCAGAGTAAGGACAGTGATGCAAGAGAAAGTGAATATCATATTTCTAAAAAGTTGTATGGAAGAACGAAGAGGAAGGAATCAGTCAGAGAGCATGTGTGAATGACCCATGGACATGGACAATGGGGTGGGGACTGACAGCGGGAGTGGGTGGGGGGTGGGTGGAAGAGGGCACACGTAGGGAAATTGGGACAACTGTAACAGAATAATAAAGATTCTTTTAAAAAGTTGTGACAGATATTAACAATGTCTTCATTCAAGTTCCTCCTCACAACATCAACAGGAAAAACACTCAGTGTCAGATCAAATGTTGAATTTTCGTGTTTGTTAGATCCAAAACCTTATAAAATTTGTATTTATTGGGCACTTATTATGTACAGTCCAAGGCCCTTTTCTTCTACCAGAGAGAAAAAGAGATGCAAAAAATCACTGAATCAACTCTTTAACATTTTTATTACTGCATAATTACTTGTTTTTCTTTTTCCTTTTCAGGGGTGGAGAAATATAGAAAGTTGGTTGTAAGAAAGGCATGATTGTAAAATGTGTTAAAAAGTGTGATGGGTGCTTATTAAAGGCATCCAGTCACAGTATCACTTGAAGAACCAGCCCCTAACTGCAGCCTGCTTCTCGCAGCATCCTGAGGCTGCATATGGTCCTTCATTGGCCTCCCTGGTGCGTGCTGTCTGGGGCCGAATGCTTTAAGCTGGCAGTGCCTGGTAGGGCTGGCAGAGGTGATGGCTGCTTTATGCTTGGCTGCTATTTTGAATATGGCTGCTGGTGGATTTTAAATATTTTAATTAACTTCACTTTCAACCGTGCAAGTTTTTCGGGGTATCTGAAATGAAGCACACTGGTTTTACAAAGTCAGCCACTATCTGTCGAAGTTTGTGTGGTTTTAGCCTGTGGGTCAGATAAACACTGGTTTTAGGAGGTGTGAAAGGAAGGGCCTGGTGCCTCATGCTGAGCCACAGTGGGGAAGGTTATTGGGGTTGTGGTATAATTCAGGGTCAAGAACATAAATCTGAATGATCAAACAAGCAAGCAATTTAGACGCAGGGCTTGGGACAGTTGAGCTGTCAGAATGGATGATTCTGGTGAAAGAATCTGAAGAGCAAAAAGTAGGGGGGTGGGCAGGGTCTCTGGAGGTTTCCCACAGCCCCTCGGGGGAAGCTCACAGACCCAAGGGCTGGAGCAGCATGGGAACTTGGAAGCAGATCACCTGAGAGAGAGTCCCCATGGGCCTCCAATGCCTGCTGGACCTGGTCCCCTTGGCTGGTGGGTATATCTGCTTTTGCCTTCCTGTGTACCTGCCCCACCTACCAACAAGCAATCATCGTGGAGGTAGAGGCTCCCTCAGGTGGAGGGGCCGAAAGCAATGGCTGCTTTCAGGCGCTCGAGGCCTGAAGCAGACGTGTTCTTCTGGGTTCTGCTGGGGACAACATGGCCTCCCCATACTTGTCTGACACCTGAAAACGTTCCTGGGCTTGTTTTCATGTTCCCTCTTCTAGGCAGTTTGTCTGGCTGGGTCCCTTGCCTCTTTTGTAATGCCTCACTGTCTCCCGGCCCCTAGACAGTGAACTCCTCAAGGGCAGGCGTCCCTGGGCCTGGCGTGGCCCTTGGTGTGAAAAATGTGCTCAATGTTTGCTGAGGATGTGAGAAGAGTCCAAATCAGGGCTTCCAAACCTGCATTCATTTTGATGCTACCTTCACAACTTTTATGAGGTCTGAGGCCCCATTGTAGTTTAATTCAGCATTTTTCAACAAATTGATTTCTAATCAAATTGCTGTTTAAAACCTAATTTTGTTGTAAACATTAATATCTGTGAAACAACAGCATTGCTATGCTGGCAATAATTTTTCTGATCTACATTAAAATGAATGCCAAAAAAACGAGGCACCAAGTCCCATCGTATGCCTGTCTTGCACACCACTTACCTGGATGCATGTGTCCCAGGGTGGTTCTACTAGTTCCAGGTGGTGACCTAGGTTCTTCCCTTGTTGCCATCCTCCCTAAGAGCATCGTCTACACCTTGCCATTGCCACAAATGGCAAGTCTACAAATGCTGTGGACTCCACTCCCCACTTACTGCTCACCTGCTTGCTCTGGCTGCTGTCAGTCTTACAGGTTCAGCCTTTCCCTGTCCAAAACGAATCTAGCCAGCCTTCTATTCCCTTGTGGCCTTACTCTCTGTCGGGCCATGCTCTTATATGTGAATGGTGAATTTAATCTGTGACAAGGTATTAAAGGTTAATAAGGTGAGACAAATGGATGTCACCCAAGGGCTCCAGGAAATGGAATTTTTAGGTAGGAGTGGCAGAGTCTTAAAGAAAGAAATTTAGATTTGGAAGGACCTTTGGCATCTCTCATTACTTCTACACAATCACCCTTAAGTGAGACATGTCTTGACTCTTTAATTAAAAAGTATTTGTTATAGAACTAAAGGATTGAACTACCCTAGCTTCCTTAACTTTTTGGTCCATTAGTTATTCTGAATTCTTTTGTTTCTGAATTCCTCTTATTTTCTTTCTCGGAATTTTCTTAGTCAAGGGGAGAAAACAAGTTGATCAGCGACTTCTGGGGAGATAAAAGACTTAGGGCATGGGTTTGGGAGGGTTGTCATGGCTTTTTTCCTGGCACTTGTCTCCACGTACAAGAAACACACTCAACTGGTCTATAGATGCTGGTGCCACTGAAGCTGAAGGCCTGAATGTTTCCTCGAAAGTCTTGATAGCAGGTCCGAGTCCTGCCTCTGTGACTGGGAGTGAACAAATGATCTTCTTCTCCTGGCTTTCTCTTTTGTAAAAGCCATAGTGATATTTTCTATACATACTCGTCCAGGGTTGTAGTGACGGGTAAGACAGTGTGCATGGTCACACCTGTGCCAGCCACTGTCCGGGTGCGTGACATAGAGCTTGGGTCTGGTTGTGCTTTAGAGGTTGGCTGACCCATCCAAGTGCAACTAGTTTTTCCTCCCCCACACTGAGGTCTATCCTATAATGTTAGTGTTTCTGTGGATGCTTCAGACACTATGTGAAATCCATGGAAAGATGTCAAAGATACTGACTGCTCTAGACCACTAGAGTAATTGTACATTACATTTAGATGTCATGCATTTGGCTGTAATATCTCTCTTGTCCTTCACATTGGGTGAGCCAAGCTTGCAATGCTTAACCACTGCATTTTAAGGTCTCCTTATTTTGGTTCCACTGCTTTAACAAGTCTGTAGTGCAGGCCCTGAGCCAAGTCATGGGCAGTGTCTGCCAGGATTGTCTGAAAGCCAAGTATGAGCCTCCTGGGCCAAGAGTGGTTTTGGCCCAGGGAGGCCACAACACCTCATATCCAGCAGGGAGGGGGAACCCACTGCTATAAAACTCAGTTGAAAGGAACAAAAAGAGACATTGAAGTCAGAATAACTCAGGGGGAGTTTCAATGCCGTCTGGCAGATAGAGGCTCAAATTCCGGAGTCTGAGGTCAGATTGTTGCCTCAAATCAGAGGTGACACTCCCAGGTACGTAGTGGCCTCCTTTTGCTCTGGAGAGACACGGAGAGGTATCACAAGACTCCATCTGACCAGGTCTGAATGGAGCCTCTGTTTAGGAGACAGATGTCTGACAGGGCCAGCCAGGATGACGGAGGGTGTCAAGAGAGCCCTGACAAGGACGGGGGCTGCTCAGACAGTGCTTCCCTCTGTGTCGACTGGAACCAAGCCGAGGGGTCCAGAGGCGTGTTTCACAAGATTCTTATTCCCCCTTTCTCCGCCCCGAAGCAAAATGATGTAATTGTGATAAATAACCACAATGAGAATCCTGGCCTGCATAAATCTATCCTTGTTATTTGTGCTTAGCTTGAAACCTTTGTCATCGCAGATCACGCCTAATCCAAATACATGCCTGAACTTAGTTCTCAACTTGCAATGCTATTAGTGACTTATGTTGGTTTGAGATGAGGGTAATACATTGTTAGCAGGCTAGTCAGCTGGAGGAGGGAGCAATGGGGTTCCCATAGGACCTCAATGAAAACATGATGTCTAATATTTCAGCACGTCCCCCTCCTCCCCTCCCCTCCCCCTGGAAACATTGCAAAACCTGGCCGTGTTAGGGCTGCTACTGGAATCTTGGCACATTCTTTTTGCCTTGTTGCTGGGAATCATTTGTAAAGTTATGTTGTAACAATGGAGTGGAATGATACTAATCACATCCAACTCTGTTATTTTTTTCACACAAGGGACTGTGTGTGTTAGTAACCAACTCAGAGCCTATCACAAAAATCAATTTATTTCTCTCTGTGACTTTAAGATGAAATTTCTTTTTTTAAAAACCACATTTTGATTATAGTTGACCCTTCCATAGTCTAGAGATAAACTCAGACCAGAAACCATTAGTCTGAAAGGTACTTCCAGGATTATTTCTTGGCTTGAATTCATCTTTATAGAAAGAATTAAATGAGTAGGGAGTGTAGAATAAGTGTTCTTTGAAGCAGCATTAAATCTGACTTAATGCAAATGGTTTAATTATATAAAATAGTTATAGTCTTTTTTTAATTAAAAATTTGGGGGGGAGCTAGATAACTCTAGAACATGGTAAAACAATACCAAATACAGAGTTCACTCCATCTCTAAACCCTGCAGTGCACCTGCCTCAGGCAGCACTTCTTGTCTCTTTGTTACCATTGCAAAGATAGTGCATGCATATAAAATGCATTAGACTGTTAGTTCAGATTCTTACATTTTGTTTTGTTTGCTACTATATCGCCAGTTTCCAGAATTGAGCCAGGCAAATAGGAGGAACTCAATAAATATTTGTTGAATGACTAAGTGAATAAGCAGGAATGCAAGCACACATACACACCATTGGTATTGCACGACATATGTGCTTTACACCTTGTTTTTTCAGTTAATATACTTTTTAGCTATACTTATAGTGTTGCCTCATTGTGTAAACAGTTGCCTACTATTCTGTTGTAGAAATGTACATAATTTATTTCTACCAGTCCACTAACAATGGGCATTTAGATTGCATCTATCTTTTCTTTATTAAAATAAGTTGCAATGATATCTGTGCTTTTATGTCACTATGTACATTTTGAATTCATCCACAAGGTAAATTTTTGGTTAAGCTCTGAGCTATCCATAAAATGAAATTCTTGGAATTACTTGATCAAACTACATGCATATGAAATGGCTGCTTTCCAAATAACTAATCATTGCAAGCTCTAAGGAGAGTTTGTCATTTTTATTGGTAATGCAAAACTTTCCTCTTCTGTTCCCTTTGACTAGTATGCTCTGACGTTCTTTAACTGGAGAATTAGATTTGTCTGAATAGCTCAAGCATCACTTCCCCCATGGAAATCCTCATATTACATTAAACTATTATTTATATATGAGCCTGTTTTCTAATTAGGCTGAAAATTCCTTGATGACCAGGGCTGTGTCTTACTTCACCTCTGTTTCCCCAGTGACTGGCATAGTGCCTGCTGTATTGTAGGTACTGATGAAGATTCATTTAATGGTGAATATGACAGTGAATTTTAGAAAGATGGTGTGGAAAACAAAAGTACAAGCTTGCCTCAAGGCTGAGACTTTGGCAATGGTGGAGAGAGGAGACACATTTGAAATTAGTAGTGTAAGACTCAAAAACAAGACTGAGAGGCTAGGTGGGCCTTAGATCCAGACAGGCTAGGGAGTCTCAGCTGGGGCTTGGAGTCCAGAGCACAGGTTAAAGTTGAGTAACTGCCTTGGGACCACGTGAATGCAGATACAAGAAGAAAACAAAATGAGTCCAAACCTGGTATTTATTTGAGCAGAGCAGATGAGATGAGGGTTAGGAATTGAGGTGAGTTGCTGCTGCTCCAAGGAGAGTTGTCTCAAAGGACTGAACACTAGTGCTGGGGTTCAGTCTGGTCCTTTCAGCTGGAAGACCCAAGGCCACATGCAAACTATTTCAAGAAGCAGGTGTTTTTGAATGGAAGTTTACAGGGCAGTAAATGGAAGAGAGATCTGGCAGGAACTAAGAAAAGTGTATTAGCTGTCTACTGCTATATGGCAAGTTACTGTAAAATGTTATAAGTCAGAAACAATACACATTTATATCTCATTGTATCTATGGGCCAGAAATCCATGAGCAGAGCAGCTTAATGGTGTAGTTCTCGCTGAAGGTCTCTCGTAAAGCTTCTGTCCAGTAGATCTGCTTTCAAGCTGACTCTTGCAGGTGTTGTCAGGCCATGGTTCCTCAGTGGCTGTTGGCTGAAAACCTTTGTTCTTCCAGGCAAGTGTCTTCTTCATGAGCTGCTTAAGTGTCCTCAGTTTATGGCAACTAACCTCCCCCAGGGTGATCCAAAAGAAAGAGCCCAAGACAGAAGCCGATTTTTTATAACTTACTTTCAGGCTTAAAACCTAACATCTTTTATAATCTAAGTGATGTACCATCATTTCTGCAATATTCTATTTATCATACATACCAACCCTGTGTTAGTGAGGAGGCTCTGCAAAGGCATGAATACCAGGAGGTGGGGCTCATTGGGTGCCATTAGGGAGACCAGAGAAATGAACTGTACAACATCCAGACCCTATTGGAACTAGAACAGGGAGACTACAAGGTACCAAACCCTCCTACATTTGTACTGACTCTTTTAAGAGCTGTGAGGTCTTTTCCTCATGGCATCCATTCCATCCTCCTCAGGTTTTACTCATTGACTTCCTTTCCTTATTCCATCAGTTGGCTTACCTGTGGTCCTACAAGAGCTCTATGATCCAACCCTACTCATACTCATGTAACTTTATTCTTCTTCTTAACTGCTTAGTGTCTTGGTCACCCAATACTAAATTTCCACAAGATAAATCTGATTTTTCCAGCTCATAATATTATATCAAATCATAGGTAGGGAGTTGTCTCTAGTGGAAAAACATGTGGTTTAAATGCCCTTCTCCCAGCCATCAGACAATATTAGGGGCTTGGATTAGATAGTTCTCAATAGGAGCTCTGAGGCACGAATACCTAAGGTTGGGGCCAAGCCTTCTGGAATCCATGAAGACAGGGAAAACACTGACCAACATCTTCAGTAATGAAGAACATGAATAGAGGACTCCCACGCATGGACAATGAGAGGGATCAACGATGGGAGTGAGGGGGAACAGTGGGACAGCTGTAACTAAACATCAATAAATAAATAAAAATAAAAATAAAAAAGAATACAGTCTCTGAAGCCTGCCAAAGTAGGGCCTGAATCTGGTCCCCAGTTTATTAGCCATGTCTTTTTTTTTTTTTTTAGGTAAGGTTAATGTGTCATCTCTGTAAAATTGAAATAATAATAATAATAATAATAATGTATTTTATAGCATTGTCACAAAAATTGAATGGGATTGCATGGGATAACATGCTTGGTGCAGTGCTGGGAAAATAATAAGCTTTAATAAATGCTGTCATTTCTATTAATATAGTTTAATTCAAGTGATGTTTTTCAGAGGTGAATGGATAGAGAAGAAGTCTCCATTAGTTCCATTTCTTCATTCAACAAATCGTTATTGGTAATTCTTCTTTTCTGTTATAATTTGGTTTTTGGTTATAGCATATACATTGAGGTATACTCAACCTATTGTTGATTCAGTACCACATTATTCACACAAAGTCTTCAAGGTTTTTTATTTTCTTTTTTTAAAATTCTCTGCAGGTACTCAGTTGCTCTGGAAACTACTCTTACTTTTTATAGACAACATCTTGCCTCTTCTAATAAGAAGAGAGAATAGTGGGTAATGGAAAGAACCTGGACTTGGCAAAAGCAGATGTAAATTATAGTCTTGACTCTTCCTCTAACTGGTTGGCAAATTACTTGTCTTCCCTGAACTGGTTTTGTCTCTATAAAATGGTTATAATAAAACTTACCTCACTTTATATAAGAGGCCATAGGGTGTGGTAGTTAAGAACATGAACTCTGAAGCCAGATCATCAGGTTCAAGTTCCAGATCTCCCTTTTACAAGCTGACTTCGTCCACAGTATCCGGTCTCTTGGTACCTCTGTTTCTTCACCTGTAAGTAAGATAATAATACCAGTACCATGCCCATAGGGTTGAATTGCGAGGGTTGAATGGGCTGATGTAGACCCACCTGGCACATGGCAGTTGCCACATAATTGTTATCTAATTTTCTTGATATAGTTTTGCTCCTGGATCTAAGAACCAGCAATAATAGCATTTTACTATCTCTATCAGACACAGGAATTAAAAAAAAGAACAGAAGTTGGAAGTCAGGAGCTCCTCATTTTCACTATTCTCTCCCAGAGTTGTTTTATATAATAGTCTCTTCTCTCTTGCAATTTCAGGAAAATAAAAAATGTCTGACTGTGCTGCCACTATTTGTTTTTATCTATTTGTCACCAGCTTTATGAAAAGGGAACCACAGTTCCTTTTCAACAACTTTTTCTTTTCCAACAACTTTTGGCTCTATTGACCCTTAAGTCTGATGTCTAGCCCCCTGCCTTCCTTCACGCACTCCTCCACTGGAGCCCTGCCTGGCAGGGCATGGAGGGCCTCTTCTTCCGGCACAGCTGTCTGTCTGCAAGGCTTCAACCTTCTTGGTGTCCATCTGGAATTTGAATCACCCTATACTTTTCATGATTTTTACATACTTTTCCTTTATTGTACGCTCTTAGTTCCCAAGTCTGTCTTCAATAACCTTCTCATCAAATGTTCCTCTCTCCTTATAAGTATATCCTCTCTGATGGCTTAAATTCTCATATCTGAGAAGGGGCAGCTCATATGTGGTTCTAACTCCAACTTTCTGAGTTCAGGTCCTTTGAGTTTTAGACTCAATATGTCTGAAACAAAATGCATCATCCACCTCTCAATCGAACTTCTCACATCTCCTTACTTCTTGCCCAGGTCATCCAAAGTTCAGAGACATCCACTCATTGTTCATCCTATTATTTCAAAATGTATTGTGTGATGAGCATTGTGCTCTACAAGGAGAAGGCAAGCTTGCATGTGACACAGGCTTTGGCTTTAAGAGCTAGGGAGAGATAGACGTGGTGATGGAAGAATTTGGCAAGCGTGGGCAGGGCTCAGAGGAGGGTGTGGCCAAAATGCTTGAGTGGGAGCAGTCAAAGAGGCTGTGAGGAGGAGGGGAAGCTTGCCCAGAACAGGTGAGAAGATTTTTGAAAAGAGGTGGGGAAATCCAAACAAAGGAGAGCATGAGCTGACTCAAGAGAAGAGAAGCAGCCAAGAGCTGTCAGGACCCAAGTGCCTCCCCCACTAGCCGCTCTTCCAGGAGCCAGAGCTCCTCGCAGGCCCACGCAGGTGTGTTCTTGGCATGTGCCTTTGCTCCTGTTTCCTCAGTTCCTTAGTCAATCCTTCATTGCTTCATCATTGTTTTGTTTTTATTGTTGACTCTCTCTTATGAAACTTTAAAGACTTAAACAAAAGTAGATACTCTAATATAAACTCCCATGCACCCATCACAATTTCAACAATAGTCAACTCTGTATCCTCACCTAGATTCTTCTCATCTCTATTATTTTGAAGCAAGTTTCACAAATTATGTCACTTTATCCACAAATATTATTAAAAGATAAAGAAGTTTTAAGAAATGTAATGACAATATATTATTTATAGCTCAGGAAAGTGTTTCTTAATATTTCTTAAAGTGTTTCCTAAAATATTTCTTAAAATTAAAAAGTTTCTTAAAACAAAATTGTCTTAATATCATCATATATTCAAATCTTATATATTATAAATAATTTTATTTTTCATAATTTGTTTTTGCCAGAACCCACATTTAAGTCCACATTTGTAGTCAATGACATTTAAAAATGTTTGAATCTATAATCTCTATCCATCCAACTTTTTTTCTTCTTCCCTGGCAATTTGTTGAAGAGATGAGGTCTTTTGTCCTTAGATTTTTCCCCAGTTTGGATCCTGCTGATTTATCCAAGTGATGTTATTAGGTATGTCCCCCTGTCCCTTGTATTTTCTATTAATTGGTAGACACACAGGTTTGATTTAAAAATTTAAAAAAAATAAATAAAAATAAAAATTAAAATTAAATACTTTTTGGCAAGACTACCTCATAGTGGCATAGAAAGCACATAATATTGGCTTGTTTTTAACAATCACTGATGCTTAGAACCATTTGTTTGTAAGAAGTAGTAAAATTGTGATATTCTAAGTTCTGCCATTCCTTATTCATTTATCAGCAGGAATACTTCTCTGAAGATGAACTTCCTTTCACTTAATGTGTGGGCTCCCAGTGTCACACTTCATGGAGGAAAGACAAAATGAGGGCCTTATTCTTTTCCGTAACTGCCAGTGGGTTTCCCAGCATCTTCCATACTGAATAATTCATGTTTTTTAAAAATTATTATTATGAAATTGTGGATTTAACCTCTATGATGTGTTTTAGTCCCCTCCAGTTATGATCCTGATCTGATGCTTAAATTAGTCTGAATTTGGCCTATGACAGCTTTTCCAAATTGGCTCTGAGTTCTTTTTACACAACACAGTAGTCTTTGATAGCTTCTGTATTATCTGATATAAAAGATACTCTGGAACCATCTTGTATGTTTCCTGCCCCAGACTTGGAGGGAGCCACATTTGAAGGACTTCTGGTTTCTTGTAGTGGGAAATGCATTTCAGGACTACAGTGTTCTTCATTACTTTTACTTATTTATTCTAATACATTTTATTGATTATGCTATTACAGTTGTCCCATTTTTTCTACCCTTTATCCCCCTTTGCCCTGCACCCCTCTTCCTGCAACAGGGGGGTGGGAGGGTGGCAAGTAGGGATTTGGAATGGGGTCCAGAACTTGGTGTCCAGGAAATATTAGAAAAAAATTTATGATGTCCTCACCCCCACAAGTCTAAGCTGGAGGATGGGATGCATGGAGCAGGGCCATTGAGAGTTGTTTCAAATAGCACAGCTTTTGGCTACCATGAAGGGACGGTACTTGCCCATGGCAGACAACCCCCTCAGGTGCGGGATATGAGACTTTGGGATTTTCCTAGTCTCTGAGAATTTCTCTGCACTCCTGAGGGCATTTTTCTCCCTACCTGGTCCCTCCAGAATTTGGCATTCTGGAGTGAGTGATGACATAAGGTTTCTTTGCATAAATCCATTAAGAGCAGTTATTAATGGTGGTTTGTTAACCAAGATTTTGACTGGAATGTCATGCCTGAAGGAGGCATGTCTAGGTTCTGGTCATCACCAGAAAGCCCTGAGGATCTGGGATTGACTTGTGAAGCTAGTGAAAGCTTCACTAGCTTTGACATGACTTGTGGAGCTGGTTGGTTATGTGGTTCGTGGCAGTCTTTCCAAGGAAGGAACAAAGATTGCTTTCCTGAAAGATGGCAAAAAAGGAACCTGTAGACACAATGGAAACCTCAAAGACCTCTGCCCACAAGCAAATTGGGCCCTTCTGCTGTTAATTCCTGGGTGAGTGGGTTTGTGTATGTTCTAGGATGCTATGGGTTTCTCCAACAAACTCTCCTGTGAGGCTGGGAGTTTCTCTCACTGCTGAAACCCCCACAGATTTTTTCAGTAAGAGGTTTTGATGCTTTATTTCCCTGCACTGGAACCCTGGGTTGTGTGGTCTTTCTCTTTCTCCAGTTGTTCCTCCCAATTTATCCACATGCAAATGTGGGACCACCTGGCCCACCATCCACTGCCTCACCTGGTCCTCCAGCTGACACCTTGCTGCTAGTCCTCTCTGCCCTAGCTGCCCTTCTCCCTGCATCCTACCAGTTTGGGTGAATGTTTCTTCTTTAGTCCTTGGTTGTCAGGCTTCTATAGAGTTTGATTTTCAGGCAGTTCTGGTTATTTTTTGTTTTTAAATTTGTTGTTGTCCTTCTTTTTGTTGTACAAGGAGACAAAGTGTATCTACCTACACCTTCATCTTGGCTCAAAGTCTGTCCCTCCATTCTAAATGATAGCTTTTCTGGGTAGAGTAATCTTGGATGTAGGTCCTTGCCTTTCATGACTTCCAATACTTCTGTCCAGCACCTTCTTGTCTTTAAGTTTTCTTCTGAAAAAATCAGCTGACAGTTTTATGGGAACTCCTTTGTATATAACTGTGTCCTTTTTTTTACTGCTTTTAATGTTCTCGTCTATCTTTAATCTTGGGTGATTTAATTATGATTTTTCTTAGTGTTTTCCTAGTTGGATCCAAATTGGACTTTCTGAGCTTCCTGGACTTCCTAGAAGTCTATTTCTTTCATCAGATTGGGGAAGCTTTCCTTCATTACTTTTTCAAATAAGTTTCAATTTCTTGCTCTTCTAAAGTTCTCTAGGAGGTTCTTAAGCCTCTCCTCATTTTTATGAACTCTTGTTTCTTCATTCTTTTCTGGTTGAATGTTTATTTATTCCTTTTGTTCCAAATCGTTGATTGAGTCCTGGTTTCCTTCCCTTCACTGTTGGTTCCCTGTATATTTTGCTTTATTTCATTTTGCATAGCCTTCATTCCTTTCTTCATTTTGGGACTGTACTCAATCATTCTGTGAGTATCCTGATTATCAGTGTTTTAAACTCTGCATCTGATAGGTTGACTATCTCCTTATTACTTAGTTGTTTTTCTAAAAACATTTTATTTATTTATTGTTAGAGGGGAAGGGAAAGAGAGAAGTATTAATGTATGGTTGCCTCTTGTGAGTCCCCTTCTGGGAACTGGCCTGCAACCCAAGCATGTGCCCTGGCTGGTAATTGAACCATAATCGTTTGGTTCGCAGGCCCACGCTCAATCCACTGAGCTACACCAGCCAGGGCTATTTTTCATGTGTTTTGATCCATTCTGTCATTTTGGGCCATATTTCTTTGGGTGTACCGGTTACATTTGGGTGCACCAAGGCAGAGCAACCCTCTTTGCTGCATTGTGGCACTGTGTGTGTGGGAGGGGTCCAACAGGGAACAATGCTGTTTGCTCAGTTCTCATTCCACTTTCAGTCACTTCCCCATCTACCAACAAGCAAATTGGGCCTTCCTAGTACTTCTGGTGCTGATTCCCAGGTGGGTAGGTTTATGAACATTCTAGGACCCCACGGGTCTCTCCAACAAACTCTCCTTTCAGGCTGGGAGTTTCTCCTGCCACCACAGCCCCTTAAGTTTTTACAGACAGACATTTTGAGGCTTTAGTTTCCTGTGCTGGCCTTCTGGGTTGCATGGTCTCTCTTCCCAGCTGTTTCTCCAGTATATCTGCATATAAATGTGGGATTGCCAGTAACTGTCTGGCCCACCCAGTCCACCAGCCACTGCCTTGCTGCATATCCTCACCACTCCCTACCCATCTCTGTCCCTCCTATAGGCCTGGATCAATGTTTCTTCTTTAACTTTTTGGTTGTTGGACTTCCATACAGTTGAATTTTCTGGCAGTTCTGGTTGTTTTTTGTTTTTAAATTTGTTGGTGTCCTTCTTTTGGTTGTGTGAGGAAGCAACATATCTACTTACACTTCCATGTTAGCCCGCAGTCCTTCCATTACTTTTAATCTCAACTGCCAGAGGAAACCTGGCCTACCAGCTTCTGATTCTTATATACTTCACAACTGTGCTGCAATTTTGCTTCTAGGTCCTCAAAACCCCAAATTAGTAATGTTCTGCTTCTGTGTAGTCATGTCACTGGCTTACCTGACCCATCAGATCCATCATCTGGGCATTTCAGATGTGCTTTCCAGCCTGGTTTAACCTAAGTTCCCTGCCATGTCCAGCTGAACTGATCCACTGGCTGGCTCATGACCATGCCTCCATTTTCCCACCTCTGTGCTATTGCTCATGCTGTGGATTCGCCTGCACCACGATTTCTCTATACCTCAGTTTTCAAATGTCCTCAGAGTACATGGCTGATTTCAACTCTTGGACTGTACTCTAAGGGAGTGCACAGGTCTTCCCTTAGATGTCTCCTCTATTTGGGGGGCTGACCTAATTACCTCACGGTGAAAGTTCTTTCTCTGAACTGTGGTGGCACTTTCTCATGGCACTAGATGCATACACACTGTCACTGGGACCATGAATTTCTCAAAGGCTGGGATCCTGGCTGATTTTTTTTTGAATTGTCAGTGCTAAGCATGTTTCCCTGAAACATAGCAGATTCTCCAATACATGTCTAAAGAATAAAAGAGTGCTTGAAGGACTAAATGACTAACTTATGTTCTGCTCGGTATATTGGTTATTAGGTCACTATCCTGTTCTCACCTACTTTCAGTCTCACTGGACCCCACTCACCTGGAAGGCAGGGATAGAACTTCCCCATCTTTGTCTTATGGTAGCCACTTACTGCATAGTGGTTGAGTAGAATTTATGGGGAAAAAAGGAGAGTAATTTAAATCTAAAGTTTCATTCTCTTGTCTCAGCCAACAAAGATCTGAACTTTTGATCTATTCATTTCTGCCTCACTGGCAGATGATTTCAGAGCCAAAGGCAGGAACAATTCTGTTTGCCCAGTTTTGCCACTACGTAGTTCTGGATAGGTCAGCTTAATATTGCAATTCCATTTTGTTTTTTCCTTCTTGCCTTTCATTTCTTTTTCCTAGAGGCATCCAGTGTGATTGAAGATCTTCTAAGCCCATTGCTGAGGCTCCGCATGGAAGTAAAAATGCTTCCCAGAAAACAGTCCAAGAATAAACAACTTAGTGACCCTGGGGATAATCACACAGAAATGCTATTGACAAAAGATGTCAAAAGAGAGCAGTTGCCTTTATTTGGACAGAGTGAAGAAAAGAACTCGAAGTGAGTCTGTGAGCCAAGAACACTCCGGGTGTTCCATTACTCTTTTGGGGAGAGTCACATGCCTATAATATCTGGAGCTGGGGAAAAGGTCCAGAGCTCTTGGCAGCTGCCTGAGGGCCTTCTGAGCACACATGTGGAGATGGGTGGTGTTACCTGGACCAAGTCACACAGCCTGGTGTCCAGAGTTGGGCTTGAGCTCCAGAGGCTGAATTTTTAGTCCCATGTTCCTTCTTCCATACCAACCCCTTTTTCTTTTGCAAGAAAGCCCTGTCGAATAGGGCCCCCCATCCCCCTGGAGAAATGCAGAAGCCAGCTGGATGTCATGGAACCTGGATGTCCCGAGGCCTTCATTTTAATTCCTGTTCTTTCAGTAACTAGCTGCAAGGCACTGGACTAGTTCTCTGGCCATTCTTTTCCCTGGTCTCTTTACATACCAAATATCTGCTCTCGGTTATCCCTATAGCCCTATTTTAAAAATTAAAAAAAAAATCTTGACATTCCTGCTGTTAGAAATTCTGCTAATTAAAGTACTTTGTAAAGGAGCCTTTAGAGTATGGTGGTTGATAATTTTAAAGAAATCATCAACTCTGGAATTCTCAACTCTGATTTGCAGGACTATTCCTAAGATGCAAAATTTTGAACACAAAGGGTGGGTTTCCCAAACAGAAACACATGTCCTTAGTTCTTGTTTTCTCTTATGTAGAGAACACTCATTTGTGCTGAGGATATTCAAGCTACCTATATGAAGAGAAAGATATCTGGCCACGAAGACCTGATATGAAGAATTACATTCTTTCCTAAACTCTTCGAGTATTTAATTCAGCTGACTGAGGCTATTCTTATAGAGAAGATTGAGAATTCCGGTTTCCTTAGTGCCTCCTCTGTCTTGGCATGAGACTAATGTAATTCTCATAACAATTCTATGAAATAGTAATTTTATCCCCAATTTACTTATGAGCCTAGTAGAGAGACAGTGCTCATTAAAAACGTTACCCTGAAGAAGAAAACAACAGAGGAAGAAGTGGAGGAATGAGGAACAACAGGCTTAAAACCATGTGGAGTGCTATGCTCAAAACCACACACTTGTAAAATACCATGCTCTGAAACCAGGTATGCTCTGTTCCAAATCTAGTCTTTTATTTCCTCCTACTTGTTGCATTCAAAAAGACTTTTGAATATCTCCCTTCTTCCACCTAGCACTTCCTGTGTTCAGTCACGGAAGGGCTGTGTGAAAATGTGAATGTTCCCTGTCAGAGGGTGAGATGGGGCACCCTGATCTTTCTTTTCTGCCTCAGGAGAGCTTGGTACATCAGACTGACTTCATCCTTCTGAAGGGTTCCAGGCAAAGGCACCTGGGACAAGCACTGCTTGAGAATGGATTGGAAGACAGGTAGGCAGCTCAGGTACATGGAGAAGTGGCCAGGAAGGGGAATCCTTTCACCCTCATAGAGAGAGGCCCGAGAGGAGGCAGGACAGGTCCCATGACTATTCTGCTTGCCTGTATCCCACTGAGGGATGATGTGTTGTATCTCAGTCCTGTGCTTTTGATAAGCTGAATGTGGCTTATCTCCATTATGTGATGAAACCTAACTGGTGATTAGGGAATTATGCTTTTGGTTTACAAGGCTGGGATTGTTTTAGGAATCCTCTCCCCTCTATTTGCTGCTGACAATAAACAACCTGATTTTTGCCATTGCCAAAGTGCTCCCTTAGACTATGTGGATAGTTACTCTACTTTAGAATATGGATGGGGCCACATTAAAAAACCCACCTTTACACCTGAAACCAATACAAAATAACATTGAAAGTATATTGTAATTGAAAAAAATCAATTAATTTTTTAGAAGAGCCACATTTAGCCATTGTTGCTCAAGGGTGTGGGCAGGCATTTGTGGGTTCAAGTTTAGTGTGAATTGTTCAATACTGTTTTCATGAATGACTCTGGGTCATCCTTTCAATCTCAACCAGCCTGCTTATACCACCACACTGTGTGCATAGGACCAGAATGCCAATGACTCAGGACAAAGTCTTTGTCTCTAGGGGTAAAGTCACTTATTTCACACGCTCCCCTGACAGAGACTCTCACCCCACATTCCTCCCACACTGGGAAAAATTCTTTCTTCCTTAAAAAGAAAACTGGAATGGCCTACGGTAGCACTGGAAGCAGTTGAGAGGCTGCCTTCTCTCTGTTCCCCCCCTCCCCCTACCTCCTCACCAGCTTCATCTGGGGCAGGGCCAGGAGGTGGTGCTACTCCGTTTGGAATACTTTGGCCTAAGCATGAACTAAGCCCCTGCAGCTGAAGCAAGATTTGCCATCACTTGCCTAGAATTGAGAACATCTGAGGGTCATGTCCTGCCTGCATCAGTTCACTTCCTGCTGCCTTGCATCCTCAAGGACTCCTGCATGGCTGTGATGGATCAGGATGATGCAAAGAGCCCCATCTCGTTAGCTCTGCCTCCTTCAGTTGGTGGCCTGATGATTCCTTCTGACCTTGATGCCACCATGGCCCAGTGCTTGACTTTCCACCAATGATATCCAATTTTGGGGGGTTTTATCTGCCCTAGACTACATCCCAAAAGCTGACTTTCAGCCCATTTTCACTGCTATCCTTTGAAATCACAGCAAAATTCAGATCTGGCTCTGATGTGACCTTGTAGAACTGGGTTTACTTATGACCTCCATTCCACTCATCCCTGTGCACCCATGTTTGAACTTTGGTAACTGATTTTTCTACCCCTACCCCTGACCCAGCTATGCTGGGGTTGCACTGGAAAAAGAAGAAGACCCCTGTACTGAAGGGTGAGAGGACCTCCTACCTACAATTGTGTTATGTAGGGTCAGAGGGTGAAGGCCAGACGAAGCTGTAAGTGCAAAAATATCTGATGCAAATTTCAAGAGTCCCTGGCTATTATTAACCTGGCTTACCATCTCATAGGAAAGAAGTTGAAAATGAGAAACACTAAGGAGGAGTAAAGAGACAGCACAGTCCTTAAGCAGCATACGTTCCCTCACCAGCGGATTTTGTAGATTTCCATCAGCGTTTGTGTGCGTGAGGTAGATCCATTCACAGAGATCAGGACAGGTTGTGCCTCCAGCAGTTAAACGCATACTTCTGGGTCAATTCACTGCTGACCTTGGGTTTGACACTGGTTTAATAATGAGAAGAGTAAAATCATAAGGAAAGCACAGGCGACCACGTGCAATCTCTATTTTCTTATTCCGGGGACCTCAAAGAACAGGATGGGAATAATATGTTTTCTTCCCTTCTAGATGCCAAAAGTCTGACTCTAGTTTTCTTTAACAGTTGACTTTGTCAAGCATATGCTAGTAGAACAGCCTTTTGTGTATTTTTTTTTCCACCAAATCCCCTTGGCCTCTGAACTAAAGCAAACTCCGCTGAATGTTATTGCTGAATAGCCCACGGCATGTTTACAATACATATGACTTTCTCTGGCTGACCTCACTGAAGGGGGCAGATGCTTAGCCAGGGACCCATTTAGAGTGGCAGGGGATGAGAAATTACAGACTATTCAGTCTAACCTCAGAGGTAGGCAGATCTGAGAGACATTAAGAAGGAATGAGATCACAAAACATCTGGAGAAATACAACGGACAAATACAATGTCAAAAACTAGACATTGTGGTTTTGTAAAGGGTAAATCTTGTTTAACAAATGTGGCAAGAAAAGAAGAGAGAGAAAAAATGAAAGAGATAATGTGGAAAGTAGAGGGTTATGAGACAGTTGGGACACAAACTATTAGGGTTTCCACAAGACTTTGGACAAGGTAATTCTAAATGGACACACACATTGGGTGGTACCTCTAGACTTCCCATTAGGGTGTACTTCAATCATTACAATAAAGAGCTGAAATCAAGCTGTAATTACCCCATTTTTCCCCAAGGGTACTATCTTAAATCCTCATTATTATACTCTTGGGTAGTGAGACTAAGGCCAAGTTAAGACTGTGAATTTTGACCTCTAACTCTCTCTTGCAAACATTAGAATAATAGGTTGGCTTGGTGTGTCTACAAAAGATGTTTTGGAAAGATGACTGGGCTGTGTGGGTTGAACTATCACACCATCAATGAAATAGATTTTTAGTTTAGGATCAGCCAACTATAGCCCACTGGTGTTTGAAAATAAATTTTATTGAAACATAGCCGCACCCACTCATTTGCATACTGTCTATGGCTGCTTTCATGTTGCAATGGCAGAGTTGAGCTAGTCCCAACTATATGGCCCCAAAGCCTAAAACATTTACTATCTGGCAATTTATAGAAAAAAATGCTACTCATACTTATTCTCCTTTTACTGTAGCCCTCTCCAATCAGCCTTTCTAACTAGGCCCATGGTGACTTTCTATCATTTTATTCTATCTTATTTTCTTCATAGCTAATATCATCATTTAAACTATCTTGAGTTATTTATTCATATTTTTGACTCTTTTCTCTAACCAGAAAGAAATTTCCTTGAAAGCAGACATCCTGCCTGTTCTGTTCATGACAATGTATCCTATCCCCAGGTCCTGGCACATAGAAGTTGTTCAATTAGTAGTTGTTGCATAAAGAATAAACAAATGCAGGTGAGAAAAATGGTGAGGCTATGGGGGTGGGTGGAGAAGCAGTGACAATGCTTAGTGATTGATGGGGAACAGAATGCTCATATATATGTGCTTTTTTTAAAAATGTATTTCTTTTTTTTAAAGATTTTATTTATTTATCTTTAGAGGGAAAAGGAAGGAGAGAACAAGAGAAATATCAATGTATGGTTGCTTCTCATGAGTCCCCTGCTGGGAACTGGCCTGCAACCCAGGCATGTGCCCTGACTGGGAATAGAACCGCAATCGTCTGGTTTGCAGGCCTGTGCTCAATCCACTAAGCTACACCAGCCAGGTATATGTGCTTTTTAATGTAAGTGGCCATACAACACTAGTTCCACATTATTTAGATATACCCAAATTGATCTGCCCATACTTTTATGTCAAATTGTAATCCATACTAAGTCATTTAAGCCAAATATTTCTTCCCAGGGTTCCTGAACATTTTCAGGAATGGATATTACCAGTGGTGGCCTGGCCCCTTCCTAGTACTCTTGCAATGGTCTCATTGCTGAGCCCCTGACACCTGAGCCATGCCCCTGAGATGGGAAGGCAGCCCACTTGCTTTGGACCTTGAGCATTACCTACATTATATTTGGGTTTTTACTTCTAGGATAAATCATTGTGAAACTGACTGTTGCAATAACATCCTCTTGCAAACTAATTATCACATCAAATAGAAGTTGTGGTCTTAAGGAAAC
Organism: Sturnira hondurensis; assembly: GCF_014824575.4. Lineage (NCBI taxonomy): Eukaryota > Metazoa > Chordata > Mammalia > Chiroptera > Phyllostomidae > Sturnira > Sturnira hondurensis. The sequence goes on along the minus strand of NW_028072887.1, from coordinate 810,351 downwards.
AATAATGTAAACCTCAGGGTGTAAATCAACAATCCTAGTATTTATTGAGTGCTTAAAGAATTATCTGCTAGATAAACGACATGGTCCTACTCCTGTGTTCCAGTCATTTCCATGGAGCATTTCTCAGGGAGCTCTGAATTAAGCACAGTTCAGTGGCATGGCGTTTTGTTAGACTGGGAAAGAAGCAGGTTATGTATGAGCATGAAAACTCATTTTATCCTGTGGATATTATAATTTGTCTCAGAATGATGATTATGGGCAACTAACTAAAGTCAAAATCAAAACTATTCAGGGACTAATTTTAACCAGACTCCACTGGTCAAAGATTAAAAGATTTGAGGGTCAAATAAGGACATTCAACTGCAATGGATTGATATTCATGAAATATAATTAATTACTGAATTCAAAACCACTTTGAGAAAAAAACAATTGCTTACCATTGAAAAATGCTAATAATGATGCAGCTCATTATTATGATTACTAAATGGAAAGAATCTAATATTCATTTCATCTGTTCCTATACAAACTCTACCACTGAGTGAGTAACCAAATAGTAATAATGGGAATTTATATTTATAGAAATACCCAGCTAATAAGTGAAGAGGAGACAGTTGATAGCATTGGAATATCACATGAAATCACTAACAGAAGAGTGCATCATGACATCAAGCATGAGTGGCTACTGTCATCACAAAAAGAAAAAATGAGACAACCCTACATCAGCGGTCCCTGACCTCTGGGCCACAGACTGGTACCAGCCCAGGCCTGCTACAAATGGGGCCATGCAGCAGGAGGTGAGCTTGAATGTAAGGCACTTGAATCATCCTGAAACCATCCCCCAACCCCCAGTCTATAGAAAAATTGTCTTTCACGAAACTGGTCCCCGATCCCAAAAAGGTTGGGGACCACTGCCATACATCATGTGCCTCCTGACCAAAGAACATGCCACCACCTTTGAAGTAAGTAGTCTTGCCAGTGGATGAAACCTGAATCTGATTCAGCCGCTAGATGCAACTACTAATTTACAGGAAATGCAGGGGACAGTGGATCACATAAAAAGGCACCACATGAATGTGGCCAGCAAAATCAGACTGGGAAACTTTACAAGATAGATGAATTTGTTTCTTCAGGTAAATCGTAAGAAACAGAAGGAGTTGAAGGGGGAACCTATGGATTGAAAGAAAGTTAAGAAATTTATCTATCAGTCGTAATGCAAGGATATTGTTTACATCCTGATTCCATAAACAAACTACAATAAAGTATTAATATCTATGTTTCAATTAGAAATTTGAACATGAAGGAGATATTTGACATTAGGGAAATATTAATTTTTAGGTATGATTTTGATATCACATTTTAAAAGAGTCCTTTTAGAGACACTGAAGTATTTATAGGTGAAATGATATATTTATTGTCTGGGATTTGGTTTAAAGTAATACAGGGCAGAGAGTTAGGTGAGGACAGAGATGAAAATTATTGGATGATGAGTTCATGGAATTCATTATGCTGTTCTCTCCATTTTGCATGTGACTGACACATCCATTGTAAAAATTTTTTAAATGATGAGTGTGGCAGAAAGAACAGTTGCTTGTGCACCTAGCTCTTTCAATGGCAGACAGAGAGGGTGATATATTACTATAAATCATTCATTGTGAAACTTATCTGTGTGAATCTATACTACATAAATAAATAAATGTTTTGTGTGTAATGTAGTTTTATTTATAACACTGGATTAGAATATGTCTGTGTGTGTGTGTGTATGTTATCTAGTTAATCACCAGGTTACTTCAAGTGGTTTAAAAATATTTAAATAATCAGTTAAAATGATTAGCTTAATGTAATGCCTGTTACCATTTCATCACAGGGTAACACCTAAATAAGGGCAGTTGCAACTGTGGAAACACAAATCTCATTAATATCTTATTGCTATGAAAAGCATTTCTCAGGAGTCTACCATGTGCTAGCACTAGACTAGGCTCTAACGATAAAAACTGTCTACATCTTGGCCCTACTCTGGAGAAACCCATTTTCCTGTGGAGGAGACAAACAATAAAACCCACAGAACAGCAGATTGGCAGCCGTGAGAGACATGGCTTGTGGTGCCAAGGGAGTGCAGCCAATCTGTCCTGCGATAGAAGGGGAACCCTGGCTGGAAGATAGGCCTTCAGCAGGTAGAAGGGCAGGGGAGCAGGAGAGTAGGTGGGAGGGCAGTGAGAACAGCAAGGAGCACTGGGAAGAAATTCTCCTGGCTCTTAGTAGAGCTGGATGATTGTGTATGAGGGGAAGAAGGAGGAGAAATGAAGCTGGTTGGGAAGCATCCTGCACTAGATATTTTGGAGGACGCGGAAGAAACAGTAGGCACCCTGGTCTGTGCAAGGTCCTGCACACATCTGACCAAGCTTCTGTCTTGCTCTGGATGGGCAACAGCTTATTGGAAGCAAATCCTCTCTCAGGGGCTGTCCCCCAGAAGTCCATCTGCATCCCCCTGCTTGCCACACTTTCTTCTCTGCAGTCTTTCCTTCCTGACCTGCTTGTCTGTTCTCTCTCCTAGTCCAGCCATCTTCCTTTTCCTTTTCAATCTAAATTTGGGAAAGGGGAAAAAGACTGTTTTTTTTTGTGTGTGTGTGCTGCATTTAGTCATAGCTAAACACTGCCTGCATTGCTGTTCACCAATAACCTTGATGGCCTTTTCCAGTTGAGTTGACAACCAGAAAGGACTTTGGCAATTAAACAATTTTAACATTTGTTTTAACTTGAAGAATGATGTCAAAGTTGTAACATGTATTATATCATCACTTTCCCCTATCACTTTGGTTTAATTTACCACTTTAAAGAAAAAAAATACTTAAGTAGTCCAATCAGGGTAATTCCTTGTCATTTATTGAGAAATTTTTCTTGCTCAAACCAAAACATTAGCATTCTTAGCTGTTCACTTATTTATACTACAGGAAACCAACAGTTATGCAAAGCCACTGCCAACATAATCATGAGCTGCTGTATGGAGTCTTAAGTACCTCATGGAAAAATAACGCTGAATTGGAATTCTTCCCAACAGCCAGATTTGTTAATGCTTTGACAACTGAGGTAGGCAAAAAAAAATCTAGAAAGCAATTATAAATATGAATGGTTGTTAAACCTGTCAGCAGGGTGACTTAGTGTAAAAAAGTGTAAGATATTAGCACACGTGCTCTTGCAATAGTATCATAGCTGTGTCATGTCCTTAATTTACCTAGAATTAATTGCAGCTTTAAAATGCTTTATAGTTTAATGAACAAACAGAACACAGCCTCAACTAGGTTTTATTAACCTGGCTGTGCCTAGTATTTCAAAACAGTCTTTGAAAATGGGGGAGACAAACTGTGTATGCATGTGTGTGTTGTGTGTATGTACCTGTGTCTGTGCTAATATTTTTTAAGTCTTCACACAGGTGCAGCGGGGAGCAGGATGGGCACTGGGGCAGAGGTGTGTGGTTTGTTGACACAGCCCTTCTTAAAACTGTACATCTCAATCCTATGGCAACTAAGTCTTAGATAGGACACTTTAAAAGGAGTTTCTGGTATTTTTTTCTTTTGTTCTTTATTTTTTAAACAGGTTGCCATGAGCACTTCCTAAATACATATTCTTTATAAGCAAAAGGCAGGAACTGTGAACCAAGATGTAGAGCTCTGGACAGGAGAAGGGTTTATAAGTGTATTTGAAGATTTCATCCTCATGGAGCAAACAGGAGAGCAATAGTAGACATCATCTTTCTGAACAAAATTGTCCCCTTATTCTGAGAGGTGATAAACACAGCCTGTGTTTCTGAGACTTAATTGCCTATAGCACTTCAGGGGGGTGATGACTGCATCCACACTGTTTCCATCTGCAGTTACTTGGCATAGTCTCTCATTATACTTACACACCCTTTCTCACATGCCATGCTAGTTGTAAAGGGGTTCAGAATAAGTTACCCCAAGATATGCCTCTGTGGTATGTGGATTATTTTGAACTACAGGCATCTGAGACCCTGTAGGCTCAAGAGAAACTTTTGCCCATCCACTTAACTACCTAGAAGAATTTAAATTAGGGGCCTTTCCTAAGTTGCTATCAGAGATAACTTTTTTTGAACTATCTATATGGCAAGGCAAACTACTAATTACTAAACATCTGCTTTTTTTATCGTCCTGAGAATGATGTTTCCTCTCTCTGAAGCCCCAACCTGCCTTATTTCATCCTTAACTCTGAATAGCGTATGTACTTCACTGTAACTTTTTTTTAACTTTGTAAATCCAGTTTATTAGAATACACTTGGCCCTTTGCTTAGTAAGATAAAAAGTTTTTTTTGTTTTTTTTACAGCCTTAACTGATGTCAGTTTTTATTTTGTGTATGACAATCTAAGGATATCAAATATACTGTAAGATACATTTTAATTTTATTTTTTTTGTGGTCTAAGGTAGTCTTTTTTAAAATTTTTTAAAAATGTATTTAATTATTTTTCAAGTACAGTATTCTATTACTCCCATGCCATCCCACCCCCCATGCTCCCCCTCCCATTTCCATCCTTCTCAGTTGTTGTCCATTTATCCTTTATATATGTTCCTCTAAATCCCTCCCCTATTTCCCCTGAAATTCCCTCCCCTCTCCCCTCTGGTCACTGTCAGCCTGTTCTCTATTTCAGTGTCTTTGGTTATATTTTGCTTGCTTGTTTGTTTTGTTGTTTAGCTTCCTAAAACACCAATCCCAAAGAACATATGCACCCCAATGTTCATAGCAACACACTTTACAATAGCCAAGAGTTGGAAGCAAACTAGGTGTCCATCAGTAAATGAATGGATCAAAAAACTATGGTACATATATACAATGGAATTTGATGCTGCAGAAAGAAAGAAGGAGCGCCTACCTTTTGCAACATCATGGATGGAACTGGAAAGCATTATGCTGAGTGAAATAAGCCAGGTGTTGAAGGACAAATACCATATGATCTCACTTTTAACAGGAAGTTAACTTTTTGTTTTTGAACCTTTCATATATGTGGGTTCTCTGACTCTCTCATGTATGTGGGGTTCCTTCACACAAATATGTAATTAAATTTGGTTATTTTCTCTTGCTAATCTAATCTAGCTTATGTAGATTCAATTATTGGACCATACAAAAGAATCTAGAAAAGTGGAAGAAAATTTTTCCTTTTCTCCACAGTTGTCCTGGTTACTTGGCTGCTTTACCAGACTTGATTGACTGCAATCTTGATTCCAAATTACCAAGAGAAGGAGTGGTACAAATTCAACATGGCAATGATGACATAGCAGCCAACATTGATTGAGACTAACAATGCATCGGGCATTGCACAAAGACCTTAACTTCCACCTTATTCACTACTCACCACAAGCCTGTGGGGAAGGACAAATCATTATTCTTTTTATGCAGCTGAGGAAAGCAAAGCTTAGTGTGCCAAGTCAAGACCCAAGGACAAAGATGCATGCATAGTTGAGCTGGGCTTGCAGTGCAGGTAGCTGACTCTGGAGCTTTGTTCTTGGCCAACATGCTCTTGGATGTCACAAGTCTCCTGAAACCAGAGGGCTCTACTCAGCATCATCCTTTGCCAGGAAATGAGTAATTTCTCTCCAGATTCTTGGATGTACATGATGTTTCCAAGCTGTCTATGAATCACATCTACATTCTTTGTGTTTTTAAAATAAAAAGCATTATTTCTAGACTAACTTTTATAGAAAATGAAATAGAATGTTTTTCCATACTTGAGTTTTTATTGCAAAAGTGAATGCTTGCTATAAAAATTTAAAATTATGAAATGGAAATAAGTGAAAATATTTTTTGCATTAAAAAAAACTCTATTGTTGCATTCCTCCTCATTCAACTATCTCTGAGCTCCATTCCACTCACCATATGTAACCAAAATTAAGAATTTGGAATCTATCACTTTCTCTGTCTCTAACCTCCCACTTCCCCCAGCACAGACACTTCTTAGCAGTGTTAATGGGCAGACTTTGGGGCTAGAGTCCTTGGATTCAAATCCTAATTCCGCCATTTATTAGCTAAGTGATTTTATGCTAGTATGCAGTTTCCTAATCTACAAACTAGAGATAACAATTCTACCTATATCATAGGTTTGTGTGAAGATGGCATGAGTTAATATATAAAACAGTTAGAACAGAGATTGGCCAAGATAAACCCTCAATAAGTATTTTATCTCTATATCTCTCTGTGTGCACACATATATTTAATATATATGGAGATGATAATATACAAATTATTCTGTATCTTGTATTTTTGACTTAATATATTATTGTAGTAGTATAAAGCTGCTATTAAAAAACAATTACACAATATTCCATTTCATACATGTAACCTGTTAATAGACTTTCAGATGTGTCTTTTACTTTTATAAATAGTGCTGTCACAAACTTCTAAGTACGTAAATCTCTATGCATTTGTCTGAGTACAACAATAGAACAAATTTTCAGAAATGGAATTGCTGATAAAGATGTATGCACATTTAAAATTTTGGTTAAAGCTGCCACAACTGCATCCCCCAAAGGCCATATCAATTTAAAATTCAGAGCACCAAGATTGAATGTGCCTACTTCCCCACAACCCTGACTGTTAATTATGAGAATATCTTTTTCATTTCTACTAGACTGGTAGGTAAATGAAAATCTTATTGTCGAGTTCATTACATATATTTGACTGTAGTAAGTTTCAGCTTTTTTAATGAGTAAAATGACTACCTGTAGTCTTTTGTGAATTGGCTATTCTTATCTCCTACCCACTTCTGTACTGGAGTGTTTTTTAATGACTTCTTAAATTTTTTTGTATATTAAGAATTTTAATCCCTTATCAGTCACATAGGTTAAAAAATTCATATGTTTGCTGGTCTTTTTTTTTAATATTTTATTTTTTTTCCAATTTTTTTATTTAATTATTTTTCAAGTACAGTTTTCTGTCTATTACTCCCATCCCATCCCACCCCCCATCCTCCCCCCTCCCTCCCATTTCCACCCTTCTCAGTTGTTGTCCATGTATCCTTTATATAGGTTCCTCTAAATCCCTCCCTTATTTCCCCTGAAATTCCCTCCCCTCTCCCCTCTGGTCACTGTCAGCCTGTTCTCTATTTCAGTGTCTTTGGTTATATTTTGCTTGCTTGTTTGCTTTGTTGTTTAGCTTCCTGTTAGAGGTGAGATCATATGGTATTTGTCCTTCAACACCTGGCTTATTTCACTCAGCATAATGCTTTCCAGTTCCATCCATGTTGTTGCAAAAGGTAGGAGCTCCTTCTTTCTTTCTGCAGCATAAAATTCCATTGTGTATATGTACCATAGTTTTTTGATCCATTCATTTACTGACGGGCACCTAGGTTGCTTCCAACTCTTGGCTATTGTAAATTGTGCTGCTATGAACATTGGGGTGCATAGGTTCTTTGGGATTGGTGTTTTAGGGTTCTTAGGATACAATCCCAGCAGTGGAATTGCTGGGTCAAAAGGCAAGTCCAATTTTAGTTTTCTGAGAAAATTCCATACTGTTTTCCATAATGGTTGTACCAGTCTGCAATCCCACCAACAGTGGACCAGAGTCCCCTTTTCCCCACACCCTCTCCAACATTTGTTGTTTATTGCTTTGTTTATGATAGCCATTCTCACCGGTGTAAAGTGGTATCTCATTGTAGTTTTAATTTGCATCTCTCTGATAGCTAGTGATATTGAGCTTAATTTATAATTTTTACTTCATAGGAATTTGAAATTTATACACAGACAAATCTATGAATCTTTTTCTCTCTGGATTGGAAAGTTCTCCCCCATCAAAATTTCATATAATTCTCTTATATTTATTTTAGTAGGTTTTGCTTTCTAAAATATTAAAATGTGTGCCAAATAAGATAGCTCCATGAGTGGTTGGTATGAGATGGGGAATTTAACTTCATTTACCCCTAAATAAGTGGGCAAATTTTAGAGAAGTTGAAAAACAAACAGAAAAAGTATTTTTAGAAGAACTACAATACGTAGTTATTCCTTTATTTCACCAGTCAAGCACATATTTCTTGAATATTTATCATCATATGCACTGCGCAGGTCAACACTGGCTCAGAGAACTTCCTGTGATAATAGAAATGGTCTGTGCCTATGCTGTTAAATGCAACAGCAACTGGTCACATGTGGCTATTGCAATATGACTAGTTGGTCAAAGAACTAAATTTTAATTTAAAAAATTTTAAATTTATTTACATTTGAAGAGCTACTTTTGGCCATTGTGTAGGATGGTGGAACTACAGATGATAGTGGTGATGGAGGAACAACAGATGTGTGTGTGTGTTGAGAAAGAGAAGCACAATATGTGAAAGAATTCAAAAGGCCCTGGCAAATGCTTTCTATTTGAAATTGTCAAATTTTGGAAAAATACCAATTTTGTATTTCCTTTTAAGTTAAGGATAAGAGAAAGAGGAAGTTTGGACCCTTTTGGCATTTTCAGTCTTGAGGTTCTTGGCTCTCAAATAGGAAAGAATAAGTCTGCTAGTTAATCGCCCTTCCTTTTCAGCTTTTAAACTGCATCTCAGCCTTGTCTCTGGAGATTCCACCTTTTTTCTACATACAACACATCTCTTTTTCAAGAAGGCTGTAGCAAACCTGCAAACCTAATGACCTATCTCTACATTAAGTTCTCCTTTACGAGGATAATGATGAGCTCCCTTTAAGAACTGAGCTGAGAAGATGCCAATATGGAGCATTCTGGATGTGGATTCTGAAATCACTTTAATCTGTCCTGTAGGGTCCCATTAGTTTCAAGAGTTTGAGGTCATGGCTGTTAACTTACTTGATACTGAATTGTTCAGAGAAGTCCAAGGAATACTCATTTGATGATGTTAATGTGCAGATGTGTTTGAATGGCAGAACGCCCTGTGGATTCTAGGCCAGAAAAACCTTTATTTCCATTTTCAAAAGAAAACAGGCTTGTCCCTTTGTTGTGGAACATGTGAACCCAAGCCAGTTACATTCATAGCAAAGTTGTCATCATGGCTCTGGGAGCAAATCGTTGTATGTGGAATTGTTTGTGTGCGACAGGGGGATGGGGACATGCCAGCCTGGGTTCAGCAGCATGAATACGCAGGTGACTGGAGCCATGGACAAGCTGTCAGGCGTATGGCCACCAGATTTATTACCGAGGTAAAAGGCATACATTATGCGCAGAGCCAGCTGGTCACCTGTCAGGTGGGGAGCTGAGGCTGAAAGCAAGCTGCTCAACACTGAGGAGATAACAGCTAGGTGGGGAAAGCAGCAGGGGGGGTGTCCAACAGAAATAATCCTATCCTGCAAAGTGCACCGGCATGCTTTATTTGTGATAAGACTAGAGGATGAGAAGACAAAAGCAAGTGCTATTGAAGTGTTAGACCTTGAAGCTTAGAGAACGTTTGATGTGGCATCTCATGAAACTTTAATCATGAAATTCATTCAAATTCATTGAGATGAGTGGGAAGATAGGAATTGACAAGTGGCAGAAGCTGTTTCAGCTCAGGGTGGTGATTTATGGGGAGGCAGAGAGCAGAATGTTTTTGGCTTTCCCCTCCAGTCTCACTTAACAACTTCATTAATAACTCAGATAAACAAGCCATCTAGTTCATAAATAGCATCTGATATTAAATTGAGAGGTGTTGGGAATAAAAGAGAAATCCCAAACAGACAATGGGTCACGTGGAGAAAAGAGAGAATACTGACCAAGAGGAGGTAGGATTCTATTTGAGTATGGAAGATTTAAATTTTTTTCTGATAATCTCCGAGCACATTTGAGAAAAGAATAAACATTTTCTTAGTAATAGCTGATAATTATTGAGTATGCATTCCAAACACTCTCATTTAATTCTCACAGCAGCATTATGATATGGGCTTTATTATCTTTTTTTTTCAAATGCTATAAACTGGAGATCAAGATGCAAAGGTAATTCACCAATAGCCACACAAATGTAAATATTAGAGTGGGGATTTAATATCCAGGCCTGTTAGTTTTCAAAAGCCAGTGCCTTTTTTTTCTGTTCTTGCAGCTCAAAGTTTGGTGACGTGAGCCAGCATATCAGCATCACCTTAGACCTTGTTGGAAGTGGAAAACCTCAACCCTTTTTCCTCAATCTCACTGACAGAGAATCTGCATTTTTGGCAGGCTTCTCAAATGATTCATATGCAAATGAAAATGTGAGAAGCCCTGGTCTACACTCGATAAACAGAAAAGCAAAATCCTAACGGAAACATCTCTCTGTAACTGCTTCTCTACCACCTTACTACTCCTCCAGGGTCATCCTCACGCCACCACCTTCTCAGTTAAGGTAGTCACCAGTTGCACACAGTCACTGGTGCCCACAACCTCACACTTGGTTCTGCCCATTTAGGGAAGTTAGGAGAAGTTTCCAGAACAAATAACTTTAACCTCGGTTTTAGTCACACCTGGTGTTCACTGCTAACATAGCTCTTACCACGCAGAACTGGAGTTGTTGACTTTCCATGAGGCTCCAAAGGCTTACAGGGCAAGGGTTTGTCTGTTACCCATCTTTGTTTCCTTGACAGCTGGCACAGAGCCTCATCTGGCCCAGAGAAAATGCACAATAAATGCTTGTTGACATACTGTGTGAATAAATAAACACCAGCAAAGTTTTTTATTCTGCCTGGGCTACATCTCATTGATGACTTTCCCTAGACACTTCAAAATCAGAGATTTGTTGAAAACATCTGGAAAACTCTCAAGTTGCTGCCATAGCCTTAACCACAGGTATATTTCCTTTTAGACCTCAACAGATGTTCTCTCCTGGCAAAAATCAAAGAAAGGAAATCTACAGTATCTGCTTGACAGTGAATTTAGAAATAAAATACAGATGTAAATAAGAAAAATTCTCCCACTGATAGAATTTTTATGTTCTCATTTCTTCTGCACATTGTAATTTGTAGCAGGAGGCTAAGGTCAGGATAGATTTGTTCATTCCTTCAACAAATATTTATAAAGTTCTGTCATGCACCAAATGTTAGAGATATCCATAAGATCAGATATACATCTCACCCACCTTGTGGAGCAGAGAGACTGACAAAAGAAGTAAGACAAAAATTGGAATAACTAATTCAAAGTTGTTCATGAATTTCAACAAACATTCATTGAGTTCCAGCTCTGCACCATGCACTGTTCTAGCTGCTGGGTACAGAAAGATGCGTAAGAGAGAATTCCTAGGTCAGAGCAGCTGGCAATACTGTGAGACCAACATGTAAATGGATCATCTTTCTGTTGTGGCAAGGGGAAAGATAGAAGGGTGTCCAAGGTGCTTGAGGAGCACACTGGGGACAATGAATGCAGGGGAGGCAAGAAGAGGTGGGTATGAGAATTCTTGGAAGAGGCGATTACTGAACTGGGTCTTAAAGCACAAGTAGGACTTTACCAAGCAAAAGGGAATGAACACCGAAGTCAAAGTTTCTTTCATTTGTCTGAAGCACCAAAACAGCTAAGTGCTGAAGTGCTGTGGGAATTCTAGGGTGGGAGGTGTCCGTTGTGTCTCAGAGCCAGGAGGGACCACGTGAGGGTTTTGTGGCACAGAGATGAGGTAAGGACATGCTGTGCCATGGAAAGGGTCTGAGCAGACATGCAAGTGATGTCCTTTCTCTCTCTCTCTCATTCTTGGTCTTTCTTGCTTTCCCAACTCTTACCTTTTGAATTTCTAGGATATTAAGTCAGTAAGATAACAGAAGTCCTTGAGTCATCAAGAGCTTAAAGATTTAGAATTAAAAACATATCAAACAAAAGATAATCATAGGATTTATTTTATGTTATCGATTTTTTACTAAAGTTGGTTGTTGTGGTAAAAGCAGTAGACAAAAAATTAAGGTTTATGATGTTCGCCTCTACTTTCCAACCTTGTTGGTGTACCTCTGTAACTAACTATGTGCAGATCCTCTTTCAAAGTTGGCTTTCAACGTGCACATCTGAAAGCCCCTGAAGAGTACAAAGTCTGGCCCAAATGGGTCTTCTGGCACAGCCACATTTACAGTAACATTTTTTTTTTAATTTGAAAAGGTATCTACTGAGAATGTTGTGGGTCTGCTTGGGGTTTGGGTGAGACGCCTTAGGTGTACACACTCAGCTTTTGCCGGTTGCCTCTATGTTCTTTCATATTAGGATTTTACGTCAGGACAGAGTTCGATCCACAGTCTCCAACAGCCTCCAGGTCCTCTGATAGTAGCAGAGGGCTCTTCACTGCCCTTGTCCCTGGATCCCAGATGGGGAATTTGTCTGTGTCACAAGTCAAAGGTAAAATGCTAAGAAAAGCTTTTTGGTACATTCCTAAGGTATTGATGGGGAGACTTTGATGGGAAATTCTAAAGCATTTCAGAGCAGGAAAGATCTCAGATGAAGTCATGAGGACAAGAGAGAACCAGCACCCTTGGGCATATTCCTCTTCTTGTCTGCTACCCCTAGATCTCAAAACCTCTCTTATTTTAAGTTTCATTGTTCTTCAAAATAGAATTCTTCCCTGCCCTGGGGCTCTCCTTTTTGGTATCCAAGATGTGAATTACAGGAGGTAACCTGGAGGGGCTCTGAGTGGTTATATGACTAACAACTGCTCTAAAAAGTAAGCAGGGTCAGAAGCCTCCCTTACGATCCCTCCCTGGGTTGCCCTAAATCACAGCCTGACCTTTCACGCCAGTATTTTCAGGGAAGCCAAAGGTTATGTTCTCTGCTTTCTTTTTTAAATGTGTCACAGTACATTGTATCCAGAGACCAGGTCCCCTCACAGCTGGTGCCAGAGTCATAGGTGTGGTCTTTATTAAGAGTTAAATCACTTAAAATCCCATTGCTTTTTCCCTAGCTCCAAATGTAAATAAGATGTACAATATGAAAAAGGGATTTTTCTATAAGACTCAACTGCTTCTCTTAGAAGAAAAAAGTACTGTTGACGTAAGAATGTGTAACTCTTTTTTTTAAATTTTATTTATTTATCTTTAGAGGGGAAGGGAAGGAGAGAGGAAGGAAACATCAATGTATGGTTGCTTCTCGTGCATGCCCTGAAGGGAACTGGCCCCTGCCGGAAACTGGCCTGCAACCCAGGAATGTGCCCTGACTGGGAATCGAACCTGGATCGTGTGGTTTGCAGGCCTGCGCTCAATTCACTGAGCTACACCAGCCAGGGCAGAATGTGTAATTCTTTAGGTTACCGAACATATATCACACAATGCTTTTTAAAAGTGAACTCAAATGGTAAAAATTTTTATATCATAATAACTCCCCATTGCATTTTTCCTACTAGTTCACCTGATATATATATGATACAGGATATATCAGTTGATTTACATCCACAAAAATCAGGTAGTTGCCTTGGTAACAGTAACGGCAGTACTCGTGTAGTTGTGCCTTCACAGTGGAGCAGGCCATGGATAGTTTTCAGGTCATTCTTACATAAAAACCACAATTCCTAGCACAAGATCTATTTACATTCAGCTTTAATGGGAAAAACTTGAGCAAATTTTCAGTGTTGGGTCCATATTACCTAGCTTTCCTGAATTAGACATATTTACTATGAAGTGAAATCATAAATACTTAAAATTAAAGTACAGCTGCCAAGGTAAATAAAGTATGTTTTATGATCCAGAATGCCTCCTTTTATGGGTAGATTTAGTAGCTATTCATCCTTCAATTTAATTAATCCCTAAAACATTTCCTATTTAATGAGAAATAAAATGAGAGAATGTGATATTTTTTGCTTTTAGTGTAATTCTTTAAGGCAAATTTGTATCCATGTGTTTGTGCTTGTTTTGGTGAGGTAGCGAGAACAATTCTATTTATTCCCCAAGAGTGTACAGTGAAAGGGTCAACAGCCAATGCCCTTCTGTTTGTGAGCGCACTCTTCTTTGCTTTAGAGATGATCTGTGCTTGCTACAGATAAGGCATTTGATTGCTTGAAGCCTGAGTTGAAATTAGATTGATTTGGGCTGGAATTAAGGCTACTGTGTAGTCTTAGGCAAAAAGTTAACCTGTTTTGAGCCTCAGTTTCTTCATCTGTGCAATGGGAATAATATTATTTCTTCAGGTTTTTGTAAGTATTTGAGATATTGCATGTATAATTAGTACAGTGCTTTGCTCCAAGTTGATGGTAAATAAATGCACTTATTACATGTCAAATAAGTGTATCTATTGTATGACAAATAAATGTACAAAATAAATGCTAAAAATGTAGCTATTCTACACTAGACACCGTGTTATCTGTTGGGAATAAAACGAAGAAATTCTAGTCCTTATTGTCAAAGAGGTTAAGATTTTGTGGAGGAGGGAAGGCAAGAGAAACAAGCACACAGAAAACTATAAAATAAGTCAGCCCATGTTTAGACCTCTCAACAGGGGATTATGGACAGTGCCCAAAGGTAGGAGTGATTAATTATGATTAGGGAAAGGGGAAGTTAGTGACTATTAGGGAAAACACCATTAAAAATAATATTGGAGAAACTCGAAGAATGAACAGAATTTTATTAAGTGAAAGAACAAAGAATGTCCCAGCAAGAGCCATAGACAGCGTTAGAAGAGGTGTCCTGGCACACACAGGCCCACGGAAGTGGACTGTAACGAGGCTCTTTCCTGGGTTCCACTCTGCTGACCCACCCTGCGGATTTTGGACTTTCCAGCTTCCATAATTGCATGAGCCGGTTTTAAAACATCAATTATATATAATATATATATACAATATTTAAGTGTTTATATGCAATCGAGAGGACTTCTACTTAGATATGAATTATGGCCATACACAACATCAAACGTGCTACACACTTCAGAATCCCTACACAAGGGTTTAACTCAACTAGTGCAGTCATTCTCTGTTTTTGCCAAGACCCTGCTTCTCGGTATCTTTTCAGTTGCCTCTCACAGGGCCCTCCCCCAAAAGTGGTGTTTGGAGGGGATGGAGCTGAGGTGTGCTGACTGACTGCATGTCAATGCTCCTCAAGCTGCCTGGAATGATTGCATCTGTTGGCCTCTCGCTTCACTTTACTGCTCTAGGATCCAGGGAGAATAAGGCACATGTTATCCTGTCATGTTTTGGGCACGGCTGTCTGAATTCTTTAATACCTAGATGTGCATTACCAGATTCCAAGATTCGCAGCCACTTGAGCTGAATTGTTCTTCAATAAAAACTGTAAAAATCATAATATATTTCCCTGCCCGGAATAATCTGGTGTGTGCTGCATAAAAACCAGGCCCCATCTTACGGATGCTTTTATTATGATAATAACATCTATTTGACGGCTGCTTCATTCACCGCTTCATTTACTTTTATAAGTATTACCTCATTTGATCTTCACAAACATTATATAGGGAAGGATTTCTTACCCCAAGTGTGTGTGTGTGTGTGTGGAAACAGAAACCCTGAGAACTTAGAGGCATATGAACTCACAGCTAATGATATTTTGGCCATCTGGGGGACCAGGGATCCCCACCTCATTTTCCTACACTAAGTCCCACACTCTTTTCTCTTTCCTCTCTCCTCTTACCCTCCCTTCTTTAGTTCCATCCTTCAACAATATGTATTTATTAAATTCTAAGTCAGGTATTACTCAAGGTTTGGAGATACAGTGAACAATACAACAGAAATCTTCATGGACCATTTTCACAAACTGTCTCCATGGAACTTACAGTATAATAAGGAACCTCATAGGCATAAAAATACACATAATTAATTTTAGTTGTGAGAATTGCTACTGGGGAAAAATATAAGAGGCCTTTAAAAGCATATAAGCAGACTCATCCATTCAGCTTTGTTTCACAATGAAATGTTGCGTATGAGCTAATATTCCAGATAACTGAGTCTTGCCTCTTTAAATGCAATACTGCCATTCTGGATTATAGCCCTTTGAAAATAGAAACTTCCTTGCTTTATAAGGGGCACAGGGGATACATGTTGTCCTTTTCTTGACCTCTGGATTATTGATACTTCCAGCAATGATCTATGTTTTAATACTGTATGGACTTCTTACTCAGCGGGAAACAAATGACCCACTCCAATGGGGCAGTTGGGAGAATTAAGGGATCTTTACAAAGGTGGAGGCAGGTCTGCAGGGGTGAGAGTTACTAGAATCTAGATTGGGTAGCTCTAGGAAAGGATTGATTGACAGAAGTCATTCCCTTTAGCTGTCCTGTGGCAATGCTTCAAGGAGAGAGTCAAAGGAACAAACACCCACCACAGTGTCCTCCTGCCCTCTTGATCGGCAGAGCCAACACATAGTCAGAGGGCAAGTGGGCAGGATGAAAGGGGTTCTGAGTGTCAAATGGGAAATGAAGAGCTTCTTCTGAACCTTGAGAGTAGGTCTGCCTCTAAAAGCCTTTCCTGCCATTATTTTTAACTCCAGTAGTCTCGTGAATGCTCTCCCTGCTTGCATGTTGCCCTTTATAATGCAATCCCCTTTTCCCAAGCAGCCAAAGTGATGTTAGAAAAAGTCCACAAAACAGGTAATGAGACTCCCTCCCCTGCTACTTAAAACTGGCCAGTTGCTTCTCATTGCCCTTAGATTAATATCCAGACTCTCCTATAATCATAAGGCCCTACTTGAGCAGCCCAGTGTCCTCTCCCAGGTTCACCAGGCATAGCTTCCTTCCTTGCACGTTACATGCTTGCCTTCCTCTTGCCCTCCATGCTAAGCTTGTTCTTGCTTCAGGAACTCAACACTTTCTGTTCCCTTGGCCAGAAATTCTCCTGGTGGGTTCACAGCTGGTGACTTTCTTCTTCCTTCTCTGTTTTTCTTCCTCATTTTCCTTTTCTTCTTCATTTTCCCCTTCTTTCTCCTTTCTTCTCCCCTCCTTTTTCTTCTCCTCATTATTATTATTATTAAAAGCAATTAACTTTTTTGAGTTATAACAAACATCACATACTAGAGGGCCCAAATTTTACGTACACAGGTGGACACATTTTTACATATGTATACAACCATAAAACAAATGCACAGAACAAGATATAAAGCATTTTTGAAGGTTCTTTTCAGTCAATATCTGCCCCTTCTCAAGAGATAAATAGGTATTCTTAACTCTATGACCATAGACCCATTGTGCCTGTTCTCAAACTTCACAAAATGCAGTTGAATATGTCCTCTTTTGTGTCTGCTTCTTCTGCTCAACATAGTGTCAGTGAGATTCATGCGTGTTGTTGCTGACACTAGCAGTTGGATGTTTTGCTTTGCAGTGTTCCGTTGTGTGAACATACTAAATTTCACTTGTCCATTTCACTGCTGAAGGACATTTGGTTCTAGTTTTTGGTTATGACTAGCAAAATGTTAGTGTTATTATGACTAACACTACTGAGAAAAATTTGTTGGAGATTATCTATCTATCTATTTATCTATCCATCCATCTAGGTTTCTCCAGAAGAGGAATTATTGGACACAGATACGTTTACTTTAATAGATACTGCCAAATAGTTTTTCAAAAGTGGTAGTGCCGACTGACCCTCCCACCAAGGGTGTATGAGAGCTCTCATTACTTTCCATCCTTGTCAGCACTTGATGTTGATTTTTTTGCCATTCTGGTAGGTATATAGCAGCATCTCATGGTTTTTATATGCATTTTTCTGATGACTAATGTAATGTTGAGCAACTTTTCATATGTTTATTTGCCATTTAGATAGCCTCTTTGGTGAAGTACTGATCAAGTTTTCTGTCATTAAATTTTTTTGATTGCCAGTTTTTTAAAATCAATTGACAGACATTCTTTTGTATATGAGTTCTTGGTTGGACACATGTGTTGCAAACATCTCTTCCTAGTTTGTCACTTGCCTTTTGATAAACAGGAGGTCTGAAGTCAAATGAGCAGCCCCTCCCTTTATAGTCAATACTCTTCGTGACCTGTTTAAGAAATCTTTGAATATATCACTTCTCATTATAACCTTCTCAGAGACCTGCACCAGGCTTCCATGGTGACACTGGCCTCCATATTGAATGTTGTGCTTCCCAGATCCCCACTGACCTCTATAGGCCTAGAGTGTGAGGCCAGATGGGATCCTTGGATGTTTTTGCTGGTGGACCAGGAGCAGTAGGCATCAGTTCAGACTGACATTCAAACCTAAAAGCCCCAATTGGCTTTACGGGCATCAGGGACAAGCAACAACACAGCATGATGTGTGTGGTCACAAGAGACAGGGTTGGGAGGTTAGGAGTTACCTCAGCTATGGAAAATTCTAGGCTTTGGGGTCCTTTTCAGCTTTGTAAGTAGTTAGTCACAGATCCTTGTGGTAGATTCTAAGGAGCCTTGCACAGACACTCCACCTGTTTTCCTCTCCACTATTTGCCCCAGGGGTGCTGGCTGAGTTTACAGGTTTATTGCTAAGTCTCTTTAAGAAGTCATCCCAACATGGGAAATAGCTGATGGACCATAACTTCACCCTTCCCAAGAGATCAGCAGAGTCCCCTTTTGCAAATAAATTGAAATCACTTTCTCTCTCTACTTAATACCCCTGCTTTTACTTCCTCATAACTGTGGGTCTCAGGACACAGCTCTCACAGAAACTTGCAAGCATACCTCTGTCTCAGAGTCCACCTCCCTGGACCACCTGAGGGACCTCCAGCATTCTGTGAGTAATGCTGCTTTCCTGCTGCAGCTGTAGCTCATCAACATTGGTTCCTCTGTTCTCAACAGTCTCCATAATGTGGTACAGGTGCTTGAAATGGTGCACCACCCTCTGTTGCATTCCATTCATCTTTGATCTGTTATAGACATTCTCCTAATGATTCCCTGAGGTAATATTTACCTAGAGTCAAATTCTCAGGTATTCCTGAGACTAGAGGATGAGCATAGAATCAGCCGTTACCCTTTTTGTTCCAAGATACAACTGTGTGTATGTACACATGTGCAAAGACACATACATGTCTCTGCCTTTATGTGTATATATGTGATGCACATATGTATCTCCTGTGTACATGTATGTGTACATGACACACATAAGTGTGTGTATCAAGCTAGCAAACTGTTAAAGAAAATATATCCTAACTTTATACCTGACAAAATAGGAAATCCAAGTTCGTGTTTAGAAATTTCAGAATTTTGGGAGTTTTGCAGCGGAACATGGCAGCATGAGGAGACCCAACCCCTGACCCATGACCGGAGGCTGCCATTGTTTTCTTCCCATCTTCAATTCTCACACCCCCAAGGGGCCTTCACCCCTTCCACCTGCAGAGCACTTGGACCACTCCTCAAGCTTAGAGGTACACCCACCTATGTAGCAATTCACCCCTGTGGACAGACCCTAGAGGCAGTATTGACCTATTTGGGCAGGGCATTGGGGGAACCAGGTCCCTGGAGTGCAGTCTAGAAGGCTGAGTTCAGGCTCCAGAGTGTGAGCATCCTTGTTCACAGTTGTCCCTAGTCCTCCCTCCCCTTACCAACCAATGGGAGGGTCAGGGCTTTAGGAAAGTGGTGGGGTTTTCACTCTTGCTGGCCCTCTTCAGTGTGCTTCTCTACGGTTCTAGTGTTTTTTTCATCACTCTTAGCTCTCTGAAGTTACATTGTCCATTTATTGTTTTCGCATGTTCATGATCAATCTTCCCTGCTAAAACTGATGTTGCAGGAAGGCAACATCTTATTCATTATTGTATCTCCTCGGCCTAGATGAGTGCCTGGAACATGAGTGATAAAACAGACACTTGGGCTTGTGCAACATGCCCATTGGACAGCTACCAAGGACCTAGAGAACAGGGCCACAAGAGTGGATTGTAGTTAAGGGAGTAGCGGCCCTTTTTGCTTGTTTATTTTGTTTTTTGTTGTTGTTGTTGAGGGCTTAGGAGAGCAACATGACTGTCCTATCCCTGGGACTTTCCTTATCACAGCAGTAGATTTCTGTATCCTGACAACCCCTGAGTCCTGGGCAAATGGAGACCATTGGTTTATCATCCCATCATGTTTGGTCAAAACTCTGACTTAGGAAGGGTTCATTTTCTCTGATGGCTGGAGAGCCAACTCTGTTTTCTTTTCACCCGCTTACAATAATTAAGAAAAAGAACATTTCTCAGAGTTTAGTGAGGCTGAAAGATTTATACTGTACTGTATTCTGAATATAATAGAATTGGATTGAACATCATGTAATGAAAGAGAGCCATTTTCAAAACACATCACATGGATATTAAAACCATGACTTGATAAATAGGCAGTAATTGGGATGGCATTTCATTTTCAGCAACTTTCCCTTCTTTACATTCTGAATGATGCATGGTTTACTGCTCTCCCTCCATTTATTTGAAGATTTTGTGAAAACCCTTAAGCTTTTGACATTTTGGACACTAGTAATGATGGAAACTTCTTGTCCATTATGCCATGTTAAAGGGAACAGAAATTACAGTGTCTGAGAAGGTTCTGGCAACAGTAGCATAATGACCAATGCAGACACAAAGCTCTGAGATGTCTGAATATTCTAATTGGGGAGTAGGGAAGGGTAAATGGCAAAAATGTGAGTGCCAGATGAATTAAATGAGCTTTTTCAGAGGAATCATCTAACAATTCCCATTTGTGTTCCATTGGCTAGAACTGTGTCACATGGCCAGCCAGCCATCTCCTTGGCTAGGATTATGCCACAGGGTCACCTACATGTCTCATTGGATAGAGCTATATTACATGGCCCCTTATGCCTGCAAAGGGTTTGAGGAAATGGGTGGGTTTTGTTGTTGTTTTTGTTTTTTGCTAGGAACATCACTGCCTCCTAGTCCCCCTGTATCTTAAATCAGATTTTGTTAGTGGGGAAAAGGAAGAGATATAGGGTGGGCAGCTAGCTGAGTTTGGCACAAGCAGAGAGCCTCTCCATCTCCTACACAAAGGAGGGTTAGAAACCTACGTCTATTAGAGCATCTGCCTAAATGGAGGTCACATACGCAGTGTAAGGTCTAGGATATGTGATACACAAAGTCCCTTGGTGACATAAAATGCCAAATGAATGAGAACAAACAGGAGGAAGACTTTATGCAACTCAGTGAAGATATTTAAA
Source organism: Sturnira hondurensis (assembly GCF_014824575.4). Taxonomy (NCBI): domain Eukaryota; kingdom Metazoa; phylum Chordata; class Mammalia; order Chiroptera; family Phyllostomidae; genus Sturnira; species Sturnira hondurensis. The sequence goes on along the minus strand of NW_028072887.1, from coordinate 789,397 downwards.
AAGTCAGTGCAATGCAAGGGATAAATAACCCAACATTTACATGTATTTAGAATAAATGAATTAGAAATGCTTTAGAATTAAATTAGTCTAACACATGGTTCGTGCAGCAGCTCAAATTGTGCCTAGCATCGTGCTGTTGGTTTGTGAGATAATGATAATCTACCATTTCTTCCTTTAGATGGCCATATTTTGATTAGGGGCATAGAGCTTATAAATGAAAAGTTAAATCATAACCAACTGAACAACTTTCCAATAAAAGAACAAGCGGTTACTGGGCTTGAGTTGTTATGAAAGGTTTCATGGAGAAACCTTGGGTAGGGATTGGATCTGGGCAGCTGGAGAAGATGGGGCCGGATACACAGGGTCAGTGTGGTCCGGGCATGGGATGACCTATTTTAGGTGAGAACTTGTGAGAAAATCAGCTTAAAGTTAAGGTGTGGAGAGACTGCTCGTTGTCTACAAATTACTATTCTTTTCTCTTTTTTTCCATAGGAAAAAACCCCACTTTATTTGATACAGTAATACGTCTAATTACAAACTACATTTCCCAGCTTCTTTTGTAGCAAAATTCGTCAATAAGGTATAAGCATAAGTTTTGGGGTGAAACTGGAACTGTCAGGAGTTCTTTGAAAGGGCCCAATGAAGTCATAAATGCATACTTTTCTGTCCTGTCTTTCTCCTCTTTTCTGCTGCCTGATCACTGATGTGATGGCTATAGCTGCAGTGGTCATCTCATGACCATGAGGTGATGTTGCAATCAGAAACTACAAGATAAAGATCACAGAGCAAAAACTATACATATTTGGGTTCTTGCTGACCATGGAGCTACTGTACCAATTTTGGATTTTTTTAGATTAAGAAAATAAACTTTTATATTAAATCATTGTTATATGGGAGCCCCATTATACACAGGAGAGTCTAATTCAAACATAGGCTAGAAAATTAGCTTGCAAGAATAAGGTAAGGCCAATGTAAGGATAAAATAAGTCACTACAAGTTGTTGAGCATCATCTGTTTGTAGGACACTGAGCTATATAATTCACATATAGACGTTTCTGAAGTAGCTCCTTCTCTTTTCTCTCCATTATGTCTTCAGCTGTTGCTGGGGTGAGGCATAGCCACAGCTTATGAAATTGGCATTGTTAGTGTTTTCAGTAAGAGGATCCATATAACAAACAACCGGGAGCAGCCAGTTGCGATATTTCTGTTCCTGCCAGGGACCTTGTGGTAGGCAGCAGTTCTCCTGCTATTCCCCTAACCCAGAATAAACATGCTAGAAGATTTCAGTGGTTCTCTAGTCAAGGGTTCAGACGATATGTTTAAAAAAGCATGGTGGGGAGTGAGGGGCATTTAAAGTTGAGCATTGCCCCCAATCCCTAAATATTCCCACCTAACCACCTTGCCCAGGGCAGAGAACCAGGACCTAACTACTTTAGGGGGTCCAGTGTAAATGCTCTTCAGGCCTCCAACGAGTCTTCCAGGTGTATCCTATTTCTTCTTTTCTCTCTTTTTTTAAAGAGGGAGAGAGAAACACCAATGTGTGGTTGCCTCTCACATGGCCCCCAGTGGGGACCTGGCCTGCAACGCAGGCATGTGCCCCGACTGGGAATCAAACCTGCTACCCTTTGGTTTGCAGCCCTTGCTCAATCCACTGAGCTACGCCAGTCAGGGCTATTTCTTTTTTTAATGATCCTTCTTCCTTCCCTGGTCAGTTGGATCCTCCAGAAAGCAGATGCTGAGAATGCGTTAGGAGCACAAGAGTTTTGGGGGTGGGGTGGTGAGAGGTGGGGGTAATATCTGTGAAGGATGAAAGAGGAAAGAAGAGCAGGATTGTGCTGAGTGAGTGTCAGGCTGTAGTGCAGATCCGACCTATCTCAGCCAACCCAACAGAGGGCTTGGAACTGAGATGCCTACTTCGGGGTGCAGGGGAAGGTCCTGCTTTGGGTGGAGATGATCACATTCCCTTGCTGTTGTTAGTCACTGGCTGGTAGATGCCTGGGAAGACTGTGGTTTCAGCAAAAGAGCTGAGATAGAGCTTGAAGGTGCTAACAGCTGGGGGCCATCAGCTAAGTGCTCTCCTCACAGCTGCAGAGCAGTTCCTGAAAGGAGGCCTTTGTGGCACCTTCAGGGCTGTCACAGCCCAGACATCCCTCCGTATCTCACCCTCTCTTCCTCCCCAGAGCTGCGCCCCCACCCCCAGACTTCTGGGACTGTCTGCCCTCCCCCAGAAACCATCAAGTTCCAAATTCTCTCTTGCTTCTGGCACTTTCTTGGCCTTGGATACCCACTTACTGCTGAGGCATGTCTTCTCCGTGGTTTCTGCTGCCATGTGGTGTCCACAGTGAAGCATTCTTTTAGGGTCTCCCAGCTTGGGGGTTGGGAAGGAGGAGGGTGAGCCTCTGAGGGGTGGGGAGGACAAAAAGAGGACTTCCACACTGGCTGCAGCTTGTTATAAACTAAAATGATAAAATGCAGCCCTGACTGGTGTAGCTCATTGGTTTGGGTGTAGTTCCACAGACCGAAAGTTCACTGGTTCAATTCCTGATTGAGGCATATGCCTTGGTTGGCGTCCTGTGAGCAACAGCCAATGCATGTTTCTCTTGCACATCAAAGTTTCTCTCCTTTTCTTTCTCCTTCTCTTCCCCTCTCTCAAAAAATAAATAAAGTCTTAAAAAATAAAATATTAAAATGCAGCCAACCTCACAGCTCAAAGATGACCATCCTTCACAGACCCTTTAATCACATTGGTTTTTTTATTTTCATAATCTTTTTTAAGTTTCATTTTTCAGTTAAAGTTGACATTCAATATATTTTTTCTCTTTGACATAGTGATTTTATTACTTTTGGATAAATACCCAGAAGTAGAATTGTTGAGTCATAAAGTGATTCTATTTTTAATTTTTTAAAAAGCTTCCATACTGTTTTCAATAGTGGCTGTGTCAATTTGCAATCCCACTAACAGTGCCTAAGGATTCCCTTGGCCCCATATTCTGATAAAAATTTATCTGTTGTCTTTTTTGTCTTATTCTACAATTTTATTTATTGCCTCCTAGCAATGTTTTTTTTTTAAATTTATTTATTTTAATTGTTGTTCAAGTATAGTTTTTTGTCTTTTATTTCCATCCCAGCTCACCCACCCAGTGCTCCCCACCTACCTCCCATTTCCACCCCCTTTAGTTTTTGTCCATGTGCCCTTTATACTTGTTCCTGTAAACCCTTCTTCCCCCTTTTCCCCTGAAATTTCCTCTCCTCTCCCCTCTGGTCCCTGTCAGCCTGTTCTCTATTTCAGTCTATTTGGTTATATTTTGCTTGATTGTTTGTTTTGTTGTTTAGGTTCCTGTAAAGGTGAGATCATATGGTATTTGTCTTTCACCACCTGTATGGGCAAACATATTTGCCAATGATACCTCAGACAAGGGTTTAACCTCCAAAATATACAAAGAACTTACACAACTCCACTCTAAGAAGACAAGCGACCCAATTAAAAAGTGGGCAAAGGACTTTAACAGACAATTCTCCAAGGAGGACGAACAGAAGATCCAGAGACACATGAAAAGATGCTCAATATTGCTAGCTATCAGAGAGATGCAAATTAAAACCACAATGAGGTACCACTGTACACCTGTCAGAATGGCCATCAGTATTATTTTGTATTAGTTTCAGATGTACAGCACACAGCGTAGTGGTTAGACAATTACATATTTACAAAGTGATTTCCCCAATAATTCAAGTGCTCACCGGCACTGTACATAGTTATTGCAATATCATTGACTATATTCCTTATGCTGTACTTTACATCCTCATGACTATTTTGTAACTGCCACTTTGTACATGTTAATCCCTCAACTTTTTCACCCAGCCCCCCCCTCCACCCCTCCCCTCTGGCAACCATCAGTCAGTCTGTTTATCTGTGAGTCTGTTTCTGTTTTGTTTGCTTTTTATTTTGTTCTTTAGATTCCACATAGAAGTGAAATCCCATGGTGCTGGAGTTTGTCTGTCTGACTTATTTCACTCAGCACAATACCCTCTAGGTCACCCTTGTTGTCACATGTGACCTATTTATATAGCTTTGGCACTATTCCCGAAGGACTGTGACCCAGGCTGTGTTGTGCTAAGAATACACTTGCTTCCTTCCCAAAGCACCCGGTGTCCACTGGACTGCACTCCAGATGACCTTCCCCAGGGAGGAGGAGGGGGCCCTACTCAAGTGCCCTCTGACGCTCTAGAGTGACCCCATGGCATCCTCATGGTCACCTTGCTACCTGTTACATTCATCATCTAACATCCGAGGCTGCCAAGATGCCATGTGCTGAGGTGACTAGAACAGAGGGGACCGGGATACAGACATAGACCCACCTGGCAGCACAGCATACTCACTTTCTGACGGCCCACGGTCAGTAGAAGAGCGTGGGCTTTGTGGAGCCATCCATTCGTTTGTTCAGCACAGGGCCTTCACACTCTGCTTGTGTTCCAGGCACAGACACTAGTTTCACTCGTCACACTAGCTAACACGAAATAAGTGTTCCCGGACACATACTGAACCATTCTACTAAGTTACTTTCTTACCACACTCTCTGAAGGAGTGGGGGTATTTTACATCTTCACTTTGCTGTTTTGCTCAGGATCGCACAGCAGGTAAGTGGCAAAGTGGGGGTCAGTCTCCAGCGGTGTGATGCCAGGGCTCCTATATGTAATTCCTGGGCTACACAGCTGCCCCCAAGAACAGGAAGATGCGCTGCTGGGGCAGAACACCACCAAACGCAACAGGAAGGGCAGCATGGTGGGCCCGCACCTGGCTGCTGGTGCCAGTCCTGAAGACAGATGTTGCTGAGTCCAAGGTAGTCATTAGATGTGTAAGGCGTGCAGCTGGAATGATCAAGGGGTTTCCACTGAGACTGATTTCTTAAAAATAATGTTCAGTTAAAAAGATCAAAGACTGCATCGAAATAGCATTCTAAGTCCATACAATCCAGCCACCAGGTTATGGAAAACATGAACCCAGAACTATTCTTTCAAATCCAGAAGATGAGAAACAGGTGGCCCCTCTGGTTTTAGAACGAAAAGAGGGGTGTATTGCTTCCCACAGTGGTGTGTGTGAGTGCTGGGCACTTTCTGTGTGTCAGGTAAAGCCAGCAGCGACCCTCCCTCAAGCCACTTCTGAGGGGAGCTGTGGTTTTCAAAGTTTTTACAGATAAGTGTGTAGCTTTTGTTCCGATAACATTTTATGTGGAAACTGTGTGCATAAGACAAATATAAGAGGGATACTGTGGGGAGGGGAGGGTCTCCTGGCTTACGCTTCTCTGAGGCAGGACCCAGAACCACAGAGAGAATTTAGATTCCATGTCTGCATACAAGCAACATTGCTTGATCTTAGGATTTAATAACATCTTTTGGGCGGCAGGAAGCATGAGAACCTTTAGCAGTCAGCAAGCAATGAGATGGTGAGTAATTGATAGGGAAATGTGAACATCAAGAGGGGGGCATTGTCTAAGAACCTGTGGTTGCAGGCCTGGGAGAAGGCCTGGGAGGATGCTGCCCTGGGCATGGCCAACTTGGTAGATGGAACTGGGAGGACGGAGAACAGTGAGGTAACAGATGTAGAGACATACGTCTGATTCCTTGGGGCGTTTGGGTGGGAATCAGAGGGAAAGTCCCTGTTACCAATGTAGCCTGAAATTAGGTAATGCTGGTGATTTGTGGGGGCAGGATTTTACAATCCAAGCATATGGTCTGAGATGTGCTATCAAATCATATCTGGTCATAAATTAGGATATGGCTGTGGGTAAGGTTTTCATCCAATTATAAGGTTTGTGATGCTTATTTTTAATGTTTGGGGTTGGAACTCAGAGAAATACAAGCCACGTTTTGGCTGACGTTCATTAGCTTTCAAACAATTTTTTGCAGTTGCTTCCAAATATTAACAACAGAATTCTGTTGTCAAATTAAATCTTGCTTGAGATTCCATGATATTGAATAGTCAATGCAGTATTCATCAGCATAAATTTATTTTGTGAGTGCAAATGTATAATAGCTATCTCACATAAAGTTTATTGAGGGAAATGGATCTGTTCTGATGCTTCATAATATTTGAAATTAGAACTTAATGTCACAGTCTTTCATCAGTTTCAGTATCCAATTCACTACAGATGCATTTTCCTTGTTAGCACATATTTGAGAAACAGTGGTTTACATGCATGAAGGGCAGTAAAAGTTGTGTGTGTAAGTAGCTTGCAGTTCATTCTGAGAATATTATTTAATCAGCCAAAAGCAGCAGAAAATATTTTATCTAAGTTTTTCTTCAAAATACATTTTGTTGGCACACAAGTCACTGCACTAGTTGTTTCCCATGAGCTAATACACTAAAATTGAAGTTTTAAAACTCATTCTTTCATAAGTTATGGTTGAGATACACAGTGCTATTTCTTTTTTCTGAATGGTTTCTCTGTTTCAAATTCCACCTGCTCCTGGAAAGTTCCAGAATCTTCTGGGACAACCTGTGCGTCACTAGTGATCCATTTCACTGGTTTTTAATCTGCATTCCATGTAAGCATGATTTTATTTTAAAATGTGCTACCTATTTCAAAGTGAGATCTTGAAAGGTACATACATTCAATTCTGTCGGAGATGTCTGATGCACTGACTGTACCAGGTGCGGCCCAGCTCTTTGGACAAACTGCATAAAGCATCTTCTGCCACTTTGGTTAATGGAAGAGTAGACTGAGATTGATCAAGGACAACCCCACATAACAGGGATTTCTAACAGTCTTTCTAACATCTATTTTACTCCACTTTCTTAAAATGGAATTCTGCAATGATGTACCCAGCTAGAAGACTTTTCTCAGACTTCTTTGCAATAAGTTGTGACAACATGACCTAGGTTTATGCATTTCTAGGGCATGACTTTTAGGACATTCGGGTCTTGGGTATTCTCCTTTCTGAGTTTCTATACTTTCCCCTTCCTTTGTCCTGGAATGTGATTGTAAAGGCAGGAGCTCCAGCAGCCACCTCAGAACATAAGGTGATCTTGAGAAGGCAGCTTAAGAATAATGGTGCAGAGTGGTAGGAGAAACCTGAGGTCCTTGATTATTGTGGAACCACCATGCTGTTGTTACTGAACAAGGGATCAAGGGGGGCAATTATTGGCCCACCCAGGGACACCAAAAACTGTAACAGAGCACAGGGCAAGGCCAAAGCGGGGTATGGTATACTATTACCGAAAGAACCCCCCAATGGGTTCACATTGTCCGCCACCAGGGGAAAGATGTCTCCCAATGCCAGAGATTTGTGAAAAGGAAATTAAATGTTTATTTAAAGCTATACAGACTTAAAGTAGTGACCTAATATCTTCATTAAAATATCAAAGTCCTTTAGGATACTCATAGATGCACACAGTCCTTTCTTCTCCCTCTGCCCTAATTTGGGGTGCCGTATCTCAGGGAAAGAAGTAGATTCAGGCTCCCAACACCATCAGGTGTGTCATCTGCCAGGATCAAGCCAAGTGGTACTTCTCTGCAAAGCTGCGAAGGGACCCCACTCTGCCAGAGCTCGTGGTTCTCTCCTTAATGGTTGTTGCATCCGGGTTTAACTCCCCCCGCCAATCCTCCTCTGCAGCCCCATTTCTGACTCTTCCCATAATTGGCTATACTTGCCAGGACTCTCATATTGTCCCAGCTTTACTGGGCTGCCACAGTGGGTCTGGGCAGGCGTGGCCCCATGGTGTGCAGGCAATCATCTCCAAGCTCTCACTCAGGCGCTATAACCAGGGGGGCTGCCTCCCAGTTACATCCTGGGTTGAAGTCACTTCCATCCCCCTGGCAAAAAGCATAGCCACGGCTATTTAACATATCCATGAAACCTGTTAAAGGTTATAGATATGTTAAATGACCATGCCAGAGGTTAGCTGCAAAGCTGTTGCTGTACAAAACAGCCCTGCATGTTCCTGCTCCATGTGTCCCATTCCCCAGCTCAGCCTTGGGGGGTGAGGACATCCTGTATATTTTTCTAATATTTCCTGGACACCTTGAGTTCTGGACCCCATTCCAAATCCGCATTTTGGGGCCTCCCCCTGTTTCACTATCTCTAGAGTCCCTACCTCTGGCCTTCTTTTACTTCTGCTTGTTTCACCTGTTTATATATAAGGTGCTTATACAGAGCCAAACGTAATTCTAACTGATGCTATCAGAAAGCCCTAATCTAGAATGAACTATGTATCTTGAAATTAGTAGATGTACCAGTTTATAACCTTCTGATTACACATAATAGACACCCACAGAATACTGAATTAAGCAGTAAAGTATTTAATTATTTTACATTATAGGAAGTCAGAATGTAGACATCTACAAACTTGATTCAACCTCTTGATAATCTCTTCATGGATCTGGGCTCTTGCCATTATTCTGCTCTTCCAACCTCTGCATTTAGGAACTGTTTCTCCTCCCAGTTTCAAAATATCCATACACAACCACATGCAAGGAATGAAACAAATCTGCTGTTCCATTTTTTAACATCCCTACTTTTTAAACTCAAGGTATACACATTTTCAATAACCTCTCAGCCAGACTTCCCCTTATTAGCCAGACCTGGACATCTTGTCCACCCCAAGATCACTCACTAACAAACGGTTACCATGATCAGCTTAAGAGCAAACACAAGTTGTCTCTTGAAATAGTATACTTTGAACCTAAACAAAACTGGAATTCTGTAAACTAGGGAAGAAGGAGTAAATGGCTTCTGGATGGGCACCATAAGACTTTCCTAAGAGACTTTAAAAATAGCATTTGAACTAGCATGTCACTAAAGAGCAGTGACCCTAAATGGAAGCCACCAGTATGCAGGGCCTCCTGGGACTTGCCTTTGCCTACAACAAAGGTGAGTTAACTCCCAGGCAGGCTCAGGGGAAGGCAGAGAGCACTAGCAGGCAGAACTTTCCTAGGAAACTGTGGGGAATAAGGAGCCCCCACACTCAGGTTTCCTTCTCTGGGAGTAAGGTGAAGTGAAAATTGACCCTCTGCTCTGCAAAGTCCATGCCCACCACCTTAATCTGATGCAGCTGGGAAATGAGGTTGACTGCATTAACAAAATGTCCACAAAACTTAAAAGGCTAAAATATTAAATAATATTTTCCTAAATTATATCTTATTCTACATTTTTAGATAAAGTTCATGTAATATTTTAAAATTATTTTTGGAAGATCATCAGGGTCATCTTTAAGAATATCAATATTTTATTTTATTTTTATTGTTTATGCTGTTAAGTTGTTCCTGTTTTTCTCTCCTTCCCCTCCCTTCCCCGGCTTCACCCTCTCACCTCCCCAAGCCAATCCCTATTGTTATCCGTGTCCCTGTGTTGTGCATAGATGTTCTTTCACTAATCCCTTCACCATCTTTCATCCTGCTCCTCCCCACCTGCCTCCTTTCTGGCAGCTGCCAGTCTGTTTTACGTATCTGTTATTATTTTGTTCGTTAGTTTACTGTGTTCATTAGATTCCACATATACGTGAGATCGTGTGGTATTTTTCTTTCACCAATTGGCTTAACTCACTTAGCATAATTTTCTATAGGTTTGTCTATGCTGTTGCAAAACATAAGAGTTTCTTCTTTCTTATTTTTTTTACTACTGCATACTGTTCTATTGTGTAAATATACCACAGCTTTTTTTAGTCCACTCATCTACTGATGAAAATTTAGGCTGTTTGCAAATCTTGGCGATTGTAAACATAGGGGTGCACATACATTTTGTATTGGTGTTTCAGGATCCTTGGGGTACATTCCCACAGGTGTGAGTCTGTCAGTGGACATGGTGTGAACTCAGTTTAGCAAAAGCCATTGAGCCCAGACAAGCTACAAGGAATTCCTGTGGCTACCAAAGCTTTTTTTATCTCTACAAGTTTCTCACTATTCTCTGGCAGGTGCCTCTGCTTAGTAAGTGAATATTTTGTTGGTTAAAGTATGGGCTTATGCAGAAAAACTCCAGAATATTTTATGAAGTACTGAATTTATGTGTAGGTTTGGATACATGTGTATATATAGATAGAGAGTAGTAATAACTACCTTTTATTGAGTTAACTATGTGGTTAGACATGCGTTTTTTTCCAGCCTAGCTGCACATTAAAATAATAAGGAAGAGCTTCTAAAAGTGTGCTGGTCCCACTCCTGGAGATGCTGATGTAACTGGTTTGGGGTGAGATGGAGGCCTTAGTTGTATTGAAATATCTCCAAGTAATTCTAAGATACATCCTGACTTAAGAAACCCTAATGCTAGACAGCATGACGGGATGGGCACATTCCATGCATCATTCACACTCTTCTCCGTAAGCTGCATGGTGGATGTCAATATACCCTATTACAGATTCTCAACACATTTCTTGAGCACTTACTATGTGCCGAGCACTTTAAAACACTTTACATACATCACCTTATTTAATAATTATAATGGACCTTTCAAATAGCTGCCATTAGCACCTGCATTTTGTAGATGAAGAAGCTGAGTCTGAGTCTCACAATGGCAAAGTAACTTGCTCAACATTTTGTGACTAATACATGGAGGAGGAGGAGTTAGAACCAGAATTCATAGTCTTAACCCTCATGCTCTATTGCAGAGCAGAAAATAGCATTCAAAGATCTGTTCTGGGAAAATAAGTTTGGAAACCAGGTCTTCTGACTTCAAATAATAGCAATACTGCTACAACTACTAGTTACAATAATAATAATAATAATAATAATGTTATCATTTACATTATTTCACTAGCATTATTGAGAAGTTACATAATCCAGGCACTAGGCAAAGAACCTTATTTTATTTAATTTTTGTACCAGTTCACTGATGTAGCTCCTATTATTTCTACTGTTTTATCGGATGAGATAACTGAAGCTTAGAAGGGTCAGTGATGGTCCCTGAAGGTCTTGGTGGAGCCGGGATTTAAAGCCCGGTCTGGCAGACTAACCCTCCACTATCTCCGTGGCACTCTGGGTGCATGAACATTGGTGTGAACACCTCCAGTGGTGATATTCCCTTTAGCCCTTGCACTGATCTCTTTGTAGGGAATCAATGTTATTTGGAATCAAATTTCAAATAAAAAATAAATGTCACCAAGAAAACTTGTTGTTTGAATAAGTGGCTCTAGATTATTCCTATGTGAAAAAAGGGAATAAAAGGATTCATGAAAAAGTGGAAAAGGTTATAGAGATTTGGTTTATGCTTCTGGGGACAAAGATGAATTTCCCTTGTGTGTGTACGAAGCATGTCCAAAGCTCGGGTGCACTGTATAGGCAGGACACACTCTAAGAGGGAGGAGGCAGGCTGGAGGAAGAGGAAGAAGAGGTGGTCTGGCCAGGAAAATGAAGAAAGACTGACCCAGTTTGTATAACTGATTCCTATTCCTGTCCCAGGGAAACTGATTGGCAGTTAATATAGAAGAAGTCATGCAGCTTCACAGGGTGGAGGTGCAAAATTAGTTTTGTGTCCTGGAAATAGGCAGACTGGATGTCTTAAAGAGATGCAGAAATGAGAGGAACGAAGGGAGGGGCGGCTTCTCTTCAGAGCTCAGGATAATGAAAATTTCAAATACATATAAAAATGAACTGGGAGTCATGCTTTTGGTATTTCAGGAACAAGAAAAACTGGGGAGAAGGGATGAAACTAAAGCTCTGCGAACATTTCTTGACAATATGCTGGACAAACGGACATCCTAAAAAGGATACAGGGTACAAGGCTTAGTTGGACTGGCAGTGGAATGGACACTGGGAAGTCGTGTCACTGACTCAACCTGTTGCTCTTGAAAGATGAGGTGGAACTTACATGGTGTGTCATTCTGGTGGCCACGGTCAGAGGGCTCTGACAACTCCCAGCCTCCAGTGGGTGACTTGGGAGCACATGGTACTCCTGACCACTTCTGCGTTTGGCGTTTTGGCAGCAGTGTTGAATTCCTTGGACTTCCACCCGGAGGTGATGAATCTATGGAACAAAAGTGTTCTATCTAGAGAACAGGTCAGTTCAGTCTGTCCTGCACAGCCTCTGAAAGCCAGTGTTGTTATTTCTCCCTGGTGTGTGTGCGTGTGTGTGTGCACGCATGTGTGGGCACACATGTGTGAAGTTTTAGGTGGGAGCTGGAGGCAGGGAAAAGGAGAAGGTCAATATTTATGAGTGGGTTTCTAAGATTTTATTTTATTTTTACTTCATTTCTGTGACCAACGTGTGCCTTTTGGTGCCTAAAGCCCCATGATTTCGCATTTATAAGTGACTAGAAACAAAACCTTATTATAGGAAATTGGATTCTCTTGCTTTAGCTTATTTTTCAAATTTTGACTTCATAAAAATGGAAAGAAATTCTATTACCAGGGAGAAGGCTTTCACTTAGAATGTTATTAAAACAAATACCTCAAATGCCCGTGAGATAGACTAGACCCTTTCTGTAAAATTGCAAATATATTCACCACATTGCCTGAGTTTTCTGCACACATTTCTCTAGCCCCAGCCCATATAATACATGCATTTTCTCTTCTCTCCTGGCTGCAGGTTCTTTCTTGATTTCTTCCATCTTTTAATTCCTTCCTGTCAGAGTCAGAAGCATCAACTCTTTACACATGACTGAACTTAGCCTGGAACTTGTTCATGTTTCACTGGGGGCAGTCTCATACTGGGCCATCAGTTCTAATTATTTAAACCACATGACTAATCTATGGAAAATCCCCAGTTTTAGCCATTTCCAGACATTCTGGCATGTTTGCAACGAAGTCGTAATTTTTCCAAAAGGCTGAGTTGAGGTTTTTGTTGTTGTTGCTAATTTACACCATTCACAGATCCCATCCTGGTGAATCCTGTAGCCTTTGCCAAGTAGATGGCCTATTTTTCCAGTGTCTGGTGTGCGCTAGGATGTTGGTGTTGCCTGAGTGTTGAGTGCGGAGCAGCGGCATTCGTTGAACACCCACTGTGCACCTAATCCTGACACTGGCAGCTGCAAGCAAGTTGGAAAGAAAGCAGTGACATTGTACTTGCCCTCAAGGAGCCAGCCCTGTAATGGGGAAATGGGGTGAAAGACAAACACTGATGAAAACAATTAAGAAAAAAGAAAAGAATCAAATACCAGTGACTTACAGTGCCCCAGCTCGAGCTGGCCGCCCCCAGGACAGGGCTCCCAGGAACAGTTGGAGCTAGAAAACAGGGAGAGGCAGGGTGGAGAGCCACATCTTAGGAGCCTGCCCACAAACTTCAGTTATTCAGGGGCCTCTGCCATTTCTTCCGTATCTCTGTCCTTATACTTTTAAAACATTTTCCTCACTCTTTCTGGAAGTTAAATTCATTCATTTAAAAAAAGATGTTGAAAGTTAAAGGGGAAATTATGTCCATATCAACATCATAGCTGTAAACAGATAATAAAAGTGCACATGTACCTTCAGATCCATTGTATAAATACAATGAAAACAAGACAACATTATTACCTTTTCCTAGTTATTGATGCAGATGGAAGCCTCGAGCTGGAGACTGGTTGTCTTGTTACAAAGCGAGATTTACAGCTGTGAGGGAGGTGGCCCAGGCAGACCAGCACTGAGCTGAGGCCGCTTTTGTGATGGAAGAAGGGCTTGAAAGAGATGTGAGAGGGAATTGATGCCCTGATGTTCTCATTGTGATATTGTGTTATTTTTTCCTCAGCTGTGTCTACAGTCTAAAGGAAACTGAAGTCTGCTTGGGAGGGTTGGGAGGGGCCCAGCTCTGGAAAGCCTCTGGGAGAGAGCAGCCTAGGGAACCAGTCACAGTTAGGAGGCCATTGCAGCTGAGGGTTGCTGGGTACAGCGTCCAAAGTGGTTCAGTTATAGTTTAGTCAAAGCCATCGTCCAGACATTAATTCCACAGTCGGATTCAGGCTTCAGGGTGGCAGGGCAATCCAGGGGTCACACGCTGCTGTGGTCCACACGGGCACACCTCTCTGTAGAAGTGCGCTAGTGGGCAGCATGGCAGGGATTCGACCTGGGGAAAGGAAGGAGGTAGGTTATGGGCTGTACAAGTACTGGAAGTTTGCTCTGAACATACCCCGTCCTGGGGATCATACCAGCTCCCCACCTTCGAGTTGTTTCCTCTCCATGGTGGGTTTCTGCCCATCCCCTTCACACCTGTGTTGTCTGCACTGCCTATCATTTGGACTTCATCTTCGGATGCCACTTTTTGAATATCTCCTGGCTTCTTGCTGTGATACTCACATTACACGTGACTATAAGTTTGTTAAGATTATGATAGATAAAAAATATTAAAGCAAGCAAAATGAAACACAACTGCAACATCGATGATAAGCGCTTGAGAGGAAGGTGCTGAAAGGGTACTGCCGTCAGGAGCTGATCCCACCCCAAAACAACCAGCATGAACACCGCACCCCCTAACACCCAAGCTACCAGAGTTCCCTGTGGCTACGTCTGTCCCCATTGCTGCAGCTTGTCTGCTACATGAGGTAAGCACAACATCCAGAACTGATTAGCAGCAAGATAGACAGAGGGAGGAGCAGGAGAACCTGGCAGCTGCGGCTCCTCTCTGCATCCCTGAGCTGGAATTGTGAGTAATTTTAAGCCCTATTAAGTGATAGGATTCCAGTGTCTGTCCTCCCAGACACCCTGGATGGGACAGAGCCTTCTGTAAAAGCAGGGCTTGAGGGTCTGTGGGCAGCATGGTCAGGGTCCACTGCTTGGGCACGTGGGATGTGCACCGGCCCACGTGCACTCTTCCTTCCCTCCACCCTGCCGTGTCCCGGTCCACTTGTGGGCCCACTTTCCTCTGTCCTCACTGCACTGGTACACTTGAGTCAGTCAGTTCCTGTCTTTGGATTGTGGAATCTTGGAAGTTGTGTTCATGTCTTTGTATTTCCACACCTACAAGGGTGTTTAGCACAATGTAGACATAGCAGTCACTATTCTTAGCTAGCAACATCAGAACCTCCTTTAGATAATTTAAGCAGAAAATGTACACATGAAATACATTAGTTCAAGTGTTCACAGAATCTATGGAAGGGCCAGTATTAGGCTTGGAGACCACTCACTCAGGAGCAATGCTCAAGCCCTCCAACCCTATGAATCTGGTCCATAAAGACTCCACTTCTTCCACCATTGGGTACAAATGCCTCAGTTCCCAGCCTGATCTGGATGCTGAACAAGGGCCTTGGATAATCTTGTCACTTGGAAAAGCATTCCGTTGGTTCTGCCTTCTTAGCCTGTTTATATGGATGTTACTTGTGAGAGTATCTGATTTTTGAAGTCCAAGGCTGGGAAACATATGTGTCTGGTTAGCACTGTGAGAAATGAAGCACATTCACCAAGTATAGGAAGGCTGTTTAGATGATAATGGAGCCTGATAAATACCAAATAATAACTATATATTTAAAAATGAAATAAAAAGCTTCATTTATTTCTTTAAAAATTCTTTCAAATGCATCCAAACCCTTTTTTTTACATTCATTCCAATTTGGCGGAAGAATCTACGTATTTGGGGATTCCCAGAGCTGCTGGAATAGCTGACATTACCATGGCATCTGCTGAATATTTGAAGGTAGAGTGACCAGAAGGAATATTAAGTTTTCACAGTGGCAATCAACACATATTTATTAAGCACCCACTATGTGCCAGAGTTGGTTTCGGATAGATTTCTGCCAGCCTGTTTAAAATTTGCACCCCACACTGATGATTTTCCACACCGTACATGAACAAATGCAAAAACCCAGGAGAAATTACAGGGGGTTTTCATGTGCATTGCACTGAGATGTGGAAGCTTGTCCCCTGGTTATGTGACAATGCAGCTGGAAAATTACTCCGGGCTGACTTATCTTAGAAAATGTTCTAATTTACATCAGTTCTGGGAAAAGGTGCTTGCAAACTGTCTCCTTCTTTGTGGCAATATTGGAGTGCTTGTATCACAGACAGACAGAATGAAGCCTTTTTCAGGCATTAGTTCTGTGAGAGATGGTTTTGCCTCTATGGGCTCACCATAGACATCAGGTATCAGACAGCTGTCTCTTGAGACCCCGAGCCCAGGAACTGGTATGTAACAANAAGTTTTCACAGTGGCAATCAACACATATTTATTAAGCACCCACTATGCGCCAGAGTTGGTTTCGGATGGATTTCTGCCAGCCTGTTTAAAATTTGCACCCCACACTGATGATTTTCCACACCATACATGAACAAATGAGAAAACCCAGAAGAAATTACAGGGGGTTTTCATGTGCATTGCACTGAGATATGGAAGCTTGTCCCCTGGTTATGTGACAATGCAGCTGGAAAATTACTCCGGGCTGACTTATCTTAGAAAATGTTCTAATTTACATCAGTTCTGGGAAAAGGTGCTTGCAAACTGTCTCCTTCTTTGTGGCAATATTGGAGTGCTTGTATCACAGACAGACAGAATGTAGCCTTTTTCAGGCATTAGTTCTGTGAGAGATGGTTTTGCCTCTATGGGCTCACCATAGACATCAGGTATCAGACAGCTGTCTCTTGAGACCCCGAGCCCAGGAACTGGTATGTAACAATGCATGTGGGGTGCTGTAACTGAGGTCTGTGACAATGACACAGCAGTTTCTTGAGGGCGATTGAAACCAAATTCCGAAATAAGAATAACTGTTTTACCAGTTATGCAGGGTGGTAGAGGAGGGGAGAGGTACAAATAATGCAGAATCTTCCTTTTGTTTTTAGTATTTTTTGTCTATCCCCCCACCCCTTATCAAAATCATTGTCAGGAACCTCAGAAACTAAGCAACAACAATAATAAAAGGAATCAGCTGCACAAATGATGAAACTTGTATTTTGATTCTATTTTTTAGGGACATAGGATATCTTTCAAATTTTTCATCATGATAAAAACAAGACGCAGCATAAGTCATGTTCCCCACATTGTAGGAATCACTACGGCTGTTTCTGCTCGGACAAACCCTCTACCTCTGTCGGGAAGGGGGTTGAGTACCTGCATTTACTACAGTAGCTTAAATATAAGTAATTAAGCAAAACAAGCCTATAAACATCACACTGCTAAGTTAAAAAAATGTAAGGTACCCAGGCAAGCTACCTGTTGACTGGGCAGCTGCCAGTCTTCCTGCCGCTTCGGCTTTGCCTTGTCATCCTTGTTAGAAAACCTGGGCTCTCACCTGGTTCTTTGTGCTTTCACTTCCACCTTGAAAGGCAATTCCTATCATGTGTTCTTGTCTTGTTCTCTCCTGTCTGGCTTGTATCCTGTCTGGTGTTCAAATTTCCCAAGGCTCGGGGCATGCACCTTGGTTTTAGCAGTATGGAACATCGGTCCTATGTCTGGTGTGACTGCTTTGGCAAGAGCTCTCTTCTGTTCCAGGCCACTTGCCAGCCCAGATGTCTGCAGTTAGAGCTGCCAGACCCCCCTCAGCTACAGAATATCTGTCTGGTATCTAGTCTTTGTCCTTGCAATTCCTGCCCAGTCAAATTAATGACTAGCTGGTTCTGGTAGGAGATTAATGTATGTGATGGGGAAAAACTGGGGGTGTTGTCTCAGAATGTAGGTTGATGTCAGATCAAGGACAGTCTTGCATGCTTATTCAAATGTAGGGTTCACTGTGAGGATAACAGGGAGTGACTAATTTCTGAGCAAGATAAGGACAAAGTCCCAGCCCTACTTCAGGAAGTGATGTTAAAACATTTTCCAGAATAAATAGGACAGGACATTATGGTAAAAATGCAGATGGAATACAGATGACCCTTGACCAAGGGGTGGGGGGAAGTAACCAGGGGCACCAAATCCAGCGCAACTGAAATCCCTGGTGTAACTTTTTTGACTATACTACTGTCGGACCTTCTACACATCCATTTCATATGCAGCCAACTGCATATGAAAAAACACCAGTAGTACTTAAGAATCCACAGTTGGGAATCCGCGGTTGGGAATGCGAAAATAGTGTTTTCAACCTGCCGTTAGGTGAATCTGCCGCTACTGCGGAAGCTGTGGATACGAAGGGCCGATTGTATTTATTGAAAACAAGTCCGCTTATTAATGGCCCTGCGGAGTTCCAGCCTGCATTGTGCAACGGTCAACTGTATAAAAAAGGCCTGAACTTGGCCTGTGCTGTGGGAGTGAAGGTAGAAGAAGACTAGAGCGGGGCCAGGCATGGTGCTCTTCCCACCAGAGTGAGTGGGTAAGGTCGAATCACCGGATAGGCTGGTTGGACGAGGGGAGAGAGAATATGTGTGCTTTTCGACGTGGTAGCTTTGAGCAGAGAGGGGACATCTGTGACGAGTATTCCTGTCACTGAGTTGAAGGTGTAGAGCTGGGAGGATGGGTCAGTGTGCCAGTATGGAGACTTGTCATGTTATTCTGACACTGTTCAGGTGCTCTGGGTGGACCGGTCTTTGCATTCCACGTAGACCTGACCTTGAACTTAAAGACAGCCTCAGGGACTCTGCAGCCTGGCAGAAAACACGTAGTGAGAGGAGTGTGGGCTTTCAGGCAGGCAAACTGAGTTGAAATCAAGCTCACCTGTTTATGAACTGCTTGACCTGGGGCAGGTTGCTTAACATCTGTGAGCCCGGGTGTCTTCATGTGTAAAATGAGATTAATAATAATGCTCTCTAGTACAATTATCAGGTTTACGGATGCTTGATTTCAGTGCTTCCGGTGTTGCCTGACACAAAACAGGTATGTAGTAAATTGTAACTATTATTCTGATTGCTAGACTTTGATGTTCACGAATGATTACAGTATTTTGTGAAATGTGCATCGTAAGTCACTGGATGAGTTGCCTTGTGTTTCTGTGGTGTTGTTTCTCACTTACATTTCCTTTATTAAGATATAATTTAATAATTAAAAATAAAAATGGTATGTTTTTAATATGTACAATATTATATACACAATGAAATTATTATTATAGTCAAGCTAATTAATATATTCATCTCCTCACTGTTACCTTATTTTTGTAGTGAGAACACCTGGAATCTACTCTTAGCAAATTTCTGGTGCACAATATAGAGTTATTAACTATAACCATTATGGGACACATTGGATCTCTAGAACTTATTCTACATTACTGCAACTTGCAGCCTTTGACCAACACCTATTCATTTCCCCCACCCACCCTGCTTCTGGCCCCTGGTAACCACCCTTCTATTATCTGCTTCTATGAATTCCACTTTTGAATATTACACTTATAAGTGAGATCATGCAGTATTTTTCCTTATTCACCGTGAGGTTCTCATGACCAGAAAGGGTAGGAAGTATTAACATATTTTATGGATGAGGATTCTGGGCCCAGAGTGGGTGAGGTGTGCAGTGACATCTGGGCCCAGGCCTGCCCTGCATGCCCACAAACTTGACCCAAAATCTGCAGTTGTGGGAAAAATATTCTGAGTCTCACAGGATTCTTAGATCTACCCTCTTTCTATTCTGCATTGCAAAATTTTTCTGGGAACACAAATTAATTACACCTTAAGCAACCACCTGGGTGTGATTGCTTATTATCCTTTCTGGAGAGAAACAAGAGCCCACCCTCAAACCCCAAGTTTTATCTTTCTGTGCAGTTGATTTGTGCTAATCCCTGAATGGGTTTGCAGATTGGAATCCTTGTTCTCTGTAGTCCAGGATTCCACTCCCAACCCTGTCACCATCTGACCAGACTGCATGGAGATTGATGGGGGGTGGGGCAGCCAGCAGTGGGCCCTTTGCATGAGTAATCCTGCTGGGCCTTAACTTGCAGAGGGCCAGGCCGTCTCTGCCATGTGCACAAGCACACAGGTCAGTGGGGCAGGTCAAAGGAGAGGGTGCAGGAACCTGGGAACAAAGACCTGTCCCTCACTGTCATCCATTGTCCCCAGTGGAAGCCATCCATCATGCTGCTTCCCTCCACAGCTGGATGGGCCAGCGGCCCCCCACAGGGTCTTTTCTTTCTATGGTCTGCCCCAGGAGCACTTGATGGCTGTCTTTTCAAAGCTATTTCCTCTTAAGACTTCTTATGCACAACATTCTGAATACTGTGAGGCCAGCTCCATTTTGGACTCTTTTGAAGTTTTTTCATTGTGGTGGGTGGAAGAATGCAAACTAGGGATCATCTTGGCTGATCCCTCAGAAGTTGTCCACAGCAAAATGAGATGCTTTGAAGTCAGGTTTTTGAGTGCAAAGACGTGTCATGCTTTTGAATGCCCCTTGTCTTGATTAAGAAGAAAGAATGAACAGCACGTATCAGGCAGCCTGTTGCTTGCATGGATCAAGTGGTCCTACCCTTTTTTCCATCGAATGTGACGATACAGGCACTGGGTTCCTAGTGAATCTGTAGGCAAATTGTTATTGCATGCACCCATCACCCGGCCCTTGTTAAAATATTATTGCTGAACTGTTTCCCCAGAGCCGTGAGTGAAGTCTGGTTATGATTCAGTCATGATGGAAACGCGCTGCATGTGTGTTGCAAGGTAACACTAGATTAGATTTAGTGACTCAAATGAGCAGTTAACTTAGATTTAATGGGACTGTAATTGTACAGTGAATTTTAAATGCCCTTTTGATTATTGCATCAAGGTTTTATTGAAATACATGCTTGTCATTATGTCTCGATGTTTTAGAAACAATTACATCAAATCTAATGAGAGGGAACCCAGTAAGAACATCCAATTACCTCTCAGGAGTGCCAGGTTTTTCCATTTCAGCTTTGTGGTTTTCACTGACCTTGACATTTTTTCCTAATTGTAATGTAAAGGTAATAAATTTGGTTGGCATAATTATTACTCTCATCATACATTTTTTCTAATAAGGGCCCCAAATTAGTTAGTCTACATTTTTCTTCCTCACGAAGCTTGCTATTACTCACATTTGTTTTCACCTCATTTTCCCCTAAAGCTGGTGAAAATATGAAACAATATACTTATGGTTCCCTGGGACAAATTTGTTCTTTAGTCTAATTCAAGAAATAGTTTGAGTGCCTACAACTTACTAGGCTTTGTACTAGGTTCTGGGACATAAAAGTGAATTCAAACATTATCCTTGTCAACATGCTTTTCTCTTTTTGTCTTCTCTTCTTTCTCTTTCATCATCCATAGTAGTTACTGACATCCTCATCATCTATAGGAGCCATTGTACTAATTTTTAAAAATGTGTCTCATCTCAATTTCATCTCCTAAAAACTGTATGATTAGGCACCATTATTATTTCCATTCTGCAGATGAAGAAATCAAGACTTAGAGAAGTTAAATACCTCAGCAGGGGAGCTGGGGTTGAAGCCGAGTTCTATTTGGTTGGAGCTTCCACCCTTAGAACCTCGGATGTGTGACTACTCATGTCACTGTCAACATTTGGAACAACTTTCCAGGGCCTGCAGAGTAGGGGGCTCTGTAATGCAGCCTCAGTTAATTTTTAAAGTTCCACCTCCACTTCAGTGCCTGTGAGTTAACCTGGCAGGTGGGACAACTCAATTTTCCCTTTCACCTGTTCTCCAGGCCTTTGTGCATCGGGCTCCTTTTGCTGGAAATGCCAGTATGCCTGTCCCTTCTTCTTTCCACCTGTCAACACTCTCCCACCCTTCAAGGTGCCTCTCATGCCCCATTTCTCTGAATCTCTGAAGCTCTGTCTTACCTTCTGAGTAAGAATCAATCACACCTTTCTCCATGAATGCAAATCTTGTCCCTTCGTTTTCAGTCAGTAGACCATTCTGCCTAGTTTACTTTCACTCTCAATATCTTCCACCCCTTCACGTGGTTCTTGAATGGATCTTGCCCATCTTGGTATCTCCATGACACCCAACACAATGTGTTGTAAGTAGGAGTCCTAAGAAGTACTTGCTGAATTAAATATTTATTTAGCTTCAAGAGATGGATGGCACAATTTCAGATGCTACATGTAGGTGAAAATGTGTTCCATATTTCTAAGACACAGGTTTCTGAAATTCTTCACTAAAGTTTTTTTTTTTTTTTAAGACTAGGGCTAGTCAGGGAGGTCTCAGTATGCCTTTGCCTTTTATGAACTAGATCACTAACTACTAAAATTCTTTTAAAAAACCTATAGGAATAATAAAGTTCCCCTCCCCCATTTAAAAAAACTTTTAGGCTACTCACAGAAGGGAAATATTTATTTTATTTCATTTTTTTAAATATATTTTATTGATTATGCTATTATAGTTTTCCCATTTTTGTGGGGGCCCGCCAGGCCGCAGGGGACCAAGGACAGAGCCCCCACTGTGAAAACGGTGGCGGGACTCGGTTTCTGGTCCCTGGAGCCGGCGGGTATCTTGACATCTTCCGGACCTTCTCCTTCTCAGCCTTGAAGGAAAGAACAAGGTCTTGGCATGTGCGTCATGTTCCAGGAAAGAGATAATCTTGAGGACACTGCTATCTGTGGGCTAATGTTCTCAGGATGTGAGAACATCTTGCCCTCTTGATAGCCTTCGGTAATGTACAAACTTTTGTAAAACAGCATTGTTCTCTGGCCACTGTAGTTCTGCATATAAGCCAGCAGTTTCTTGAATAAACTTGCCCTTTGCCAGCCGGAAGCACTTGGACCTCTCCATTATTTTAATTAAGTTAAGTCCATCGCCTCACTTCGCGACCACCTTGCTGCCGCGGGCGGCGGCACATTTTTTCTTGCCTTTATTCCCCTCCACACTGTACCCTACTCCTGCCATCATTCCCCCACCTTAATTCATGTCTATGGGTCATATATATAAGTTCTTTGACTTCTCCATTTTCCATACTATTTTCACCTCCCCCCGTCTATTTTGTACCTACCATTTATGCTTCTTAGTCCCTTAACCTTTTCCCCCTCCCCCTCCCTACTGATAACCTTCCATGTGATCTCCATTTATGTGATTCTGTTCTTGATTGTGTCCTAGTTGTTTGTTTAGTTTATTCTTGTTTTTGTTTTTTAGGTTTGGTTGTTGATAGTTGTGAGTTTGTTGTCATTTTACTGTTCATAGTTTTGATCTTCTTCTTTTTTTTTTAGGTAAATCTGTTTACCATTTCATATAATGAGGGCTTGGTGATGATGGACTCCTTTAACTTGACCTTATCTGGGAAACACTTGATCTGCCCTTCCATTCTAAATGATAGCTTTTCTGGAGAGAGCAATCTTGGATTTAGGTCCTTGCCTTTCATGACTTGGAGTACTTCTTTCTAGTCCCTTCTTGCCTGCAAGGTTTCTTTTGAGGAATCAGATGACAGTCTTAATGGGAACTCCTTTGTAGGTAACTGCCTCCTTTTCTCTTGCTGCTTTTAAGATTCTCTCCTTATCTTTAATCTTGGCTAATGTAATTATGATGTGCCTTGGTGTGTGCTTCCTTGGGTCCAACTTCTTTGCGACTCTCTGAACTTGTTGGACTTCCTGGATGTCTGTTTCCTTGCCAGACTGGGGAAGTTCTCCTTCATTATTATTTTAGATAAGTTTTCAATTTGCTGCTCTTCCTCTTTTTCTTCTGGCAGCCCTATGATTCTGATGTTGAAATGGTTAAAGTTGTCCCAGGCCCTGGCTGGTGTAGCTCAGTGGATTGAGCTCAGGCCTGTGAACCACATAATCGCAGTTCGATTCCCAGTCAGGGCACATGCCTGGGTTGCCGGCCAGTTCCCTGCAGGGGATGCACGAGAGGCAACCATACATTGATATTTCTCTCCCTCCCTCGTTCCCTTCCCCTCTAAAGATAAGTAAATAAAATCTTAAAAAAATAAAGTTGTCCCAGAGGTTCCTAGGCCTCCCCTCATTTTTTTGAATTCCTGTTTCTTCATTGTGTTCTAGTTGAATGCTTATGTCTTCCTTCTGTTCTAAGCCATTGATTTGAGTTCCAGTTTCCTTACCTTCACTGTTGATTTCCTGTATATTTTCCTTTATCCCACTTTTCATAGCCTTCGCTTTTTCCACTCTTTTGCAACAATACTCAACCATTTGTGTGAGCGTCCTGATTACCAGTGTTTTGAACACTGCATCTGATAGGTTGGCTATCTTCATAGTTTAGTTGTATTTTTTCTGGAGCTTTGACCTGTTCTTTCATTTGGGCCATTTTTTTTGTCTTGGCATGCTTGCTAGTAGTAAGGGGCAGAGCCTTAGGTATTCTCCAGGGCAGGGAAACCTATGTCACTGTGTTGTATTGCTATATGTGGGGGAGGCATTCAAGAGGGAACAATGCCAATTGCTCAGCTCTTACCCTGCTTTCAGTCACTTTCTCCTCTACCCACAAGCAAATTGGGCCCTTCTGGTGCTGATTCCTGGGTGGGTGGATCTCTGTACATTCTAGGACCCTGTGGGTCTCTCCAATGAACTGTTCTGTGAGTCTGGGAGTTTCTCCCACTGCCTCCACCTCCACGTGTTTTTCCAGTAAGAGGTTTTGAGCAGGGGTGTCAAACTCACTTTGACTGGGGGCCACATTAGCCTTGCTTTCAAAGGGCCAAATATAATTTCATAACTGTATAAATGTACCTACTCCTTAAATAGGGGCAGGGAGCTCGGTACTACTGCTGGGTAAAAATAAAGTGCTGGTCCAGATAATACAAGGTAGAGGGCTGGATTCAGCCTGTGGGCCTTGTGTTTGCCACCTGTGGTTTTGAGGCTTTATTTCCCTGAGCTGGAACCCTGGGTTGCATAATCTGTCTCGCTCCCCAGTTGTTCCTCCTGGTTTATCTGCATGCAAATGTGGGACCACCCACTCCGCCAACTGCTGCCTTGCCAGGAGTCCTCTCCACCCTGGCTGTCCGTCTCTGCCCTTCCTACCAGTCTGGGTGAATGTTTCTTCTTTAACTCCTCAGTTGCTAGACTTCCATAGAGTTCAGTTTTCTGACAGTTCTGGTTATTTTTTGTTTTTAAGTTTATTTTTGTCCTCCTATGGTTGTGGGAGGAAGCAAAGTGTATCTACCTACACCTCCACCTTGGCTGGAAGTCCCCCATAAAGGAAAATTTTAAACAAACAAAACTTACATAAACATCAAATAAGCAACTAAGCAGAAAGGTAAGGCCCTTATACTGAATGATTTTTGGATCTAAAGTAATGGAAAGGCACCAGCATAGATTTGTAAATTTATTTTTGCTGTTTGTAGGTCTGGGCTATGTATACAGAGGTGGGCAAAAGTAGGTTTACAGTTGTTCATATGAAAAATAGTTAATTAAATAACATTACAAATTGATAAAATAATAATAGAAGAAGCATCTATAAACCAACATTTTTATGAGCTGTTATAGCAAATAATCAAACCTTGGAGGGAGGTAATAGGAACTTTCAAATTTGTAGCTGGCCAGGCAGAAGTGTGGTCAGTCTGGGTACCCCATCTCTATTTGGTGTCTGAACTGGGGCAGTCTTATGGGGCTGAGTTCTTTACCCATAGAGATCTGTGCTTACTCTGGATGTCAGAATTGAACTTAGTTGAACTGAACTGAACTCAATTTAATTGAATTGCTGGACACATGGTTGGCACTGGAGAATTGGATAATTGGTTTTGGGAAAAACCTGCATGTTTGGTGTCAGAAGTGTTCTCTGAAAACACCCCGCGAACCCTGATCTTTGTTGGGACCACTTAAATTTGTGTTGAAATTACTAACATCTTAATATGAAACTCTTCTTTTCCTAGGTGATACGTTAGCATTTTATGAGGACCTACTACACCTTACTTCAAAAAGGATTTTAGTAATAGTGCATCTCCAGTTTGACAGGCCAGTGCAGAATCAATTAACACTTATTTGGGCGGACAGTGTAGCAATGCAGAAATCATGCCACGCTGGGTATAGAAGAATCCTTGGATATACTATTTTGAAACAGTGGCATCAGTGAAGCCATAATTATTTATATCACCTGATAAAAATGATATGAGGGCAAATGTGTACAGTACATGTAGATACAGATATAGTAGTGATGATGATGATGATAAACCTTTAACACTTAATGACTCCTGTGGCCTGTTCCAAAATTCCCTATCATGGTCAAAGCCCTGTGAACAGATGTGCAATTATCGTTCTAGTTTGAAGGATGGAAGGTGCATTCTTTTTCTCTCCTGCAGTGATTATGGGGCCTTGTATTGAGACGATGGATCCACAGCCTGGATGGATCCATACTACTTGTCACCATGAGGTGGAGAGCTGCATGGCAGAATTTTTGAAATCTATGGTGGACTTTGTGTGAGCAAGAAATACACTATTATTGTGTTGTGGTGTTGAGACTGTGGGTTGTTATTTACTGTGGATTGTCTA
Organism: Sturnira hondurensis; assembly: GCF_014824575.4. Taxonomy (NCBI): domain Eukaryota; kingdom Metazoa; phylum Chordata; class Mammalia; order Chiroptera; family Phyllostomidae; genus Sturnira; species Sturnira hondurensis. Next base: position 763,267 of record NW_028072887.1, on the reverse strand, counting down.
GCTGTGTTCTCTTTAAGAGTCATTTTCCTCCCAGGAAGCACAAAGTTAAACCTCTCCTACTCTATAGTATAAGGAAAGGCCCCTCATAGATGGATACTCTCCAGTAGGGGTTAGAAACTGCCCCCACTGCCATGACTATCCCATTGCAGGCCAGGCAGGGCCCATCAGGTACCCAAAGTAAAGGGCTGAGCTCCATGCAGCTTCTGTGTTGTAATCTATCTGCCTAACAGTTTGTTCTGTCTCTACAAGGTATGCCGAGAATGTTATTCTGATAGATGGCCCTCCACATGGCACATGGGGCTTAGGGAAAAGAGCTTCCCTGTAGTACTTCCCAGCCTTGTTTCTCTCCTCAAACATCGGTTTGACCTTTAAGCCTATGTTCCACCAGGCGCGTGCAACCCCTGAGGGAAGGAGGTCAGTGCCCCTCAGGCAGGTCTGCCCTCATCTTCCTGAAACTGATTCCCCCAAACAAAAATCCAGTATTTATCTTTCTGAGAACACTGCTGGGTACGGCTGAGCACTTTCCCCCGAAACACTGTAATGGGTTAGGACAGCAGATCTAGAATTCGTCCCTAATCTCCCAACTCATGGCTGCAATTTTAGAAGGAAGGGTGGTCGTGGAACATGGGGAAAAACCCTGGAGGGTGAGCGAGACAATTCAGTGAGGTTCAGGGGGCAAGTGTCAGAGCTTCTCTTTCTTGATTTTTATAAAAAATGACTGAAAGGACTTACCCTATTTTGCCATGTATAATGCACTCCTGTGTGTACTGTGTACCCATATTTTTGGCCCAAACTTTACGAAAAAAATCTTTCATTTTTTAATTAAATTTGTATTTATTTATATTTAGGAACAAAACTGATGGTCATATTCCAGGGTAGTGTTTTGCATATGGATATCATTGTTTCTAGAGTTACACTTTTAACACATAAACATAAATAAAAGAATTAACAACATTTACATAGGTATGGAATTAGTACTACCCATGTACAATGTGAATAGTTATTTTTCCCCTCAAAATTTTGGGTAAAAAGTGTGCATTATACATGGCAAAATATACTTTTTATTAATATGTGACACATGAACTTGCGTATGTGTATGTAGAGACTTGGGCTGTGTGTCGCTTGGTCCTCTGCCTTCTGTGCCAGGGAGAGTGTTGGAAGAAGAGGGTGCTCCACTGCGGAGAGAGTTTGTCAGTGGTGCCCCTTCTTGGGTTCCGCACACTGCATGTGCTTGGTTAACTACAATCACATGTTTTGCTATCTCCTTGTAATTAAATTGGTTTTCATGGAGTAGACAAATGGCTTGAAATGAGTTCTGTGAAACGATCAAATAAAAAACACATATGAGTACATTCTAGATCTAAGATGATAAAAGCAAGCCTAATCAAGTCACAAGAAAATGACATAGCTGATACTGCTACTTCTAGGGTGCGTGCTTCTTCAGTGACATCGTGAAGCAAAAGCAGCCATAATCTTGTAAGATCTGATAAGGACTGGGCCAAAGCATTAGAAATCTTGAGAAGAAAATGAGTTGACAGAATGAATTTACATCCAGGTTTAGTAAAGAAATCCTAACACTAAATATATACTTTTCCTTGAGATATTAGCTATTGTAATATGAAACAACCATAATTATTAAAAGATATAAATTAATGCTTTAAAATTTTTTGTTATAATTATCTATTTGATGTATGTATATATTAATATAGTACTACATATATCTAACTTACATATTAACATTTTTTAACATAAAATTGCTCGACTATCTTTCTCTCTCCATGTATGTATTCAGAATTTTACTGAGGAAGTAGACAATCCAATCAGAACAGATTTGGAGATGAGTTCTCGCAGAAGTCTGCAGTTTAGTGCAGGCTGCCCCAGAGCTCAGTGGAAAGGAGTTCTGGAACCAGATGGGAAATCCTTTGTTCATCCGTGAGGTTATAGGATCAATGAAGGCATCACAGGGCCAAAACAAAGGTCAAATTAAAGCTGGGAGCTCCCTTTATAATTTTCAAGAAGCCAAAGATTGGTCTTTATTTTAGTGTAGAAATAAATATATTTATTTAGTGTAGAACTTCTCAGACCTTGAAAACAATATGCAGTGTGAATCCTTAAGATAATAATATTCAGCATTTCCCCAAATGATTATAGAATCCTGTGTGCATGTGCATGCATGCACATGTATGTAGCAGCTCAAATGACTGTTACTTTTTAGAACACAATTTTGTTTCATTTTTTAATCCTTACCTGAGGATTGATTGGTTGCCTCCTGTACACACCCGGCCAGGAATTGAACCTGCAATCAAGGTATGTGACTTGATCGGGAATCAAAACTGTAACCTTTTTATGTATGGGATGACACTCCAACCAACTGAGCCACCCAGCCGAGGCTAGAACACAGTTTTGTGAGAACACTGAGATAGACAATTATTTCTGTTCTTACATTTCATTTGCAAATGATATCAACAGGCCCTTCAAGCAAGTGACATTTTGTCATGTGCCTTCTCCTCTTTAAAACTCAGACATTTTAAAAACCAGAGACAGCTCTATTTAAAGCTGTTTGCATAAGTTCTAGGTGAGAAAGTCCTAACAAAGTATTTAGGAGGATAGTTGGTATTTAAGTGCAGGTGTTTTCTGTAAGTTTTAAGGGGGAGTTGGTTTTCTATCACATAATTTGAAAAGACTGTCACTCACTTATGCATGGGTAGTGGGCCCCATGAGAGACAACCACTCTTTTTTTAAAAAAAGATTTTATTTATTTATCTTTAGAGGGGAATGGAAGGAGAGAGGGAGAGAAATATCATTGTATGGTTGCCTCTTTGCATCCCCTCCTGGGAACTGGCCTATAACCCAGGCATATGACCTGACTGGGAATTGAACCGTGATCCTTTGGTTTGCAGGTCCCCGCTCAATCCACTGAGCTACACCAGCCAGGGCAGAGACAACCATTCTTGATAATGGCCATGATTAAAGTCCATTCCAGTCAGCTGCTGTAGTAGGCAGAAGAGTAGCCCCCAAAGATGTCCATTTTCTAATTCCCAGAACCTGTGAATGTGTTACTTTACAGAGCAAAAAGTACTTTGCAGACATGATTAAATTAATAGTTTGAAATGGAATTACTCTGAGTTTGCCGAGTTCATGGGTATCTCATCTGGCTACCCATGTAATCAGAGGGGTCCTTAAGAGTGAAAAAGGAGTAAAGTATAAGCATGAGGCTTCTGCAACTGGATGGAAGCAAAAGGAGAGACAGAAGACGTGATGGTGGAAGGGATATCCAGCATCACTGGCTTTAAATATGTAAGGGAGCCAATCAAGGAATGTGGGTGGCTTTTAGAAGCTGGAAAAGACAAGGGAATGGGTTTCCTTCTAGGGCATCAAGAAAGGAACGCAGCCCTGCCAACACCTTGACTTTAGTCTAGTGAAAAGCATGATGGACATCTAGCCTACCGAACTGCAAGATAATACATTTGTGTTGTTTTAAGCCACTGAGTTTGTGGTAATTTGTTATGGCAGCAATAGGAAACTAACCCAGCCTTATAAGGAGCCCCTGTCTTTCTTGCTTGCTTTCCTGTTCTCTGGGGTAGCCTGAACAGGTCTTTGCTCCTAAAGCATCAGCAGCTGCTGAAGAAATTCCCGGTCTCTCCCCACCGGGATGGCTCCTCTCCTGGAGAGGCAAGAGCTGAGGTTCTGCTTTGACCTGGGGGAGGGGGTCCTCCTGGCTCCTCACCAAAAAATTTGAGGAAGACAAAAAGTAGCATTAAGACTTGTTTAATTTTTATACTTTTGTCTGGAAATATTTTCCCATTTGGAAAGAGGAAAAGTAATCTTTAACTGGATTAAAACTGATTCTGAATAATTATCCTCAAGGTTTGAACTATCTATATTATCAATCTACAGAAGTCAACATTTTCCTTACTCAATTTTTGGAGGTTTAATCAATTTAGTAGTTTTGTGTGAGTTGTGTGTTTGTGTGTATTAGTCAGATAATCATGTCAAATCACTCCTTATGTCTCAAGACTACACAGACACAGCCTTAAAATAACATATACTTTAAACACTTTATTCAAAACATATCTTCTTATTCTAGGTTAAGGAATTGCCCTATTCTTCATGGTAACTTTTGTTAGAGGTAATAAATGCAATTAGTGCAACAAGAATTACAGTAGCCATCCAAAAATTATGTACCTGAATATCTGATTAAGATTAGTAATTTAATAGTCAATGACAATTTTTATAACTACCCGAATGTAAATGTGTGTTGCTGTCCACATCATTTTCTCAGCTGCACCATGAACTTTTTGTATATTGGAATTTGAATTGATCTTTCATAAAAGCCTTAGGAAGTGAAAAATTTCTGAGACACATTGGATTGATGTTATTGGCTTTTTCTTTGTGATTATGTTTATATAAATTAAAACATTCTGATATTTTAAAGGTTAAATGTGTGGGAATTAAATTACTTCAGTCCCAGTATACATGGAGAACAAGATTTTGAAAGTTTCTAGAATATGACAAAATAATATTTTTATCTGAACTCCTTCTTTGAGCTCTTCACATCTTTCTGCTACCCATCTTTGCACCACAGATTTGAACAGTCCAGAATAAGTATCTACCATGCCACAAAGTATTCACAATTATGCCTTGAGGGGATATCTGTTACAAACATTATATTACAAGAATGTCACAAAAAGCTTTATATGTGACACAGATACCACCTGTGTCATAAAAGTGAATAGAATGCATTATTGCTTTTGAATGAAAGTTTGTCTCTGAGCCTGATGCTATATACTAAATAATAATGATAGTAACAATGTATATACTAGCATTGCAGACCAAAATACAAATGTCTTGTTATGGTATTTTCTGTTGAAGGAATAATGGAGCCATCTCTTGGGTACCTTTTTTTTTCCTGACCTGCATACAAATAGGAGAGTTATTGGTTTGTTCTGATAATTTGCTTGGCATATACAATAGGGCCAAGCCAATTTTCTTCTTGGCTGACCTGTTTTAGAAAACCTGGAGATAATTGCATTGTATGAGGGAGTGTTTTACCAGGACAGACACAATCCTGATCAGTAGAGTTGATTAAGTGGATCTTTCTTTTCAAGAGTCATAAGTTCACAAAACCTCACATTCTGGTCCAACTCTTAGAAATGCCAAAGCACCTCAGAAAGTTTTCAAAAAGTTCTTATGAGTTCTGGCCAAGATGGAGGCATAGACGGGGACCCTTCACTTCCTCACACAACCAAAAGGAGGATAACAACCAATCTGAAATCAATAAATAACCAAAAGTGCCAGAAAATCAAACTGCATGGGACTCTGACAACCAAGGAATTAAAGAAAAAATCAACCAGAACAACTGGACCAGTAAGGTGTACCACGTGAGCTGACTCAGAAAAACTTCAACAAGGCAGCTGAGGCTCGGCGAGTGGTGCGGGACTGACTTAAGGGAGACTCAGAGCTGACTGTAGGCTATAGCTGGGGTTGCCGTGGTGGAAGATACTTCCAGTCTGACAGAAGAGTCCATTGAAAAGTGCACTAGAGACGAGCAGGCAAGCTGCACTATTCTGTCTCTGGCCCCTCTCTGATGGGCAGTGCATGGAGGGTTGTGCTGCCCAGGGGAATACCTAAGGCCTCACCCCCTTACAGTTTATCAGCTGCACAGAGACAAAGAAATATGGCCCAAATGAAAGAACAGAGTAAAGCTTCAGAAAGAGAACTAAGTAAGGAGGAGATCGCCAACCTATTGGATGGAGAATTTAAAGCCCTGGTAATCAAAATGCTCACAGATCGGACTGAGCTTCATCGAAAAATGAAAGAACAAATGAAGGAGACCCAAAGTGAAATAAAGCAGAATTTTCAGGGAACCAGCCGTGACAGGAAGGAAATCAGGATTCAAAGCAACGATTTGGAACAAAAGGAAGAAATAAACATTCTTCAAAATGAAGAAACAAGAATTCAAAAAAGTGAAGACTCTTGCAAACCTCAGGGACAACCTGTAATGTTCCAATATCTGAATTATAGGAGTGTCAGAAGGAGAAGAAGACCAAGAAATTGAAAATGTATTTGAACAAATAATGAAGGAAAACTTCCCCAATCTGGTGAAGGAAATAGACTTCCAGGAAGTCCAGGAAGCCCAAAGAATCTCAAAGAATTTGGACCTGAAGAGGAACACCCAACACACATCATCATTAAGTTATCCAAAATTCAATATAAAGGGAGAATCCTAAAAGCAGCAAGAGGAAAGGAGAAAGTTACCTACAAATGAGTTCCCATTAGACTATCAGCTAATTTCTCAAAAGAAACATTGTAGGCAAGAAGGGGCTGGAAAGAAGTCATGAAAGATAAGGGCCTACATCCAAGATTACTCTATCCCTCAAAGCTTTCATTTAGAATGGAAGGGCAGATCAAGTGCTTCCCAGATAAGGTCAAGTTAAAGGAGTTCATCATCACCAAGCCCTTATTATATGAAATGTAAAGGGACTTATCTAAGAAAAAGAAGAACAAAAATATGAACAGTAAAATGACACCAAACTCACAACTATTAACAAGTGAACCTAAAAGAAAAGAAAAACAATGAAAACAAAAACTAAGCAAACAGCCAGAATAGGAACAGAATCAGAGAAAAGGACATCACATGGAGGGATTTCAGTGGGGAGGAGGAAGGGAGGAATGGCAGGTGGGAGAGGTACAGGGAAGAAGAAGCATGAGTAGCAGGCATAAGGTAGATGGGGAGAGATAAAAATGGTATGGGAAAGAGAGGACTCAAAAAATTTACCCATATTTTTCAGACTGTAAGATGCACTTTCCCCCTTCCAAATTTGGGAGAAAAATGGGGGTTCTTATAGTTCAAATGTAGCTTACCTGGCTCACTGTGTGGGAGGCAGTGGACTATGGTATTTATGTTATTAATTATTTTACTGCATTTTTTGCTTCAAATTTTTTCCTATTTTCCTCCTCTAAAACCTAGGTGAGTCGTATGGTCCAGTGAGTCTTACAGTCTGAAAAATTTGGTATATGTACAACCCAAGGACATGAACTGGTGGGGGGATGCTGGGGAGGCAGGGCAGAGGGGGCATAGAGGGGGGAAATTGGGAAAACTGTAATAGCATAATTGGTGAAAAATATTTTTTTTAAAAAAAGATTTTACAACTTGTGCTTCCCAAACTCCTGGCCAAATTGGAAGCCAGGAATACTCTGGTGGGAAGGGAGTTGTTCCTGGGAAGGCTCCATCATCGGTTTCTTCCTTAGGAACAAGGAGTGTGGCATTTCCTCCTGCATAACATTTTGCAAATGTCCCAGCCTCCCTTTTCAGATGCAGTAGTTGTCTCCTCCTTTGCTTTCAACCTGGGTGTCCCATGACTTCTCCTTTTCCCTCTCAGTTTATTTAACCTCATTTCATCACATTTTCTCCCTCCACTACTCTTGGTGCTTTGAGGAATGAGAATTGTAAACCAAATAAGAAAAAGACACAAGCATCAGACAGGGTGTCAAACACCCCCATTTTTATTGGTAACGAAGGATCGGGGATTGTGGCTTTCAGACTGAAAAACAAAAGCTCCTTCTTCCTCATATCCTTAAGGTACAGGGTTCTATCCTGGCAGGTTCATTTGCTAATTGGAGGGAAAGAGCAGAAAGGGGAAGGAGCATGACATTGGGGCTCACGGGTTTTAAGGGAGAGAGCCAAGGAGAGCCTAAGATAATGATCCATCTCCCAAGATCAAGTGAAGGGATGGAATAGAAAGGGCTTCTCTTGTAATAGATTTGTTTAACTGTTATTTAAAATTACTTATTCCTCAAAAAATAAAATATAGAACTACCATATGATTTAGCAATTCTGCTTTGGGGTACATAAAGGAAAAAAAATGACTATGTTGATAAGATTTCTGTACCCACATCTTCACTGTAGCATTATTTACAATAGCCAAGACAAGGAAATGACCTAAATGTCCATCATAGATGAACACATAGTAAATATGCGGTACACACATGCACATACATGTTCACATGCACTCATGTATACACACCCACACCACACACATACATGCATATGCATATACCACATATATGCATATACACGTGCATATAAACACATATATGTAAAATAGAACACTGTGCAGCCATAAAAAGAAGGAAATTCTGGTGTTTGTAACTATGGATGGACCCTGAGGACATTATGCTAAGTCAAATGAGATAGATAAACACTGTATAATCTCACTTATAAATGAAATTTAAAAACAAAACAAAATAAGAAACCCCCCAAAAAACCCACATTCATAAAAAAGAAATCCAATTTCCTGACCAGGAAAACTCTGTCTTGGAGGTAGACACTATGTCCTTCCAAGTTTATTTTGCTATATAAATATCCTTGGAAAAGTCTGAGACAGTAGCTGCTAGAGAGTGGATAGAACCATCAGGAAGAATTGCCTTCTAACACAAAGGACAGGTAGGGGAAATACACTTAGCAAAGTAGTAGATTTTAATTCAACCATTTTACTAATCACATTAAATGTGATCAGATTAAACAAATCAGTTAAAAAGCAGAGATTGTCAGATTGGATAGAAAATCAATTGTTAGATTAGATAGAAAAACAGACTGTCAGATTGGACAGAAAATCAATACCCAGCTATGCTATGTACCAGAAAACCACTTTAAGTATAAAGACATCAATAGGTTAAAAATAAAATAATGTAAAAAATATTGCATGCAAATATCAACCTTAAAAAAGTTGGAGTAGGTATATTAACCAAAAAGATAGATGTCAGAAAAGGGATATTATCAGGTAAATGAGGGATAATGCAAAATGATAAAAGGGTTGACTGTACCAGAACACTGTAATTGTAACTGTGTGCACTTCACCACACTTCATATATTTTTGGCCACACAGCCTCAAAATATATGAAGAAAAAACTGAAAACTGAAAGGAGAAAGTAACAAATTTTCAAATGTAGTTGGAGATTCCAGCACTGAGTATTTAATAGAAGAAGCAGCTAGAAAATCAGTGAAAATATCGAAGACCTGAATAACACCATCAGCCATCTTGACCTATTGATATTTACAGAACATACACACTCTTTTCAAGTGCACAAAAATTCACCAGTATAGACCATCTTTGAGACCATAAAGCAAACCTTAACAAATTTAAAAAGAATAGAAATCATGTGATGTATGGTTTTTGACCATTACAGAATTCAATAGAAAATCAGTAACAGAAAGTTTTAGGGAAAATTCTAAAATATTTGGAAACTTAACACATTTATAAATGACAAATGTGTTAAAGAGGACACTTAATAGAAGTTTAAAAATATTTAAAAATAAAATGAAAATGCAACATGTAAAATTTTGTGGGATGCAGCTGAACCAGTACTTAGAGGATCTCTTCCCATAGTGCTGTGTGTGTATGTTAGAAAAGAAGAAAGGAATCAAATTGGTACTCTAAGCTTCTATGAAGAGATTAGAAAAAGAGAGTAAAATAACCCCAAAGCAAGAAGAAGGAAGAAAATAATAAATACAAGAACAGAAAGCAATAAAATTGAAAACAGATAAACAATAGGGAACGATTCCTGAAACCCAAAGCTGGTTTTCTGGGGGAAAACAACAACAACAACAACAACAACAACAACAGAATAGAATTAATGAGCCTCTAGGCAGAGCAAACAAGGAAAATAAAAAGAAAAGATATAAGTTACAGTTTTGAAAATTTTATGTATGTGCCAAATTATATCAAATGATAAGGTTAAAAAGATATAGGACTATTCTCTAACCATAAAAGGTGACTGTATTATACACTTGGTAAATGCTTCCTGAACTAAATTGAACTGCATGTCCTGTTAGCATGACGCAGAGATTAAGATCAGGTTGTAAATGGCTTGGTGTTTGCCAACTTTGTTGCCTCAAAGGTTAAGTACTATTTGTGGATGGAGGTTTTGGCCTACACTTTAATTTGTAAAAGTCAATGTTTAGATGATTTAAAATAATAATTTAAAAATATATTTCATAAAGTATTATAATTATATATTTGAATTTTGATTTTGACCTTTTTACCAATAAAACTGGTAATGAGTTAATATAGGGAATCTGAAAAATTAGTTGGGAGTCCACCTTAAGTCTGGTGTATCATTGGGAGCTTATTGCATTTGGTAAGCTTAGCCAAGTATATCTTTGACCTGGGGTTGGATAGGCGTCTATCTTGCATGACTATCTAAGGAAAATTAAATTCCAATTCTACTTTATTACCTGGAATTTACATAGGTATGATCTAGTAAATACCACACCTTCACAGTATCTTTATACATTGTAATTGTTTACATGATTGTCATAGTTATGTCTGTATTCATTACTAGTTTACCCATCAAAGAAAAATTATTGTTTGTAAGGACTTCTGTTCCCAGTGTCTATGAGGTCCTCCTGTAGAGAACAGGTGCAGGCAAATAGAAACCCCTGGTCCTGCTTAGTATTTTTTTGTATTGAGTTTTACTGAGAGAAGCACATGTTATTTTAACCTCTTCCTACTGTGCCCAGCCATGAAGAATTCTTTGAAGGTGGTCTGAACGTGTTTTGTTCTTTCCCTGTGGGGTCCTTTTCTCCCAGAACTTCTGATCTCCTATCCCTCTGGGGTTGCTTTTGCATGTATTTTCCCCTTTCTCTATTTACTCCCAAGCTTTATCATTTTACTTTTGACTTTGACTTTGTTCCTTCAAACTTTTTGCTTTCACTTGACAAGCCCTCCAGGGGTAAGAGCAAAAAAAAAAAAACAAAACAAAAAAACCCAGGAAAGTAGTTATTGAAAATAGATGTTGAATTCTCAGTATTGCTCTGCTAGATTAATTAGTGTGAAGGTTTTGGGTGATGACCAAAGCCCCCATGTTTTGAAAGGAAATTACCAGAGCCATATATAATACTGTTTTGCCCTCAAAACATTTGTTTCTACAATGGTAAGTGGAATTTTCCATACAGGGCCTTACGCTTCTTTCTCAAAGTTTGTGAATTAGATTCACTCCTCTTTAGTTAGCTCTAATATACCCTCTATCTAGACAAACATAAGTTTTTTGAGGCAACTATAGTACTGGATTGATGGAGACTAAAGGGTCATGTAAATTCAGCCTTAATGTGTTTCACTCTATTATTTTTACTAATACCAGCTTTATTGGGGGAGGATGAAGTGCTTGGCAGGCAAAAGACAGAGGCGAAGGAGGTTGTCAATGGGAAGATGACAGACATCATAAAATACCATTCCAACACTTTTTAGAACATCACCTGAGACCCTAGATGAATGATTTTCAGTATGTTTTGTATCGCAGCCCACACTCAGAAGTGAACACACACACACATTCACGGGCAGATACAATTTCACAAAACAGTGTCTTTCCCTATGCCTGACCAATGCCCATGTTTTCTCTCCTCTGTCCTTTGAAATGCTGGTTGCAAATGACTAAATGGGTTTCATAACCTGCTAATGTGTGGCATACTGCAGTTTGCCTGTCACTGCCGCAGAGATCGGGACTGTTTATGCATTTCTGTGCATAAATTCTCACATTTCATTATTTCCTAATAAACTTCTTTATTGTCTTCTTTTTCTCATCTCAAGCAGTGGCCAGTACTGTTTGTCAAATGAATCATGCTGTCTCATGACCCAGTTAAAGGCTTGGGGATGTAAATAAAAGGAAAATTGAAACTCTGAAAGCCAAGCGCTTAAATGTCAGGGCAGTAAACTCACAGACTAGACCTACTGGGAACAAATGGGGGATTATGTGACAATGAAGAGGAAGGGGTGAAAAAACTGTTAATCAAAGTCAGAATCTGAGAGTTTAATATAAGTAAAGACTGCATTCTGTTCAGTAAAGTGCATGAGTTTACGGAAAATAAATATTTAGATTTCATCTACTATAGGTACATTGTACAGAAGGAGCTATTGGCAGTCTATCCATCAGTGAGAGAGTAATGAACTCTAAGAATTTAATTGAATCCACCCTGGGACAACAGTAGATGCTATTAAAGGTTAATGTCACCCCTGAGGAATAGCTTCACTCCCACTCCAATCAAAAAAGCTAGGCAGCTCTCTTACATAATAGAAGGACTGCTGACTCTCTCTGGGGAGGCCTCAGCACCTTGCTTTCTAGGAAAAAAGCTTGCTTTTACTCTTGGAAAAGACACCTAAACCAAGTGGTTATCCACTATGGGTGGCATATAGAATCACAGGTGAGCTTTTTAAAAATACTAATCCAGATGAGTCACCAGAAGGAGTGTACCTTAAAGCAAAAGAAACAAAATGCTTGCAGAGCAGTGGTGAAAACAAATGACAAAGTGGAAATCTGAGCTGAGGACCCACAACACTGACTATTAGACTTGACCCTTGTGCCCAGGTCATTCTGCCCAGTTGCTCTGAGAAACTTGGGAGGCAGAGGGTGTTAGGACTTTCTGGCTGCAGCCCTGGGGAGCCCACCCTTCATACTTGAAGTGTGTTCCATACGCCAACAGTGTCAGCATGCCCTGGGCACTTCTTTTGAAGGGGTGGAACCAATCAGTGGCAGCAGCCCAGGATGTTGCCTAGGGAAGAGTGTGAGGACTACATTCTCTAAGGATGTGTTTCAGAATAGAAAGACTCAGGAAAGAGGGCCTTTTACTCATCCCTGTGTAACTGAGGGTAAGGGGAAATAATCCAGTATTCGGCTTCCTCAGATAAAACTCAGTATAAACATGACTGGTAATGAAATGTCTAGATCACTTGAAATGAAAAGTCAGGGGTTATTGGCATCCTGTAATACAATGTAAGCTTCATAAACTCAGGAGATTTGTCTATTTTATTCACTGCTATATCGGCAATACCCATGTCATGTTAATATCTTCATTCCCTCACAAACATACAGATGCACTCTCACATACATGCACACATACAAACCATATACCAGGTCGGATAGGAGAGGCTATGTTTCAGGAACAAACAGCACCCACTGCCTTCTCCTTCACACACAAGTTCAATGTAATTTAGCAGAGGAACTCTGCTCATGGTTGGTTACTCAGAAACCCAGGCTGATGGGAGTTGCATGTCAATGGGCCTCCCAGGCACCATGGCAGAGGAAAATCAGCTTTTAAATGAAACCAAAGCAGATATCCAGAAGGAGTAGAAGGAGAAATATTTGATGAACCACACTAATGACTATTAGTACTAAACAGAACATATGACTCAGGTTCTACAGAAACACAGATGGGAGAATAATTTTCTCACTTAATGTAAACAAATACAACCTTCAAAACACTTTCAGCCCTAGCTGGTATAGCTCAGTGGATTGAGTGTGGGCCTGTGAACCAAAGGGTCGGTGGTTCGATTCCCAGTCAGGGCACATGCCTGGGTTGCAGGCTGGGTCCCCGGTTTGGGGCATGTGAGAGGCAACCACACGTTGGTGTTTCTCTCCCTCCCCTTCCCCTCTCTAAAAATAAATAAATAAATAAATCTTAAAAAAAAAACACTTTCAAATGTGGACCTGTTAAAAAAATTGAAATTGTTTTTTTACATCTCAATATCAGGAACAGGTTATATGTTTTTCTGTTCTTTTTCTAATTTTATTTGTATCTGCATGGAATGTTCCTCTTCTTCATTTCTTCAGGCATTTGATGGATTCTTATGATATAATCACAGGAATGTGGGCCAGATCTTATGATGTTGGGTAGATTCATATCTGATGAATGATTTGAAGTTGTTTGCATTATCTCTAGTAGTGTGCTGAAGTTTTGTCTCTTCTTTAATGATTTTTATCATGGACCTGGATGAAAATACATATATGCCATTTTTTTCAGATGACATGAAATTGGGAGGGCTAAGTTTTATCTTGCCTGAAAAAAATCAGAATCCAGAAGAACATTATACAAGAAAGATTGGAAAAACCACAGGATAAACAATAGACAAATGAAATCCTTACTTTCAGGCAAAGAGAATGATGATTACATAAATATTTTATATATTTACATATCACTTCATTCCAATACAGATGTATGGTAACTTTTAAGATATATGGAATAAAGTAAGGTGACAAATTAAAAGTAGATGAGTCAGAATAAAAAAAGTTGGGGCAAAGAAAGAGCCAAGAAAGGAAGTAAAAATTACCTATCATGATGATAGATGAAGGATGGGAAAGTGCATACAAATAAGACTGATGGGGTGTTCAGGATGGTTGTGGACAAAACAGAGTTCGTATGGCCCAGGATGGTCAGGCCAGGGATGGCAAGAAGGAGTCAGTTTAGGATTCAGTTCTGACAAGTGGATTCTTGCAGCAGTATGATAAGGGGGACTCTGAGCCTGGGTCTAGCAGGAACTGATTTGGTTAAATAGCAGCTATTAGTGGAGATTGGAAGGGGTGACATTTGTGCTGGACATATGACAATTCCTGGCCAAGTTCCTCCAGTTGGCACTGTCAGGAAAGCAGCTGTCAAAGCAAAATGGTCAAGAGTGAGGAACTTAGCTATTGGGGTTTAGTTAAGTGGCAGGTATAGCAGCTGGCTCCTTCAACACCCAGGCCGGCCCTCTCCTATTGTGTGGAACCCACTCTGGGCCCCTCCTTACAGGACCTGCAGCCTATGTCATAGGACTAGAGGGAGTTTTGTGGGTACTGGGATGAATTTGAAAGGTTTGGCTTAGAAAGACAGACACTATCATGTAAATCTTCTACTTTGGAATTTCCTGCACTGTCAGAGAATCCTTGTTTATGTTGCTATCTGCTCCCATTCTCCATCCTGGAGTCTCTAGTCCCCCATCCGTGCTACTACAGTATCATTCAAGACAGAGTGGAGGAGGGTCTCCTCTGACAATTGCTAAGTCCAAGCTGCCCCCTTTCTACCGCCAACTGCCACCCAGGAGTTCAAAAGAGGGAGATATTTCCTGAACTGTGAGTTCTGAGGTTACTTTAACCAAGTTCTGGGAAGGTGGTTTTCTCCCCAAATGTGGAACTTAGGGAGAGATTTAAATGGAGCTGATAGCATGGGATGAAGGTGTACCAATTAGCTTTTGCTACATAAGATGTCACCAAATCTGGTATCTTAAAACAAACATTTCTTATTTCTCATGATGCTGTGGGCTGGATTCCCATTGCTTCTGGTCTTGAAATGCTTAGCTGATCTTGGCAGTCAGCTGATAACTTGACTGTGGCTAAGGACCTAGGATGGACTCCCTCATGTGTCTGGTTGTGAGACTGATCTCATTTGGGTGAGACTTGGCCATGCAAGCTTGCCAAGAGCAGCAGGAGAGGGTCTTTGTGACTTGGGCCAAAGCAAGTCACAATGGCTAACTCTAAATTCAGAGTGAAAATATGGACTTCACCACTCATTCAAGGTAGGGGAAGTATTGATCCCATCACTCCCACAGAGGAGGAGCTACAAAGTCACACTGCAAAGAGGCATTTGTATATAAATGGGAGGGGGTGACTTTGTGCTCATTTTTGCAATCTGCCACAGAATGGAACACCTGCTTATCAACATTGAGCAGCCAAATCAATCCTTGTGGATTGTCCAAGTATTTTAAAATTGGAACTGGAATCCCACTTTCCCATTGAAACACTTTCAAAGATGTTTAGGTTCCTTATGGAAGCTTTATTTCTGGAAAGAAGACTCCCTAATGGCAGTCATATTGGAAATCAGGTCCTGAGCATTCAATTTACAAAAGACCTTTAAAAATACAGTCCATTCGCAGTTTGGGATCTGCCTGTCCTGCTGGCTGAAATAAGCTTGCAGAAATGAGCTAGTGCTTTTCTTTTCTTAAAAAAATCATTCTGTGCTCTGGCAGTAAGCATTCCTTTCAGAGGTGGATACAGATGATAACCTCCTGATTTGAGTTTGAAGTTTGCACTATTTCATTTTTGGCTGGTTATAGTCAGAACTGCTATTTTCATTGTAGAGCCAAATGATTATTTATACTTCCTTTGGATCATTCTTTATACACCATTAGCAATGACATGCAAAGCACGAGGAACTGAATATTTACATCCAAAATTGTGAAGAGAATATTCTCCCTTTGGCAGATACAATTGCTCAGGGCTATAAGGCCCAGTAGTAAAGAACCATATGTCATTTCTGGATTGTAAGTTGCCACAGCAATGGCTTTTGAGTGGCTAACATTCTAAATCCCTTGGTTCTCACTTTGTGTCTGAGTGTGGCTGGGGGTTAGTTAGGTACTGGCTATTAAAGAATCCTGAAAGATGATGAAGGAATATCATTTTGTTTTTTCCTAATGACTACTTCCTCGGAGTTGTTCTTATAAATGGAATACTGTTATAACCCATAGCATGGCCTTGCTCAGGGTTCAATGCAAAAAGTATTTCTCAGGCATTTAGGGGTATTCTTGGTTTGAGGTTATCCTGGTGATCTATGGAGCAAAAGGCATGATCCTTGGTCTCAGTCAGTTTATATACTAATCA
The DNA here is from genome assembly GCF_014824575.4 of Sturnira hondurensis. NCBI lineage: Eukaryota > Metazoa > Chordata > Mammalia > Chiroptera > Phyllostomidae > Sturnira > Sturnira hondurensis. The sequence continues at coordinate 746,863 of NW_028072887.1, read as the reverse complement.
GAGCATAAGAGAGGAGCATATGGTACATAATTGTAACTGCAGACAGAATGTGCTAAATCCTAAGAAGAATAAAAAGAAGGGGATATGAAGTTCAAGGGGCAAAAGGAAAAATATTATTCAGCTTATATTCATAATACTTATCACATGGCATTTAATTTTTCATTTTCTTGTCCCATTGAAGATAGAGCTGAGGATCTCTGGGTTTTATCATCTCCAGTGCCTCCAACCCAATAGAACAGATGTTGATGAATGCTTGCAAAGTGAATAAATGAAAAAATGGATTCATTCATTTCACAGCAGGAAGAAAAATTTTGTGAATGTGGTAAAATTTGCATGTGCTTAGAAGGATTGACAGACACCAGTAAAGTTTGGGGAGAAAGGACTTGCAATGGAGGACGCAGACTGAGCAAAGATTTGGATCTAGGAAGGCACAAGACATTGAGGAGGAAAAAATCGTATAGTTTGGCTGCAGTGTAGAGGACACTCTGGGTCCTGAATAAGTTGGATTCTGTAGTTTCTAAGGTAAAGCTGAGGTGTGCATCAAGCCGTGGGAGGTGCCTCTATGCTCTTCCCTTCTCTTCCTTAAGGGATGAACTTCAACCCATTCATTCTATGCTTGATTTCAACTTCAGATTTAGGCAGAGTAAGGCAGAGCAGTGACAGGATGAAGAGCCAGCAGTGATGTTAATGGTTCCCGAGTGTTCAGACAGTGACCACCATCATTATAATAATAATGATGACAATAATGGTTTCAAACTCATGAACTCACACTAGTTGTCAGGCTCTGTGTTGACTACTTAATACGGCCATATCGTTTTATCCTTCCAACAGCCCTAACTGTTGTATTGACAAAGAAGGCAACACATTCTACATGGAGCTAAATAGATATATAAAGTAGTCACATTTAAAAAAAGACTGATTCTGTCTTTCCTTTATGGCCCTTAATAACTTAAATATATTAATCTTCCTTATTAGATTTGTATTGATTTCATATGCCACTTTTTATGATAGATGAGAGGCGGTTCAGCATAATGATGGAGAACATGGACTCTGTCCATAGTTATTGCACCTACATTAAAATTCTGGCTCTGGCACTTTCTGTTTTTGTGTGTGAGCAAGAAATTTGTCCTCTCTGTGCCTTAGTTTCCTAATCTATAAAACACGAATGGTAATAATAGAACCTACTTCATAGTTTTGTTATGATAAATAAATGAATTGTTATTTGGAAAAGGCTTAAGGAACACTTTATAATTATAACTGTTGCAATCTCTACTTTACAAATGGGAAACCAAGGCACAGAAAGGTTAAGAAACTTTCTCAACATCACACAGTTAGCAAGCAGTGGGACCCAGCATCCTGACTCAGGCTCCCAGCAGTGCACCATGAAGGAGCCAACTTTCTCATTGGCTTTTCCCACCTTAATTGCACTTTCATGGTTGCATCCTTGGCGTAGTCTCATCAGACTGACCCAGGCAAATTTAAGCAAACTGTCCACATCTTTTTGTTGGGAGAGTATTAAAGCTGACTGCTACACCGGAAAGGTCACCAACCTGTGTTCAGCAGAGTTCTGCTGATTACCCTCTGTACAAGGTGCAGAAGCCAGGGATTCAGAGAGGTACATGGCAGCACTCCTTAGCTCAAAGAGCTTACAACCAGTTAGAAATAGACAGATGAAATGTATTCATAAGAAAATTCCAAGATAAGACATATTTCACTACTGTTTGCCACTTAACATTATCAAAGAAGAAGCCATCCCTATTTCATGGTAGGCTGAGGGGATTGGGAACAGAGACTCTCTGAGGATAGGAGATAGGAGTTATCTTAAGCCCTGGAAGATTCAGCCAAGAGGAGAGAATTATGTCCTTGGGCACAGGTAGATGCAAGAGGGTAGTACGTATGTGTGTTACATAGTGTTACATAAGAATATATTGAAGAGAACTGAGGGACAAGTGAGTAGATGGGCAAATTGGAACAAGGAACAAAACCAGGAGAACAGAGAGTAGGCTGAGGACAGATCATGTAATCTTGAAATGAGCCATGGAATTGAGACTGTGATTTTAGGTCCAAAATGATGTCCACTGCTCCATCTGGCACTTCAGAGCACAGGTACTCTTAACATTTCAACCTTGCTTTTTTCTCAAGTGGATATAATTTTTATATAGGTTAACTTAACCAGGAACTCCATAATGTTTGGGGCAAGTATCCCATTTTTTTATCCCCCCAATGTGCATTACCAAGGTGTTCTATCAATATGAAGTAAAAAGTTTCTTTCACAGGTGCATTCGAGTCAGTGATCTTCTAAAGAAGAAGAATAAAGGCACTCTAATTATCCTCTAATTATTGTCCCACTAGTTTGATCTAGGCTTCAGAGTAGATGGTTTTTCTTTGGGTCATTTATTGATTTCCTCGTTGAAAGCTTTTTAGTCCCATATATCATTATTTTGCATACATCTTACTAGATCTCTGTACTTGATTGCTATTATAAATTTTACCTTCTTCCCACATATGGTTCAAGCCATTTTTTGAATTAAAACCTATGAATAAGTAATAAATAATTACATTATTGATCTCTCCCAGATATCTTTGCTGGATATGAAACAGCTATTTCCTAAACTTTATCATATTTGTAGACTCAAAAATTAGCTCTAGCTTTACTGAGGTTGCATTAATTTTTTTTGCCATGACATTCCCCAGTCTGCTTTTTCAAAATTCCTTTTCTATAGTTTAATGAAAAGGGACAAAAGTAGAATGGAGGGAAGACATTGTAAAACAGCCATTGGGGAGGGTAAGAAAAATGCCCTTTACATAATGACTTCAAAAGATTAACTTTTTCAAGTGCAGCCATACTTACAAAAGTTTTTTTTTGTCTTAAAAAATAGGATAAGATTTCTATTTGAAATGATTCTTGAAGTTATAAAATAATTATATGTGTCCTTATCATTAAGTCAGCTTAAAACTTTATCACACTGGGTAAATCTGGTTAGGAAATGAGCTTGTGAAGACTCTATTTTCTGGATTCTTCCAGATGTAATTGGTACGTACATAGGACATAGCAACTGATTTGCTTATGCAGCTGAAATAATGTCAGTAGGAGCCTCAATGCCTGGTTGTAATGTCTTTAAATCCTAAGGATTTGTAAAGAGGTTTGTGAGTAAAAATGTCCCAGTTCTTTCCTTCCTTCCTTCCTTCTTTCCTTCCTTCCTTCCTTCCTTTTTTCCGTCCTTCCTTTGTTTGTTTCTTTCTTAATCCTCACCCGAGGATATGTTTATTAATTTTAGAGAGAGAAGAAGGTAGGGACAGGGGGAAGAAAAGAGAGAGAGAAACATCAATATGAAAGGCAAACATCAATCAGTTGCCTCTCACCCACGTACTGGCTGGGGATCGAACCTGCAACCTAGGTATGTGCCCTGACCAGGAATTGAACTTGCAACCTGTGGTGAATGGATGATACCTCAGCCAACTGAGCCACCTGGCAGGGCACCCCTGTTATTTTCACATCAGTAGTTTTAATTCAGGGATGACAATGGAGAGAAAGAGGAATTAACATGAATTAAGGACCACTAATAAGCCAGACATTTTTACGTTCAATGATCTATGTACCCCTTAAAAAGTCATGTTATCATTCCTCCTTTGAGATGAAGTCTGAGGCTTCTCAAGGTTACATCACCTACCCAAGGTCACACAGCTAGTAAATGGCAGATTGGAGGCTGGCCTTAGGTATGTCTGACTGTGAGGACTGTCATCTTTCCATTGGAACCTGTTTCCTCTGCCTGAATTGAAAAGTTTTCTTTCTTTTTATTTGTAAGAAAGAAGATATAATGCAGAAATGGGTTGGTTAGTCTGCGAACAGCCTTGAGAAAAGCTCAGGTCCAGAATCTCTTATTTCTTTCCTCCTCCTTCCCTGCATGGCTACCTCTAGGCCAGTCCTTTCGCCCCTCGTAAGTCCTGGTCTCTGGGGAGGATTAACATGACAGCGAATAGCCAAGGCAAGTTCTGGAGGCAAGAAATGTCCATGAGAAAGCCTTTAATTCCAAGGTAACAGACACCAGCCTGTCTTTGAGGGCACTGAGCCTTGAAAAAGTCAGTTTGCACAGCAAGTGCTAACAAAACATGTTCCTGGGCAAAACAACAACTTTAAGATACCTCTGTAGAACTGGTCATCTGTATAGACCTCTGGGGGTGGGTAAGAAGACACCCCTGACTATTGGAGAAAGTATTGAATAGTAATACAGGCAGGGCAATAAAGTGAAACCAGAGAAAGTTGGGGCTCTGCGTAACTGCTCAGTTCCTAAAGCCCAGGAGAGTATGTTGCCCTGAGAGGCAGAATAGGCAGTGGTTAGCAATGAAAGTCCCTGGTTAGGGTTACAGCTCTGCCATTTACATCACTGTGAGTGGAGAGAAGTAATGGTCTCAGTCCTTCTATGTGTAAAACGAGAGCAATAAGTTGTCTAGCTTCACAGAACTGTGTACTGTCTGAAGGACTTGGACCAAGGCCTGCGGCATATAAAGTGCTCACATGGGTCGGTTCTCAAACATATCTTTGGAGGAGGGCTGGGGGGTGGGCTGGGATTGGGGGAAAGGCAGAAAACTATACTTATACAACAATTAAAATAAAAAAATTAATTAAAAAACAAACAAAAATCATGCCTTTGAATTTCCATCTCAAGCAGTCAGTAAATGAAATGCTGGAAGATACAGTATCTCGTTGTGACTCCAAACATGACAAGTATTAGGAAGGACCACTTACCAAAAGTGCATTTCTAAACCCCATAACAATTATTTTATTCGTCCTTCACGATTTTGATGAGTTCTTCAATGGTCAAGATAAAGTGGAAGTAGGAATTCTGTACAGGGTGGGGCAGAAGTATGTTTACAGTGTGAGTATGCAAAACACACAGTTTATTCTTATTATTTATTAATTATTGTATCATTTTCCATGTGAACAACTGTAAACCTACTGCCTCACCCTGTACTAGTTTGCAGCCCCCTCACCACGTATGGTCCACCATCTGGCTGACCAAAATATTGGTGAATTGATTCACGCCTGATCTTCAGACAGCCCTTTAAACAGTGTTTTAAAGTGCAGTCAGTGGATACAAATACAATTCAGGGTATGTCTCTGCTCTCTCAGTTTCTGTGTCTCTTTCTCCCAGCTATAAATTGTTACCTATTCAATGGACAAACATCTGACTTCCCTGGTGCTCAGCAGCCCACCGGTTTCACTAAAAGGTTGTCTCATCCAGCTTTGAATCTGAAGTCTGGTTTCTGAATGGCTAGCAAGATTTATTTTTCCTGGTGGGCAGAGCTGATATATTTTATCAAGGCACATCCCCACACAACAAAGGAATAAATGCACGGGGTGGAATCATCTACATAAAGAAAGTGTACCCCACCAGTAACCCCTATTTATTTTGTTGTATGAGAATGACCTTTTTCACTTCAGCTCACACTGGACTGCACTGTTCACCAGCAGCCAATCTACTCTGAGATCAGTGTCATAATTTCACACCCAGGAGCTTTGACGCCAACCAGACTCATGGGGATGAAGAGGCCCCCTTACTGGGACTGAGTCACCTGGTACAGTCCAATCGACTCTTAGTGTGAGCTTCCTGCTTGCTTCTCGGTGACAAGCAGGGTGGTTTAAGGAAAACATAAATAAAGGTGGGTTTAAAATTAAATCTTGGCTCTGCCAGTTTCTTGCTGTGATAATGTGAACAAAAGCTTTAATACACCTGAGCCTCAATTTATGAATCTGTAAAATGAAAATAAACCATTGACCTCATGGCATTTTGTGAGGATTAATAGGGGTAGTATATGTCATGTCCAGCATAATACTTGGCACAAAGCAGGTGCCTAGTCAAATGTTTTCTTCTACTTTGTTTTTTCTCCTTTCTTCCCTTTTCCCCTCTCCCTTCCTTCTTTCCTTTCTTCCCTTCCTTCTTTTTCTTCCTCACATGTGATCTTCAGTTTACTTGGGGCCTCTCGTGTAAGTCTAAGTTAATAGCTTCTGTTGGTAATTGCCACTTTCAGGTCCTGAGATTTGGCTTCTGAAGCCTGAACATGGACCTAAGCGTTCCCACCAGCCTTCGGCCTTCCTCTCTACCCTGGGACACTCCCTAGCAGAGATCAAGTCATTAGCCCCAGGTTCTTAGGTCTCATCTTTCTCTGAAACATAAAGATCAATTTAGGCTAGGGGAGAGTAACGGGGTAAAAACGCGGACAACTATAATTGAACGACAATAAAGAAATTAGTTTATCCTGAGACTACTTTTGTCATCTTTTGGGTAACATTGCCAGTAAGCAGACAAGTTAGGCCTGTACAGTAGGTGCCCAATAAATACTTGCTAAATTGGAGGTACGATGATGGCTAAGTTTTTTTTTTATATTTTATTTATTTATCTTTAGAGGGGAAGGGAAGGAGAGAAATATCAATGTATGGTTGCCTCTCATGAGTCCCCTGCTGGGAACTGGCCTGCAACCCAGGCATGTGCCCTGACTGGGAATCGAACTGCGATCGTGTGGTTCACAGGCCCATGCTCAATCCACTGAGCTACACCAGCCAGGGCTATTGATGGCTAAGTTTTAGGAGTTCATGGAGTATGAGATACAGATTATGAACATCCGGTATTTGGGAAACCATGTTAATCAGATATATCAACAAGCATGGCTTCTGGAAAGACAGCTAAGAGCTTGGGTTTACAGTTCGATTCCCAGTCAGGGCACATGCCTGGGTTGCAGGCCGGTTCCCTGCAGGCCAACTCCCAGCAGGGGACGTACGAAAGGCAACCATACATTGATGTTTCTCTCCCTCTCTCCTTCTCCTCTAAAGATAAATAAATAAATAAAATCTTAAAAAAAAAAAGCATTCTTTAAAAAAAAAAAGAGCTTGGGTTTAGAGCTTGGGCTGTAGAATCATATTGGCTCTTCTCTCTGTGTTGTAACAAACTTTTTAATTGCTCTAAGCCTAAACGTTCCTATGTGTTAATGGGTGAAAGTAAGGTGGTTTTGGAGTAAATGAGAAATGGCCTCTGAGGAACTTAGTTCAGAGTTGGTCATACAGTAGGGGGGACAACACAATGGCTAGTTCTGAGATGATCTGGAAAACTCCTGTCGTAGGCTGAATTGTGCCTACCACCCACAATTCACGTATTGAAGTCCTTACTCCTTCTACCTGAGAATATGAGTGCGTTTCATTTTTTAAAGAGGTAGTTTTACATTCTTAGAGTCTTTAAAGAGGTAATTATGTTAAAACTAGGTCAGTAGGGTGAGCCCTAGTCCAATATGACTGTGTCAATAAGAAGAGATTGGGACACAAATGTGTACAAAAAAGAGACCATGTGAGGACACAGGGGAAAGACAGCTATCTGCAAGCCAAAGAGAGAGGCCTCAGAAGAAACCAACCCTGCCAAAACCTTAATCTTGGACATCTAGCCTCCAGAATTGTAAGAAAGTGAATTTCTGTAGCTTAGACACCTAGTCTGGGCACTTTGTTACGGCCGTCCTAGCACCGCCCAGGGCCAGACTGTTTCCCGCTCAGCCTGGGATCCTGAGGAGAGCCCTGCACTCAGCCTGGGCTCTGTCAGTGAGAGTCCGATTGAATTGAACAAACCAAAAGAGTTGTTTGGGGCCCTTGTCAGCATCTTTAAACATCTCTGACTATTTTCTCAGTGAGTTTGCCATCTGCCTTGTGGGAGTTTTCTGGCTTGCTGGAAATCAGAACCTTGTTGTTCCGCCTGTCTTCTTGGATTCTGTCCTACTGCCTTGCTGACTGACATTTGTCACGTGATCTCTGAGTACTTTCTAGGCTTTGATGGCCACAGTGCTTCTGTGGTTGAGGAGTGTGACGAGTGTACAGTTCTAATGTTTATCTTGCATGGTGGGTGTGGTTAGTAAAACTGTGTCTATGCTACCCATGGGCTCATAAGGAAGTTGAGGCCCACTCGAGGTTGGTTCCTAAAAAGTGGCACATTAGGCAATTTGGTTTGTTTCTCTTTAAGTCCAAGATCTTCCCAATCCTACACAGAGCCTTCCTGGATCTGACCCTTGACTTTCTTTATGACCGCTAGAACTTACCAGATCATTCTGCTAGATGGCTCTGCATTCCCAGAGCATGGTTTCTTGCCTTGATATCACGACCCAACATATGCCCCCACATGGTCCCATATTGATCAGCTGTTGTCTAAGGCAGAGGTGTCAGACTCATTTTCACCGGGGGCCACATCAGCCTTGAAGTTGCCATCAAAGGACCGAATGTAATTTTAGGACTGCATAAATATAACTACACCTTCACTAGGGGCAAGGAGCTCAGTGCTGCCAAGTAGGAACAAGGTGCTGGGCCAGATAAAACAAAGTGGAGGGCTGGGTTCGGCCCTCGGGCCTGTGTTTGCCACCTGTGGTCTAAGGAGTCTCTGTGTTACTGAAGCCTATACCTCAGTGTGTGGATAAAGGACAGCAAAAGCTGACGAGCTCTGTCAGGGAGTTAAAAGAAGGTCATATTGCTATGACCTTGGACACTGTGAGCTTCTTAAACCTGCCTCTTCTATGTAGTCAGATTACCAGGATACATGCTGAAGTTTTATAAGTGGAAGAGAGGAATTTATGTCATGAGGTATAAGAATTCCTAGGTGGTCTTGATGACTACACCATGTGTCTTGTATAAGCTTGGATTTCCTTATAGATGAAGCATACTCAGTGTTATGCATGAAAGTGGCACATAAGAGTAAGGCAAGGAGTCAGGACTTGGACATTTGAAATAAATATGGAGGTGTAAGAGCAGAATAGAGCCAGGAAAATATATAGGAGTCAGTAGGCAAGTCAGAATGGGCAACCACTTGGGAAGCCCAACACAGGAGCAATTGTACTAAAAAATAGTATGTGACCTGTACACATTGTTTTATTGACTCGCTGGAAAGTCATTATTTCTTGCCTCAGTTTTCCATTAAAAAAATAATAACAGCTTGGACAAGTCAATCTCTAAATTCCGTTCTGTTCCTTTTTTTTCCAGAATGCTAACCTGTTTGAGTACCAGTGTCAGAGCATGGTGGCAGTTCAGCTCACAGGTACAGGGTATCAGCAACATTAGGTATTTGTCATATGAAGCCAACTTCTTTTCTAGAAGAAAAATTCACTTTTTTGTGATTTCTGGTGATGCTAGAGCAGGTCAAGGCCCAGGTGTAAGGGCTGGTTCTGGAGAACACCTTTGGGAGCATAGGTGGCTCATGGATACTCATTTCACAGCACTCTAGTGAAACTTGTGGCCTATTGGAACTCACAACAGGGGGTCATCAGTGCCTTTGGAGTTTTGGCACTGGATTTAACCTTGTCAAACCATGAATCAAGGCTCTAGGGTAATTTAACTGCACATTATGGTGATGCGTGGAGCTTTCTGCCACCGAATTACACAGTGGGGACTGACTATATGAGAAAAAAAATTTTTTCTGAACTAGTAAGATAAAGTGTGGTCATACAATAAACAATGAGCCATTGGTGTAGAGCCGACCAGTGAGAACCTCCCAGATAATTCTCAGTGTGTGCGTTTGGTGGGGAGAGTCTCCTTCCTAAATCACCTCCCTCAGTCCTCTCAGTGGCTCCAAAGTTTAAGATAGAATGTTGGGCAAGACAAAAGCAGGTGCCACTCAAACCCTCAGCATGTTCTTCCCAGCAGTTTTCAGTTTCAATTATGCATGGAAACAGATGGAGTTACACTGTCTCTCAGGACCAGCTACATAATTTGCCAGGCCCTAAGCGAACTGAAAATGTAGGGCCTCTGGTTCAAAAGCAACAGATTTTGAGATGGTGTCAGTATAGCAGTAATTCAGGTCCCCTCTGAGCAGGGCCTCTGTGTAGCCATGTAGGTTGTGTGTCCATGAACAGGCCCCCATCCTTTCTCCCAATGTTCTCCTCTGCCTTCCTGCAGACAAGGCCTGTTCACTTAGGGTGCTGGTTTTAGTCTATGAGCCATTGGACAAATCTACCCAAGTGACTTGCAAACACCATTCTTTCCCTTGTGTCATCTTGTTATGAGCTACAGGTGATTTTATTGAGGTCGGGGAAAATGCCTCAAAATAAATTTGACGATGCTGTCCAGCTCACATACTCTGTTGAGAGGCATCGTCAGGATGTCAAGATCCTCCTAGACATTTTGACTCTAAACCAGAGGTTCTTAATGAGGCACAAAAATCAAGATTACTTGAGATGCTTTTTCAGTATATACGATTTAGGGATTCTAAATCTGTAAACCAGTTTACATATACTGTTGAAAAGTCTTCTCAGCAAAATACTGGTAAAGAGCCACTTGAAAACAATTCCATTTATTTGTTATTTTATCTACCTTATATCTTATTATTATTTTATTTTTGAGACATATATGCATGTATGTGTGTGTATGCACTGGCCCCTCCCATCCTATTCCTTAAAGCTAGAAGCTATTTAAACTGACATTTGTTTCAGAATGCTTTAAATTGCAGTTTGGCTTGCAAATTTTTTTGTGGTGATGATTATCTATTTTGACTTGGAGTGAATTTATTTGTGACTGGATTTAGTGGCGGCCACAAACTAACTATTGCAATCAACCCAGAAAAATAAAGGGAATGAGGAAATGCCACTAGTATGGACAATATTTATTATAGCATATGGCTAATGTATAAAGAGGTAATAGAATGATGTTTCTCAGGGGATCATTTAAAAGCAAAATTACTTAAATTAACTTTTTAGGCGAACTGAATTATGCATTATAGCCCCCCCTGTAATGCTATTCAAAGTCAATGTTTATGAAGAGTAGCACTGGGGGCTATAAATCAAGCCTTTTGTAAGACTGTTGTATCTGCAGGGATTTTTTCCCCTCTGTATTTTTGACTTGTAGATGAATGAAGAAGTTTCTCAGCAAATTATTAATTGCTCTTGCTTGCCTATAGAGTTGAGTTCACTGCAGTTATGTAGGAGTCAGTGGTATTCAAACTGCAGCATTTGATGAAGTAATTGGCTGCTTCTGGGGCCTCTTTCAGCTGCCCTGGGCGTGCTTCACATGTAAACGACTGCCAAATGGATTCTTTCGACATTCCAGCCAATTAAAATACATTTAAAGTGCAGCTGGTGGAGAGGCAAGCGGGCGATTGTGCGGAGAACTTCAGGGCAGAGAGACAAAAACAAACTTTGTGGAACTCAGCTTGGGCAGCCCAGCCGGGCCTTTTGGGGGCAATGGAGAAAGTCACAAAAAGCTATCGTTTGCTGCTGTCAAAATCAAAGATGACACTCTGAGCACCACCTTAAAAGACACAAAAGGGGAAAGCGTGTTTGTCAGGGTGTCAGTTTTCTCCCCTTGCCTCTTGAAACTCTGTGTGTTGGCCGATTGCCCAAAGTGGTGCTGCATACAAATATTGACAGAACACAGCGGTGTTTGTTAAACCCGGCCTGGGGAAGCCAGTGATTAAAACTCTTGAAGGAAGATCTGAAAACCCAGGAATTCTCCTCAATAGATTAGAACATTGACCGAATGAAAGAGAAAGCACTGAGTGGGCTAAAGTGAAACACTCACCGTCCCTGTCTGCTATGCCTTTTCGGTAAGGACAGAATTTTCTTTTCCATTTTTTCCTTGAATGTCTGTTGGTGTGAAGGAAAGAGTGTCCAATGTGCTCAGCGCTCTGCTCCTGAGCTCTGATGTGCAGAGCACAGGGTTTGCCTGCGATTTTGCTGGAGGATGTGAGGGGGTCGCACTGTGTAAGCAGATACAAGCATTATCCAGCACGTGGAGTCTGCCAGTGCTTTTCCAGAATTCAAAACAATCCGTTTTTAAATGTTCACCTCTGCTGCTCTGTCCTGATGTTTGCTGTCTGTGTCCAGGTGTCCCAAGATTGATAACAAACAGACTCAGCCATTGAACCAATAGCAATGATGTACGTGCAGCTTTAATTTTTAATGTTGTCTGGTGCATTCTGCTGCCAGCCCCACACCTGTGCATGGAAAAAGTTTTTCTTCCTCCTACGTTAACATTCAACCAAATGCAAGCATTCTGTTTTACCAAAGCACATCCAAAATGTTTGAAAATGCCTTGCTTTATCTTGACTTTCATTGGGGAAGCTGCTAATTAGGGAATTTTTTTCTGAATTACTCTTTTCTTATAGCTTAAAGAGGCAGCTGCAGTGGTACTGTCTCTGGTTCTGCAAGCTCAATAAATATCCAGCTCTGTGGTTCCTCCTCAGATGCCTGTCTGAGAAGTTCCTGAGAAAGCTGAGGAAGAGTGTGGCTGGCAGAGACATTGATTCCTACCCATCAGTTTGTCCATGAAGATGTACAAAGTTCCTGATTGTTTCCTACCTCAGCTTGTCATGGTAGGCCCTTTTTAGCTTCAGTTTTGTTCAAGGCAAACAAAGAATCTCACACATTTCATGGTGAAGGATCACATTGCAGTGTCCTGAGCTCAGTTAAATGCACTTTATTAATCTTTAATGTGCCAGTAGCTCTGAGGCTATGCCAAGCTGAGACTTTCCAAAACTCTTCAAGCTACCTGCTGCCAAGATAAATAGTGGTGGGCCCAGAAGGGATATTTTGAGGAAACTTGCAACAGCAAAGTTTTACCCATTAAGTTTGTCATGAGTCAATGAAAGAAATCTTAAATAAAAAATATTTCAGAAGGCACTGCCTCAGCTCTGTACCCTGTATGTGAGAGACCTAGTGGTGGGAGTCCATCTCTTTACACACACAGAGGTCTATGCTCTGTGCAGGAACCAGAATAAGGCTTTCTACTGTATGGGTGTCGGGTTGTATTTACGAAATGGGTGCTGTGTGAATGGAGACATGTGTGAATGCAGAAAGCTTTCCTGCTTGTGGCAGTCTCTGAGCCCAGAGAAAAACAAGGCTGTACATGTGGTGGGCTGCTTGTCCAGGACAACCATTTCAGGCATTCCAAAAGAGCCAGAGATGGGCGATGGTCACAGAACTCCATTTGGAGAGAAATGTAACTTTGTACCGAAGAAAAACGGGGTGGTGTGCCTCAGAACATTGGGCACTGGTGGTGACTTAATGACTTGGAGGACAATGTGAACCTGTGTTTGATTGACCAGATCCTGAAGCATGTAAGGCTGCGACCTCTTGGATTGCTCATCAGGCTGAGTGTAAATGGTGTCATCACCATTCCTTGGGAATGCAGCTAGTAGACAAAAGGACCCTGCCTCAAACACAAGTCCTGTAAACAGAGAGTTCCATCTGTCGGGGTTGCTATAAGGAGAACACTGAATTGGAAAGGGGCGAGCTCCAAGGTGCTTTTTAATTAGAGTCAGCGATGCAAAGACTTTACAAATACATGCAGGCAATGATGAGAGGATCAAGAAGAGGGAGGGATAGACTCAAATAAGTAGGTTTACTCTTAGAGTCAAGTCACCCTTCTTCCTGTGGCCTAGAATAAGGGTTGGCAACCTATATGCAGCACAGGCTAAAATCTTCCCACTGCATGTTTTTATAAATAAAGTTTTGTTGGAACACATTATTTAAATATAGTCCATACCCATGTCTGTGCCCCCACAGCAGGTTTGAGTAGTTGCAGCAGAGCCCTACAGCCCTGCAAAGCCTAAAGTATTTATTATCTGGCCCTTTACAGAAAAATTGTGACAAGGAGAACAATACTTCTTAAACTATTTGTGGTGAAAGAGCAATTTTCTTATTTATTTATTTACATTTTAGTTTACTTTTTTTATCCTCACTCAAGGACATTTTTTTCATTGCTTTTAGAGAGAGGAAGAGAGAGAGGAAGAGAGAGAGGAAGAGAGAGAGGAAGGGAGAGAGGAAGGGAGAGACAGAAACATCAGTGTGAGTGAGAAGCATTGATTGGTTGCCTCCTGTATGTGCCTGGACTGAGGACTGAACTCATAACTTAGATATGTGCTTTGACTAGGAATTGAACCTACAGCCTTTGGTTATGGGATGATGTTCCAACCAACTGAGCCACACTGGACACGGCTCATTTTTGGTTTTTAAAAAATGACCAGTTTGTTAATAGATGGATAGTTTTATTAAGTATGATAAAAACATTGTTGGACTGCTGAGATATCAAATTTCTACAAAATTTCTAAGCATTAAATTTTGTACTTATCTCATCACGGATCCTCAATAAATAGCAAATTTCTGCCAGTCTGTGGGCCACACTTTGAGCAACCGTAGCCCCTGCTTAGTTTTCTAGCCTCATTTTATGTCATTTATCCCAAATCTCCAATTATGCTGCTGTTCTTTCTGAGGACTGAGTACAGTAAACTCTTTTCCAAAATTTGGTGTGCCACCGCCGATGTTTGCCTGACCTGGAAATTGTTTCTCTAAATCATTCCCTGACCCCTCTTTTCCTTTAAGTCTCTGCTTCAATTCACTTTGTCAAAGAGACTTTCTGACCATTCCATCTGAAAAATCTTCCCTTGTCTTACATCACTTTTTCTTTATAGCACTCATTACTGTCAATAATTGTCTCGTTCATTTGTCTATCTTCCTATTTATTATTTGTTTCCCTGTAATTTCCCCATCTGGATTTAGTAATTTATTTCAGATGGTTTAAGTAGAATGGGATTTCACACTGGTTTTAGGTGGCATTTGTATGATGTTGAAGAAGTAGGGGAGCAAGCAGAACTGAGAAAGTGGTCAGAACAGCACAAAAAATTACCTGTCACTCACTGTACAGAGCTAGGAATCAGGGATCTGCCACTGCCACCGAGAGCCAGCTCCATGATCACACCACCTCTGCTGCCATTTCCTTCATCAAAACGAACATCTCTGCTTCATGAAGTGCATGAGGCTAAGGACAGGATACTAGGAAGACTACCTATAGGTGATAGTCTCATTTTTTGAAACATACATTGTGTTTCCAAATTGAAACATATATATGTAGCTGCAGTTAGCTCAGACATAAGACATTATTGGTTACATCCTAATATTATGATTTACTGAGTGCTTATATGAGCCATACACTATATTAAGTGTTATATATATATTAGCTCATTTAATCTGCAAAGTATCCCAAATGAAGTATGCATTATTTCCATTTATAGAGAGGAAGCAGAGGCTTTGAGTAACAAAGTGACTTCCCCATGTCACAGAGCTGGTAAGTGTTGGATCCAGATTTAATCTCGTGATTTTCTGAAATCTGTTTGTACCTTTAATCTCTAGTTACAATCTTGTATATAATTTATCTTTCTGGTTATTGTTTCTTTATCTAAGACTTTCCTCTTTTGTTTTCTTCCCAGTGGCTGGTTATCCTACTGCATTATCTTTTATGCTTTGTGCTTTAGCAATGTGAAATCTAGTCATCAGGTCTGAGGTAACAGCACAGGTTGCTGGTCATCATTGCTGAATACTGTTGAGGAATTTGTGGGTCTATAGGTGAGAGTATAGAAAGGCTAGGAGAGAACTATATCTATAATGATTAAGGGCATCAAAAATTCTTTCAGGATAAAAACCCTAGAGGATCAAATATTTGTCTTATAATGAGAAGATCCTTCAACCTCTGCTATATGCCTGATTAAAAGTTGTAAGTTTTTGTGTTCTGTTTGGTCGTAATTCCACTTCACATTATCTTTATTATGCAGGGAAATTATTGTGACCTGTCACTTGATAAGATAAATGAAATAAGTTGAACATTATTTTTACATTAGAAATTTTAAAGAACTCAAAGAAACCTCTGAAGAAAGAAATTCTGGCAAGGCATAGCTTCTCAACAAATGTTACTTAACAATAATGGATGTGATTAGATGAACTACTTCAAGTCCTAATTCTAGTGCCTAGAAAATGCTAAGGGGGCAGAGAAGAACTTCCAGAATGGTGAAATAAAGACCTTTGGAAATCTGCTCTTCCATACAACCAGGAGAACACTGGTGAAAAATAATCGGAATCAACACTTTAGAAAACAAATGTGGGCAATTATGCAGGGCCTTAGAATAATTTAAGGAACATTTATTCAGGGAAAAATACTGAATATTTTAAGAACAGTGA
The DNA here is from genome assembly GCF_014824575.4 of Sturnira hondurensis. Lineage (NCBI taxonomy): Eukaryota > Metazoa > Chordata > Mammalia > Chiroptera > Phyllostomidae > Sturnira > Sturnira hondurensis. Next base: position 730,900 of record NW_028072887.1, on the reverse strand, counting down.
GGTTTTTTTCATGTAACTTGCCCCATTTCTATTCCCCTTTCTGCAACTCTGAGGAAGCATTAAAAGCCAACAGTTTTGCCATCACGGTAACTGTGAAAACCAGTAACCTAGCAGCCACTGGAGGGGGCAAAACCTGTTTGGAGCTCCACAGAGAGCCTCATCCCCCAAGAGCTGCCATGATTTGACTTGTCTGGTAGCTTTCTCGGAACTCCCATGTGCAAGTTTCATTTTTATTTGACCTTATTCAAAATTCACTCAGTGCAAATAATTTTTTTCCCAGGACTCTTCAAAAACAATCATAGTAGCTGTTTAACTTTGCAGCTGACTGAGGCAGCAATAAAAGTTGGGGAAAACAGGATGCTAATAAAAAAAATTAATTTCAAACTGGGTAATGAGTTGTCTATTGGGGCTTTGAAAAGTGCATATATTTGTAGAAATGTGCATGGAAAAAGTCATGCACATGTGCAGGGGTGTGCACACTCTTAGGAAAGACCTGAGAAGACAGTAATCTCTCACCTATGGTTGATCCTGAAGCTCTATGTAAGGAAGAAATGAAGGTTGAGGAGGAGTTATGAGCAGCTGGCAAACTGGAGGTGTAGTCCACTATGTACATAAATCCCCTCAGCAAAGGCTGGAATACTTACTGGTTAAAGGCATTTAAAAAAATATCTGCCCATCCATTAGCTGACCACCTCGTTAACCACATGTGACAAAGAATACGGACTCTATAGAATAAGATCAGGAAAGTCACTAAAAAATAGCAACAACAATAACATCAACAAACAGAAATAATAACATGCCATAGTAGGGGAGATCTAATGTCCAGAGTTGGTACATTATATTATTTTAAATGTCTGTCTTTTCGGTAAGGTTATGAGACATGCAAAGAAAAAAATATATGGGAAACACAGGGAAACCATACACAGGGAAACAAAAATCAGTCAAAAAGAAATTATCCTTGAGGAATTCCGGACATTGGACTTACTAAACAAAGACTTTAAATCAGTGACCATAAATATGTCCAAAGAACTAAAGAAAATCATTTTTAAAGGACTAAAGGGAAATGTGAAAACAATATCTTATCAAACCAAAAATATTAATAAAGAGATACAAATATATAAAATAAAACCAAATTTGGATCTGAAAAGTACAATAGCTAATGAAAAATTCACTGGTGGAGTTCCAGTAGCAGGTTTGAATAAGCAGAAGAAAGAATCAAGAACATTTGAGATGGATCAAATGAGATTATGTAATCTGAAAATGGAAGAAAAATAGAATAAAGAAAAATTAGCAGAACCTTGGAGATCTGTGAGATACCATTAAGTATATGAATATACATATAGTGAGAGTCAGAAAGGAGAGACAGAAAGGAGCAGAAAGAATATTTTTCATTAGAAAATGAAATATTTCCATTAGAAAATATAATGACTGAAAAATTTACATATTCATTGAAAACTGTGAATCTAGATATCTAAAAGGCTCAATGAATTTCAAGTCAGAGAAACCCAAAGAGATTTACTCTGAGACATGTTAAAATCAAATTGTCAATAACCAAAGAGAGAATCTTTAAAGTAGCAAGAGAGATGTGCCTTGCTATATATAAAGAAGTCTCACTGATATTAACATCCAGTTTCCCATCAGAAACTATGGACGTCAGAAATTAGTGGGATGACATATTCAAAGTACTGAAAGAAAAAGACTGTCAAACAAAAATTTTATACCCAGCAAAACAATTCTTTAAAAATGAAGGGGGAGTTAGGACATAGACAGATAAACAAAATCTGAGAGAATTCACCACTAACAGACCTTTGTTTCCTTAAATGACTAAAGGTCCTTCAGGATGAAATGAAAGGGAACTACAAAGTAACTTGAATCCAGACAAAGAAATTAAAAGAGCACCAGTTAAAATATAAAACAGTATACACATATCATTTGTTTATAACCCCCATCTTTCCCTCCTTTCTGATTGAAAAAAACATCCATTAGACAAAGCCATAAGTATAAAACTATGTCGACAAATTTGTAATGCATAAAAATATAATGTGTAACCCTAAGAGGACAAAGTAGAGTAGCCATATAGGATTTCATGCATACTATTGAAATAAAGTAGGTATTAGTTGGTTACATTAGATAACCTAGATGAAATAGACACATTTTGAGATATAAAATACTGAAACTGACTAAGAAACAAATGGAAAATCTGAATGGAACTTAAACAAGTAAAATGATTGAGTTAATAATCAGCAAACTTACTACAAAGAAAAACCTGAGCCAGATTTTCTGGGGTAGCTACCTGGTGAATTTTATCAAACATTAAAAGAATTAGCACTAATCCTTCATAAACACTTCCAAAACATAAGAGAAGGGAACACATCCAAACTCAGCTAAATGTGAGAGCTAAAACTGTAAAACTCCTGGAAGAAAACATAGGAGCAAATCTTCATGATTTTGGATTAGGTAAAAGGTGCTCATATGTGACACCAAAAGCACAAGAGAACAATTAGGTAAATGGGACTTCATCCAAATTAAAAGCTTTTGTGCTTCATAGAGTGAAGCACATAATCAAGAGAATGAAAAGACAGCCCACGTAATGGGAGAAAAATATTTGCAAATCATGTGTCTAATAAGGAACTTATATTCCATCCAATGGAATAGTATTCAACCAGAATGTGTGAAGAAGGCCTCTTACTATTCTATTATAAGAAGACAAACAACTTATTTTTTCAAAATACGCAAAGGATTAAAAATCATTTCTTCTAATGATATGTACAGAAACACCACTTTGTACCTACCAGGATGGCTATAGTGAAAAAGAGAGCAATAAGAGATGTTGACAAGAATGTAGAGAAAACAGAACCTTGATATATTGCTAGTTGGAATGTAAAATGATACCGCCTTTAGGAAAGATTTGGCAATTCCTCAAAATGTTAAATATAGAGTTCCCATATGGTCCGGCAATCCTCCTAGGTATATACCCAAGAAAATTGTAAAAGTGTTTGTACAAAAAACTTGTACATGAGTGTTCTTAGCAGCATTATGCATAATTATCAAGAAGTAGAAAAAATCCAATATCTTTTAGCTGATAAATGAATTTAAAAATATGGTATATCCATACAATTCAATATTTCAAGTCACACAAAAGAATTAAGTACTGATGCACATTACAATGTGGATGAACCTTGGAGACATTATGCCAAATGAAAGAAGACAGATACAAAAGGATACATATTGTATCATTCCATTTATATGAAATGTCCAGAATAGGCCAATATACAGAGACAGATAGTAGATTAGTGGTTGTTGGGGGCCAGGGAGAATGGAGATGAGAGAGCTGGTAATGGGTATGCTGTTTCTTTTGGGAGTTAGTAAAATGTTCTGCAGTTAGAACATTTGGGATGTTTGCACAACTCTGAAGATACTAAAAACTACTAAATTGTACTTTTTGAAAAAGATAATTTTATTGTATATGAATTATACCTCAATAAATCTGTTACTTAAAAAGTGCTAAGGAGAGAAACCAGAGTAACTGGGAACTTCAGAGTTAAGTTAACCTTACCAATTTTTGAATGTGAGGCAAGAGTGCAAATAGAGGTCCATCTATCACAAGTCAAATATTTTAAAATTATAAATCAAGTGAACACAATCTTAAATATGTTCTATTCTCCTGCTTTGACACATATACCTTTGTTTAGGAACAACTTTGTACAACTGGCGATGGGGAGTCAGCACCGGCTTTAGAAGAACAATGATCTGATCATATTGTCATGCATGAAACAGCCTGTTGGCAGCCTGGTCAAGGTGTGAGTTGAAGAGAGTCAGGGCTTTGCAGTTACTAAGTTCTGGTGATGGTCCTACCAGGAATTGAGGAGGGCCCGGCCCAGACCAATGTCATGGGTCTTCAGAGCATCTGCCAGATACAGCAGAGCTCCTGCAAGCTGGGTCAGCAGAGATGGATGTGGAAGGGGAAGGAAGGAGAGAAGAGAGAAAAGAGAAAGTGGCCCTCTGACCTTTAGAGCTTCAGTGAGTCAGGCTGGTGACATCACTACCTGTGAGACAAAAACAGAAGCAGGTTTTGATGGGAGTGGGGGAATCATGAGAGATGGGGTTTGGATATGTGGGGATGGGCTACATGTGGACATCTGGTGTGAGTGGTCAGCTAGTATTTAGCAGTAGTGCTTGCAGCATAAAATGATTTAGAAGTCATCAGATATGTCAGAACCCTGGAGTGAGGAAGGTTTCACAAGGGGCAAATAACGATAATGAACCAAATGGAAGGGGACACCATGGAGCCATACCATTAATAACTGGACTCAGGAGTGTTCCTACTAAAAAAAATGACAGATATAATGCCATTTGCCAGAAACTTTCATGTTGTTTACCAGAGTCTCAATCACATGGCAAACTTGATGCTCTAGATTAGAAGGTGGTGATTATAATATGGTCCATAACGAGTAATAGTTGAGAAAGCAACCAAAATGAGCTCGATCATAATGGAAAAGCATGTAATTGAACTTTTAATTTATTTGTAAATTATACCTTGTATATAAAAATCTGTGTAACTGAAAAAATAAGTGACCAGGGTAGCTTTGCTTGCTGTGATTTCTTTTGTGTGATGAATAAAAACAGGCTATTAATTTTTAATTGCTTTACCTGGATGATGATGTTATTTACTGTTGCTATAGAATTTCACACCTTGAAAATACTTCAGAACCATTAATGAGACATTCCTTATCTAATGCAGACATTCCTCTGCATTAGACATTCCTAGCATATTAGCAGTCTCACTACTTTTATTTGAATTCACTGGGAAAGCACTTATAACTAATTTGCCTTGTTCTGGTTATGGAAACAGTGTTGATTTGAGTTTGGTATTGCAAGGTCTCTGTTTGTTTATTTACTGAATGAGGAAAATTTGCATGTTTACACTGGCTTAACACCCTTCTGTACTTTGATGGGTGAACACAGGGCTCTTGCTATTCCCTGTCCTCAATGAGGCCTGGTTTCCACTGTCACTGCTCTCCTGGCATCACCAGGAAGGGGCCCAGCTTTTGGGCCACTGTGTTCTTGTTTCTCTGGTTTTACTGGAGTTAGCATTTCTAAGAGATGCAGAATAGGTATTTTCACAATAAATGATCATACTTAGTTGGTGGAATATGGGAAGTTGAATGCGTTAAGCAGGTTTTTAATCTTTAATTATCAGCAGTCACATATTTTCAGTGAACTATGAAGGAGCTAGGTTTGGGCCAAATTTTAAAGAAGATAAAGGCAGACAGAAACCTGTACTTGAACAAGAATTAAATAAAAAAAAAATAAATAAAGAAGATAAAGAATGCTTGCCTCCTGTTTTCAGTTCTACCAAATGTTCGGATCCTCCTCCTTTTTTCCTGGCTTCTAGAGATTTTGTACCAGGACTGACACTTGCCTCCCTCTGTGATTTATATGCCAAGCTCTTTAGTGTCTTTATCTGCATTCTGATGCAATACTCTGATTGGATGTGAAACGGGTTGCTTTGAGGTAGGCTACCTAATTTGAAGATAGGAGTATAAATAGGCATGGCTTTTAGGGAAAGCATTTTAGCAATATGTATCAGAGCATTTTAATCTATTTGAATTCAATCTATTTAATAGAAATAATGTGATGTGTACAAATATCTACTTATAGGAATATTTATTAGCATGTTATTTTGTAATGCTGAAACTCTGAAAACAGCTATACATCAATAGAATTGTCAAATAAATTATGGACCACACAGAGCTCTTATACATCCATCAGAAAAAGATTACTCTCTAATAGAAAATGGTTAAAGGAAATGGAATGCAATTTGCCAAGGAGAAATATAAGTGGTCAAGAAACATTTGAACATATGTTTAATTTCATTAGGAATTAAAAGGATACAAATGAAAATAATGAGTTATTTTACCTTTTTCGCAATGATTAAACTATTCCCATTGATGAAGAGGTGGAAGTAAGGCATTCTCATTTATTCTTGGTGAGAATGTGATTGGGACAGATCTGTGGTGAGGGAGCAATTGGAGTGAGAGAGTAATTTTGACTCAGCAGTGCACTTTTAAGAATGTATTTTAAAAAGATTCACAAGTTTATGAAGGATATGCATAAGATATATATCACAGTAACACTTATCCTAGTGACAGCTGAAAGTAATCCAGAGTCCACTGGTGGGTGATTGTTAAGTAAATCCCAATGCGCCCACACAGTGAGAACCAGGCAGCCGTTAGAAACCGACCCAGGTCCAGTTGCTAGAGATGGCGGAGTGAGTGGAAAATGTAGTGAAAAATGAATTTGTAAGCCATTAAGTGTTAATAGTGCTTACCTAGTACTTCTATAGTAAATACCTACAACAAGAATTACACTTACTACTGAATAATTTGTAATAAAATCTATTTCTTCTACATTCAGAAATAAAATGTTTAAATAGTTATAAATACACGTGTATTATGACCAATTTCTTCAAATGCCTCTTTTATAGGTGTCACAGATTGAACTGCCATAGTTATACCTACTAATACAAAATTTTAAAGAAGTATATGTTATACATACCGGGTATGTGTCATAATGTGTGTCATAAGCCTATCTGTGTCATATGTGTCATAATATGTGTCATAAGCCAATCTGAAACTTTGGTGTGTGGAAGCTCCTGTACTAGTGCTCACTGTAGACACTGGGGAAGGCAGGGTTTTAGTTAGTTGGGTCTTCTGGAGTGCTGTGGACCCTGATTCGTGGGGTCTGCCACATTATGGATGAGATACGAGACATTCACATGGACTACCAAGTCTGGTGGAGGAAAAGGGCGAGTGTGCCTTTTCTCTCAAGGGGAGTAAAAGCTGTGGCATTTGCCATGACAGGCCTTTATTTCTTTTCTGGGCCCATTACATGATAGTCCTCATTTACTATATGCATAGGTTTGCTTTAGGTGGTTACCTTTTACAGAAAACAAAGGAGCCAATGCTGCTAATCACATCACAGAAGAAGGATATTTGCAAATGAAAAGGGAAAAGTGGTTGAACCAGTTACATTCATCCTTGGAAGGTTTAGCATGGATTTTAGGAAGTTTCTTTGCAGCACATGTTTTCTGCCTCAATTCAGGGTGAGGGTGTTTTAGCAAAAGCAAGTCTCAAATCAGCCTGGGTACAGTGCAGGCCTGATTCCCCATGAGAGGATCAGGGACCCCCATGGGACCCTATCCATGGGTGTGGATCCTGTGCATTGGACCTTGCTTTCCACTGGGAGCTGGGCCCACGCACACAGAATGGTCTCCTATACTGGAGAGTTAGGGAGAAAAGTCATATACACAATTATGAAAATACTTCTGCATATTTAGAAAACAATCAGCAGATGAGTAAATGGTAAAAATATTAGGAACCATTTTTATTATACTATTTGCTTTTTCAGAGAGAGAATTTAAAAAATTTGGTGAAGTATATTTTTTTGCCAGTCCATCCAAAATAATTTAATAAGTTAGCACCCCCTGCCCAAGAAAAAATTAAGTTGATTTAGTTCTATAAATTGTTTAAGTCACCTTAGAATATTGTCTTTGGTTTTACAACAATTCTGTGAGGTGTGCAAGGTAAGTATTTACATTTTACAGTTGACAAAAGAACATCCAAGAGATTGAATACATTGCTCAAGATCTCAAACTAAAAAATCAAGGAGCTGGGATCTGAACCAACATTTTTCTGACAATCCAAGTTAGTTCTAGTTATTTCCAGGACTTAAATCAAAGTGTATTGGCCCCAAATCCTGTTGTTTTTTTATACTGGACTATTTTGCTCTTCTCCCAGAAGCTTAACATGCCTAGAATTGAAGCCTGATCTGTTTTCTAATAAGGCACCAGTGAGCATAAAGGAAAGGAGAACTCTAGATAAAGAAATAACTTTGGTAAGGCATATGCCAGGGGAAGGGGTTGGGAGTGGGAGGAAGGTGGGCAGGGTCTTAAACCCAAATGCCTGCAAAGGCCATACAGGCTATATAAATGATGGCAGCCTTCCAGGAGTGAGAAAAGCAGAGCTGACGGCATGGTAAGAAATGGAGCTGTCATGGGATTACACTGTGGTTGAGACAGCAGGGATTCGTGGGGATATGGGTGGAATGGAGCATGGGTTCTGTTGAATGTCTGGAGGATGTAGCTGTTCAGCACCAGCAATTGTTGCCAAAAAGCAGCCAGTTCTGTGGTTTTTTATTTATTCTTTAATTTTTTTATTGTTGCTCAAGTACAGTTGTCTCCATTCCCCCCTAACACTCCTTCCACCCCAGCCATCCCTACTGCTCACCCTTGATCCTACTCTCCCTTTGGCTTTGTCCATGTGTCCTTTATACATGTTCCCTGATGACCCTTCCCCTTTCTCTCCATTATCCCCTCCAACCTCCCTTCTGATTATTGTCAGTTTTTTTCTTAATTTCCATGTCTCTGGTTCTATTTTGCTTGCTTGCTTGTTTTATTGATTAGGTTCCACTTATAGGTGAGATCATATAGTATTTGTCCCTCACCACCTGGTGTATTTCACTTAGTGTAATGGTCTCCAGTTCCATCCATGCTGTTGCAAAGGGCAGGAGCTTATTCTTTCTTTCTTTCTGCTTCATAGAATTCCGTTGTGTAAATGTACCACAGTATTTTGATCCACTCATTTTCTCATGGGCACTTAGGTTGCTTCCAGCACTTGGCTATTATAAATTGTGCTGCTGTGAACACTGGGGTGCATAGGTTCTTCTGAATTGGTGTTTCAGGATGTATTTTTATTTTTTAATTATTTCAAAGAAGCTTCAAATCTGATTTTTAGGTAAAATTTCTCAATTTTAAATGCTACCACCAATTTTAAAATAGTATTTTCTAGGCTGACTAAAATATATCTGAAGGCTATCCAAACCCTCAAGTTTCTGGTTTGTGATTTCTGGGACATAATCTGTCTATGGGTTTATTAGGCTTCCAACAGGGGCAGCTCAGATCTGTTTCCTTGAAGTCTTAATTATACCACTGTGATTTTTTAAACATTTAGGAAAACACTTTTCTTTCATCTTCTTCACACCTACCTGAGCCAGGCACCCCTACTCTGGTTCTTTCTCACATTTCATCTAAGAGATTGGGGCGGAGGCTGTGCCTGCCAGGTTACCCGCAAGTGCACCTCGGAGCAGTCCGCGTTAAAACTGCTGAGTGTGAGCACTGCACTGAGGGGTGGCCCTCCAGGCTTGGGAAAGAAGTGTTTTAATCAGGTTTCCTTTCTGACTTCAATTACTGTCTAGACTAGAATTTTTGCAAGGCTATAAATGCATGGGTAGTGGCTTAGTGACACAAATCACTCAAGTTTTCCTTGTCTAGGAAGAATCCAAACAGAAGGTGCCAAGAAAAGCTCAACAGATATATGAGCAATGGTACAAATTGGCATGTTGAATCTGCAAACTGGATTAAACATTTGACTACTGCATTGACCTGAGTGGCAGAGATATATGTCCTCCTAATTCCATAGGAAGCTTCACAACAAAAGGCAAGATGTACCCCTCCCCCACTCCACACACCGTTTAGTCCAGTGAATAGTCTGATACACCTTTGGGGGCATCCTAGCTTTGGAGATAATTCTCTTTATAATCCATTTTGGGGCTAATTTATAACATTTAAGTATGCAATATTTTTCTATTTATAGCATGCTTTTAATGTTCTTTAATGATTCCTTATAGAAAATTTTAAAAATACCACAAAGTATCTGGAAGAAGATTAAAAAAACTGCATATAATTTCATCATCTAGAGACTGTTATAATGCTGATCTTTTTCTATGCTTTTATGAAAAACAGGCAAACAAAAAACCCCAAAGCAAACAAACTCTTGAGTTGTATGAAGAATTTAAATATCAAGAATTAAATTATTTTTGATAAATTCATTCTATATAAGTAAGTAATGAAAAAAGTGCTGAGAAGTGAGAAAGTCAGAATTCACCTTCTAAGGGGAAGAGTTGGCACTTCCTCAGCAACATTTTCAGTGCATTTTGACGGAAGGGATAAAGGCCGAGGAGCACAAAACCACTGGGAGCATTGGATACACTGATGACGGGTGAGGCACACGTGGACACAACTTACAGCTCCTGTGAGAAACTCAGAGGACTTTAAAAAAGAACATATCATTCCAGTGGTTTGGGGCTGGGAGGAATTCCTGTACTAATCCAGCCTGGAACACCTACCATTAATCATTCTGTCTCTAATACTGTCTGCCTAATCAGTCAGTCATGATAAACAAAAGCAGGAAAATCTAAAAGATTTTGAGCAGTTACCAAATGCATGTTTTATGCAATGCTCAGATGTATACATTTTATATATGTACACTATTATATGTACACTCTCATTTAATTTTTTAGTAATGTTATTAGGATATCATTCATATAGCATTTGAGGTATATAATCCAGTGGTTCCTAGTATATTCACACATTGGCTATCATCACCACTGTATAATTTTAGAGTGTTTTTTCCATCACACTGAGAAGAAACCCTCTATAAACTGCCACGCTTATTCTCCCCAAACAGCCTGGTGGATTCTGGTATGGAACCCTTAGCAGATATGATTTGCAAATGAATTCTCCCATTGTATGGCTTTTATTTTAATTTTTTGATGGTGTTCTTTGACTCACAAACATTTTTAATTTTGACGAAGTCTAATTTTACCACCTCTTCTGGATCAGGGACCCAAACCACGGGCCTTCTGCCCAGTGTCATTTATGCCAATAGGACGAGACTGAGTTTGGCAAAGCAGAGCAGAAAGTCTCTTCTTTGATCAAGGAATGGAGAAGAGTGCGCTCATGCTCTGACAGCACCTTCTCCCTCCCTGGGGAAGGAGCCCTGCAGGCTGTGGTGTGGAGTGACTGAATTCTTTTAGGCATGTGTCGTTCTTCTTCTGTCGGACTTGGCCCTTTTGCACATGGTCCTTTTTGCACAGGATGGCCCGTCAACACCTTGGTTTTTGCACTCAGCACCTTGGTCTTTGGGCGTGGCCTTCCTCATATTGCGGTGGGGAACTCTCTTTAGTTCCTGTAAGCAAGCATAACTCATAGCATGATTTAGGTTTTGGGAAACAGTAGGGTCTTTGGGATGCCAGCTCTGTGACACAGTTTATTTATTTATTTCTGTTGTTGCTACCTATGCTTTTCTTTGTCATCTAAAACCTGTTGCTTTATCTAAGGTCTTGAAGGTTTGCTTCCATGAATTTTCTAAGAGTTTTATAGTTTCAGCTTTTAAATTTATGTCTGTAATCTAATTTGAGGTGATCTCTGTATATGATGTGAGAGAAGTAGGGGTCAACTTCATTCTTTTACAAGGGGACGTCCAGTTGTTCCAGCACCATTTGTTGAAAACACTGTTACATCCCAATTTAATGTCTGATTTGATTTGCACAATAGTCCAATGAGGTGGGAATTATTTATCCCTTTTTGCAAGTAAGGAAACAGAGGCTCAAGGAGGCTAAGTGACTTGCCTTATACTGTGGAGAATTCCAAGGAAGAAGTAGAATTTAATTGGATTCCAAAGGTAAGTAGGGTCCTTCCAATAATACCAAAGTGGACATCTACCACATGCCAGGTATTGATAAAACTGATGCACACAAGAGTCCTCATGATTTGATGCCTTTAAATTTCTTTCAACTAAATGTCCTTTTCCCAAGGAGCTACTGTGTTGAGAGTTTCCAGTCTAGGAAAGATGAATAGCACAGTTCCTATTTTTATTTTCTTAAATCTGTCTTTAGTTACAGTTGACATACAATATTATATTAGTTTCAGGTGTACAACATAGTGATTAGACGTGTATATACCTTACAAAGTAATCACCTTGACGAGTGTAGTGCCCACCTGACACTGTACATGATTATGTATTACAATTATTGACGGCATCCTCAGGACTATATTTATAACTGGCAACTTGTACTTCTTGATCCCTTTCCCCTTTCCACCCATCCCCCCACCCCTCCCATTTGGCAGCCATCAATTTGTTCTCTGTATCTGTTTTGTTTATTTTGGTTTTTAGATTCCACATGTAATCAGAATCTTTTGGTAGTTATTTTTCTCTGTCTGAGTTATTTTATTCAGCATAATGCCCTCTAGGTTCATCTATGTTGTTACAAATGGTAAGATTTTATTATTTTTTATGGCTGAATAACATTCCATTGTATACATGTAGCACATTGTCTTTATTCATTTATGTATTTATGGACACTTAGGTTGCTTCTATATCTTGGCTACTGTAAATGATACTGCAGTGAACTTGAGGGTGCATTTATCTTTTTTAAGTTAGTGTTTTGGGTTTCTTTACATAAATACTCAGAAGTATAAATTTCTGGGCCATACCGTTCTTATTTTTGAAAAGCTAAATAATCAGTAGAAACAGTGGAATTTCCCAAAAGTAGGATGGCCAAAGAAATCAATATTTTTGTCAAAGAAACAGAAACCAGCTTAAGGACCCGAAGTCAGCAGGAGAGTGGAGCACCAGCTAACAGTATGGAACCAAGGCCAAACTGTGCCCGAGCATTTGCATCGGGAGGCCCAGGTGCAGAAACAGGTGGGAGCATCTGGCAGGTGAGCTGAGCCTGAGTTGTGTGCCCAGTACTGTGTGGGCAGGGCCAGAGGGGACGTGCATCCAGCCGTATCACACTCAGAGAGGAACCCTCCAACGCAGCGGGAGTGGATGTTGGAAATACCCACTCCCAGGACAGTACAGAAACCACTCTTCCTTCTGCTACTCCAATTGCTTTTTTTGTGCCAACAAGCCACTGAGCCAACTGTCTCTGTCTTATTTTTAGCCCTCGATTTCATGTGACCTTATTTCCTAATGAGATTATAATCTCCTTGTGGTTAGGAACTGTATTTTACATACCACTTGCTGATGATTCCTAGGAAACCTCAAGGAATTTCCTCCTAGGGAGCACGATCAATTCTTCATAATGCATGTGTGGATTTTTTCTAGCTAATTTATAATTTTATTTTTAGTTAAAAATTTATTTTTTATTTATTTTTAGGAAGAGGAGGGGAGAAAGAAAGAGAGGGAGAGAAACATCAGTGTGTGGTTGCCTCTTGAGCACCTCTTACTGGGGCCCTGGCCCACAACCCAGGCATGTACCCTGATGAGGAATCGAACCAAAGGATGGGGAATTCTTTGGTTCACAGGTTGGTGCTTAATCCACTGAGCCACACCAGCTAGGGCCAATTTATAATTTTAAATATGATTTTTCTTTCAGACTGAAATGATCCTAAGGACTCTGCCCCAACCATCGGATGCACCATGAATGTGTTTATGCCCTTCACCATCAGCCTAGTTCAGACAAGGGGCTGAGGGAGGTAGGAGATGGGCTCCCTCTTTTAGAGGAGGATACTGGGCCAAGTTCTAGCTTTAGCCTAGCCCATACACTTCTATTAATGTTGCCTTCAGTTTTAACTTTCCAATGCCTTACAGCAGTTATTTTTAAGGCTTTTTCATCCATCAAAATTCTGTGGAGTTCGGGTTTTTTTCCTCTTGTTTATCATCAGGAGCCAGAACTGGTTGTTTCTTCTGCTTTACTAAGCCCCAGGGAGATGAGCGGAATCCCCCAGATAGCTGAGCTCTGACTCAGACCTTTGAGGACCTCTTCCTCTGCCGCTCCCAGCTCCCTTCATCACTTTCCAGAGTTGACAAAGCCCTCAGGTCATGGGATCCACTCACAATAAAAGAATCTGTGGCGAATTTGCAAAGTAACATCAGGTTCTTGTTTTTTTTTTTAAAGATTTTATTTATTTATCTTCAGAGAGGAAGGAGAGAGGGAGAGAAATATCAATCTATGGTTGCCTTTCATGTGTCCCCTGCTGGGAGTTGGCCTGCAGGGAACCAGCCTGCAACCCAGGCATGTGCCCTGGCTGGGAATCGAACCGCGATCCTCTGGTTCGCAGGCCCGCGCTCAATCCACTGAGCTACACTAGCTAGGGCCAGGTTCTTGTTTTAATCATACACTTTCAGGGTGAAGGATTCTAGGCATGATGAAAAACATTAATTTGTTGCGGTTCATGTCCTGCTATAGCTTTTCTTGACCTTGGGTGGAATGTTTCTTGCATTTTCTGAGAAAGTAGATGTCTACTGTTCATCTTTGGGAATAACATGCAGTTTTTCTAGGAGCCACGTGACAAGGAGGTCAAGGTGAGGGAAGATGGATTAAGTGTAGTCATTAATTTATAAAATGTTTTCAAAGTTTGCATGTTTAAAGGTTATATTTCTCTCAGGCAGCAATTGTTACCTCTGATTGAGTAAAAAAAAAAAAATATATATATGGGTTTCAGTGGCTTGGACTATCAACATTATTCTTTAGTGGTTGGCTGATATGTGTAGCCAGCCCCTTCCCCAGCACATGCACCCTTGACAAGGCCCTGCTGTCCGCCTTGTTCCTAGTGACTGAGGGGCATGGAGAAGGTGGAGGAGGGAAGCTGGTCAGGCGNCTTTCATGTGTCCCCTGCTGGGAGTTGGCCTGCAGGGAACCAGCCTGCAACCCAGGCATGTGCCCTGGCTGGGAATCGAACCGCGATCCTCTGGTTCGCAGGCCCGCGCTCAATCCACTGAGCTACACTAGCTAGGGCCAGGTTCTTGTTTTAATCATACACTTTCAGGGTGAAGGATTCTAGGCATGATGAAAAACATTAATTTGTTGCGGTTCATGTCCTGCTATAGCTTTTCTTGACCTTGGGTGGAATGTTTCTTGCATTTTCTGAGAAAGTAGATGTCTACTGTTCATCTTTGGGAATAACATGCAGTTTTTCTAGGAGCCACGTGACAAGGAGGTCAAGGTGAGGGAAGATGGATTAAGTGTAGTCATTAATTTATAAAATGTTTTCAAAGTTTGCATGTTTAAAGGTTATATTTCTCTCAGGCAGCAATTGTTACCTCTGATTGAGTAAAAAAAAAAAAATATATATATGGGTTTCAGTGGCTTGGACTATCAACATTATTCTTTAGTGGTTGGCTGATATGTGTAGCCAGCCCCTTCCCCAGCACATGCACCCTTGACAAGGCCCTGCTGTCCGCCTTGTTCCTAGTGACTGAGGGGCATGGAGAAGGTGGAGGAGGGAAGCTGGTCAGGCGACACAGTGAGCTGTGTCCTAGGGAGACAAAGCTGCTCTGTGATGGTGGTGGTGGTGTGGAGAACTGGGTGGAGGAAAAGCCTTTTGTTTATTAGGATTTGAATCCAAGGATAAGAAGGCATCTCCAGGTGTGAATCTGTAAGTAAAGGTTTTTTGTGGGGTTTTTTTTTTTTTTTTTTGTATTTAGAGTTTAGGCTGGTGGAGAAGATGCCACAATAGACTTTGGTTGTTGATTCTTCTTTACTCCATGAAGACAAAAGCCTTTCCAATGCCATCTTTGCCTAGAGAGAGACAGAACTCTGAAGCAGGGTAAAGTGTGCAGGGAGGGGTG
The DNA here is from genome assembly GCF_014824575.4 of Sturnira hondurensis. NCBI lineage: Eukaryota > Metazoa > Chordata > Mammalia > Chiroptera > Phyllostomidae > Sturnira > Sturnira hondurensis. Next base: position 715,484 of record NW_028072887.1, on the reverse strand, counting down.
AGGGGGAATTTTATTTTTATTATTCCCCTTGACTGTGTGAGACTTACCTCCCCTGAATTGGAAGCTGCTTTCTAGGCCCCATGAACCAAGTCACTGTCTTCTGTCCCATTTTTCAGATTTCCTATGTGAATCCTGATGATAGGATTCAATGAATACTTACTGAGCACCTACTGTGTGCTGCACACTGTTCTGACAACAAACCATAACAATAGCTACTCTGTTAGTGTTTACCACGTGTCAGGTGCTTTGTGTGTCTTACCTCATTTCCTTCCCAACAGATGGCTATTTCACAGTTGGGGGATTGGGGCTCAGTGAATTGAATTACTTGTCTAAGTCCAAATAACTAACAGGTGGTAGAGTCAGGGTTTGAATTTAGGATTTGAACTAAGGATTTGAACTCTACAGCACATGTGCATTTCACTGACTCACTTTTAATATGCTCCCTTGTCCTATTTTTAAGGTATATGTTGTATTTGAATAGAGAAAGGAAGATACAGTTTTGAAAAACTTTTGAACATTTATGAGAATAAGCATCTAACAGCAAATCTGACAGAGTGGACATGATTCAGCAGCTGAGTAACCCCTGGGGAATGCTGTAATCGTAGAGCCTAGATTAATGCCTTTTGTTACCAAGCTCTGGCCTCTATGGCCCTATCCCCCAGGCCTTGAATGCACAGCCAGAACCTCTCCAAGCTCTCCTGGCTCCATGTAACAGTGCAGACCTCCATCTGCTCAGCTGGGCATCTGAATCACGTTGTCTCTCAACTGCAGTCCCTAAATTCCTACTGCCAACATCCATTGCTACTAAGTTGCAGCAGCTGCTCCTAATTTTGGTAGCGGCAGTTCTCCTTATTAGCACATCAAGGATGACGTTTAAGGCCCTTTCTCAGACCTTTTGGGATGATCAGGCTCCTTTCTGGGTTTGGAAACAGAGGACAAGGTAGGGGAGGCCTATACCCTGAGAATCTGTATCAATGAGATAGCCACTTAGACCAGCTCCCAAATCTATCTCACACCTGTGCTGTGTCTCAGTGTTTACCTAAGGTAAAGTTGGTGGCCAGTGATCGGTGGTTGGGTGGAGAGTTCAGCCTCTCCCCACTTCATGGGGCTTTGTTCTCTCTTGACATCTACTCTGTACCCTGGTTCTAGGCTAGTGGTTTCATTTTAACTTAAGACCATAGTATAAAAGAAAAACTAAACCAGAAATGAACCTCATTATGGGCACGGTGGCTGATATCGATTTAATATAATTTTACCTATAGAAAAAAATGTGTACCTGTGCTTACTTTGATTAACTACAGTAGGACATTAAAACTAGTTACTTGTGTGGAAACCTGCAAACTAGGAGAATTGAAGGCGCTCAGCTGGGGAGCCAAGCCTTCATGGTAGAGTGAAATCACGTGTGGGATATTGAGGCTGGTGCTCCATTTGGGAGACTATTTCTTCATAGGGTTGTCGTGATCTCACTAGCTGAGGGGGTAAATTTCCGATTTAGAAATGTGACAGTTCAGCCCAGAGAACGAGCTGAACGGTGAGTGCATGCTCGTCTGTGGCTGCCTGCAGTGGAAGTTGTCAGCTGAAGGGAGCTCCGACTGAACTGGAATGCTAAGTTGGTCCGACAGCCACGCCTCATGCTTCGGCGGGCGACACCTGAGTCCGCTCCAAGATGCCAGGGGAAACTTGTGGCGCTTTGATGGTATCAAAAGGAACCTAATTAGGAGACTCTGGTGGTCAAGAAGCTGGTAAATATGGCAGTTGGGTCCTTCACCAACTCAACTAATGAAACTACTCTTTATGATAGTCCGCTCCCACTGAGGCAATGCTCACTCATTCCGAAACTGTGAGTACCTAGGATGTGCCTGGTATCCTACTATTCACTGGCATGGCTTTGTGAATATGAAATGGTGACTGCATTCAAAAATTATAATCAGTGGGCCATTAGGAAAAGGCAAGTGTGAGCACATCAGCCCAGAATGTAGCGGAAGAGGAAGTCTTTGGTGGCACAGGCAGGGAGTCACTGTTCCTCATCTAAGACTGGGGAGAGGTTTGGAATCGGTGCGACTGTTTACCTGAGTCATCCCAGCGGTCCTCAGTCTAGCAATTTGAGCAATGCATTAAACTTTCCTGTGACAGAGCAAAAAGAGTGCCAGACTCAAAGGTCAGAGAGCTTCAGGTCTGGTCACCACCAGATCCATGCCTCCCTGCCTCCCTGCAATATTCAGCTTGGAAAAATGATCAAAACACTCTGGGTCTTAGTTGCTTGACCAGTAAAATGGTAGTAGTAAACACACTGTACTTCCTTGAGGGTGGAGGGCTGTACCACCCGATCTCCTTAATTTTCTATCAATTCTCAAATCTGTGTTCTTATGATTTCTGCTTTTCTGTGTAGCTGAGAGCAATGCTAAGACTGAATTATGTAGAAGTATGTTATTTGCTAGACTAAACACAGCACAAACCCCTGGACATTTGGACAACAGAATCTGATCCTAGATGTTGCTGAGTTCATTTAAATCAAGTCCTTAAAATGTTATGTAGCTTTAATAGAGAGTTTATCTATAGAAATTTTTGTTCACTAACCTAATTCACTGATGCATTAAATGTTAAGAGTGTTATCTTTAAAGAACCTTTAAAATATATTTAATAAGTGAGAGATTCACATTAATTTTTGAAAAATTCTCTGGTTTGTTTCATAAAAGTGATGGTGGGTTAACAAGTATCTATTGAGTGTCCACTATGTATGGAGAAATAACTGGGCTTCTCTGTAGGGGAGCAAACAAGTAGAAAGCTTTCTTTTTATTTGTAAGAACATCAGCATTTATTTGAAATGAGGCATGCACCTGAAAACAGTTACAGAGCAGCTTGGCACAAGGTGTTGTTTAATACGCTTTGAATTGAAGGCACACGTTTTGCTTGTTGTCAGAGTAAAAGGAGAGAATAGAGAAGGAAAGATTAGGTTTTGAGTCTTGAAGCAGCTGATAAAATACTTTTCCAAGGCAATCTTTAATGTTAAAGTTTATTTCATTTTAAAATCTTTACACCAGAATTAGACTAGTTGCAGCCTGAGGACAGGCTGAGATTGGGAACAGATTGTATGAGAGCAAGAGAAGAACCTTTCCCTCCGAAGCCTGATGTGAACCAGGTACTTTACGCTAATTACTATGATAATTCCACATGGTCAGGTTCCTTCCTTGTTATGTATCAGGGGGCCAAGTTTCAGCGAGGCAAGGTAAAATCTTTCCCCTAAAAGGGGAAATTTTAAGCTTATTTTCAAGCTTATTTTAGGTCATGTCTGACCTAAAAGGGCCATGGTCAGACATGACCTCAGGTCTTTCTGAATAAACAAATCTCAATGTGAGGAGTGTGACAAATGACACAAAGAGAATTGAATTCAAATCACCAGTTACTTCATCCTCATACAGTTGACTGAACTGAATGATAAAATAATAATTGGCTGAGATCACTATATTGTTCTGAAAGCAACAGAAATTCAGATAGAAACCACTCAGGCAGTGGATTCCAAGCCTGGGAGACAACCTGTCTGTGCTTCTTATTCCCCCAGCAGTTTTTATACAGTTCTTTTGCCAGAGGAAAACAGCAGAGCAGCTTGAAAGCTATATAAAGCAAATGTGCAATGGTGTTGGCAATGTTCTGGAAGTTGCTACCAAGAATGCATACTACAGGGAGGAATGAAGAACCAATTTCTGGGCGAAGTCCATTACAAGTGGAAAGCTTTAAATGGATGAATTCTCCATCAATAGGTTGCTGCTTTCCATTTAATTGTCACTGTTCAGTATTTTATGTATAAATCTTCCTGCATGTACGTACATGACTACATTGGGAGGCAGTGGAAATTTATGTTTTTGAACTATGTGTTCCCCTTGCTTAAAGAGTGAATAACTATCTGACCAAGTACTCGGCACCCTTGTCTCTTGCCTTGTGATTATCATTTGCTATATTAATACACAATGTGGCTCTTTCTCCATTAAAATCAGAGAACTTGGTTTTCTTTAGTCTGTCTGTCTTAATTAGGTATTACATGGTGAATCACAGCCCTACTTTTGTATGTAAAAATAGAACCAAACTTTATGTGCTTATCAGGTGCCTTTCGTAGCTTTTGTAAGAGGGGTGAGTCACTAAGCCATTCCTGAGTAATCTTGCAGACTTGTCAGATCAAGAGACCATCTCCTTCAGGCTATACTCTCCCGCTCAGATTTCTTGTTCTCCTGAATTCTGAAGAGGTCTCGGCAGTTGTTCCTGCCTCTGGGCCATGAACTCTAGCAGTGGGAGGGAGTTGCAGACTTATGGTGGAGGGTAGTAAATTTGTGTGAACCCCAAAGAACCTTACCTGGACTAGTAAGATAGAGAGCAGACTGACAGGTCTTGAGAATTGGGGGTGGTGGTGGTTCGGTTTAGGGGGTGGAGAGGTGAAACCAAAAAGAAAAAGGACTCTGGACATGGACAACAGTGTGGTGATTGCAGGGTGGAGTTGGGTGGAGGTGGGAAAGGGGATAGGGGGATAAATGGTGATGGAAAAAATATAGTTAAAAAGGATAGGGAAGTATGAAATATATATATGTATGTAAGTATACATATATCTGGTATAATGAATTAGTGTATTATATATAATGACCTTTTTAAATGTCACTAAGTGTGTATTGAGTTATTTATTTTTTATTTACCATAATGTATTGCCTGGTAAAAACAAAAAATTATCATGTGGAAGGTTATAAAAGTTTTTGAGGTTGGAAAAAGAACTTGTAGCTCTGGCTGGCATGGCTCAGTGGATTGAGTACCAGCCTTTGAACTGGAAGGTTGCTGGTTCAATTCCCAGTCAGGCCATGTGCCTGGATTGTGGGCCAGGTCCCTGTTTGGAGGCATGTGAGAGGTGACCTATCACACATCCGTGTTTCTCTTCCTCTCTTTCTCCACCCCTTTCCCTCTCTCTAAAAATAAATAAATATTAAAAAAAATAACTTTTAGAACCCCAAAAGATGTGGTTTTATGCTGTACCTCAGTGAAAATTTGTTTAAAGCTCTTTTACCATTCATGACCTTACTAAATATGAACTCACCAAACTTGATTTATTTATATTCCTTTGCCTTCCAAAGCAAAGAAATAAAGGTTGGAAAATTAATTTTCCCCAAATGTTTAGATATCTCCCTTTTTCCTGTTCTCATTGTATCAACTGTTATAGAAATATCTTGTTGGTGAGTTCTCACATTGCCCTCATGAGCAGAGGAACGATGCTCATGTTTTATTGTTTACTGTGCTTGGCTATCAGTCTTGGATAGAAGTTCTTTACCTTACTATGGAAAGTACTCTTCTATTTCTGGACTCACTGTAAATTAGCAAACATCAGGAATAGAATTTGAATTTTACAAACATCTTTTTAGCATCTATATAGATGTATATGAACTTATTGCTTGATTTAGTGTTGTACTAGATTAAATCATAGCAAACCATTCTTATTCATGAAACACTTCCTTCTGAAACTGCAGGTCTTGCTTTGTTACTCTTTTAAGATTTTATAGGTGAGTTTGTCTGGTTGTTTTCCCTTTTTTTATGTACTAGCTTCATGAAGTTTTGCTATCAGGTTTATGCAGGTTTCACACAGTTAATTTGGAAGATGTTCATCTTTTTCTGTGTTTTAGGAACTGTTTATATAGAGTAGGCAGTAAAGCACAGTCATTGAGCCAGCCCATGGGCTTCGAGGATAGACATAGACCTTGGTTCAGATCCTGGGTCGTCCACTTGCTGGTCTTACAGCCTTAGGTACGTTATTTAACTTGTCTAAGCGTCAGTTTTATCACCTGTAAAATTTTAACACAAGCACCTATCATACAGAGTGCTTGTGAGATTAAAAGGGATTATAGAAGCAAAGCCCTGTCACAGCTCTTGGATCATTGTAAGCATCAAACAACGTGGCTGTTGCTGAGACAGCGATGGCAAAGGTGGCGATGGTGGCAGGGCATTGCTCTCGCGGTGTGGAGGCTGTTTCTTTTCTTGAAATTAGTTCTTTGTAATAATGGACTGGCTTCGAAAGTTTGAGGAGGGCTATTTTTCTTAAGTTTTAAAATTTGTCTAGATTTCCTATTTTTATTCAGTTTTTTTTCAAGAAATATTGTTGCTAGGTTATTGAGGTCTTCAAAATCATTAGGCCAGGTATAAGTTATGCATGCTTTGTGAGATCTGTCTCTCCCTATATCCATAGATATAGATATAGATATCTATACACACATATATGCATGTGTATATATTGTATTCATGTATGTGTTACATATATAATGTAAACATATATATGTATTAAGATTTTAAGCTTATTTTCAAATTATTTACATTTCCTGTTTGTAATTTTTTCTACTTCAATTTGTGTTGATCTTCTTGTGCTCTTTCTAAATTTATATTTCTATCTTTTATTCATTATAATTTACTCTTAATTTTTTGAATAATGAAATTTAATGATGCTGATTTACCTCTTAGTGCAGTTTTTCTACATACTGCTTCCACTATCCATCATCATTTTAAATTATTCTATAGTTTTGAAAGTTTCTTTGATCTAAGAGCTGTTTGAGAGAATAATAATAATTCTCACGTTTTTATTTTGATTTATTTGCTGCTATTTCATAATTATTCTCAGTTTTCTTGCAAATGTCAGAGAAATATGCCTATCATAGTTTTTATTTTGATATAGTAAATAATCAACTTTGGTAAATGGTCCATGAGTAAAAGGAAAGGATGTATATGTATTTTTAAGGATCATGGAATTTGTAGAATATACAAAAATACATATATATATACACACACAACAACGATGACGTTTATCATCAGGCATTACAATTTATATCCCATTAGCATTTTTTTAGTCATCTGTTGCTTCAAGAGAAAAAAGAAATGTGGTGGAACCTCCTTGTTCTCCTCTTATTATGATTCTGTAAATGTTCCCTTGAATTTCCAATATTTTCCTTTATGTACTTTGACACTGTGTTATCTGCAGCATTAATATCAATGACTATCATGTCTTATTAATACTACTATTACTAACACAAATATTGAAAAAAGAAACCCAAAAGTTTGGTCATGAAGTGTGGCAGGTATTGAGCTAGGTGTTTTAGATTAATTTTCTTACTTATAACAACTGTCTAAGATAGATAGGTACATTTAGGGCTATCCATAGGAGCCTAGGAGATTGCATTATCGATTAATAGATACAAAAGTAAAACAATTTTTTGTTTTACATAATGCTTCTTGCCTTTGGCACTGCTTCTTTAATGTTATTATTGTGACTCATGCTTCCTTTTTGTTTGCTTTTGCCTTGCATATCTGTTTTTTAATATTTAACTTTTATGTCGCTTAGCATGGTGTTGACATAAAGTAGATACCCTACAAAAATGTTTGTGGGATGAACAAGCCTTTCAGACCCAATTTGTTTAAAGTGTATCTATTCTAAGAGGCATATAATTAGGTTTTGTTTATGATGAATGTGAGATGCTTATTAGCAGAGTATAACTTTCTTACAGTTATTGTGTTACTGATAAGTTTGATTTACTTCTGACATTTATCATTTCATGTTTTTTATGTTTCCCTTAATTTTCTTTTGCTTTTACCATTGCCATATGGACTGTGAGCTCTTTGATTAAATATACATACAAATTGGTTTGGACAGTGTACGTCTTGTTTTTATCCTGCCTTTGATTGACATCTGGCTTGTCCTACAGCTGAGTGCATGCATGCTGTTGGCATGATGATTGGAGTTTCCATTGCAGCTGCTGCTTCCCAGGGCTTTCCAGTCACATGCCAAGCTACAGTAAATTATGTTTGTGGTCATGAATTTCTTATTATCTCATTTCAAATAACTTATTCGTCTGAAAATCAAAGACATTTGTTGCATTGCATATTCTTTTCTTCGCCTCTCGGTTTTGTGCTAATCATAACTGTTAAATGATGTTAATGTTATAATGTTAAGTGACATGTATATGTTATATACACTGTACTGAACTATGCAAATTCAGAGGAGAAGGAAGAGGAATACAAAGTAATACCTTGTCCATGTTTTCAAGTTGCTTAAAGTATATTGGCAGGGGAACTAGATGTATAACCATAAAAATAAATAACTGAAAAGTTAAAATATAAATGATGTCACTAGCACTATATATAAATAAATGTCAAATGAAAAATGTATGCAAAGTGTGCCACTATTCAGAGATCAAAAATATTGCCTAGGGTTGAAATGTTCAGAGCAATCTTCCCCGAGGAAGAAGGAAACCATCTCAAGGTGAGTGGACAGTGTGGACAAAGGTGTGGAGATGGGTATGAACGCAGCATGTTTATGAGATGGCAGGAAAATGACTGTGGTCATATCAGAGATTTCGTAGCATCAGAAATGCTTATGAGGGTAAAGGTTTTGTTCCTCAAATATATTAAGCACTTGGTGCCCAGAAAGCACACAGAGGGCACTTAACCAAGTAAAAGGGGAAGGGCGTGACAGAGAAAGTTTCCGTGTGGACATGACACCACAATAGAGTCCTAAGAGACAAGTAGGAGTTCAACAGGCAAAGGTTTCAGACAGGGTTGGAGACATTGGGAAGAAGTGTTTTCTAGGCAGAGGGAGCCAAAGGCAGGAAGGCTTACAGATGAGAGAGAGCATGATGCATGCAAGAACTATAACCATTTTCCTGTGATTGGCACATGGAGCATGAATGGGAGAATCGAGTGAAAAGGTTGGAGGGAGAAAAGCTGACCCAGGTCATGAGGATTTTAGGTACCCCATGGAGACTTTTGAACTTTATCTGTAAGGCTGGGGAGCCTCAGAGTGATTTTGAATGGATTAGTAGGGTTCAATGGAAACTCAGTTGTAGACAGGAAGACTGAAGGCAGGGAGATGGACTGGGAGATTACTGGATTAATTCAGGTGAAATGTGTCAAACAAAGGCCTGAACAGAGGCAGTGGCAGTTGGGGATATATTTGAGAACGATGGAAGCATTAGATGCTACAGCCCAGACATCAAATGGATGGAGACACTAGGAATAGGGAACCAAGGGTGATTCTTGGGACCGTGGCTTGGGAAATGGCGAGCATTCATTTATCACTAAAGGAACCACAGGAGAAAGAGAAGCGTTGTAGGCTCAGGAGGCCCTGTGAAGTTGGTTGAAATCTGCAGGTAGCACCTTGTGTGTGTGGTCTCGCTCTCCTTCATGGATTTTCCTGCTGAGTCTAGAATAACAAGGCTTCACAAGTTAGCATTTCTTTAAGATTGTCATGGGTGTATAAGATTGATTAAATTACTAGGTCAATAAAATATGTCTAAATGTACACACTTGTTGATGACACAAAGTTTTATGTAGCTACCAATCCCATAAATGGCCAAATAATCAACAATGATGAGTTTGTTTCAGTAATAAAGCCTCCCAAAGAGAGGGAGACTTGGATTCTTTTCAACAGAATAAATTCCTTTATTCTCAGATGACATGTACACTGATGTCATTTCTCATGCCATAAAGAAAAAAGGGAAAGATGAGACTTGCTATGGTTTGCAGTATTCCAACGATGACATTCTTCCTCAAAGTCATCTAAAAAAAGATATTGTGAACAAACTTGTACTTCCTCTGCCAGAAGTGCATGCCAGGCTGTAAAGCAAGCCTTTCATAGTTAGCCATTGAGATCATGCTTTCTCCATGAACTTTCATAACATTTATTTACTGTTATAAATGAATGGACAAACCACTGTTGGAAGCCCCAAATCAGTTCCTCAGTAGTTAGATTTGTCACTACATTATCTCAAATGTATAAAGGTTGCCCTGAAAATGTATTTCCTGTCAATATTTCAGAACAATGCGAAGTGTCACCGGTATCTCAGTTTTGAATTTTTACAGTTCTGCCTGCTTGCAAAATATCTTAGTTTCACTCCACAAAGACGACACTCTAGTTATGAATATTTTAACTCCCAAATCCCACTTTTAAGGGTATATCAACATTTTCATTCCCCTCCCCTCTGGCTGACCTACTCACAGTCTTCTGTGAATTCTTGCAACAGAAACAACAGGCAAAGGCTGCCTAACTCTGAAGACAAGGCTTTCTATCTTTTTATCTGGGTAAAGTGGTGAAACATGACTTGGGCTTATCTACTAATGAGCATTAACCAGGAGAGATGTATCAGCTGCTAAATGGAGAATGGCATCTTGCTACAATAAGTTTTCCGTGGACATGGCAGGGACGATGGATGGTGAGCCTGCTCAGGAAGAGTTTGAACTCAAGGTGGCTATGCTAAGCAGACATCTGATTTGTTGAAGTCTTGCCGCCACCTCTAGTTTCTACAAGCTGAGGCACAGGGTTCCCTCAGGTTGAGCTGGTTATACTGGACAAACCACAGCCTCCCAGAGCAGGCTCTTGGGCCATGGCCTGAGGGCTGGCTCCTGCCCTGGCAGGAAGCTGTTGTGCTCACGTGCTCGCCCTCCCCATCTCCCACTCTGTTAGTGCCAGGCACAGCGGCAGGAGCAAGAGATGGCTATGAACAGGGCATTTGCTGTCTGACTCTGGTCTTCTCCAGAAACCTTATTTCCAGAATCTCCCCAGCCCCGAGGCTGGCTTTCTGCAATGGGCTAGGATTATAGACCAAATTTGAGGAACGTCACTTTTGGTGGACAGAAAACGCAGAACCAGATGCAGCTGTTAAAGAAGCTACTAGATGATTGAGAAAGGTAAAAAAATTATATATCTTTTAAAATAAAATTAGAACTGTATGTATTTTCTCATAAAGTGATCTTCTTGTTTGAGGGGGAAAAGAACTTTACTTAGACAGTAGAAAGAAAGAAAGAATAATGGGAATCTTTTACTACAGAAACCAGAGAAATAGCTTGTTCCTAACATATGCTGCTCTTACAATTAAAAGCAAATCTGTGATTCTATATAAACAAATGCATATAATCACAACAGATCTCAAAATACCAGGGAGCCCTCTAAAGAGCAACTGTTTGACTCTATAATTTAACTGTGGCCTTTATCTACATATATCTATGCCTTTTGCTGCATGGTGATAAAAGGAGAAAATGAACAAAATCCTTATTTCCAAATAGGGCATAGGAGAATGGGGGAGGCATTTTTATAGGAGGTAATAAAAGTTATGATACAGGTTTGGCATGGGTTCTTAGTCTAGTGTAATGCTTGACTTGTAGTTGTTCTTATTTACTCAAAATTGTGTTTTGACTGCAGTTAACATGAATTTGAGCCATTTAAACACACATTAATTCTTTGAGACTTTTATTTATTGTATTCATTAATTTTATAGGGCTTTTTTCTTTTTTAAAAATATATTTCATTGATTATGCTATTACAGTTGTCCCATTTCCCCCTTCACTCCCCTCCTCCCTGCATACCCCCTCCCCCATTCCCCCCTTTAGTTCATGTTTATGTGTCACAAGTTTTTTAGCTTCTACATTTCCCACACTATTCTTGCCGTTCCCCTGTGTATTTTCTACCTACCATCTATGCTATTTATTCTCTGTAACTTTTCACCCTCTCTCTTACTTCCACTCCCCTGTTGCTAACTCTCCATGTGATCTCCATTTCTCTGATTCTGCTCCTGTTCTAGTTCTTTGCTTTGATTTTTTTTAAGGTGTGGTTGTTAACAATTATGAGTTTGCTGCCATTTTACTATACATGCTTTTTATCTTCTTTTGCTTGGGTAATCCCTTTAACATTTCATATAATAAGAGCTTGGTGATGATGAACTCCTTGAATTTGACCTTATCTGAGAGGCACTTTATCTGCCCTTCCATTCTAAATGAAAGCTTTGCTGGATAGAGAAATCTTGGCTGTAGGTCTTTGGATTTCGTGACTTGGAATACTTCTTTCCAGCCCCTTCTTGCCTGTAAAGTCTCTTTTTGAGAAATCAGCTGACAGTCTGATAGGAACTCCTTTGTAGATCACTGTCTCCTTATCTCTTGCTGCTTCTAGGATTCTATCCTTCATTTTATTTTATTTTATTTTATTTTTAAATAATTTTTTAATTTAATTCTTGTTCAAGTACAGCTTTCTGTCTTATATTCCCAACCCTGCCCGCCCCCCGCCCCATGCTCCCCACCTCCCTCCCATTTCCGCCCCCCACCCTTAGTTATTGTCCATGTGTCCTTTATACTTGTTCATGTGAGTCCATCCCCTTTTCCCTTATGATTTTCTCACCTCTCCCCTCTGGACCCTGTCAGCCTGTTCTGTAATTGAGTGTCATTGGTCATATTTTGCTTGCTTGTTTGTTTTGTTTAGATCCCTGTTAATGGTGATATCATATGGGATTTGTCTTTTATTTTAAATTTGGGTAATGTAATTATGATGTGTCTTGGTGTGTACCTCCTAGGGTCCACCTTCTTTGGGACTCTCTGAGCTTCCTGGACTTCCTGGAAGTCTGTTTCCTTTGCCAAATTGGGAAAGTTCTCCTTTATTATTTGTTCAGATAAGCTGTCCCCTTGTTGCCGTTCCTCTTCCCCTTCTGGTACCCCTATAATTCGGATGTTGGAATGTTTAAAGATGTCCTGGAGGTTCCTAAGCCTCTCCTCATTTTTTTTCGAATTCTCGTTTCTTCATTCTTTTCTGGTTGGATGTTTCTTTCTTCCTTCTGGTCAGCTCCATTGATTTGAGTCCCAGTTCCCTTTCTATCACTATTAGTTCCCTGTGCATTTTGCTTCATTTCACCTAGTGTAGCCTTCATTTTTTTCATCTAATTCACAACTAAAATCAACCATTTCTGTGAGCATACTGATCACCAGTATTTTGAACTGTGTGTCGGATAGGTTGGCTATCTCTTTGTCACTTAGAAGTATTGGCTTCTGGGGCTTTGAGTTGTTCTTCTGCTTGAGCCATAATGTTTTGGTCTGGTCACACCTATTACGTATGAGAATTGGAGACTTATGTATTCACCAGGGTGGGTCAGCCCAGTAGCTGGGTTGTGACTGGGGGCAGGACCAGAGAGGGAGCAATGGTGTTTATTCTGACCCCTCTTCGCCGGCTGCCTACTTTGCCCCTCTTACTGGTCTGGATGAATGGTTTGTTGTTAGACTTCCATGCAGTTCAATTTTCTGTCTGTTTTGGTTGTGTTTTTGCTTGTAAATCTTTGTTCTCCTTAAACCTAGTTGTGCGAGGAGGCACAGTGTTTCCACCTATGTTTCCATCTTGACCAGGAGTCAGGGCCTATTTATTGTATTCATTCACTCACTTGAAAAATACTTACAAACAGAGCTACCATAATAGATCAGAAGTATATGCAATGAATATCAATACAATTCTAGCCTGAAATTTGATATTTGCATAGGGAATCAAGAAAGTGGCCTTGTGTGTAGGGTATGTTTAGTATATTAAAAGAGAGGCAAAATGAATATTTGTTGTGCAGAAGTTTGTCTGATTAATTAAAAGAAAACTATAGTGTAGTTCATCTTCCTAGGCCAGGGAAGATATTCTTTTATTTATAGTTACCTCAATGCTGTAGAATGACTTCAGAACGTTTGGGAGGATGTCTCTCTTCCTACTGAATCCCACTTGGGTGGCCTCCAAGGGGCCCTACATCTCCCTAACCTAAAAGAAACTGTTCTTAACCCTTGTGTATTTCCTCCTTTATAAGAGTGATAGGAGCTAACTGTGCTCCCTTACATCATACTCATTCATTTAAACCATTTATTTAATAATATTTAAGATAAGAAAGCATATAAAAGAAGGATGTAAAGACCCCTGTACCACCACTTGGCTTAACAAATGAAACATTCCCAATAAAGTTGATGCTCCTGTGTGCCCATCCCTAATGGCATCTCACTTCCACCCAGTAGTCAATGATACAACCACTATCTTGAATTTAAATGTGGTAATTATCATTCCATATTATTCTTTATAGTAGTACTAAATACTAAATAAATATGCACACCTAATCCCTGTGTAATATTGTTTTCCCCATTTTTTAACATTATATAAATGGTACTATACTATATATATTCTTCTGTAACTTGGTATCTCCTTGTTTTCATTATTGCTTTGGTGAGATTTGTCCGTGTTGTGGTGTTCCAATGTATATATGAAATTCCACAGTTTCCTATATACTTGCCTGTTGATGAACACTTAGTTTGCAGCTTTTGTGTCAAGGGTTCAGGGCAGATATCAGCATTATTGCTTGGTGCAAACAGGACTCATGGGCAAGAAGGGGTCAGAGAGGGCCTCTCAGTGTTTTCCCCGAAGGTGTGCTTGAGCTCAAGTGCATTTGGATGCAGTGCTGGGTGGGGTCTCCTGCAGAGAGAGTCCACCAGTGAGATGCTCCTGCCCTGTTGCTCATCCTTTGTATGAACAGAATGGAAGAGCCTCATAGGACTTGGGGACAGTCAGACTGATTTGGTGTCATTCAGTCTGTAGGTAGATTGTGTTCTGTTTGCAGTTGTTGGGGACAAAGCTGCTTACCACCTAGAGGTTTGGGGGACCATGGGGAGTGGAACCCCAAATCCAGTTAGCTCGTTACCCAGCAATTTATCGAAAGCTCTTCATTGATTATCATTTGTCATTATAAACCAAATTTTTCTCGTTTTTAATAATGTTGCCATGGTCATGTCTCCTTATGTACATGTACAAGAGCTTTTAAGACTATATACCTCAGGGTAGAGTTGTTGAATTGTAAGGATTATGCCTTGTCAGAATTACTGGAAGTTGCTGTTTTAATTGAACCAACTTATACTGCAACCAGTAGTACCTGAGTTGTCATTGCTCTACATCCTCTCCAACAAAATGATATTGTTCACATTTATTAATTTTTGTTTATTTGATAGGTGGTATGAGATTGTACCTCAGAGAGGTGTTTTGGTTATTATTAAGATTGAACAGGTTCTTTATGTCTCTTCTTTTGCCTTTTCCTATGTTTTTGCCACATTTTTTTCTGTGAATTGCTTGTTGGTTTTTTTAAAAATTTATTTGTAGGTGTCTTATGTTGTGGACATTTCCTCTGAATGCATCTATTTTTCTGTGCCTGTTTTGTTATATTTTTAAAAAACCTTTTAAGGATCTTGTGACTAATGGAAGTTTAACATTTGGATATAATGACATCTATAATTATTTGGACTAATTTCAAAGAGCTTTTTTATTCTTAAGTACTGTGAGTTTTATTTTAATTAATTTCTACTTAATTTTTTAAAAGACCATTTCTGTTCTTTTACTGGCTACCCTTTAAATTCTAAATGCAGGCTTAACATAATCTATCAACTATCTCTTCTATTATGGAAAAAAAATATTTCTTGTAAACTCTTTATTGTTATACAATATTTTAGTTCTATCTTGTTTTTGTCCTTCTCTAATTTACACTATCAAGTCATTTTTTTTACTGCTTGATTAGACTTACCTATATATTTCACTATTTCTTTGCTCACCATTCATTTCAGACTTTCTGTAGTTATTCTTTTAGTGAAAGTCTATTCAGGGAAGCTCTAAAATTTTTGTCAGAAAATATGTTTTCTATAACCTCATTCTAGGGTGGGGATTTAAGTAGGTATGAAGTTGTATGTTGAAGCTATTTGGGCCTCTGGGAGATTTGCTATCATTCTAATTTTAAGTTGTCAGGGTAACTGTAATAAATTTATTTTTGAAGTGTTTTTGCTTTGGCTTATAAGGTCATGTTTGTCTTTTTGTCCTTTAGTATTGCTATGCTATGTATAGGTTTGGATTAAACAATTTTCTTAATTAAAAATTATTTTAAATTTTTATTCATCCTGAATTTGAGGATTTATGGTTTTTATCAAGGACAATTGTGTGTGTGCATATATATTTAAATATTGTCTCCTTCTGAAACTCCACTTAGATGCATGTTAAATCTCACTTTATTTTCAATTTTTTAAAAATAAAACTCTTATTTTTATCTCATTAGCTCTATTTGTTATAATTTATAAACTTTAAAAATGTATTTTCTAGATTATTATTTTTTTTAAGATTTTATTTATCTTTAGAGGGGAAAGGAAGGAGAGAGGGAGGGAAATATCAAGTATAGTTGCCTCTCATGCATCCCCTGCTGGGAACTGGCCTGCAACCTAGGCATGTGCCCTGATGGGGAATGGAACTGTGGTTGTTTGGTCCACAGGCCCGTGCTCAGTCCACTGAGCTACACCAGCCAGGGCCTATTTTCTAGAGTATCGATTCTCTCTTCCATATTCTGTCCAATTTGCTGTTTAAATCACCCATTGAATTTTTAATTTCAATAATTATATTTCAATTATGTTTCAATGATTATATTTTAATGTCTGTAAGTTCAATTCTGTTCTCTTTCAAGATTATTTATGTTGTGTTATCCTTTATAAATTATGATATATGAGGTCTTAGGGAGTCTATTTTTATGTTTTTATATCTACCAACGTCTTTCCTTGTTGTCCTGTTTCCTAGAATGTTTTTGTGCCATGTGTAATGTGCATCCACATTTTGTGCACATTATACACACGATTATAATACCCATTATTTCACCTGTGGTATGTAACCATTATACCCATGTATAATGCACATCCTTATTTTTCCTTCAGAGTTTTTGGCAAAAAAGTATACATTATACATGGCAAAATACAGTAATTTTGAGTTGAGAACTTATACTGACTGCTCTTTATCTGTGGGAATCCTGAGCTCTGGGTGAGTGTTTATTCCTTTGTGTTTGCTTCTGCTGTACACTCTTGGGAGCTACCAAATGAGGACAACATTGAGTTAGTGTTCTGGTTTGTGGTTTTACAATCTCTGATGTTTGCATAATTTTGAGCCCCAGGCTCACATGGCATTGGCCTGTGTTTAAAAATTCTTGGTTCTTAGGGAGGGAGGGAAAAGTTCATTTGACAGATTTAGGAAATAAAAACATAGGACACCAAATTAAACTTAAAAAAATAAATAATAAATAATTTTTTGTATTAAATGTGTCCCATGAAATATTTGTCCTAGATTTTATCTGGCTACGAATAGCTAGGGGATGGGGAGGTTTTATTTTTCTAGTAAGAACTAAAGCTGACATGATGTATTTTCATGTTGTCTTCCTTTGTGAGTAGGTTCCCCCCTCCCCCCCCCCCCCCCCCCCCCGCAAATCCATTATTTGATGGAGCATCTCATCTGTCAGATGTCTTGGGTTTTGTGGGCAGCTAAGTTCCAGTTCTCAACCTTGTGGAGACTTTGTGCCCTGTTCCTCAAGTGGCTCTAGTTCCCTGGAATGAGGAAATTCCATCAGTATAGTCACTAATGCAGCATTTGCTTTTCTCCCTGATTTTCTGCTTTCCTTTTTTGTTGGTTTGGTTGGTTGTCACTTTGGTTTTATTTTTTATATCCTAGGAATTTCCCCTCTCTTTCAAGTGACATGTGCATTTAAAAGGGCTACTGTGTTTCTTCAGTTATGTTGCTGGAAACAGAAATGCTCCCATTCGCTCTTTAACCAAACCCTAGCCCCTATCAAGGGTCTAAAATTGCTGTCTGAAAATTCTGCCCAGGATGCTTTCTTGCTAAATCCAACTGCCTCTTCTTGGGAGTTACCTACTTGAAAGCTCTCATTTCTTGGCTAACTTCTCTTGCTCGCTGACTTCTGTGACTCTAGTTTCTTTTTCTTCTTCTACTTTATGACTGGCCATTGTCAGTTCTTTTTAATGGCTCTCTTTCCTGTTACTTCCTCTTTGGTGTAAATGTGCCTCTTGGACCGACACATACTCCTAAGCTAATGTCCTGATTTCCAAATTCTGTAGGCTAGCTTTTGTATTGTTTTCTAAATTAATATTTCTAAAACCAGATCTTGTCATCATTCTTAACCCTTGAGGATCTTGATGATAATTCTTATTGCCAAAATATATAATTTAGCATTAAAATTTCTTTATAATATGACTCTTAGCCACCTGTCCAATTTTCTCAGCTACCAAACTCTCTACTCACTCTACTACTCTGTGCTTCTTGGACCATAATGTTGCTTCACTTGTCTGTCTTTGTTCCAAACACTGGAATATCTTCTGTTCACTGCCTGTATCTTGAAATCATACCCTCTCTTCAAGTGTAAGCTCAGCTTTCCCCTTGGTAAAGGGTTGGCCCATTCCCACTTCCAGCTGGCTGCTTACTTAATACTTTATTCATGCTTTTCAGCCAACATATGTATTTTGTGCTGTCATAGCCATTTTATTTGTCTCGCTGTATTGCTTAGGTGCAAACTACCTTTTTCATTTTTTACCTTAATTCTGAGCATAATAGTGTATGTTTAGTAGCCTTCAATGAATTTATTGATTATTTAATTCTGTTACTTGTCTTTAGTAATTATGAGAACATATTAGATAGGACCTAGAGTACCATACCTGGTTTTATTAAAGAAATGAAGATCAACTTAGAACAATTGTTAGAGCTGCATAAGCAATATATATCTTCATTTTCAATTGGGAAGAGTATTTCTCTTAAGCTCCCATAGTATGGGGGCATTTCCATTTCTGTGCTGGATCTCCTGGCAGACAGATAGTCATGTGACTCTAGAATCTCATAAAAAGGTCCTCCTGGAAAAAGAACCAGTAACCCCAAATCCCTTTTTCCATCTACTTAAAAATCATCACAATGCAAAAAGCAGCTTATACCTTTTTAGATCATTTATTCTAATAGATTGCACTACTGTCAGCCTCCAAGCATTTGTAATTCCTGTGAATCTCATCCTTTTTTCTTTTTTCTTTTTTCTTTTTTCTGTCCACATAGGGTTGCCAGCTTTGTAAATCAAAACATAGGCCATCAGTTGAACTTGAACTATGGATACACAACAGTTAATTTTTAGTATATGTCCCAGTATTGCATGGGGAATTCTTACACTTAAAGGAAATCATTGTTTACCTGAAATTTAAATTTTACTGGGCATCCTATATTTTGTCTGGCAACCCTCCATCTGTACAATTTCCAGCTTCTTGCTCCTTATTATCATAATCATCTAAAAAGTACACAGAGGGTTTCTACACTCAGAAATGAAGATTCCACAAAAGTGATTTTCCCTGGGAAACTATCACACACAGATTTCCTTGCTTGCCAGTGTTAATTGTGGAGAGGAATGCAATATGGCATCAGGATAATTAATTCTGGAGTAGGGTGGTAAAAAATAGTATTGTAGTGAAAAACTGGGCTCAGCTGTGGGAGTTTACTAGCATAAATATGTTTCTGGTAAGTTTTCCACTACAAGTAATCTATTGTGGCAGGCACATCTGGGTGACACATACCCTGTAACTCAGTAAAAATGCCTGGGTGTGTGTAAGTGTTGAGTTAAGCAGCCCTTTGTTATGAAGGAGTGGAAAGTGGCCATGGACGTTGTGTCACTATGCACACTAATTGATGGACAGTATAATCACTACCTTAGTTAGCGCCTGGGGACTCTTCATGCTGACAAGCTGTAAATTTAAATGGAAACCAAAGGGATAGTATACAGCCCATAGCTCTGCGTTCCATTACTTCATGTATGAAATATTCAGCAAGGAAGAGAGAAGCTTAACAGATAATAGCTGGAGAGGAGCTGCACAGTGATTAAGGTAAGACTTAAGTGGCTGGTAGATATCTCCATCTAACCACATAAGGAGATAAAGAGTTTTTGTTTGAAGGATTAACTATTCTTTGCTCAAGAAGAGGCAAGGCACTTCTGAGTGTCGAACAACCCTGTGGTGGCTCATCTTTAGCCTTAGTCCTAGGCAGTGCAGTCTTTTTGTGATTATGTGATTTGGGGCAAAATAGATCTACTTGTAAGCCCAATCAATCATGGTGTATTTATTGTTTAGATGCCTGCTATTCAGTGTTGTTGAAAGTAGATGAGTTTTCTGATCAGACTGACTTGGGTTCAAATCTCACTCAGCTCTGCTTGTTGCATTGGGATCATAAACTTTCTGAACCTCAGTTTACTCATCTATAAAATGAAGTCAACACTATCTCAGGGTTGGGATGTTGGTTAACTGGATTTATGAGATGCAAATTGTTTGGCTTTTATTAATTATTTCATGAAAGGTAGCCTTATCCCTCTCGATCTGAACGCTTTCTTACCTTCTGCTTTCTTTCCAAGCCTGATATTGGGTACGCTGTCCATCTTCCTGCAATCATATACTTCCTCCTGCTTGTATTTCTGACTCTTGAGACATCTTAATTGGACTGTACACTGCAGATGAGGGAGAATGTTTGCTTTAGGCTGGGCATGGCAGAAGACTGTCCTTTTCCATGCCAACTTCAGTCAGTTGGCACTGGCTGCCATTAGTAATGTGATCAGAAAAGCTTCGAGGGCACCCTTAGTTTGGAGAGAGACAGAACCCTGGTTGACTGATGAAGGCTGCCATTTGCACAGCCAAGGGTAGCAGTGGTATCTGTGCTCTGCCCTTGATAGTTTTCTCCTTGGTCAAGTTGTGAAGCAGGCAGTTTGTCCTCAGGAGCTTGACTTGCCCTGTCTGTACCCGTTCCTCCACTCTTTGTGCCACCTTCCCCAGGTTCACTAGTATTTATGTACTGGCTTTGTGACAAAGAAAATGAAGGATGAACTCATTAGTTTCTGTTAGGATTCAGGGACTTAGCAGTCACTTCCTTTTGCAGAGTGTTCTCAAGAAAAGGGCAAGGTGCTCTGGG
This sequence comes from Sturnira hondurensis, assembly GCF_014824575.4. Taxonomy (NCBI): domain Eukaryota; kingdom Metazoa; phylum Chordata; class Mammalia; order Chiroptera; family Phyllostomidae; genus Sturnira; species Sturnira hondurensis. The sequence continues at coordinate 694,912 of NW_028072887.1, read as the reverse complement.
CAGACCTTAGCTGCCAGGCTTTCCAGATGCAAGCTGTGGTCAGTCTCTGCATGTTGCTGCTACAAAGCAGCCCTAGGCAGGAGCAGAACTGGAGGAAAGCAGGTTCTCCTCCAAGCCGCCCATCAAGCCCTCTGAAGTCCTAATGTCCAAAAAAGTTAAAAGAATCTGGCTTTAAATAGATGAAATGAAAAAGAAAAATCTATTCTGTCTGGGGGCTGTGTGGATGAAATGATCTTAGTTTCCAGAAAAGGCCAAACAACCCAAAATACCTTCCTGGTTTCTTGGCTATTGCATTCTCACTGATTATAGTGCCTTGCTTTAACTTAGACCTGTATTAAAATGCAAACTTTCTTGGTAATGCCTAGGGGTGTCAGCATGGAAGAACGTGTATGAAAGAGGTTGTAGAAATGAGAAAGAGAAATTATGTCACTGTGACTGCAACACACACAGAGTTTCCAGGGGGAGACAATTTCTGAAATAGCCAGGATAAGACAGAAGAGTGCTGGGGAACTTCAACCTTTCAGACTTCTACACATTATGCTAAAAGAAGGCCATTTGCTAAGTTTTTAAAAACTACATTTGTTCTGATCGTTATGGTAGAGATTTTATAAAAATGTGGGAATATACAAAAGAAAGGAAAAATTTCTAATAATCCCATGGCAAGCTTTGACCCAGTTAGTTCACATTTTGGTGCATGACCTTCTGGTCTTTTCTTTCCAGCACATACATTTACATATTTGCATATAAACTATTAAGCCAGGCAGCACATGTTTGCCCAAGGCTACAAAGGAAAGTCACCTTGTTAGTTTTCTTTTAATCTTTGCTTTTATTGTCCAATTATGCTAGCTTGAGTTCCAACAATGTAGTTGCCAGAAAGTGTTCCTCAGCACCACTGAGAGTTTTTCAGAAGCTCGGTCTCATAAATGTTCAAAAACATCTTCTGAACATTTCTCTGGCCTCATCTTCTTTGGCCTGCACTGCCTGTAAGCATGCTGCATCTGCTGCTGCCCACTGGCATGACCAATGTCCCTGGTCCTCCCTTGGTGACCCCACCCCCACCTTTCAGGACAGGACACTGCTTATTTCTTGGCCTCCCCCTCTAATTCTTGGGACAGCCTTTCCCTAATTTCCCAGTGCAGACCAGAGAACAGGCTGTCTTATTATTTTTTTTTTCAGAAGAATTTACTGAAATTTAGAGGGATACAGAAAAGAATGTACAATAACATAGAAAATAACCTAAAACTGCTTCTTAGAAATGCTCACCTGTAAAGTTGAACTGGCTCTAACCTTAAAGGATATGGAAAGCACTACCCCCCACCCCCCACGCACCTCCCACACTCCAAATGGAATCCAAGAGTTGCCTCCCTCAATTTTCATGCTTTACCCCAGTGTTAACTCCTTTATAGAATGATTAAAACTAGGAACTTCCATTCCCTCTAGAGGTTGGAAGGCCCCCCCCGCCCTCCACAGGGGATGGTCTACCTGTCCACGGGGAATGATGATGCCCTCATACAAGGCTTAGAGAACGTTTCCCAAAGTTTTAGGTTAATGATGCATTAAGCCCAACATGGACCTTGATTTCCAGATTTTTCCAATATCACCTGGAGAGAAGATCAAACCTATCCATCTGTGAGCTGCACCTTTGGCACAAACCCCTGCTCATTGAGACATCACATCTTTGAAAGAACAGGCAATGATTTGAATGTACATAGCCAATCTGAGTCCAGGTTTAGAGAAGAAACAGTTCTCTAAAGGAACTGGCCTTCAGGGATGTCATTTCAAAATGCAGCGTTTCTTTTTTCACATTTATTAAACAGAACATGTCAGTCAGAACCTTCTTCATGCAGATTGTTTCAACACATTTACACGTTCATTCTTGCTTTGCATTGCATAATTTCAAGGGACCACACAGGAGTGAGGAAGAGGCTCCTCAAAGATAAAGTGAGATACTGTATGCAAATGTTAAAACAACAGCTTTTAAAATAAGTCTTCAGGTCAAATCTCCATCTGTGATGTAACATACATATTTGCATAATTGAAAATAATACTTTACATATAATTCTATAATTTGCTCTCTTAATTTAATTTTCCACTGTAAGCATTAAAAAATATCATTAAAATTTCACATTGTTGATAAAATTATTAGTGATAAAATATTATATCATTATATTCTGAAAACATGGTTTTTAATGATTTTATCATCTTCAAATCTGCAGTTATTTTGATTAATCATTTTTTCTTCTTGGCCATTTAGATTACTTCCAGTTTATTCATATAAATGATATTAAGATGAACATATTTGGACATATACAATTGTCCATTTTTCTGATTACTTCTAGTAATTCAGCTTTTATTAGGAAACCATCTCTAATTTAATGGCTTAAAATAATAAACACTTATTATTTTTCTTAATTCTGTAGGTTGACAGAGAATCAGTTTGCCTGGTCTATCTGTGCTAATCTCATAAATGCTCAGAACAAACTCTTACCTGCTCTGGCTTCCACTGTGTACAAATATGCTGCTGTCCATTAACGTGACCAATTTGATGATTCCTCCCCTGCTGTGGCCAGGTGGTGTAAGATGACATAACTCATATGTCTGGGACACCTGGGGCAACTGGGATGACTGGACCTCTTCCCATCTGGTCTGTCATTCTCCAAGAGTCTAGCTCTGGCTTATTCATGATAGCAGAAGGGTCCTCAGCAGCAGGAGGGGAAGGCCCCATTCACAAGTACTCTGTAAGTCTTTAGTCATGTCACATTTTCTCAAGTCCAGCTGGCCAAAGCAAATACTGAGACCAAAGCCAGATTCAAAGGATGGGGAAATGGACTCCACCTTCTGGTAAGAGGAGAGGCAAAGTCCCCTGAGCAGGGGGCCTGAGTACTGGGAGGAAGATGGCAGCTGCAGCCATTTTTGTGGTAAATCTACTGTACCCCTCTTGATTTTCTAGAAGTAGAATGATTTCCTCAGAAAGTATGAACTTAAAAAAAAAGGTTTTTTAATGTGTATTGCCAAAGTTACCTTACAGAAAATTTGTGTTGACTTGCATTTTTACCAGCAGTCTATTCCAATGCCTGTATAAAAATATTCAAGTCAGAATTAAATATACATTTTAAAATATGTGAATTATAAATTCTCTTTTAATTTGTATTTAATTACTCATGGATAGTATTTCGATAAGTGTATAGCTGTTTCTATTTCCTGTTTTGTGAATTTTTTAATACCCATTTTCCTTGAGTTCCTTGTGTTTTTCATATTGATTTTTATAAAGGAATCACAATAACCATAATTTTTTTATGGTGTGTACAAATAGTTTTCCAGCCTTTTGTTTTTAAGGATAGATGATTTTTAAAAATTTCAAACTTTTGTGTAGTCAGTATATCTTCCTTTGTGATTATTTAATTGCTTTTAAAATGGGAGATTTATTACTGTCAGTACAAAAATATTTAATTACCAATGTAGTCTTTATGTCCCATCTGATGCCCTTTATAAACATTTAACTATTTAACTCATCTGAAATTTATTGTGGCATGTGGTATTGTATAAAGTGATTTTCCCCAAATAACTACTTCTCTTCAACTTCATTTAAAATACCTATACCTTTTTAAAAGACTTACTCTGAAAAATTTCAAATATAATTGAAATTAGAGAGAATAAAAATTGTCATCTAATCCCCAGTCTTGTTTTATTTATTCTTACTTCCTCACTAGTTCCAGATTATTTAGAGGTAAGTCCCAGATATCCTATCACTTCAATACCTATCTCTGAAAGATAAAGGCACTATTAAAAGCATAACAATAATGTCATTTTCATAATCCAAATATTAATAACTTAATGTAAAAATTTCACAGTAGTGTCATGATTTCTTTACACTTTCAATGGAATCCAAGTAAAGAATTAAATTGCAATTGGTTATCAATTCTCTTCAGACTGCAAAGTTTCTCCATCTTTTATTTTCCTTGCAATGTATTCGCTGAAGAAACTGAATTGTTCTCTAAAGTTTTTATTTTATTTTTTTCTTTTTAAAAAAATTTATTTAATTATTTTTCAAGTACAGTTTTCTATTACTCCCATCCCATCCCCCACCCTGTGCTCCCCCTTCCTTCCCATTTCCACCCTTCTTAGTTGTTATCCATGTATTCTTTATATTTGTTCCTCTAAATCCCTCCCCTATTTCCTCTGAAATTCCTTCCCCTCTCCCCTCTGGTCACTGTCCCCCTGTTCTCTATTTCAGTGTCTTTGGTTATATTTTGCTTGCTTGTTTGTTTTGTTGTTTAGCTTCCTGTTAAAGGTGAGATCATATGGTATTTGTCCTTCAACACCTGGCTTATTTCACTCAGCATAATGCTTTCCAGTTCCATCCATGCTTTTACTAAGGATAGGAGCTCCTTCTTTCTTTCTGCTGCATAGAATTCCATTTTGTATATGTACCATAATTTTTTGATCCATTCATTTACTGACAGGCACCTAGGTTGCTTCCAACTCTTGGCTATTGTAAATTGTGCTGCTATGAACATTGGGGTGCATATGTTCTTTGGGATTGGTGTTTTAGGGTCCTTAGGATACAATCCCAGCAGTGGAATTGCTGGGTCAAAAAGGCAGGTCCAATTTTAGTTTTCTGAGAAAATTCCATACTGTTTTCCATAATGGTTGTACCAGTATGCAACCCCACCAACAGTGGACTAGAGTCCCCTTTTCCCCATACCCTCTCCAACATTTGTTGTTTATGAAAATTTTTAAATTCTAGATTTTGGTGACTGAATCCTGCAGTATTGTTTAACAAGTTTTTCTACTCTGGTATTTACTTTACCTTAATAGTTTGATCTAGAAGCTTGATCATATTCAGATTCCACTTCTGTGCAAGAGTATTTCCTAGGTGATATTATTGTATATTTCCTTCAGTATATGCATATTATCAGGTGATCTCCCTTTGGAGGATAATAATCATGAATTATTATTGCCTACATCCATTAATTAATTTACTATGGATCTGGGGGAAATATTCTAATTTGATCCTTTCATGCTCATTTACTTGTAAAATAATTTAACAAAAAAGGAACTTTCCCTCATCTACTGTCTGCCTGTGGTATAATTTGTAAAGGAAAATCTTGATTCTTTGCTTTTAACAGTTTTTGAAATGATGAGTTAGATTTTTAGCGTCAGCCAGTGGTGCCCAATTTAGTTTTTCCCTTTTTCAGTATTATTATGCACTTGTGTATTTAGATATAGTTAATGTGTTTAATCCATTGCAGTTGTTAATCTTAATGATGTGAAAATGCTCAAGTTTTTCTCATGTTGGCCAGTAAGAGCTTCAAGTTGGTTCCAAATTCTTTTGGCTGGACTTAGAGATCTGTGGCAATTTCTTTGCTCTCTGGCGTGACAGGATGTTTGACTTTCCATAAATATTTCCTGCCTCACACTGAGGTCATTTTTACCTTAGGAACTTGGTTGGGTTCCATCTGGTAGAAATTGGTATTTGGAAAACCTGATTTCAGTTGTAGGGGCTTCATTGCTAGTAGGGTGGTCATTGTTTCTAGGCCTTTTTCATTGTTTAGAGCTAAGCCATATGTCTATTATCTTTAAGATAAAATGTATCATGGATTTACATAGGTTCTTCAGACTTATACTCAGAACTACAGAATTTTATCTTACTCGTATTGATCTTATACCTGTATTTCTCTTCCTAATGCTAAAAATCTATTTGCAGTGGTACCAACATGATTACTAGTTTGTTTCACAATACCCATGCAGTAGTCTTTGAATAACCACCAGATGTATTCCAACAATTGGTTGCTACAGAATTTAAGATTTATTTTAGTTGTTTAGCTTAGAGGTATGTGTGTGTGTGTGTGTGTCTTCTTAGGATCTGTTCCACTGAGGATGTTCAGTGAAAGTCATTGAGTGGTTCCTCTCAATATATAGACTCAGACACAGCTTACTTTGTTTCATTTTGCTTTCAGTTTTTAGGGATTGGTAATTTTTGGTCAATCTTTGAGTTTTTTGTTTGTTTATAATCTAAAACTCTACTCTTACAGCTGTGTCTCATAGTTGGAACATTTTTTAAAAAGTGTCACTAAGAGTACATTGTGGCATCTAAAATCATCACATGTGTGCCGAAACTTGCCAGAGTTCTGAATATTGAATCTATAAAGAGATTCTTAGGACAGGGAATGACTCTGCTCAAATAGCATCATAATGCTGCGGGGGAACCAAATGAATAGTGTGGTAACTGTGTGCACTTTTATACTCATGGGAGGCATCATATAGCAATTATATTATAATTATTGCCAACTTGTTTACTGTCATTTTGAGCTTTTTAATTCCTTCAACTATGTTTCCCAGACTCTAGTGTATGGAATATTTCCCTGAACAAAGCAGAGGGAGAAAGGGGTGGGCAATGAGTGTTGCTGGTCTGTGGTGATCTTACTCGGGAGCCTGTAGCTCCATGGCAAATCCTACTGAGGGTGAGTTTGTGGGAGGGACCGAGAAACTCATGGGTGGAAGCTCTTCCTATGGGCTACACTTTGGGGTCAAAACTTGGATCATTGACAATGGATCATGGGAGAAGGTTGCTAAGGTTGCTTCAGTGGATGCTTTGACTGCTTTTCCCAAAGATTCATGCAAGACCTATGAGAAAGAAGGATATAAGGCTAAAGGTAGCGTTTTTATCAAGTTTCTATTAAAACTCCTAAGAACATAACCAACTCCTGCTTTATAGCTCATGTATAACCATGTGCTTTTCCCAATTGCTATGAGCCCCTGTCCCTTCATGAAGGGACTGCCGGGCCACCCTAGAACAGGGAAGAGAATGGAGAGGGAGGCCTCAGAATGGAGCTAGCCCCATATGGAACATAAGCAGCTATAGAGGACGTTTCTCAGTGAACTTCAAGATAGCATACACTCCTCTGGAGCAGGAAGAACTGTGGCCAGTGCTGCACCACAGTCAAAGGATTGTGTTAGAAGTCTCCAACTCTGTTTCATATCCTAGATTGTTCTATTTTCAGGCTAAGATGGAACACTTCATGTATTATTTTGAATAATTAAATAGGGGTTAAATTTTTTTGTTGAGAGGTGGAGCTAGGCTATTTATTTACTATTATTGCAACCTTAATTTTAGTCCTGGCCTGGGATGGATGGAGGGTAAACAGTCTTTATGAAGAGAATCTTTCTTAGCAATCATAGCAGTGGACATCTGTTTCAGTCTTTTCCATTACAAAGTACTTTTGCATTCATTGAACTTTAGAGGCGTGGAATAAGCTACTCTCATGTTGTGAACTTTCAACCAGGAAAATAATTCTATCAATGGACTGAGATGTTGCTTCAGGAATCTTTTTTGCTTCGATGGAGGCTCTGACTCTACTGTTTTATGATTTTTTTTCTGTGATTCTGGGAAAGTAAAGACGAAATGCCTTCAGGGGACTTTGGGTCTCTAACTTTAACTTCTGCTCTGGGGACATTCTACCATGCCCTCATACACTGCTTATTCTCACTGTTTGCTTTCTTAATGCTGCCTATTCTTTAGCATCTGTTCTGACTTATCATTTCTTAGCACCTGATGTCTCCCAATGCTGTGTGCTGTGTACTCAGTTCAAGTTCCTGATTGACTGAAAGCAAAACCCTCTTAAAAACAGCATTGCAGAAGGCTGTGCATCCATTTAATCTTTCTTTTTTTGTCCTCACCCACAGATATGTTTATTGAGGATATGCTTATTGATTTTAGAGAGAGAAAAAGGAGGGAGTGAGGGAGGTGGAGAGAGAGAAAGAGAAATATTGATCAGTTGCCTCCTGTACATGCCTGACTGGGGATGGAACCCACAACCCAGGCATATGCCCTGACTGGGAATCAAACCCACAGCATTTTGGTGTATGGGACCACACTCCAACCAATCGAACCACCTGGCCAGGGCTGTCAGACTTCCTTAAAGTTCAGGTAGACAGAGCTAAAATAGTTTTGGTATTAATTTGATCCATTTCCCCCTCCTTTCCACACAACAATACGTGGCAAGTGTAGGGGCATGAAATTAACATCTCTATTGTTCTTAGCATTTCTTAGTACCATCCTATTGACAAGGAAGAATGAAGTTCTTCACAGAGAATATTTACATTGATCACAAAAAAATTTAAATTCATAAAAAATAAAGGGCCAACACAATGACCATTATGTCTCACATTTGTTTATCATTTTGCAGTGTAAAAGTAGTTTAGTATATATTATTTGGGAGACTAAAATGATTGATTATGTAATGATGTACCACACCTTTGAATGTTATAGTAAAAAAAAGTACTATGTGTACTTGAAACTGAAGATCATATAGGGGTAAAGATGTGCCTTTCAACCCAGATGCTCTTAGTAGGGTCAGGTTTTTCATTTTCTTGTGGGAATCAATCAATTGTATCATTTGTTGTGAGACTGAACACAGATATTTTATCCAGTGCTTACCTCTCTTTTGTCTTTGCACAATAAGATCTTATTTCCATAGTTAAGATTGGGGTGTCTTCTCTAGAAGGCTTTTTGACATTTTCTGGTTTCAAATTTTCATCTTATCTTCCATATGAATACCAAGGTCAACATTGGGATTGTTGGTGTTCTCAAAAATATGACAGTCTATTATATTCCACTAATGGCAATCTTCTAAGTATGAGTTACCCGTGAAGAGCAATTTTACTCTTTTGTTTGGGAGCAAAATTAATAATGTGTATTAGAAGAATGCTGACATGCCTATCTTGATGTCTGAGAATTTTGGCTGACTTGTCCAAGTTGGTGTGTGTGGGTGGGCAGTACACACACATTCTATAGGGTGCTGCTAGACACTTCCACATGAGTTGTGCTGTAAGTACACAAGTTAAATCAAAATTACCATCTTGCTTATTAGTCTATAAAAGATAAGATTAGAAATTTAAAAACAAGTATTATTTGAAGGGGTTATTAAAAGACAGGATGTTTTAGCTTCTCTTTTTTAGAGAAAAGTGAGGGGTCTCTAACTGCCTGCAGGAGCTTATAGGGAGAGCCTTTAGATGCCATGACACTCTCCCTCTACTTTTTCAACTTTTGTAGAATATTTTAAGGCAAATTGCAGACATCATGTCATTGTATTGGGGGTAAGAAGTCTTGCTATATTATTTGAAGATATAGGACAAGCAAAGAAAGTAACACAAGAAACCGTTAGAAGGAAGAATTCCTTTTGTCTCTGACTGACAGCCAAGCAGACAAGTGAAACCATAGACCTTCTGCGTAATCGAGGGGCCCATGACCTGACCATCCTAACAGATACTATAAAAGAAAGCAGTAAAGCGAAAGGGTGAGTTCTCCCCAAATGATGACCTGCCTGTGCTTGCCTGTGCTCTGGGTCCCACCTTGAAAGACTCTGGCTGCTGTAACCTGGAGGACAGAGGAAAGGGACAAGAAATGCTTTTTGCAGCTGGCAGGGGTAGAAGAATTCAACAACCCATTTCTGGCAAGTGATCTGATGGATGCATCATGTGTCAACAAAGAACAGAGAGACACTTCACCTCCTGTTCTTCAATGCAATGCCCCTTTTCAAGCGTTTAGATTGTGCTCGTATTTCAAATTTAAATCCAAGGTCATTTCTCTGGGCAGGAGGTCACTCTCACATTTCTAGGAAGAGAAAAGAAAATATACAAAAGGCCCCAAAAGCTCTGAAAACAAAGACTCTGTATTCTTCCCATCCTACTGAAGCACCTTGTTAACCCCATGGTCCCCTCTGACCAATACAAATGTATTTTCATGGAAATCTTTTTCAGTGGGAAAGAATCACTAGTAAAAGAAGCCTTTTTAATATAATTTTTATGTGGATATTAATATGAATTTACTGTAGAAAATACAGAAAAATAAAAAGGAAGACAATCCAAAGTGTCCTATCACTGGACAACAAGCATGTTAAACATTTGGTTGTATTTTCTTTTGCTATATTTTTAAAAGCTTTGGTCTTGGCTGGGTTGCTCAGTTGGTTGGAGTGTCATTCTGTGCACCAAAGGTTGCAGATTTGATTTCCGGTCAGGGTAGATCCCTGGATTGTGTGTTCAATCCCCGATCAGGGCATATATGGGAGGCAACCAATCAATGTTTCTCTTTCTCTTTCTGTCTCCTCCCCCCTCTCTATCCCCCTCTTCCTTCTTTTTTATCTAAAACTAATAATAAAAATATCCTTAGGTGAGGAGAAATTTTTTTAATAAGAAAAGCTTTGGGGTGTCTGTGTGTGCACATGTGCACACATGTTTATTAACTTTTAACCACTGGAATAAGCCAGACTGGGGACCTTCATTGTCCATTTGAAGAAAAGACCTCTTTAGGATATTGGGGTGCCTGGAACTTCCTGTCCCCTAGGTTTAACATGACATACTGAGAGGGAAGAAAGGGCATACCTCCTCCTCTGGGCACTTACTGTTATGTTCAGTGGCACTATGGAGATCAGGGAGGCCTGGACAATAATTGTGGTGGGCTCTTAGAACATTGGTCCTTTAGCCTAGAGTTAGGAGATTATCTTCTGCAGCCACCCTCTTCCTCACCTTTTCAGTGTATTCCACAGACACACACTGCCACCATACAAGTCTGTCTCCAGTTCATCTTCATCTGAACCCAGGTTATTACCTCCTTTGTCTCTTTCATCAACCCTTTGGAGTATAGGTGTTTGCAGGACTGGCTGTGGTATAAGAAATATGCCTCTTGTAGCTGCCAGGCCACAGTTGTGCACAGAAATAACCCCATTGTGTTTTTCCACATGGCATCAGGGAGGGGACCGATAAGCTAAGAGCAAGAGCCTATATTCTGCATGAGTTCCAGATAAAAAAATCAGGCTACTTGTTAGAATGAGCAAGGAGACCCAAGAAAGCTGAAAGGAAGAGGAACTTCTCTTAGGACCACTTGCCTCATATTGGGATTAAGTAAGTTTCTGAAGGTTAAACAGTATTTTTGCAAAATGAAACTGACCCAGGAATTTAAATTAAAATTGCTAAAGGACTGTTCTGTTTGGGTGGTACCCTCTTTTCTACTAATTGCCTTATTTATTATTGCTATTTGTTGTGAGTCACTCTTTACACACCCTCTCCAAATATTTGAACTTTATTATTCTAGAAAAATATTCTTAAAATTTGTGATGGATATTTATTATGTTTCTACAACTTTCTTATTTATTATCTTGGCAAGGTTTGAGATGTAAAATCCAGCTCTGGTGGGCCCATGTGATGGAGGAGGCCAAGCCATCAGAAGGAGGTTATCTTGGACATGAAGTTAGAACCTTAGTTGTCCTTAGGGAGGGCAAGTCAGCAAGATTGGTCACAGTCTAATCTTTGCTCCCCTTGTGGACCCCAGACAATAGTGGGAGTGGGGAGGGTGAGGGAAGCATTAGATGAGAAAGTGGTTTCTCTAGTTGGTAGTTAATAAGGTCTAAAGCCTTCATGTGCATGACATGTAACTACTCATAGAAAAAGTGGCAGAAATTGCCCTCCATCCATTCTGAGATCATGAGGTTCCGTTAAGCTCATGTGATTGCCTTAATAACAAAACCATGAGAATTTCAAGGTGAAAAAAGCACAGTTTATTCATTCAACAAACATTTGTCAAGTGCCTTGTATGTACCAGCATGGAGATATAGAGATGAACAGCAAGTAATTTCTTACTCAAAAAGCTTCTAATTTAGTGGTAAACACCAATCTAGTGGTAAAGTAATAGTAAAATAATAGTATTGTATTAAAATAATAATATCTTTTTTAAAAAGATTTTATTTATTTATTTATCTTTAGAGGGGAGGGAGAGAGGCAGAGAAACATCAATGTATGGTTGCCTTTCGTGCGTCCCCTGCTGGGAGTTGGCCTGCAGGGAACCAGCCTGCAACCCAGGCATGTGCCCTGACTGGGAATCGAACCGCGATCGTGTGTGTGGTTCGCAGGCCTGTGCTCAATCCACTGAGCTACACCAGCCAGGGCTAAAATAATAATATCTTATTAAAATAAAAATCTCACTAAGGCTGAAATTAGCAGTATGTTAGAAATACACATAAGGTGCCATTGTAGGGAAAATACCACTGTGTAATTCTGGTGCCTGGCACATAAATAACACTTTCTGATAATTGAATAAACAAATGACATCAGGGAAAGTATCTTTAAGGAATGCTACCTTTGGACTGATGGTTGAAGAGGAGCAGGATTTTTTTAGGACTGACTATATAGTTTGTGCAAAGACCCGGGTATGAAGGTGCATGAAATGTTCAAAAACTGCTGATAAACTTAGTGCGGTTGGTCTGGGAACACAGAGAGAGGTAGCAGGAGAAGCACATGCCACGAGGATCTTGGATATGTAAAGAGTTTGAACTTTATTCTCAAGATAGTGGGGTTGGAACAAGAAAGTTCCATGACTGAACTTGGGTTTTAGGAAGATAGTTCTGAGGGCATTTCAGGAAAAAGAGAAAAGGTGAGACTGGCAATATTCAACTATTGTACTTTGTATGCACTTCTGCTACTAATTTTTGACTCTCATAGGAAGCCTTTGAGGCAGTTCAGTTGGGATTGTGGTCTCCATTTCACTTAGAAGAGAAGACACTTGGGGAGGCAGTCAGGCTTGTCCAAGGTGGCAGGCTGGGCAATGCGGAGCTCTCCCTGAAGGCTAGTCTCTTAGTGCTAGTCCTGATGCTCTTTCCTTTCTTTGGTAAAGAAAGTGTCTGCAGTGCCAGAATCTCTCCATTATGACTGTGTGTCTACCCAGAAGCTATGGGATCTTGACTCAAAATTACTAACACTGAAGATGTATCAGGATTATAGGGCATTACATTTTTTATCAAAGAAGCAGTGTTACTACTACTATATTATTTTACTTTTATGGATAAAATTTGTTATTATTCTAGACTCGTCTGCCCTTTAACTTCACCAAATATGCATGTGATTCTTCTGTCCTTGATAACCAGCCATTTGAACATCTCTCAGCTGGAATTTACTTGTTAATAAAATGTGTCATAATAACTCACTTCTGGCCAAGATGGAGGTGTAGGTGGAAATACTGTGCCTCCTCACACAACCAAATTGAAGATCAACAAAGATTTAGAAACAAAAACACAACCAGAATAGACAGAAAATTGAACTGTGTGGAAGTCTGACAATGAACCATTTATTCAGACTGGTAAGAGGGGCAGAGTCAGTGGCTGGCAGAGAGGGGTTGCAGCAGGAGAAAAAGCTGTGGTTGGCAGACCTGGGCGCAGGGAGGAAATGAGCAGACCCAGTGAGGTATGCAAGGTGGTTGGCTGACCCCAGACACACATTTGCGTGCAGATAAACCAGGCAAAAAATGGGTAATGAGACAGACTGCACACCCCAGGGCCCCAGTGATGGGGAATAAAACCTCAAAGCACCAATTGAAAACACTTGTGGGGTTTGAGGTGCTGGGAGAGACTCCCAGCCTCACAGGAGAGTTTATTGGAGAGACTCACAGGGTCCTAGAACGTACACAAGCCCCAGGAAGCAGCACCAGAAGGGCCCAATCTGCTTGTGGGAAGTGGCAGAGGGGACTGAAATCCAAGAAACAGGGGAGCAAGCACCATTGTTCCTTCTCTGACCCTGCCCCCACATACAGCTTCACAACCCAGTGATGTGGGTTGACTGGGTTGCCCTGCCCCATGAACACCTAAGTCTCCACCCCTCATACATAACAGGAGTGACCAGACCAAAAAATTATGGCTCAAAAAGAAGAACAAATCATATTCCCAGAGCCAATACTTTTAAGTGACCAAGAGATAGCCTACTTATCAGATGCACAGTTCAAAATACTGGTGATCAGGATGCTTACGAAACTGGTTGATTTTGGTCGCAAATTAGATGAAAAAGTGAAGGCTGCACTAAGTGAAATGAAGGAAAATGCACAGGGAACCAATAGTGATGGAAAGAAAACTGGAACTCAAATCAGTGGAGTGGACCAGAAGGAAGAAAGAAACAACCAAACAAAAAAAATGAAGAAACAAGAATTTGAAAAAATAAGGAGAGGCTTAGGAACCTCCAGGACATCTTTAAACATTCCAACATTCGAATTATAGGGGTACCAGAAGGGGAAGAGGAAGAGCAACAAGTGGAAAACTTATTTGAACAAATAATAAAGGAGAACTTCCCCAATCTGGCAATGGAAATAGACTTCCAGGAAGTCCAGGAAGCTCATAGAGTCTCAAAGAAGTTGGACCCAAAGAGGAACACACCAAGGTACATCATAATTACATTACCCCAAATTAAAGATAAGGAGAGAATCTTAAAAGCAGCAAGAGAAAAGGAGACAGTCACTTACAAAGGGGTTCCCATCAGACTGTCAGCTGATTTCTCAAAAGAGACCTTACAGGCAAGAAGGGGCTGGAAAAAGTATTCCAAATCATGAAATGCAAGGACCTACATCCAAGATTGCTCTATCCAGCAAAGCTATCATTTAGAATGGAAGGGCAGATAAAGCGCCTCTCAGATAAGGTCAAATTCAAGGAGTTCATCATCACCAAGCCCTTATTATATGAAATGTTAAAGGGACTTATCTAAGAAAAAGAAGATAAAAATATGAACAATGAAAGGACAGCAAACTCACAGTTATTAACAATCACACCTAAAATGAAAGCAAACTAAGTGGACAGCTAGATCAGGATTGGAGCCACAGAAATGGAGATCACATGGAGGGTTAGCAACAGGGGAGTGGGAGGAGGAGAGAGGGGGAAAAGGTACAGAGAATAAGTAGCATAGAGGGTGGGGAGAAAATAGACAGGGGGAGGGCAAGAGTAGTATGGGAAATGTAGAAGCTAAAGAATTTATGACGCATGGACATGAACTAAAGTGGGGGAATGTGGGGAGGAGGGGGTGTGCAGGGTGGAGGGGAATGAAGGGGGGAATGGGGCAACTGTAATGGCATAATCAAAATGTATTTTAAAAAATGTCTCATAGTAAGAGCTAGTAATTAATTTGGTGATAAGTCCAATGTACTCTTTAAATAATGAATAGATAGTCAATGTATTGATTCTGTACACTCCTATAAACACTTCTTCCCATACAGTAGATGAAGACTATTTGAAAATGGCTGAAACATATCTTTAGAGAGCAAAGCTATTTGATCATTAGAAAAGACACGTTGGAGAAATAGGAGGCTATTAATGAGCATTTCAATAAGAAGGATGATAGAGGTATAGCTTTATTTTAGTTATTCATGTGAATAAAAGCCACTTTTTATGAATTTCATCAAATAGAATAAATAACTTTATTTTACAATACAGTTTTAAATCAGATTCACATTAAGTATTCACTGGAGCCACACATTTAAGAAAAAGCTTCCCAGATCACTGAACTTGGTATAGGAGTGGGAATTCTTTAAGAAGATGAGTTAATATCTGTAAGTGGTTATTGGGTTTCATCAACATTGAACTGTGGTGTTAAAGACTGAAGCCCATGACTGTGACAGTCATTAAAACAAGTCTCAGACTCGCCCAAGAAAACAGATATGTTTTTTTTCTTTTTGTGGCTACTTGGGTCAGATAGGAATGTCAGCAGAGATGGCAGGATTTGAATCATACTGGTCTGAGATATGTGGTCTTTCTATGCAAGTGCACAGAAGTTTCATTATGTCCTTTGGTAAGTGTAAGATTGAACTTCTAAAATTATGGGTGCTTTTTTCTCTGTCATGTTTATACTTTGGAAATATTAAAATACCCTAAGGAATCTTCCATTGAATTTTATAATGTACTGTATGATACCCACAGGTGTGCTTCTTCAAAGAGTCTCTATTCCTCAGTCCCTTCCCCCCACCTCCCAATCTTAATCCAGTGTTATCTCAGCTTGTTTGCTTTTGGCAAAGAGATCTAACTGATTGTAGGGTGAGAGTCAACTGGTCTAACACTGGGGGTGTGGGTGACTGGTCAGACTTTGTGAGATGGCTGAAGAGTAGACTGGAGATCCGCAGTTTCATTCCATCCAGGTGCACACATTCCATCCAGGTTCAAAGAGGGGCTCTCATGACTGGCAGTGGGCTTGGGAGGGAAGTGGGGAGCTCACCTTCATGATCCAAAGGTAATTAATAATTTGATTAGTTAATTTTCTACTGAAAGGCTACCTGGAAACAGCTTTTGGGGATTTTTCCTCAGGTCAGAATTATTACAATGAGAAAGGAGTTGGAAATAATGAGAGCATTGTATATAGTATGGATACCCAGCCTAATAAGGTAAAGAAGCCATTAAGAAGATTGTAGGCTGACAGTGACCAGAGGAGAAAGGCGAGGGAATTTCAGGGGAAAGGGGGAAGACTTTATAGAAACTAGTATAAACTACACATGAACAAAAACAAGGGGGGTTGGAAATGGGAGGGAGGTGGGGAAAACCGTACTTGAACAACAATTAAATAAATAACTAAACAAAACAAAACAAAAAGATTGTGTATTTTCAGGCCCAGTTTTGGCAATAAAGAAAAGGATTAATGATGAATTCAGGTTTTTGTCCCTCTTCCTCAATCTCTCGTAGCTACCCTTTTTATCATCTGATTTCACTGGTGGAGTACCGCTTAGGAAAGGGGACTTTTGTCGACGATCTGAGCTGTGCCTTATGGATGCTTCCATTTTATTCTCTTTATTCACTACCAGGTAAGATCAGGAACAACACAAAAATAGTACTGCCAAAGTAGTATCAGTCTTGTAGCTTAAAGCTGGGTAGATGGTGGGCACTCAGCAAACACTTGTGGATTCAGTGTTCTGACAATCTCCAGGCCAGGCCCAAACCTCCCCCTACCCCAGCTCCTCTCCTCGCCCAGACCTGGCCTAGGGCAGCAGCTTTCAAGCTTGCTGTGCATTAGAATCCCAGGGGCACCTTGGTTCAGAGGCCCAACCCTGTCCTACCCCCACGAGCCCAGGCACTGTACTTTTCATTAGCTCTCTCAGGGGATTCTGATCCACAGGAGAGTTGAGAACTATTGTTTCAGAGCAGGAGCATCAAAATAATTTTCACGGGGTGCCATATCAGCCTCTCAATTGCCTTTGAAGGGCTGAATGTAATTTTAGGACTGTATAAATGTAGCTAATCCTTAACAGTTAAATGAGAGCTCAGTGCTGCTGCTGGGTAGAAACAAGGTGCTGGGCCGGATAAAACAAGGTGGAGGGCCGGATTTGGCCCACGGGCCTTGTGTTTGCCACCTGTGTTTTAGAGGCTTTCACAGGGACAGTTACCAGTTCCATCCCCATGTGGATCCAGGTCTTTTAAGGGGGATGTGTGTTTAGGGATCTTTCAGATTTGTGAGAAGGCAGCATGAGCTTCCTTCTTGAATTTAAAGACTAAATCCAAAAGGAGTTTCAATGGAAACTTATTTCAGGGGGTTGTTTGTTAAGTTTGTGTAATGAACAGGCTATTTTAGTAAATTAAAAATCACTTTTTTTACAGTCATGTTAGAACCTTTAATGTGCTTATTCTCATTGTGAATTCCTAAGAGATGTTATAATATGGGATATTATTATCAGACTGACTTGGGGATGGGATTATTTTGTTCATGGAGCATATTTTAGATTTATGATGTCACACAGTTCCTTCTTTAGGAAATTCTACTATGAAGGTATTTTGAAGCTAATTTAGAATCTCATTCAAATTATGTTTGTTCAGCATTAGAAAGCCCAACGTGAGGGACTATGTGGTCTTTTCCACTGGGTATGTGCAAATCAGCATTGTGTTTATTTGTTTGTTCCTTTCCCTGTAGTAATCTGCTGATGCAGTAATGGTATATGCAAAGAGACAGTTTGCTTCAGTTTTACTGAGTTTTTTCTTTGGTAATTTTAAACATTTTATGATGGTTCTTTGGCTCATGAAGCCTCAAAGGAGGCCTGGTACTGTCTTTTGCTACTTGATTTACTCATGCCATTGCAATGCTATAAAGTATGTGCTAAAATAGCCAGGAGTAACATTTTAAATATGCCCAAAGAGCCAAGATGCATTTGTAACACTTTGTTCTTTTGGGTTTTCTCAGAAATCAGATGTCCAAAAATCAAATCAACAAAAGAAAGCACTGAGCTAGGCAAAGCCCTCAATGCAAATTATTTATATTGAGATATCCTACACATAACAAGCTTTTACAAACCGATGAGCAGAGTTATTTCTTGTGACTGTTGTAAACAGGACTCTATGACTAATTCAGGGACCATAGTTTCAGGCTATTCCACCAAGTGATCAAATCTGTCTACATCCTCCAGCCCTGCTCATTCTGCCCCTTGGCACCACCCTCCCCATTTCATCAGCCCCTGCACGAGTGGCTCAGAAACTCATTCAGGACTCAGGAGACTGCAGCTTTGGCTCTCAGACTGTCAGACTCATTACTCATTTCAGGATTGAACCTGAGCTCAGTGCTCAGACCACACAAATATCTCTACCTCCTCCCATAGCCTGAGGCAAGGATCAAGAATTTTTCTCGCATAGTTGCACCAAGCAGAGGATAAATTCAAATTCACAAGGACCAACCAATCTATTTGGGGAGAGCAAAGAGGCTGTTATATGAGATGAGGGGTCAGTGGCTGTGAGAATAGAGCTGAAATACCTAGAGTCCAGCTTATTTGATGAGAACACAGTGCCTGTCTGCTAAGAAGCTTAAGGTACCAGGTAGAGATTAATACTGCAAACAGTCCTGGGATGTAGATAAATCTGTGTTAATTAAAACTGCAAAATGTTCTCTATCTGCCTAGTTTCAATCTTGAGAAAGAAAATATCTTTCCCAGAAAGGAGTGGAAAGGGAAGGAAATGATGGCTGGAGGTTGGCTCATTTGTTCTTGTCACCTGACACTTGATGGGAAAAGACAAGGGGCTAGTTCCCAGTGTGGCTGAGCAGAGCAGTCCAGCTCCTTAGACCTCCAACCACTTTCCCCAAATCTCTGTTACTCAGCTCCAAGCAGGAGGGAGACAAGGAAATGCAGAGGTGAGCCCTGACTTGCACATCCTTTACCAAGTCGGGTCTGAGCCCTGCATGTGTACTGACCATCTAATGCCACATCCCTCCCGTGTGGCAGTTCTGGCAGTACTTACCCCCCTTGCAGAAGGAACAAAACCAAAGCCTGGAGAGGTGGGACAATACAATCAAGAGAGTGTGAACTTAAACCCAGCTGTTGTCTCTAGAGTCCATATTCTTCGTTGGTGCATTCTGTTGCCTCTCAGTGATACCTAGTAAAGCAAGACTAAGGAAATGAAAGAAAAAAAAGTCTTCCAGACATTCTAATGTCAATTATGTAAATTTGAAAGACTGGCTATCCTTACTTCTTGATAAGATTTGATTGTAGCTGTGGTTATCTGTTTTACATGTTTGTCTCCCCACTTGGACACCTTTCACCTGCCTTTCCAGACTCTACCCTTCCCCCAGAAGGTGTTCCCAGACACTGCAGTGACCTGGACTGCCGCAGACCCTTCAGTATCTCCTGGCTTTCCCATGACTTATCATAAAGGCTGCACCACGTGGTCTTTCACAGCCTCTCAGAGTCTCTAGTTCAAGGTTAGCTAGTTGGTAGATGCTGAGGAAAGCGGTGCTGCCTAATTGCAAGGGGATCAGAATAAGAGGCAGGAAAATCCAGGTGGTAGATTAAATCTCTGAAGTCATCAGTGCCACCAGACATTTCTATGGAAGAAACAATACTGAGAGACTTTGTCATTCTCAAGTTCACCTCTTGCCTTTCTGATCATTCTTTCTCGGCTGACTCCATGGTCTGTATTTTTTCACTGCCCAGTAAACATAGATGCTCCTTCTTCATTTTCTTCTCTGTCTTCTCCCCTCTCTTTCTCCCTCCCTCTCTTTTTCTTCCTGGGAAAGAGGTGGTTTCTCTACCTCTACAGCTCAAATCATCTCCCACCCATTGCTTTCTTTTCATCTTAGCCAATTAATAAAAGGTCTTTTGCCTGTTACTAGAAATTCTAGAGTGAAATTCAACTGTCACCCCTCACTCACCTCCCTGACACTTTGCACAGCACCTCTCAAATCTATGTCCTCCTTTCCATTCTGTCGCTGGTCTAACCCACCCCTCAATGTCCTCTGCAAGGCTGGCTACTTCTCCCTCTTCCTTTAACCCAGGGGCTGGCGTGTAATAGCCAGCAGCCCAAATCTAGCCTAAAGGCCATTTTTGTAAGAAATGGTTGATTGGAACACAGCCACTCCCATTTGTTTATGTATTTGTTTCTGGCAGCAAAGTCAAGTAGTTGCAAAAGAAAACTTACAGCCTGCAAAGCCTAAAATATTCACTATCTGACTCTTTACAGAAAAGATTTGCAGACCTCTGCTCAAACAACTTTTGGGAATTGTCTTCCATATGCTACCAGAGACAGCTCTGCTCTTACTTCCCTCCTGAACAATCTCTGGCTGTTCCTTACCCGAAAAAGTAAAGGAGACAAGTGCCTCAACTTGGAATTCAGGCCCTCAAGGGTACCCACTGAACATCAGGACCTCACCTTCTTCGGCATCCCTGTCTACAGGCCAATCCCCCAAATCACCACACATACTCTTAAAATTCCACTCTTCTTTCCTTGTGCCCAAATCTGCAAGGCTTGGCTGCCATGCCACCTTCTCTGTCATCTCCACTTGGAAATACAGTTCTCAACATTCTCTTTGTGGCATCCCCATCAGCTTTCATAAGGCACATCTTTCATAAGGCACCTGATGGTCTAGGTGTCACAGATAGTTCTACAACAGGCTCTTCACTGGTCTCCCTTGTTTACTCTTGCTCCTTTGCAATTGTTTTCCAAAGAGCAGATATATTGATATTTTAAAAACATTATTCATATGACTTTATCCTCCTTATCATTGTTCTTAAGAGTAAAATCAAACCTATTCTGGGCTCTGTAGTCTGTGATCTGAGCTCTTCCTAGCCTCTTCCTAGCCTCTTCCCCTCCCACTGAGTACTGCTTTTCTACGTACCGGCTACACTTACCTTCTTTCTGTTCTCAAACATGTGAAGCCCATTTTTACCTTTAGGAGTTTTGTACTTGCAAAAAGCATTTTAAAAACCCTTCAAGGTAGGGATTTAAAAAAACAAAACTTGTTTCCTGCTGTGTTTCAATTGCCTAGAACCATGCCTAGAACATTGTTTTAGTGTCTAATAAATATTTATTGAATGAATGATTGAGTAATTGGATGAGTCTTTCTGGTCCCCCAATCTGTCAATTGTTGAATAAAAACATTGCACAAATCATTCTTTCAAAGGCTAGTAGGCAAGGTTGGCTGGCTGCCTTTTATTTCAAAGACCTGAACTTCTGTCTACGAGTGCATCTGCAAATCCCAGGTAGGCGGAGGCTGAGTGATGGAAAGGAGAAATGGAATACATCATCGTCAGGAAGAAGAGCTGTAGTGATTGTTGGAAAGGTGGTGTCCAGGTGGGAGATGACATGGAACCTGAGGTGAGAAGACAAGTTTGAAGTTACAGGTGGAAAACAGGAGTATAACAGTGTGCATATGCAGACCAGGGGTGAAAAATTCGCTCGGAATGTGCCTGTAGGAAAGGGCTAGAAACTAGGGTCTGCTTTCAACTTGGTGCTGCAGGGCCGGTGGCTTGACTCACAGGAAAGCAGCCCATATATGAGGCAGATACACCTCAGTGACCCCTTCAAAGTGAAGTCTCCTGTCCCCACCCTGCTGCAGCCTTGAGAGCATGTGCAGAGCACCGCAGGTCTGACTGCCACTGTCAGGGGTCTGTCAGGAAGGATTCACTTGTAAAGAACTTTTTCTACTGCTTCCAAGGCACAGGACCTTTTCTCAAATTAAGAGTCAAAGTGCCACACATCAAGAGGGAGGGGTGCCAATGACACTTCCTCTAAGGGGTTTAATAACAAAACTTTATATTCCACCAATTTAAAGACAACTCCTGGACTCTTGTAATGTGGTCAGCTCTGCTTCAGTGGGCACGTGAGCGCTTCTCAAAGGCACTCCTATGGCTTATTGTTCAGGGTCTGGCCTTGACACAAAAAAGGTTTTGTGTGCTTGCTACAGTGTGTGCCAGGACTCAAGTGTTTCTCTATTTCCCTAGAGGCCAGCATTTCTCTTTTTCCTTTCTCTCTCTCTCTCTCTCTCTCTCATTTAGAGCTCTGGTCTTGAGAAACTAGAAGAAAAGATCTTCTATTAGGCAAATGCTCACAGACTCAAATCCATTTCATCAGAAGATTCAGGGCACTTAAATATAGGAGAACAATTGATTTCCTGAACCAAATTAAGTTTCTGTAAGGTCTGCTTTAAATTATGAGAAAAAAAACCATACTTACTCTTTTTCAAGTTGGACTTTTGTGTGCTTGCTCAGTGCTGTCTTTTGTGATGAATTTATTCTCTTTAGAATCATATTTCCAGACATGGCCTCAAATGGGTCTCATAAGAAATCCCCACCTCTTTAGAGGCATGAGTAAGTAGAAGGCCATTGTTTAGACTGGATGGTAGGCAAACCTGGAGAGGCTGAACTTCAGCCAGCCAGTGGGTCTGACAGAAAGTGGCTTCTACTCCAACTCTTCACAAAACCTTTTGGCATTTCCTCACCTCACCATGAGCCGTGTGACTGATTGGCTTTAAAGTTGTTGCTAGTCATGGATAAGCAGATTGGATTCTTCCCAAAAGGCACTGGGAAAAGCCCCTCTCCCCTCCATATTTCTGATTTCATGCCCTTTGGGGCAGTGGACAGGGTTTCTAGGCAGACTCATGGGGAGATGCTCCTGACTCCCAGCATGTAACCCTGGGTCCCAGACATGGAGGGAAGAGGGGTCTCTTTTGCTTCCCTCATTCCCACAGCTACCAGTGCCTGCCCTTCTTCTCTCTCCTAGCAGCCTCTTTGCATTGTCAGTCATCACAGTCAAGGCTGGGCCTGCCTGAAAGTCAGTAAAGTTGTCTCTTATATGCTTCACCCAGTTATTTAGTGTTCCTGGCACTGAGGAAGGGCCCTGTTCAATGATATTCTTCCACCAAAAAGAGTGTTCTGTTGGCAGTCTTTGGCCGTCAAGCCAAATTCCCAGATTCCCTACCTTGACATTGCATTTGGGCATTTCACTCCCCTGTGCTTTCCCATTGTCTGCATCAGTGAGGCAAACACCTGGCAGGAGAGCATGGGAGCCCTCCCCACTATACCCTGCAGTGGTGGGTATCAGCAACTGATCCCCATGCTGGGCCTGTGATGGCCTCCGATTCTTCTGACACAGCCTGTCACATATGCCACGTCCAACAGCTTCGAGTCTGCACTTGTGATGAAACATCTGTCATCTGTTGTGGCTTGAATTATGTCTCCCCCGAAACACATGTTGAAGTCCTAACCACAGGCCTTTGTGAATGTGATGTTATTTGGAAATAGGGTCTTTGCACATGCTATTACAAGTTAAGATGAGGTCATACTGAATTAGTGTGACACTAAGTCAAATGACTGGTGACCTCATAAAGAGAAGGAAATTCAGAGACACACTAACACAGAGAGAGAAATTGGCAGAAAGAGGCAGAAATTGGAGAAATGCAGCTACATAAGCCAAGGAATGTCAAGAATTGCCAGCAAGCAGCAGAAGCCAGGGAGGGCCAAAGAAGGATTCTTCTTGAGAGCCTTCAGAGGGAGCATGGCCCTGCTGATACCTTGATTTTGTGCTTGTAGCTTCCAGTACTGTGAGAGAATAAATATCTGTTTCAAGGCACCCAATCTGTGGTAATTTGTTATAGTAGCCATAGGAAACTGTCTGTGCTTCCCGCATTTCCACCCAAGTCAGAATCTAGTGTACTTGGTTTAATGTGCAGACCCCCTATTTTGGCAGTTCTCACCTCTCTGACAGGGGGAGTGGGGGGTAGGGGGAAAGGCAAGGAGACCCACACTGTGCAGCTTAAAGCAACTGGGCCCTTGTTGTCCAGGAGAAAGCTCAGTGGGTTCATTTGCTGTCCATCATTGGATCATTGGAGATTTAAGAGCCAAAGGGCTTATGTCTGGCATTGTGTCTTAGAGAAATGACCAATAGCCCTGCTTCAAACTCAGCCCTTTGAATTTGAGGAGAAGAAAAGAAACATTCTCAGAGATGTGTGATCTTGCCCAGTTTATCATTTTAGGGCATCATACAGGATTTTGGAGGTAAAGTCTGAATTTGCCGGGAAGAAGGTTAAGCGTTCTGGTCAATTTGGGGAGCATGGTTGTCCCATGAACCTGCAGTGTGTTACATGTTGTGTGGCTGACTGAAGGTGAGGAATTTCTAGCATAAAAATAATAAATACTGCTCACGTGGCACTATGTGCCAGATGCTATTCAATTTGCTTTGTGAATAACTCACGTAATCCTCAAAACATCTTGATTGGCTAGGTACTCTAATTATCCTTGTTGTAGAGATTAGGAAACTAGGCACAGAGAAGTTTCATAACTTGCCCGAGGATACCCAGCATTGTAAGTGACAGACACTTAACAAAGTCTGACTCCTGAGTTTGTATTCTTAGCCACAACACTACTTAATGGCCTCATTCCTCCCAGTTTATCCAGATAGATATTCATACTCATGCTAGTTGTTATGTCACTGGGCTCAGACCTTCCTTGCTCACTGGCATTCTTTCCAACTCCAGCAATGTGAGCATTTCTGAATGGAACATGCAGTGGGTGCAGGCTGGGAAGAATAAGAATAGATTTTCATTCGAAAAAAGAGCCTCCTGGCCTGTCCACTTGGCCATCTTTGAGTGGAAGGACTGATATCAACTCTTCATAATAAAGCAGAGCAGTGTGGAGGCGGTGGGGTAGGGGAAGTCAGAGATCATGGCAAGGACTCAGGAGTCCCTTCTTTTATGCCAGTGGTTTTCAAACCTGAGTGTCCCTCACAATCGACGGAGGGCCTGTTAAACCGCAGATTGCTGGGCCTACCCGCAGACTTCCTGATTCAGTAGGCCTGGGGGATTGGGCCTAAGAATTTGCTTTTTATCAAGTTTCTGGGTGATGTTGATGTAGTTAGTCTGAGTACTATACTTTGGGAAGCATTATTTTAGGCCAACTGCTACTCTGCTTTGGTGGAAGCTGTGGTTAGTTCCTTAGATAATTGTAGAGACCATATACTAAGATCTTTGATGTAGTTTTTCTGAAGTGTACTATTGGTGACTTGTTTAGGAGAGCAAATTCCATGAAGATGGGCGAATTTGAAGACTTTACAGGCTGCTTGTGAAAAAGCCTCCATCTCTCCTGCAGCAGAATGAGAAGAAACCAGCTTATGAGCTGTATGAAGGATAAGTTACACCTCCTGAGGAGGAGGAATTCTCACTGGTCTGAGATGATTTAGATCTAATTCTCTCTCTTCCTCTTTAAAAAAATATTTTATTTATTTATTTTTAGAGAGAATGAAAGGGAGAGAGAAAGAGAGTAAGAGAAACATTGGCGTGAGAGAGAAACATCAGTCGGTTGCCTCTTGTACTTGTCTCGATGGGGCATCTAATCTGCAACCCAGGCAAGTGCACCAACTGGGAATTTAACCCATGACCTTTCAGTTTGCAGATGATGCCCAACCAGTTGAGGCACACTGATCAGGACCTAAGTTATTCTTATGCAGAAAGATTGACAAGATTCCTCCTTTGGGCCCCTCCCCTCCCTAAAATGGTGACAATATAAACCACGTTTTTAAATGTTTTATAACAGTTCCAACTGGTGCCAAGGCCTTACTCATTTCTATACACATGTCCTGTAAATTCCCCATAGTGGCCCTGAGTCTAAAGGAGAACATTCTGTTCCCATTCCTCTTCTAAATCAGGTTTCTCTTCATTAATAGCAACATTGTGTTCACTCATTCATGCTGGACACCTGGGCATCATTCTTGACCATGCAGGGTGGGGCTGAAGTAGAATTACAGGTGTGAGTATGTGAAACACAGAGTTTGTTCTTGCATCATTTATTAATTATTGTGTTATTTTCCATGCATCCAGTTGTAAACCAACTTTTGCCCCTCCCTGTACTCCTCACATTGAGTTATCATCCTTTGTCCAAACTGACTTTCCTCCCCTTTCCCATTCCAAGGATCAGTTTTACATCTCTGTCAAGTCTTCTTACCTAGGCTGTTGCAGCTTCCCCCAAGTGGTGCCTCTGCCTTCAGCGGTGCAATCTCAACTTCAGCCTCAGCACTGCTCTGGAATGATCCTTCTAAAACGGGCTGGCCAACTGCGGCCCCAGCCAAATCTGGCTGACCACAGCTAAGAATGATTTGTACAGTTTATCTATGTAGCTAGCTATTTATTTTGGGCAGTGGAAAATTTGTTATGCTTATATATACTATTGTATTTTTATTTCTCAATTATTTCACTTAAACTTGATATAAAATATTATATTAGTTTTAGATGTAAAACTAATTTGGGCTGACGGAAAGGTCTGTTTAGTTTTTTCCCATAAAATAAAAGACATGTTTTTTGTTTTCAACAATAACTTTATTGATTTGGATATTTTGAGTATGTTGGCTTTCTCCTGCTGTTGGCTTCTAGTTGGCTAGAGGTCAGAGATGCTGCCAAACATCTTCTGATGCTTAAGACAGCCCCATAGCACAGAATTATTTGGCCAAAATGTCAATAGTAGCAAGAAACTTTGTAAACCCTTTTTGACATGTTCCATCAGTCACAGTCCCTTTTCCATACACAGCACAAACCATTTTTTGGCATTTCAGTTTCATTTTTACCTTTCTTGTAATAAAGCATAGTACACTGAAAATGTGGTGTATTTTCTTTCTTCTTCAATATTATTTCAAGTGGCTGCACAAAATTTCACCATTTGGATAAGTTTTTTTAAATGCATGCTCATATAACAGCTGTCACAATACAAACTAACAATCATTTTGAATGAAGTTAAAGACAATTAAGCACTACTAGGGAAAAAAAACTACTAAGCACATAGTTTTTTCCACCATTGTATGGAAAAAAACTACGTGAACTTTTTGGCCAACCCAATTCAACATACTGATTAGACATTTATATACTTCACAAAATGGTCACTCTGATGAGTCTAGTACCCATCTGGCACTATACATAGTTATTACAATATTATTGACTATATTCCCCGTGCTGTAATTTAACCCCTGTTAAAATTGTTTGTTCATTAGATTCCACTAACAGTGAAATCATAAGCTTTTTGTCTTTCTCTGTCTGACTTATATCACTTAGCATAACACACTCTAGGTCCTTCCATCCTGTCACAAATGGCAAGATACCATTCTTTTTATGGCTGAGTAACATTACATTGTTATGTGCCAAATCCTCTTTGCCCATCAATGGGCACTTAGGGTATTTCCATATTTGGCTATGATAAATAATGCAGTTAACATAAAGATGCATATAATGTTTTCAAATAGTGTTTTGGATTTTTTTCAGAAAAATATCCAGAATTAAAAATGCTGGGTCTATTTTTAGTTCTACTTTTAATTTTTTGAGGAAACTTCATACTGTTTTTCATAGTGGTTGTACCAATTTACATTCCCAACAGTGCATGAGAGTTCCTGTTTCTTCATGTCTTCACCAGCACTTGTTTGTTGGTTTACTGATGACAGCCATTCTGACAGGTGTGAGGTGATATTTGACTGTGGCTTTAATTTGCATTTGCCTGATTACTGACATTGAGCATCTTTCATATGTCTGTTGAGCATGTGTATGTTCTTTTTGTAGAAATATCTGTTCAGATCATCTGCTTATTTTTAAATGGATTTTTTTGGTGTTAAGTTGTACGAGTTCCTTATATATTTTTTGGATCTTAACCCCTTGTGGCATATATCCTTGGCACATATGTTCTCCCATTCATTATGACGTTTTTCATTTTGTTTTTGGTTTCCTTTGCTGTGCAAAACCTTTTTAGCTTGATGTAGTGCCTTTTGTTAATTTTTCTTTTGTTTCCGTTGAGCGAAGAGACGTTTCAAAAAATATTACAAAGAGTTGTATCATAGAGTTTACTGCCTATCTTCTCTTTCAGAAGAGAAGGTCTCACACTTAAGTCTAATCCATTTTGAGTTTAGTATTGTTATGTGGTGTAAGAAAGTGATCTAGTTTTCTTTTTCTTTTTTTTGCATGTATCAATGTAGTTTTCTCATCACCATTTATTGAAGAGACCGTCTTTACCACATTTATATTCTTGCTCCCTTTGTCATAGATTAGTTGACCATATAAATGTGAGTTTGTATCTAAGCTCCCTGCTTTCTTCCATTGATGTATGTGTCTGTTTTTATGCCAGTACTATCATGTTTTGATTACTGTGGTCTTGTATAATAGGATAGCTTTATATCAGGTAGTTTGATATCTCTATTTTTGTTCTTTCTCAAGATTGATTTGGCTATTTGGAGTCTTGTGGATTTATATAAATTTTAGATTATTTCTTCTGGTTCTGTGAAAAATGTCATTGGCATTTTTGATAAGGATATCATTGAATCTGTAGACTGCTTAGGGTAGTATGGACATTTTAATAATATTAATTGTTCCTATATATGAGCACAGTATGTACTCCCATTTATTTGTATCTTCTTCATTTTTTTTCAATGTATTACAGTTTTTTGAGAATAGGTCTTTTGCCTCCTTGGTTAAATTTATTCCCAGGTGTTTTATTTTATTTTTTTAATGCAGTTGCAAATGGGATTGTTAAATTTTTCCTGATAATTCTATATCGATATGTAAAAATGCAACCAATTTTTGGACATTAATTTTGTATCCTGCTATTTTACTGATTTTGTGTATAGTTCTAATAGTTCTTTTGGGAATTGTTAGGATTCTCAATATATATTATCATGTCATCTGGAGATAATGACAGTTTGACTTACTCATTTCCAATTTGGATGCCTTTCGTTTCTTTTTCTTTTCTGGTTGTAGTGGCTATTCCAATCTCGTGTTGAATAAAAATGGTGAGAGTGAAAGTGGATATCCTAGTCTTGTTCCTGATCTTTAAGAAAAAGCTTTTAGCTTTTTGTCATCAACTATGATGTTAGCCTGGGATTTGTCATAACTGGTCTTTATTTTGTTGAGTATGTTTCCTTATCTTCACTTTGCTGAGAGTTTTTTCATAAATGGATATTGCATTTTGTCAAATGCTTTTTCCTGCATCTATTGATATGATCAGATGATTTTTAGACTTCATTTTGTTTATGTGGTGTATCATATTAATTCGTTGATATTGAATCAAGCATGCATTCTGGTAATAAATCCCACTTTATCATGGTGTATTATATTTTTAATGTACTGCTGGATTTAGTGTGCTAATATTTTGTACTTTGTTGAGGGTTTCTGCATCAATGTTCATCAGGGATATTGGCCTATAATTTTATCTCTTTTTTTTGTATTGTCATCTCTGATTTTGGTATCAGGTTAATGCTAACCTTGTAAAATTAGTTTGGGAGCCTTCCCTCCCCTTCATTTTTATGAAATAATTTTAGAGGATAGGTATTAATTGTTCTTTGAAGGTTTGATAAATCACCTGTGAAGCCGTCTGGAAGGCTGTTGTTTTTTGGGCAATTTTTGATTATTAATTCAATTTCATTAGCAGTTATGGGTTTTTTCATATATTCTTTTTCTTCCCAACTCAGTCTTGAAAGATTATAAGTTTCCAAGAATTAATCCAGGTTGTCCAATTTGTTGACATATAATTGTTTGTCCTTTGTATTTCTTTGATGTCTGTTCTTATTTGTCTCTCATTTCTGATTTTATTTATTTGCACCCTCCTTTTTTCTTAATGAGTCTGGCTAAAGACTTATTGATTTTGTTTATCTTTTAAAAGCTCTTGATTTTATTGAGTTTTTCTATTGTATCTGTCTTTGTTTCATTTATTTTCCCTCTGATCTTCATTATTTCTTTTCTTCTATTCATATTTTGCTTTGTTCTTTTCTTTCTAGTCTCCTTAGGCATGAGGTTCAATTAGTTATTTGAGATTTTTCTTGTTTTTGGAGGTAGGCCTGTAGTACTAAGAATTTTCCTCTTAGAATTGCCTTGGCTATTTCTCACAGATTTTGGGGGCCATTGTGTTTTTATTTTTGTCTCAAGGTATCTTTTGATTTTCTTCTTGAACTTTTTGTTAACTCATTTGTTGTTTTGCAACATGTTATTTAGCCCACCCTCACAGATTTGTGGGTTTTTCTGTTTTCTTCTTGTAATTGGTTTCTAGTTTCATATCACTGTGATCAGGGAATATGCTTGATATGATTTCAATATTTTAAAATTTATGGGAACTTCTTTTGTGGGCTTATACGTGGTCTATCCTGGAAAAATATCATATATACACTTGAAAAGAATGTATATTCTGCTACTTTGGAATAAAATATTCTAAAAATGTTTATTAAGTCCATCAGGTCTAATGTGTCATTTAAGGCCACTGTTTCCTTAATTTTCTGTCATGATAATCCATCCATCATTGTCAACAGGATATTGAACTTCTCTACTGTTAATGTAATGCTGTCAATTTCTCCTTTTATGTCTGTTACCATTTGCTTTATACATTTAGGTACTCCTATATTGGGTAGGTAGATTTTTACCAGAGTTAAATCTTCTTATTGGATTGATCTCTTTATCATTATATAATGCCCCTTTTCATCTCTTGTTACAGCCTTTATTTAAAATCTATTTTGTCTGATATGAGTATTGCTCCCCCCTGCTTTTCTTGTTTTCATTTTCATAAAGTATCTTTTTCCATACTTTTACTTTCAGTCTAATTGTGTCTTTCAATCTGAAGTGGGTCTCTTATAGATGGCATATGTATAGGTCTTGTTTTTTTTCCCATTCATTTAGAAACTGTATGTCTTTTGATTGAATTATTTAGTCAATTACATTTAAAGTAGTATTTTTAAAAAAGATTTTATTTTGTTTATTTTTAGAGAAGGTGGAAAGGAAGGAGAAAGTGAGGAAAGAAACATGTGCAAGATCTATTGGTTGTCTCTTACACACTCCCCAATGGGGAACTGGTTCACAACCTAGCCATGTGCCCTGACCCGGAATTGAATCTGTGAACCTCCAGTTCACAGGCTGATGCTCAATCCACTGAGTGATACCAGCCAGGACTAAAGTAGTTTTTGATAGGTACATAATTATTGCCGTTTTATTAATTGTTTTCTGATTGTTTTGTAGTTCTCAGTTTCTTTCTTAGTCATTTCTCTCCTGTATATTGGTGACTTTTTAATGTTATGTTTTGATTTTTTTTCTCTTTATTTCTTGTAAATCTCTTACAGGTTTTTGGGTTTTGTGACCCTGTGCTTCATATATATATTAAGCTATGTTACAGCAGTCTATTTTAAGTTGATAGTTGCTTGAGCTTGGACACATTCTAAAATGACTCCAGTTTTTACTCACCCCCCCTTCCAGTTTATAATTTTGTCATCAACTTTTTACTTACTTTGTATGTTCGTGTGTATCCCTAAAATTACCATTGTAGTTGTATATGATCTTCCTACTTTTGTTTTGTACATTTGTACTACATTTAAAATTAGTTGATCCACTGCTTTTATTAATTGTTTGCCTTTCTCAGTGAGATATTTTTCCTTTTTTTTCTACTAACAGAACTCCCTTTAATATTTCTTGTGGTATTGGTATAGTGGTGTTGAACTCTTAGCTTTTACTTATCTGGAAAACTGCATATCTCTCCTTCAATTCTAATTGATAACCTTGCTGTTTAGAGTAATCTTGATTGTAGGACTTTGTCTTTCATCTCTTTGGTTATATCGTGGTATTCTAACTGACCTGCAAAGTTTCTGTTGAAAAATAAGGTGATAGTCTTATGGAAACTCCCTTGTATGGAACTATTTGCAAGTTTTCTTGCTACTTTTAAGGTTGTCTCTTTTTCTTTGGCTGTTAACATTTCTATTATGATGTGTCTTGGTATGAGCCTCTTTGGATTCATCTTATTTGGGTCTCTCTCACTTTCTGGACTTGTATCTTTATTTCCTTTGCTAGTGTAGAGAAGTTTTCAGTCATTACATCTTTAAGTAGGTTCTCATTCTTTTTCTGTCACTTTCCTCCTTCTGGGGCCTTATGATGCAAATGTTTGTATGCTTGATGTTGTTATTGCAGAAGTCCCTTAATCTATCCTCATTAAAAAATAAGTTATTGAGACTTCAGCCCAAGATGGATGCATAGGTAGACACACCGTGCCTCCTTGCACAATCAAAATAAGAACAACAACAATTTAAAAACAAAAACAACCAGTGCTGACAGAAAATTGAACTCTATGGGAATCCAACATTCAAGGAGTTAAAGTAAACACATTCATCCAGACTGGTAGGAGGAGCAGAGTCCAGCAGCCGGTGGAGAAGGGCCATGGCAAAGCTGTGGCTGGCAGATCCTGGTCTCCCAAAGTTGGCAGCTTGCAGACTCAGCGAGGCAGTGGATTGTGGAGGGGTGTGGTGCATAAGGCGGCTGGCGGACTGGGTGGTCCCACATTCATGTGCAGATAAACCAGGCAAAACTGGTGAGTGAGACAGATACAGGGAAATAAAGCCTCAAACCACCGATTGAAAACACTTGTGGGTGTTGAAGTTCTGGGAGAATCTCCCAGCCTCACAGGAGAGTTCATTGGAGAGATCCAATGGGTCCCAGGATGTACACAAACTCACCCACATGGGAATCAGCACTAGAAGGGTCCAATTTGCTTGTGAGAGGTGGGGGAAGTAACTGAAAGCCAGCAGAGAGTGGAGCAAGTGCCATTGGTCTCCTTCGGACCCCTGCCCCACATACAGCATCACAATGTAGTGACATGGGTTGCCCCACCCTGGTGAACACGTAAAGGCTCCACCCCTCACTACATAACAGGTGCATCAAGACAAAAAAAAAAAAGCGGCCCAAATGAAAGAACAGATCAAAGCTCCAGAAAAAAATACAACTAAGCAACAAAGACATAGACAACCTATCGGATGCACAGTTCAAAATACTGGTGATCAGGATGCTCACAGAACTGGTTGAGTTTAGTCACAAATTAGATGAAAAAAAAGTGAAAGCTATGCTAAGGGAAATAAAGGAAAATGTACAGGGAACCAATAGTGGTGGGGAGGAAACTGGGACTCAAATCAATGGAGTGGACCAGAAGGAAGAAACACCCAACCAGAAAAGAATGAAGAAACTAGAATTCAAAAAAATGAGGAGAGGCTTAGGAACCTCCAGGACATCTTTAAATGTTCCAACATCCGAATTATAGGGGTACCAGAAAGAGAAGAAGAAGATCATCAAGTGGAAAACTTATTTGAACAAATAATAAAGGAGAACTTCCCCATTCCAGCAAAGGCAATAGACTTTCAGGAAGTCCAAGAAGCTCAGAGAGTCCCAAAGAAGGTGGACCCATGGAGGAACACACCAAAGCACATCATAATTACATTAGCCAAGGTTAAAATGAAGGAGAGAATGCTAGAAGCAGCAAGAGATAAGGGGACAGTCACCTACAAAGGAGTGCCCATCAGACTGTCAGCAGATTTCTCAAAAGAGACCTTATAGGCAAGAAGGGGCTGGAAAGAAGTATTCCAAGTCATGAAAGGCAAGAACCTACATCCAAGATTGCTCTATCCAACAAAGCTTTCATTTAGAAAGTGCTTTTCAGATAAGGTCAAATTCAAGGAGTTCATCATCACCAAGCCCTTATTATATGTAATGTTAAAGGGACTTATCTAATAAAAAGAAGATGAAAAGTATGTACAGTAAAATGACAGCAAACTCACAATTATTAACAACCACACCTAAAACAAAAACAAAAACAAACTAAGCAAACAAGTAGAACAGGAATAGAACCACAGAAATGGAGATCACATGGAGGGTTATCAACAGGGAAGTGGGAGAGGGAGGGAGGGAAAGGTACAGAGAATAAGTAGCATAGATGGTAGGTAGAAAATAGACAGGGGAAGAGCAAGAATAGTGTAGGAAATGTAGAAGCTGAAGAACTTAAGACACATGGACATGAACTAAAGGGGAGGAATGTGGGTGGGAGAGGGTATGCAGGGCAGAAGGGAATAAAGGGGGGAAATGGGATAATTGTAATAGCATAACCAATAAAATATGTTTAAAAATAATTTATTTTTACTGTTCCAATTGGGTGTTTTCTGCTACCTTCTCTTTCAGATATCTGATTCAGTCTTCAGCTTCATCTGATAGTTTTTTATTCCTCCTAGAGTATTTTTCATTTTGGTTATTGTGTTCTTCATTTCTAACTGGTTCATTTTTATGTTTCCTATCTTCTTTTTAATGTTTTTCTCTTTCTTTGTTGATGTTTTCACTGAACTCATTTGTTTTCCCAAGTTAATTGTGCATTCTTAAAACTGGTGGTTTGAACTTTGTATGTGGTACATTGCTTGTTGCCTTTTTTTTAGCTTTTTTTTTTTAGTTTTGTCCTGTTGTTTTACTTGGGACATGTTTTTTTTTTTTTTCCTTCTCATTTTGGCTCCTCCTTGCATTTGCTGCTGTGTATTAGATAGATATATGTCTCCCAGTTTTGACAGAGTGGCCTTATGTAAGGTGTTTTGTGTGGCCCAGTAGCACAGTCTCCCTGGTCACCTTAGCCTGGTGCTCAAGGGGTGTCCCTATAAAAGGACCCCATTTTGTAGGTGATCCTTGATTTGTGCTGGCATGTCAGTGGGTCAGGTTGACTTTCAGGGTGACTGGCTGTGACAACTGGCTTCCAAGTTCAGATGAGCTGTCAGGCAGGGGCTGACCCCACAGAATGACAGTCAGTTTAGTTGGGCTCTGGTGCCTGCTTAATCCATCCTTCAGATATGTCTGTTGTGGAGCTGGCTGGATGGGGTTCTGGTGCAGTTTGAAGCTGTCCACCAAGTGGACAGCTTTGTGTGGGGTCTCTTAGAAGGAGCTGTGGTACAGTCTAAGGTCAGTTGCCACTTGTGTCAATCTTGGGACCACTTGATATGAGCTACAGAGTGATCTGTGTTTGGTTGCTGTATGTACTGAGCTGAGGCACTTAGGAGAAGCTATGCTACAAACCATGGTTGGCTGCCACCTGTGCCAGGCTTGGGAGCCTTGGTGAGCATCAAAATGGGAGCTGAGGCCAGCTGCCACTTATACTGGGCTGTGGCATCTTAGTTGGAGCTACATCCCAAACAAAGATTATATGCTGCTTATGTTATGCTTGGGACCACCTAATAGGAGTTAGACAACAGTGTGGTGATTACCAGAGGGAAAGGGTGGGGGGAGGTAGAACAGGATAAAGGCAGGATAAATGGTGATGGAAGACTTGACTTGGGGTGATGAATACACAACACAATATACAGATGATGTATTATAGAATTGTATGCCTGAAATGTATATATATTTTTATTAATTAATGTCACCCCAATAAATTCAATAACAACAAATTAAGTTGAGAATGATTCCTGTTTGTGCTGGACTTGGGGCTGTTTAGCAAGAGCTACAAGATATGTTGAGGCTGGTCACTGCTGGTTTGGGGTTTGCGGACCTTTGAGAGGTACTGGGAAAATCCAAAGTGTTAACTGAGATGGGTCACTCCTGTTGTGGCGTTTCCAAAGAGGCTTGGTCTGGGTGAGCCTGTTGGGTGGGCTTGTTTCTCAGGGAATCACCAGGGCAAGGTGAATGGTATTAGCCAGGTTAATGGAGGGCACAAATTTGGCACCCACCTGCATCGAGCTGGCTGTGTAGAACATTAGGCTCTGCAAGGGAACAATGGCACCTGTCAGTGCTTCTTTTCCTGGAGAGAGTTGCTTCATCCCCTGTCCCTCCAGCCCTTGTCCTGAAGTTAGTCAATTTAATCCCTCCCTCGTGTCCTTGATGCTTTTCAAGCCGTTGCCCCTGGGCTGGAGCTCAGAGTGAGTGAGGTGGTGAGTGACTGAGTTTGTGTGCCGGCTCTTTAAGAGCAGCTTGTCTCCATCTCCTATAGCCCTTTGTCTTTAGACACAATCCTGTCTGGTTTTTACAGCTGAAGTTGTAGGGACTCTTCTTTTCACACTGGTACCCCAGTTTGGGGAGCTTGGCATGGGACTGTGATCCTTCCCCCCTAAGGGGGGGCCTCTGCAGCTGAGATATCCCTTCCCATTTCTTAATCTCCACACCTGAGGCGTGGGATTTGTCTACTCCAGATCTCCACCCCTCCTACTAATCTTGGTGTGGCTTCTTTATATCCTTAGTTACAGGGCTTCTTTTCAGCTAGCCTTCAGGTGGTTCTTAGTGATGGTTCTTCTATAATTTAGGTGTAACTTTGGTGTGGTTGTGGGAGTAGGTGAGTTCAGAGTTTACCTATTCTGCCATCTTGACTAGAAGTATATTTCATTTGCACATTTAAAGAAAGTAATAATATTTTGTAGAAATGTGAAAATGGTACGGAACTCAATTTTTAGTGTCCATAGGTAAAGTTTTATAGGAACACAGTTACAATCATTTGTTTACAGAGTGTCTGTGGCTGCTTTCACACTATTGCCACAGAACTGTGTGGCTGCAACAGAGGCTGTGTGGTTTATGAAGGCTAAAATATTTATTACCTGGCCCTTTACAGAAAAGGTGTTGGGTCTATTAAGTTGCTCCTGTGTCTGAGACTCTCTGAGGCACCTCAGAGGCCTCTGGGTAAAGCTCAGACTCCTTAACACAGCCCACCAAGGCCTCTGTGAGCCCCCCTCTGCCCACATCTTCGGCCTCACTTCCTCCAGTTCCTGGATTTGCCAACTTAACTATTACCAAGGGCCAAGCTGACAATGTTAGAAACAAGCAACAAGTAAGGCTAAGATAATGGAGTCACACTGAGGCCACTGGTGAACTGAAGCATGCATGTCCTAAAACCATTCAGTATAAATAAAACAAAAGGAAACAATGTCAACCTCAGGGCAGCAGTTGATTTGCACCATGATGCTTCTTGCCTCTGTTTTTGACTTTGCTGTCCGTCAGCTGGAAGAGCTGTTCTTTCCAAATTTACCTGTTTGACTCCTGTTCTTTCTCATAGTCATCTTGTGTAGAAAGTTGTGTTAGGTGGCCCTCTGGCATCTGTGACATGTCTACCACAGTATGAATCCCATTGACTGGCAGGTATTTATTTACTCATTGTTTTCCATCATGAGACCCTTGGCTCTGGGAGGCCAGGGTATTTTCTCATTCAACTATTATGCATACTGTGTGTTTATTCAATGAATGAGTGAATATATGGACAAGGAAATGAATAAACTCAGTGACTCAAGCATTATCCTATAATCCTCATATAAGAATGAAGTGATACAACTTATCCTCTTCATGTCTAAAATAATTATTTTTCATCCAGTTCAAGCTTTTTCAGTGTTTCTTTTGAATTGGTCCTGTTTGTTCTGTCTTTACAACACCCTATGAGAAAAGGCTGGTGGGAAGAATTATCTCCATGTCATAAGTGAGAACACAGGGGTAGTGGAATATGCTTTGAGTGATGTCAGGGGAATCCAATAGCTAGAAGTTCATTCCATTTACACAGGGCCACATGGCTTCTTAAATTTATTTCATTTCACTAAATACGTATCGAGTACCTACTTGATATCAGGCACTAGCTACACTACTCTGAAGATCCAAAATGAACAAGTTACGGTCTTAGACTCCAAGAGGTCACAGTATTACTCAGGACACAAGCTTATTCATT
Source organism: Sturnira hondurensis (assembly GCF_014824575.4). NCBI lineage: Eukaryota > Metazoa > Chordata > Mammalia > Chiroptera > Phyllostomidae > Sturnira > Sturnira hondurensis. The sequence continues at coordinate 657,447 of NW_028072887.1, read as the reverse complement.
CTTTGATGGCAGCAGGCCAGGGGTTCCTGACAGGGGAGATGAGAGGGACCTTGGTAAGTCTGAGAGTGTGAAGAAGAGTGGGGGAGAGGAAGAGAGAACATGCCACTTAGGTGGGACATCTCTCTCCAGTCCTTAGAAGCTTAGAATCAGACCCTCCCTGTGATGACGGTGGCAGCCCGGCACCTGCCCATCCAGCAGTCCTGCCCGAGAGTGCCACCCTGGAAACAAGCTCTCCTGAATTTATCACCCTCACCGACTTATCAAAGAAGGGGTGGGGGGCTCCACATGGAGTGATTGTACTCAGCCCTGAGGGGAATTCATGAGGAAGAAGAACATAGTTGCTAATTATGGATTGGAGAGGGTTTGGACGGGAAGAAAGTACAGCCTATGTACTTCATATGGGTCTTGTCTCTTGACTGGATTCTTGGCAGAGGTTAGGCCTAGTGTCCATGCACTGTGCAATGGCACTGGGGAAAGTAGCTCAAGAGTTCTCCTAAGAGAGTGCTGAGTGGTATTCCAGGGGGCAAGTGCCCCCATGCACCCTCTATGCATGAAATGTCATTTATTCCCCAAAACATCTCTGTAAGAAAAGTCCCATCAGTATCTCTGTTTCACAGAAGAGGAAACTGAGGCTGGGAGAGATGAAGAGACGGGCAAGACTGCACAGCTGATGGCTGTCAGGCTATACTGAGAACACCCAAAGTGTGTCTGGTTTTCCCAGCTTCTTTTTTTAAAATTTTTTATTTATTTATTTATTTTTATTTAATTCTTGTTCAAGTACAGTTTTTTGTCTTATATTCCCAGCCCTGCCCCCCCAGTGCTCCCCATCTCCCTCCCATTTCCACCCCCACCTTAGTTATTGTCCATGTGTCTTTTATACTTGTTCATGTGAGTCTTTTTTCCAGCTTCTAACTGAAGGAGAATAATAAAAATAATTCAGGGAGTTTTTTCAAATAAGTTTTTAGGATTCACTTTAAAGAACTGAAATTTATTTTAAGAGTTTTGAAATGTATTTTTTGTCATTAAAGTATTCTTGTGTGGGGAGTCAGGGGACCAGTAGAATGCACTATTGGTCCAAAGGTGTATGCTGTTGTTTTTTTTAAAGTTTGATCATGGAATTCCACAGTTCAGGGTCCTCTCATCTGTTAAACAGATGACAAGGTTACCTTCTTCCTTTCTGTTTTGTGATGATGGCCAGGAGAATTATACTCACATTGTGTACATACATACATACATACAGGTATATTTATGTACACATGTCTGTGGAATGATGTGCAACATTAGTGCATTTCAGAGAAGTAATTCTGGGCTCCTCTTGTGATTCTGCTTCAGCTTTGTTGAGAGGTAATCTACTTAAAACTGTAGTAGTAATGACTGTTTATTTTAGAACCACTGTGAACTATCGAAACATCCTCAAGAAAAACAATCTCTGCCCAACTGTCCACACAGTTCACAGATAGTGTTGGAACTGAATTTTAATCAGACCAATTCAGCTGCTTCCTCTTTCAAAGATTCTGTATATATTTGTTCCCTGGGGTCTGGACTGAGGTTGGCAATGAGGCTTCACCCTAATATGTCCCCATTCAGTTTCTGATGAAGCTGTGAATGCTCATAAAACTACAGTTTAAAATGTGTAAATGTTTGCATTTCAGCCAAAAGAGAAAAATAGAAAACATTGTCGTCAAACCTGAACACAAAACTCATACTCATTTCAAACAAACAAATAATTAAAGTTTCCCTTTTGTAAAGGGTCATGGGGAGCAAAGCATATCATGAAGAAAAACCATAGATAGATGTCTTTTATAATGGATGTCTTTTATAAAAGTAAACAGATGTTAATCTATATATCCCCGTGTTTGCATATGCATGACACACATTTTTCTCGTGATACATTCAGTGAGCAGTTTTGTCTTTGTGTATCAAATTGTTGTGGTACTCTAATGAGTAGTTCCCACTATTATGAAAATAAAGACATACTGAAAGATATATATGAAGTCATGAAATTTTTTTCTAGTTTATTGCTAGCAGTTGAAGGTTGTAGTAGGGGAATGGAGAAAGAGTCCAAGAGCATGGCAACAAGAAAGGGATTCAGAAAGGAGAGAGTTGAGTGTGGTATTGAATAAATAAGCACCTCCATATATAAATAACTTTATTTTGCCTGAGGTCAACCTGGAACTCTCATTTTCTGAGTAGAGCAATATTGTTTGTTATCAGGAAAGCCTGCTGTGTATATAGAGTGATTTGGATTTGAAACCATCTAAATATATTTTTTAAAGATTTTATTTATTTATCTTTAGAGAGGAAGGGAAGAAGGGAAGGAGAGAAATATCAATATATGGTTGCCTCTTGTGAGTCCCCTGTTGGGAACTGGCCTGCAACCCAGGCATGTGCCCTGACTGGGAATCTAACCGCGATCTTGTGGTTCGCAGGCCCGCGCTCAATCCACTGAGCTACACCAGCCAGGGCTGAAACCATCCAAATATTAATCAAGTAACTAGTTAAATAAATTAGGGTACATTGGTTCAAGAGAATTGTATGTGGCCCTGACTGGAGTGGCTCCATTGGTTGGGCATTGCTCTGCAAAGTGAAAGTCCACGGGTTTGATTTCCAGTCAGGACACATGCCTGGGTTGTGGGTTTTGTTCCCATTTGGGGCACTTATGAGGGGCAACTTATCAATGTTTCTCTCTCACATCAATATTTCTTTCCCTCTTTTCTACTCCCTTTCCCTCTCTATAAAAATAAATAAAATCTTTAAAAAAGAAAATTGTATGTCAAAAGTATATACTGATGTAAAAATTTTTACAAGGTATATTGTCAAATGAAAAATATGTTATAATCATATATGTACATAAAATCTTATTTATATTAAGTAAATGAACATATTTATATGCAAATGATTGACTCTTTTTGGAAGGATATACAAGGCATTAATAGCAACTCTTAAGGACTGATTCATCCTAGGAATTTTTTTGTTTTTACTTTTTGTCTTATCCTCTTTCTGTACAGTTTGAAAAACAGTTTTATCAGAGGCATGAATTACTTTATGATAAATATTAGGGAAAAAACTGAAGACCTGGGCTTGAGTGTCATTTCTGAGACCACTTTGTGACACAAAATTTCTGAACTTCAGTTTATTTTTCAGGGTTGATTAGAGGAACAAAGGTATGATACATGTAAAAGTCCTCTGCAAAGTCTCAAGTGGGATCCAGGTATTCATTTTTACCTCTTTTTTTTCTTTTTAGTGTAGCCCAGGAGCCCCCCACCTCCCACCCCATTTGAGTGCCAAAGTGACTATTGTTGCTAACATTTTCTCCAGGCTGTCACAGAGGGCCCCGGATTTTCAGACGATACTTTCCCTTCTGCCTCTGACAACTGCCTGGACCCGCAGTGCTCTCCCTCATTGCTGGAAACACGTGGGCCTGTGTCCCCAGTGCACTGAGGGATGTCAATGTTATCTGGGGAGGGCAGGAGACAGCAGCAGTTCCTCTGGCCACAGAACGGGGCAGCTGTCTTCTGCAACATGACTTAATGAAACCTCAGTTGGCACACACCCTGCCTCATCAGGAAGGGAAACCCAGCAATCCAAATACTTTATGAGGCCCCAACTTAGTTCACACTGTTTATTTGGGCTCTTAGTTCAGTGCTGATCATTAGAATCTAAATAATGATTCATTGCCCCACTTGACATGCAACCCTACTTTATCTTCGAAGCAGGTAGGAAGTTCCTTGCTAAGTGGGTCCTGGCTTTATTACTGCTTGTCTGCAGTCTGGGCCCAACAAAATGGTGACACAGATTCAGAGAGGGAGAGATACACTTACCAGAGAACCCAAATCTGTGTCAGGTTTTGCATACATTCACTCACACACACAGGCACACACATGTGCACATATATACTCAAACTAGTTTCACACAGCTACACATTCATGCACACTTCACATACTCACACATACTCAAATGCACACTCATACACGTGTACTGCTCACACAAACAACACTAATTCACACACAGAACAGACACAATTTATATACAATTGCATGCATACTTTCACACCTTTCCACACATATGCTACTCAAATCAAACATTCACAAGACTGACACACATTCATACACATATGCCACTCACACACATTATACACACTCACCCACTTATATACAGCACATGCTGTATTCATGACATATATACACATTCGCACACATACAGCGCACATTTACCATGGCATATACATTGTGAACATACTCTCAGAAATATAAGAAGATATTGAGAAAACTACTTATTAAAACACAGGAACCTTCTCCTTCTGTGAGTCAAAGGCTTGGTTGGGAAAAAGAACATTCTTTCTTCTAGAGGACCAACTGTGAACCAACTGTGAACAATAGTAATGCCTTAGGTAATGGTATTTCAAGGCACGTGTCAACTCACTGAAAAGAAAATTCACCAATGACTCCTCATTTAGAGTTGTTATGGTCCTTACATTGGGCTTTGTGATTTACTGTAGTTGTTAGGATCATTTTCTGCCTTCCCCACCCAAGCCAACCACACCACTCTTTGCTGAAGGTGTTGAAAAAAGGATGCTCAGGATAGAGAAGGAGGACAGCTGCCTTGTCAGTCAGGTCCAGGTAAGCTGACACTCCCTGGGAGAATGTCCTGCAGTTGAGGGAGGTGAGGCAGGGCAAGGCTGAGGGATGGTCCACAAAGAAGGGAGGCAGGAAAAGGATCCATGGGGGGTCAGCTGCAGGGCAAGCAGAGCCCCAGCCCACTGCTGTTCTTCACTGTCCACAGCCACCTGGCCCAGTTGCTTTTAGGCATCAGGGAGGGACCTGATAACATTTCTTTTACTTGTGGAAATTACATCAGTTTGAGTTATACATACATCAGTCTCTTCCTTTCCTTCAAGGCCTAATGTTTCTGCATCTTTTTTTTCTCTTTGAGGGTGTCAGTGCCTGGCACCACTAGTCAGTCAATAGGTACTTATTGAATGGAAGGGTGGCAGTCTCTTGAAGCAGCAGTCCAGATATCTCTGAATATGTAAAGGGGCTTTGGCTGTCTGGTGGGCATGAAGAAGATTATAATGTACCTGAACATTACCTCACTGTCTGAATATCTTTTTCTTCTTTATTTATGTGCACTTCCTTGGTGATCTCATTCAGGCTTTAAATAGTTATATACGGACATCTCCCAAATCTGTATCTCCACCCTGAATCTCTCTCCCCTGAATCTCAGGCTCATATATCCAGTGGCCTGCTTGACATCTTCTATTAGATGCTTCACGGGCATCCAACCTTAACGTATTCAGAATGACTTCTGATTTCCCCTTTCCACTTGCTTCTCCTGCAGAATTCCCCTTCTCAGAGAAGGCAGCCCCATCTTTCCAGTTCCTCAGATAAAGTCCTTGGATTTATTCTCATCTTTTTATGCTCATATTCACTTCATCAGTGTGTCAGATCTACATTTAAAGAACACCTCAAATCTAGCACACCCTAACACTTCTACTGCTGCCCTTCAGACCAGAGCCACCCCCCATATCACTCCCTGGATTATAAAAAAAAAAACCCTATCTTGTATCCTGGTGTCCTTCCTTTCTGTCTGCATTTCATCTTCCTCTAGAAGCCTTAGTGTTTGTCCAGAAACGCAAACAGGATCATGCCAGCCTCTGCTCCAAAACCACTAGTGGGTTGGCATCTTACTTCAAATCCAAGCCAGAGTTCTCACCTTGTCTACAATGGCTACGTGGTCTCTATTCACCACCCCATCTCATTTCCCCTACTCTTCCTCTCCATTTCCTTTTCAAGTCATGCTGGCTTCTTGCTGTTCCCCAATACCAGGTATATTATCATCTCCGTGCTGTTGCTCCCCCAGTCCCTTTGCCTGGATCATTTGTGCCTAAATATTCTTTTTAAAAAATCTTTTCTTTTTAAAAAAATTTACTAATTATTGTTCAAGTACAGTTTTCTGTCTTTTACTCCCATCCCAGCCCACCCCCCAGTACTCCCCACCTCCTTCCCATTTTTACCCCTGTTAGTTTTTGTCCATGTGTCCTTTATATTTGTTCTTGTGAATTCTTCCCCTTTTCTCCTGAAATTCCCTCCCCTCTCCCCTATAGTCTCTGTCAGCCTGTTCTCTATTTCAGTGTAATTGGTTACATTTTGCTTGCTTGTTTGTTTTGTTGTTTAGCTTCCTGTTAAAGGTGAGATCATATGGTATTTGTCCTTCAACACCTGGCTTATTTCACTCAGCATAATGCTTTCCAGTTCCATCCATGCTGTTGCAAAAGGTAGAAGATCCTTCTTTCTTTCTGCTGCATAGAATTCCATTGTGTAAATGTACCATAGTTTTTTTATCCATTCATTTACTGATGGGCACCTAGGCTGCTTTCAACTCTTGTCTATTGTAAATTGTGCCACTATGAACACTGGGGTGTATAGGTTCTTTTGAATTGGTGTTTTAGGGTTCTTAGGATATAATCTTAGCAGTGGAATTGCTGGGTCAAAAGGCATATTCATTTTTAGTTTTCTGAGAAAATTCCATACTGTTTTCCAAAGTGGTTGTGCCAGTCTGCAATCCTACCAACAGTGAACTAGGGTCCCCTTTTCCCCACACCCTCTCCAACACTTGTTGTTTGTTGCTTTGTTGCTTTGTTTATGACGGCCATTGTGACTGGTGTAAAGTGGTATGTCATTGTGGTTTTAATTTGCATCTCTCTGATAGCTAGCGATATTGAGCATCTTTTCACGTGTCCCTGGATTCTCTGTATGTCCTCCTTGGATAAGTATCTGTTCAAGTCCTTTGCCCACTTTTTAATTGGGTTGCTTGTCTTCTTAGAGTGGAGTCATGTAAGTTCTTTGTATATTTTGGAGAGTAAACCCTTGTCTGAGGTATCATTGGCAAATATGCTTTGCATACAGTTGGTTCTCCTTTTATTTTAATACTGTTTTCTTTAGCCATGCAGAAGCTTTTAATTTTGATGAGATCTCATTTGTTTATTCTTTCCTTTCTGTTCCTTGCTCTAGGGGACATATCGGTAAAAATGTTGTTGCATGAAATATCTGAGATTTTCCTGCCAATGTTCTCCTCTAGGACTTTATGGTGTCACGGCTTATATTTAAGTTTTTTACCCACCTTGAATTTATTTTTGTGTATGGTGTAAGTTGGTGCTCGAGTTTCTTTTTTTTTTTTTTGCATGTAGCTGTCCAATTATCCCAACACCATTGTTGAAGAGGCTATTTTTACTCCATTTTATGTTATTACCCCCTTTGTCGAATATTAATTGACTGTAGAGAGTTGGGTTTATTTCTGGGCTCTCTGTTCTATTCCATTGGTCTATGTGCCTGTTTTCATGCCAGTATCAGGCTGTTTTGATTACAGTGGCCTTGTAACACAGTTTGATATCAGGTATTGTGATCCTTCCTACTTTGTTCTTCTTTCTCAACATTGCGGCTGCTATTCGGGGTCTTTTATGGTTCCATATAAATTTTTGAGGTGTTTGTTCTATGTCTGTGAAATATGCCATTGGTACGATAATAGGTATTGCATTGAATCTGTAAATTGCTTTGGGTAGTATGGACATTTTGATGATGTTAATTCTTCCAATCCATGAACACGGTATATGTTTCCATTTGTATCTCCCTTGATTTCTTTCTTCAGTATTGTGTAGTTTTCTGCATACAGGTCTTTTACCTCCTTGGTTGGGTTTATTCCCAGATACTTAATTTTTGTTTTTGCTATATTGAATGAGATTTTTTTCTTGATTTCTGCTTCTGTTGATTCATTATTGGCATACAAAAATGCCTTTGGTTTCTGGATATTGACTTTGTAACCCACTGTTTTCCCAAATTCATTTATTAGGTTGAGCACTTTTGGGGTAGAGTCTATAGGATTTTCCATGTACACTGTCATGTCATCTACAAACAGTGACAGTTTTGTTTCCTCCTTTCCGATTTGAATGCCTTTTATTTCCTTTTTTTGACTGATCGCTGTGGCTAGAACTTCCAATACTATATTGAATAGAAGTGGTGAAAGTGGGCAACCTTATTTTGTTCCTGATCTTAGTGGAAAAGCTTTTAGTTTTTTTCCCATTGAGTACGATGTTGGCTATAGGTTTCTCATACATGGCCTTTATTATATTGAGGAATGCTCCCTCTATTTCCACTTTGCTGAGTGTTTTCATCATCAATGGGTGTTGTACCTTATCAAAAGCTTTTTCCACATCTATTGATATGATCATGTGATTTTTATTTTTGCTTTTGTTTATGTGATATATTACGTTTACTGATTTGTGAATATTGAACCATCCTTGCATCCCTTGGATGAATCGCATTTGGTCATGGTGTATGTATGTTGGATGTATGTATTGTACTTTTTAATGTATTGTTGGATGAGATTTGCCAATATTTGTTGAGGATTTTAGCATCTATGTTCATTAGCAATATTGGCCTGAATTTTCTTTCTTTGTTGTGTCTTTATCTGGGTTTTGGAATTAAGGTGATGCTGGCTTCATAAAAAGAGTTTTGGAGTCTTCCATCATTTTGGATTTTTTGGAATAGTCTGTGAAGAATAGAGGTTAGCTCTTCCTTAAATGCTTTGTAGAATTCTCCTGTGAAACCATCTGGTCAAGGGCTTTTGTGTATTGGGAGATTTTTTATTATTGCTTCAATTTCATTTGCTGTTATTGGTCTATTCAGGCTTTCTGCTTCTTTTTCATTGAGTTTTGGAAGATGATATGTTTCTAGAAATTTGTCAATTTCACCTAGGTTTTCAAATTTCTTGCTATATAGTTCTTTATAGTAATTTCTTACAATCCTTTCTATTCCGTGGTGTCAGTTGTAATGTCTCCTCTTTCATTTCTGATTGTGTTTATTTGGGTCCTCTTTCTTCATTTGCCCCTAAATATTCTTATAGTTTGCTTCTTCACTTCTTTCAGGTCTGCTCGAGTGCCCCTGTGTTATATGTTACCTGACTGACCACAGTATCTCCATTCTGCCATTCCAACTTACTCTCCATAATACTTATCCCTACTTTGCATTTTTTTGGTAATGTTTACCAAAAAAAATGCCCAATGACTCCTCCTAGAATGCAAGCTCTCTGAGAGCAGGGAATTTATGGATTTTGTTCTCATTTTTACCTCTAGTTCCTAGAACAGTACCTGGTTTTCAGTAAATTTCTGAAGAATAGAGGAAGGAAGGAAGGCGGGGGAGGGAGGGAGGAAGGGAGGGAGAAAAGGAGGAGGGAATAATGAGTTCAGTTAGGTCGAACCCTCAAGCACATCAGACTATGGGACTTTTCATTAGAGCAGTATTTCTTAAATTCTTTTGATTATGGACATTCAATAAGTAATACATTTTACATTATGACACAGTTGATGTAGGTCTAGATTCATTTATTATATGGCATGCCCTTTATTTTTCATTTATTTTAATTATATTTTAACATTTTGTATTTTATTTCCATAATGAAATAGTGGCCCGGACTCACTAAACTGATATAACCACCAAAGGGTTATATATCATGGTTTGAAAAGTACTATGTTGTACTAGAGAAACTGGAAAGTCTTGCTTGGGAATAAAGGTTAAAGTGCAGATGAAGTGATCTATCTGTACACAGTCCTGCAAATTTGTGAAATCAGGCTGCTTTCCTTACAACATTTCGGTATTTTGGTTAGACTCAGGAAGGGGAAGGTGGTTGTCTGGAATGGATGCTTTCAGGAGTAGAAGGCATGGTGACATGAAGGGCGGATGTGGGAGAGGGAGCGGGAGGAAAGTCAGGGCTGAACTCTTTCCCTACGCTGTCCACCTTTCATACGGGGACAAACCCAGTTTTGAACTCTGTGCATCTCTCCTCTGCCACCCTGAGGACCTTTCCCATCCTACCCTTCAGGTGAAGACTCTGTACAAAATTTCCCCACACTTCCATCATCCACATCAACGCCTCTTCCAAGATGATGTAGTTAGTACTAGATTCTTCCACTTCTATGTTCTCTGCCAAGCTGAGAGATGACCAAGTGTGTTGTATTCAGGCTGTCTTCTCAGAAGGAGACTTAAGACATTTCAGTTTGTCACATGATGATTATTATCTGAAACTGTGCCTTCATTATTGGCCAGGCATTGCTCTAGGTTATTTACATGAAGACTGTGAAATAGTGGTACCATTTAGTCTCTAAATGTTTCAGATATGAGCATTTTAAAGTCAGTTGCCCCAGATTACCTTGCTAGTAGTGGCAGAGCTGAGATTTGAATCCAGGCAATCTAACTGTTGGGCGCTTATTCTTGCAAGCTCTTTGTTCTTTAAAAATATGATGGCTGATATTATAGTGAGATTGGTGTCAGCTTGTTGCTTCATGAAGGGAAATGAACACTTGAGAGGCATGGATGGTAGCCTGATAGATCGGGGCCAGGGCACACCCTTTACCCTATATTTATCTGAATTCCAGTTTTGCTAGAAGTACAATTAGTCAAAGCTAAGAGACCGATTGTCTAATTCTGAGATTGTAAACTGGATTCAGACCTTTTCTGTTTGGTGCACTAAGTATAAAAACTGTAGATCTTAATATCTTTTGCTGGCCTGTGCTTTCCAGTTCATCATAGTTCCCTAATTCCCTATTGAATTTCCACTTTGCTCTTCTTATGTTCCCTGCTTAGGTCCTGCAGGGAGTTCGCATGCACATGTGTGATCATCACTGCCTTGAAACATGACCAAGTGTCAACTGGCTTTCGATCTCTTACCATGATGATGTAGCCATCATCTGCTTGTGCCACCACTTGGAGGATTAAAAGAAGGCAAACAGGATGTAGACTAGATAGTATTCTTCTCATAGTGCTTCACATCTCAGTGAAAGTGTATGGTTTCCATTTGTTGGAGGAGAGCTTATTGGGAGCACCAGACCTGAAGGAATAATCTATTACCTCTTTTCTTGAAATTGACATGATGATATGTCATCCAATAATAAGTGAGAGTGTGTGTTGAGGAAAGAATTCAAACTGATGGTAAATCACTCATATATAACATCGGGTCTGAAGAGGGAGTGAGGGCAAGGGGATAAGCCCCCCAGCTACCTACACAGAAGTTCAGGAACTGGCCAGGAATTGGAAGCAGAAGGAAAGGAAGTGATTGAGAATTCAAGGAGAGTATTATTGTCCTGCCAGTCATGCAGCACTTGCTGGATGTTTCTGAAACACAGGCATTTAGGTACCTAGAGAATGTTTGATTTTACTTGGTCATTAATATGTAAGTATTTAATGTGGCCCTACTAAGGATCTGAGTTAATTGTAACAGAATGAACTTTGACTATTAAAAACATCAGTTCTTAATGAACTACATGCTAAAGATATTGAGGAGAAAATGCCAGATCTGCTCATTATCTCTAATATCTGCTCATACTTAAGCCAGGCTTTTATATGGCCAACAGTGCTTGTTCTCAGTTTTTTTTTTAAAAAGATCATTGCCATGCCAAGATATTGTTTGTGCCAAAACACACAAACGTGGTGCCAGGGTAAGAAATGGAAGGAACTGGAGGAAGCTTTTTTTCTCTAGAAATATTTCAGAATGGAGAAATTGAGAGCACAGACTTCGTACCCTTAGCAGATGGCTTGCATTTTGGCTTCGATACTTTCTACCTGTGTGTACAGGGTAGACACTTAAACCCTCAGAATGCCAGTTTCCTCATTTGTAAAATAAGGTGAATAGTGCTTATAATACATAGGGTTGTCATAAAAATTATTAAATCAAATAACATATGGAAAATGATTAGCACATACCTAATACATATTATGCATTCAATAAATCTATTTTTTATTGTCACTACTGCTTGAAGTACTTGGAGGAAATCTATGTAGAAGTTGTCTGTGACCTATGACTAAGATATTTTGTAAGATTCTCACACTAGAACAGCAAACAAAAGTAAGAAACGTGGTTTGCATTCCCAGCTCAGCCATGTGGTGTCACACCACGTAAGCTATCAGAGGGAGTGGACAGTAGACTGTACAAAACATGGGCTTTGCTTCAGATGAGCGTGGCTTCGATCTGAATTTACTAAGTGATTGTGGATAGTCTGGCTGGTGCTTGTGGACTTCTGTTTCCTCATCTGTAAAATGGGACAATATTTTTCTCACATTATTATAATGAAACACTGTGACAATTTCTAATATGTCAGTAGTTTCTATTCAGTCATTTTCAATGTATATCTCTGTATGTTCTCATGGACATGTGTATTGTGAAATATATTGTATGTAGACCCATCAATTAAAAAAATGGAAACTTATTCTTTATAAAATCTTATATCCTGATATTTTCACTTTATTTTGTAATATTATTTAATAACTTGTGTTCGAGAATCAACTTATAAATGGCTGCATTATAATCCATTTTATGGAAGAACTACTGTTTATTTAACCATATATTATTGAAATGTAGATTGTTCCTCTTTTCATTTTTAAAAATACTATTACAGAGAAATTTATTGTATATTAATCATTTATACCACCTCTGGACAGCTCACCTGTGATCGATTCTGAGAAGTGTGATTACTAAGGTAAATGATGTGCCAAATTGCTTCCCAGAAAGGCTCTCCCAGTTTACACCTGCCGTTAGCATTGTATGAAAATACCGATTTACCTCGGCCTCATTAACAGTGGGCCTCATACCAAATTCTGTTCTGCGAGATGAGTTTGTCTATGAAAGTTTTTTAGTAGCTAACTGTGGACATCTTGAACAAATAATAGTATCTCTCTATTTCACCCTCTTACCTGGGGGAGGCCGAGTAAGGCTTACAGAAATGTCTTGTGATTTCAGACTTCATACCAGGTTGACTGGACCGGGAGACTGGAAATACGGCGTTCGCTATCACAGGAGGTGAATACAGAGCTATTTCTATGTTCTCTTAACTGAGAGACCATTGGCAACATAGGTTTCTGTCATCTGTAAAATGAGGACATTTATATCTATCTCTTGGAGGGATTTTGAGTATAATTGAATGGTGTATTGGTACATCTGGATGTCTTCGGAGCTTCCTATATTACACCAAATTGCCAGCTAATTACTACTATGTGTATGGAGGTGCATAATTGTGTGGGAGCAGGGATGAAGTTGGTAAGAACATTTTTTAGGAGAGAATAGTAGTGGCATGAATTAGATCTAGCTGAAGTGCGAGTGGATTGTGGTGGGGAACATGCAGGCAAGTCCCTCTAGAGCAACCCCCACACTCCTTCAATTAGATCATATCAGGCCCCAAGTTCACCTGGAATAGCAGTTCTCAAACTTTTCCTGCATCTGAACCAATTGGGGGGCTATTGATCCGCTGTTGGGTCCTGCCCACAGAGTTTCTGATTCAGTCGGTGGGGCTGGGCCTGAGTCTCTGCATTTCTAATAGTCCCTCAGGTGGTGCTGATGTGACACTGATGTTGTGGTTCAGCAACCACACTTTACAAACCAGAGGTCTGCATAGGATCCCATTGCATCAGTTTAGTTATCGTTAAATGAAACTACGGCCTGCTGTGGATTTGTGTGTTTATTCCATGGGAGGCCACTGGTGTTGGCACATTAACTGCATTAAGCTTCACCAACCAAAAAATGGTCTTAATTATTTGACTTGGACATGATATTGTGTTATTGGAGAATGTAAATGCACTGAGTATATCTTTCCTTGATCCATATCTTCATCCGATAAATACATGTGGCCAAATGTATATATCATGGGCATGTTCACTACTGTGAAAAAGGAATATTTTCTAACCAGTGTTATAATCAGTACTTGCTTTTCTGAACATAGTTGTCAAATTTAACAGTTATTTACAGTGAAAAGTAAAATTTTAGCCCCATGTCAGACAAATGGAGTATCTCTTATTTTTCGAGGGCATATTTGTTTAGGTGGTCTGGGAAAGATAAAGGGACATTTCATAATTTCAGAGGGGGTCTCAGTGATGGTCAGTGAGCAGACGGCTATGTTTGGTTCAGCCTCATTCCAGGAAAATGGCTCCAATCTAAACACATGAGCAGGCCAGAAAGCAGGATTATTTAATCACCTGGAAGCTCAGCCTTCCACTGCTGCTATTGGAGGAACCTGTCACTGTTGGTTTGCCAAGGACCCAGGGCCAGATGGCCGCCCTCAGAGAATGTATTCCCTAATTGATACCTGAGCCTTGGGGCAGCCAATGAGATCTACCAAGCAGGAAAGAGGGCCCTAAATGAGCCAGTGCGTACCAGTTAAAAGGGCTCACTCTCCACAGGAAGAATCCTGCACAACAGGAAGCAGCAAGGAAAGAGGTGCTGATGTCCAATTAGATACCATCTCCAACCATGACTTCCAAGCATGTAGCAGTTTGATGCTATCCACCAGGAACCCAGATGCATCTGGGATATTTCCTTCCCGAGTTTATATTTCAAATGTTTTAAACTAATATTGAAGAGAGGGAATCAAATGTCCTCATTCAGTACAGATTTATTTTAGCAGCAGTGGAGTATTAACTTATGATGAGGTTTTTCCGCATGAAACAGTTCTGAAAAAGAGTGTTAGGACTAATGTAGATATTAAATTCTTCTTGATTGAAATCATATAAGAAGGATGGGCAATAGGAAAGGGAAAGAGGAAGAAGGTTGGAAGAAAAGGGGAAAAATAGTTTGTCAGTTGAGCTTTTTAATAACTGATTGCAAACGCTATTAAATTTGGAGCCATTTTTTCCAAAACTGTGTGTGTGTGTGTGTGTGAGAGAGAGAGAGAGAGAGAGAGGAGGGGGGTGCGTGGGAGAGAGAGAGGGAGAAACTTTATAGTAACTAGGCATTCTGGGTAGGTTATATATTGATATATTTGGCCCTATGCCTGAGACATGGTCTGACAAAAGTAACAATTCATATTTTTAAAAAAATATATTTCATTATGCCATTACTTCCTTTCCTATTTCCCCCCTTCATTCCCCTCCACCCTGCACATCCCCTTCCCCACCATTCCCCCTCTTTAGTTTATGTCCACATGTCTCAAGTTCTTTAGATTCTATATTTCCCATACTATTCTTGCCCTCCCCCCTAACTATTTTCTACCTACTGTCTATGCTACGTATTCTCTGTACCTTCTCCCCCCTTCTCCTCCTCCCACTCCCCTGTTGCTAACCCTCCATGTGATCTCCATTTCTATGGTTCCGCTCCTGATCTAGCTGTCCTCTTAGTTTGCTTTTGTTTTAGGTGTGCTTGTTAATAACTGTGAGTTTGCTGTCCTTTCACTTTTCATATTATTTATCTTCTTTTTCTTAGATAAACCCCTTTAACATTTCATATAATAAGGGCTTGGTGTTGATGAACTCCTTGAATTTGACCTTATCTGAGAGGCATTTTATCTGCCCTTCCATTCTAAATGATAGCTTTGCTGGATAGAGCAATCTTGGATGTAGGTCTTTGGATTTCATGACTTGGAATACTTCTTTCCAGCCCCTTCTCTTTTGAGAAATCCACTGACAATCAGATGGGAGCTCCTTTGTAGGTGACTGCCCCCTTATCTCTTGCTGCTTGTTGAATTCTCTCCTTCATTTTAATCTTGGCTAATGTAATTATGATGTGCCCTGGTGTGTTCCTTCTTGGATCCATCTTCTTTGAGACTCTCTGAGCTTCCTGGACTTCCTGTACGTGTATTTCCTTTGCCAGATTGTGGAAGTTCTCCTTTATTATTTGTTCAAATAAGTTTTCCACTTGTTGCTCTTCCTTGTCTCCTTCTGGTACCCCTATAATTTGGATGTTGGAATGTTTAAAGATGTCCTGAAGATTCCTAAGCCTCACCTCATTTTTTTGAATTCTTATTTCTTCATTCTTTTCTGTTTGGTCATTTTTTTCTTCCTCTGGTCCACTGCATTGATTTGAGTCCCAGTTTCCTTTTCATCACTCTTGTTTCCTGTGCATTTCCCTTCATTTAAGTTAGTTTAGCCTTCATTTGTTCCTCTAATTTGTGACTAAAATCAGCCAGTTCTGTGAGCATCCTGATCACCAGTATTTTGAACTGTGCGTCTGATAGGTTGGCTATTTCTTAGTTGCTTAGAGTTATTGGCTCTGGGGCTTTGAGTTCTTGGGCCATGATATTTTGATCTGTTCGCACCTGTTACATATGAGGGGCAGAGCCCTAGGTGTTCACCAGGGTGGGGCAACTCAGTTGCTGGGTTGTGACACTATATGTGGGGGTGGGGTCAAAGAGGGGCAATGGCGGTAGCCTCTGCTGCTTCTCGCCACTGGGGCCTGAACTGTCCATCTCACTGCTTGCTCCTTCTCCTGGTTTATCTGTGTGTGAATGTGTGACCACGGTCAGCCTGCCGCCTTGCGCCCTTGCAACCCCATGCCTGGGGTCTGCCAACCACTGCCTGCACGCCTGGTCCCTGGGTTGGTCTGGCCGAGTTTTCCTGCACAACCGTGCTCCGCCAGCCACTGGCTCCACCCCTTACCTGCCTGGCTGAATGGTTCATTGTTGTCGGACTTCATCTACTTTAATTTTCTGTGTTTTGGTTGCATTTTTTTACTAAAACTTTGTTGTCTTTAAAGTTGGTTGTGTGAGGAGGCACAGTGTTTTTACCGATGCCTCCATCTTGGCCAGAAGTCACAACTAATATTTTTGATGGTGTGATTGTGTATTCAGGATGTCAGGATGGATGTATTGCATGCAAGACCAAAGTGCATACAGTGTTTCCTTACTTCTGAGGACCTGTACACTGAGTGTTCTAAGGTACCAAGAGGTGACTAAAGCTTGTGGGGAAATGCTTAATCTGTTTTGGGAACAAACCATGCTATTTGCTCCAAGTAAGATGCTTCTCTGAACTTTCAAGAGACAGCTGGCATTAGACACCATGATTTATGCCACACCATAACTCCATTATGCTGGCTAAGGTAGAGGCAGCAGTCCCCCCAAGTTATTAAAGCTGTTCATTTCTTTTTTGCACCTCATGGTGCACAGTGTTTCCAAAGTAAAGGAGAAAATAATGTTTTCCCTTCTATGCCTGGAGCCTGGGGTTCAATTTTCTACATCCATCTGAAAAATACACAGGGCTCAGAGAAATAGAAGTTTAGGAATTTAGATCCTGCTTGACCAAAGGCTTGGAGTATGAATAATTTGTAGTGAAAGAATTTTTAAATTTTTATTTATCTTTATCTATTTTCTCCTGCAGAGGTGCAGGAGGTAGAATGTGGTTTACAAATTCATCTCCCTGAAGCAGCAATGATCTGGTTGTTCCCTCTTAGCAGTAACTCATGGGTGCACAAACAGTTCGCAAGGGGAAGCAAGGAGAATGTGGCCCCCTGAGTGTCAGAGGATTCCGTGTTTTGCCCTGTGTTCTTTCCCTGATATGTTGGCAGTGGGCTCACCAGCTTGTCTAGCTTCTCTGCAGCTCCACACTTGGATAAAAGGAAAAGAAAACAATTTCATTTCAAGAAAACAATTTCTTCTGTGTGCAGAAGCCCAAAATACTTCTGGTGTTCTTTATCCTATTTGCTGGGAATTAAAGGAATTATGTTTCAACAGTGAAACCATAATGGTGGGAGAGAGAAAGGTACATATGTGACACAGGGACATTGACATGAAGCTTTGGTGTTGGACCTGGGTGTATCTCAATTTGACACAGAGGATTTCCTTGTCTAGGGAAGAAGGAACATTGTCAAAATGTTGACGTGGCTTACCGATGATGTAGGGTAATATTTATTGCTATGGGTGGGATGAAGGCTTTAATCTTATCATTTGTTTCTTTTTGCATCATATATAGTGGCAGTTTGGTGGAGACTTTGGAGCCAGTTGCTTAATTACAATTGCGACTCTGCCCACTCCGCAACTTTGAGCAAGTTACTCGACCTGTTTGTGCCTCAGTTTCCTCACTGTAGAGGGAAGATCATGGAAGGGCCAAATTTATACAACTGTGGTCAAGCTTAATGGAGCTAAGACATTTAAGTGCTGTGAAAGGCTTTGGGCACATACTAAGTGTATGAGTTTTTATTGTCATTTCAGTTACTGTCATTATTACTTGACCCTCTGTACCTTATTTAATTATTGAATAATAATTGAAAACGGCCCTGCTCCGTTTTCAGATTCTCTGCTGGGTTGCCTCTGTACTGGAGCGTAACCTGTGGCTCCCCAGGTTGTAATTTCTTACCCTGACTCAGTGTCCTAGTTACCTCAGAACAGCAGATTTTACTGAGGACTTTGGAGAAACCATACTTTTGTTTCCCTTTTGTACTTGAAGTTCTCAAGGTCTGTGGTTATGACCACAGTTCTGCAGGTTGGATTCTCTAGAAGCAGAAACTGTACAGTCTGTACATCGATTGGGCTAGGGTATCATGAGTACTGACTGGGGAGAGACAACTGCAGAGGGGAGAAGGTGAACTGTGGGCAGCATACAGGGAGAAGGAGAAGAGCCTCAGCCACCTCTATAGGCTGCTGGGGAGTTCACATGACCTATTGGAGTGATTCAAATAACTCAGAATTTCCTGGCCTTTATGTTACTATATGGATATGCACCACTCGGGAAAGGATGAGCCCTGGGTGAGGCAAATCTTGGAGGTGCTGGCAGCCTCAGGCTCCAGGCTGCTTGAGGAGAGATCTGCACGGTGCAAGTATGTGTCCCCCACAGGTCAAATTTCAGACTAAAAGAGGAGGTCATGAAGGTACATCATAACATCTCTTTGTAAAGTCTTCACTATTTGTCCTATTTTTTTTACAGGGATGGGTGGGGGAAGGCAAGGAGGTTACTGAAAGAGGAAAGGATAGCAGGGAAAATGCAAACAAAGAAATGGAACAGAGGTTTAGGAACAATAGCCAAATGTTGGAAGCAACCTAAATGCCCATCAGTAAATGAGTGGGTCAGAAAACTATGGTACATTTACATAATGGAATACTATGCAACAGAAAGAAAGAAGGAGCTCCTACCCTTTGCAACAGTGTAGATGGAACTGGAGAGCATTATGCTAAGTCAAATAAGCCGAGCAGTGAGGGACAAATACCATATCATCTCACCTTTAACTGGAACCCAATTAACAAACAAACAAACAAAAAAAAACAAAATATAACCAGAGACATTGAAATGAAGAACAATCTGACAGTAACCAGAGGTGAGGTGGGAGGGGAGCATGG
Source organism: Sturnira hondurensis (assembly GCF_014824575.4). Classification (NCBI taxonomy): domain Eukaryota; kingdom Metazoa; phylum Chordata; class Mammalia; order Chiroptera; family Phyllostomidae; genus Sturnira; species Sturnira hondurensis. Next base: position 638,372 of record NW_028072887.1, on the reverse strand, counting down.
GGGAAGGGTTTTTAGAAACAACTATAAAGGACACATGGACAAGGTGGGAGGTGAAAACCAAGGTGGGAGGTAAAAACAAGAGAGGGAGGTGGGTTTCGCTGGGGTGTTGGGGACTGATAGGGGGTAAATGCAGACAACTGTAATTGAACAACGATAAAATAATTTAAGAAAAGAAACATCGATTTTTTTTTGGCTTTGCAAAGTTCTGACAGAAATTGAGGTGTGTTTGCCTCGACAGAGGGGTTTCCCAGAATGCTTGAGTTTTTGTGCTAAACCTGAGCACCCAGTGGGTTGATGCAAAGCCTCTTCCAAGCCACCTTCTGGAATCACAGCCAAAGTCAGGGAATAAGGGGTGGGTGGATATCTTTCTGTGTAATTAAGAGTGATAGAGAACAGAGATGTTCTTGATAGTTCCTGCAGTGCACCACGTGTATGTGGCAGCTAATATATATATCAAAAGGAAATTGAACATGAGGACGGTGAATTAGAAGGGAAAATTATTTGGAACAAATTGCTGAGGACAGATACAGAATGGTAAAATTCTTTATCTAGATTTATTGCTAGGATAAATCTAGGATGCAAACCAGAGCTAAATGCCATAATGCACTGAATACCTAATATGCCACAGGGGTCAGATAAGGTCCTGAGCCAGTGTCTTCAGTCCAGACCGGAATGCTCCTGCAACCCACGTGCCCTACAGAATAATCCTGGGGCCTTGATTCTGCACATGCCCTTGCCTTATTGATTCTGGCCCATCCTTTCCTTCTTTCTTTCCTTTCCTCTCACCAGAGGGATGATAAGTGATTCAAAGAGAATCACATTTTCACCCAAAACTGTCCCCTGGCATACACCCTGTCCCCTTCTAGAGTGAATGAGTCTCTCTGGGGACTGGATGTAATTCAGTGTCTGGTATGGAAATTTGGTGTCGGGGTGGGGAGGTTATCTGCTCTGGGGAGTGCATTACTAGGGGTTGTGTAATCCAAGTCAAAGGCTAAAGGGCTTGGTGGAAACGGGTCTTGTCTCTACATTGAAATGAGGGTAAGATCTGTTGACTTTGTTTTTAAAATATGGGATGTATTATAGGAAAGGCTCTGACCACGTGATGTGTGTTTCTCTAACTGTGACCTCTGGACTTTCTGACCTCATGGCAACCATAGTTCACATTCAGTCAACAATTACATTTCCATTGATAAACTGGGCTCCCTGCTAATAGCTGAATTCTTTTTATGCAAGAAGCTTGTGCATAAAATGAGATGCACTTGATTGTCAGGCTACCCTAAAATTACCTTAAAGGGTAGGTAGGTAGCCCTGACACACAATCTCAATTGTCACCTCTGACCCATAGACTAATAGCCCCTATGCTTTCACTTTATTTTTATCAGGGGTGAAAACATATTTTGCAATGTATTTTTCCACTGTATTTCCCAATTAGTAGATACCCACAGAATATCCTGTGAGTATTCATAGCAGCTCAGATTCTAAAATATGCATAGAATCTGGAATACAGAAGGTACTCAATGAGAATTTGTTATGTAAGTTGTGAACTCCCCCCTTACATTGCTTGGCGGGTGACTCAGGGAATGTCTGATGAAAATCAGTAATGAAAAGATAATGATTAAAACATTAATGCATTGCTGTAACCTTCATATTCACATAACATTTGTTAGACAATAATACGTTATTTTCTCTGGATTCCCAACATACTTTTCACCATTTTTAAGTGATGCTGATTGCATCTTGGAGGAGTAGGCAGGTATGATAGTCTGTATCTGACAAACGGCTCGGAAGAGGGGTGGCTGGATAGAGAAAAGAAAGGAGAAAAAAGAAGAAAGGCAGCCAAGTTTCCTTATCTTAGGCCCTGGCGTCTTGCCTCCCCTCTTCTCTACTGCCCATTCAAGTCTGTGACTGGCATCCCAAGTTGGATCAGATCCACCTGTTCTTCCTTAGATTTTAGGTCTCCTGGGACTTTATTTCTCCTTATCAATTGGAATAAATCCCTGTTTAGTTAAACGGCTTGTATATGCCCAGCACCATGTTGGCCCAGAGGAATTACCAAAGTACAGAAAAGGGTCTCTGTGTCAAGATGACTACAGAGCTTGGGAGGTAAGAGTTACCTGAATATGAACACACAAATGTGAAAATGAACACACAAGTCCTTGTTGTATATGTTTAAGTGCTAAAGTGGGTGGTACAGTAGGTATGGGTCAAAAGGGCTCAGAGGAGAGGGGTCACTAAGGGTGAAGGGAAAGAATGATGTCATTTGGTTCAATTTGTCTAGCCCTGCCTATGATTGTATGTCCTTTCTCTGTTCTTTTTGGCAGGTCGGAGGGGGGTGGAGCTGGCAATATAGGACCTCACCTGCTGATACCACCCCTAAACTATTTTATGCAATCAAATTCTACCTAAGACTTCATTTAAAAAGTATTCTGTTGCTTAAGTAACATTCCAAAGCCTCCCTATTATACTAACTACATTTTTCTTTTTATAAAACAAAGAATTTATCACTTTTATATATCTTCAAAAGGTATTAGCCAGGCATATCACTAAGTGATTTCTAACTTAAGAATAGCATCTCTTGAGCTTGACCAATAGAACTCACCTTATTATAATCAGTGAAAATAATAAATTGTAACTAGTAAATTGAATCGTGGTTCTTTGAAAAAAATTTTTCATTGTTGTTCAAGTACAGTTGTCTCCAATTTCCCCCCACCACTCTCCCCTACCTCAGCCATACCCACCTCCCACCCTCGATACCACCCCACTTTGGCTTTGTCCCTGTGTCCTTTATACCTGTTCCTTGATGACCGTTCCCCTTCCCTCTGCCCCCATTATCTCCTCCCACCTCCCCTCTGGTTACTGTTAGTTTGTTCTTAATTTCAAAGGTCTCTGGTTATATTTTGCTTGTTTGTTTGTTTTGTTGATTACATTCTTCTTACAGGTGAGAACCTATCCCCCCAATGTTCATAGGACAATTTACAATAGCCAAGTGCTGGAAGCAACCTAAGTGCCCATCAGTAAATGAGTGGATCAAAAAACCATGGTACATTTATATGATAGAATCCTATGCAGCAGAAAGAAAGAAGGAGCTCCTATCCTTTGTGGCAGCATGGATGGAACTGGAGAGCATTATGCTAAATAAAACAAGCCAGGTGGTGAAAGACAAATATCATATGAATTGTGGTTCTTTTTTGTTAATAGAAAGGGTATCTGTTAAAATAATTTCACCACCAGCAGAATTTCAGGTTTAGCCAAATACAAGGTCTGTGCAGAAGGTATCCAGCTATGTGATATGAAAAAAAGACATTTATTTTTATTTATTTTTTTATTTTTTATTTTTTTTATTTAATTATTTTTCAAGTACAGTTTTCTGTCTATTACTCCCATCCCATCCCACCCCCCATCCTCCCCCCTCCCTCCCATTTCCACCCTTCTCAGTTGTTGTCCATGTATCCTTTATATAGGTTCCTCTAAATCCCTCCCTTATTTCCCCTGAAATTCCCTCCCCTCTCCCCTCTGGTCACTGTCAGCCTGTTCTCTATTTCAGTGTCTTTGGTTATATTTTGCTTGCTTGTTTGCTTTGTTGTTTAGCTTGAAGAAGATACAAGAAAATTGAACTCAGGATGATGACGCCTCAGTCCCTTTGAAAGTAGGCACCTTGGGACCTCACACAGTTCTCTCAATCGCCATCAGTTGCCCTACTGTATTTTCCTGAATCTCATCGATGGTCTGAAATCTCTTCCCTTTCAATGGTGATTTTAGTTTTGAGAAAAGCCAGAAGTTGCAGGACACCAGATCTGGGCTATAGGGTGACTGAGTCACCTGGCTGATTTGACGTTTTGCCAAAAATCTCTGCATGAGACATGATGTATGAATGCGCATATTGTTGTGATGAAACTGCCAATTATCAGTTGCCCATAGCTTCGGCCTTCTGAATCATACAAATAGTTTCCACAGAGGAGTGTTCAAGCTTAATGCAAAATTTGATGCAGATTTGTTGCTGTACTCACTCAGTCATTTTGAATGCAATGGCTACACAGTGTACGTGCTCATTCGACAGTGTCTACCGTCCCCACTGACTAGTACAGTTAAGTTATCGTTGTTCACATATGTGCATTCCAGTCCACTGTCCTTAGCTGCCAGGTTACATTGATGTCACACAAGTCATTCTTGTTACATTAATAATGTCTGGACTTTTTCTGGACAGACCTCATAGATTATTGTACCTGGAAGAGGCTTAATCTGTCTTAAAGCAGTTTTCCTGAATTTATTTAAGGCATAAAATTTAAAATAGCAGTGACAGTAGAACTGAGAGGCTCCTTTGCCTTCAAAGATCCGGTAGTCTGCAGGTGAGTGCCTCAGGTGTTCTGAGTCCTCAGGGGCATCACAGGGGTTTCTCACCAGGGTTTTCTGGACCAAGGGCCATGTCTCCACACCGTAGTGAGCTCTGCCTGGCAATGTGAGGAAGGCATGTGCTCTTCCTTTCCTGGGAGAAAGGCTAACTGTGTGTGACCCATGCTGGCACGGTTACCACAAGAGAAGACCCTGGGGGCAAAGCCCAAGCAGCTAGTCTCCTGGAACCTCTGCCTTGTTTCCGTAGGTGCTCCTTGCGCCTGAGCCACAGCCCTCATACTGCTCACCCCTCTGTTTCTGCCACTTCTGTTGACTTCCCTCTCTCTCCAGTCTGTAAGGAAGCCTTTTCTATAGGGCCCTTGAGGTCTATTTGCCACAGATGTAAGTAAGGTGTTTTCATAAAGGCAATCAGAGGGAAAAGATCTCATTGTGCATGTGTATTGTGTTACACGCATGTGCATTTACAAAGGGTGAAAAGCAATTTCAACAGACCTCTGATTTGCCTTCCCTCAGTATCCCCACTTTTGCCTTTTAGGCTTAAGAATCTTTGTCAGCATAAAAGGGAGATTGCTGGTGCTGCCTGAGAACGCCAAGGCAGCCCAGGGCTATGCTGGCCATTTGGCCAAATGCCGGCAGGCATTCCAGAATGTAGGAGTCTGTCCCTTGGGGACCCAGCCCTGCTGCTCCACCCCTCCACCCACCTCCACCCTGCACCCTACCAGTGTTATCAGCTTTTCCCCCTGTTGCATCCTAGGGGTGTTGTCAGGGTAGGTATGAGGCAGCTGGGGGCAGGGACTATTAAGTGCTGGAGCCCCAGTGTGCTTTGGGAACCCCTATCATGCCATTTAGGGCAGGCTTCACTGAAGGCCCTAATCACAGGACAATCTGGGTCTCACGCACTGGGAAAGTCAATGGCCGTCTCAATCTCCTTCCTCCCCCTAGTGCTATCACTGATTTTAATGGCCTCTCAGTATCTGGTGGAAATCGAACTCAGGGTCTTTTTATTTAGACAATTATTACAGGCCACAAACTGAGTTGCTTTCTCAGTTTACAGACAGCCCCGGCCCTTGAGACCTCCCTCAGGCTCTGGTTTCAGGACTGTGTTCTCAGGTTAAAAGGAATGCAACTTGCATCTTGTTTAATGAATTTACATAAATCTCTGAAGTAGCATTGTTGGACCCAGCTTGAAAACTGGACTCTAATGCTGTGCGTCGGAGTTGTGTAAAATCAGAGTTGGGGGAAGACTGTGGCTCCCCCACCCCTCCCCTTTTCCCACCTCCTCTTGCCCAGCCCTTTTTATTTGGGGCAAGCAAAGTAGTTAAAAATGTCAAACTCACAGTATGCACTGTCAACAACACAATGAGGAGGCTGAAATAAAATCCTCCAGCTTCACGGTGATACTTTATACTTACATAGGGCCTTTCATCCAAAGCCTTTCACTGCCTTAGGAACATTAACCCTTGCTGTACCGCTCTGGGCTGGGCTTGGAACCTGGGCTGGTTGAGAAAGCAAATGTATGGGGGCATCGTACTCTGTTTCTGAGACAGGTCCCAGGGAAACAATAATCAGTTGAATTTACTTCTCTTCTTTCACCTCTTTAAACACACATCTACCACATCAGCCCCTGCCACTAAGGTTCCTGGTATCCCGAAGGTGTCAACAGCTCAGTCGGTAGACGGCATGTATGTTGAGAGCACCAGCAAGCAACGCTTTCTCCCCAGCTGAGAAAAAAGCATGTGTCAGCTTGACATTTGATATATCGTGACATGCATCAAAGCAGTCATTATGGGAGCAATGTGAACTTTGTTGGAGTTCATACTTTATGGTTTACTCTTGTTTTTGTTTGATTTATGCGTGGGACTACTGTAAGATCTGTGGTGATGAATGCCTATAAATATCTTTATCCAGCTATATGTTTGGGACCATCAGCATGGCACCCATGTTGTTACCTTTTCCAAGTTGCACTTTGTGTACCAACTTTGTGTCAAATGTGGTCTATTGTAGGTAATGATTACCAGGAACTTTCTATTTGATCACAGTGTTCTTTCCTAAAGAACCTGGACAAAGCTACATGATCTTTATTAATGTGTGATTGCAGACGAGAAGGTCATCTATTCACTTAACTTGTTATAACCAGTATGACTTCAAATATGTCTGCATACCATCTGCATGAGAAGGATGTGGGCCACTTTCTCCACATGCAGTCCCAGGGCTCCCAGAAACCCCACCCTGAAAGCCAGGCAGATTGGTTTGAGAAATGCTGAGGTGTTCCTGTGTTACCCCTAACATCTCCTCTGCTTCCTATTTTTGATCGTATTAACTCTTATCCGGCAGACTACCTAGCAACAGGCTGTCTCTTTAGCCCTAGTAGAACCATTAGCTCCACAAGAGAAAATGGATACCAAAGGAAAAGAATACAAGTCACTGAAGTTCTCCATGTAAAGGGAAACAGGTGGTAACACTTTTAAATGCCTGCTCTTCAATATTTTCTCCCTCCACTATTGACTCTTGCCCATCTCCAAGGGCATGGAGAACTTACTCCACACTGATGCTCTGAGACTAATACCTGTGAAGCTGATTCTCATGGTCTTTGTACCTGTCTTTGAGGCCTACAGAGCATCCCCCCTAAGAGCTAAGCAGAGGGGCCACATTATAGAAGGGAGAAGTCACACTGGTTTGAGATTGAAGTCTGAAGGTCTGTTGAATGGCCCCTGTTACATATGGTGTATAGGAATCAGAAGTCAGTACTGAAAAATGGCTATATGCTTCCAATTCCAACCTGCCTTTATTTATATTTACAATCCTCAGAGGGATTTAAGTCTCCCCAGGACACTGGAAGGTCAGGCAGAATTGAAATGGTAGATCTACCTCTTACCTGTATGATCATAGTGAGATCACTTAAGGAACATAGCTCTCTGGACCTCAATTTCCTCAATAGTACAAGGGATGTAATAGTATCTAACTCACTGGGTCATTTTAAAGGTACATTAGATCACATATTTAAAGCAAATGACACATATAAGTGCTTAATAAATGGAGTGGTTATACTTGCTTATCAGGATAAGGTGGGGGGGTAGAGAGAAAATTGGACACTGGAGGTAGAAACTGTCACTGTGCTGATAGATAGGTCCCTCAATAGATCCGGTGATCCAGCAAGCACCTGTAAGAAAGACTTCTTGGCTGAGTTTCACACCTTGCAGACCTGGTCTCTGACTTCAGGGATTTTCCAGTTGAAAACAGAAAACACTTCAACACGAAGAATACAACATAGGACATTAGAAGAAAATGAACAGGTATAGAGACATATGTATGCATGTTATAATGCTGCCCGGCGGTCCTCCCTTGGTAAAGCCAGCCACATGGGGAGAGGAGATTGCTGGAATGAAGTAGAAGGCACTGAAAGAGGTGGGTCAAGCATCTCAACAGGTGGGGGTAGTTTGGGCTGTAGCATTAATGACCACCTGGTGGAGGTGGGCAAGACACCTCCCCTGCAATGCTACCTAACCTTTCCCTTATTTATTTTAATATGAAGTTGCAAGTCAAGTTAAATACATATATTTAACTCTAACTTGGTAAAGTGTGACTTTATGCCACCCAAGGGGTGTCAAATGTGCATTTAAAAAGAATCTGGCCTGAGGTTCTTATGGTATGTGGATCATAGCAATATAAAAACATGCAGGAATTACTACAGACATAATATATCTTCTTACTAGGGAGTAAGATGGGACCCCAGCATGTTTTCTCTAGATGACTGAAAATAGTACTTTGAAAACCCTATTTTACCTTTGTGGACATTTTCATCTCCCTGAAGAAAAATGTATCTTATGCACAGCTTATGACTGTGAATTTAGGTTAACAGTATGTAGGTGTGTAGGGGAGACTGACCATTGTTTTGTGCCATCATTCCAGGCCACTGACTTTCAAAGCCTCAGTTCCTCCTAAATAAAGCTCTGAAGACTCTTTGTGGATTAGAGGTCCCTCCCCTCCCCCGAGAGAGTTCCTTAATGTTAGACCAGGCATGACAGGGAGCTGACTTCCCATCCAGTGCTTGCTAGCAACCAGAGAACTGAACCAAAAACGGTTCTTGCTTGTCTTACCGTAAAACTCCACTTGTCAAACAGCAGTTGCACAAAGGAAGGGTCAGCGGTTTATGTTCTGAGTGTTTAACTTTAATCATTTCCTAAGGTGGACAGAGTTTATGAGGTTTTCAAATCAGTCCTCAACTGTAATGGCAAGGGGTTGAGTAGGTCATTCAATCAGAAATGAAAATCCAGTGCCTGGTTCTCCCTCTTCTTTATTCCATCCCATTCCCACGTACTGCTGTATCCTAGCAGAAACTCCACAGATAGTCATTCAATCAATAGATCTTTACTGAGAACCTTCTATATGTCAGACATTTGTTGAAGGAATAGCTAGGATTCTCCTTGTGGGTTATTACGAAAATTGTACAATCATATACTTTTACTGTTATTTTTAATTAAAAAGTCAAACTACACAGAAACATATAGAATTGAATGTTCCTTTATCCCACTCCCCAAGGAAAACCATTTTTAATAATTTGTTAATTCCTCCCATCGTGTGCTATGTTCTGTACTGCAATTTGCTTTATTCATTCAACAAGCAACTACCTATTTCCTTCTGTGTCAGTGTATACACAGTTACCTCAACTTCCTCAACTCCTTCTAAGTTTTGTACAATATACATGGATCACAATCTGTTATTGTACCTTTTCTCATATTGATGAACATTTAAGTTGTCTCTATTCTATTGGTTTAGAAATAATGCTTCAAATAACATTCTTGAGTTCATATCCTTAGACTCTTCTGTGAGTCTATTTGTGGTATCACTCTGGATTAGTGGATTATCTGGGTCTAAGGGTTGGTACTTATAAAATATTTAGGTACTTCTAATTTGCTTTTCATAAATATTGTATTGATTTAAGAACCATTAGTGACCCAAGACACACACTGTCAACTAATTCCTCCATAAAAGTGGTAGATGCCTGGGTCTTGATACTCTTCCAAATTCATAATCAATCACTGCTCTTGAGAAAATAATTGTGGGATACACAGTGAATCTCCACTGCAGTAAGATGTGAGGTCATTGTTTTCCAAGGGCAGGGGGAGTATTTAATCTAAATACACACCTCATTCCATGGAATCTGCCAACCTTGTTCCTGTCTCTACCCTCTATGCTCTTCTCTCCGTGTTGCTGTTTAAGATTCACCATGGCAGGCAATTTGGGTACAAACAAATAGCACAACACAATATTTGCCCTCAAAGACCCTTCAAATTGAGTTGGGAGACAGACACAGAAGGCTAAAAAACAGGCTAAATATACAAGTCAGTACATAAAAAGCAGCAAATATAAATAGTCAGCATCACTGTAGAAGTTCAGAGGGAGGGAGGAAAGCAGTGGACTACAGTGTTGGAGCCTCAGGCAGAAACAGTAGAGAATTTGTGGGTTTCTCTAGATGGGAGTTGGAGGTTCATGGGAGATGACTATAAAATGCAAGTAGGAATCCTGGCCAGTGTGGCTTAGTGGGTTGGGCATCATCCCCCAAATCAAAAGGTCTCGGGTTCAATTCCCAGTCAGGGCTCGTGCCTAAATTGCAGGTTTGGTGCCAGCGCATATGAAAGGCAGAGAATTGATGTTTCTCTCTCACATCAATCTTTCTCTCCCTCTCTTTCCTCTTCCCTTCCCCTCTCTCTTAAATCAATAAGCATGTCCTCCAGTGAGTGTTAAAAAACACAAGAGTCGTCTGATGGAGGAAGAGAGATTCCATGAGAAAGTGGAAAATAGGGGTGAAAGTGCCCACTTATAACTTGTTGGTTGGATGTGGTGGGGTTTACAGTAGCCCTTGAGATTATTAGATATTTGGTAGGGCTGTTTATTTATTTATTTATTTTGTGGGGGGAAGGGCAGAGGATGTGATGAGGCTGCTATAGATAAGCTGTTATAATCTTGGAGAATCTGAAGAAAGCTTCCAGCATTTTTCTCAGGAAACTACCTGCCTGCTTGCACATACACAAAAATTTTGTCTGTAATTTCAAGGGGCCCTTCCTTCTACGCCAATGTAAACTTTATATCTAAACATAATTGTAACCCAGGACGATCCACCTAGAAAAAATGTGGGACAGGTATGCATATCCCAGTAAAAGTTGTTTGGCAACATAATATTCGAATGTGAGTGAATCATCAAACCCTGAAGCCGACTGGAAACAGGTGAATAAACAATGTGATAGGGCTGTGCTGGCATTTCAGACTTTCTCCCCTGTCTTGCTGTCTTCAGTTTATCCAGTGTAAGTTACGGGAGGAGGTTCTTGGTTTTGTTCAGGGGAGAGGGTCTAACCTGAGAGAAACCGGGCTCTTGAAAACTTGAATCAATGGGATTACTAATGAATGAATGTATAACTGGAATCCACTCCAAGATGCTGCGTTTTGCTGCAGAAGAGATACTCTTGCTCCCCACCCCCTCCTTTTTTTTTGACAGTCAGTTAATAAAGACTCAACAATAAGCAGCTGCCAGTGATGTCATTTGGGACTTTGTCCACGGAGCTTGTATTTACAAGCTGGGAGCAACCACAGAGCCGCAGCGGAGGGAGCAAGTCTCCGCAAACTTGCTGTGAATTCTCCACAGGACTTTGCTGCCGCTTTCGATATCCAGGAAAACCGAGTGTGTCCTTTTAGCGCAGCCTTTTAACGCTTCAAAAATAAACAGAGGATAAACTCGGGAGGAAAGTTTTAGGTGGAGAGAGAGAGTTGTTGCAGATCCTGTGTCTGTCTCCAGGACTGTGATATGTGTTGACTGAAGCGCTAACTGCAAGTAAGACTGTTGGAATTTTTTTTTTAAACTCTTGTAACAGTTTTTCTTATTTATACAGCTTGCTTTCCTTTAAAAGTGAGATAATGATGTTTACGCATTTCTACAGGCTCTCTGGACTGCCACCACAAGTATGCATTTGCTCCGAGTAATTATAGTGCGCTGAAGCTGCCTCTTAGGTGTGGAGGACTCCTTGTCTCTGAGAAGAGGCACTGGGACAGAGATGATAACAAGATAGTGCTGAGTTCCTAATTACTTGCCTCTGCAGGGAGGTTGGATTTTTTTTTTTTTTTTGTTAAATAAGAAGCAACCAACCATACAAAAGCCTATTAGGTTGACCTAAGAATTTTAATAGAAAACTATAAAGACTAATTTTTAATTAACTGATGTGCCGGAGGGGAAACCGACTTTTGTCTCTGATCCTTTCTGTGGTTTATAGATTTCTGTAATATGTGATTCTTGTTTACAGTATCTTGTTTCCTCCTGCCGACACCCTTTCCCCCTGAAGGCACCAGCCCTCCCCACAAGCTCATTCATTCTTGGGGAATTTATAGGATAAAAAATGTTTTGAAATTGAAACTATTTCTATATGCATTTTTTTTTTTTTAGTATCTGGAGAAATATTCGCTGTTCTGACATGTCTTCTGAGTTAGAAACCTGAAATAATGTACTCCTGAAAAAGTAAAGTTTTTACACACAGCGAGGTCAGAATTCAAGATCCACATCCTCTTTTTCACTTTCCTTCTGACTCTTTAAAACTCTTCTAATATTCTTTGGGGTGTAGGAAGTGTGCTCTGTGTGTGCCGGCCTGGATATGGGCTCCCTCTTATCACAGCTGTGGTGGGCCACCTAGCTGCTTAGTGGCTCTCTATTGCCAGCTTGAAGATACTGGGCTTGCCCTTCAGTGCCTGCAGTTCAGCCCTTGCAGCCAATAGCAAAATGGGGCTAAGTCCTGCCTTCTAGAACTGTCAGCTGCACTGTGCAGATTGGCAAGAAATGACTGTTCGCCTGTTACCTCCTGCATGCAAACCCTACAAGTCATTCCTGGAGACCTGGCCTGATCCTCGATTTAGCTGCTCTGTCACTATCCCAGGAGAGCAGTGACAGCCTTCACTGCCTTTCTCTTCTTCTCTGGTCTCAGAGAGGTGTAAGAACCCAGTACCAGAAGGATCCCAAAATATTCGACTGTTTTCCATGGGGCACTAAGTTGTGCAGCTTCCTGTGTGGTTGTCAGCTCCAAATATTTTCATCAGCACAGACTGTGCTTGTGTATGTTTCATGGATTAAAGCTCAGTGCTTTCTGTAAATTTTCGTTTAAAATAAGGGATTTGCTGCTAAAGCAGTTTTCAAAATATTACTCAAAGCTTATCCTTTTACAGAAGAAAACCTCAGGCACAAGGAGGAGAAATAATTTGTCCAAAGTCACCCAGCAAGATGGTGGTGGTGTTACAACTAGAAACTAAATCCTTCTGCTCACGCCACGTGCATTCCACATTCCACTTCTCACGCATCATAAAAGAAACAAGACCCACGCGTGGTTAATGGGCCTTGTAGGAGCAGGGTGGTGTGAAGGTGTGTAGATGAAAGTGGTCTGGCAAAGAGAGAACATTTCTCTCTTTGGCTCTGAATGTGCTTTTTAAATGTCTCTCTTGCTCATCATTTTCACTAGAGAACTGAAGAGAACTGTCATTATTTTACAGTTGGTGGATGAAAGGCAAGCGAGGTGATTTCGGAAGTTGAGAATTACAGAAGGCATTTTGTATCAGATACAGGTGGATAGACCTCAGGTTGTTCCCTGCTGTGACATTTTCTGCTTCTGCTTTACTTTTGTCTCAAACTTTTTATTGACCTCCCTTCATTTTTTGGACTCCTCTTTGGGGCCCCTCTTGTAGGTAGAACCTTCTTTCCACTTTCTCATCGATTCCTCTACCCCCTTCATTCTCTCACTACAGCCGTAGACTTCAGATTCCAACAGTCAACTGAGTTCCACTCACACTCTACATTCCTCTTCTCTCTGCAACCTGCCTTGCTCCTGGTATCCGTGCGTGTGGGGTACCTCTAGGGATTCTCCAGATGGCAGTGAAGATTTCTTTCATCGGACCCTCATGGCATCTTATGCTGATTTTTGCCATATAGTCCAATATCTCTTTCCATTGAAAACAAGGGCTAGGTTTTAATAACTCCGTATATTCATGGCACCTGGTATGGAGTAGTTGTTCAATATATAATACTAAATAAATAAATGAGTCAATTGTTAATCTGAAATATGCCTTTGCCTGCGTCAGACACCCAGCCCTCTGCACTTTGCTGACAAAAATATCACGTAAGTGTGCTGAGTGGCTTTAAATTCTACACTCTGGTTGAAGGCCATCAATGCCAGACTCCTCAGCATACAAACAGGCTATGCATGATGTGATGCCTACCAGCCGAGCCTGGTTCACCTCTCCCCACTCCCCCGATTGTCCTCATACATCAGTTCTGGAGTTGCCTAGTCTGACAGCTCAACAGAGTCCTCCATGGAGGGTTGCAGGGCAACATGGCATTGTGATTGGGGGTTTGGGCTGGAACCAGACCGCGTTAGCTCAAGTCCTGCCTCCAGTACTTGCTGGCTTTATGGTCTTGGTTAATTCCCATATCTGTTTCAAGTTTTCATGTTTAAAATGTAGATAATAAGAGTGCCCATCTTATGGGGACCCCATGGAGGATTAAATAAGTTATTACAGCTAAAACAGTTAGCATAATACCAGGCATACATTAGTACTAATAAGTATTAGGTATTGTCATTAATATTTACCTTGCAGATGCATGTCCCAACTCAGACTTAATGAATTAGCACCTACACGGTGAGATTCAGGAATAGTTAAAACATGCCTCAGATGGTTTGGGTGGGGATTACTGGTTTAGCTACCAGAGATGTTTTCTGTAATCCGAACATGCTGGGCTGTTGTGTTCTTTACCACTTCTGTACTTTTGTACTCCTGCCTGTGGCACCTCTCTATCCTCCCAATTTGTCCTGCAGGCCCTTGACAAATTTGTAACCTTATGCATGGCTCAGCACCTGGCACAGAATGAGTTTCCAATAGGTGATGAAAAAAAAAGTATGAATGCATGCTTGATAGGTACTGGGAAAGAAAATTTAAACCGTTTTCTTCCCCTTAATCACTACTGAAGGATTGCTGTGTATCAGGCACACTCCTAAGTTCTTTGCATATGGTATCCCCTGATACTATTTCCTGGGCAAAGATACTGAGGTTCAACAGGGTGAAGTCATGTTCAAAGGTCACTTGGGCGATAAGAAGGAAAGGCAAGATTTGAACCCTGAGCCCATACTCTGTACCTTTCATGGTACTGCTCTGTGGGTGTAGAAGGCAATTTTTCTGGTGAGCTATGCCTATGATGGAACTATGATTTTTCTTGTCTTCCCCTGAATGGATTATACCGTCAGAGCAGCAAATCAGATGAACACTTCCAGGTGCCAACCCACTGAACTGATGATTCACATTTTCTAGTCTTTCAGAATTGTCTAAAGCCCATGCCCAGTTCTTTGGTATTTCTATTTTTCCTTTGATCTCAGATACGAATCCCCTTGCAGTCTAGCCCAAGTTTATGGCTGAACATCAAGATTATTTGCATTCTCGATATGGGTGTTGGTAGGCTGAGTTCAGTTTGATCAGGAGCTTAGTCCAGGGGATTTAGGTTGAAAAAAAAGAGGGGGTGGGGATAATGGTTGGCCATTTGATTGGTCCACAGAGAAGTTTACCAAGAAAAATGGTAGTATTTTGTGATAGTGGATTTAAACAGGTTGGTTGAGGCTGAACAGTGGCAAGTTATAGAACCAGTTAAACACAAGGTATCTTACAGCCTTATTTTTCTCTACTTCTCTAATTCTACAAAGTTTAAAGCCTTTGGAATTTTGGATTCCCAGTTGTGCTTTCTTTATAGATGAAATAATAAATCTCTTGGATACATAGAACATTACCTACAACATTTACTATGCCCCAGTACACTCTTGTCTAATGAAGTGGGTCATGTTGGCTTGGAGGTCTCATTTATACAAGGTACTTCCCACTAGTTACATAAATTAATCTTGGTATTTTCAGGACAAGAAAACGGATCACTTCTCTTAGACACACACTTTCTGGATTAGTGATACTTCTGAGTAGAATTTTGATGCACTGTGGAAACCCAATGGACTGAGTTCAAGAGGAAATTCCCAAACCTATTTTGGAAAATAATCTCAAACATTAATATGGCAGATAAATATTATGGTGTAGAAAGAAGAACTGTTAGTTCTGAAATGTGGGAACAAGTGTTACTGTCAAGATGCATGGCTGACAAGCTGCTCCATTAAAGCTGAGTGCTTTAATTGGATTCCAAATTGAATTTTAATTCAATGCCAGGTGAATCTGGAAACAGCACTGATCCATGTCAATCCAAAAGGTATGTTCCAAATGGTTTCCATTGTCAGTGCCAGCTTGTTTTTAGAAACTTTTAAAAAATCCAAAAATACATGCTCATAGTTTAGAAAACTAAACAGTAATAAAATGTTTACGTAAATGTATAGCTCTATATATCTTAAATGAATACATACATGTATAATTTAGTATACAAACCAAATGATAGCACTACATTTTTATGTACATATATCAACATTGCATACATATCTCACAGTACAAGTCCCCTGAGCTTCTCCTTCCTTCCCATTTCCCAGTCCTTCTCCTCAGGTGTTTTTACTACTCTTTCAGCTTTTTTTCTGTGACATTTCTAAATAATATTTAAACCTATATATAACATCAATTTACTTGTTTTTTTCCTATTATGGTGGATTACAATATATATATTTCTCAAACCTCCATACCTTCCCTGTTCTCCAATGAATAATATTACCACTGTCAGTTAAATGCATATTTAGTGTTTTTTTTCACGATTGGAAATGTTTACTGTTGAGTTAAATAATTTATTGTCGATTATATTTTTATCCTGTTAAAAGTATTTTTTCCTAAAATTATTAATTGCCTCATTTAAAAAATTTATTCAGTGTTTTAGGAAAGTATGCTTAAATTTTCCCAGTCATTTCAGCAGTGCTTGTGTCAATGATAACATATTTTTAAAATGTTCTTCATGTAATAAAATTTTCAAGTCACTATATAGTGTTTTATTGTCAGTTGTCAAGTGGAAGAAGCTAATTATTAGTTGTGGCATACCAGAAGCAGTTTAAAAGGTCTACCTTCAATACTTCTTTCATTCTGACTATAGTCAATTACTTATCTGTGGATAATGAGACAGACATGATATGGTTTATTGTAGTTGGTAAATAACATTCATAATTTGGTTTTATGGTTCCATGAATACTTGATATATTTTAATGTAAGAAATATTCTTTGTTCCTGAGTACCTTTGACATCTAGAATAACTTAGAGGAAATACTTCATAAAATGAAGTGATACTTCATAGAATGTTGTTTTATAAATAGGGAAATAAATGTCCCATGCAAACTGAAACCTATGTTTTCACTTTCTAATTCTCTTCTCACTCATTCTTTCAGCCCAGATTTGTAAAATCAGTAATGTGAGATTTTTGTATGATTATAAGTAGTGAAAATAGTTTATTTGAAAGAGACTGTATTTTTAGAGATTGCCAGTAGAGGGCCTTATTAAACTGACTAAACACAGACAGACTGCAACAGTTAAGAAGCCATTGTTTGTAAGATACCTGATTAATAGCCACAGAACTACCAAAGTAATTTTAAAAAGTGCATTGTATTTCTTTCTAGCAGGAGAAATTAGAAGTCTTAGCTTTTCATTTTCATTGCTTTCTTAGGGGGAAATTGGAGAATTCAGATAAATCATTAGTAGCCTATGAGGACTACTAACCAAACCAGGACTTTGAATACCAAGCCATAAAATCCATACCTGACATTTCTTTCAGAATTGGAGACTGCCTCAGCCTCTTTCTTGGGGAAGTAGCACTGGCTGCTGAATGTGTGAGGAAGAAATTATGTTTCCCCTCTCCTCAGAACAGTTTATACTTGCTTCCTACTTTTGAGTGAGTCCCACTCTCACCAAAACAGGTTTTCTGTTCTCTGCACCTGGACTAGAGTCTTCTCAGTCTATAGGTGCCATAGATTCAGAACCATCACACTCATTGTCCAGTAAAGGAACGAGTCACGGGCAGTTGAGCTGGCTTTTCTAAACTCTTTCAGTGGCTTAGTGCAGAGCTATTCTCTTCCTACTCACTAGCCTGTTTTCAGCTCCTCCTACTCACCAAAAATCTTTCTTTCTTAGGAAGCCTCCCCTCCCTATCCCTCCACCCTCTTGAATGACCCCTGCTCAGCCTAAATGACCCTTCCATGGGGAAACTTTCCCTACTTGTTATATATCATGTTAGCTTCAGGTACTTGTTTTATAGTACTTATCATTAGTGTAATTAAACATATGGTCATGCATTTGATCAAAACCATCTTCCCCATCCAGGCTATAAGTTCTGGAAGGCAGGGCCTGTGTCTAGTTTGTTTTATATTGTAGTCTCAGTGCCTAGAACACTGGCTGGCAAGTGGTGGGTGCCCAGAAGGTATTTGGTAAATGGATTGATATAAGCAAGTTTTCAGACTGTCACTTTATACTTTTCTCCTCACCATTTTTACATGTATAAAAGCATTCCTTTTTAAGGACACATGGACAAAGGGAGGGGGTGGAAGCAAGGGAGGGAGGTGGTTTTGAATGGGATGAGGGGAGTGGTGGAGGGTAAATGCAGACAACTGTAATTGGAACAATAAAATAATTTTAAAAATTCATTTTTATAACTCAACCAATGACATGCAAATCTTATAGCATTCAAAATGTCTGTGGACTAGGCATAAAGGCATGGCACTGTTTTTTTACCTAACTTTCAAGGAGTGAGTGAGTGCCTATTTATTTCTAGTCATGTATGCATCAGTATTCATGGCATTTGTTAAATGAGGGCTCTGAAGGCATGAGAATAAATGAAGAAGAGAATGGAGAAAGGTTTTTCTTCTCTTGTTGATGAGGACGAGGGAGTGGAAACAGAAAATATTCTGCTTATGTGCCCTTTTGTGTTTCCCAGATTGGGCTAGAGATTTTCTGGACACCCTTGTCCTGAGCAGCTGTGCAGTGCACTAGATGACCAGAACCTTTGGATTCAGTTCACACAGATAGAGGAACAGAAAACAAATAGCCACAGTTTGTGTCCACGTGGCCTTTACTGTTGGATATTCTTGGGTTTCCATATCTGTTCTGATATCCACTGATTTGGGTTCTTTAATTTCATTAAGCTTGTTTTTCTTGTCCGTAAAATGCAGTAGCATCAACAATTTCACCTACTGTTTATGTGCTTACAATGTATCTGGCCCTGTTGTGCTTTCTATATATATTGTTTCATTTAATTCTTAACATAGCTCTCTGTGATAGGTATTACTATTAATCCCATTTTGTAGATGATAAAACAAAGGTACTGAGAGGTTAATTTGTTCCTGATTGCACAGCAAGACTTTGCATAGATGTTTAGATTATGTTACCTCTTTATAGGATCTTTGTGAGGATTAAATGAGATAAAGTGCTTAGAGAGCCAGTGCAACAGTAGACCCCCATTACATGGTGACCATTGCAACCCTTATTGGCTCCTTATCCTTGAGGGCATAATGGGCCATTGTAAGTAGGTGATTTCTGAAGGGAGATGAGAGGGCCGATGATAGCACAATGTGTCCTGGTCTTTGGGATTTGTTTAATCCCCATGCCACATGTCAGGAGCCCTATTTATTCAGTATTTTGGCATATACCAGTGTTTGCAGCCAAAAAGAACTAAGTACCAAGGGAACTGCCCATATCTAACCCTCTCTTGGACTGTGCATGCGTTTTTTATGTTCTCACCATATGTGCACATTTTTCATTGCTCAACATATTGCATCTGTTCATGTGATGCCCTGGCTTTATCTTCTCTGCATTTTGTTTGGCAAAACTGCAAAATCCTGTGGTCTTTGGTGCGTGTGGAACTGCTTATTTGTAGTACAGTGGGAGCAGGTTACAGAGTAGGGTGAGTATAATGGAGTGTCCACATCCTTTTGGTGGCGTCTTAGCTTAATATGCTTTTTCTGCATCCTTGGACCACCATCCTCCTGCTCACTTCCTCTTCCCCATCTCTCCTTTTCTCCCATCATATTTCTCTTTCCTTATATTTCTCCATCTTATTTCTCTCCATCTCTCCCTCTATTTTCTTACCTCTCATGCTCTTCTCCTTCTTCACCTTCATTTGCCTCTCCCCCCTCATCTTCCTCCCCAGAAAGGAGGATAGAAGAGTATAATGATGGTCAGTGTTTCTCAGTGGACAGGAAGATAAAGAAAGAAGGAATCATTTCAGTTTTTCCACCTTTTCATAAATTCATAATGCTTATCCTATTAAATAACACATCTAAATTATATGGCAAAGTAAGAGAGAATCCAAAGGACCAAGCAGCATGGCAGAGTATAATCTGGACAGAGAATTGAAAGACCTTGCTTGTTAAATCTTGCCACAAGCCAGCTGTAGGACATGGGATCAAGTGGCCCCATCTGCAAAATGGAGGGGAAATCCAGTAGTCCCAAGGCCATTTCTGGCCCATGATCCTGTTATTCCTTAATGCTGAGTGCCTGCAGTCTGATGAACAACAGAAAGCATCAAGGAGCAACTTTGGTCCCCCAGGACAGTGGGTGCAGGTCTGGGCTGCATGCATGGGGACTTCCACAGTGTCTGTGATCTCTAGACGTCCCATTTTTCCAAAGTGCTGAAGCGATTCATCACGGTGCAATGCTGGGTGCCCTCGCAACAGATGTTAAAGAAGCACCCTTGAAAGGGTATTTCTCCAAAGCATTTAATTATAACCCCCACAGAAGATTAACAGATGTTATAATTGTCTTTACTCTTTGATTAAATACTTTCTGCATGAGTAGCTTTCTTAGATTTTCCTTGTCTGTTTTGCATGATCTTTATAAAGAACTGACATGTGTCTTTAATTTTTTAGAAATAATTCCTCAGTGGACCTGGTAAGAATTTTTGCAGATTTATAATTTCATTCTCTATCTTTCCTTTCTATCTATCTCCATATATCTAGATATATATAAATATTTCTCTATATGTGTATATAAATAAATAAGTAAATAAAGAAATAAATATACATACATGTGCACATGCACACACACACACACGCAATCCTGGGGTGGGGTGGGCTGTGATTGTAAAGGCCAAAAACATTAGTTGCAAAGGTGGTGGGTGACAGGAATATGAATGTGTCCAAGAAGCTGGTCTCTGTTTTTACTCTTTGTTCATTGAAGTGACTGATGCCCATGAATATTGTCTGGGGGGGAAAGCTGTGTAAAGTGGGAAAAAAATGTAGCAAACTTTGTGCAGCAACCAAACATGCCAGATACCAAATGTGCAAGTGAATGTGCAAGCAGAGAGAAAAATAACATTAATTTCTCCTGCAGTATTTGCTCTGGAAAGATAAATTATCAGCCAGAAGCCTTATCAACATCAAAATCATTGTTTTCATTCCATTATTTAGAATGCAGAATTCTTTCTTTTCATAAGAGGTGTGGTTTGTATTCTGTTACTCATGTATCTCATCTTCTATTTAGCCCATCAGTAAGTTTGATGCCCCTAACCCTGCATGAATAAGAGTGCTTCTTTCTCATTGTCTCATTGTCCACAGTAGCATGTTTCTTCCTTGAGAGAATTGTAAAAAAGGTGTCTAGACGTTTGGTCAATTTGTGGATGGTGAAGACAGGAGGAACAGGAATAAGGAATGCTGAATCAGATTGTTTAGAGGAGTTTGCTTAATAAAAGTCTCCACCTCTCCATGTGGAAGCATCTGAAAAGGGTCCATACCTCAGGGCAAAGGGGAGTCTAGATCAGCTTGAGATTACAAGAGGAAAAGAAAATTCATTTTCACCAGATAAATTAGCATGAAACATTTAATTAAAAAATAAAAAAGGAATATAAGACTTGGGTTGATTTATCAGGAAGCCTCAGTTAAATTCGATCTTAATCTGCACTCACTGAGGAAGAGAGAAGAAGAGTGTTTCTGAGTGTACTGTGGACACTGGATATATGGGCTTCTGGAGAATCAAAAGGAAAAATACCTGTGTTTATGGGGCTCACAGCAAGTTGGAGGAAAGGGCCCACATGGACATTTACAAATACTGGGAACCAATCAATCTGATTAATTTCCAACTGAATGGCTAGAGCTCTGCCACATCAAAAAGTTTGTAAGTAGATCTTGAACATTCTAGAACCTATATCTATGAGAAGTGGCAGAAGAAATTTTATCTATTCAGCTTGTTTAGGGGAGGAAGGGGATTTTAAAACTTTTATGAAGTATAATATAAGTAAGTACACATAAGTATACAGCTTGATAAAGCTGTACACACGGGTCAGGCCCACATCACCAGCTCCCAGTCCACAGAACATTGGCAGCACCTCAGATGCCCTTCTCAAGGGCCTTTCAGTCACACCGCCAATAATCAGTATGCCGGATTCTAGAAGCACAGATCAGTTTTGCCTGGTTTTATAAAAATGGAAAGACATAATATGTGTAAGTTTCTATTAGTCATTCAAATTGTATGTATCTGATTCACCCACAATTTTGTGTTTACTTGTAGAGTTTTCATGGACTGTATCTTAGTATATTCTTTCTACTGTTGATAGGCATTTGGGTGTTTCCAGTTTGGGACCATTACAAATAGTGCTTCTACAAGTGTTCTATCTAGTCCATGACTCTTGATGAACAAACATACACGTATCTGTGGAGTGTGAGTATGTGTATGTATGTGATTGATGCATCACAGGGTATCTAGGAAATACTGCCAAATGGTTTTCCAAAGTGGTTGTACCAATTTGTATTCCCATTAACAGTATGTGAAGGTGAGGTGATGTTTTAGTTTACTCGAGAGAACACTACTTAACTTCCACTACTTCTTAAGGATGAATGTTAAACAGAAGTAGTATGACCTATTATTAGGCAGAACTTTTATCATTTGGGAATTCACAGAAGAAGCTGGGACCCTATGACATAGTCCTTGTTCTTGAAAGTAGTCAGACAGTGATGATCTTCATTGGTAAGAAAGGTGCGCTGAAGGATTTCAAGGCCTCTTCCAAATACAGGCTTTGTAAATTTAAATTAACAATCTCTGTAGAAACTGAAAATGAAAGAGGATGAAAGAGGTAGTTGCTGTGAACTGGGTGGTCAGATGGTACGAGACAAGACATGAGTAGACAAGAGTGATTCCACAGGCAATGCTGTCTCTGTGAGTGAGGGCAGAGGTCATTCAAGAAAGGAACACAGCTGCCTGAGCCCCAAAAGGAAGTGGTAGAATTGAATGTGGTCATACAAAGAGGTAATACATTAGAAGACAGAACAAAGAAAGGTTAATTTGCATGCAACCACAGGTTTATTTTAGAGTGCAAGTGGAACAGGGGTTGGCCTAGTTCCTTCTACTGATTGCCTAGAATCAATTATGAAAACCATGAAGCAAAGCAGAGGCATTTGATCTGCACTCTCAGGAGATCAAGTGATGGCCCTAAGGTGCCCAGGAGGGTAGCTGCTCCACTGGGAGATGGCCAGACAACACTCAACGATAAGACAACATTTCTGCAAGACTTTTTGGAGGCTCTACAGTGCTTGAACTTCTGCTCCTGTCTTTTCCACATATTTGATCCCTCTGATTTCTAACTTTAGTTTGTGTTTGCATTCAGTATTCTCACTTTCCCTGGAATAACTCATGGTGTCTTTTCCTGGTTAATATCTCTTGTGGGTGCCCTAGTACCAGTTCATGGTACCCAAAACTGGTCAAGCACCCACCTGAACACTGTTCCTGTGATTGTCAATTCCCCGTGGCATGGGTGTGGGGATGATGACAAACGTATTCCCTACTTGACAGAGAGTTATTTAGGATCAAATTTCACTAAACTCTATCATATTTCTTGTACTTTATAATGGTGCTGTATCATTTTATGATTCCTTTGTGAAGAGATGAAAAATATCTTGCATAAGTTAGTACTAGGAACTGATCAGAGAGTACTAAGAACTCTGATCATGTTTCCTTTTTACTTCAACTGCCAAGAAGCGCAGAGCCAAATTTATATGCTTAATTTATGGTTGGTTCATGTATCATGCTTATTGACAATTTAAAAAATAAATTACAGTTAACATTCAATATTATTTTATATTAGTTTGAGGTATGCAGCATAGTGGTCAGACCCTTATATAATTTATTAAGCATTCCCCCAATAAATCTAGTACCCACCTGGCACACGTGATAACTATTATCACAATATTATTGACTATATTTCCTATGCTGTAGTTTACATCTCCATGACATCTCCATCTGTGACTAACAATTTGTTCTTCTTAATCCCTTCACATTTTCACCCAGCCTCATCTGGCAGCCATCAGTTTGTTCTCTGGATCTGAGTCTGTTTCTGTTTTTTTTTTTGTTGTTGTTGTTCATTTATTTTGTTCTTTAGATTCCATATAAGTGAAATCCTATGGTATTTGTCTTTCTCTGTCTGACTTTTTTCATCTAGCATATAATACCCTTTAGCTCCATCCATATTGTCACAGAGTAAAATTTCATGATTTTTATGGCCAAGTAATATTTCATTGTATATATGTAACACCTGTTCTTTATCTAATTGTCTATTCATGGGTATTTAGGTTGCTCCCATATCTTGGCTATTGTAAATAATGCTGCAGTGAACATAGGGGTGCATCTATTTTTTAAAATTAGTGTCTTGCATTTCTTTGGATAAGTACCCAGAAGTAGAATTGCTGGGTCATAAGACAGTTCCATTTTTATTATTGTGAGGAACTTCCATACTGTTTTCCACAGTGGCTACACCAATTTGCATTTCTACCAACACTGCAAAAGTGTTCTGATTTTTTTCACATCCTCATCATACTCATTTGTTGACTTACTGATGATAGCCATTCTGTCAGGTGTGAAGTGGTATCTCATTGTGATGTTAATTTGCATTTCTTTGATAATTAATGACATCAAAAAATTTTTCCTCTCTCTTGGATATCTGTATGTCCTCCTTGGAGAAATGTCTATTCAGATTCTCTGCCCACTTTTTACTTGGATTGTTTGATATTTTTGGTGTTAAGATATATGAGTTCTTTGTAAATTTTGGATATTAATCCCTAATCAGATGCATCATTGGCAAATATCTTCTTTCATTCAGTAGGTTGTCTTTCATTTTGTTGATGGTTTCCTTTGTTGTGAAAAACTTTTAGTTTGATGTAGTCCCATTTGTTCATTTTTTTCTTATGTTTCCCTTGCCCGAAGAGATGTGTCAGAAAAAAACATTGCTATGAGAAACGTCCAAAATATTACTGCTTACATTTTCTTCTAGTAGTTTTAGGGTTTGAGTCTTACATTTAAGTCCTTAATCCATTTTAAGTTTATTCTCGTATATGATGTAAGAAGGTGGTCTAATTTCATTTTACTTTTGCTTGCATGTGTCCAGTTTTCTCACCATCATTTATTGAATACACTGTTTTTACTCTATTGTATATTCTTGTCTCCTATGTTGTAGACTAATTGGCCATATAGGTATGGGTTTATTTCTGGGCTCTCTGTTTTATTCCACTGATCTGTGTGTCTGTTTTTATGCCAGTATTATGCTGTTTTTATTACTGTAGCCTTGTAATATAGTTTGATATCAGTGTGATATTTCCAACTTTATTTTTCTTTCTCAGAATTGCTTTGGCTACTCATGGTCTTTTGTGGTTCCATGTAAATTTTAGAAAATTTATTTTGGTTTTGGGAAAAATGCCATTGCTATTTTCATAGAGATTGTATTTTATCTACAGATTGCTTTTGATAGTATGGAGTATGGACATTTTAATCAAGTTAATTTTTTCTATCTATGAACACACTATATGGTTTCATTTATTTGTATCTTCTATTTTTTATTCAATGTCTTGTAATTTTATGAGTGCAGGTCTTTTACCTTCTTGTTTAAATTTATTCCTAGGTATTGTATTTTATTTATTTTTGCTGCAGTTGTAAATAGGGTTGTTTTATTAATTTCCCTTTCTAATAGTTCTGTATTGGTGTATAAATTCAACTGATATTCTGAATATTAATTTTGTAACTACTACTGAATTCATTTATTAGTTCTCATAGTTCTTTGGTGGAATCTTTAGGGTTCTTTCTATGTAGTATTATATCGTCTGTAAATAATGACAGTTTGTCTTCTTTCTTTCCAATTTGGATGGCTTTCATTTTATTTTCTTCTTGTCTGATTGTTGTGGCTAGGATTTTCAATACTACGTCAAATAAAAGTGGTGAAAGTGGACATCCTTATCTTGTTCCTGATCTTGAAGAAAAAGCTGAAAGGTTTTTGTCATTGAGTATGATGTTAGCTCCACAGCTAACAGTTTGTCATATATGGCCTTTATTATGTTGAGGTATGTTCCCTCTATTTCTACTTTGCTAGAAGTTTTTATAATAAATGGATGCTGGATTTTTTCAAATGCTGCTTTCTGCATCTACTAATGTGATCATATGATTTTTTTATTTAACTTTTGTTCAAGTACAGTTTTCTTTCTTGTATTCCCAGCCCCGCACCCCCCCAGTGCTCCCCACCCCCCTTCCATCTCCGCCCCCCGTCTTAGTTATTGTCCATGTGTCCTTCATACTTATTCATGTGAGTCCATCCCCTTTTACTCTGTGCTTCTCTCCCCTCTACCCTCTGGACCCTGTCAGCACGTTCTGTATTTCAGTGTCTTTGGTTACATTTTGCTTGCTTGTTTGTTTTGTTGTTTACATTCCTGTTAAAGGTGATATCATATGGTATTTGTCTTTCACTGCCTGGCTTATTTCGCTCAGCATAATGCTTTCCAGCTCCATCCATGATGTTGCAAAGGGTAGGAGCTCCTTCTTCCTTTCTGCAGCATAGAATTCCATTGTGTAAATGTACCATAGTTTTTTGATCCAGTCAT